>NC_142347.1:23888007-25150507 GCF_054954075.1 Amborella trichopoda | reverse complement strand
TGAAAACTTTGAACTATAATAATTCAATGATAAAAACCAAGCTGTCTCCTTAATATGAGATGAAGAAAAAGGCTACATAGGGCATCCACCTTAACTATAAAAGTAAGATAAAGCCCCAAAAATCCACTGAAAAAGGTTGTTACTATATTAGAAAAACCGTCCGATTGATCATTTTACTATGAGATGTATGGATTCGGAAAAAAAATAAATAAAAGGATTTCTCACCTTAAAAATAGTGCATCTTGTGATATATTATCTAGATCGTCTATTTTTTAGATTTTCAAGTGTTTGATATGCTCACCAATTTTAGTGCTTCAAATTTCATAATTAAAGTTGGTAATAGATCGTCAGGTCATCATAAGGGTTTCTAGCACAGAAATTGTATATTCCAGCGAGGATCCCCATTGACAGAAATTGCGTATTCCAGTGAGGATCCCCATTGAATTATATCAATTGTAGGGCTCGAGGATTTGGGAGAATCTTTTTGAATATGGATAGTTAGCTCAAATCTTAGCTAAAAGATTTAAATAACTCCAGGTGGTTATTTGGATAACAACTTTTGTAAGAGAATCTTCGGAATAGGAACCTCTTTAATAAGAAGAGCTTGTAGAGAGGGAAAATACAATATTTGGTTTCGTATTTGAGGGATTGTGCACATCTCTACAACTTCCAGGGGGAAAAGGTTTAGGGAAGAGACCCATGTCCCTCTTTCTTACCTTTGTCTCGTACCTATCTGAGAAATCCTACGGATCCCCTCCTGGCGTACGAGAGCTTTTGAGCTTTTCATCGAATGGCTCAGGATTGACCATGTGGAATTATCTTCATGGTTCTTGTAATCAACAGAGGGGAACTTAAGGAGGTGACATCATACTCTCGATACCCAAAAGAAACAAACAGAGCTAAATATGGTGATCGGATTCAAAATGATATGTAAACTTCATCGAAACCTCATGTGTGTTTTTTTTTTTCATCGTTTGCACTAAGTAGGGATCTCATGGTGGGAACGTTGGTATCAGAGCCCCTTGATGAAGGTTCCTCTCGTATCTGGTCTTTCTGCAATTCCATAGAGCTCGCTCATAGATCTGTTTAACGTGCATGTGTCGAAGTGATTCTATTGTGTTCGCTCTCAAATTTGATAGCCTTGCATTGTTTAAAGCATCAGCATTGTGCTTGGATTACCACAAGCATGTCCCTCTTGCATCAAGAAACCAAGTGGATTTGAAAAAGTACGCGACCAATCTGATACCAATACTTTTTAAGGTAGTTTTTGGCATTTTTCAGGCGTTTTTCACCATCTTTTGGCCCCTGGAAGTGTCTAGCATGATCTAAGGATTGCGCAACGAACCATAGGCATAAATGGCACTCGCATGGGACTCACGGGTGCACCAAATGTGCATTGGGCGCCCACAAGATGCATGGTCCCTCGGTGGACCACCATGCGTGTGTCCATGCAGGTGCATGTTAACATGCGCACTGGCCACATCTGCACACGTTGAGTCATTCGTAATGTGTAGTGGTCGGGGGACGAACCAGTAGAGCACTTGCAACCGTATGGTCATGCAGCACGGCACATGTGCCACACATGCGACATGTGACCCATGCTAGCATGGGTAGTGGGTGCCCCTCACGTGTGACAAACGTGTCATCTTGTGTCATGTCTAAGTCACATGCAATCCACAGAAGCAACACATGTGCCACATGTGTCATGTCACGTGTGCCACACTTACTGTGCCACATGTGCCTTGAGGCTTCATAGTTTCTCTATACGTCTGTGGCCGTATGAACATACGTGCAGTTTCAGTAACCATGTCTGTTGTAGTTGCACTATTTATTGTAAAGGTTGTCGATGCATGTTATTTTTGCACGGCTTCATCATGGTTAAACTCTTCAGCTATTGGGTTGATGGTGTTGTGGCAGCAACACCTTGTCCTTATGGCATCACAACCTCACCCAAAACATGTGCGGCCCCACTGAGGCTGCACAACCATCTGTAGTCATAATATATGGTGTCGTTTGTGAGGCCTCGGAGTTGCCTCGGTTCCATGTGGATTGTGTGCAGCCTCAAACTTCCGAGGGGAATATCTTAACATCCCACATCAATTTTCAACAAACCATATATGGTTTTGGATAGCATACAAAGCCGGATGCAATTGTCAGGGTGTCTTGTTGGCTAGTTCTGCTTCTAAAATGATGATATTAGCAAAAAACTATTGAATGTCTATGCAACACTTGTTTTCGTATGGCCTATGGACCCACCATGTTGAGCCAATCTGATTTTGGAAGGTCTAACGGGCACTGACCTTCATTACATTGCACCTATAGTGGAATTTTGCATTGGGGATGCAAACACTCACTTGATGAGGGTTGGGGTGTCCAGCCTCTAAATCTACTTGATCATGATTACTAGCATCGTCCAGTTTGGCTGTGAAATTTTTTGTTTCCGAGCTTTGACTATCTAGATTCTTGAAGACTCACGAGAGTGAAAGACAATAATTCATTATGTGATTGTGTAACCAGGTGTAATCAAACAATCATTGTAAACAACATCTCCTTGAGGCCATGGGAATTCCCTGAAACTTGCAACATAAACCATTGGACATGACAACATCGTAGTAAACCTCACATGTAGTTCCATAACCTCATAAAATCTCAAAATAGACCCCAAAGTTGAATAAGAGTTGGATTGGACTCACGACAATTTTCGATGTGAGCTAGGGTAAGGTTTGGGTCAGTGACGCAAGGCCCGATTTGCCCAACAATGCTATCTATGTCGTTAAAGGCTTTTGGGCCATGATTTCCCGTTGGAAAGTTTTCAAAGACTCCAAATATTTTTGGGAGTTCTTGGATTAGACTGTGTTTGGACAAGTCAAACCCTATCTAACCCTATAATAAAACTTGGAATCTGAAGAATAATCTATCCTTAATATACCTAATTCTTAAGCATACATAAACCCTCCTAACTCATCCCAAATAATAATCGAAGAAAAGGATATATAAAATAATAGAAAATTATCCCTATAAATCCTAGCAAAATCTCTTAGAAATTAGGAGCCTAAAATCCTAGGCAAATGCCTATAAAATTCCCAAAAAATCCCCTTGGTCTAGAAGAAAATACTTTATCTAGGAAAACCCTAGAAAAACCTAGATCTAGGAAAACCTAGAAAAACCCTAGTCTAGAAATCCGAAACTTTATCTCGATAGTTCCCCACCAAAATTCGTAATAAAATTCTCTACAAAATGTTCAATTCATCAACCACTTTCAGGCCAATTTTTCAAGTAAAAGAGAAGGCACCAAAGGTGTAAATCAACTTCCGATCTTAATAGAAGCCCTAACTCTGGGTTTTCTAGGTAAGTTTCTTTTATGCTTTCTTGAATTTAATTTTTAGTTAATTTTTATTTATTTATTTTCTCTTTATTTTCCTTAGTATTTTTCTTGGTTTCTTTTCACAATTTTGCACGATTTCAAGAAAGCATTGCTTGCAATTCTCAAATAGGCTTAGTTTTCTAAGACGAATCTATTTTTTAATTATAATTAGACAGATTCTACATCATCTTTTGAAAGCATGAATTAGAGAGGATTTCATCTGAAAAGGCCTACTTGGGTAGATATGATTTCTATACATGGCGAACTCAAGAAGGCATTCCTAGGGAATTTACTCCCATTAAGAATTTGATGAGCGATATCCTTAAATTGCTCCTCAAGAACAACTTGGTTGAGTTGCATGTGGCTTTGATTCCTCTCTTATCGATTGGAGATATATCAAATTGGTGCAAACTGCATTAAAACCATGACCACGATACTGAGAAATGCCTTGCTCTCGAACATATCATCTAGGATTTTATTGGTCAAGGCATTATCATTATTTTAAAGGAAGCTAAAGTGAAGCATGAGCCTACTTTTGCCCCTAATAAGGAAGAGGAGACAACTTTGACCTCCTAAAGGATGGTCGATGTTAGACTAATAAACACTAATGGGACTTGCCTAGGCTTGAAGATCATCTAATATACTAAGAAATCAACAAATGAGGACCAAGACGAGCATAATCTCGCCCAAAACCTTGAGGCTAGGGATCCTCAAAACCACAATGATAAGGGTTGCCTAAGTCCGAGCTCCATATTACATGATGGGTTGAAAGAATAAGCTACCCCATGAAGAACATCAATCATAATCGAATATATGAATCCACAAGGGAATCAAATTATTCACCCAGTAGAAGAAGATCCATATAAGCTTAAACTTGACCAGGGACCCCAGGTTAGGGATCTTCAAAACAATTATCATAAGGATAGCCTTAGCCAAGGTCCCATAATTTAAGAAAAGGGGGAGGGACCAAGAAACTAACGAAGGACCTTGATCATAGTTGAAGATACAAGCCCATAAAAGATCCAAGACATCCCTATGATACTTGTCGACACAAAAGTAAATGGCCCAATCATGCCAATCTTTCAAATAGATGTAATAGATAACTAACACATCTGGGACAATAGACTGAACCCAAAAGGGTCAAACACTTGTTCTCTCAGGTTTAGTCGATAAAAGACTGTTTGGAAGAGCCAAGTGTTGCCACTTTTTCAAATCGAAACCCGATTTGTCCATCTTCTCAAGAGCCAGAGGATGTTGCCTTAGAAGGCTAGAAATACTAAGGGGGGGAACCTGGGCTGCTTCACAAGATTTCATGGAGAACCCACCTAAGTGGGATGAAGAATTAAACTCAAGGAGATCGATTGAGCTACCTTTTGGGTTAATAATCCACTTAAGAGTGGCAAAGTATCATTGGAGAAAGAGAGATCACCAGAAATCAATAGGGATAGCTGACCCCAATAGCCAGGGCACCCATATTCAAAATGAACCATTGGAAGGGATGCAAACCCTGTCATAAGAGCCACTCGTTAATACGGAATAAACTCTATGAACTTAGTCAAACAACCAGAAGATTGAAGGACTAGAAACTAAAAGTGATTCCATGTCTGAAAATTCGAAGTGTTAGTGGGGGAGTTCAAAAGGAAGGTTTAACAAGATTTCTACAACCACCGTCAACCTTGGGCCAAAGAAATCTTAGGATAACTAAGATTAGATCTCCTTACCATCTGGAGAAGTGGGAAAAATGATAGTTTTGAGGGGATAGGGATATAAATAAGTTTTGACTTGGTCTTGTGACAAAATGTCATGAAAGAAGAACCTCCAATTTCAAACCAAGTGAAAAGAAAGACTCCCCATCTTCAAGGACAAAGTTCAAAAGGGAAAAATCATGCAAATATTCAGTTCAAAAGCATCAACCGTCCATCAGAGACAAATCATATAGTGGACCGAAATAAAATACACACACGCAAAAAGAGAGAGAACAAGATTACAAAAACGGAAAGACAGAAGATAAAAAAGTCAATGATGCTTTTAAAATTAGAGAAAGGCGTCGAAAGTGAAGATAAGGGGTCTAATATCAAAGAAAGAATATTCTAGAGGCTCTTAAGTAAAATTTGGTCGAGTGCACAAAACAAGTTAAGGGGTGCACTAGTTAGTCTGGTCAAGGTTAAAAATCTCTCTATGTAAATCATGAAGGTTCTCGATCGTTTGATGCTCAAAGGTTTCACAGTGAAGAGTCGAAATTAGAAAATCCAAGGAGATCCCAAGCACTAGGGAAAGTATCCTACATCTTCTATGGCATTGATTAGAAATTTTCGCTACGTGGGCTATGATTTGAAGACAAGAGAGTATTTGAAAATTCCTGGTCTTGAAGATCCCAGCAAAGGATGTGCGAGTTCACAAAGCCATGCCAAAACGGACACAAATGATTAAACTACAAGACCATATCTTTAAAAGAAAATTAAAAAATATCTTTGCACAACTTTTCCAAAAATGTTTTTCAAAATCCCTTTTTTTGAAAAATGCTCCATAGTGGCATGACCCTAAATTGTTATCCAGTTTTTTTTTCAAAATCTCCCTTTCGTCTCCCCTCCTTCCAAAATTTTTAGTTTTTATTCATTTTGATTTCAAAAAGAATTTTAATTTCTTTGTTAAAAACAATATGCATGATATGTGGTCTCCCTATTTTCAAAATATCTAGAAAATATTTTCCAAAACAAAGCACTTAGACAGCATGTACATGATGTAACTTCATTTCGCCTTCTCTAAAGTCTTGAAAAATGGGTGGAAAATCCACATTGAAAAACCTCCTTTTTATGAAGAAATAACTAGCAGACACATAGGTCCCAAAACCTTATCCCAGATTTGAGAACCCAAAAACCTTAGTATTTAGGGTGAAAGGAAAGATTCAATTGGCTAGATTTTCATTATCCTCAATCGCAATTTCCGATTTGTTTTCCATTCAATTGAATACTAATGCTCAAAAATAAAGGTTTAAGCCAAAGATGTTTACCTGTAGTACCAAGTAGCGTCACCTTGGTGATCTCAACAAAAATATAACTATCCCAGTCCTAGCAAGGTTCTTGTTGTCCTACGAATCCTAGATTATCGAATACCACTTGCCCCATTGTAAGCACAATTTATGTTGATGTCTTACGAATCTTCCCCATCGAAATTCCACCATTCATCATCGGGTGTTAGGCATTCAAGTGTATGACCCTTAATTTACTTCATTGTCTCTCAAGTGTTTACTTCTTTTCTAATTACCGCTACCCGAAGCGAACTCCAAAGTGGAGCAACTGTAGGGAATTAACTTGCAATCTGAACCATAGAAACCATACCATCTTGGTGTTCCTAACCTATAGTCCTCGAACTTAGAATACCTCAAAACAAACCTCAATACTGAGTTAAAGTTGGACCAAATCCCTTCTCTTGGACTCAACACAATTTTCCATACAAGCCAGAGTGATTGATGCAATAAAGGATTTCTGGTCATGAAATCATTCTAGAAAATTTTGAAATGTTTTGGATGATTCTCAATGTTTATTGGATTTATTGGATTAGTTTCTAAACCACATTTTGACTAGTCAAACTCTATCTTAAACCTAGGAATCCCAATCTTAAAGAGGTATATTCTCCCCCCCACCCCAAAAAAAAAAAAAAAAAAAAAAAAAAAAAAAATCCATAAATAAGAAACTTAAAAGGAAACTATATAAACTCATAAACAAATCTTTATAAAATCATAGAAAACCCTTCGAGATTACGAACCTAAAATCCTAGGAGAATCCCTGGCAAAAGCCCAAAAAATCCCTTAGGCTTGAGGAGAGCTAGTCTTTATTTGAGCTCATGGGAGATGCTCTATTGATTGTTGTATGCATCTTGAATAGAGTGGCTTCAAAAAATATGTGCTTGAAAACCCCCTTACAGAAGTTATGAATCTGTAAGACAGCCCCCCCCCCCCCCTCCCACCACCAGTATTGTACTTTAGTCTTTGCATGTCAGTTGTCGTTGTCATCTCATCTAACAATCTACTAAATAGCAAGTCCATAGCATAAAACCTCATTAGATATTTTGAAAACTCTAATGCGTATATGCTAGGTTATGAGTTTGAAGAGGATGACCTTAGAGAAACTTGAATCCCGTGATGTGGATTTCGTTAAGTTGAAGTTTCTATCAATGAGATTGTCTTAGATGACTCTAGATCTATGTGAGATCTTTGCATATCAAATCAAGAATGGTGAGGAGATTCCTTGACTAAAGGATGACATCGGGAGTATTCCATGGTTGTCGATAAAGTGGGAAGGAGCCTCCATTTATTCCTTATCCTCATATGAGTGAGTGCATATGGCAGAAATCCTTGTAGAGGGTGAAGGCTTGACCTGCATCTCCACTGATGAGGATGGACTCGGTATATATTAGGAAGCATGGATATCATTGTTGCTAGCAATTTGATTTACCGTAACAAACTGAGAGATTAGTTCTATGGAGAATAATCGTGCTTGGGACCTTGTGGATCTTCCCTGTAAAATATAAGCCATTGTAACTATGGATAAATGATATTGAACCAAAGCGTGATAGGGTTCCCTGAATTGATTGTGGACTATGTTGTGATATTCCTCTTGGTGGTGAGAATAATATCAGTTCGCCTCACTTTTTCCTTTGTAGTTAGTTAGACTCTGGAACTTGACTCGATGGTTATTCAAATGAATTTCCTTGATAAGGATATGTCGTCCAGAACACTTGGAGTTCCATAATTTTGTCATTATAAGTTGAGGAGATCCTGAAGGGAAAGGAATGACAAGGAGACAGTCGATATCATTGAGGAGTGATTGTCCCCAAATTTCAATGTGCGGGATATGGGCAATGTTCATCATGTGCAAGATGTTGAGATCGGACACAATCATTCTAAGAAGCTTCTTACATTTATCTCATGCGACTTACATTAGGAATATCTTAGAACAATTCGTGACGCATGTTGTTGGGTTCATTAGGACTTTTGTTAACAAAGGTCATGTGCATACTCTAAATATTTGTTCATAGGGCGTTTTATCTTGGATGTCCTTTCATTTGATAAGTTGGGTATGTGTGCATAAATAGGTTAACTACTCTTCCGAATGTTTAAAAACTAGTGAGGGATTAGTTGAGATGCTCAATCTGGTGCGCCTAAATCTGTCTCGGGTAGGCTGGAGCTGTTTTGGATAAGAAATAAGAGGTGTTCCACATTAGTTTGATGATAATGTAATGTGGTTCTTTATGTAGTGATGCACTACCCCTTAAGCTCTCACGACACATTTCCTTAGTATTCTATGAGAGTTCTTACATTTGGTATATCATCATATGAGTTTGGACTTGGGTGGTTTGCTCCTTGTAGGTGGGAGAACCCCCATGGAATTATATAATTTGTTATAAGTTGAGGATATGGGAGAATCTTGTTTAGATAGAGATAGTTCAAATCTTATGCATTAGATTAAAATGGTTCTAGGTTGTTATTTGGATAACCACTTGTGTGAGAGAATCCTAGGAGTGGAAAAAGCTGGTTGTAGAGGGAGAGAAATAGCCTTTTTTTTGGTATTTGGGCACTATAGTCTCTCAAAAAAAAAGAGTTCAGGGAATAAACTCACATCCATCTCTCTTTGCCTTTTTAGGTTTTGGGCACTAGGTTTGCTTTTTTAGATTTTGGGCACTAGACCAAAACATTCCTTGATACCTAAAATTTCCTTAAACTGTTTAGGTTTTGTGCCCACATAGATGAAACTGTTTAGGTCTAGTGCCCACATAGATGTAATATAGGTTGAGGTGGCTTTTTTTTTTGTTTTTTTTTGTTTTTTTAAGGAGGAGTATTCTGACGCATTATTCAGCATTACTCTAAACGCCATATGCCTTAGAGATCCATGGAAGCTCTTACTTAATACCCTTCTTTACCATCCAAGGATTCACGGGCCTTAATTTCTTCCAACCATTGTTTACAACTGAAATGGTAGTGCTAGCTCTAGTGGTGTCATGTCAATGGCCCGACATGCTACCTACCTACACTATCATATTTCCTTGTTTTTTATTACTTTCGATGTTTGTGGAAACAACTTTTATCGTGCATCAAATATCCAGTCCTTCGTTTACGAGGTCTATCCGCTACTTGTTTTTAGTAAACCCAACATGCTTAATTGCAGTTTCTTGTGTTTCTTTCTTTCTATTTTTCTCTAACCATATCTTGGTTATTCTACTATTCAAGAATAACATTATTTTTCCTAAAGTCATGAAAAATAAATTAGATGACTGCTTCAATTAAGATTTGTATTGACAATGTCCCGTTCATTCAACCTATCCCAACTGTAAAGACAGCCGTTGCAAGTAATTTTTTGTAGGTTTGAAAAAATTTGGCATCAATTTTCATATCTAAAAGTATGGTCCCCTAAAAAACAAAACAAACAAAAGATTATTTCAAGCCGGGGATGTGATGTGTGAATATGAAGAGAAAAACTGATTTCTATTGTTTAGGGCTGACCTCGTGTCAACCGTAGTTAAGAAAGAGAAAGTAGGAGCCAGTTTTTGCTTGATGTTACACGGGTGCTCTGTCTTTATGGCCTTCTACTTTTCTTTTGAGTAGGTGAAAAAACGGGTAGGGCACTAGTTTAACAAAAAGAAAAACAAAAAACCCTGTCTCGCCCACTCTATCTGCCCCCTCGGCCGCATAAGAAATACCAACAAGAAAGAGAATAATGTTTCTCTCATTTAAAAAATGCTGCCCCAATTATTGTTGTGGATGGCCGACTCTAGTTGGCCGACTCATATGTATATATGTAGCCCCATAATAAAATTCATTTTGGATGATTTGTTTTTCTAATTTGTTTTTTGTATGTTCATCATCTTGGTCAAGATGATCATAAATATGAAAAAAAAACTAAAAATTAAAAATTTAAAATAAAAAATTGAACTTTTTAGCAGTTTTTTTATGTACCATCTAAATATTTATATGAATAATAAATTTTTAGATAAAAAAAATTGTTTCATGCAGGCTGGATAGTATTTCTATATATGCATTCTTAAATAGTGTAAAACATCTTTTTCAAAGATGAATGGAAATAAGTGTTCCATTTAAAAACAATAGAAATTAACTGTCCAAAAGGTTTTTTTGTTAAAATTATTATTTTTAATTTTTAAAATTTATTTATTTTTTTCATATTCATGATCTCCATGTATCCATAAAAATTAAGCCTTACATATGCGGGCTTGGCACATAGAAACGGGTTCTTTTAGATAACGTCCATATTTAGGTTTGTACGTCGTTATTATTTAATTTTTGATAAAATGCCCCTATTATTATTATTTTGACAAGATTATGTGCCCGTATCGACTTGCATGTGCTTGGCGGTGTATGATGGAAGTTTGATAAGACTTGCATGGTGAGTGGGCAGGCGCTATCAGACCTACGGAGCCCGCAGCAGCTGCTTGTCAAGTCTTTAAACTGAGAGAGAAAACCACTCTTATTTCACTCCATGAAAGACCTCTTTACCGTACATGGTGGAACACATCGGGTCCACCTTTCAGCTGCACCACGGTGGTTGAAAGCCACCCTGGTTTGAAATAAATGCCAAATGTGGGGGTGGGGTACGCATCTCCTGAATTAATTTCCTTAGTGCACACCTTTAAATAGTGGCAAAAAAACGTGGTTTCAATACTGAAAATCTTAATAACGGCTTTTAAATATATTTGTATATTTATTTATAAATTTTAAAGATACAAAACTAGTGTAGATCGAGCTGAGTTATGAAAATATTGAAAATTGACTTGTTCAAAAATACATTACAAAATATATTATTTTAAAAAATTGAAATCTATATTTTTTTTAATGTCCATACATTTTGATATCAAGATAATCAATTTGAAGATATTTGAGCATCAAATCAACCTCTTCTAATAAAATTTTGAGGTGGACTCTAATTGAATGGTTCATAGCCTCAAACTCTATATAAACTTTTTCTTATAAATAGTTATCCTCGGTTACTTTGTAGTTTTAGCTTTTGAGAGAAGAACAGGGACATTTCATGGGTTGGATGGAGGAATTCTGGAGAGAGAGCAAGAAGAGCTTGTCCTAAAGGGATGCTTAGAGAGAGAAAATAGTAAAAGAGATCGTTGCTGGATTGGAATAAACAGCGACTTTTAGGTCGAAAATGCAGAGAGAAAATAGACAATAACTTTGAGAAGTTATTGGAATACTTACTCTATTTGAACTGCTTTTGAGATTACATAGAATCGAATAGAATAGAATAGAAAAACCTAATTATTGGAAGAGAGAGAGGGTGCAAAGTGGGTAGGCTGTGCTTGTCCTAGGGTTTCGAAATGTGTAACGCGCGTAGAAGGCGGGGAAGAACGAGGTGAGTGATGTGACCCTTTCACGCACTTGTCTATGATTTTGACGTTACTGCTCAGGCTCCGCGCGCCTCCACTCCAGCCTCTCCCGTGCGGGCCCAGTTTAAGTCTCACTCTTCAGCCTTGACTCTTGACTGCAACTGAAGAGAGAGAAATGCAAATGCATCACCCTCTCTCTCTACATCACTGTGCGTTTGCAGAGCAGGATGGCAGGTGAATAAATGAATGATGGACCTCGATTATTTGGTTTCCTCGGATACACTCCTCTTTCTCTCTCTCAATCACTTTCAGTTCGTGCACTGTTGCTTCTGTGAACCTTGTCATCCTTCATTTTCGAAATGCGTTTAAAATTCCTTTTTCTATCTCTATCTGTGGCCTTCTTTTCACGAAGCACTTAGGATCAAAGTCCCAATGCTAACAGTGACCTACCCGAGGTTGGAGAGGTTCAGTCCAGTCAGCCAAAAGGAAGCGCCTATCAAGGTCTCTCAGTCCTTTCATTTCACCCACACTTTCTCTCTCTACCATCACTTGTACGGTGATTTATTTATTTATTCACATCTTTCTATGCGGAGGCCCAGTTCGTCCCGTACCAAGACACTCACCCATCAGTTTTCAGTTTTTCAACAAGACAAATTTGATAACTGGAAGCCATGATTTCAACCAAGTTATTTCTTCTTCGTCCTGTGGGTGATCTCACTGCTCCAGATAATCGAGTGTGAACAACTTGTCCGTTAACATTTTATTCTGCCCCATTATTTCCTCTCTCTATTCTTTGTTAGAGAGTTTTAATTGCCTTATCCTCTCTCTCCCCTCAAATTAAACACATTGAATGATTATTTTCGCACATGTTTGAATTTTCCACCCGAAATATTGTTGTTAACAAGATGTATAAAACATGGGTGGCAATACAATAAACATAAGATTACAAAAAAAAAAAAAAAAGTATGGCTGGAACAGGAGCCTCATTCTTTGTCTAAGTGTTAAGAAAAGGGGTTGGAAGGCTCTTTACGTCTTTTCCTATTTCACGTGGGGAGCCACAGGTTGCCTTAAGGGGTAAATAAATAGAAACAAGGAAAAATTTTTTTGCCAGCGTTCCTCTGTCATGTTACAGGGAGCGAGACATTTAAACCTTCGGGTTACCAACAATTAAGGCTTTGATGGGTCATAGATAGACAGGATGGTTCTATATGTGACTTCAACTAGCGTAGAATGCATTCCATTGATTTCATCTTAAGAGTTTTTTACTCACATTAGATATATTTATGCTGTATAAAATCAGATTTGGATGGGAAATTTGATTCAAATCAACAGATAGATAATTTAAAAGTTTTATTTTGATTTTCATAGGTTTGAGATAATCACTTTGGATTATTTGGGGTGAGCAGATCGCAGTTGGAAGAAGAAGAATTAGCGTGGAAATATGGTTGCAAGAAATTATCGTACTTTTTTATCTTTTCTTTTTAGCAATCTTTAGTTTTTTTAGTGGGTTTTGTTTAAGAAAATAAGAGTTATGTTATTGTTAAGGAACCTTATATTTTAGGAAAGACAGAATAAAAATATTCATCTTTTAAGATTAAGGTGGGTAGGGAGTTATCTTTTTAAATATAGAAAGAGTAGGCCTTTTTTCGTAAAGAAAATCCTTGAGGAAAAGAATGGTTTAGACAAAGTTTTAAAAGGTAGTATTAAATGGATGAACATCTATTGTATTGGGTTTTTATTTAGTGAATGGTAAAAAGTGGTTTAATATGTTAGAGAGAGAAACTTCTTCAACTTCTTTTCTTTGTACGTTTATGTTTTCGTCATGCATTGTGGAGGTCTGAGCTCTCCTTGTGCTCTTTTCTTGTTGATTGTTTTCTTAGTCAATTCTTTCTCTTTCTACAACGCGGTTGTTGTTGGCTGTAGGTGATTTTCAGTTGCATCAATTGGTATCTAAGCAAGGTCTCAACTCCCCTTATTGTGCTTTTTGCTTATTCATTTTCTTCTTAATCAATTATTTCTCTTTCTAGAATGTAGACATATTGCTAGTTGTTGACTGCCTATGATTTTCAGCTGCGTCAATTGGTATCAAAGCAACTACCTTTTCCTACCACACACCACCAAAAGAAAAATACACAAATAGCACAAGTTTCTATCTCTATCTGTACGTTAAATGACTTCTTTCATTTGTCAAATACAATAAATTTTCATCCCTTTAATATTATCTTCTAAAAGTCTTTTTAACCTTTCTAGAAAAAGGCGTACTATTCTTTCTTTAAAAATATAACTTCTTAGCACTTTAATCCTATTAGATATGCCTTTCAATTCGTTTTATCTTTCTTAAAGGTTAAGGATCCATAAGAAGAACGAAACTCTTCTTACCTTTAAACAAAATCCACTAAAAAAATAAAGATAGAGAGAAAAAAAAATCAGATAATTTCTAGCGACCACAGTTTCTCACTTCTATCTTGATCTCTTGAGGAAATTGAGGTTAGTAGAACGCAAGCACCTAGGCCTTCTAAGGTTCTAAAACTGACTATGAAGTATGCCGATGTAGCATATATGCAGGAGCCAGTACTTGTGCACATATGGCACCTCTGACAATTATGAGATTGATGAGCTAGCCTTATTAAGGCAAAAGATGTCACTAAATTGCAAACTGTGATATAAGAGGTGATTGATGCTCTCAAGAAAAATGACATGTGTTGAAGATGATGATGCAAAATAATAGGAATATATGGGTAGTTATCTCTACATGTATGGATAGTTATATCTCTCTCCACGTAGATAAGTACAGATAGTGGTATATGGGCAATTTGGGTAGTTATATCTCTCTCCATGTAGATAAGTACATAGATAGTGGTGTATGGGCAGTTTGGTAAAGACGATGAAAAAATGGATGTAATGGGTAGTTATCTAGGCAATGGGTGGTTATCTAGGTAGTGGGCAATTGTGCATTACTCGCCTATATATTTGGGCTCCTTGAATTGAAATGGGTGTATGGTTGTGTGTGGAAAAATGTAGCGAGTTGGATCGTGAGATTTTTCATTGAGCACCCACGTGCGTTTGAGTATTGCGAAAGGCCACTCCAGGTATGAAAATTGTGAGAGGTTTTGTGGATGTTGGAGCAGGATCCACGACCATGGTATAGGAAATCATTGAATTTGTGGTGTCTAGCAAGCACAGTATGGCAGCTACAAATTTGAGCTTGATTGTGAAGGAAAGAACAGGACAGCTAGAAATTGTGCTAATTTATGTGGATGACTTGATAGTCATTGGTGATGATGTCGACGAGATCAAGCAAATTTGCGAGAACCTTTCTATGATGTTCCTGATGAAGGAGCTTGGGGAGCTTAATCATTTTTTCTTGCTTGGAAGTAAACCGATAAATGGTTTATTCCTACGACTATGGAAGTACTCAACGTACGTTTTTACTGAAGATCGGGATGGAGAACTACAAAGCTATCTAAATTCCTGCTGAAGTTAATGGGAAGTTAAGTAGTGACATACAGAAGGAGCTCATAGATGTATGGATGTACAAGCAACTGGTTGGAGGTCTAATCTATTTGAGTCCTTCATGACTATTCCAATGTTGTGGATAGCTTCATTTGGAAGTGCTTATACATATTTTGTGTTACGTAAAAGGTAATGTAGCTACTGTGTGACTTGAAAAAAAGATACAAATTATACAGTTGTACTATATTGCAGTAATGAGAATCCGGTGTTCCATGCAAGGACGAAAGACATCGACTACACAACCACTTCATTCAACAAAAGGTATTGAGCAAATACATTGATCTTTTACCCATTAGCAACATAAGAGCAAGTTACAGACCTGATCACAAAAGGTTTGCGTTTTCCAAGGTTCGCAAAATTCATAGGACTCCTAGCCATCTGTACCAAGGAGTCATCACTGATGCGGAATGTTGAAAGTCACCATTGACTCTTTCACACCCCAAAGGGTCAGGCTGGTCGGAATGACCAAAGCTGCATAGGATGATCTAGGCAATAATAGATTTTGGGTTATTTTTCTTTTGACCAAATTATTAAGATAAGAATGTTTTGGTTTAGTTTCTATTTCCTTGTTGAATTAAAAGCTTTAGATAAATATTAGATGGACTATTGGCGGTTTAGGGAAGATAATATAGAGTTGGTGTATTTCTTAAATATGTTAGATGAGGAAAGATTTCGATGAGTATATTAGGAAGTTGTTGGGAGGAATTTATTAGGTTTCTTGTTTGTGACGATAAAAAATTTCAATATAGCTAAAAGAAGAAGCAGTTACATAGATATAACAAGTTTCTATTTTGTGAAGGATCACCAAAACATTATAATATTAGAAGTATGTGGGTGTGTGTGTATTCTTTTGTGCTCTTTGTTAATTGCATGAATGAAAACAGTTGGTTCTCTCTCTAGAGCAATCTTTTTGTGCCTTTTCATTCGTGGTCATCTTTTTTGGTTTTCTATTGGTCTCCTTTTGTTAGTACATTAAGCGGTGGTCTATCCTCTTCCGTTCTTTGGTGTTTTATACTTGTGTGCAGGAGGTGCTCAATGTAATGCGAGGGTATGCATGATTGTGCATTGGGGTATATATTTAGCGTGAGTGCACTATGTGTCTTTTCTTTTTGTGATCCATCATTATTGCAGGTTCTATACTTAAGATGTGGGATTGAAGTTTTAAAATACCATCTGTGTGCGTCTTTTTTGTGGGCTAGTTGGGTCTGAGTACCGTCACTGGCAAGCGAGTGCCTGCAGTGTTAGTCGAAACAAGTGAAATAGAGGAAACAAATCCGCATGGTAATTCTAAAAAGGGCACAATGATCTTGATAATAATGTGTATATAAAAATACAATGTATGATTTTCAGTTGTCTTTTATTGTCATTGTATATTTGTGTAGAGATAATGTGGTTTACACTAAATTTGTATTTGTATATAAATCTTTTTAGGGTTTCATTACATGTTTATGCGAATTGATCGAGATTATTTCTCTCTAGACTATTCTTGAGCTCTTCATCTTCTCTAAATCTAACATGGTATTAGAGCCACAAAGATTAGATCGTCTCTTCTCTGTTGTTGCTCATAGATCGCCCTTTTTGTAAATGTCAGTAATTAGAAGAATTTTATTTTCTCTGTGGAAGTTTCTCTCTCTAAAAACTGTAAACTCTCCCTTTCAATTTTTTGTTTGCAACCTTTTCCTTTCAAATTTTCGCAACTTTTCATTGCAAATTTCCAAGTTTCATTACAAATTTCTCAACCTTGTTTTTCTCTCTCATGACAACAAATTCCCAACTTCTGAAATGTCGTTGCAAATTTGCAACTCAACCTTCTTTGACTCTACAATCAAATTTCTTTGCATAATCTTAACGCCATCTTTGAATTTCACTGTTGCAAAAACTTAGGCATTTTGTTGTTGCAAATGAGCAATCTTGTTGCAAACTTCATCCCCAAAATTTTGTCTTGAAAATTGCATATTGATCTTTATTAATTTTTTGCACCATTATCAAATTAAGAGAAATTGCAAGCTTCCTAAGCAAATTTTGTTGTTATCCGTCAAAATTTGCCTTGCAAAATTTGTGCTCATCTCTGTGTTATCTTGCAAGATTTGCATTGCAAAATTTTACTTCTTGTATCTCGAATTAATTCCATTGTTTACTCTAAATAATTGCTTTTCCTTTGCCATATTTTTTTTAGAGAGAAACTTTCTTTCTAAAAAACAAAATTGATAAAAAATGCTCTCTTTTAAACTCTGGGCATTTACCTGCAGTCTTTTCTCATATAAACTTTGATAAGAATATTGTTTGTAAGAGTTGCAAGTTGGCAAAACACTTGATCCAACCTTTTCTTCATAACAATAAAAGTATCCATCATTTCTCTTTAGTGCACTCTGATGTTTGGGGCCCTGCTCCTGTTTCATCAATTAATAGATTTTCTTATTATATGATATTTATAGATGAAATTTTTAAATATGCTTGGATTTGTTTTATCAAAAAAAAATCAAGTGTGTTGAGTGTTTTTAAAAACTTCCATAATATGATAAAAAATTAATTTGAGAAACACATTAAAGTTTTTAGGTCTGATTCTGGGGAGAGTTTTTATCCAATGAATTTCAAGCATATCTTTGTACAAATAGCATTATTCATTAACTACATGTTCTTATAACCGGAACAGATTGAAGTTGCTGAAAGAAAACATCGTCATATTCTTGAAACCACTTGTTCTCTTCTCATTAGCTCTCATTCCCGAAAGATCATTTGGGCTGAAGCAATGTCTACTGCTGTCTATCTTGTTAATCTTCTTCCTACACCGATTTTGCAAAATGTGTCACCATTTCAAAAGCTTTTTCAAAAACCCACCCTGATTAATCACATTTACGTGTACTTGGGTACACATGCTTGTAGTTTCACCATCTTTTACTCGAGATAAACTCTCATCTAAGTCTGTCAAATGCATGTTTGTAGGTTATCCAACAAATTAAAAAAGATATCATTGTTTTGTTCCTTCTATTAATCGTATTATAACATCCCAACATGTTACATTTTTCGAGAACTTACCCTTCCACCAACACTGTCCACACCCAAATTCAACCACACATGGACTTGAGTTTTCCTGTTTTTCATTGTTTCGATATTCTTCCTTTTCATTATTATGAAAATTAGGGATTATCACATTCAGTAACTATCTCTGATGAGCCGTCTTTGTCAAGCGCTGATCACGCATCACCTCAAGTTGTTGATCCTTCTATCGGTCTTGTTCACCTTCGATGGCCACTTCGAAAGCCCATTCCATTTTATCGTTTTAACTTATTAGTGGTTATGCCATACCGTACTTGTTCTCTTACAACCATTACTAATTTATTGTTTCATGAGCTATCTTCTTTTCTTAGTCATCTAATTGTCAATGTTGGCGTATAGCTATGAATGAGGAAATTGCAGCTTTAGAGACAAATCATACTTGGGATTTGGTCCCATTTCCCCCAAAAAGGCATTTCATTGGTAGTAAATGAGTTTATAAAATCAAGTTAGGAGCTGATGACATTCTTGATCTGCAGAAGGGCCGATTAGTTACTTAGGGTTATGCCTAGGAGCACGACATCGATTATGAAGAAACTTTTGCTCCAGTTGCTAATATGACAACTATTCTTACTTTTATTGCACTCGCATCTATTCGTGAGTGGCCCATAGGGCAGATGGATGTTAAAAATATATTTCTTAATGGCGAACTTTAAGAGGAAGTTTCCATGCGTGAACCACCTGTGTTTGTTTCTTAAGATAAGTCATTGGTTTGTCGACTTTGTAAAGAAATTTACAGTTTTAAATAAGCTCCCCATGCGTGGTTTGAATGTTTTCAGGCTATCATCCTTGCAACTGGCTTCACTCAAAGTAAGCATGATCACTCCATGTTTATTCGTACCATAAAGCATGGAATTTGCATTATTTTATTAAATGTTGATATTCTTATCTCTGGCAATGATTTCACTTCTATTAAGGATGTGAAGGTACGATTGCAAAAAGAATTTCAAATGAAGGATCTTTGGGAAGTGTTTTATTTTTTTGGCCTTGAGTTTCTCGATCTAGACATGGTATTTACATCCATCAACAAAAGTATGCACTTGATCTTGTTTCCAGTGCCCGATTGAATGATGCGAAGGTTGTTGATACACTCATGTAACTCAATGTTAACCTTTCTGCACATGTTGGAGATCCTCTTCTTGAGCTTACGATGTATTGCAAACTTGTCTGCTCCCTTATCTATCTCATTATGATTATCCCAGATATTGCATATGTTGTCTATGTTTTGAGCCAATTTTTTTAGATCTTCGACGACCACATCTATCTGCAGTTCATCGAATTTTACGCTATGTTCGAGGTACTTCCATTCGTGGATTATTCTTTGATTCCACATCCTCTTGAGATCTCAGTGTATATGCAGATAAAAATTGGGCAGATTATTTAGACACTTGCAGTTCTACTACAGGATATTGTGTGTTTTTTGGGTCATCATTAATATCATGGAAGAGCAAGAAACATGACACTGTTTTCAAGTCAAGTATCTCAACCAAAGTGCAACTAAGATTGCATCTAATCTAGTTTTTCATGAGCGAACAAAGAATATTAATGTAGATTGTCATTATGTTCGTGATTGTTATCTTAATGGTACATTATCTGTCCCTTATGTTTCTTCTATTGTGAAAACGGCTGATATTTTCACCAAACCTGTTACTCGGAGCCGCCATGATTTTCTAGTGGACAAGCTAATGCTTTACTCATGTTCGCATCAACTTCAAGGGGGGAATAATATTTATACAAAAATAAAATGTGTAATTTTTAGTTCTTTTTTATTGTCATTGTATATTTGTGTAGGGATAATGTGGTCTACACTAAATTGTATTTGTATATAAACCCTTTTAGGGTTTCATTCCTTGTTAATGGGATTTGATCGAGATTGTTTCTCTCTAGACTGTTCCTAAGCTCTTCATCTTCTCTAAATCTAACAGTTGCATGTTGTGCATTTTGTTGAAGTGCTCATACACCGACCATAGAGAATAATCTGGCAGTGGTGCAGTTGTTCTTGCTCCCCAAGATGGGTTGGAGAAATTCTTCTTATTCTCATGAAGGATGCAACAAAGCTCTATGCTATGTAACATGCCAAGATTATTTTTTCATGTTTTCTTTTTCATATTTTTTCTGAAAAATATGGAATCTACAAGAGCAGAGAATTTCTCTAAGATGAGCACCAAAATATTTATGTCATTCAAGGCCAGTAAAAAATATACAAGTTTGTTTATTTGGAAATATTCATCCTGGGCTATAGGGGAATAGAGAAAGTGGGAGAAAATGCGTACTAATATGTGTAATATGGTTTATAGAGGCTATACTGCATGTCTACACTTATATAGGATGCTAAACATGATAATAAATGAGAATAATTATGAGAAAATTAATAGAGTAACAAATATAAGCAATAAATGAAAGAAATTGAGAAATCAATAGGAAAGAAATTGAGATATTAATAGGAAAGAAAACTTATTGAACTTGGCCTTTTAGGCTTAGCAGAAGGAACATGACAGATTCAAATGTTAGAAAGCACGTAGTTTGGGACAGGGATCCTTAGCACCTTTGGAAATGGAACTTGTTTATTGCCCATCTCTTGCCAAAAATAAATGTGAACCATTTTTTGTGAATTTAAGCAATGCAACCTTGGGCATATTTCTAGATGCGACTTGGATCACTTGATTCTATATTGTACTTCTATCCAAGTTTTATTGATATCTTGGTTCTCTGGTGTGGGGACCATAGAGATATGGTAGTAGTCAAGCATTGGGGACAGCTTTATTAAAATTGCTTGGATTATTCTTTAAGTATCTAAAGAATAAAACATTTGTTAATTGAAATATTTGTCAATGATTGAAAGTAGAATAATTAATGAAATTCAACTTTTTCAAGTAAGATTTCTCCTGTCTTTTTTGCTTAACTGAAGAATTTGATTTGCATCTTTTTGTCACTCCTGACCATTACTCTAATGATATAAGAATAAATTGCTTGGGTGGCATGAGATATAAATAACTGCTTGGGCTTCCCATCACCTTCTTATTGGATATTCAAATTTGGGATGACTGACTGTTTATCTCATTTCAGATCAGTTATTAAAAAATGGTTTAAGAAAATTAAAAAATGATTCAAGCCACATCTCAGAGTCTAAAGTGAAATATACTTTACCTGAAATACTGGATTCACTTTATTAGAAGAAGAATGGCTAGCTTTTAGTTAGATCATAAGAATGGCGTGAACATATTGAATTAAAACTTTCGGACTATGTGCTTATGTTACTGCAACTTGTATCCAGGTTAAACAGCCAACCAATTGGATAGAAACCATTGACTTTCAGTTTTTGGAAACCTATATCATGGTTCAAACATTGTCTCTCTAAAAATATGGTCATTCTTTTATTAGGGATATAAAATTATAGCCATGTTAGCACCATATTGAAATTAGGGAACTGCTAGATGATGGGTCAAACATTGTCTCTCTAAAAATATGGTCATTCTTTTATTAGGGCTAGAAAATTATAGCCGTGTTAGCACCATATTGAAATTAGGGAACTGCTAGATGAGAATTTTGATTAACACTCTTAAACTTGACAAGAAACAACAAACACTTATTCTTGCTATCTGTGTATTGGAGTGTCTACCTTTAACATCTCGTGTATTCCAGTCAATATCCTTGAGACGTTTCTTCAATGAATCTTCTCATCCTCGAGAAGGTCAGAAAGAAATTTATATAGATCATTTAGAAATAAGAAATCCAAGAGATCATGTAGTGAACAAACATTTTGAACGCATTATCATTTTTATAGATGATTTCATGAGGATATCCTAGGCGTAAAACAAATAGAGAACATAGCCAGCATGCAAGTTGAAGCAGCATGTCTTGCGGTTTAGACTTTATAGGAACCACCTCTGCACTGTTATGAAAACTTATGCATAGTCAATGCATGTTCAGAGAAGCAATATTTGCCAATCGTTGCCCAATAAGTTTAATAATATTCTAAGAACCCGATGGTTGAAATGGGTCTGTGAGTGGGGATAGATTAATCCCCAAGCCCATAATGCACATTGTTCCCCCAATCAGAGCAAAAGGGAGATTGTGGTGATGGACTTCAAACTTATGGACCAATATGATCTGTCAGCATTTTGGTCATCTGCAATTTCTGTCTCTATATATGGGTCCCTTTTGGACAACAAAACAACTTTGACAAGAAGCTGCTTATTTATGAAAAATTGGTAAGTGGTTTTGGGTAATGTTTTTCTTTTTCGGTGTTTTGGTGGTTTTAGCTTAAAATTGTGGGTCAGGAAAGTCCAGCACCCATGAATAGTGGATTAGACCAAGCTGGCCCATTTATCACACCTAAATGAGTGGAAGAAAAAGACAACCTTGCTATCAAAATTTCGTCAAACTAAATGTAGCATATGTCTACTGACACCTCTTTCCTTGAACTTTTCATTCATCATGCTTTCTATATCTGGTATCTTGAACTCCTCCATAGTTTTTGTCTTTGTTGATCGCTTAAATGATGATTCTTGGTCATATTGTGAGAGTGCTTGTATCACATATTTGCCAAAGGTGACTAATGAGGAGCTATATGGTTGAAACAAGCATGGAACCTTGTTTGCTTTCCTTTATGAAGAAGTACTGTGATGGTAGATTTTTAAGGCACAGACTCAAGCTTGACGCTTCAATTGATATTTGTATGATTATCTTATTAATAGACATAACAGTAATGTTAATTTTATGGTAGGTGTCATCACCAACACCAATGGCTAAACATGGCCCCTCTATTAGCTTTTAGTTGGAAGAACTCTTGTATTCATGGCATTCTTACAAAAATTTCTTGGTGCTATGACATTTGAATCTTTTTTGTTATGGGGTTGTCCCGGTGTGTTAGCTTGATAGGTTCCTTTGTGGACTTGATTTAGAACCACCTTACATGCATTCAAAATTTTAGTTGTAGACCTGCTTAATCATGGTTTTCCTATATACCGATTCAATGATTTTTTATTTACTTTTTTATTTTTTCTGAATGTCAACTGTTATCCTAGGTAGAAATTTTCTAAATGATGTTTTTTGCAGATTCAATGATGTTTTTCTTTCTTTCTGAATGTACTACACAGCCAGGGAAGGGGTAGAAATTTTGTAAATTTCCATAATATAAAACTTTTGTGTTACCCACAACCATCAGACATCACATGAGTGACCTACTTTCCTCTTGAACCTTGGACTTGGGATCTCCTTATACTAGGTAGGGCTCCCATCGCCCTGTGGCAAAAATTCATTTGGGCGCAATCCCATCGCTCTAGCTTTCTTCCAGACATGGTGCCTGCCTTGCAAGGTTTTTCTCAATATTCTACCAAGTGCTAGGTATAGCTGATATAAAGTACAACTATAACTCCATTTCAAGCATAAGTCTCAAGTGACTGTGCCTCAAGCGAGTATAACTGGATTTATTGAAACAAATCCCTAACCTTCGCATGTTATGCAAAACTTCACAGTCGCACCGTATGAGATTGCAAGCCTTGGCCTTAAACAGGTGGTACGTCTACGAGCAAGTTCCTTAGCCACTTAGACTTCTCACAATGGGTTCCACGACAATTTTCTCCAATCAGTTGGAGATATAACTCTATCTCTTGGAATCCCAAAAATACACCCCCACCACAAGTGGAGATACATCTAAAAGTCATAGATTCATAAGAATCTAGAAAACATCACTGTACCTTCAATACAGTGGATCACCCAGATTATGTAGGTTATGGTCTATAATTCCTTTCAAATATCTTAGTTCCCTAAAATCTGCATCCAATGCTCTTAAACTGGGTACCAGTATTTCTACTCAGTTTATCCACATCAAAGGCTATATTTGGTCTAGTGTATGACATTGCATACATTATCCATCTATTGACTCTGGCATTGTCCAATTCGCTTGTTGAGTTTAATGTGAGGATCATAAGGGGTTGAAACTGGCTTGGAATCAAAGTGATCAAATCTTTTGAGCACTTTCTTTATATAGTGGCTCTAGGTTAAAACATACCCAGTCGATTGTCGCATTATTTTAGTTTTGATTGTCTCATTATTTTAGTTCCAAGTATCACATCAGCAAGCCTCATGTCTTTCATACTAAAGTCAGAAGACAATAAGTTCTTTGTGTCCTTGATGCATGCAGAATTGTTGCCTAGTATGAGCATATCATCTGTATACAGGCAAATTAAAAACTACCGCATTATCACAAACTCTAGCGTAAACACACGTATCAGCATCACTAATCTGAAATGCGTGTGATAAAATAATTCTATTAAATTTTTGTGCCATGGCTTGGTTGATTACTTCAAACTGTATAGGGATTTCACAATTTGTGCTCTTGTCCCTCATAGACAATCCCTCAGGTAGATCAACATAAATTTCTACATCTAGTTCACCATGAAAAAAAGCAGTATTAACATTCATCTGATGCATTTCTAGATAGTGTACAGAGGTTAGGACAAGGAGAACTCGAATGGTAGAATACAAGCAACAGGTGCATAGGTATCAAAGAGATCAACGCCTACCTTTGTTTAAACCCTTTAGCAACCAATCTTGCTTTATATTTTCAATGCTACCATCCACCCTTATTTTCCTTTTAAAAACCATTTACATCCTAAGGGCTTAGCACCAGGACGTAAATCTGCCAATATCCATTTATAATTCTCCAATATTGTTTTTATCTCATCGTTGACTACCTCCCTCTAGAAAGGAGCGTCACACAAGGACATTGCTTCTCAAAAGTTTTATTGTTGTTTCATAAAAGTTTTAGATCCTTCTTTCGAAAGATACAACTGGAAATCAGGACAAAAAACAATTGGTTTCCTGATTCTCTTACTTCTCCTGGGTTCTAAGTGCTCAGGATTTTCAGGCTCACTAGATTTACATTTTATAATGTCGAGCTTAATATTCATTATCCTGCTCATCAAAGCATGTGTTTTAAAAAATTTTTGCATCCCTGGACTTTATTACCAATGTTGACTCTGGGTCCAAAAATTTATTTCCTTTGTGGTGTTCAACATAGCCCATAAAAACACACATAAAAGAACTAGGTCCAAGTTTAGGCCTCCTTAAGGTTAGGAAGCCTTACCATAAATCTCATACAAAACATGCCTCCTAAGGCGTAAAAGCAATAACAAAAATATCCGGCTATCGGGGGCATAAGGACCTTATCAGATGTGAATTTAATTCAAATGTCCTTGTGCCAAAAGTCTTGACAGTGACGGGGTAGTCCTTTTACAGAACAATTATCTCCGGATATCGAGGGCATAAGGACCACACCAGACGTGAATTTAATTCAATTGTCCCT
Source organism: Amborella trichopoda (assembly GCF_054954075.1). NCBI lineage: Eukaryota > Viridiplantae > Streptophyta > Magnoliopsida > Amborellales > Amborellaceae > Amborella > Amborella trichopoda. Next base: position 25,124,924 of record NC_142347.1, on the reverse strand, counting down.
GGGCCAAAAGTCCTGACAGTGATGGAATAGTCTTTTACAGGACAATGTCACCCTCACCATTCTGTAGGTTCCAAAAACAAGCTTCAAAATAAAAAAACATGTCTGGTGGCTCTTCTGCTCATCCCTTACTACACTGTCTTTGGAAATCATGACAAACGATATACATCGGTCACTTAAACGTAAGGCCTTTGCTTCTTTCGAATTCTACAAAAACTTTGCACATGACCGGATCAACCCATTAAATCAACTAATATATAACATACCTTCCAATTTACAATGAAATTGGAGCCTCTGCTACCTTATTAATTGATGTGCATCCTTAGAACTGATCTGGCTTTACAAAATCCTAGGTTATTACTTTCAACGATTTTCCAACAGTCATCTCGTGGATCAACACTTCAAAATAGATATTCTTAGAGATGGTGGATAACCTGACAGATGATGGATAGCCTGACAAACGGTCGATAGCCTCAATGAGGGTCGATGACCTAACTGAGGGTCGATGACCTAACTGACAATCGATAGCTTAACTGACGGTCGCTGGCCTCACTGACGGTTGATGGCCTAACTGACGGTTGATAGCTTAACCAATGATCGATAGCCTAACTTACAGTCGATAGCCTGACTTACAATCCATAATCTGACTTACAATCGATAGTATGACTTACAGTCCATAATCTAACTTATAGTTGATCGCTTGACTTACAGTTCATAATCTGACTTACATTCAATAATTTGACTTACAGTCTATAATCTGACTTACAATCGATAGTCTAACTTACACTCCATAATCTAACTTACAGTCCATAGCCTGGCTTAAAGTTGATAATCTGACATACAATCCATAATCTGACTTACAATTGATAGTCTTTCACTCTCCATAATCTGACTTACTGTCGATAACCTGACTTACAATCCATAATCTGACTTACAATCGATAGTTTGACTTACAGTCCATAATCTGACTTTTAGTCGATAGCCTGACTTATAGTCCATAATCTGACTTATAGTTGATAGCCTGATTTACAGTCCATAATCTGACTTACAGTCAATAGCCTGATATACAGTCCATAATCTGACTTACAGTCCATAGCCTGACTTACGGTCTATAATCTAACTTAAGTCGATAGCTCGAGTCACACCTGATGGTTTTAATTCACGTTCGATAAATTTGACTAATTCACATCTTGGGAAAAATTTGGCAGCACACCTCTACTAAACAGGGTTTAAGCCATAAAAGTACCATAAACTTCCTAATACAAGTCGGACTCCCATAGGAATCGGAGCGTGTTTCGGAGGTTATATCTAAAAACTGAAACACTCTTAGTACAAGTTGGATTCCCATAGGAATCGGAGCAGGATTTGGAGCTAATTCAAAGTGACAATGGAAATACAGAATCTGGCCTTACACAAACCTCGTCTTCATAGTTAACAAGTCATCAATAGACATCTCCAGAAAAATACTTCCGTTTAACAGTTCAAAATTGTTATTTATAAGGGGGGTCTCATCGCTCTTTTTCAAACATCACGATAGACATGAACTCCCAAACACGAAACCCAAAAACAGGGGATCTGACGGCACGAGATGCTCTCGTGGTCTTCTAAGTGTTAAACACCTGTCTCGGTAAAATTCTGAGGTGCAAACGGGTTTTGGCGAGTACACTCTCAGCATACATCCAAATCGAAAAATAAATTCTTGAATCCTTGAGTTGTACATTCATGGGACCCGTACAAAACCACAGTAACAAAATACTGATGTATTTCCAATTGGTATTATACAAGAATCATCAATTGTACCAAGACTTCTCTCACAAGAAAAACATCATCCAATTGGTAGAACACACACGTTGATTGGGAAAAAGAAGCACAAAACATTTCTCACATGGTAAATTAAAAGATATTTTAAACAAAAACATTACTTGAAAAATTGTGAGAACATAGCTTCAAATCAATCCTTTCTATTACTAGAGAGAAAGCATGTGTCACACCCCAACTAACATTCCTAAGGAGTGACAGTCTATCCTTAAAATATAAATAGAACAAATTCAAAATTCCTGCTACACATTGCATTAAGACTAATTATTCCATTAAAAAATTTTCAAACTTGTACAAAGTCTACTCATAACTCATATTGAAGGTCTCTATATATACAACTTTGATAGAACAAAAGTTACAAAGACAAACTTAACCATGACTACAAACTTTTTCCAAGTTACTCCTGTTGTATATTCGAACAATAACGCTGCAATTATTCTGAATAGAATTCACAATAATTTGATGAGTTTGGCTATTCAGTAAATGACCATCATATTCATTAAAAATCATGGTTGGAAAATGTAAATATTTTTTAAAAGAATGCATATTAAAACAATATGAGGAAAAACATATATGGAGAACAATTTCAAATTAAAAAACACACAATTTTAACATAATCCAGAAGATTTGAATGCATAGTGAAACAATATGAGGAAGTGTGTATATAAATCCTTTAATATAAATGCTCATAATTCAAAAGATTTCACAAAGTACCCTACTGGCATCCCAAGTAGGTCACCTACATAGCCCCACCAGCATCTTGGAAGCGTCCACTTAATCCCTACCGGCATACTGGATAGGTCCACTCATACTTCACTGGTGTACTGAATGAGTCCACTTAATCCCTTCTGGCAAACCAGATAGGCCCACTTATACCTCTTCACCGTATCGGTTGAGTCCACTTAATCTCTACTAACATATCAGATATATCCACTTATACCTCACTGGCATATCGGATGAGTCCACTTATTCCCTACTGGTGTAACGGATAGGTCTACTTGTATACTTAAAATATCTCTGAAACTTCTTTATCATTAAATATCAGGAAAATATACAATATCATATATTCAAAATATCATTGAAATCATTAACATGAATTCACATGAAGCAATTTATATCAATCACTTTCACTGCCATTTCCATAAATAACCAGTCAAATATTTTTTGCTATAATTTCAGAAAGGTTGCAGTTCTGAGAGACATTCTTGAAATTTAACATGATAAGCAGTCTATTAGCAATAGAAGAATTCTTAAAGAAATCTAGAGTTAAATATTAAATTTTCAACTATCTAAATTCTTAATAATAAACGGAAATATCACAAATTTATTAAATACGGAAATACAAATTTTCAAATAATCATGTTACAGGAATACGTAAAACTTATAGCGTCTAAATTTCACAGACTGCAATATTGCAATTTAATTAAACACAGAAATACAAATTTCCAAATGATTGTTTTACAGGAAAATAAGGCCACTTACATATAACACTTTACAATATCTAGAATTCATACTGATAGACAGAAATATTACAATTAAATGCAGAAATACCATTTTTTATATAACTATTTTATAGGAAAATGGGAGAATTTACTTTTGTATGTTACAAGATGGGTATGTTGCTACTGGCGCCAGAGTAAGATTGGGATTAATGGCGTTCATCTAAAGGTATGGGAAGAGAGACCAAATGAGTTTGTGTATGAGGAGTGGGAGTATAACAATGTTCATATTACTGCAGAGAAATATTATATTCTAATGAGAGAGATAAGAACCTATTATGAGGTCTTTTATAAGAGAGAAATATATTTAATTTGTTTTATGAGAATATTATAAGAGAAAGAAAAATCATTTGTTATGATAGAGTCATCATGAGACATCATTATGAGAATGATACTATTTTTATGAAAGCATTATGTAAATAATATTATCTTTATGAGAATATTATGAGAGAGAGAGAGAGAGAATAATTTTTTTGGATAATAATACTAACATTATGAGAATAATATTGGCTTCATGTGGATATTATGAGAGAGTAATTCGTGAGATCTTATGAGAAAGAATATCATATGAGAGAGAGGAATAATTTTTACCATAATGAAATCATTATGAGAGATGAATATTGCATGAGATCTTATGAGAGATAATATTATAAGCGAGAAAAAGAAGACTTACTTATGGAAGAGAGATAGAAAAACTTGATAAGCATAATGAATAGCTCATGAAGAGAGGAGGATATTTAGAAGTGAGGGAGGATACTCCTCTACTTGACACATGTCAAATTATGTGTCCTCTTTTTTTGTTAACTTCTCACTTTCATGTGTCACCTCATGACACATCACCTCATATTATTACCTTATAAAGCCACATGATGACACATCACCTCGTATTAGGCCACCTCATATCTTATTTTCTTAATTAACTATTCTTCTCATCAAAGTTGTGGAAATGAAAAGTTTTGTAAAAGAATGGTCCAATGGTGTATTATTAACACAATGGACTATCATTCAAAATTATTACTTTAATTTTGTATTATTTATTATTATTATTATTATTATTATTAGTAATAATGATATTATTATTATTATTATTATTATTGTTATTACCTGATTGATGAAAAAGGTATTTCCTGATTGATGAAAAAGATGGGGGTACTTCTCCTTGATTTTGTCTTCTCGTTCTCAAGTGGCTTCTTCTAACGAATGATGTTGCAGCAAAGTTTTTATTAATGGTATCACCTTAGATCTCAACACTTGCTCTTTCCGTTCGAGAATTTGAATGGGCTCGTTAGTGCATGTTAAGCCATTTCTAACTTGAAGAGGTCCATGGTTAATGATGTGTGACAGGTTAGGCTCGTTAGTGCATATTAAACACATTATGAATGTCTGATAATTCTAGGGGCAAGGCAATTCTATATGCCATCCAATAAACCTTGGGCTTAACTTTTTTTTTTTTCCAAAATCTCATTATACCCTTGGAACGAGATACCTTCAGAAATACATGGTCCCCTACTTGATATTCCAATTTTCTTCTATGCTTATCTGCATAACTTTTCTGTCTACTTTGAGCACTTTGAAGTCTATTCCGGATGATCATCCAATAGATTGGTGATCTACACTTTCTTTCGTATAAAGCCTCATATGGTGCCATTATAATACTGGACTAATAACTATTATTGTAGGCAAATTCAATCAAAGGCAAATGATCATCCCAACTTTTAAAATTCATCACACAAGCTCTAAGCATATCTTCTGAAGTCTGAATTATTGTCTCCGATTGTCCATCTATTTGAGGATGAATTGCCATACTAAAATTTCCTTGGTACCCATAGCTTCCTGTAAACTCTTCCAAAATTGAGAGGTAAATCAGGGATCTCTATCAGACACAATTGTAATTGGGGTTTCGTGCAGTCTCACAAATTTCTGGAGCATATAGTCTTGCCAGCTTATCTATTGAAGTTGTTACTTCGATGGCAAAAATTGAGCAGATTCGGTTAGTCTATCCACAATCACCCAAATGGCATTGTGACTATTTTTTGTTCTGGTTAAGCCTTTAACAAAGTCCATAGTTTTGTGTTCCGATTTCCATTCGGGCTCGAGTAAAGGTTGTAACATTTCCTCGGGTTTTAGGTGTTCCACCTTAATTTGTTGGCACACCAAGCACTTAGACACAAATTCAGCAAGCTCTTTTTTCATATTGTTCCACCGATAATTGCTTCATAGATTCTGATACATTTTATTACGACCAGGATGCACAATATATAAGGATCGATGAGATTCATCCAAGATCTCCCTTTTTAAAATTTCATCACTTGGAATACAAAGTCTCCCTCTGAATCTCAATATGCCATCTAGCTGAATTTCAAAATCTAGTCTTGACCCTTCAGTTACCTTTTCCATAATTGCTACCATTCGAGTGTCGTTTAATTGTGCCTCTTTAGTTCTCAGAATGAGAGTTGGCTTCACACATAAATTAGCAACAATAGTGCCGGAATTCTTTAAATGAAATTCTGAGCTCCAATATTTAATTTCTTCCAGTAGTCGTCAATCTTTAATCATTAGATGAGTTAGAACTCCTGCAGACTTCCTACTCAGAGCATCTGCCACAACATTAGCTTTACCCAAATGGTAATGGATTGTACAATCATAGTCTTTTAGAAAATTCATCCATCTTACCTGTCCCATATTTAAATATTTCTAAGAAGAGAGGTATTTCAAACTCCTATGATCTGTATATATTTCAAATTGTGCACTATATAAATAATGCCTCCAAATCTTTAATGTAAATACTATTGCAGCCAGTTTTAAGTCATGGGTTGGATATTTCATCTCATATTCCTTCAACTGTCTAGATGCATATGCCACTAGCTTCCCATGTTGTATTAATACACATCCTAAGCCTTTGTGTGAAGCACCACTGTAAATCTCAAATCCCCCACTTCCCGCAGGAATAGTTAAAATAGTTGTTGTAGCCAATCGAGCTTTTAATTCTTGAAAACTCTCATCACATTTTTTTGTCCATTCAAATTTGACATTTTTCTATGTAAATCGGGTTAATGGAGTCGCAATTCGAGAGAATTCTTCTACAAATCTTTTGTAATATCTTGCCTATCCCAAAAATCTTCGAACTTCAGTCACATTACTTAGTTGCTTCTAATTAATCACAGTTTCAACCTTTGAAGGATCAACAGACAAACGTTCCTTTGATATCACATGACCTAAAATGTCACTAGTTTTAGCCAAAATTCACATTTACTTAGTTTGGCATAAAACTCCTTTCCTCTTAGTATTTGTAATACCATCCTTACATGTTGCTCATGCTCCTCTCGATTCTTAGAATAAATTAAAATATCATTGAATACTACAATAAACTTATCCAAAAAGGGCTTAAAGACTCGATTCATCAGATCCATAAATGCAATTGGTGCATTGGTTAATCCGAAAGGCATAACTAAGAATTCATAATGGTCATATCTTGTTTTGAAAGCTATTTTGAAAATATCAACAATTCTAATCTTAAGCTGATGATACCCAGATCTGAGATCTATTTTTTAAAATACTTGAGATCCTTGTAATTGATCAAATAAATCATCAATTTTAGGCAGTGGATACTTATTTTTTAAAGTCACCTAGTTTAGTTGTCTATAGTCGATACACAACCTCATGGACCATCTTTCTTTTTAACAAACAGTACCTGAGCACCCCAAGGTGACATACTGGGTATGATAAAACCTTTATCTAAGAATACTGAGTTTAAGTTCCTTAAGTTCAACAGGTGCCATTTGGCAACGGGTTTTAGAGATCAAGGTTGTCTCGAGAAGCAATTCAATGGAGAATTCAATTTCCCTGTTAAGTGCTAATTCCTCAGGGAACACATCAAGAAATTCCCGAACAACCGGAATGTCGTCTAAGTTTATCTTTTCTCTTCTGTCCTCTTTAGCATAGGCAAGAAAGCCTTAACACGCTCTTTGAAGGAGGCGATTAGCCCTAATGGAGGAGATTAAATATGGTGGGGAGGTTCCCTTGATACCCTCGAGGTAAAATACTGGTTGATTCGGAATGGAAAAGGTAACTAGTTCCTTGTAACAATCAACACTTGCATGGTAGGCAGAGAGACAATCCTTGCTTAAGTTTACATAAAAATCTTGAATATCTAAAAGTATTAAATCCACCAACAGTTCATTTTCTTCTATCATTATTACACAAGATTTGTGTACTAGATTGGTAACAACTGATTTCCCAAAGGTGTGGCTACCTCTAAAATGTATTCCAATTGTTCTGTTTCTATTTTTAAGTGGCATGTAAAGTGTGATGACACAAATGAATGAGTAGATCTATGGTCAATCAAAACATGAGCTATATCTTAAAAGATAGTAAGAGTATCTTGAATCACCGATTTTGAGGCTTGGGCATCTTGTTGGGTGATTGTAAATACTCTTCCTTTCATTTGAGGTCTCTGAGTTACCTCTCCATGCTTTGAATTTTGCTGCATTTGTGTGATAGGACAATATTTGATCTTGTGCCCCAGCTTCCCCCATTTGAAACAGGCTCCAGTTTAGCAATAATAGGGTGTCAACCCATGTTTCTTCCCACATTTCTTACAAGGCTCTGATGGGCTTTGAAATAATGCCGGCCTTTGCTTTTTGTTTGTCATTTTCGTTTGTTGTCGATTAGATGGTGTGGGTCTAATCCGACTTCTCTAGTTTTTTCTCTTTTGGTAATCTTCGCAGTCTTTTTCAACAATTTGGGCTCAATCCACTATTTAGGCATAAGTTCTTAATTTTAGGGCTCATATTCTGCCTCTGATGGTTGGTCAGAGGCGTCTTTCTAATTTTTTCAACATTCTTGCCTCATCGTTGATCATATGTGGGGCAAACCTGACCAATTTAGTAAACTTGGTCTCATACTATGCTACTGTTCTGTTCCCTTGGACTAATTTTAGAAATTCCACTTCTTTTTGATCGCGAATAAAATATGTGAAGTACTTTTCATTAAATGTTCCCAAGTCAAGGGTTTGTTTTCTAGGACCAGTACTCTTTTTGCCATTCGCCACCAATGTTCTGTTTCACCTTCCAACATAAAAATTGCCAAGGTGACTTTCTTATCATTAGGATATTCCATTACTTCAAATATTTTCTCCAATTGCATAATCCATCCCTCAGCTTCTAGTGGATCTGCAGCATCCTTAATGACAGGTGGATTTAATTTCTTAAGCTGTTCGATATTACACCCATTATTTCCCACAATTGACTGCCTTGGTGGATTATTCTTATCCATTTCATGCTTCATAAGAGTAACCATAGTCTCCAAGGCTTTGTGAATTCCCTCCACTCTAGTTTCAATCATGAGGGATCTTGACATCGTATTTATCTGTTCATACAATAAGTATGACTTAGAGTGTATTCCCTATTCAGATTTCCTAGGAATCCTAAACCTATTGCTTTGATATCAAAAATTATGACACCCCAACTAACATTCTTGAGGAGTGACAATCTATTCTTAAAATATAAATAGAACAAATTCGGAATTTTTGCTATACATTGCATCAAGACTAATTTTTATATTCAGAAATTTTCAAACTTGTACCAAGTCTACTCACAACTCAGATTAACATGAAGGTCTCTATATATACATCTTTGATAAAGTTACAAAGACAAATTTAACAATGACCACAAACTTCTTTCAAGCTCTTTCAAGCTAATCCTACTGTACATTCGAACAATAAAGTTGTAATTATTCTGAAATGAATTTACAATAATTTGATGAGTTTGGCTACTCAGTAAGTGACCATCATAATCATTAAAAATCATGGTTGGAAAAGGTAAATATTTTCTAAAAGAATGCACATTAAAACAATATGAAGAAAAGTATACATGGTGAACAATTTCAAATTCAGAAACACAAAATTTTAACATAATACAGAAGATTTGAATGCATATTGAAACGATATGAGGAAGTGCATGTATAAATCCTTTAATAGTAATAGCCATAATTCAAAAGATTTCACAAATTACCCTACTGACATCCCAAGTAGGTCACCTATATATGTCACCAGTGTCCTGGATGGGTCCACTTAATTCCTACCATCGTACCAGATAGGTCCATTAATACCTCACCGGCGTACCGGATGAGTCCACTTAATCCCTTTTGGCATACGAGATGGGTCCACTTTTACCACACTGGCGTACCAGATGAGTCCACTTAATCCCTTCCGACGTACTGGATGAGTCCACTTATTCCTTACCAGCGTACCAGATAGGTCCAGTTGTATACCTAAAATATCTCTGAAACTTCTTTATAATTAAATATCAGAAAACAACAATATCATATATTCAAAATATCCTTGAAACTAGTAACATGAATTCACATGAAGCGATTTATATCAATCACTTTCACTGACATTTTCATAAATAACCAGTCAAATATTTCTTGCTATAGTTTTAGAATGGTAGCAGTTCTGAGAGACATTCTTGAAATTTAACACTATAAGCAGTCTATTGGGATTAGAAGAATTCTTATGGAAATCCAGAGTTAAATACTGAATTTTCAATTATCTAAAATCCTTAACGATAAACGGAAATATCACAAATTTATTAAATACAGAAATACAAATTTTCAAATAATCATGTTACAGGAACACGTAAAGCTTATATTGTCTAAAATTCACAGACGGAAATATTGCAATTTAATTAAACGCAAAATACAAATTTCCAATTGATTGTTTAATAGGAAAATAAGGCCACTTACACATAACACTTTGAAGTATCTAAAATTCATACTGATAGATGGAAATATTACAATTAAATACAAAAATACCAGTTTTTATATAACTATTTTACAGGAAAATGAGATCACTTACTTTTATATGTTACGAGATTGGTATGTTGCTACTGTCGCCAGAGTAAGACTGCGATTAATGGCACTCATCTAAAGGTATGGGAAGAAAGACCAAATGAGTTTGTGTATGGGGAGAGGGAGCATAAAAATGTTCATATTATAGGAGAAAAATATATTATATTCTAATGAGAGAGAGAAGAACCTATTATTAGATCTTTATGAGAGGGAAAAATATTCTTTAATTATTTTTATGACAATATTATAAGAGGAAGAAAAATCATTTATTATGATCGAGTCATCATGAGATATCATTATGAGAATGATATTTTTATGAAAACATTATGAAAATAATATTATCTTTATGAGAGTCTTATGCGAGAGAGAAAATAATTGCTATGAGATAATAGTTCTAACATTATGAGAATAATATTGTTTTCATGAGGATATTATGAGAGAGAGAGAAAATAACTGTTATGAGATAATAATACTAACATTATGACAATAATATCGCCTTCATGAGGATATTATGAGAGAACAATTGTTATGAAATAATTATACTAACATTGTGAGCATAGTATTGTCTTCATGAGGATATTATGAGAGAAAATAATTCATGAGATCTTATGAGATAGAATATTACGAGAGAGGAATAATTCTTATCATAATGAAGTCATTATGAGAGAGAGTAATATTACATGAGATCTTATGAGAGAAAATATTATAAGAGAGAGAAAGAGGACTTACATATGGAAGAGAGAGATGGAAAAACTTGATGAGTATAATGATTAGCTCATGAGGGGAGGAGAATATTTAAAAGTGAGGAAGGACACTCCTCCACTTGACACATGTCAAATTATGTCTCCTTTTTTTATTAACTGCTCACTTTCATGTTCCACCTCATGACATATCACCTTATATTGTTACTTTATAATGTCAGTTCATTGACACATCACCTCATATTATTTCCTTATAATGCAACCTTATAACACATCACCTTATATTATGCCACCTCATATTTTATTGGGGAATGATTTCATGCAATAGTTGTATAGTAATATAATGCAACTATCTTCAAAATTCATGTTAGTGATATTTGTTTGACACAAATTTTTAAATGTATACTCTTTTCATTCTTAAGAACAATCACAAAAAGGAAAATTTTGAAAACACGCCCTAAAAGGTATTTTTCTAGCCTAATTAATATAAGCTATCCATTTTAGTGAGATGGTTAAATATAGGCCTCAGAAGATTTTTTTATTCCCAAAATTTTTATATAGCGTTATCATCATTAGATTACTAATGCTAAAAAAGGAAAAAGTGAGTTTGAATTTGTTAAGTAGTAGATCTTGAAATTCACAAAATGGAAGGTCAAGATTCATTGTTAGAGGGTACTAATTTTGACTATATCTAAGGTGCAAATTGACTTTTTTTCGTAGGATTGATTATGAGGAATGAAGATAATGTGTGCAAAATTTAGGGTCATACAAATGCCAAAAACATGGTTTTTTAGTGGTGTGGTTGCATTATACTACTATACAACCTTTGCATGAAATCATTCCCCTATCTTATTATCTTAATTAAGTATTCTTTTTAAAAAAATCTTCGAAATGAAAAGTTTTTGTAAAAAAATGGTCCCATGGCGTATCAATAACACAATAGACTGTCATTCAAAATTATTCCTTTATATAGGTATTTTGTATTATTTTTTATTTATATTATTTATATTATTATTATTATTATTATTATTATTATTAATATTATTAATATTATTATTAATATTATTAATATTATTAATATTATTATTATTATTATTATTATTATTAATTCTCAGTTTCAACAATTTATGGTCATCACAGTATGCCCCGTTTGTTTTCTTTCTAGGCTTGAAAACTCACCCATAAGGTAGTTCTCTTCAAAATGTTGCTGGAAATTGCCATTGACCTCACTCCCTTCATTCTCCCAAATTCATACATCTCTCTGTGCTTTCTCACTCTTGCCCAAGGCTTATATAGTAAATAAATAATATAATACTGGGAGGGTAGAGAAGTGGCAACTAAAGAGAGAGAGACAAATGGAGAATGTGTAATGCCAAATGCATGGGCACGTGTCCTCCATGGGGGCAAGGAGGTGAGGTCATCATGACAAAGCAATAAATAAAATACAAATAAGACAATAGAAAAAGGTGGAAGGAAGAAGTGGTGGTTCATGCATACCAAAAGAGCATGATGGACCATTAAACATTATGAAGGATTTTGAAAATCCAAAATTTTTAAATAAAATTTAACATCTAACATGCTATTTAATGTGTTGTAAGTTTTACTTATCATGTTTATGCTTGGTGGCAGTTATTATATAAATTTATTTGTGCTTTCATGCTTGCATGATATGTGCATTGAATGGGCTTACTGTCATGATCTTCCATGCAATTGGAGCACATGATTCTCTAGCTGTCATGGTTTTTCTTTTGCATTTTTTATTGCTTGTACAATTTCCTAACAGTTCGGGTTATACTTAGGGATTTTTTTGTTTTACATCTTGCATGCTTCCTCCCCCTCGTATTTTCATATCATATTGATGAGCTCTAAGCACATACAAATGAAAATGAACGTACAAAAGTAATATTAAGGAGGTTCTGGATCTTCTATATGAAAATGAACGTACGAAAGTATATGAATTTTGTTCTTCAATCCACAGATGACAAAGGTGATGGGGCTGATTCATCTGAAGAGGATCCAGATGGAAGTGGTGGAGAAACTGAGCTTCCAGAGATTGACCCACGAGCTGAGGATAGGGAACTGAAAAACCATCTACTAAAGAAGTACAGTGGGTACTTGGGCAATCTCAAGCTTGAACTTTCCAAGAAAAAAAAGAAAGGAAAACTGCCCAAGGATGCAAGACAAACGTTACTCAGCTGGTGGGATCTGCACTACAAATGGCCTTATCCCTCGGTACGAGAAACTTGTTCACTTCGTTAATCTTTGATATATGTCTAATAGTTGCCTTAACACATTTAGAATATCCATATAATTTTAAGTCGCCCATTTTACAAATAGGAAACTCGGTCAGAAATCACCCTTTCTGTTAATGATTCACACAAATTTACTGGCCAATGTAATTGGTTCTTAATGCACCTTGTCATTTACCTTATCATACATAATTTTGATCAAATTGTGACATTGATTTATATCTATAAAGATTCCCATGAGTCCAATCTCAGGTTACTCTGGTTGCTTAATGGGTTCCTACCTACTGTATCTTCTGAAAAAGCGAGCATTTGGGATGTTAACCTATATATTACAAGGTGATGATTTTCACTTCAAGATGCCTGTTTTGTCACCGTAGTATATGCTCTACTTTTCAAAATCTATGATGTCCATTCAAAATGCAGCCACAGTTCTCTCAGGATATGTACATCAGGAAAGTATTGAAAGCTATACTAGATAACATTTAACTCCTTGTTCTCCTTTATGAACCATTAGCTTGAGTAACTCCTACCAATTTCAAATGATATGACTGTTGTACTCTGGCTTTTATCTTACAGGAAACAGAAAAGGTGGCTCTGGCTGAATCAACTGGTTTGGACCAGAAGCAGATAAATAATTGGTTTATAAATCAAAGAAAGCGCCACTGGAAACCTTCAGAGGACATGCCATATGTTGTAATGGATGCCCATCATTCCCAAAATGCAGCTTTGTATATCGAAGGTCACCTTGTGGGTGATGGTTCTTATCGTTTGGGTCCATGACCGCAAAAATAAGATATCAAGATCATGGCGTGTTGTAATAATATGACATGGTTAGTATTGTCTGCATATAATATATCACCCCCTTGCCATGTACAATATTTATGAAAACTACGAAGCTACTGTTACTGCTGTCCTGACCAGTTTTGGTCTTCGTTTTCTTTTTCATTTTTTTCTTTTCTTTTTTGTTTTTATAATAGAGGAGTGGGTGTGGTTATTGTTTTACTTTAGCACAAACTATCCATTGTGTTTAATTTTGATGGGAAATTTCAGTTATAGCCATGACAATGTTTTGTATATAAAATGAAAAGGTACAAGCATTGATGCATGGTGGCGCTAACTTGAAGGAATATTAGATGAAGCCTTACTCCTGCTTCCATTAAAATGGATGAATTTGCTTTTTCAAGTGTATATCAAGTGGATTTGACTTCCTCTGTTGTCTGTTAAGAAACTCATTGCACTTGCTAGGTACCCAGTGAAAAACTCTGGTAGGTGAAACTTTCTAGTATTTAAATTTGCATAGAATGATGTTAATGCCAAATATATGGCAGATTTTCTGGCTTCTGTTGACCTCTGAATAGATTGGCTCACAAATTAATGGCCCATCCGGGTTGACCATTAATGGTTTTAGTATTTTTATCTTCCTCTGGTTGTACAGGGTGAGTCCTAGAACTCTCGTGTGCTCCTTTTGAAAATCAGATTGTGTGGGAAATGCGATTGAACCGTGGCTATTTCGAAATAGCTGGAGAGAAGAAACAAAAGGCATGTTTTCCCTTAATTCTGTAATAGTGGAAAAATGAGTGTTCCTAGTGCACCGACCCAAACTTGGCCTAGCATTCTCTTGCGGTGATCATTGCATGCATCAAGCAGAGCAAGGCCTCCTCTAGGTTCCCTTGAAATGGTTCCCCCATAGGATGGGCTACTTGCCCCTTCAAGACCTTTCTTGTCATAAGATATCTTCTTTCTAGAGTTAATGCCATGAGCAATAACTAAATAATGTTTAAATCAGTAGGCTTTCATTGAGGCTACTTTGGACGCCTGCAAATTTGCTAGCTCCAAATTTGGCCTATATTGAATGATTTGTGCGAACTCCCAATAACTTCATTAAACACACTAAAAACACTGTTGGAAGGCAGGAAAATATTTTTAAGAAAGTATTCACGTGAAACAACTCCCTCATATGATGAAGTATGGGAGTATTTTTATATTAATTGGCTGCCAATTAGTATGAAAAAATGTATTAGGACCAATTGGAGTGAAAAAGCCTACTCAAATGAGAGTTTTTTCACATGAAAATATTTTCACTCGTATCAAATGTGCCTTAAGATTTGAGGATTTGCATGTTCTTCTATAGATGTTAAGCACCACAAACAAACAAAAGGAGAAAATTACAGAGAAAATTACAAAAAACCCCCCGAACCACACTTTCTATGCAAGTTACTCCCAAATTTAAGTTTTTCTCTCACTTTTTTCCAAAAAACACACTTTCTATGCAAATACCTAAAAAGTTCTTTTTTTAAACAGAAATGCCATTCCCGTACACAAATCAATTTGGCCAACTTTGATGTTGACTTTCGGAACTCATTGCCGGAGCGAACCACCGCATTGTCGGAGCGAACCACCACAGTGCCGAAGCGCATGATTCACTACTGGAGCGAACATAGAAAGTGCCAGAGCGCTGAGTCGAGCATGATCCACTGCCGGAGTAAACATAGACAGTGCCAGAGCATTGTGACTCCAGAGTGCTCCACTACTAGAGCACACTTACACAACGTCGGAGCGTCATCCACTGTCAGACTGCACTTACTCAGTGTCGGAGCCTTGGGACTCCAGAGCGTTCCACTACTAAAGCGCACTTACATAGTGCCGGAGCACTGTGATTCCAGAGTTCTCTATTTGAACACATTTTTCAGCACCTTGGTCGCTGATGCAGAATAAAGAGGAAGCAGGTCAATAAAGCCTTAAAATACAGTGGAAATTTCGACAGTTTCAGAATAGCCCCAGAATTGGTCAAGATATTCATAAGTACTTCAAAATGCCACCTACCAAGTTTCATCATAATCAGACATATCTAAGTAGTGCACACAAAGAAACAATTTTGGTAAAATCAACCTTTAGCATCTTGAAATGGACCCTGTAATTAGAACTATATTTTTTGGTGGGTCAAACAGCTATGGGACCACCGTCATTAGATCTGACATGGTTTAAAACCCCTATGGGTCAAGTTTTGGCTTAATCGAGCACTCTAGGACAAAGTTATGGGTAAAATACCAAGAAGGGGTAGGCCGCATACTATTCCCGTGTGGCCACCCTACACCAAAACACCATCAAAGGTGGCTGTTTCCACAGTCATGGGCAGTGAATTTTGGGACCAGTATCTCACTCGTTCCAAGTCAGATCGCGCTCAAAATTTTTAAGCGTGTTTGTCTCATCAAGACGAGCGTTTCGATATTTGGTATGCCCTGTGATGATGCCTGAGCAGGGCGAAAAACCAAAGAGAAGTTGCTAACCCGTGAAGAAAATTGTAGAAAAATTAGTAGCAACATGCCTCACTTAAGTGGTCAAATCACGACGCTGGCGTACTTGATCAACGTGAAGCTAATTGCGTAAGGTCCGATGCTATTGTCACTACCCCGCCCCTTGATCCCTGCCGGAGGGCGACTGGGCGCGAGATCGCTATCAGAGGTTGTAAACGTCACTCCGTTGGGAGTGGGTCAAAGCATAAATCATGGAATCAAGAATAAACCACAGGAGTGGGTCAAAGCATAAAACTTCTAGCCTCATTCAGGAGGGAGGACAATGACCAGTGGATGCCCCACTTTGTAATTCCCTCATACACACACACACACATTCCCAAATGGTTTTGAGGATTCAATAGGCAGTGAACTTACAAGACACGACCCTCTCCTTAGGCACTGCGCATTGGATCACCAGAAGAGCATAAGGATAGGGTCGTGTCTTGTAAGTTATGTTGGCACTGCGCAGTCCCCAGATTTATATAGGTACTGTGCAGTCCCCAGATTTATATAGGAACTTACAAGATATTTTAGCTCATTAAAATATCTTCAAATGTTTGTGGTTTTGCAAAAAATGAACTTCGTTTGCTTAGTTAAAATTAGTGACCACAGTGGCATTAGTGAAAAATCCAGGAAAAAACAGTCAACAGTGATGTACCTTCTCATTTTGAAATATAACTTTATTTTTGTAAAGAATTTCAACAGTGGGCAAAATCGAAAATTTTACTAGACTCATACATCCTTCCAATGGTGGTGATTTTAGGCTAATCGAACCCCAGTTACCTATTCAAAAGCCTCTTCCAAGCACACACATAATTCTGAAATTTCACAGTGGCATACAACATGCCTCACGGATACATTCCATGACCTTCATTTCATGGTGAGGAACATGATAACAACCATTCTCTCACAATGCACAGACATAACATGTATTTCTTAACAATCTAAGAGTCATACATTCATTCTCAACATCCACCATTACCATAGAATGAAAGCCCCAATTTTCAGTGAAACGGCGTAAGGATTTTCTACATCACATCTACATCATATATACTTCCATTGCTCATTTCACATGCATAGATCCCCATGCATCCTTATTACTACAATCCAATGGTGATGGTTCTACTTACCTGATCAGCAATGGTGCCTTCTCATAAACTCTTCTTGCACAACTCACACCCACCCAACAATGGCTGCTCACCAATCTTTCCCAACCTTACCTGAGAGAGAGAGAGAGAGAGAGAGAGAGATGCGGAAGGATGAGTGGCGTGGGTGAGAGGGTAGCATAAGTACTCATGAGATGGGGCAGTAGCCAAGTGGCTCTAATGGTTGGGCAAGTGGCACTCAAAGCATGACAAGTGGTGAACACACTTCATGCACGCCAGAGTCATGCATTGCGCCTTGTCCCTTCTTCAACCTAGGATGCCTACATGGCATTGCCCATCCATCTGCTCACGCACGCATGCGGTGTTACCCCCCTTCTATCGCTGCGCACACCTTCCCTCCTTCGCGTCTATCGCTGTGTGCCTTCACTGTGCCAATTCGTTGCGTGCTCGCCTGCTTTGCCACGTGCTCCCATCACCGCGCCCCTATTGTCGCGTGCCTCTCCTGCACCTACCTGTCGTAAACACCATCGCCGCATGACTCACACTGCCGCATGACCCATTGCTGCGTGACTCGTCTCCCCTTCTATCGTTGCGTGGCTCACACTCTATTTATCCCGCCATGCACTCAACTAGCAGGGATAGTCGGGGTCCTTACAACTATCCCTAGTCTGAACCCTGTGTATGATGAACGGTTGGATTTTCACGCAAAGGCGACAAAGTTGCTGTAAATTTCGACCTTCAGATTTCAAGATTCCAGCCAAAAACTCAAGACGACGAAATCTTCATTCGTACATGAAATAGAGCTGTGTTTGTTGCCAGGCGATCGTGATGGCATGCTCAGTGCATTACAATGAAGAAATCACGAAAAAACGTCAAGGAACGAGTGCACTATTGATCCGAAGTTTTCAAGATTCATCCAAAATTCAAGTCTCATGATCATGGCTTAAAAACATGATTCATGGCTCGAAGTTAGTATCAAATCGATCGCTATGCTGAGCCCTACAAAAACAAAATTATCTTTCGATCAAACGGGTACTAGAGCAGCTTCGGATCAATCATGGAAGATCACGCCAGTTCTTGTGCAGCAGCAGGAACTGTTATGGAATTCCACATATTGTAAGGTAGGGGCAAAAAAATATCTTTGCACCTATTTTTAGAATTTCTTTTAATTCAATTAAATTGTAATTATCTTCAAATTTAGGTAGTTTTTTAGCATCCACCCATGTTTGGGCCCAATTCTATATAAACATGGAATGCCTAATTGTAAAAAAACCTTAGGTTCATTCTTCAATCATTCAATAAAGTTTTCAATTCTTGCTTAAGCTCATGGGTGCGTTCTGGAGAGAAAGAGAGGAGAGAGAAGAAAAGAGCCGATACCCCTCGATAAGGTAACTTTCTCTCTCCTCCTATTTTCTCTCTCATCTCTATCTCTCTCTCCTTCTCTTCTCTAAACCATCTCTATCTCTCTCTCTTACTCTTTCCTCTCTCATCTCTATCTCTCTCTTTCTCTCTTACTCTTTTCTCTCTCATCTCTATCTCTCTTTCTCTCTCTTCTTTTCTCTCTCATTTATCCCTTTCTCTTTTCTCTCTCATATTTATCTCTTTCTTTCTATTTCTCCTCTAGTCTATCATGTTTCTCTCTCTCTTTTCCTCTTTCTTTCTCCTTTCACGTATGGAGGACCTATCTTCTAGTGTGATACCTTCCTGCTCATGAGACATAAACAGTAAGCCGGGCCTTAGCCCGTGTGGTGGGCTAGGCTTTTATCAAAATTCTCTCTTCTCTCTTCTCTCACAGACGGTGCAAGCCTATTGCTGCATTTGTTTTCTCTCTCTTTCTCTCTTCTGTCACTGATGGCACGAGTCTAGTGTTGTCTGTGTTTTCTCTTTCTTTCTTCTCTTCTATCACAGCTGACGCAAGCCTAGCGCTGCCTGTGTTTTTCATCCTTGTTCTTCTATCATAGACGGCAGAAGCCTATCACTGCCTGTGTTCTTTCCCTCTCCTCTTTCTTCTGTCATAGCCGACGGAAGCACATCACTGCTTGTGTTCTTTCTCTCTCTTTTCTCTTTATGTCACGGCCGGCGGAGGACCATTTCCACTTGAGTTTCATCTACTTCTTTCTCATGTCACAACTGGCGGAAACCTGTTGCCGCCTATGTTTCCTCCTCATTCTTCTTCCTCACGTCATAGCCTGTAGAAGCCATCGTTGTCTGAGTCTTCTCTCTCCCCATCTTATTATTGTTTGTGCTCCTTGTCCCTTCCTTCCCTTATCTCTCTTCTTCTTCTCTTTTCCCTTCTTTTCTTCTTCTTCTTTTTCTTTTCTCTCTATCTTTCTATTTTTCTTCTTTCTTTCGCTTTCCCTTTCGTTTGACCACGAGAGGTCGAGACTAGCCTTCCATGGTAGTCATGTCGTTTTTTCAGTCAGAGTTATTGTTCTCTCTTTATCGTCACGACAGACTAGCCATTATGTTTAGCTAGTCGGTATTGGTACTGTCATCTAGTAGTAATTCTGTCGAGCCGATCTGGGTTACCAAACCCATATTACTGCCACATCGAGTCAATTACTTACTAGTTTAGTCACTGTGTCGGTCTCACCGTCTTGTCAAATTCTTCTAACCCCAATCTTTCTTCTCTCGTTCTTCTTTCCTTTTTATTTGAATGTGCACGTCCGTGTACGGTCTCGAAAGGCAAGGTGGGGTCCCTTGACCCACTTGTCTTGTAACATTTGCCATGTGTGTGTGATTGCAGAAACAAGAGAATACAGGCCAAGGGAGGCGATTCTGAACCAGTTTTACGACTGGGGGCTTTCTTTGTGATTTAAGAGGGCACCCACACAAGCCAGTCCGAGTAACTCCTGAACCCACCTTAAACTCCTCTCTCATCGGTTGGTCTATCTACCATTGTTTTTGAGCAAGGTTCCTAAGAGAGTGATCTCAAAGTCTCGGGTTCCCTTGAAACCTGAGACGCATGCTGCCTGATCATCCTGATCCGGAGGCCGAGATTGAGGCACCTAACTAGCTTGGCGACTCCACTGGGGACTTACTAACCCTTTGTCTTATTGTGCTTGTTTGGCTAAGTTTCTCCTTTCATTTTTTGTATCTGCACTTATGGCTTCTGGGTTATGTAACCCGTTCATCAGGATAGGGAACTTCCTTATCCCAGCATTCGCCACTGTCCTCAGGGAACAAGTTCCTTGAACTTCGTTCCCAACCTTCCTTTTGAGCAAAGACCTTGAGTCTAGCTCCCAGGTCTTAACCTGGATTGGTGTGAGGAGGGACTTAAAGCTCCTTAACTCCCCGTCTCTTAGTTCTGGTTGAACTTTCGTCCCATCGGCAGGAAATCTATTGCCGCACACAACACGCATCCTGCCATTGGCAAGTCAGTTGTAAGTCATATTACCGATGTACACCAGAACGCTGCCCAATCCCTTTTTGCAAAAGGCACACAAGTTGCCATTGCTTCTGTGGGGGTCGCCGCAAGGCTACCCCCATCATTCTTGCACCACCACGAGTCTCTATCCCTAGAGACTCGACACATCGAGGTAGAGATCCTGGGGCCTCTACCTCTCGCACACACCATAAGGATTGTGGGGCATCCACTCGAGCCACACCTCGGGGCAACCCTTATGTTACTTCAAGTCAGCGTCTAGGATCAGACCTCTTGTGGTCAGGTCCTGCACACGTTGATTATATGCATCCCACTGCTGAGGGCAATGCCATTATTGCGCCAACTTGAGTACACAGAAGACAACCCCCTCATCCTCCTACTCAGCACACACTAGCACACCATGAAGGGGGGCAGGCCTTACAGACACCTGCTCGCAATTCTCGAGCTCCTAAGGCCAAACTACTTGCTCGAGCCCGAGCTGACCCCCAGGTCACCCGCGATCCTTCTTCAAGGGGCACACACGCGTCTCCGCCACAAACACCCCTCGCCCTCGACTCAAGTGTCCTCATGAGTCAACCTTGCTCTTGCATGCTCCTCCTTCTTCGAGCAAGAACCTCCAGCCTTGGTACTCCAAGACCTTCCCCAAGAGTACCATCCTGAACCAGCCTTGTCATCTCGATCATGTCTCTGGAGCTCATAAAGGAGCTTGGGCCAAAGACTTGATAGAAGATCAAGTCCTTCATCCTCCACAACCAGGGATGACTCCAGTCCCTGGCCCTCATCATTGCCGCACCTAATGGAGATAGCTCCCTCTTGTGCAAGAAGGGCTGATCAACCGCAGTCCCAATCACAGTTTTGGGGCAAGGTCTATCAAAACCTCAAAGTGAAATGCGATAGAGGTCTGTGAATTCTAACTAAGAAAGTGACCAAGGCGGTCGGGGAAACCAGCTCTGATGACCCTCTTTGCTTGAAGCCCTTCTACCTTCTACAGATGACGAAACCTTAAGAAGAAGTACATGAGCCCTACACTGTGGTTAGTGTTGTAGAAAATGACCCAGCCACTCAGCAGCCACGGTCCCAAGACCATCGAGAACCGGTCCTCCCGTGATCGACATATAAGAATCGAGTCTAGTTGGGGCATGCTGACCGATCTGCTGCGTGTGACCAGTCAAGTTTGCATGCCCTCAACTGCAACTAAGGCTAACCTCCTTGGAGAAACAGTCAGCGTAATGGTTATTAACGAATCTGACACACAAGTAGACTGCATGAACAAGTTCAAAGATATGGAGCGTGCAAGGATGGAAAAGATAGATCGTATAAATGTCGCACGACAATCAGCTAACCATGAGGTCAATTCCCATCACTCAGATGATGCACCTCCAAGGCAGCCCCTTACCTCTGCCTCATAGAATAATTCTGTCCCTCACCCCGTCTCATAGGCAGACATTGATGCTATGGTTACCTATAGCTTAAAGAACAGAAGAATTTCAGGGATACAGGGTGCAACGCCTTATCGAAGGTCGTACCCTTATCGAAGGCCGTACCCTTCACACATTCCCTCAGATTACAAGAAAGGGATGTTTCCCCTATTCAACGAAACCATGTCATTGAATCAGCATATCGCCCACTTCCACGAAGAGTGTCGATAGACAGCGGCTGATGAGACTCCTTCTCCGTCAGTTTGTTGAAACCCTTGATGGCCCAACTTTTCAGTGGTAAGCTAGACTTCCCCCAAACTCGGTGTATACTTGGGAGGAAATGGAGAAACACTTTCACTAGCACTTCTACTAGATCGAGAGAGAGGTTCAAACCATCGTGCTTCTCACCTTGACCCAAGACCTCGATGAGCCTTGTTACGACTCCACTCCCTGACCTCTAATGGAGGGCGATAGAGTGTGGGATCACGACCAGAGGTTGAGAACGTCACTCAGGTGGGAGTGGCTCAACGCATAAAAACACAGAATCGAGAGCAAACCACGAAAGAAAACTAGAATAAATCCATTCATCAAACAAGAATCAAACGAAAGGTACGGCCATTTCATTCATTTAATATCAAAGTCCTTAAAATTTCTTAAAGGAACTACTGGCAAAAAATACACAAAAAGATGTATACATTATGCTGCAGAAATCACAAAAACATACTGTGAAAGTCTTCGGAAGACGGCTTCTCAAACTTCTGAATCTTGGGCTTCAAGCCCTCAAAATTGCCACACCTTGGTATAACTGCCACCACCATTCACGTTATAGTTATGAGACTAAAATGGAATGAGCTAAAGGCCCAGTAAGCAAATGACTACCCTTGCATTCTTGACTAACAGAATATACATGATAACATGCCCATAGATTCATCAGAAATTGCATTTGTCTTACAAAGTGTAGTCACATATTAGAGTACACATAAATGCTATATAGCGAGAGTAAGAATCAGTTAACGGAGCATTACATGTTCTCAAAATGACATCTACCAGTTACCATCAGATAGTCTTACAGAATGCAAAATTCAGATAAACAGAACAGATTAATTTACTCCCGTAGTAGAAGCCACATCGATCAGGCTGTCAATCCTGTAACTTGAGACTTCTACCCTCATTTAGGAGGGATGGTAATAACAAGTGGGTGCCCCACCTCGTAATATCCTCACTCACGCACATATCCCCAGTGCGCTTTGGGGTTTTCGATAGGCTGAGGCCTTGCGTAGCGGTAAAAAAATTAGAATATCACTACCAATGGAGGACCCATTGCATAGTGGTTGGAAATCACAGGATAACAAAATTCATATAATAGAATCAGAATATCCACTATCAATGGAGGACCCATTATGTAGTGGCCAAAAATCACAAAATATCGGTATCAGAATATCCACTACCAATGGAGGACCCATTGCGTAGTGACCAGAAATCACAAAATATCAGTTATCATATAACAAAGTTAGAATATTCATTACCAATAGAGGAACCATTGCGTAGCGAACATGGCATGTATAACAGTATCAATATGATAGAAATCACAGTATCCACTACTAATGAACGACCCATTGCGTAGTGGCAAGAAATCAATATTTATATAGCAGAATAAGATAATATCTTAACAGTATCAGATTCATATTATAACAGTATCAACATGATATGATCGCATTATTAGAGTCACAGAATCTTAGTGTCGATGTCATATTTCCTGCAATTTCAAACAGTGACATCCGATCAAAACCTAGTCATAACTCCCAATTCCTTTAGAAGTTAAAAACGGTTCTGGAATTAATTTTGCACTAGCCACCCCTACCCTTCAAATGGGAGTGGTTTGAAGACAATTGGGCCTTGTTTGGCCTCTTAAAGGTTTCGAGAGGTTAAGGTTAACTAGCTGAGCCTTGCTGTGTACAGTGGATAGTGAGGTACCCTGCTTCAAATCACTATAACTTTCAAACCATGAGGTACCACGGTTTCAAAGTCAAAGTTTAAGATAAGATGTATATCTTTATAACAAGGTAAATTTGAAAGCATTTGGATATTTGGTGATTCAAAAGTCTCCTAGAATTATTCTTTGCTGGGGGTCTCCCTCTTGAGCTACCCTGATCTGTTGAAAGACTAGAGGTTCCACCCTTATACTTGCAGTTATTCCTATCTCAGAACTAGAGGGTAAGGTCGAGTGCAACTCTGCTGCATCTTCATTCAGTTTCATCTCTCGAGGGCCATCAGATGTGCTACTGATATCAAGGGTTTTCGACATAAAGTGTTGGCTACTATATTTGTCTTGCCCGTTTGGTAATTGATGGTGCAGTCATAATCATTTAGTAGGTCCATCCATCTTCTTTGCCTAATATTCAACTCTTTTTGAGAAAATAAACACTTGAGGCTCTTATGATTTATAAATATCTTGAACTGGGCTTCATAGAGATATTGTCTCTAAATCTTCAAGGCAAAAACCACAACCGCAAGCTCTAAGTCATGAATTGGGTAATTTTGCTTGTGCGACTTTAACTGCCTAAGGGCATAAGCTATAACTTTCTCTTGTTACATTAATACACACCCTAGTCCCTTATGGGAAGCATCAGTGTAGATTACAAAGCCTTTATTTCCTTCGGGCAAAGTTAGTGTTGGCGCTATAGTCAATCTCTTCTTTAATTTTTAGAAACTCTTCGCACAATCATTGTTTACTCATTTCTGGGTCAGGCGAGTCAGGGGAAGTGCTATCTTTGAAAAACCTTCTACAAAATGCCTATTGTATCTTGTCTGACTTAGAAAACTGTGAAATTTTGTCACAATTGTCTGTCTTCCCCAGTTAAGCATGGCTTCAATCTTACAACGGTCAACTGTGACCCCCTCCTTAGAAATAACATGCCTAAGGAAGACCTCACTTGAAAGCCAAAACTCGCTCTTCCTCAGTTTAGCATATAACATTTCCGTTTTTTAGGTCTGAAGGACATCCTCAAATGTTGTTCATGATCTTCTAGATTCCTTGAATATACCAGAATGTCATCTATAAAAATCACCACAAAGTCATCCAAACAGGCCCTAAACACCCTATTCATTAATTCCATAAAGACGGCAGGGGCATTAGTCAGCCCAAAGGGCACTACTAAAAACTCGTAGTGACCATAACGAGTCCTAAATGCGGCCTTAGGTACATATTCTTCCTTGACTCATAGCTGATGGTAACTTGACCGAAGGTCGATCTCGGAGTTGATAAAAAAGGTCATCAATTCTAGGCAAGGAGTACTTATTTTTCACAGTGACCTAGTTCAGCTGCCGATAGTCTATACATAGCCTCAAAGACCCATCCTTCTTTTTAACAAATAAGACAGGGGCACCCCAAGGTGACACACTAGGTCCCCTTTTTCAGTAACTCTTGTAATTGTTCTTTTAGTTCCACTGGGGCCATCCTATATAGGGCATTCGAGACGGGGACAGGGTCAAGGACCACATCTATTTCAAATTCTATTTCCCTGACTGGGGTTAGAGAGGTTAACTCTTCGGGAAAGACCTTCGGATACTGTTTCACCAACGACATCTCTTCTAATTTAAACCGGTCATCCCTATTTTCCAGTACGTAAGCGAAATACTTAACACAATGTTTAGTCAGCAAATAGGAAGCCCGAATGGCCAAAATAAAATACCGAAGAGGAACATCCTTAACGCCAATAAAATTCAACTTAGGCTGGTTTGGGTGTCTAAAGGTTACAGTCTTATCACGACAATTTACAATATCATGATGTGTGGATAGCCGGTCCATGCCCAAAATAACATCAAAGTCTTGGATATCTAACAATATCAAATCTATACGCATCTCACACCCTTCAAGCAAAACCCCACAATGTTTATAAACTGTATCAGTTTCTATAGATCCCCCCATAGGTGTCCATACTACTAATATCAAGTCAAGCAAAGAATTTCTAGCAGTTATGTGGCGTGTAAAGTGAGGTGCAACAAAAGAGTGTGTGGATCCATAATCAACTAGGATTTTTGCTTCAACGCCACAAACAGGGAGCGTACCTCTGATAACTGAAGTTGATGCTTTAGTTTCCTGCTTAGTGAGAGCAAACACCCAACCTTGAGTCTTTAATAGGTTCTCAAGTCCCCTTACTGGGCAATCTCTAATCTGGTGGCCCGACATGCCACACTTGAAGCACGCCCCAGTCTTCCTTCGACAATCAGCTGCTAAGTGATTATCCTTCCCATAATGTGGACTCTTCGGGTGCCGATTCTCTCTTACATCGCCTGGTAACATCCTCTGAATCTTCTTGTTACCCTGATTTTCTCTTCCCCAAAATTTCCTCTTCAGTGGTGGTCGAGCTTTTCTCCACGAGTTTCCAAACTGGCCTGGTCTCATCCTCTTGTTTCTTCCACCTCGAGACTCTTCATCTTCCTTTTCTATCATCAAAAGACTTAAAATCTTGACAAGCGGCACTCACATCAGCATGCATCTAACAAGTGGCACTCATAATCCATGCATATCAGTAACGCAGTCAGCACTGGTCTCCTTCTCCTACATTGTCAGCGCTAGCCTCAACATGCAGCACAGCTGACGCTGGTCTTTGTACACCACACAGTCGACGCTGGCACTTATTCTTTTCACAAGTGCACCAGCACTGGTCACAACTCATCCGACGTTGGCCCTTCTTCTCTTCACAACCGGCACTGGTCACAACTCAGCCAGCATTAGTCATAGCTCAGCCGACACTGACAGTTCTTCTCTTACAGCCTGCGCTGCTCATAACTCAGCTGGCACTGCTCACAACCCAACCGGTGCTGACACTTCTTCTCTTCACAGTCGGGCACTGCTCACAACTCTACGGCGCAACTCACAACTCAGCTGGCGCTGACACTTCTTCTCTTCACCGTCGACGCTACTCACAACTCAGTCGGTGTTGACACTTCTTCCTTCCTCCCTATCTCACCATGCATTCTAACTGGTGGGGAAAAGTTTAGGTCATCACAAGCCCGTGGACCAGTTCATATCAAGATGGAGAAATTTGGCTGCTCACCATCCTAATCCTATGACTGAGAAGGAAGCAGTTGAAACTTGTGTGCGGAACATGCGACCTGAAATTGCTCAACATGTTGAGGTCTCCAATCTTACTTCCATGTCAGAGCTGATCTCCAAATCGGTCAGCATAGAAAGCCTATCAGGCCACCATGGCGGGTCACAACAACCGTCTGCAAGCTCGGGCAACAACCTAGGCAATGGTATCTCTCGGACTAACACTCGAGGCAACCAACAAAAAGGAGTGATCAGTGCAGCTATCATGATCACTGATCTAAAGAAGGCTCTCTCCCAAACTTTGGACCTCTCCAAGGGCGTGAGCACAACAAAGATAATGCCTTAGGCAGGAAAGCAGCAACGGTCCTACAACCGAGTACCCCCACCTGCAAATCTTAATGGGAATGACTATTGGACCAGGAATAGGAATAAAGTCTACCCCTTTGAGAAGGAATGTGTCCCTGTGCTATTCCAATTATTATTGGAACAGAACATGATCGAGCTTACGGAGGCCAATTTCCCTAATCAAGTTGGACTCGATACCCAGGCAAATTACTATGCTTTCCATTGAAGGGTCAGCCATCCCACAGAGGACTACTTCACACGCTGAATGACATTATCGAGGCTCTGATTCAGAAGCAGATCAAGCTTGAAGAACTAAAAAGGGCATTCAGGGCCGTAGAGGCGTCCCATGCAGTAACGGTTTAGAGGAAGACGAAGCCCTTGGTCTCCTTCATGCCTTTTTCGTTATAATGCTTCAAGAAGGTCTTATCACACCAAAACTGGCAAGGCAGCCCAGATGTCTTGCCCTGGGAACTGAGGACTGTTGGTGCCCATACCACCAGATATGGGGGCATTACCTGTGCGAATGTACCAGTTTCCATGATATAATTATAAAGAAAATACAGGAATGTCAAGAGACTTATAACGTTCCAGTAAGTGATCCCCAAGTCATTGCTCCACCGTTATGACAGAACCTCCCAACTCAAGACCTAGTAAAGATGACTTAGATCTTGTTGAACTCTCGACTTCTCAACCATGGATAGTCAACCATGGGTGAAGCAGACTTACGTCTTTAAGGTGAAAAGTTGTTTGCCAAGCTAGTGCTGTTCACAAGCCTAGCGAGACGAATTAAGCACCACCTCAGAAAGCCCGAAGGAGACGTGCACCAAGGGCTGCTCGCCAAAGAAACAAGATGACTTAATTGCCAGTCGAGTTGGAATTTCTCAAATCTCTTCCCTCACTACCAACTTTACTAGAGTTTATCCCCGACACTATCCTCCTTCCTTGCCCATCCCATCAAGAGGACATCCCTGAGTCATCTTCTCCTCAGAGTATTTCCAATGAGGTTGACTACATTAAAAGCACTCCCCAATGGTCTAAGAAGGGGAAAGAGTTAAAAGACTCTCTACACACGTCCAGTGAGGATGACGACATTAAAAGCAATCCCCAACGGTCTAAGCAAGGGAAATACCTCAAAGACTCCTTGCACATGTCCAATGAAGACGACGATGTTAAAGGCACTCCCCAACGGTCTAAGCAGGGGAAAGACTTAAAAGACTCCCTGCACAAGTCCAATTCTGGTGATGAAATAAAAAGCTTCCCAGATTGGTTCGACGAGGGGAACAACCTTAAAAGTCCCCCACCTTTTGACCCTTCTCCTTCTTCTTCTTTTGCTTCTCATCCTTCTTCCCCAATGTCTCCTGAAGGAATCAACATAAGCCTGACCCTGGCTCAGGCAGCTGGATTCTTAACAATTGCTGACGCCTTGATAGCTCGAGCTAAAGCAGAGCTACCTTCTTTAAAGAAGCATAAAAAGTCAAAGCCAGAGAAACCCCAGTGGTCCCTTGAGCCTGAATTGGAACAGAGATTGGGAGAATCGGCAGGGCAGAGATTCTATTCTCAGGAAGCTTGCCATATGGTACAAGTCTATGAAGTACCAGCTAGCGCGAGGCAAATGCTATAACACCCATGCAAAGACCATGTGATTCGTACGAGGACGCTCCTCGCCCCACAATCATCGAATATCAACTTTCCTTTGACTTCCAAATCGAACCCTTACAGCCTTATTATATGTTGTCCATGTTGGAGGTTGACCCCTTTGTCCCTCGGTTCAACAAAGGTGCAGAAATCATGACGTACCCTGGAACCCTCTTCGAAGCAGAGATGTCAGAATTGTCGGTCTCTGCACTTGAGATTAACAAGATGACCTCAAAAGCTGATGATGAGGAGATGCAAGAGGCCCTGGAAGATTGGGAAAAAGGCGGTCAAGCCACAGCTGACGAACTTAAGGAGATAAATCTCGGAGACGAAGCTGACCCCAAGCCCACTTTCATTTAAGCGAATATGTCTCCATAAGAGAAAGGAGATTTCACTACGTTCTTGAGAGCAAACCGAGACATCTTTACTTGGCATTATCATGAGATACCTAGTTTAGATCCTCCAGTCGTCGTTCATCATCTTGGCATCGATCCAACTGTCAAACCTGTTAAACAGAAATCAAGAAGGTTTAGGCCTGACCTTGAAATGCAGATAGATGCAAAGGTGACCAAACTCAGATAAGCAGGCTTCATTCGTGAAGTCAAGTACTCGAAATGGCTAGCAAATGTTGTTCCAGTCAGGAAGAAGAATGGCCAAATTAGGGTTTGCATTAACTTGTGCGACCTGAATATTGCCAGTCGTAAGGATGACTTCCCATTGGCATTCACCAAGATGCTCATCGACTCTACGGCTCAGTGTCAAATATTTTCCTTCATGGATGGGTACTCTGGGTATAATCAGATACTGATGGCACTTGAAGATGAGGAAGCCACTGTGTTCCTAACTCCAAAAGGGGTCTTCGGCTACACAATGATGCCTTTTGGATTGAAGAATGATGGCGCCACGTATCAAAGAGCAATGACGACCATCTTCAGAGATATGATGCACAAAGAGGTGGAGTGTTACGTAGATGGCTTGGTGGTAAAATTTGAAGCGAAGGATGCTCACATGAGAGACCTTGAAAAGGTATTCGAGGGACTACGCCTTATCAGCTTAAAATGAACCCATTGAAATGTGCTTTTGGTGTGCATTTAGGAAAGTTCTCAGGGTTCATTGTCAGACACTGAGCGCTTGAAGTTGAGCCAGTCAAGATCAAGGCGATCCAAGAAATGCCATCACCAACCACATTGTGAGAGCAACGCTCTCTTCAAGGGCAGTTCGCAAACATCTGCAAGTTCATCTCGAACCTCTCAGGTCGCTGTAAACCGTTTACACACCTATTAAAGGAGGATACTCTATTCATTTGGGATGAAGCATGTCAAGCAGCCCTTGATGACATCAAGCAATATTTACTCAACCCTCCAGTGCTCTCTACACCAGTGTTGCGAAAACCTCTCATCTTATACGTGACTGCTCTGGACGAGTCACTCGGGGCATTGTTGGCACAAAACAATGACGAGGGAAAAGAAACGCCATTGTATTATCCAAGCCGCAGGATGCAAGGGGCCGAGAAGAGTTATCCCCCTATAGAGAAGATGTGCTTGGCCCTAATCTTCACAGTACAAAACCTCTATCACTACTTGCTTGGTCATGAAGTGAAACTTATATCAAAAGCAGATCCTATAAAATTTTTCATGACACGCTCATGCCTATCATGATGTCTTGCTAAATAGGCATTATCGCTGAAAGGCCATCAAGGGCCAAGCCCTAACCGATTTTCTCACAGCACACCCCATATTGGTAGAATCTCCTTTATCAAGTGATCTCCCTGATGAAGAAATATTATGTGCAGAGCTTGCTCACGTGTGGGAAATGTACTTTGATGGAGCCTTCCAATCTGATCGAGGAGGAGTCAGAGTGGTGTTCCTGACTCCAAAAGGAGGAGTATTGTTACTTTATTTCTCTCTCATCGAGGCCAGCTCTCATAACAAGGTAAAATATCAGGCCCTTATAGTTGGATTGGAGATATCCTTCGATCTAGACTTGGAGCAGCTCAAGATCTATGGCAACCCTAAGTTAGTTATTAGATAACTCAAGGGAATATATGACGTACGAAAAGACACTCTCAAGCCTTATCAGGATACCACAAAATCATATATGGCCCAGTTTGAGGACATATCCTTGAGTCACATCCCCAAGAGGCTAAACTCTCAGGCTAATGCACTTGCAAACCTAGGGGCTACAATTCAATTATCATCATCAGGACCCACACTTGTCTCGGTGGCAAAATGGGGACACATTGAACTAAGAACTGAGGTAGATGCGTATGGTGAGAGAAATATCTTCCCCAAGTGCCCTCCTTATCCATTTCGGGCACCTCTATCAGCTAAAGAAGTAATCAAGGTTGAACAAGAAATGACACGAAATCAAGGAACTAAGGTTCAAAACAGGAACCAGAGTTCTTTGACCCAATATGCATGGAAATTGAGCACGTAGAAGATTGGAGAGAGCCCCTCACTAATTTTCTATGACATGGTAGACTTTTAGAGGATCGTGTCGAGCGCAATAACGTGCGTCGAATGTCTATCAAGGATACCCTCCTTGAAGGAGAGGCACTCTTCAGACGGTCATTTGACGGCATTCTTCTTAGATGTGTGGACGCACAAGAAGCAAATAAGGTCCTAGAAGAAGTACACTCAGGAATCTGTGGATTGCAACAGTCTGGTCCCAAGATCTATGAACAAAACGCAAGTTGGGGTACTATTGACCTTCGATGATTGCTGATTCCTTAAACTATGCTAAGAAGTTCCAGGTTTGTCAAATCCATTCAAGCCTTGCTCATCAGCCTCTAGAGCCCTTACTCCCCATAGTGGCGTCATGGCCCTTCTCACAATGGGGTATGGACATTGTTGGGCCTATTGACCCTCCTTTGGCAATGGGTCATGTCTTTATTCTAGCTGCAACAGATTATTTCTCTAAGTGGGCTGAAGCAGTCCCCCTTAAGCAAGTTCCCGGAATAACAGTGGCTAGCTTCGTGCGACATCATATCATATATTGGTTCGGAGTGCTGACCAGATTATATTTGACAATGGTCCGTAGTTTAAGAGTCATTATATTGATCGCTTGGTTAATCAGTTCGGCTTTGAATGGAGGTACTCCACTATGTATCACCCTTGGGCCAACAGATTAGCTGAGGCTTTCAATAAAACCTTGTGCAACGTTTTACCAAAATCCATATAAAAAACGACGAGGAACTGACACAAGAAACTTCCTGAAGCCTTGTGGGCATATCACACTACCACAAGAAATGCCACCGATTCCACACTTTATGCTTTAGTCTATGGGGGTGAAGCAGTTTTACCCTTTGAAATCCAAATTCCTTCATTACGTGTTGTTGTACATCAAGGGATAACCGAAGATGAGACAGTCAAACTCTAGTATCAAGAATTGGATGCACTCAACAAAAAGAGATTAGAGGCTCAACAGAAGCTCGAACTCAACCAAGGAGGATGAAGGGGGCTTTTGATAAGTTAGTCAAGGTCTGCTCATTCACTTGTGGGCATCTAGTTCTGGCCATCAGGAGGCCGATTGTTATGCATAGTCGGCGTAAAGGGAAATTTGAACCCTAGTGGGAAGGTCTGTTTATAGTCGAGAAAGTCTCACCAAATGGAGCCTACATATTGGCACATTCGGGGTGTAGAGGAGGCAATACCCCCTATCAATGGGCAATATTTAAAGAAATACTATCATGATGCATACTTAAGAAAAAGAGACTCAATGTGCAGAAGAAAAAAAAAAGAAAAAAGACAGGAGGATGATAAAGAAAAAGCAAGTCAGAAAGTCCAAGTAAAGCTTAAATCCTTTTTATTGCACTAAAAAAGAGTTATGAGTTACAATCAAAAGCTCATTATTAGGGAAGTTACAAGAGTCTTGCATCTGAGGATTAGAGGATGGTTACAAACGAAAACCCGCAGTGTTGCTCTTGCATATTAGGATAAGAGGACGGTTACAAGCTAAAAAGAAATTCTCTCCTCATGAAGAAGAAGCAAAACCACCAAAGAAATGCTCTCCTCATGAAGAAGAAATAAAACCAACAAAGAAACACCCTCACCATGACGAAGAAGAAAAACCACTTGGAGAGTCTGCTTCAATTCATCTGACGAGTGTCACCAAAGAGGATGGTTACAGGCCAAAAGAAGAAGCCACCTATTTTCGAGTCAGCTTCAATTCATTTGACGAGTGTATCAAACATATAAAGTAGAATTACCTGACAAGGAACTGGCCTATGATGGAGAGCATACCCTGTTCACAATGGATGCGCTTCCACAGAACAACATGGACTTCACTATTGTGCAGGAGGACTTAGCTTCCAACAGGCATCATAAGCCAAGCTTTGCCACTGGTCACCACCCTTTGCTTACCCAAGTCAACATCATGCATGAACATCGTCGCACATGGCTAATCGCTGTGCGCAACAATTCCCACATGCGACTCACTACCACATACGAGCAACACCAAGTGCGTCATCATGCCCACCATGCACTGATAAGCATCGTATGAGGTCAGCGCCAGCTGTGTCCCCCAAGGGCTAGCGCTGGCTGTGTTACTAACTCCCAGAGTCGACTGACTCTTCTGAAGCAACTGTACGCTGTGCTTTTAAAAAAAAAATCCAGTGCTGGCTGTGTTCGTCACCGTAGCTGTTCACCTCTCGGTAACTCTTTATTTTTCGCATCACCATGGTTCCCGAGGCTCCTTGATTTTTAGCCTAAGATGTTTTGCCTCCCCAATGATCCCATGATTTCCAACGACGACCGTTTGTCTTCTGGCAACCGTCCACCTTCAACGACGGTTTGTCTCTTGTGCCCTTCGGATTTCTACCGGAACTTCCCTTTCGTAGCCGAAAACCCTTTGTGACCTTTCCTCCAAGTCACTGGTAAACTACTTACGGCCCCTGAAAAACTACCAAAAGACTAGTAAAATACGTCGACAGCCTACTATTGCCACTTTAACCTCTTTTTCTCTTCGTCAGAAATCACAAAACCACGGTTGGAGTTCCCTGTTTTACTTGGAGAACTGACTTATCTCACTGCAAGCTTCTGCAACTCTAGCAAATCTCGACAAAACTCCATGTTTGCTTCACTACCTTGCTTGCCAGTGAACTTCTGCTAAACTTTACTGGAATCCCCTGAGTGCTCACTGAAGCTCTTGTCAGAAACCTCACCCCCACCGTTAAACTTGTTTACCTTAAGGATTTCTTTAGGTGAAAACAATAAAAATGTGTTTTACCTCCTTTTATAGCCGATGCTTCCTTCAAATGCCCTCCATAAAACTGGGAATCTCAGTCACGTCTAAGAAGGCCAAACATCAATGGGTCGGACCAGGTCGGGTTTTGATCAGAGGCCCGCGACAAGTTTTATCGCCGCCCATGAAATCCTATGCAACATAAATCAAGATCGGGTCAGGCTCGGGTCAGGGCTCCAACACTAACCCACACTAGCGCTGGCTATGTTGTTAAAACTGCCTAGTGCTGGTTGTGTTTTCGGTAACCTCAGTGCTGATTGTGTTCCAAAGATAGCACGAGCTGCCCTCAATGCCGACAGAGTGTTGAAAAAATGTTCATTGTCATACACCCCATGCTAAAAGCCGTGTGTGTCTTATTATTGTTGTCCCCAGTGAAGTTGCACCTTGACTGTGCCCTATTATCCCCAGCGGAGTGGTAGCGAGGTCATTCTACTCAAGCCATGACTTCTCATCCCTAGTAGGAGTCATACTCAAACTGCAGCACATTATCCCTAGTGGAGTTAAGATCATTTTTACCATTGCAACCCCCAGTGGGTCTGCCTCACACCTAGGAGCTGGGTACCATTTTTTCACCTATAAGGGACCCACACCTGTTCCCATTATCCCCAATGAAGTCGGTCTTCCCATCTAACCCCTTGTTAGCCTTAACCATTTTATCCCCAGGGAGTCAGATTCCCATCTACAGACTTATTCCCCATGCAGTTTCACCCACATGTTGACGCATGCCTTGGTCTTGGCTGCATGACCTTAAACTGCACAGCTTTGGTTCAGGTGCAAGACCCTAAACTGCATGGTTCAAACTATACGACCTTAACCTGTAGCGGAGGCCTAGTTGCACGACCCTAAATTACATGGTCCAAGCTATATGACCTTAAACCATAGTGCATGTCTTGGCTGCATGACGATAAAAGGATTAGCCCCACGGTCCAAACTATACGACCTTAAACTGTAGCAGAGGTCTAGTTGCACGACCTTAAACTACAAGGTCCTAGTTGCATGACTCTAAATTGCACTATATGACTTTAAACCATAGTGGAAGTCTTGATCGCATGATGTTAACCTACTCTGCACAAGTCTTGGAGGCATGACCTTAAACACGCCCCCCACATACACACACATACCTTTTACGTGCATTTTCATGCATGTCTTCCCTAACCGACCCGTTTGTGTGCGCACACCACCTTCACTACCCCTCCGTGAGTCCATCCATTTGATCACCATTCTGTTTGAATGCAATTTTCAGCACCTTGGTCCCTGATGCGAAATAAAGAGGAAGCAGGTCAATAAAACCTACAAAATAGTGGAAATTTCGACAGTCTCGGAATGGCCCTAGAATTGGTAAAAATATTCATCAGCTGTCCAAAAGGCCACCTTCTAAGTTTTATCACAATCAGATATGTCTAAGATAGTGAACACAAAGGAACCATTTTGGACAAATTGGCCTCTTGCACCCTGAAATAGACCCCGTAACTAGAGCTATATTTTTAGTGCGTCAAATTGCTGTGGGACTACCACTATTGGATATGACATGGTCGAAACACCAATAGGTCAAGTTTTGGATTAATCAGGAACTCCAGGATAAAGTTATGGGTAAAATACCGAAAATGGGTAGGTCGCAAACTATTCCTGTTTTGCCACGCTGCTCCAAAACACTATTAAAGGTGATTGTTTTCACAGTCACAAGCAGTGACTTTCGAAGACTATATCTCACTCGATCTGAGTCGGATCGTGCTCAAATTTGGTAAGCGTGTTCATCTCGTCAAGACGAGCATTTTGATATGTGGTATGCCTCGTGACGATGCCCGAGCAAAATTAGAGAGAATTTGCTGATCTGTGAAGAAAATTGCAACAAATTTAGCAACAGCATGCCTCACTCAACGGTAAAATCATGGCGCTCGCGTACCCAATCGACATGAAACTAATTGGATTATGTATGTAAGGTCTGAGGCTATCTTTGGACTAAACCCCGCACAAATGAACGATTGGATTTCACACATGGAGGCATAAAAGTTGTTGTAAATTCCAGTAGTTGGATTTCAAGATTTCGGCCAAAAATGCAAGACAACAAAATCTTCATTCGAACACGAAATCGAGCTGCATTTGTTGCAACCTGATCGTGACAACAAGATCAGTGTGATTAAGTGAAGAAATAAAAGAAACAAATCATGGAACGAGCTCACTATTGATTCAAAGTTTTGAAGATTCATCCTAAAATCAAGTCTTATGATCATGGCTAGAAATTGATGTCAAATCGATCGACAAGCTGAGCTCTATGAGAAAAAATAATCTTTAGATCAAACGTGCATAAGAACAACCCCAGATCAGCCACGAAAGATCACGCGAGTTCTCGGGCAGTAGTAGGGACTGTTTTGGAATTCCACACATTGTTAAGTAAGGGTAGAGCAATCTTTTTGCACCCATTTTTAGAATTTATTTTAATTCAATTAAATTGTAATTATCTTCAATTTTAAGTCATTTTTGGGGGTCCACCCATGCTTGAGCCCAATTCTATATAAACATGCAAAGCTAAATTGTAAAGGACCTTCGGTTCATTTCTTGAATCAATCAATAAAGTTTCAATTTTTGCTTGAGTTCGTGGGTGCTTCTTGGAGAGAGAGAGAGGAAAGAGAAGAAAAGGACCGATACCCTTTAGTAAGGTAATTTTCTCTCTCCTCCTCTTTCTCTCTCATCTCTTTCTCTTTCTCTCTCCTTCCCTCTTTTTCTCTCCTCCCTTATTTCTCTCTCCTCCCTTCCTCTCATCTCTATCTCTCTCTTCTTCTCATCTCTATCTCTCATTTTTCTCTCTTCTTGTCATTTTATCTCTCTTTCTCTCTCCTAATCTATATCTTCCCTTCTCGTCTCTATCTCTCTTTCTCTCTCCTCTCTTCCTAATGTAGCTGACGATGCTTAACTACTTGTGTCCTTTTCTCTCTTGTCTTCCCAACACAGTCGGGGATGCTCAGCTACTTGTGTCCTTCTCTCTCTTCTATTCCTAACATAGCCGACAATGCTCACTGCCGCCTGTGTACTTATCTCTCTTCTCTTCCTAACATAGTTGACGATGTCAAGCACCACTTGTGTCCTCTATCTCCTCTTCTCCTAACACAGCTGGCGATGCCCAGTGCCGCCTGTGTCCTCTCTCTCTTTTCTCTTCTCCTAACATAACCGGTGATGCCCAGCGTCGCCTGTGTCCTCTCTCCTCTTCTCCTAACACAGCCGACGACACTCAACGTCGCTTGTGTCTTCTCTCTCTTTCCTCTTCTCCTAACACAGTCGGTGATGCCTAGTGCCACCTGTGTGTTCTCTTTCCTCTCCTCCTAACACAGCCTGTGATGCTTAGCATCGTTGTGTCCTCCCCTCCTTTATTTTTCTTCTTCTCCTTCTTTCTATTCTCTTCTTCTTCTCTAATCCTACTTCTCATTCTCTCTCTATGATCTCCATTCTTTCTGTTATTCTTTCCTTGATTAAGAGGGGTTGAGATTAGCCTTCCATGGTAGTATTATTGCTTAACCGTAATGTTGTTGTGCTAGAATTATTGTGCCCACTTTATTTCTATGACAGACTAACCATCATGTCTAGTTAGTCAGAATTGGTATTGACGTCAAGTAGTAATTCTGTTGAGCTGACTTGAGTTACCGAGCTCGTTTGACTGCCACATCAAGCCAATTACTTACCAGCTTAGTCATTGTCTTGATCTCCCCGCCTGATCAAGTTCATCTCACCCCCATCTTTCTTCTCTCATTATTCTCTTCTTCTTTTTGAATGTGCACGCTTGTGTACGTTCACTCGAAGGCAAGGTGAGGTCTGTTGACCCACCTATCTTGAAACATTTACCATATGTGTGTTCTTGCAGAAATCAGGATAATACCAGCTATGGGAGGCGATTCCAAACCAATTTTACTATGGGTGGTTTTCATCATGATCTAAGAGGGCACCCATGTTGTTTGAACACGTTGTTCAGCACCTTGGTCCCTGATGCAGAATAAAGAGGAAGAAGGTCTTAGCCTACAAAAAAAGTGAAAATTTTGATAGTCTCAAAATAGCAACAGAATTGGTCAAGATATTCTTCAGTACTCCAAAAGGCCATCTGCCGAGTTTCATTACGATCAGACATATCTAAGGAAACTAACACAAAGAAACAATTTAAAAAAAATTAGCCTCTAGCACATTGAAATGGACCCCGTAACTAGAACTATATTTTTTGTGCATCAAATTGTTGTGGGACTATCGCCATTGGATACGGCATGATCGAAAACCTATATGAGTCAAGTATCAGCTTAATCGGGTACTCCAAGACAAAGTCAGGGGTAAATTACCGAAAAGAGGTGGGATACACATTATTCCCGTGTGGGCACCTTACACCAAAACACCATTAAAGGTAGTTGTTTTTACAGTCTCAGGCAATGAATTTCGGGGCCCATATGTCAGTCATTCGGAATCAGATTGTGCTCAATTTTTGTGAACGTCTTTGTCTCATTAAAATGAGCGATCCTATATGTGGTACGCCTTGTGTCGATGCCCGACAAAGAAGAAAAACAAGAGGGAAGTTGCTGATCCGTGAAGAAAGTTGTAAACCTTTTTACAGCAGCGTGCCCCCCTTCGACGACCAAATCACGACGCTGACATTCTCGATCAGCATGAAACCAATTGCATTATGTGCGTAAGGTCCATGGCTATCTCTTGTCCAAACCCCGCGTATGATGAACTGATGGATTTCACACACAAAGGCGTTGAAGCTGCTGTAAATTCTGCGTGCTCGATTTCAAGATTTCGGTAAAAACTCAAGACGACAAAATCTTCATCTGAACACGAAATCGAGCTACGTTTTTTACAACGTGATTATGACGGCACGCTCAGTGTGATTCAGTGAAGAAAATGCAGAAAACATCAAGGAACGAGCATATTATCAATCTGAAATTTTCAAGTTCATCCAAAATTCAAGTCTCATGGTCGTGGCTTAAAAACACGATCCATGGCTCGAAATTGATATCAAATCGATCGTCATGCCGAGCTATACAAAAAAATAATCATCTTTTGATGAAATGGGCAAAAAAACAACTCCGAATCAGTCATGAAAGATCACGCAAGTTCTCGTGGAGCAGCAGGGACTGTTATAGAATTCCAAACATTATTAGGCAGGGGCAAAACAGTCCTTTTGCACTCATTTTTAGAATTTCTTTTAATTGAGTAAAATTGTAACTATCTTCAATTTTAAGTAGTTTTTGGGTGTCCACTCATGTTTGAGCCTAATTCAATATAAGCATGCAAAGCCAAATTATAAAAGGGTTGGGATTCATTTCTTCAATCAATCAATAAAGACTTCATTTTTGCTTAAGCTCGTGAGTGCATCTTGGAGAGAGAGAGAGGTGAGAGAAGAAAAGGATCGGTAACCTTCGGCAAGGTAATTTTTACTCTCCTCCCCTCTTTCTCTCTCCTCTCCTCTTTCTTGCCTCTCTCTTCTTTTCATCTTCATCTCTCCCTTTCTCTCTCTTATTTCTCATCTCTATCTCTCTTCTTCTCATCTCTTTATCTCTCTCCTATTTTTCATCTCTATCTCTCTTCTTCTCTCTCTTTCTTCTTCTCACCTTTATCTCTCTCCTCTTTATCATCTCTATATCTCTCTCTCTCTTCTTCTCATCTTTATCTCTCTCCCCGCTCTCCTTCTAAACACAGCCGGCGATGCTAGCGCCGACTATGTCTTCTTTCTTCTCTTCCTTTAAACACAGCCGGTGAAGCCTACCACCGATTGTATCTTATCTCTCTTCTTTATCTAATACAGTCTGTGAAGTCTAGTGTCAACTGCATCTTCTCTCACTTCTCTGTCAATTACAGTCGGCAAAGCCTAGCGCCAACTATTTCTTCTCTTTGTTCTCTGTCAAATACAGTCGGTGAAGCTTAGCACCGACTGCATCTTCTCTCTGTTCTTTATCTAATACAATCAGTGAAGGCTAGCACCGACTATATCTTCTCTCTCTTCTTTATCTAATACAGTCTGTGAAGCCTAGCTCCAATGCATCTTCTCTCTCTTTTCTATTTAATACAGTCAGTGTAGCCTAGTACCAACTGCATCTTCTCTCTCTTCTCTATCTAATACAATCGGTGAAGCCTAGTGCCGACTATGTCTTCTCTCTCTTCTCTTACTAGCACAGCCGGTGATGCCCAACGCTGAATGTGTCTTCTCTCTCCTCACTTCTTAAACACAACTGATGAAGCCTAGCACTTACTGTGTCCTTTTTCTCTCTTCTCTTTCCAAACCAGTCGGTGATGCCCAGCACCGACTGTGTCTTCTCTCTCTTCACCTCTTAAACACAGTCAACGAAGCCTATGTTTCCTGTGTTCATCTCTCTCTTCTCTTTCCAACCCAACCGACGATTCCTAGTGCTGACTGTGTCTTTCCTTCTCTTCCTCTTCCAACATAGCTGGCGATGCTCAGCACCAACTGTGTCTCTCACCCTCTTTTCTCCTTCATTCTCTCTTCTCTCACACTTTTCTTCTTCTTTCTTTCTTTTCCTCTCTTTCTCTTCTCTTTCTTATTCTCTTACTTCTTACTCTCTCTTTATGACTTTCATTCATTCTATTAGCCTTTCGTTTGATTAAGAAGGGTTGAGATTAGCCTCTTATGGTAGTCATGTCGTCTAGCCGAATGTTGTTGAGCCAGAATTACTGCACCCGCTATATCACCACGATAGACTAACCATCGTGTCTAGTTAGTTAGTATCGGTATTGATGTCTAGTAGTAATCCTGTTGAGCTGATCTGAGTTACTGAGCCCGTTTGACTACCACGTCAGGCCAATTACCCACGAGCTTAGTCACTGTGTTGATCTCCCTGCTTGGTCAAATTCTTCACTCCCCCATCTTTCTTCTCTCATTCTTTCGTTCCTCTTTTGAATGTGCATGCTTATGTACGTTCACCCAAAAGGCCAGGTGAGGTCCACTGACCCACCTGTCTTATAATCTTTGCCATATATGTGTGATTGCAGAAAATAGGAGAATACAAGCAAAGGGAGGCGATTCCGAACTAGGTTTATTACTGGGGGGCTTTTTTCATGATCGTGAAGGGTGCCCATGCGAACCAGCCTGAGTTAGTCTCAAACCCACCTTAAATTCCTCTCTCATCGATTGGTAATACCTGCCCTTGTTCTTGAATGAGGTTCCCTAGAGAGCGATCTCAAACGTCTTGGGTCTCCTCAGAAACCCGAGACGTGTACCTCCCAATCATCTAGATCCAGAAGGCGAGATCAAGGCACTTAACCAGCTTGACGACTCCACTGAGGACTTACTACCCCTTAGTCAGATCATTCTTGGTTGGCTAGTTTCTTCTTTTATTATTTGCTTTTATCTATTAACACTTCACTTATGGCTTGCAGGTTTTGTAACCCATTGATCCGGGTTGGGGATTTTCTTATCCATGCATTCGTGAATATCCCTAAGGAACAAGTTCTTTCAACTTCGTTCCCAGCCATCCTTTTGATCAAAGACACCTTGTCTAGCTCCTAGGTCTTAAGCTGGACTGGTGTAAGGTGGGACATTAAAGTCCCTCACTCCCCATCTCCTCACTCTGGTGGAAACTCCACCATGGCACCTTACATCGGCAACACTTCTGTTGCCACACACAGCATGCACCTAGCCACCAGCAAGTCACTTGCCAGTTGTGTTTCGGAAGTATGCCGGAAGGCTACCCAGTCCCTTTCTATAAAAGGTAAGCAAGTTGCCATTGCTTCTGTGGGTCGCTGCAAGGGTGGCCCTTCTGTTACCTCGAGTCCATGTCCAGGATCGAACCTTCCAAGGCCAAGTCTTGCGCATGGTACTCATATTCATCCCATTGCAGGGGGCAATTCCATGTCTACGCCACCCCGAGTACATAGGAGATGACCTTCTCGTGCTCCTACTATGCACACACAAGCGAACCTTGTGAGCAGCAGACCACTACCTGTTCTCTTACAGACACCTGCTCGCAGTTCTCGGCCTCCTAAGGCTAGACCACTTGCTCGAGCCTGGGTTGACCCCCAAGTCATCTTTGATCATTTTTTACGAGGCGCACACGCATCGTCGTCACAGACAGCCCCACACCCTCGACTTAGGCCTCCTCATGGGTCAACCCTGCTCTTGCATGCTCCTACTTCTTCGAGCAAGCATCTTCAGCCTTGGTATTCGAAGACCTTCCCCAAGAATACCATCCTAAACCAGCCCCATTATTTTGGTCATGTCTCTGGAGCCCACAAGAGAGCTCGGGGTAAAGACTTGATGGAAGATCGAGTCCTTCATCCTCCCCAGCCCAAGATGACCCCGGTCCTTGGCCATCATCCCTTGCCCCACCTGATGGAGACGGCTTTCTCTTGTGCAAGAAGAGCCGATCAGCCGCAATCCCAATCACAGTTTTGGCGCGAGGTCCATTAAAGCCTCAAAGAAAATGTGATAGAGGTCTACAAATTTTGGCTAAGGAAGTGACCAAGGTAATCAAAATAATCAGTTATGAAGACCCTCTTCACCTGAATCCCTTCTACCCTCTTCAGACGACGAAACTTGAAGAAGAGATCCATGAACCCTGCACTATGTTTAGTGTCGTAGAAGATGACCCCGCCACGCAGTAGCCACGGTCCCAAGACCATCCAGAACCGGTCCTAACACAATCGACATACAAGAGTCGAGTCCAGTCGTGGCACGCTGGGCCCCTGCTGACTGACCTACCACACACGACCCGTCAAGTTCGCAACCCCTCAGCTACGAGTAACATTGACCTCCATAGAGAAAAAGTCAGCGTAATGGTTGTAAGTGAGCTTGACGATGCGCAGGAAGAGCGCATGAACAAATTCGAAGATATGGTGCGCGTGATGATGGAAAAGATTGATCGTATAGACGCTGCACACCAATCAGCTAACCATGAGGTCAATTCCCATCACTCAGATGGTGCACATCCAAGGCAGCCCCTTTTCTCTGCCTCACAGGACAATTTTACCCCTTACTTCATCTCTTAGGCGGACATTGATGCTATGGTGACCCATAGCCTGAAGAACAAAGTGTGACGCTTAACCAAAGGTTGTACCCTTCATACATTGACTAGTCCCGTTTGCCTTAGATTATAAGAAAGGGAAGTTTCCTCTATTCGAAGGAGCCATGTTTCTGAACCAGCATATTTCCCACTTCCATGCAGCATGTCGAGAAATAGCAACCGATAGGAGACTTCTTCTCTGTCAGTTTGTTGAAACCCTTGATGGCCTAGCTTTTCAATGGTACGCTCGACTCCCTCCAAACTCAGTACATACATGGCAGGAAATGGAGAGTTTGTTCTATCAGCACTTCTATGAGGTCGAGAGAGAGGTCCAAACCATTGACCTTCTCACCCTAACTCAAGACCTCGAGGATCCCGTAGACTAGATCATATCAAGATGGAGAAATTTGGTTGCTCGCTATCCTAATCCGATGCCTGAGAAGGAAGTAGTCCAAACTTGTTTGTAGAACATGCAACCCGAGATTACTCTACACGTTGAGGCCTCTAATCTGACTTTCATGTTAGAGTTGATCTATAAATCAGTCTGCATAGAAAGTCTGTTAGCTCGGTTGGTCACGACAACAACCAGCTAGCTCTACGAATAATCGGGGTAATGGTAACCCTCGGACTAACACTTGAGGCAACCAATAAAAAGGAGTAATCAGTGA
The DNA here is from genome assembly GCF_054954075.1 of Amborella trichopoda. Taxonomy (NCBI): domain Eukaryota; kingdom Viridiplantae; phylum Streptophyta; class Magnoliopsida; order Amborellales; family Amborellaceae; genus Amborella; species Amborella trichopoda. The sequence goes on along the minus strand of NC_142347.1, from coordinate 25,080,674 downwards.
AGCCGTCACGGTCACTGATCCCAAGAAGTCTCCCTCTCAAACTTTAGACCTCTCCAAGGGATGAGCACAACGAAAACAATGCCCCTTGCAAGCAAGCAACAACAGTCGTACAATCGAGTACCCCCGTCAACGAATCTTAGTCAGGATGATTATGCCACCATGCATAGGAATAAGATTTACCCCTTTGGGAAGGAATGGGTCCTTGCACTACTCCGCTTATTATTGGAACAGAATATGATTAAGCTTCTAGAAGCCAAGTTCCTTGAGCACGCTGGCCTCGACACTCAGGCGAATTATTGTGCTTACCATTAAAGGATTAATCATCCTACAGAGACTACTACACGCTAAAAGATATTATCGAGGCCCTGATTCAGAAGGGTCAGAAAAAGCTTGAATATTTAAAGAAGGTCTTCAGGGCAGCAGAAGCCTCCCATGCAGTAACTATCCAAGAGGAAGATGAAGCCCCTAGTATCCTTCACGCCTTCTTTTTATACTGCTTCAGGAAGGCATAATCGCACCGAAGACCGCAAGGCAGTCTCGATGCCTTGCTCAAGGGACTAAGGATCGTTGGTGCTCGTATCACCAGGTATGGGGTCACTACTTATGGGAATGCACCAGTTTCTATGATATTTGAAAAGAAAATGCTGGAATGTACGGAGTTTTACAACATCCCATTACGTGATCCCCAAGCCACTGCTTCATCAGTTAAGAGGAGGACCTCCCAACACAAGACGTTCTCAATAATCATTCTGACTTTGTTGAACCCTCGACTTCCCATCCATGGATAGTTCACCACGGGAGAAGCAGACTCGAATTCTTTAAGGCAAGAAGCAATTCGCCAAGCTAGGGTTCTTCACAAGACTAGCGAAGCAAATCAAGTACCACCTTAGAAAATGAAAAGGAGACGGGCACCGAGAGCCGCTCGACGGAGAAACAAGATGGCTCAACCACCAATCGAGCAGGAATTTCTGAAGCCCCTTCCCCCACTGCCAACTTTATTGGATGTTCTCCCTGGCACACTCCTTCTTCCTTCCCATTGAGAGGACCTCCCAGAGTCCTCTTCAACACACAACAAGTCTAATGAGGATGAGGACATTAAAGCACTCCCCAACGACCTTGGTGAGGGAAAGACCTAAAAGACCCCTTGCACTCGTCCAACCCTGGCGATGACATAAAAAGCTGCCCAGAGCGGTCTGATGACGGGAACAACCTTAACAGTTCCCCACCTTATAACCCTTCTCCTTCTTCTTCTTCTACTTGTCATTCTTCCTTGTCTATGTCTCTTGTAGGTACAACCTTGATATGTTCGGACTTCGAAGCTCTTGACAAAGAACTTGAGAGATCAAACATAACTAAAATGCAACGGAGGCGGTTGAAAAAGATGCTGTCTCAAAAAGCAGGATTCTTGACAGTTGTTGACGCCCTGGCAGCTCATGCAAAAGCACAACCATCCTCTTCAAAGAAGAACAAACGGTCAAAGCCAAAGAAACCCCAATGGCCCCCTAAGCTTGACTCTGAGAAGAGATTGAGAGACTCAAAGGGGCAGAGTTCCTATTCTCGGGGAAGCTTGCCACATGGAGCAAATATCAAGAGCATCACACAACACGGGGCAGATGAATCTTAGATTGGGAAAGACGCTGCAACCTCCACTGCAGAAGTCGGGCACCTTGAAATTTCCTAGTTTGCCGCTATGCTCTGATTCAAATACCAATCTTCCGATTCTACGGCTCCCTGGGCTCCTTTCTAATCCGAATACCTTAAACAATCCACCTATCCTCCAATTCCCCGTGATATCTCCGACTCAATCTTTTTCAAAACCTCGAACCTCCATCATCCAAACCAAGCCCACTTTGCAATCAAGTCAGCCAGTAGGCCAAAATAAACCTCTTCCACCCAGACCTATTCCTCAACCCAAGAAACCACCCAAACCAGTGGCAGAACTAGGAGCACAAAGCCTTGACTAAGAAAAGGTGAAATATGATGTGATATGACATCTAAAGAAGCTTCCAGCACTTCTCAGCATTTACAACGCCCTTATGCTCTCAAAGGATTACCAGATGGCTTTAGTCTAGGATCTTTCTAACTCGGAGGTGTATCAGACTGAAGTAGAACTCATTGAGGTAGATTTGGTGATTTGACAAGGATGTATGCTAATCACCTTTTCAAAAGACAATTTGTAGCTAGGGGAAAAGTTTCATAATCGACCCCTCTTTGTCACTGGAGAATTACATGCATGCCCCATCAACCGAATCATGTTAGATGGAGGGTCCGCAGTTAACCTCATCCCAAGGAGGATCCTTACTCGATTGGGATTAGGGTCCGAGGATATTACTTCGATCTATGTCACAGTCCAAGGGTTCAACCAGTCAGAAGAGAAGCCAGCTAACACAGTTTTCCTAGTTTCATGTAACCGACACCGACACTTCCTACAACATTCTCCTTGGTCGGCCATGGCTTCATGATCAGGGAGTGGTTCCATGAATGTTGCATCAGTGCTTCAAGTATAGTAGAGATGGGAGACAAGCATACAGTCTATGATGACAAAAGACCATTTCCTATAGCCGAAACTCACTATGCTGATGCTAAATATTACATCACAGATCTGGTGTCGCCTCAAAAGCTGAATGAGGAGGATCACAAGTCTGCAATGAAGATAGGATCTTCGCCTCATGAGGATGTGGGGGAACATTGGTAAACCTGTTCAAGGAAGAGGTGAGGTAAGGGAAAACTCTTCCTTTAACTATATTCTTTCTAGCATCCCCGCAATCATCCCTGAAGAAACCCCTTCTTCACTTTGAGAGGAGTCCTCGGCCTCTGCCCCCAGTTCTGGACCACCTTGATCAGAAGATGAACCAGAAATCATCTCTGAGATTGAGTAAGTTATGGGGATAGAATTCCCAACTCCAAAGATCACCTATATGCCGGACCATCAAAACGTTTTACACATTCCCATCACACTCTTGAAAGCAAGAGTGGCGTGCCAACCGCTGCGAAAGATTTTTCAAAACCCAGTTGCTATAAGCATAGAGGATGCTCCTCGAATCATAGACCAGTCACAAGTTTTATACTTTCCAGGTACCATGGGAGGAGAGTAGTTTGAGAAAGGACAGTCCTCTTCCCCTCAAGAGCACGATACCCTAGCTGAGTTAAGGAGCGAGGTGCACAGTCTCATGAGCCAATTGGAGGTTATGCGCGCTGTTCAAAACATCTCAAGGAGTTCATGCCTGAGACCAAAAGCTATGATGAGTTTGAAGTAAACGCACCACTAATGGAGGCCAAAGCCCCTCCTGATTAGACTATTTACAATGAACAGGCCCGTCAAATAATGAGGAAAATAAATTATGAGCCCTTAGCCAATCAAACTTTAAAAGGAGAGAAAGCGACGACTCCCCATATTTAAGTCATTGAAGCCATAGCAACCCGTCACCGAGCTAAACAAGGCTTAGGGTATTAGCCTCTTGAGGTAATGAAACCATACAACAAATAAAAAAAAAAGAACTGGCATGAGAGGCTTCCCAAAGCATTATGGGCCTATCGCACTACTATATGAAATGCTACTAATTCCACTCCTTATTCTTTGGTCTGTGGGGGTGAAGCAGTTTTACCTCTTGAAATTCAAATCCCTTCACTGTGAGTCGCTATTCACCAAGGAATAACCAAGGATGAGAGAGTCAAGCTCCAGTATCAAGAATTGGATGCACTCGACGAAAAGAGGCTAGAGGCTCAATAGAACCTTGAAATCAACCAAGGTAGAAGGAAGAGGACCTTTGACAAGTCAGTTAAGGTCCACTCATTCGCCCATGGTGTTCTAGTTCTAGCCATCTAGAGGCCGATTGTTATGCATGGACGTGGTAAAGGGAAGTTTGAATCCAAGTGCGAAGGTCCTTTTATAGCAGAAAAGGTCTCACCAGATGGAGCCTACATATTGGCACATCCTGATGGAGAAGAGGCAATGCCCCCTATCAATGGGCGATACTTAAAGAAATACTACCCGGGATACATATTAAAAGAAAAAAGACTCAACACAAAAGTATGCAAGATAGTCCAAACGAATTCTAACTCTTTTTATTACAGTAAAAACGAGTTACAAGTTACAAGCTAAGAAGCCCATTATTAGGGAGGTTACATGTCTCTTGCATCTGAGGATAAGAGGACGGTTACAAACAAAAAACCTGCACTATGTCTCTTGCATCTAAGGATAAGAGAATGGTTACAGGCCCTAAAGAATTGGTCTCCTAGAAGAAGCAAACCCACGAAAGAATTGCTCTATTAGAAGAAGCAAAACCACCAAAGAAGCACCCTCATCATGAAGAAGAAGCAAAACCACTTGGAGAGTCAGCTTCAATTCATCTGATGAGTGCCGTCAAAAGAGGATGATTATAAGCCAAAAGATGAAGAGAAACCACTCGAAGAAGTTAGCTTCAGTTCATCCGATGTGTATATGAAACATACAAGCCAGAGATCTCATCTGACGTGTACATCAAACATACAAGGTAGAATTCATTCGATGTGTGTATCAAACATACAAAGTAGGATGATCTGGTAAGGAACTGGCCTATGATGGAGAGCAGACCCTGTTCACAGTGGATGCCCTTCCAAAAAACAACATGGACTTCACTGTTGTGCTGGAGGACTTGGCTTCCAACAGGTATTACAAGCCATGCCTTACCATCATTCACCACCCTTTTCCGACCCATGATAGCACCATGCGTGAACATCATCGTATGTAGCTCATTGCCGAGTGCTACAATTCCTGTGTGTAACTTATTGCCACATGCCAGCAACACTATGTGTGTTATGATGTTCCATAGGCGCTGATGAATGCCATCTGAAGTCAGTGCTGACTGTGTCCTCCAAAGGCCAGCGCTGGTTGTGCTCCCAACTCTTAGCGTCGGCTGCCTTTCTTGAGGATCAACGCTGACCATATCAGTGCCGATTATGCTTCTAACCATCAGTGCCGCCTGTGTCAGCACTGGCTGTGTCAGTGCCGGCTGTGCTTCTCCTAGTATTAGCTCTATCGTAACTGTTGGCCTCCCTAAACTCCTCATTTTCAAGGTAAAAATTCCTTCGCTTCCCCAAAATGGTTGCACGAGTTCCAAGCGCAACTGTTCACCTCTTGCGACGGTTCACCTCTCATGACCCTTCATTTCCCCTGACTCTTCGACTCCAATCCAAAACTCCCGTTTCGCTAACGAAAAACCTCCGCACCCGTTCACCTTCCCTGCAATGGTCAACCTCAGTGACCGTTTTTTTTCCCTTGACCCTTTGGTGCCTCGCCAGAACTTCTCCTACATAGCCCAAAACTCACTGAGAGACTTTTCCTTGCTTGCGTCTTGGCTAGGAAGTCACCAAAACCCCATCGAAAACCATCTGCAACTTTCCCTAAGTCACTGGGAAACCCCCTAAGCTAGCGAAAGACTTCCCAAAGCTTGTGAAAATGCCAACTGTGGCACTTCCTTCCTCCTCTACCCTCAAAGATCACTGTCAGAGCTCTCTTGCTTCCCGAAAAGCCTCTTGTGTTAACCGAGAAACTCCTGCAACTCTTCCTTTTTCGACAATCCCTTGACAATCTTTGCAAAACCTTCCCTGTAAGGTTTGCTGGAAAACTTGATCTCTTGTCGAAATCCCTCTGCCGACAGAAGCTTTCACCAAAAAATCCCTTACTCACTGTTAAAAAAATTTTGTTTAAGTTTTTTATCTTCGGTGAAAAGTGAAGGAAATGGGGTTTCATCCCCTTATATAGCCAATGCTACCCTCAAAAGCCCCTCACAAACTGGGAATCCTAGTCGTGTCCATGGAAAGCCAAACGATGATGAGACGAGTCGGGGCTTTGACTTGAGGCCCTAGGCAACTCTCATCGCCGCTTGTAAAATCCCAACAAACGGGCTGGGTCAGGTCAGGTTTTAACCTGAGGCTCAAGAAAGGTTTCATTTACCACCTCATCAAGGTCGGGACAGGTTCGGGCTATGGCCCGAGTACCAATCCATACCCATCGCTGGCTATGCAATCGAGGTGACCGAGCACTGACTAAGTTTAAACAACCCTAGTGTCGATAGTGTCTCGATAGCCCGGTGCCATCTGTGTTCAAACGATAGCACAGGCTGCCCTCAGCACCAACTGTGTTTTTAACAACCAAGCGCTAACTATTCAGTCGAATTGACCTAGCGTCAGATGTGTTTCAACAAACCTAGCACCGTTTGTGTGCCCGACAACTCAGAGTCAGTGGTGACACATGTCGTCCTCAGCGGCCATTGTATTTTTAACAACCTGGCGCCGAATAAGTGGTTAAGAGGCAGTGTTGGCTGACATCAGCGCCGGGTGTCTTTTCAAGGACATAACATCGACTGAGTGCTCAACAAATAATGGTTGCTGCACCTGGTGCCGGTTGTATTTAAAGCAACCTAGGCCAAAGCTATGCGTGACCTATCATCCCCAATGGAGTCAGAAGAAGGCCACTGTCGCTCATCCTCAGTGCGGGTCACACTCGTACTGTAGCCCATTATCCCCAGTGGAGTTAAGGTCATTCTTATCTCTTCAACTCCCAGTGGGTCTGTTTCACACCATGTCACTACTCCTTTTCTATTATTCCTCAGGGAGTTGGCTTACCTATTCTCCATGGAGTCTCATCTTTCACCCCCCGGGAGTCAGACTCACACACTAATCCCAAGTGAAGTCTGCTTCCATTTACCATCCCTTGTCGAGCCAGTATCTCCATCTGAACCCTCTGCTTGTGTATGGCATTAACCACTTTATCCCTAGGGAATCACATTGTCATCCACAGACCTATTCCTTATGGAGTCTCACGTACATGGTGACTCAAACCATGATCCAAACTATACGACCTTAAACTGTAGCGGAGGTCTAATTACACGACCTTAAACTGCACGGTCCTAGTTGCATGACTCTAAATTGCATAACCATTGTCCAAACTATATGACCTTAAACTGTAGTGGAGGTCTAATTATATGATCTTAAACTGCAGGGTCCTAGTTGCATGACTCTAAACTACATAACCATGGTCCAAACTATATGACCTTAAATTGTAGCGAAGGTCTAGTTGCATGACCTTAAACTACACGGTCCTAGTTGCATGACTCTAAACTACATAACCATGGTCCAAATTATATGACCTTAAACTGTAGCGGAGGTCTAGCTTAAACTGCACGGTCTTAGTTGTATGACTCTAAACTATATTACCACTGTCCAAGCTATATGACCCTAAAACCATAGTACACATCCTAACCTCATGACGATAAGGTCTAGGAGGCATGACTATAAACTCGCCCCCACATACGCGCAGCACTATTACTATCTCCCCAGTGAGTCCATTCCTTTCATCATCCTAAATCATTCCCCAATGAGTCTCACACGCGCTCACAAAATGGCAAACCATCACGCCACCTATACTCGTCATAAGCTAGTGGGTCACCACTTTCCACCTTCCTTTCATATATCATCCATCATCCATCTTTCACAAGTAGCCTCGTGCCATCTCCACAACAGTGAGTTAACGCACTACCATACTCACTTCATGGCCCTTACACACTACTATCCATCCCCACTATGGTCTAGCTGTATGACCTTAAACTATAGTGCACGTCCTGTCCACAAGACATTAAAAGTCTTCGCACAAGTCCCGAGGGCATGACCTTAAACACGCCTTCACAAAAACAAAATGATGAAATAATAGGCATGTTATATAACTTAATAAGGGAATTCCATGAGTAAAAATGATGGACGGGCATGGTCATGAAACCATGAGTAAAAGAGTTCTGTGAATAAAAACCAAGCGCAGTCACGAAACCATGAGTAAAAGAGTTTCGTGAATAAAAACCAGGCACGGTGAAAACCTGAAAGGGCATCGTGAGTAAAAATTGATGAAAAGGTTGGACATGAATGAAAGGTCAAGGGTAAAAGAGCCCCAAATAAAATGAAGTTGGTGAAAAACGTCTCTACAACACCACTTACCAAGTTCAAGTGAAAATTCACAAAGAATGCTTGGACAATTAAATAGGTTGATGCAGCACTCGCCTCAACAGGTGGGTTCAGGCCTCACTCAAAAAGAAAAAATCCTTGGTGACACATACCAGGATTCAAAAATATGAGCTTCAAGGAAACGATTCCGACAACCTGAGTCTATTCACCAAACAAGACTCGAAGTATAGAAGATTTGCCAAGAAGACAGAGCATCATTCTCACAAGGCCACCAACATACTTTCAAGATGTTGAGGATGCCCCAAGGAAGCTAAGTCAACCATGAATTCGGAGCGACAATCTGATGATTGTCGTAGCTGCAAAGCAGTGGGTAGGGGTGGTTGTTCCTAGAGCTAGTCACCTCGATAAATTGAGGTGCCCTACTTACCAAGGAATAACTGGTTATTCATGACTTTGGAGTGGCAATCAAATGATTGTCGTAGCTGCAAAGTAGGAAGTAGAGGTGGTTGAACCCAGAGCTGGACACCTCCATAAACTAAGGTACCCTACTCACCAAGGAATGATTAATGCACGAAGCAAACGGTACCGATGTAAGGCCTTTCAGCATACCATTCATGTAATCCTCGAAATGCGGCTAAACATCAGAGGATATATACAAACCTAGACCAAATGGGAACAATTCCCTTCGACATGGCACTCAATTTCCTGACGGGAATTCTGATTAGCAAGGTCTGTACAAAATCCTCAGCTTCAGAATAAAAAATAGTCTGCAGGAGGGTGAGGACTTCCATAACATCCCTCAAAGAGTCTCTTCTCCCCCTAAATTCTACACGGACAGGCCTACGAACAATACATCCTTATGTCTGAGCATCCTAGTTGCACCATTGTGTGAATCTCCACGGCGTTCACGTGGTCATATGGCTAGGAAGAAAAAAGTAATAAAGTCATAGGAAATTTTTCTATTGTCATTCTTCTCGCTTCTCTCGAAGCACAACATTCATCGGGGCAAGTTGTTTGTACGCATTTTTCAGCACCTTGGTCCCTGATGCGGAATAAAGAGGAAGCAGGTCAATAAAGCTTACAAAATAGTGAAAATTTTGACAATCTTAGAATGGCTCTAGAATTGGTCCAGATATTCATTAGCACTCCAAAAATTCATCTACCAAGTTTCATCACGATCAGACATGTCTAAGCAACAAACAAAATGAAACAATTTCAGAAAAATTGGCCACTAGCACCCTTAAATAGACCTCGTAACTAGAACTATATTTTTTGTACGTCAAATTGCTGTGGGACCCTTGCCATTGGATCTGGCATAGTCGAAAACCCATATGGGTCAAGTTTCGGCTTAATCAAATATTCAAAGACAAAGTTAAGGGTAAAATACTTAAAAGCTCGTGTGGCCACCTTACACCAAAACACCATTAAAGGTGGCTGTTTTTACAGTCATGGGTAGTGAATTTTGAGACCCATATCTCACTGGTTCGGAGTTGGATCATTCTCAAATTTTGTGAGCATGTTCGTCTCATCAAGACCAATGATTCAATATGTCGTACTCATCATGACGATGCCCAAGCAGGGAGAAAAACTAAAGGGAAGTTTCTGCTATGTGAAGAAAAGTTACAAAAAATTCAGCAGCAACGCGCCCTACTCCGGGACCATTTTTATAATTTCTTTTATTCAATAAAATTGTAATTATCTTCAATTTTAGGTAGTTTTTGGGTATTCACCCATGTTTGGGCCCAATTCTATATAAGCATTCAAAGCCAAATTGTAAAAGGGCTGGGATTCATATCTTCAATCAATTAATAAAGGCTTCATTTTTGCTTAAGCTCGTGGGTGCATCTTGGAGGTAATTTTCTCTCTCCTCTGCTATTTCTCTCTCCTCCCCTCTTTCTCTCCTGCCCTCTTTCTCTCTCCCCCCTCTTTTCTCATTTCTCTCTCTTCTTCTCATATCTATCTCTCCCTTTCTCTCTCCTCTTTCTCATCTCTATCTCTCTTTCTCTCTATTCTTCTCATCTTTATCTCTCTCCTCTTTCTCATCTCCATCTCTCTCTCTTCTTCTCATCTTTATCTCTCTCCACGCTCTCCTTCTAAACACAATTGTCAATGCTAGCTCTGACTGTGTCTTCTTTCTTCTCTTCCTCTAAACACAACCAATGAAGCCTAGCACCGATTGCATCTTCTCTCTCTTCTTTGTTAATACAGTCAGTTAAGCCTAGCACCGACTTCATATTTTCTCTCTTCTTTATCTAATAAAGTTGGCGAAGCCTAACGTCGACTGCATCTTCTCTCTCTTCTCTATCTAATAAAGTCGGTGAAGCCTAGTGCCGACTGCATCTTCTCTCTGTTCTCGATCTAATACAGTCGGTGAAGCTTAGCATCGACTACATCATCTCTCTTTTCTCTTTCTAATATAGTCGACAAAGCCTAAAGCGGACTGTATCTTCTCTCTCTTCTATATCTAATACAGTCGGTGAAGCCTAGTGCCGACTACATCTTCCCTATCTAATACAGTCGATGAAGCCTAGTACCGACTGCATCTTCTCTCTTCTCTGACTAGCATAGTCGATGATGCCCAACCTAGACTGTTTCTTCTCTCTCCTCACTTCTTAAATACAATCGATGAAGCTTAGCACTGATTGTGTCCTTTTTCTCTCTTCTCTTTCCAGCCTAGCCAGCGATGCCCAGTGTCGACTGTGTCTTCTCTCTCCTCACCCATTAAACACAATCGACGAAACCTAATGCTGAATATGCCCATCTCTCTCTACTCTTTCCAACCCAGTCAACAATGCCTAGCGTCGACTGTGCCTTTCTTTCTCTTCCTCGTCCAACACAATCGGCGATTCCTAGCGTTGACTGTGTCTTTCACCCTCTTTTCTCCTTCCTTCTCTCTTCTCTCACACTCTTCTCCTTCTTTCTTTCATTTCCTCTCTTTCTCTTCTCTTTCTTATTCTCTTATTTCGTAGTCTGTCTTTATGATTTTCATTCTTTCTGTTATCCTTTCGTTTGATTAAGGAGGGTTGAGATTAGCCTCTTATGGTAGTCCTGCCATCTAGCTGTAATGTTGTTGTGCCATAATTATTGTGCCCGCTTTATCGCTATAATAGACTCACCATCGTGCCTAGCTAGTCAGTATCGGTATTAAAGTCTAGTAGTAATCTTGTTGAGCCGGTCTAAGTTATCGAGCCGATTTTGCTACCACGTCAGGCCAATTACCCACCAACTTAGTCACTGTGTTGATCTCCTTGCTTGGTCAAATTCGTCTTTCCCCCCATCTTTTTTCTCTCATTCTTTCCTTCTTATTTTGAATGTGCATGCCTGTGTACGTTCACCCAAAAGGCAAGGTGAGGTCCATTGAACCACCTGTCTTATAACCTTTTCCATATATGTGTGATTGCAAAAAATAGGACAATACAAGCCAAGGGAGGCGATTTCAAACCAGTTTTATTATTGGAGGGCCTTCTTCATGTTTTAAGAGGGCACCCACGCGAGCCAGCCTGGGTAAGTCCCAAACCAACTTTAAATTCCTCTCTCATTGGTTGGTAATACCTGCCCTTGTTCTAGAACAAGGTTCCCAAGAGAGCAATCTTAAAAGTCTCGAGTCTCCTCATAAACCCAAGACACGTGTCGTCCGATCATCCAAATCCCGACGGAGAGATCGAGGCAGCTAACCACACGCGAGCTAGCCCGAGTAAGTCCTGAACCCACCTTAAATTTCTCTCTCTTTCGTTGGTAATACCTACCCTTATTCTCAACAGAGGTTCCCGAGAGAACGATCTCAAATGTCCCGAGTCTCCCTGAAACCCGAGACGTGTGTCGCTCGATCATCCTGATCCAGAGAGCGAGATCGAGGCACCTTACCAACTTGGCGGCTCCACTGAGGACTTACTACCCCTTAGTCGGATCGTACTTGTTTGGCTAGTTTCTCCTTTCTGTTTTTCTGTTTTCACTCATCATTTATGGCTTGCGGGTTTTGTAACCCATTCATCCAGATCGGGGATTTTCTCATCCCCGATTCACGAGTGTCCCCAGTGATTAAGTTCCTCCAACTTCGTTCCTAGCCCTTCTTTTGAGCAAAGACCCCGGGTCTAGCTGTCAGGTCCTAACCTGGATTGGCGTGAGGAGGGACCTAAAAGTCCCTAACTCCCCATCTCCTCATTATAGTGGAACCTCCACCAACGCGCCTTACATCGATGGCACATCTGTTACTATACACAACATCCACTCTGCCATCAATAAGTCACTTGTTGATCGTATTGCTGAGGTACGCCAGAAGGCTGCCCAATCCCTGTCTGTAAAAGTCAAAAATGTTGCCATTGCTCCTATGGGTCTCCGCAAGGCTACCCCCCACATTCTTACACCACCACGAGTCTCTATCCCTAGAGGCTCGATACATCAAGGTGGATACCACCTCTCACACACACCACAAGGCTCGCAGTTCACCCACTCAAGTCACACCTTGCGGCAACCCTTACGTTACCTCGAGTCAGTGGCCAGGATGAAGGCTAGATCATGCATATGCTGCTCATATTCATCCCTCTGTTGGGGGCAACACCGTTAGTGCTCCAGCCTGAGCATATAGGAGACGATCTTCTCATCCTCCTTCTCATCACACACAAGAACACCCTGTAAAGGGCAAGCCTCCACCTATTCTCTTTCTAACACTTGATTGCAGTTCTTGGCCTCTTAAGGCAAGAGCACTTGATCGAGCCTGGGCCAACCCCCAGGTCACCCATGATCCTTCTTCAAGGGGGTACACGCGTCGCTATTTCAGATAACCACTCGCCCTCTACTTAGGTTTTCTCATGTGTCAGCCTTGCTGTTCCCTGCTCCTCCTTCTTCGAGCAAGCACCCTCAGCCATGGTACTGGAAGACCTTCCCAAAGAGCACTATCCTGAACCAGCCCCGTCACTTCGGTGATGTCTCTAGAGCCCACAAAAGAGCTCAGGGCAAAGACCTTATGGAAGATAAAGTCCTTCATCCTCCCTTGCCTAAGATGACTCCAGTCCCTAGCCCTCATCCTTTGCCGCACCTGATGGAGACAACTCTCTCTTGTGCAAGAAGAGCTGACCAGCCACAGGTCCGATCACAGTTTTTGCACAAGGTCCATCTAAACCTCAAAGCTAAACGTGATAGGGGTCTGTGAATTCTCACCAAACAAATGACCAAGGCGATTAGGGTAACCATCTCTGATGACCCTCTTCACCTGAACCCCTTCTACCCTCTCCATATGGCGAAGCTTGAAGAAAATATCCATGAGCCCTGCACTGTGGTTGGAATCGTAGAAGATGACCTAGCCCCTCATCAGCCATGGTCCGAAGATTGTCGAGAACCGATCCTCACGCGATCGTCCTACAAAAGTGAAGTTCAGTCATGGCATGCTGGGCCCTTGCTAATCGATCTGCCACAGGCGACAAGCCCTCCACTGCACATAAGGCTGACCTCCTAGGATAAACAGTTAGCGTGATGGTTATAAATGAACCTGACTCGCAGGAAGACCGCATGGACAAGTTTGAAGATATGGTGTATGCAATGATGGAGAAGATCGATCGTATAGATGCCGCATGACAATCAGCTAACAATGAGGTCAATTCCCACCACTTAGATGGTGCACCTCTAGGGCCGCCCCTTCCCTCTGACTCACAGGACAATTCTGTCCCTCACCCTGTCTTGCAGACAGACATTGATGCTATGGTAACAAATAGCTTAAAGAACAGACAAATTCCAGAGATGCAGGGTGCAACGCCTTATCAAAGGTTGTACTCTTCATAAATTGACCAGGTTTCATTTCCCTCAGATTACAAGAAAGGGAAGTTTCCCCTATTCAACGGAACAATGTCCTCGAATCAGGATATCACCCACTTCCAAGCAGCATGTTGAGAAACAATGGCTAATGGGAGACTCCTTCCCTGTCAGTTTGTTGAAACCCTTGACGGCCTAGCTTTTCAGTGGTATGCTCGACTTCCCCCATACTCAGTGCATACTTGGGAGGAAATGGAGTTGTTCCACCAAAGTTTCTATGAGGTCAAGAGAGAGATTCAAACCATCGAGCTTCTCACCCTGACCCAAGACCCCATGAGCCCATGGACCACATATCAAGATGAAGAAATTTAGCTGCTCGCCATCCTAGTCCCATGCCTGAGAAGGAAGCGGTCCAAACATGCGTGCAGAACATGTAACCTGAGATCTCTCTACACGTCGAAGCCTCTAATCCGACTTCCATGTCAGAGTTGATCTCAAAATCAGTTTGCATAGGAAGCCTATCACGCCACCACGATGGACCACGACAACATCTGCAAACTCGGGGAACAACGGGGGTAATGGCAGCTGTAAGACTAACACCTAGTGCAACCAACAAAAGAGAGTAATAAGTGCAGCTGTCACGGTCAATGATCTGAAGAAGGCTCCCTCCCGAACTTTGGACCTCTCCAAAGGGGTGAACACAATAAAGACAATGCCTCAGGTAGGCAGGCAACAACAATCGTACAACTGAGTAACCCCGTTGGCGAATCTTAATTGGGATGGGTATTTCACCAGGCATAGGAACACAATCTTACCCTTTGAGAAGGAATGGGTCCCTGCACTGTTCCGGTTATTAGTGGAACAGAATATGATCGAGCTTCCAGAAGCCAAGTTCCTTGAGCAAGCAGAACTTGATACTCAGGCAAATTATTGTGCTTATCGTCGAAGGATCAATCATCCCACAGATGGCTGCTTCACGCTAAAATATATTATCGAGGCCCTGATTCAGAAGGGTCAGATCAAACTTGAAGACTTAAAGAAGGCATTTGGGGATCAGAAGCCTCCCATGTAGTAACCGTCTAAGAGGAAGACGAAGCCCTTGGTATCATTGATGCTTTCTTTGTTATAATGCTTCAGGAAGGTCTAATCACATCGAAACAGGCAAGGCAGCCCGGATGCCTTGGTCAGGGGATTGAGGACAGTAGGGGCTACTACCTGTGGGAATGCACTAGTTTCCATGATATATTCGTAAAGAAAATGCGAGAATGTTAGGAGTTTGACAATGTTGCAGTGAGTGATCTCCAAACCACTACTCCATCGGTGCAAGAGGATCTCCCAACGCAGGACTTTCCTAATAATGATTTAGACTCTGCTGAACCCTCGACTTCCCAACCATGGATAATCCATAATGGGCAAAGTAGACTCAAGTCCTTAAGATGAGAAGCAGCCCGCGATGCTAAGGAGGTTCACAAGCCCAGTGAGACGAATTAAACACCACCTTAGAAAACCAAAAGGAGATGGGCACGAGCACTAAGAGCTCCTCGTCGGAGAAACAAGACTGCTCTACCTCTAGTTGAGCAGGAATTTCTCAGACCACTTCCCCCATTGCCAACCTTATTGGACTTCATCCATGGCACGATCCTTCTTCCTTCTCCATCGCATCAACAAGACATCCATGTGTCATCTTTTCCTCAGAGTACGTCCAATGAGGGTGATGATGTTACAAGCAATCCCCAACGGTCTAAGCAAGGGAAAGACCCCTTGCACACGTCTAATGAGGGTGATGGTGTTAAAAGAACTTTCCAACTATCCAAGAAAGGGAAAAAGCTAAAAGACCCCCTGCACAAGTCCAATGAGGGTGATGACGTTAAAAGCACTCCCCAATGGTCTAAGCAAGGGAAAGATCTAAAAAACCCCTGCACACGTCCAACTCTAGTGATGACGTAAAAAGCTGCCCAGATCGGTCTGATGTGAGGACTGACCTTAAAAGTCCCCCACTTTCTAACCCTTCACTCTCTTCTTCTTCTGCTTCTCATCATTCTTCTCCGATGTCTCCTACAGGTACAACCTGAGGCTCTTGACAAAGAATTTGAAGGAATCAATATAAGCAAGACACAATGGAAGCGGTTGAAAAAGACCCTGGCCCATGGAGCAGGATTCTTAATAGTTGCTGATGCCCTACTAGCAAAAGCTAAAGTAGAGCCACCTTCTTCAAAGAAGAAGTCAAAGTCGAAAAAACCCCAGTAGCCCTCAGAGCCCGACTTTGATCAGAGATTAAGAGAATCAAGAGGGCAGAGCCTCTATGTTCAAGAGGCTTGTCATATGGCGTAAATATCAGAAGCATCACTTAGCACGGGACAGATAAGCCTAAGATCCGAGAAAACGCTGCAGTCTCCACCTCAGAAGTCAAACACCATGAAGTTTCCTAGTTCGTCACTACGCTCTAATCCAAATACCAGTATGCGTATCCTCTAGCTCCCTGGACTCCTTCCTAATCCCATTACCTTAAACAATCCACTTATTCTTCAATTCCCTGCGATACCTCTGACTCAATTGCTTCCAAAGCCTCAAACGTCCATTACCCTAACCAAGCCCGTTGTGTAATCGAGTCAACCGGTGGGCCAAATTGAACTTCGTCCACCCAATCCTGCTCCTCAACTCAACATACCACCCAAATCAGTGGCAGGACAAAGATCACCAAGCCTTGATCAAGAAAAGGTGAAATATGATGTGATAAGGCATCTGCAGAAGCTTCCAGCTCTCCTCAGTATCTACGATGCCCTCATGCTCTCGAAGGATTACGGGATGGCTTTTGTTCAAGATCTCTCCAATCCAGAGGTGTATGAGACCGAAGTAGAACCTATTGAAGTGGACCCTACGATTTTAGAAGGATGTAGGCCACGATCTGTAGCGAGGAGAAAAGTTTCATAATCGCTCATCTTTTTCACTAATGAATTACATGGATGCCCCATCAACCAAAATAATATTAGATGGAGGGTCGACTGTTAACCTTATTCTGAGGAGGATCCTTACTCGATTAGGGTTAGGGTCTGAAGATCTTACTCCGACCTAAGCCACAGTTAAATGATTCAACCAGTCAGGAGAGAAGCCAGCTGGCATGGTTCGCTTTCGTTTTAAGATTGGTAAACTAAATGTTTACTCCCAGATTCATGTAATCGACACTGACACTTCGTACAACATTCTCCTCAGTGGGTAGGGTTGGTTCTATCGACATTGCATCAGTGCTTCAAGTATAGTCAAGAAGGGAGACAACATACTGTCTATGCTGACAAAAGACCGTTCGTTGTAGCCGAAACCCACTATACTGATGCTAAATATTACTTCACAGATCTAGTGTCACCTCAGAATCTGGATGACGAGGACCACAAGTCTACAACAAAGATGCGATCTTCACCCCATGAAGATGTTGAGGGCATGGGGAGAACAATGGTAAGAATGTTCAAAGAGGAAGATAGGAAAGGCAAAACTCTCCCTTTAACCCTTATTTATTCTAGCATCCCCACAATCATCTCCAATGAAACTCCATCTTCACCTAAAGAGGAGTTCTCAACCTCTACCCCCAGTTTTGGGCCACTTTGACTAGAAAATGAACTGGAGGTCATTACTGAGATCGAGCAAGTCATGAGGATAGAATTCCCAGCTCCAAACATCACCTATACGTTGGAACATCAAAAAGTCCTACATATCCCCATTGCACTCTTGAAAGCAGAAGTGGCGCGTCAACTGCAGTGAAAGGTTTTTCAAAATCCGATTACTATAAGTATAAAGGATGCTCCTCGGATTAGAGACCAGTTACAAATTCTACTCTTCCCCCATGCTAGCGCCACCAAAGATGACCGAGTTCGAGGGCACGAACTCATCATACATGGCCCCGATCATCGGAAGGCCACCAATAAAATGAAGATCTAGTAAAGAGATTCTTGCTTCCCCCTACCCAAGAAGCCAGGTATTATTAACGTCACTCCATGTCTCATAAATTACCTTGATCGTATTGGAGCACTGATCATAGTAGTTGCTCGAACACTGGACGATTGCTAGTAGAGAAGCACATTCAAGAATGCTTCAGTGCGACACCAACACCTTAGCGATCCAGGAAGAGTATCCCTTCAAATATTGGTGCTTCCCCTATATTCGAAGGCCTTTTCCTGACCACATTAGTAGCCCCTTTGCCTATACCATTCATTTTCCTAGGGTAGGCAAGTTCTCCCTAGAAGCTACATTCCTGTGCATACAATGACGGAGTGCCACTCCTTCAATACTGACATTGTCGTCATGCCATCGCAGACTTTAAGATGAATGGGGTTAGTGATGAAAGTGACACTAAGAGGCCACTCTGGGCTGCACACTAGCTTGATCAACCCAATGGGCTCGCCCCTTGATAGAGCCTCAATGGTAAACTCATGGGTACCAACCTCTCCTCCCCTCAGAAGGTTCTTTACATCAGGAATTCGGTAAGAAGAATCATCCATTATAAAAGGGCTTAATGATTCACTCTCAAATCAAAATTGATAAGCGTCGGCTGTGTCTTCAGTGGCTGAGTACCGACTGTAACGGCATAACCCTAGTGTCGACTGAGTATTCAGAAGGCTAGCTTCAGTTGTGTTTACGAAGGCTTATCGCCGGTTTTGTTTACGAAGGCTTATCGTCAGCTATGATTTCAGAAGCTAAGCGCCGGCTGTGTTTTTTTTAAAAAAAATGCACCGGCTGTGTTTTAAAAAAAAAAACAGCGCCGGTTGTGTTTTTAAAATAAAAACAACGTCGGCTGTGTCTGCTAATGCTTAGCTTCAGATGTGCACTCAAAGCTTAGCACCAGTTGTGTCTGCCAATGCTTAGTGCTAGTTGCATCTGCTAATGTCAAGCGCTGGCTGTGTTTGCTAACGTCTAGCGCCGGCTATGTTCAAATCTCTCACACGTGCCACAGATTCTACGCGTAACACCTCGAGCCCTGCTACACTACTTCACAACCATTGCCACGTCCTGCTACGCCACCTGACACACATCTCATATGTGTGAATGGCAACCATTCCCCTCCCCTGCATCTGTTCAGCTTCAACGACGGTCCATTTCCTGACCCTTCGATATCTCGCCGAAACTCCCTTTCGTTGCCAAAAAAAACGTCTACAACTTTCCCCAAGTCATCTGGAAACCACTACATCTGTCGAAAAACTCCCAAAACTAGCAGAAATTCCTTACCAGCCCACTGCTACAACTTGTGCGTCTTCTTCCCTTCACCAAAACTTGTAAAATCACAGCCGGAGTTTCCCTGCTTCTTGGAAAGCCCCTGTGCTGACTGGGAAACTCCTGCTACTCTAATGAAATCTTGCCGCTTTCTCTACTGGCGTCTCCTTGTTCGACCAAAACCTCCCCTACTTGCTAGCAAACCTCATGCTAAATCTTGTTAGAACATCCACTATTTACCGAAGCTTCCATCAAGAATCCTCTTCTCACCGATAAATTTTTTTTGCTTAAGTCTTTTTTACCTTAGTTGAAAAGCAGTGGAAATGGGGTTTTGCCCCTTTATATAGCCAACACTATTCCCAAATGCGCCTGACAAACTGGGAATCCCAGCCTCATCTAAGAAGGCCAAATGACAATGGGCCGGGTCGGGCTTTGACCTAAGGCTCGAGGCCCGAGGAAAGTCTCATCATCACTTGTATAATTAGATTCCAACAGAAGCAATGACCGGGTTGGGCTTGGGTCGAAGTTGAAACACTAACCCACACCCAGCGCTGGCTATGTCATCAAAAAAGACTCAACGCTGTATGTGTTGTTGGTGACTTCAGCACCAGCTGTGTCCTCAGTAACCCCAGCACCGGCTGTGCCCTCAGTAACCCTAGCACCAGCTGCGTCCTCAGTAACCCCAATGCCGGCTGCGTCCTCACTAACCCTAGCGCCAGCTGTGTCCTCAGAAACAATAGTGCTGCCTGCGTTCTCAACGACTCAGCGCCGGGTGTGCTCAAGAGATTGCACGGGCTGTCCTCAGCGATGACTGTGTTTTAAACATTCTATTGTCATATACTTCAGGCTGAGGCCATGTGTGTCCTATTTCTATTACCCCAGTGAAGTTGCACCTTGAATGTGATCTATTAACCCCAACAAAGCTGAACCCAGGTCATTCAAACTCAGGTCATGACTTCTCATTTCCAGTAGGAGAGTCATACTTGTACTGCATCTTATTATCCCTAGTGGGTCTACCTCACACCTAGTAACTCCGTCCTCAAGGATGTAAAGGACCCACATTTGTCCCCTTTTCCCCAATGAAGTTGGCCTTCCCATATGAGTCTCTTACTGACTTTAATCATTTTATCCCAAGGGGGTCACACTTACCCTCCTAATCCCTAGCAAAGTTTTCCACACCATGTTGGGCCACCATCTCCATCTAAACAGCTCTTTGTTTGTGTATAACATTAACCATTTTATCCCCAAGGGGCCAGATTGCTATCCACAGACCTATTCCATATGGAGCTTCACTTACATGGCAACCCACACAATGGTCAGTGCAGCATGACCTTAAAACTGCACAACCTCGGTCTAGTTGCACGACCCTAAACTGCTTGGTCTGTGCTGCATGACCTTAAACTACACAGCTTTGGTCCATGGTGCATGACCTTAAACTGCACAGCCATGGTACTTGCTGCATGACCTTAAACTACACAGCGTTGGTCCGTGCTGTATGACCTTTCCATGATACATGACCTTAAACTGCACAACCTCCATATAGCTGCAGGACCTTAAATTGCATTGTCCAAACTATATGACCTTAAACTGTAGTGGAGGTCTAGTTGCACAACCTTAAACTGCATAGTCCAAGCCACAAGACTCTAACCGCATGGTCCAAGCTATATGACTTTATACTATAGTACACATCCTAGCCGCATGACGTTAAAAGGCTCAACACCCCAGTCCAAACTATACAACCATAAACTGTAGCGGAGCTCTAGTTACATGACCTTAAACTACATTATCCTAGTTGCATGACTTTAAATTGCATAACTACAGTCCAAGCTATATGTCCTAAACCATGGTGCATGTCCTGACCGCGTGACGATAAACTATTTTGCATACATCTCGGAGGTATGACCATAAACCCGTCCCCACATATGTGCACCCAAGTTTTACGTGCATCTTCACTCGCATCTTCCCTAACCGACCCATTCGTGCACATGAGCACCTTCACTACTTCCCCAATGAGTCCATTTATTTCACCATCCTTCATCATTCCCCAGTGCGTCGCACCCGTGCTCACAAAACGGTAAACCATTCCACCACCCATACTCGTCGTAAGCTAGTGGGTCACCATATTTTACCCACCATTTATCCATCAACCATCTTTCATAGGTAGCCTCGAGCCATCTCCCCAAAAGTGAGCTAAACTCACTACCATACTCACTCCATGGCCTCTACGGACTGCCATTCATCTCCACTATGGTGCAGCTATATGTCCTTAAACTGTAGTGCACGTCCTTGCTGCATGAAGTTAAAAGTCTTCGCACAAATCCCAAAGCATGACCTTAAACATGCCTTCACAAAAAAAATTATAAACGGGCATGGTGTATACCTTTACAAGGGAATTCCATGAGTAAAAATGACGGACGGGCATGGTCATGAAACCGTGAGTAAAAGAGTTCTGTGAAAAACAATCGGGGCACAGTGAAAACCTGAAAGGGCATCGTGAGTAAATATGGAAAATAAGGGTGGACATAACGAAAAGGTCATGGGTAAAAGAGCCACAAATAAAAAGAAAGTTGGTGAAAACCATCTCTATAGCGTCACTTCCCAAGTTCAAGTGAAAAGCCACAAAGGACGCTTGAACCAATAAGCAGGTTGATGCATCACTCGCCTCAGCAGGCGGCTTCAACCCACTTTAAGAAAAATCCCTAGTGTCACAATTCTAGGACCAAAAAATACGAGCTTCAAGTAAAAGATTCCAACATCCTGAGTCTATTTGCAAAAAGGACTAGAAAGACAGAAGATTCACCAAGAAGGCAGGACAAGTCTCATGAGGAAGAATATTATTCCCACGAGGTCACAAACACACTCTGACCACTACGAAGGCAAGAAACTGACAAAGCTAGAGCGAACCTGCCAGAGACTTCAGTCAGCCTCGCAACAATTCCCTCTAGCCGACAGGCACAGAGTTTCGGGACCGGCTAACAAAATGCCCTCGATTGGACCCGACAGACGAGGCCTACCTACAAAGGTATCCTGACTGTCAAAGGAAAACTTGTGTAGCAACAAACAACGCCAAACCAAAGGCTCTTCAGCAAACCATCAAGGAAATCATTCTGACAAACTAAAAGGCGCCCCAAGAAAGCTAAGTTATCCATGACTTTGGACCTGCTATGTAACGACCTGCTAGCAATGGGTAGGGGTTATATCCAAAGCTGGTCACCTCGATAAACTAAAGTACCCTACTCACCAAGGAACCAACCATGACTTTGGACCTACTATGTAACGACCTACTAGCATTGAGTAGGGGTTATACCCAAAGTTGGTCACCTTGATAAACTGAGGTGGCCTACCCGCCAAGGAATAACTAGTGCACGACACAGACGAGCACCGACCAAAGGCTCTTTTATTGTCTATTCAAGACAAAGAAACCTAGATAAAATTGGAGCAATGACCTTTGACACGACATTCAATTGCCAAACTTGCCTGATTCTGACTAACGAGGTCTATACAAAATCCTCAGTTTCAAAATCTAAAACAGTTATCATGAGGGTGAGGACTTCAACAAGATCCCTCAAAAAAGTCTCGTCTCCCCCTAAAGTCTTCACGGATGGCGCTGTACATTGTATCCAAATGTCTAAGCATCCTAGTTGCACCATTGTGTGAATCTCCTTGACGTTCACGTGGTCCTATGGCTAGGAAGAAAAAAGTAATAAAGCCGTAGGAAATTTTTTGATTGTCATCTTTCTCTCTTCTCTCATAGCACAACATTCAATGGGCCAAGCTGTTTTAACGCATTTCTCATCACCTTGGTCCCTGATACAGAATAAAGAGGAAGCAGGTAAATAAAGCCTACAAAACAGTGGAAATTTTGACAGCCTCAAAATGGCCCCATAATTGGTCAAGATCTTCATCAGCACTCCAAAAAGCCACTTGCCAAGTTTTATTGCGATCAGATATGTCTAAGGCAGTGCACCCAAAGGAACAATTTCAGAAAAATTGGTCTCTAACACCCTGAAATAGACCCGTAACTAAAGCTACAATTTTGATGCGTCAAATTACTGTAGGACCACCACCATTGGATCCTGCATAGTCCAAAACCCCTATGGTCAAGTTTCGACTTAATCGGGCACTCTAAGCAGAGTTATAGGTAAACTACCAAAAAGGGGTACGACGCACATTATTCTTGTGTGGCCACCCTATACCAAAACATCATCAAAGGTGGTTGTTTTCATAATCATGGGTAGTAACTTTCGGGGCCTATATCTCACTCGATTTGAGTCGGATCGCACTCAAATTTGATGATCGTGTTTGTCTCGTCAAGATGAGCATTTTGATATATGGTATGCCATGTGACGACGCCCGAGCCTAGAGAAAAACTAGAGACAAGTTGCCGATCCGTGAAGAAAATTGCCAAAAATTCAGTAGCACCACTCCTCACTCGAGCAGCCAAATCATAGCGTTCATGTACTCCTTTGATACGAAACCAATTGCATTATGTGCGTAAGAACCGATGTTATCTTTGGTCTGAACTCCGCGTACGATGAACGGTTGGATTTCACACACGGAAGCGTCGAAGTTACTATAAATTTAGGCTGCCAAATTTTAAGATTTCGACAAAAAACTCAAGACGACAAAATCTTCATTTGGATTCGAAATCGAGCCGCGTTTGTTGCAACCTGATCGTGATGGCATGCTCAGTGTGATTTAGCAAAGAAACAGAAGAAAAACATCAAGGAACTAGCGCACTATTGATCTGAAGTTTTCAGGGTTTATCCTAAATTTAAGTCTCATGATCAAGGCTAAAAAACATGATTCATGGCTCAAAATTGGTGTCAAATCGATTTTCCATGTCGTGCCCTACAAGAAAAAGATAACCTTTCGATCAAACAGGCATTAAAACAATCCCGGATCAGTCATGGAAGATTACGTGAGTTCTCAAGAAGCAGCAGGGACTGTTCTGAAATTCGACACAATGCTAGGCAAGGGAAAAACAGTCTTTTTGCACCCTTTTTTAGAATTTATTTTAATTCAATTAAATTGTAATTATCTTCAATTTTAGGTAGTTTTTTTACGTCCACTCATGTTTGGGCCCACTTCTATATAAACATGTAAAGCCAAATCGTAACAAACCTTCAGTTCACTTCTTAAATCAATTAATAAAGTTTCGATTTTTTATTGAGTTCATGGGTGCGTCTGAGAGAGAAAGAGGAGAGAGAAGAAAAGGGTTGGTACCCCTTGATAAGGTAATTTTCTCTCTCCTCCTATTTTCTCTCTCTTCTCTTTCTCTTTCTCTCTCCTTCCCTCTTTCCCTCTCCACCCTTCTTCTCATCTCTATCTCTCTTTCTCCCTTCTTCTCATCTCTATCTCTCATTTCTCTCTCTTCTTCTCATCTTTATCTCTCTCTTCTTCTCATCTATATCTCTCTCTCCTCAGGTTTATCTCTCCCTTCTTGTCTTTATCTCTCTTTCTCTCTCCTCTCTTCTTAACACAACCAATTATGCTCAGTGCTGCCTCTCTTCTCTTCCTAACACAGTCGACGATGCTCAGCACCACCTGTGTCCTTCTATCTCTTCTCTTTCTAACACAGTTGGCGATGCCTAGCACTGCCTGTGTCTTCTCTCTCCTCTTCTCCTAACACCGCTGGTAATGCCCAGCACCGCCTGTGTCCTCTCTCTCTTTCCTCTTCTCCTGACACAGCTGGTAATGTCAACATCACTTGTGTCCCCTCTCTCCTCTTCTCCTAACACAGTCAGTGATTCCCAGCACCACCTGTGTCTCCTCTCTCTTTCCTCTTCTCCTAACACAGTCGGCGATGCCCAGTGCCACCTATGTTATGTCTTTTCTCTTCTATTAACACAGTCGGCGTTGCTTAGCACCGTCTATGTCCTCCCCTCCTTTCTTTCTGTTCTTCTTCTTCTTTCTATTCTCTTCTTCTTCTCTTGTTCTACTTCTTATTCTTTCTCTATGATCTCCATTCTTTCCATTATTCTTTAGTTTGATTAAGAGGGGTCAAAATTAGCCTTCCATGGTAGTCTTGTCTTCTAGTCATAATGTTATTGTGCCAAAATTACTATGCCTGCTTTATTGCCACGGCAGACTAACCATCATGTTTAGCTGGTCAGTATCGGTATTGACGTCTAGTAGTAATCCTTTTGAGCCGATCTGAGTTATCAAGCCCATTTTATTGCCACGTCAGGCCAATTACCTACCATCTTAGTCATTGTGTTGATCTCCCCGCCTGATCAAATTCGTTTCTCTCCCATCTTTCTTCGCTCATTATTCTCTTCTTCTTTTTGAATGTACACGCTTGTGTACGTTCACTCGAAGGCAAGGTGAGGTCTGTTGATCCACCTGTCTAATAGCATTTAACGTATGTGTGTGATTGCAGAAAGTAGGAGAATACATGCCAACGGAGGCAATTCCAAACCAATTTTACTACTTGGGGCATTCTTCATGATCAAAGAGGATGCCCACGTGAGCCAACCCAAGTACGTCTCGATCCCACCTTAAATTCCTCTCTCATTGATTGGTAATACCTGACCTTGTTCTCAAACGAGATTCCCAAGAGAGCGATCTCAACTGTCCTAGGTCTCCCTGAAACTCAAGACGTGTGTCCCCCAGTCATCCTGATCCAGAGGGTGAGATCGAGGCATCCAATCACTTCATCATTCCTAGGTGAGTCTAACCCGTGCTCACAAAAATGACGAACCATCCCGCCACCCATACGCATTATTAACTGGTGGGTCACCACTTTTCACCCACATTTTGTATATCATTAATCTTTCACAGGTAGCCTCATGCCATCTCCCCAAAGTGAGTCAAACCACCACAATACTTACTCCATGGCCTCAACAGACTGCCATCCACCTCCATTACGGTTCAGCTGTATGACCTTAAACTATAGTCCATGTCCTGACCTCATGACATTAAAAGGCTTCGCGCTGGTCCCAAAGGCATAACGTTAAACACGCCTTCACAAAAAAATAAAAATAAATAAATAACAGGAATGGTGTATACTTGGTCAAGGGAACACCATGAGTAAAAATAACGGATGGGCATGATCATGAAACCATGAGTAAAAGAGTTCCGTAAGAATAAAAACCTAAGTATGGTGAAAACCTGAAAGGGCATTGTGAATGAAAGTGGAAGAATAAGGGTGGACATGGCTGAAAGGTCGTGGGTAAAAAAAGCCCCAAATAAAAGGAAGTTGGTGAAAACTGTCTCTACGGCGTCGCTTCCCAAGTTCAAGTGAAAATCCACAAAGGACACTTAGACTAATAAACAGGTTGATGCAGCACTGACTTCAATAGTCGGCTTCAGCCTACACTCAAAGAGAAAAATCCCTGGTGTCACGATACCAGGACTAAAAGATATGAGCTTCAAGGAAAAGATTCTGACCATCTGAGTCCATTTATGAAAAGGACTTGAAGGACAGAAGATTCGCCAAGAAGGCAGGACAAGTCTCATGATCAAGAGCATCATTCTCAAGAGGTTACTAAATGCACTCCAAAGATGCCGGAGATGCCCCAAGAAGGCTAAGTCATCCTTGACTTTTGGCCCTGTTACACGAGACTGCTAACAATGGGTAGGGGTTATACCCAAAGCCTGTCACCTCGATGAACTGAGGTACCCTACCCGCCAAGGAATAACTGGTGCATCACGCAAATGAGTGCCGATAAAAGGCTCTTCAGTAAACCATCCAAAATAAACAAACAAGAAAGTCACTTCTACAGATTAAAGATGCCCTAAGAAGGCTAAGTCAGCCATGACTTTGGACCTGCTAATGGCAGGTAGGGGTTATACTCAAAGCTGGTCACCTCGATAAATTGAGGTACCCTGCCCACCAAGGAATATTTGGTGCATAACACAGATGAGCGCCGACCAAAGGCTCTTTTGTCGTCTATCCAAGACAAAGAAACCATACCAAATGGGAACAATGCCCTTGACCATTACACTTAATTGTTAGACGGGCCTGATTCGGATTAACGAGGTCCGTACAAAATCCTCAGCTTCAGAATCACAAAAAGTCTGCAAGGGTGAGGACTTCAACAGGATCCTCAAAAAGAGTCCCTGTTGGAAGGTAATTTTCATCAACATGAGGCGCTTGCTCAATAAAGGCTTAGCAAGTAGTGGAAATTTCGACAGTCTCAAAAGTGCCCCCAAACTAGGTAGAATCTTCATGAGGTCTCTCGAAAGCCAAGTTTAGTCACATTCTGACATGTCTAAGGCAGTGCAGACTGAGAAAGAGTTCCGGCAGAATCGACCTCTCGCACCCTAAAACGGACCCCTATAACTAGATCTACACTTTTAGACATAGCTCACCTCATCTTATCATCCAATCAGGCAGACGGCCCTGGGTCATCAATATCTCAGGATCTGGCCAAAACGAGTGATGACGTTAAAAGCACCCCACAACTGTCAAAGCCGGGGCAAGACCTTAAATACCCCTTGCAAATGTCCAACTCTGGCCACGGTGTAGAAAGCTACTCGGAAAGTTCTAAGCCTTCTTCTCCTTTCTTCTCCTCTATTTCTTCTACAGTTATCACTTGGTGATGCCCAGACTTTGACTCTTTAAATAGAGAGTTCGGAGACATCAGCCTCATCATGGCACAGCAAGAACGCCTCCGAGAAATGCTAGCCCAAGCCGTGGGATTCTTGACAGTCGCCGTCTCCCTGGCTACCCAAGCCAAAACCAAGCCATCTTTGAGTTCTAGCTCCCATGCAGCCTCCCACATGGTGTAAATCTTGAAGTACCAGCTAGCACACGGCAAATGGGTCAAAGATTGGGAAGGAAGCTACAGCCCACGCCTCAGAAGATCAACGTTCTCAAATTTCTTGATCCTTCACTTTCCCCTAAACCTAAACCTCAAACCTCTAGATCCCTAGTACAAATTCCTACTGCTGGCCCACCAACGCAGACCACACCTGCTGAACAATAAAGTCAGCCAGTGTCATAAACCAAGACTCAACCATAACCTATTCCTAAGCCTACCGTACCACCTACACTAGTGCCTGAATCAAGAACACAGAAAACAAATGAGGATAAAGTAAAATACAAGGTAATTGGGAACTTGAGAAAGCTTCCAGCCCTTTTAAGCATCTATGATGCCCTCTTGTTGTCTAGAGACTACCTCATGGCCTTAGTCTAAGCACTCTCTAACCTAGAGGTGTACGAGATTGAGGTGGAACTGATCGAGGTCGACCCAGCCATTCTAAGCGGGTGCCTAGCAATTTCCTTTTCCGAAGATGACCTTCAGCTGGGAGGCAAATTCCATAATCGCTCCCCCTTCGTGAATGGTGAACTGCATGCTTATCCTCTCAATCAAATCATGCTAGATGAAGGGTTAACAGTTAACCTAATCCCAAGAAGGATTCTCACCTGACTGGGATTAGGGTCTGATGACCTCCCTCCTACCCACATCACTATGCAAGGGTTCAATCAGTCAAGAGAAAAGCCAACCGGCACAGTGCGCCTCTGCCTCAAGATCGGTGACATCAATGATTATACTCAGTTTCATGCAATGGACAACGATACCTCGTACAACGTCCTGGTTTGTCATCCTTAGCTTCATGATCAGGGGGTAATACCTTCCATGCCGCCAGCGTTTATTCTGAGCCAGGATCGATTTCTCCATGATATTCATAGTTGCATTACTTATATCTTCCTTCTTCTGGACAAAGCTGATTTGGGATTATCTTTCATCTCATGGCATAACTTGTATTCGTGTGCTTCATATTTCAAGTACAGTCAAGATGAAAGACAACACACGGTCTATGCTGACAAAAGACCATTCCCCGTAGCTGAGACTCACTATGCCGATGCCAAGTATTATTTCACAGACCTTCCCGCACCAGAAAAGTAAAGGATGACGATTGAAAGTTGTGAGAGAGACGGGACCTTCGTCTCATGACGATGTTGAGGATCTGAGGCGAATGATTACAAACATGTTCAAAGAAGGGGAAAGACAAGGTAAGGTCCTCCCTTTCACCCCTATTTACCCAATTATACCTTGCCACCTCTCCGAGGTCATGGTATCCTCTCTCGATGGCGGAGCTTCTCCCTCTACTTCTAATTCGTCAGAACAAAATGAGAAGTCAGAAGTAGCCCCTGAGCGTAAGGAAGCCCCAGAGGTGGACCTGCCAGCACCTAGGTCACCTACACATCAGACCAGCAAAAGGTACTGCATGTCCCCATCCCCCTTTTAGAGACAAAACTGACACACCAACCGCCATGAAAGGTGCTCCAAGTTCCATCCTCTCTGAACAAGTGGATAGCCGGCAGCCAAAAGAAGGTCTTACATTTCTCCAGGGTTGTCGAAGAAGTACAGGTGGACAAGATTCAGCCCTCCGGCTCTCAGGAACAAGACCCCACGACAGTGTTGAGAAGCGAGGTGTGTAGCCTCCAGAATCAATTGAAGGTTATGGGCGTCGCTTCAAAACACTTAAGGGATTTTATCCCCGAGACCAAGACTTACGATGAGCTCAAAAGCAATGTACCTCGAATCAAAGCCAAAGCTCCCCCAGACTGTAGCATTTATAGTGAGTAGGCTCATCAAATCATGAGAACCATGAATTATGAGCCCCTCTCCAATCAAACACTCAAGGGTGAGGAAGTAACTGCTTCCCCATTCGAGTTCATAGAAGCCACAACAGGCAGCCACCTGATGAAGCAAGGAGTGGGCTATTCTTTTTCATCTAAAACCATGAAAGGATGAAAGCAATGAAATAGAAAGAAAAGTCAAAATAATTGTTTCATTCACAAATCAAGAGAGGGTTACATGCCTCTTTTATTTACAACGAAAAGAAGAACTAAAAAGAGGGCATCATCAAAATCGTTCGATTGCTTCATGAATCTTTCATCTGTACGCTGCAGCCGATGTCTTCGCCCTCTCATTTGTTTTCTTTAGCCCTGTCACCAGCCCCGCCTCATGCTACGTCAGGGGGTCACTTCATTTAAGGAACACTGGAGAGCCAAAATATCTTCAAGAAGCACCTTGTCCCTCGCTTCCCAATCCATAACCTCCTTCTCCAGCTTGTCCAGCTTTACGTCAGCTCTGATATCTTTGTCTTCAGAGCCACCACCTTATGGTGATGGGCGATGGCCTCCACAATAAGTTCTGATCTCCGAGAGTCTACGACATCCATCTGCTATGATTGAGTGTTTATCAATTCACGGTAGCATAGAGGAGAAGACTCAAAAGGCGGCAACTACGAGCTTTTCAGTCGCTGTGCAGTCGCTTCTTCTCGCAGGACCTTTTCCCTCCATCCTTCAAGCTCATTGGCAATATTATCAAAATAGGGGACCGCTTCAGGCACATTTCCTACGAAAACCCCCCTCAATCGAAAAAGCGTTATGCAAATCTCTCTAAGGGGCAGCACTTTTAGCTTCTGAAAACCCACTGAAACATCTCAAAGAAGACACTCGGTATTCCACTGAAAGTGGGCCTGAGCAGCATGGTAGTAGCAACCACAGTAAGAGAGCTCTCAGCTATAGCCAAAACCTCAGGCTCCCCGGATTCATGTGCAACCTCATGGTGCTCTGGTGCCTCGGCAATGGCTTCCTCACTCTGGCCTCTGGTCATGATCACGTCAGGCTCGATCCTTTCATGGTCTGACACCATCACCTCGACCTCTGCAAGCTTAGCAACCGCAGTTGGCGCTAGGTCGGCTTCCAAGCCTAGTGTTTTGACCTCAATCTCATAATGCCCCATAGCAGCTTCCTCCTCTAAGGTGACGACCACTCCCCGTT
The DNA here is from genome assembly GCF_054954075.1 of Amborella trichopoda. Taxonomy (NCBI): domain Eukaryota; kingdom Viridiplantae; phylum Streptophyta; class Magnoliopsida; order Amborellales; family Amborellaceae; genus Amborella; species Amborella trichopoda. The sequence goes on along the minus strand of NC_142347.1, from coordinate 25,050,052 downwards.
GCCCCTCTTCTTGGACAATCCCCAACCTCAGGAGGATTGATACCTTCTCCCTCTCCTTCCTCACCCTTGTCTTTCTAGGTGATCAATTCAGTGGTAGGCTCCACTATGGTCACGGGTGCCACCCTCAAACCCTCCAAGCCTAGCCCCTCAAAGCATCCTACTTCCATGCTCTCGTAGATGCATCGCTCGAGGCAGCCACCTCTTGCTGCTTGGATGGCCCTTCTTCTATTCCTGGGGTACCGGTCTCTTCTATTACCATGAGCGCTACCGAGATTTCCCTTTCCTTAATGGGTTCAACAACTGTCGGCACTTTAAGGCCCCTCTTCGCCTCCACTACCTTGTCAGAAGCAGTCCCATCATCCCCATTTACCACAATTAGGACTGAGCCCCCCCTATCAGGGTAGTAGACTATGAGACATCAGCTTGAGTCTTTAAGTAGCTAGGAGAAGATTCAAGTGAAGGAGAAAGTGAGGCCTTAAGAGCAGAAGGCGACAGGGAGATGTCAGGAGACACACAACACTTTGAAGAAGCCAAGAGTGAAGAGTTATCTTCTGACTCACAAGTCACTGGGACCCTGCGCCCTTTGCACCCCAAAGACTTGATTCCCTTCTTGGCTGGGGCACGAGGAGTCACTCGGGCAGCTTGATTTTCCTTGTCCCCCTTAGCTGGCTTGGACTCAGCAATCTGCCCTTCCTTCTTCCCCTAAGCCAGCTTGGGCACGGTAACCGGCTTTCTCTTCTTCCCCTACGCCGGCTCAGGCTCAGTATCCCACCTTTTCTTTTTCTTCAGTTTGGGCTCCATGGCCTGCTCTTTCTTCGTTCCTTTTGCCTACTCAGATGCAGAAATTTGCCTCTTCTTCTTTGTCGGCTTGGGTACAACAAACAACTTTCTCTTCTTCCCTTTCACCTGCTTAGGCGCACCATCCTTCAAGGTCCCAGACTTGGAGGAACTAGTGACTAGCTTACTATGAGAGTCGCTCCCTCATAGTAAATCTTGAACCAGATGACTTTCATACCTCGGGACTTTACGATCTTCTTTCAATTTGATGATAGTAGAGAGTTGGTCAAAAATACTCTCTGACCCCTTCTCCATATTGAGAAACCGTGGCAAAGACTGGTCCATGACAATTCGATGAGGACGCCTGAGTATGCATCAATCATAAGAGATGCCCAAGGTAAAGATTTCACCTAAGGGAGGGGTCTTAACCAATATTCGTTGCCTGGTATCTTTGCTCCAGCAGCTGTCCTCCCCTTTCCGAGGGTGGTCTACGTCTCAGTATCCCTTGTTTTTAATTCTCGTGGGCCTTGGTCGCTCGTGCCATTCTACCAAAATGGGGCAACACATACTTGTTGACTGTGGTGGCCTCCAAGCATGTGGCCGAAGCCATACGAATGTGCCTCGGATGACAAATCTCCTTGCGGGTTCCCAACTCATCCGTCTTCCAATGGGCAGCTTTGTTATGCCGTTTCTCAAAGAAGACCGAGAACAGACAGCTCTGATCCAACTTATGCATCCAGGTGAACTTGTGAGGAGAATAACCCTCAAGCTTCGCACCATGGATAGTGCAATAGGCTGCCGACTCTAACATTCAGCATATACATCAACTCTTTTGAGCTGGTGAAGTCACCGTTCAGGTGGTTGCGTAGCTCGTCGACATATGCATGGTCGGTGAGGCTTCCAACTGTAAATGCCACCCGGGTCATATGAAGGTGATCGTTAAAAAACAGGTTGCACACGTGGCTCGGGGGATGAAAAATTTCTTTTTAACCAGCAATCTTCAACAAAAATGGACACATGCTGTCCTCCAGCTCTTTGGTTCTATGGTATAAATCCCAAAAGTAAGCTCCAAGCTAGCCCTACACATAGTGACTCCAAGCTAGCCCTACACATAGTGAATCGAGAAAGCGATCTTGAAATCTCCCGAGAAGGCCTCATCATCTTCTATGTCGTTCCCTCCTTCTTTCCCTAAAGATGGACCCCAAGACAAGATAAATGCTGCACAGTACAGGTTGTCCAAGTGTGTATTCTCTCACCTGCACCATGTCATAGGCCACATAAAAGGTGCCAGGACGAATGTCGTCTGACCCCCCGGGAGGGCAAATTTACAAAGAAAGAGTGCCAAGTAAGCTACCAGGAAGACGTGCTCATTCTTCCTCCATAGCTTGAAAATTGGCGGGGTTTCCTTCTCCCCGTTCTTCGACGATGGGTCATCCTCATTTACACAGGTGCCAAAGAAGAATTTTACCCACTTGACGAAGGGAACTCACCCCTTTTTGGGCTCATCATAGAGCCATTGATAGACTTTTAACAATTCCCGAAGCCCGGCTGGCGGGGCATCGTTACTCACTTTCTCCCCTCCAAAAATGATGGAGTTTGGGGGAATAAACTAGTCATAAAGGGCATCGAGGAGCAGCTGCCCACCGATGAAGTGCAATTCCATCAACGAAATCCCTGCCTCTCCATGACCAAGCAGCCATGTGTTGCTAGCATGGCTCCATGTCTTTAATAACACTTTGATTGCATTTGAACAACGGTTGTAATAGCCCACCGAGCACTAGAGGGCAGTCGACAACGAAGCCAACCTCAAAAAATCCCTGAAGTCCCGCAGCACTTTCAGGGTTTAGGAGGAATAGCCCTTTAGGTACAGGTGTTCCCCTTTCACTCGTAAACCGGAGGAGGACCATCTCATGCCCAGGATCTCCATCATTCTCTTGCTTAGAGTCAGCAGGTTGGCGTTATCAGCTATATTTCGATGAAGCCAATGCAGAAAGCCTACCCCTTCCTCTATGCTCATGTTTCCATCATTATCTTCCCTCGCCATCAACGGGACGGGGGTGCTCACAAGGTGACCCTTAAAGGCCACCTGGGTTCACACAATGCTCCGGTAAGCCAGATCGGCTCACCTCTCACCGAGCTTTTGCTTATGAGGTTATCAATACCAAGCTCCCCTTCTGGCGGGAGGTTCACAGCATTTGGAATGGCCCCTGATGACTTGGCCATCGAAACAAAAGCAAAGGGCGCTAGATGGCCATGAAGAAATTGTACTTACCAGGGCAGGACTATCGCCGTCTGTCCACTAAGATGCTATCACCATCCCGCAGTCAAAGGCAAGACTATCGCCATCTGCCACTAGGAGGGAATTGTCGTCTCGTGATCAATCAAGGACTGTAAGGCACATTAATGTCTCGGTCCAGCAGTCAACACGTACCGTATGTGCAGTCCTTGAAATCCGAACACGTTGCCTAACACTTGCAGCGTGGCTTGTCACACCTCCTGATGTTTGCCAGAAAAATCCCTAAGGACCTTTCTCTGCAAAGTTTTGGCCAGGAAGCGCTTTTCGAAAAGCCCTCGCCAAGAGCTTTGGCTGTCTCTCGCTAAAAATCCCTTCTACTATTTTACCCTTTGGTAAAATAGTAATGTGGGGTTTCTCCCCATTTTATACCCTGCAGTACTAAAGATTACTCCTGACATACTCAGAATGACACTTCAGTCCCCAACTCTTGATGGCGATATGGCCAGGCTGGGGCAGCCAATTCCGAGACCCGAAGCAGCATCACCGCGCTCCTCGTCAAGACTTCATTCAGGGGACTAGTTCCGCTGGCTTTGTTCAGAAGGTTGTCACCCCGCGTCTCATCTAGGGACTACCACTGAATGCTTTGTCAGGAGGCTATTGTCGTGTGTCCTGTCAAGGAGTTACCGCCAAGGGCTATTTTCTCGAGCTTGACCAAGGGACCTGACACCACTATCTAGGTCTAATGTTGCACTTAGTGTCATATGCAAGCCTTGGGTCTCCCCTCCGAACCATCGGCCCATATCCTCAGGAAGTTCATTCCCTACAGCTCAACCTCGCCCCTCAACGAGCCCAGTTTCTGATAATGGCTCTATTCCCCATCGAGTTGCATCAGCATGGTCCACGTTGCATGAACTTAAACTACATCGCCATGGTTTGTGTTGCATGACCTTAAACTGCATAACCATGGTCCGTGCTACATGACCTTAAATTGCATCGCCATGGTCTGCACTGCATGACCTAAAATTGCTTCGCCATGGTCCATGCTGCATGTCCTTAAACTACATCACCATGCTCGGTGCTGCATGACCTTAAACTGCATCGCCATGGTCCATGCCGCATGACCATAAATTGCATCGCTATGGTCCTAGCTGTATGACTTTAAATTGAATCGCCATGGTCCTAGATATATGACTTTAAACTGCATGGACATGGTCTAAGCTGCATGACCCTAAACTGCATAGCCATAGTCATTGTCTCACGACTCAAAACATTATGACCATGATCCGAACTGTATGACCTTAAACTATAGTGTAGGTCTAGTTGTATGAACTCAAACTGCAAAGTCCTTTGCACATGACTTTAAACTTATGACCTGGTCCAGCTTTGTGACCTTAAACCATAGTGACATCCTGGCCGCATGACGTTAAAACTCTTAGCACGACGGTCCAAACTATATGACCCTAAACTATAGCGAAAGTCTAGTTTCACGACCACAAACTGCATAGTCCTAGCTGTATGACTTTAAACTGCACAACCATGGTTCGAGCTACAAGACCCTAAAACTGTAACGTGCAGCCTGCCGAATGGTCCATACGCATAACTCCAACCAGACCTTCAACAAAGTTGGATGCATGTAAGGGTCATTCTCATCCCATCATCTCCAGAAAGTTGGAGACATCCTTCTTTCAACCCAAGGGGGGGTTCATCCGTCCCATGGCTTCTCGGAGTTCCATGCACACCGATATTCATTATCCCCATGGAGCCCTCCTAACCCCCAGTGAAGACTTTCCCGTTAACTACCCCTTGTAGGGTTATCACATTCATCTATATCTCTTCACATGTGGATAGCCTTAACTATCTTTATCCATAGGGACTTAAATTACTATCCACATACCTACCCCCATGCAACGCTACTTACATGGCAACTCGTATACTGTCCATGTTGCATGACCTTAAACTGCATAGCCACAGTCCAAACTACATGACCATAAACTGTAGCGGAGGTCTAGTTGTACGACTTTAAACTGCACGGTTCTAGCTGCATGACTTTAAACCATAGTGCATGTCCTGATCGCATGACGTTAAATTGCTTTGCCCAGGTCCTGGAGGCAAGACCTTATAGATGCCCCATGTGTGTGCACACCTCCCTTTTTACGTGCATCTTCATGCATGTCTTCCCTAAACGACCCATTGGTGTGCGCATACCCTCTTCTTCTTCTCTCCAGTGAGCCTATCTAGGCCCACATGCCCTTTACATGCATCACCACGCACGTCTTCCACAGCCGACCCATTCGTGTGCACAGGCCACCTACACAACTTCGGTTGCCTCTCCAGGGAGTCTACGTATGCACACACACCCTTTAAGTGCATCGCCACGCATGTCTTCCCTAGCTGGCCCATTCGTGTGTGCGGGCCACCTTCACCAACTTACATCTCATTCCCCAAATCTTACCCATGCTCACCAAATGGTAAGACATCTCTCTACCAGCTAATGGGTCAGAACTTTTCACCTACCATCCAATCAACTCTCTATAGGTAACTTCATGCCACCTTCCCAAATGAGTCAAAGTCACCCTCAGACTCACTCTATGGCCTCTACAAACTACCACTCCTCACCGCTATACTCCAGCTATATGACCCTAAAACTATAGTGCACGTGATGTTAAAAGGCTTCGGATATGTCTCAAATGCACAACCCTAAAACATGCCTTCTCTCAAAAAAATGGGACCTACAGGGAGACCCTACACATCAAACGTAAACTTAGTGTAGAAGCAGTGCCGACTAGAGGTTCTTAGCATTTGGCCTTCAAAAAAGGCATGGTTTTGTACGAGGAGGTCTTGACAAAGGCCTCATGCTCTAGAACCACAGAGAGTCTCTTGAGGGTGTGGACTCTACAAAGATTCCTCAAACTTCCCAAATGATTGCACTTATTGATTCTCTCGAAGCACAACATTTGGTAGTGCATGTTGTTGGAAGGTATTTTTCATCAACATGAGGCCCCGTTCAATAAAGGCCTAGCAAGTAGTGGAAATCTCGATAATCTCTGAATAGTCTTAAAACTGGCCAGCATCTTCATGAGATCTCTCAAAAGTCACCCGCTAAGTTTCTTCATATTCTGACACGTCTAAGGTAGTGCAGACTAAGAACAGTTCTGATAGAATCGGCCTCTAGCATCCTGAAATGGACACCTATAACTAGAGCTACATTTTTCAGCATCACAAATTTCTCTGGGACCACCATCAATGGAACGAACATGATTGAAAACCCTCAGGGGTCTTCAGCCCAAACGGACAGTTCAGGAAGAAGTTATAGGCAAAAGAGTGAAACAGGAGGAGCCGCACGCTATTCCCCTACGGCCACCATGCAACACTACACCATTAAAGAGACAATCACAACCAATAAATTTTGATGCTCATATCTCGACCATTCGATGTTGAATCATGCTCAGATTTAGTGAGCATGTTGGTCTAGTCAAGATGAGAGATTCGATATGTGGTAAGCCCCATGATGATACCTTAGCGTGAAGAAAAGCTAGAGAGAAGTTGCATATCTGTGATGAAAGTGCAGGAAATTAAGCAGCATCGTGCCTCGCTCGAGAGGTCAAATCACATTGCTCGCGAGCTTGATCGACGTGAGACCAATTCCAATGCGGGCATAAGGCCTCGGGCCATCTTTGACCCAAATCCTGTACATGATGAACAGTCGGATTCCGCACATGAAGCTGACTACAAAATCTGTCGTCGAAATCCTTGATTCCGGCCAAAATTCCAAACCTGCAAAATCTTCATTCAGCCATGGAATCGAGTTGCGTTTGGTTCCTTGTGATCTTAGTGGCATGTTTAGTGTGATTCAATGAAGAAAACATAGGAAAACTTCAAGGAACGAACAAACTATCGATTTGAAGTTTCAAGATCTACTCAAAATTCAAGTCACATGATTGCGCACCAAAAACACGATCTATGGCTCGAAGTTGGAATCAAATCGATTGCTAGGCCTACCCCTACAAGAAAACAATCAACTGGGCATCAGAACAACTCCGGATCAGCCATGCAAGAGCATGAAAGTCCTAAGGAAACACAAGGACTGTTTTGGAATTCCACAACTTGTTAGGATGGGGTAAATTTATCATTTTACACCCTAAATCAATTTAATCATCATTTTCAGCAATTAGGGTCCACCCATATTTGGGGCACACTTCTATATATGCATACCACCATTGTACATAAAAAAAAAGGGAGAAGGCAGACACATATACACAAGAGAGAGTTTTCACTTAATATAAGTTTCTCTTTCTTACTATTGTTGTGTTACGCTTGAGAGAGAGGGTGAGGTGAGAGAAACTTTCGATCGGTACCCCTAAGGTTGAGGTCTTTCTTCTTTTTCTTTGGTTCTTCTCTCTCCCTTCTCCCCTCTCTTGCCCCTCATCTTCGTCTGAGTCCCTTACAAAGGTCTGCACCGCAGTGGTAGTGCCATGCATGCCTCTCCCTTGGACTCACAAGTCGCGTATGGTTATGGAAGCACCAAGCACGAGTCTCCCTCCCCTCCTTCTCTTTTGTTTCTTTCTCTCAATGGTAATGGAAGCACCAAGCGCGAGTCTTCCTCCCCTCCTTCTCTTTTGTTTCTTTCTCTCAGTGAAGTTTGTAGACGACACTGCCCATCACCACCTACAGATGAAGCTTTGATGTCTTGATGAAGAATCTAGACGACAAAGTGTGTTGCTGTTAGTAGGAGTCTTCCTTTAATGTGCATCTAGCGTAGATGACGACACTTATCGCCGCGCACTGGAGGACTTGGCAACACCCTTCACCGTCCATGAAATTCCTCTGTGCGTCCGGTACCTAGCGCCGCTCGCTACAGGCCTTGGCAATACCTATCGTCGTATGTGAGATTCCTCCATGTGTCCGGTGCCTTTCAACATTCCTCCATGCGTTCGGTGCCTATCGTCGCCTATTTGCATTGCCCACCACGATGTCTATCGATGTCTGGCATGCCCCTTCCCTTCGCCATCTCGTTCTTTCCTCTCCACGTCTTTCTCTTCTCACTTGATGGGGGGTTGGCCTAGCCTAGTGTCGAAGCGCTGACCTCGGTTTCGATTAGTATTATCGTCATGCTGGTCCTTGAACCATGCCCGTCTTGCTACTGCTCCGAGTCAGCAACTTCTGACTGTCATGCTAGTCTCGCCCTTTCATCAAGTTCTCTTGTCCTTTCTACCTTTTATCATGAACGTGCATTGCCCAAAGACAAGGGTGGGTCCTTTTCAACCCATTTGTCTTACAAATTAACAGTAGAAGTGTTGTGCATAAAAACAGAAGGATTACAGATCAAGGGAGGCGATTTCGAACCAGCTCAAGCAGCTGAGGGGCCTTCTTCATGATCTAAGAGGGTGCACATGCAAGCCAGCCCGAGTAAGTCCCGAACCCACCAAAAATTCCTCTGTCATTGGTTGGTTTACCTCCCCTTGCCCTCGAGCAAGGTTTCGAAAGAGCGATCTCAAGTCTCAGGTCCACCAGAGACCCGAGACACGTGCCACCAGATCACCTAGATGCAGAGGGCGAGATCGAGGAACCTAACTAGTCTCTTCTCCCCCTAAAGTGTCCATGGATTGACCTGTACATTGCATCCAAATGTCAGAGCATCCTAGTTGTAGCATTGTGTGAATCTCCTCGGCGTTCAAGTGGTCTTGTGGTTAAGAAGAAAAAAGTAATAAAGCCGAAAGAAAGTTTTTGAATGTTGTCCTTCTCACTTATCTCGAAGCATAAAATTCAGCGAGCCAAGTTGTTTAAATGCATTTTTCAGCACCTTGGTCCTTGATGTGGAAAAAAGAGGAACCAGGTCAATAAATCCTCAACATATAGTGGAAATTTTGACAGTCTCAAAAGGGCCTCAAAACTGGTCAAGATGTTCATAGGCACTTTAAAATGCCACCTACCAAGTTTCATCACAATCAGATATATCTAAGGCAGTTAACACAAAGAAACAATTTCGGTAAAATTAGTCTCTAGCACCCTAAAATGGACCCTATAACTAGAACTATATTTTTGGTGCATCAAACTACTATAGGAACATGACCATTGGACCCAGAATAGTCAAAAACACTTATGGGTTAAGTTTCAGCTTAATCGGGCACTTCAGAACAAAGTTATGGGTAAAATACCAAAATGGTGTAGGCTGCACACTATTCTCGTGTGGCCACCCTATTCACGTGTGGCCAACCTGCACCAAAACACCATTAAAAGTGGCTATTTTCATAGTCATGGGAAGTGAATTTTGGGGCATGTATCTCACTGTGGTTAGGTGCCTTGATCTTGCCCTCTGGATCTAGATGATTTGACACCAAGTATCTTACGTTTCTAATGAACCGGAGACTTGAGATCGCTCTCTCAGGAACTTTGCTCAAGAGAAAAGGCAGGTATACCAACCAATGAGAGAAAAATTTAAGGTGGGTTTGAGACTTACTCGGGCTGACTCACGTGGGCACCCTCTTACATCACGAAGAAAGCCCCCCAGCTGCTTTACCTAGTTCGAAATTGACTCCCTTGACTTGTGATCACCTTGTTTTCTGCACAACACTACTATGGTTAACTTGCAAGACAAGTGGGCCTGAAAGGCCCACCCTTGTCTTAGGGCAACATACATTCGCATGGATAAGAATGTGAGAAGTTAAAGTGATGAAGTGGAAAGTTCAAATAAAGATAAAAAAGTGAAGAGAACCTGATTAAGAGGTGAGACTAGTGTGATAATTGGAAAGTTACCGACTTGGAGTGGTAGCAAGATGGGCATGGTACTCGGGACTAGCACGACGATAATACTACTCGAAACCGAGGCTGATATGGCAGTGCTAGGCCAAGTCTACCCTCAATCAAGTGAGAAGAGAAAAGAAAGAAGACAAGAAAAGGGAACAAAGAGAGAGAAAGCGAGACGGCGAAGGAGGGGGAGAAGAATCAAGATGGCAGTGGGCCTCACCGTTAACATCATGACAAGACACTGCATCCCTTGCGGGCGACGATGGCTTCTGGTGAGCTCACGATGATAGCTTCCCGTGAGGCACATAGGGGTAGACGTGGGACAAGAGAAAAACCCGCAAATGGCAAGAAGCATTGTTGTTGGCAACATGAGAATGCCACACATCTCTGGTGGACGACGATAGCTTCTGGCGAGGCTCATGGTGATAAATTCTCATGGGTCACACGGTGATTACCTCTCGTGGAGTGCACAACGATAAGCCTGGAGAGGCGCAGAAGGAGCCTGCACTAGTCAATGGTCACCGAGAGAACGAAAGAAGCCTACGCCCGGTGATTACAAGGGAAGCTTGCGTACAGCGATACATGAGGAGAGGCGCGGAAGGTGCCTGCACGCGGTGATGGGCACTGAGCAAATGAAAGAAGCTTGCACATGGCGATAGGCACAGACGGCGATGAGTATTCCCACGACCCTTCTCGGATGACGATAGACATCGCTGCCTGCAATAGTCAAGCGGCAGGGTGAAGCCCCCGCAGATAGCAATAAACTTCGCTACTGACGTTCCTCGTTGAGACGTCGATGACACACCTGTGGACGACGGTGAGTAGCGCCATCTATAAATCTCGCTGAGAGATGGAGATGCGTAAATAGAAGAAGAAAAGAAAGAGGCATGCATGGCGCTACCACTGCCATGCATGGCCTTTAAGGGAGGCTCAGACGAAGAAGAAGAAGAAGAGAGAAAAGATGAGAGAGAAAATTTACCTTGATCTTAGGGGTATCGGTTTCAATGTTTCACTCTCCTTACTCTCTCTCTCCAAATGTGATCCAATAATGAGAAGAAAGAGAAACTTTATTGAGTATGTGAAGGGTTCAAGCCTTTACGTACAATGATGATACGTGGTATATATAGAAGTGTGCCTAAACATGATTGGATGATCAAAATTAAACCTAATTGCTGGAAATTAAGATTTAACTGAATTAAACGACATCAGAAAATACTTTGCAAAATGACATATTTGCCCCTTTTTAACAAGTTGTGGAATTCCAAGACAGCCCCTGTGTTGCCCTAAAACATGCATGATTTATCATGGATTATCCGAGGTTATTCTGATGCCCATTTGATCGAAAGATGATGGTTTTCTTGTAGGGCTCGGTATGGTGAACGATTTGATTCAACTTCGAGCCACAGAACATGTTTTTAGGGCACGATCATGTGACTTGAAATTTGAATGAATTTTTAAATTTTGCATCAATGGTGTTCTCATTCTTTGATTTTTTTTCTATGATTTCTTCGCTAGATCACACTGAGCATGCTGTCACGATCATGGGGCAACAAACATAGCTCGATTCCGTGCCCGAACGAAGATTTTGTAACTTTCGAGTTTTAGTTAGAATCTAGAATTCTGGTGACAGAATTTATAGTCACTTCATTAACTTCTTGTGGGCAATCCGATCGTACATCTTGTATGAGGTTCAGACTAGAGATAGTTGTAGACCTTGTGCATGTGATGGAATTGGTTTTACGTCGATCGAGCGCATGAGCAACGTGATTTGGCTGCTCAAGTGAGGCACGACATTGCCGATTTTCCTGCACTTTCTTCACGGATCAGCTACTTCTCTCAAGCTTTTCTTCGTGCTCGGGCGTCGTCGTGGGGCTTGACAAATATCAAAACGCTCGTCTCGATAAGTCGAACATGCTCCATTAAGTTTGAGCACGATCTAATCTCGAACGAGGGAGATGTAAGCATCGAAATTCACTGGTCGTGACTGCCCTTTTAATGGAGTTGAGTTGCAGGGTGGCCGCACGAGAATAGTGTGCCGCTCCTCCTGTTTCCCCTTTTCAACTATAACTTATTCTTGGGATGTTCGTTCAAGCTGAAATTGGAATCCTGGGGGCTTTCAACTGTGTCGGATCCAATGGCGGTGGTCCCACAGCAAATTGAGACATCGAAAATATAGCTCTAGTTATAGTGTCCGTTTCAAGGTGCTAGAGGCTGATTCTGTCGAATCTGTTTCTCAGTTTGGGCTAGCTTAGACATGTTGGAATGAGACAAAACTTGGCAGGTGACTTTTGAGAGTCCTTATGATGATCTTGGCTAGTTCTAGGGCTATTATGAGACTGTCAAAATTTCCACTGTTTTGTCAGGCTTTATTGACCTAGGGACCAAGGTATTGAAAATTGTTTTCAAACAGCTTGCCCCACTGATTATTGTTCTTTGAAGAGGAATGAGAGGGACAACATTCAAAAAGGATGCTCAAAAGTTTGGATGAAATGTACAGGTCCATCCGTAGAGACTTTTGGGGGAGAAGAGACTTTTGAGGGATCATATCGAAGTCCTCACCCTCGAGAGATTATTCTTGATTTTGACAGCTTGAGGATTTTTTAGGGACCTCATTGGTGAGAATCTGGCCTATCTGAATGCCAAGTGCTATGAACCTTTGGTTGACTTTATTTTTTGCTACACCAGGTTTGCTATTGATCAGAGTATCTTTGTAGGTCCCATTTAACAGGGTCAAGTCGGGGGCTTTTGACCTATCCCGAAAGTCTGGGCTTGTCGACTAGAGGGAATTTTGATGAGGCAGCCTCGTGGGCCCCATCCTGTCGGGCTCAATAGAAAATCTAGGCTTGTCGTCTAAGGAAGGTTTTATGCGAGGTGATCTCATGACGAGACATTACCCTGAAGTCTCTAGCAGGTTAGGGCATGACTTCGTCAATTTCTTGCCTTCGTGGAGATCTTTATCATTTTTGAGGGATCTTTCAGTCATCGTCCTCACCCTCAAGGACTTTTGTCATCTGTTGGAGGTGAAATGTGGGAGATTTGATGAGGTTCTCACTCTTTGATGAGCCATTTTGTGTTGTGATTGGATGCTAGCATCAGAGGATTTTAGGTAGACTTTGCCAGTCAAGACTACGACTGTTTGACAATTGGGTTCAGGCTGACGTTGTCGTGCTGTGTTAACCTGTTTTCTCTGTCCAAAAGCCCTTTTGCGGGTTTTTATTTGAACAGGGGAAGTGGTACTGTGAAGACGGTTTTCACCAGCTTCCTTGATTTTTAAGCTCTTTTACCCATGACCTTTCGGCCATGTTCACATTTTTCATCCGTTTTTGCTCCCGGTGCCCTTTGAGGTTTTCACCGTGCCTGGGTTTTTGTTTTCACAGAAGTCTTTTACTCATTCTTTCATGACCATGCCCGCCAGTCATTTTTACTCATGGCGTTCCATTGTCCAGGTTATACCGTACTGGTTTTTTTGTTTTGGAGGCATTTAGGGTCATGCCTTCGAGACCTATGCGAAGCCTTTTAATGTCAAGTGGCTAGGATGTGCACTATAGTTTAGGATCATACAGTAGGACCATAGTGGTGAGGAATGACAGTCTATGGAGCCATAGAGTGAGTATGGTGATGGAGCCATAGAGTGTGATTGGGAATAAAAGGGTAAGAATTACTCCCTTTTTCTTTTGTATATGCCTAAACCCAATGAGGATGTTGATGGAATAGACCTGGCGAAGGGGTGCATCTGTTGCACAATTTAGAGTTATGTGTATGGACTATTTATCACACTGTTTATCGTTTTACTACAGGGACATGCGTTACAATTTAAAGGTCTAGTAGCTTGGACCATGGCTACGTAGTTTAAAGTCATGTTGTTATGACCATTTAGTTTTAAGGTCGTGAAACTAGACCTCCACTACAGTTTAGGGTCATATTGTTTGGACCATGTAGTTTAAGGTCGTGCAACTAGACCGTGGCTGTGCAGTTTAGGGTCGTGCGCCGAGGACCAAGGCTGTGCAGTTTAGGGTCATCCAGTATGGACCCTTGTGTAGGGAGAATGTTACTCTAGGGGGAGAGTCGTAAGTGGTGAGTCGACTCTTGAAGGAGTGAGGCTGGGGTGTAGGGAATGAACTTCCTGGGGATGTAGAACGAAGGTCCCGATGGGAGTGCCGTGACTTGCACAAGGCGCTAAGTTCTGGATGGCGCTCGCAGTGTTAGGCTCTTGATGAAGGGGTGTACGATGTTGGCCACTTAGTGAGGCGCTCGACATTAACTCCTAATGGGGGAGCTGCAATAGCCCTTGACGAAGCGCATGGCGATGGCCTTTGGCGAAGGCACGCAACGATAACATTTGACATAGCACACAGCGATTGCCTCTGGTGAAGTGCACGACGATAGCCCTTGACGAAGGCACATGGCAATAGCCTCTTATGCAGTGCATGGTGATAACCCTTTTAGGCCTCAGACTTGACCCGCTCCGGCTTGGTCTTATTGTCGTCAGAAGCTAGGGGCGCCAGAGTGTCATTTCGAACTTGTGAGGGGAAATTTGTGGCACTGCTGATTATAAATGGGGGAATACCTCATTTTACTATTTTACCGAAGGGTAAAACATCCAAAGACAGTTTTTATAGAGAGAGAAAGAGAGCCAGAGCTTTCTTTGAGAGTTTCTTGGCTAGAGTTTTCTCCGCCCAAATTTGCAGCAAACAGGCGTTCATGAGCTTTTCTGGCAAGCTTTAGCAGGTTTGCAGCATGCTTGCGGGTGTTTACAAAAGGTGCCAAGGGTTTCCTGAGCAGGGAAGAAGGGCTTCTCACTAGCTCACCGAGACCTTTTAGGTGAAGCTACAGGAGTCACTGTGGTGTTTTACCGGAGCTGTAGTGCTTTTTCGATAGTCGTGAAGCTGAAGGGGAGGTTACAGAGAAGTTAGGGGAGCTGACAGTCTTGTGGTTATTGGGAGAAGAGTAGCAGTGGGTTCACCAAAAACTTAGTCGAATTCTGGTGAGTTTGTGATGAACTTCTAAAGTGCGAAAACTGGGAGAAGGGAAATCCGCAGGGTCACAGGGAAGCTTTCTGGGGATTCCAGTGGTTCTTTGCTAGTCCCAACAACAAGTAGTAGGTGGGGAGGGGTGTTCCAGTGAATAGGAGTGAGTTCTCGACGAGAAGAAGAGGCGCCGACGAGAACCCGAGGTGTCACAGGCCTGCAATGATTGGGAGATGAAGGGTTGTGAGACGACGAACAGTCGCCTTCCGCACGCCTGCAATAGGGCCACATCACGATTGTCAGGCGGCGTGTCCAAACTCCAAAAGATGTGGTATGCCCCATGTGCGACGCCTGCGAATAGTTGGAGCGCAGGTGAAATTAAGTGCTTTACTTTGGCTGACGACGATAGCCCCTTATTCACGAGACGGAGATGGTTCTACCTTCTTTGTGAGACGACGATATTTCTGCCTTCTTCACGAGATGGTGATAGTTCTACCTTCTTCGTGCGTTGATACAATTTCGTTGGGCAGATGGTGTTAGTCCTGCTCTTGGTTGTGAGATGGCAATAGCTTGCCAGCTTTACGCCTTGAACAATCAGTCGGTGATACACCCCTATGAGTGCAATGTTTCGTGGCCGCTTAGTGTACTTTGACAATAAAGCTTCTTGATCTAATGGCCCAACCCTAAGGTGTTATTCCAGATGTGAAGAACCTCACACGAGTAGGGGAGCTTAGCACTAATTTATTCACCAGAGAAAGCTTGGTGAGAGGTGAGCTCAACTGGCTCACCCTAAGGTGTTATTCCAGATGTGAAGAACCTCACACGAGTAGGGGAGCTTAGCACTAATTTATTCACCAGAGAAAGCTTGGTGAGAGGTGAGCTCAACTGGCTCACCAAGGCTTTTTGTGAACCCATGTGGCCTTTAAGAGTCACCTTTGTTAGTGACCCTGTCTGGTTGGTGATGAGGGAAGATAATGATGGCAATGTGAGTGTAGAAGAAGGGGTAGGCCTCCTGCATTGCCTACACCAAAGCATAGCCTCGAATGGGGACTTGCCTGCTCTAGGCAAGCGGATGGTGAAAACCCCCGGCATGAAATGGTCCACTGTTGGGCTGCAAGTGCAAGGGGAGCACCAATATTTGAAGGGTTACTCCTCATGGACCATAAGAGTGCTCAACCAGTACAGGGACATCCTAAAGCGTGCTTCCCTGTTGGCCGCCATTCAGTGCTCAGTAGGCTACTATGACAGTTGTTCGAACATGGTCAAGGTGGTATTGGAGACCTGAAGCCATGTTAGCAACACATGGCTTCTCGATAGTTTGGAAGCAGGGATATCTTTGCTAGATATTTATTTCATTAGTGGGCTACCGCTCATTGGTAATATGTATGACGCGTTTGTGCCTTCAAACCCGATCATTTTTGGAGATAAGCGGGTCTGGAAGGAAGGCCCGTAGGTTGGGCTTCAGGAGCTGTTTGGGATTTACCAGCTGCTCTCGGTTGAGAACAAGAAGGGGCACATCTCCTTCACCAAGTGGGTGGCCTTTCTCTATGGGGATTGTGATGATGAAGTCGGTCCATCACCAAGGAAAGAGGAGTAGGAGGCCCCACAAATTTTTGAGTTGCGGAAGGAGAATGAGCACATCTTTTTGGCAACTTATCTGGTGCTTTTCTTGTGCAAGTTTTCTCTCCCCGGCAGTACATCTGTCTAGGAACTTTCTATGTGGCCTGTGACATGGCGAGGGGGCGAAAATATGCACTTGCACAGCCAGTCCTTTGCAGTATCTACTATGTCCTAGTAGCTGTGTCTAGGGGAAAAATTTATCTGGGCGATGAAGGAGGGAATGACATAGTGGATGATGAAGCCTTCCTAGGGGACTTCAAGATGCCTTTCCCCGTTCATTATGTATATGGCGGGCTTGGGGCTTATTTCTCAGGCGCCTACCTCCGAATCAAAGAATTGGAAGAAACGATGTGCCTGTTCCTATTGAGGATTGCCGGGAAGAAATATATCTTCCATACTCTCGACCACGTGCGCAGTTTGTTCTTCAACGACCAGCTCCACATGAGGAGGCCCACCTTCTCGGTAGGGAATCTTACAGACCGTGCCTTTATTGACGAGCTAAGTACGAGCTTAGATGGTGCTCCTACTACTCATAAGGAGCTGATGTATATGTTGGGTGTCAGGGGCGGGGTTCTTCCCTATCGTACTGCTCAGAGTGCAAAACTCGAGGGGTATTTCCCTCATAGATATGCTCGGTAGCACGGGCTCGATCAAGGCTGCCCATTCTCCATACTTTTTTAGAAGCTTCATAGCAAGGCTGCGAGCTGGAAGCTGACAACCCACCAGGAGACTTGGCTCCCAAGGCACATTCGCACAGCTTGGGCCACGTGCTTGGAGCTCATGAAGGTTAATAAGTATATGCTGCCATATTTTGGAAGAAGAGTGCGAGTGGCTGAAGCCCATGAACTTTAGTGGCAAATCACCAAAAAGGGCTATTAGGATGTCGGTCACCCCTAAAAAGGGAAGAACTCTCGTTGGAGTAAGGAGACGAGGCAGAGGAAGATGGCAAGGACTCCTCCGTTAGGGGAGATATTCACCCTAGTCTTTCCTTGGGACTGGTGCACCCTTGACCGACCTCGCCAAATTGTCATGGACAGGTCTCTGCACCGATTTCTCGACATGGAGAAGGAGACGTAGAGCATTTTTGAAAATATCTCCACCATTTTCAAATGGAAAGATGTCCGAAAGGCCCCAGGGTATGAAGGGCACCCAGTCCTAGATCTGAATGACTTGATAGGGAGCAGCTCTTATAGCAAGATGACCGCCAGTTCCTCCAAATCAGAAACCTTGAAGGCTGTTGCGCCTTGAGGCGAGAGGAAAGAAGAGAAAGCGGGCTACCTCAACGGCTCCATGCGCTCCAGCTAAGAAGGCACCCAAGGTTTTGAAACATAGAGGGCGTAAGATCCCATTGGTCTGCGAGCCAGAAGATGGCTCCTCACCTTTGGCTTCTTCAGAGGGCTGCGTGTCTGTGGCTATTTCTACATCGCCCTCTGCTCTTGAGGATTCTCCTTCTCATTCACTTGGACCCTCCTTCAGAGGCTTAGGCTGGTGCCTCAGATCCATCTACCCCGATCGAAATTGCTTCGAACGAGGAAGTGGCTGGTGGGGAGGGCCCAGTCCCGATGGAGGTGAATGGGGCTGATGAGGCTGGCCTTGATGAGGAGGCTAAGGCAGAGAGGGCCTCTGGAGGTCTGGAGGATACTGTGCCTACTGAGGAAAGGGAAATCCCAGTAGATCTTGTGATCATGAAAGAGGCTGGAGACCTAGGGAATGAAGAGGGACCCACTCAAGCAGTACGAACTTGCTGCCCGGGTGATGTAGCTGTAGGGAATGCAGAGGTAGGACATTCTCGAGGGTCAAGCTTAGAGGGCCCAAAGGCACCACCCTTGACTGTAGAGGAGCAGGCCCCATGGAAGAGCCTGTAGCTGAAGTGGTCACCGTGGGAGACAAGGGTGAAGAAGGTGAGGGAGAAGGTGTTGAACCTGTAGAGGTGGAGATGGTGGCTCAAGAAGAGGGGACATAGGGAGAAGTTGCTGTCCTAGGAGAGGAGGCTGTCGCGGCGTAGCCTGGCACTGTGGTAGTAGCTCTAGGCGAGGAGGTCAGCCTTGCCTCGGCTTTGGCTGCGGAGCTTACAAAGGGTGAAGCTATAGCACTTGAGCACGAGAGGTAGTAGCTCCAAGTTAGAAGGTCATTCTTGCCCCGACTGAGGCTGTGGAGCTTACGAAGTGTGAAGCTACAGCACTTGAGCACGAGAGGGTCGAGCCCGAAGTGTTCATGGCATGGGATCTGAACGAGAGAATTGTTGCTGAGCTACTGGGGCAGCCTGAGGTTGTCTCTAAATGTGCGGAGCTTGAGGTCTTGGCTGCAACTTGGGACCCTTCCATTGTGGCCACCCCTACTATACTACCTAGGCTTACTTTTAGTGGGCTGTTAGGCGTCATTTTTTAGATGCTTCGAACGGGCCTCCAGAAGCTGAAGGAGTTGTCTCTTGAAGAGCTTGGAACAACGATCCCACATCTGAGGGGGGATGCCTTAGGGAGTCCGAAGTCCTCCCTTACTTTGACAGTGTTGCCAATGATCTGGACGGATGAAGAATGAAGTCCCTGTAGATGGAAAAGGCTGCAACTTGTCTTGAGGGCTCGCAGTTAGAGTCATTGGAGGCTTCCCTAGCACAGAATCGGGAGCTAGCAGAGGTCCAAGTAGGGGAGATGAAAGCTAACGTATCTCAGAAGTTCGCTCTTGTCGAGAAGGCCGTAATGCGTCAAAACAACGTGCAGATCCTGAAGGAAAAGATTACCAAATGGGCACAAGAGCTTGCCAAGTTGGAGGAGGAGACGACAGTTTGGGAGGCCGAAGATAAGGAACTGGGCTAGAAGCTGCTGGACCTCGAGCATTCCTTGCGCGAGCGGCTAGCCCTAGTGGAGCACGGGGCTGGACTGGTGGCTGAATTGAGAGTGCGCATCGAGCGAGCGAGAGCCTCAGCCTAAGACTGCCTTATTCTTCCTTCTCTTTTTATTGATTTTACCCTTTCACCGTGTGAGACGAAAAAGGATATCCCACTCCTTGTTTCTTCTTTTGATAGCTTGTCATGGCTTTAATGACCTTGAATAAGGGAGCAGTTGCTTCCTCACCCCTTAGCATTTGATTGGACAGGGGTTCATAATTCATGGTTCTCATGATTTAGTGAGCCTGTTCACTGTAAATACTCCAATCAGAGGGAGTCTTGGCTTTGATTTGAGGTGCATTGCTTTTGAGCTCGTTATAAGTCCTAGTTTTAGGGACAAACTCCTTCAAGTGCTTTGAAGCGATGCGCATAACCTCCAACTGATTCTGGAAGCTACAAACCTCGATTCTCAACTGTGCCATGGGGTCTTTTTCCTAAGAGTCGGAGGGCTAACTCTTGCCCACCTGTTCCTCTTCAGGAGCCTCTGAGAGATAAAAGATCTTCTCTTGGTTGTTGGTGATCCCCTAGTTCCTGGAGGGTGGAATTTGGAGTACCCTACTCGACAGTTGGTGTGTCAATTCTTGCTTTTAAAGAGCAATGGAGATATGCAGGACCTTTTTCTAGTCCGGCATATAGGTAACCCTCAATGATGGAAGGTCTACCTCCAGGGCTTCCTCAGTCTTAGGAGTTTCTTCTAGCTCGCCATTTTGTTCTGACGGATTAGAAGCAGAGGTAGAGGGGGAAGCTTTGTCTTTAGGAGAAGGAATCATGACCTCGAAGAGGTGACAAGGATTACTTGGGCAGATTGGAGTCAAAGGGATGGTTTTGCCTTGTCTTTCCTCCTCTTTGAACATATATGCAATCGTTCGTCCCAGGTCTTGAGCGTCATAGTGAGACGAGGGTCCTGTCTCTTAAAGGCTTCCAATCATCATCTTTGACTTTTCTGATGCTGGAAGGTTTGTGAAATAATACTTGGTGTCAGCATAATGAGTTTCGGCTACAGGGAACGGTCATTTGTCAGCATCGATTGTGTGTTGTCTCCCATCTCGGTTGTACTTGAAGCATTGGTGGAGCGTGGAAGGAACCACCCCCTGATAATGAAGCCAAGGGAGGCTGAAGAGGACATTGTAAGATGTATTAGTGTTGATTACATGAAACTCAGCGTAATCGTTGAGGTCACTGTTCTTGAGGCGAGGACGAACTGTCCCAGCCAGCTTTTCACTTGATTGGTTGAATCCTTGCACGGTGATGTGGGTAGGAGTGAGGTCATCAGATCCCAATCCTAATAGGGTGAGGATCCTTCTCGAGATCAGGTTGACTGCCGATCCTCCATCCAGCATGATCTGGTTGATAGGGCAGGCATGTAGTTCACCATTTACAAAGAAGGGGCGATTGTGGAATTTGCCTCCCAACTAAAGGTCATCTTCAGAAAAGAAGATTGCTAAGAACCCACTCAGGATGGCTGGGTCAACCTCAATAGGCTCCACTTCGGTCTCGTATACCTTTGGGTTAGAGAGATCTTGCACCAGAGCCTTACGATAGTCTCTAGACAACATAAGGGCCTCATAGATATTTAGAATGGCTCGAAGGTTTCTCAAGTGCCCAATTACATCATATTTCACTTTATCCTCATTAGTCTTCTGCGTTCCTGATCCTATCACTGTTGTAGGTGGTAGGGTAGGCTTAGGAACAGGTTTTGCTTGAGTTGTGGTTGTGACACTGGCAGACTTTGTTGTTCAGCCAGTGCTGTTTGGGTTGATGGGGAGGCAATAGGTATTTGTATTAGGGATGTAGAGGTTTGAGGTTGGGGCTTAGGGAAAAATGACGGATCAGGAAACTTGAGGAACTTAAGCTTTTGAGGTGTGCGTTGTAGCTTCTTCCCTAATCTTAGGTTCATTTGCGTCGTGCTAGAGGGTACTTCCAAGATCTGCACCATGTGGGAGGCCTCTTTGGAAGAGGAGCTTGAGGGTGGCTCGGCCCTTGGCTTGGGTTGACAAGGCGTCGTTGAGAGTCAAGAATCCAGCCGCTTGGTCAACATCTTTCTTAGGTGCTTTTGCTACGACTTGCTAAGGCTGGTGCCTCCGAGCTCTCTGTTTAGAGTGTCGAAGTCTTGGCATTGTCGAGCAGCAACTATGGAAGAAATAGAACATGAGGGAGAAGAAGAAGAGTTAGAATGTTCCTAGTGGCTTTTTATGCCATCGCAGAAATTGGACTTGTGCAGGGGTTATTTTAGGTCTTGCCCTGACTTTGACTGTTGTGGGATGCTTTCAGAGTTGTCACCCATATTGGATGACTCCCGAGCTGCTGATCACTTAGCGACGTCCGTCTGATTGGACGACAGGATAAGGTGAGCTAGGCCTGGGATGAAGTCTTCTAAGGTTGGCAGTGCAGGAAGGGGCCTAAGATACTCTTCCTCGACTGGTGGCTGAGGGAGACGATTCCTTCGACGAATGGACCTGGGTACCAGTCGCCATTTGGATCCCTGAGGAGGAGTTTGGTCTGCCCTGTCGGGCTGATGAGTAGCCTTGGGTTAGTGGACTACCTCGCGCTTCATGGATTTGAGCCTACTTCACTTATGGCAGACTTCTCAAGGCTGAGAAGTCGAGGGCTCTGAAGGGTCTAGTGTATGCTCTTAGGGGACCTGTAGCAAGTTTCCTCTTAGACGGGAGGGACGGCTTGGAAGTGCTCTGAGAGAACAACGCAAATGATGTGGCTTTCCTGTACCTTTTGAGGGACTATAGCTTCGAAACCGGAGCATTCCTTTAGCTCGTGGCCCCATACTTAGTGATATGAGCATTAGAGGTTTTCCGTACCCTGAGCAAGGCGCTTAGGTTGCCTGGAAGGTTTGGGAGTGACAAGACTCTGTTAAATTATTGTCTCGAAGAGGGCTTGTGTCTAGCTCAGTGCTTCTTGGGGATTGCGTCGAGAGTTCTTCTTGTACTGGTGGAAGAGGGACTTGAGGGCATCCTTCTGAGTTACCATGAGCTTCCTGGCATTGATGCATACTCTTTGCTAAGAGTTAGTGGAAGCTAGTGCATTCGCTCACGTCATGGTCTCGTATCAGGTGATACGAGCACCAAAGGTTCTTAGTTTGTGGGGGCACGAACATGGGCTGCCTGGTCAGCTTTGGCGTGATGTGTCCCGCTTCGAGAATTATGGAAAATAGTGCACAGAGGATGGTGGGTGCCCCATCATCTCCTTGTATTGTCACTATGTGAGAAGCCTTAGTTGTGATGTATGATCGGCATATGAAGTACTCTGCAATTTCATGTGACTCCTCATATGGTTGCCATGTCACTTATAAAAAAATATGACACATTAAATAAGCACACAAGCCAACACACCAAGGCATTCTTAGGTTGATTATCTACTAGAATATAAGTACAGAAGCCAATCACTGACCATATCAAATGAGATGTTATTAAATGAGATGTCTTTGTGACGTGGTTGTTTCTTCCACATGCAAGCTCTAGGCATTCTTAGATTGATGACCAATGTAGGCTTCGTGGCTACAGCTGAAAAATGTTAATAGATCCAGCACTGTAGAAGAAGCAAAAAGTAAGAAGCCAAAGAAATTGTAATATTGTAAATATAAACTATAAAGATTGTGAGAAATGCCTGTAATTAGGTTGTTGATCTACTAAATTGAATTTTTTCCGTGCTTGCGACCTTAGACAAGGAACGATACAAGAAAGCAAGAGCCACAATGCCCCATGCATACTTCCCTGCCTCAAGGAAATCTTGAAACAATTGCAGAGCGTCGATCCTTTATATGAGTCGAAAAATATAGTAGTGCCGATTAAATAAAGGAGATACATTTGTGTGTGATGCATGACTTGTAATTTGGTGGGATTTTTTGGTGGGCTTTTTTGGTAGTTGTTTGAATCTCTTCCTCAACCATGTATGATTACGATGCATCGGGGTGACGTCTTTAGGGAATCTCCCAGATACCCCTTAACAAAAGCAACATATTTTTTCATGCCTGATGCCCTTTACCGGCTCACCTGTTACGAGTATCCTTAATAAATGCAACACATCATATAGGGTTGGAGCCATTTCATCGATGGTTAGTTATGCAGTATTTGTGTCCTTGCACCATTTCCCTATAAATGCCCTCAATAGATTGCAATTGATATGCAAGACCCCAAAATCCATCAATGGGCTCAATCCGATCTTTTAAATAAGAGCTACCGGTCGTTGATTGAGCTTCATTTTGCTAGAGCTTGAGTTGATTCGTCGATATGAAGTATATTTCTCTCCTAAAATTAAAATTAATAAGAAATGATAATAGTCAATAACATGATAAATAATTGATTACTGTAAATCATTAACTAAAACAAATAGACCATTGTACCTCTTGCCTTTGACCTGATCAAGTGGAAGGCTCCCCTATGCCTCTTGGTTGTTCAGGGTCTTGCATTGCTAATTCTATTTTCATAATTAGCATAAAAAAAATAACCACAAGCAACATATCCAATAAAGAGATAGAGAGAAAAGTTACCTTTCCAATTAAAAAAGAGACAAAAAGAATCAAACATAAATATATGTGCGCCAATAGTATGAAATGAACATAAGTGGAATAAACACCATTAATTTATGTAATAACAAAATTTCTCAAGAGTGGATCCTCCAATAGAAAAGAAACAAACATAAATATATGTGCGCTAATAATATGAAATGAACACAAGTGGAACAAACACTATAAACAAACACCATTAATATAACAAAATCTCCCATTAGTGGGTGTTACAATTTAAAAAGATAGAATAAAGAACATAAGTACAAATATATGCCTTCAAGTGGGTGCTTTATATGTTGCCCTGTTGTGACCAATTCCTTTGCATCGATTACAATGAATAGGTTGTACTGGTAGTTCCTGTGACTTGATGCATTTCTTTTTAGGACAGCCTAGGGACCGTCTTGAGTGAGATGGAAGTACTCTTATTCCAACTGGAGGAAGTTGTCCTTGCATACGCCCAGATAGATTTATCAATGTAACTGACACGATAGGTGGTTAGATACCTCGATCTTGCCCCCAGATCAGGTTGACCTGGTGGCATATGTGTCAGGTTTCAAAGGGAATCCAGGACCTGAGACCGCTCTCTCAAGAACCTTGTGTATAAAACAAGGTCAGGTACACCAACTGGTGAGAGAGGAATTAGGGTGTGAGGTGGGACACACCTCACCTGGGTTCGTGACGCACGTGGACTGACTCGCGTAGACGCCCTCTTAGATCTTGATAGAAAGCCCTCCAAGCCAACATGCACATGTTAGTATACAAGACAAGAGAGGACCTCACTTTTCGTTTAGGTGAATGCACACGAGTGTACATTCAAGGAGTAAAATAAAGAGATGGAGACCAGTCTGATGTTCACCTGGTCTTCCAGACAAAGAAAAGAGCGTAGAATAAATATGAAAGGAAAGGAGTGGGGAAATGTTAGAAAATGAAAGATTAGTATGGCTTTCAACTAATCTCTCAAGAAGAATAAACTCTTAGTGGCTGGCCTGCTTTTCACCCAGTACTCCAAGGAAGGAACTTTAAAGACTGGTATGGCTTTCAATCAGCACTTCAAAGAAAGGGCTTTAAAGACTGGTATGGATTTCAACCAGTACTTTAAAGAAATGGCTTTAAAGACTGGTATGGATTTCAACCAATACTTTAAAAATATGGCTCCAAAGAATGGTATGGCTTTCAACCAGTACTTTAAAGAAATGTCTCTAAAGACTGGTATGGCTTTCAACTTGTACTTTAAAGATGAAATGTGTGTTTTAGAAATGAATAAAGGTTAATATGGTCAAGAGAGAGAAAGAAAGTAGGAAGAAATAGAATAAGGGAAAAGAAGAGGAGAAAAGAGATGATAGAGATGAATAAGAGAGAAGAAATTTGACCAGGCAGCTAAACTCTCACATGGACAAGACTAAGGCGATGGCTGATTTAGCGTGGAAGCTAGACGGGCACAGTGGCTCTGACCAACACCACAGCTAAACTGCTCGACGATAAAATCAACACACTGACTAATCTGGCACCACGGTTAGATTGATGAAGCAGCTAGACGGGCACGGTGACTCAGACCAGTGCTTCGGCTAAAGTACTCGACAACAAGACTAACTTGGCAGCGCAAGGTATAACCTTTCCTCAGGTCAAACGAGAGAAGAAAAGTGAAGAGAGAAGAGAGAAAAGAGAAATAGAAGAGAAAAGAGGGCCAAGAGGAAGAGTTAGAGAAGAGATAGAGAAAAGGAGAGAGGGGAAAAGAGGAGAGATAAGAGAGATAGAAGAGAGATAGAAGAGAGATAAGAGAGGTCAGTAGAGTGAGCAAATAATGAGAAGAAAGGAAAGAAGAGAGATAAGAGAGAGATGAGAGAGATATGGGAGAGAGAAATAGAGAGAAAAGAAAGAGAGAGCAAAGGTAAGGGAAGATGAGAAAGCAAAGAAGAGGAGAAAAGAGGGCGGGAAAAGAGAAGAGAGATGATGAGGAAAGAGAAGAAAGAGAATAAATAAGATGAGAAAGGAAGTCATGGATGTCATTAAGCACTGTCGTTCATGATGGGAGGGAGGCGAGAAAGGAGTCATAGACAACGATAGGCATTATTGTTCATGACAAAAAGGAGAAAAGTCATGCACGACAGTGAGCACTGTTGTGCATGACAGTAAGAGAGAGATGAGTGAGAGTCATAGATGGTGATAGGTACTACTGTTCACGACAAAAGAGCAAGAAAGAGAAAGAACATGGACGGCGATAAGCTCTGCCGTCCATGATAGAAGAGGGTGAAAGAGAATGAACATGGATGATAGTAGGTTCTGCTGTCCATGATGGGAGAAAGAGATGAGTGAGAATGAACATGGACAGTGAAAGGCTTTGCCGTTCATGACAAAAGAGAGAGAAAGAGAATTAACATGGACGACAATAGGTTCTGTCATCCATGGCAGAAGAGAGAGAAAGAGAAAGAACATGGATGGTGATAGGCTCTATCGTCCATGATAAAAGACAGAGAAAGAGAAAGAACATGGACATCTATAAGCTCGGTCATCCATGATTGGGGAGGGAGAAGAAGAGACATGCACGATAATAAGCATCGTCGTGCATGACAAGTGAGAGAGAGAAGAAAAGACATGTGCAGAAATAAGCATCGCCATGCATGTCAAGAAGGACTCAGACACGACCCGGCCTGCCACTCGAGAAAGAGCCCAGTTCAGTGTCCTTTACCAGAGAACAGGGAGACAATCGTCATGTGTGGTGATGTGTACCACCGTGCACACCAAAAGAAGGAGGAACTTGGACAGAGGCCCAGCCCACCACTCGGGAAAGGGCACAGCCCACCACTTGGGAAAGGGCCCCGCTCACTGTACTCATCCCAAGAAGCCTAACAAAGGAAAGAACGCCATGCTCAACAGTAGATACGACCGTGCATGATAGAGGAGAAAGAAGATAAGGAGAGAAAGGAAAGAGGAGAGAGAGAAAGGAAGAAGAAGAGAGATAAAGAAAGTGGTGAAGGGAGAAAGAAAGTAGAAGAGAGACAGAAAGAAGAGGAGAGAAGGGAAGAAGGGGAGAGAGAAAGAAAGAAGAGGAGAGAAGGAGAGAGAAGGGAAGAAGGGGAGAGAGAAAGAAATAAATAAGAGGAGAGAGAAGGAAAGATAAAGAAATTAAAGGAGAGAGAAAGAAAGAAGAGGAGAGAAACTTGAAATCTTTGGATCAAGATTAGGCCCATTTACCTACATATCTTCACGATTTCTTAATTGAATTATGACGAGCAAGCGATCACAATCGTTTGAAAACAAGCGCAACTCGACTTTGTGCCTAAACGGTGATTTTCCACTATTGGGTTTTTAGCCGGGATCTGAATTTTGGTTATCAGAAGTTACAGAAACTTCATCGTTCTCGTGCATCGAATCCAAGTATTCATCACATGCAAGGTTTAACCCATATGTAGCCTCGGACCTTGAGCACACAATGGAACAGATATCATGTCGATCTGTTGTGCGAGCGTCGTGATATGGTTGCTTGATCGAGGTCTGTCACTGCTGATTTTCCTACAACGTTTACCATGAATGACCAACTTCTATGTAGCTTTCCTTCTTGCTTGGGTAACATCGTGGGTCGTGCCATATATCAAAACACTCAGCATGATGAGACAAACACGCTCTTAAAATTTGGGCCCGATCAGACTCAAGACGAGGGAGATAGCCTTCCAAAAT
Organism: Amborella trichopoda; assembly: GCF_054954075.1. Taxonomy (NCBI): domain Eukaryota; kingdom Viridiplantae; phylum Streptophyta; class Magnoliopsida; order Amborellales; family Amborellaceae; genus Amborella; species Amborella trichopoda. The sequence continues at coordinate 25,022,630 of NC_142347.1, read as the reverse complement.
TGAGCCCGAAACTGTAAAAAGCAGTTTTCATTAATGGCAGCTGATGAAGGGAGCGTGCAAGGGAATAGCATGCGGCCTACCTCGATTTTGGTATTTCGGCCATAACTTTTGTCTTGGAGTGTCTAATGTAGTCGAAACTTGACTCATAGGGGCTTTCGGCCATCTCAGATTTAATAGTGGTGGTCCCAAAACCATTTGATGCTATGGTAAAATGGTTCTAGTTATAGCATCCGTTTCAAGGTGCTAGAGGCTCATTTTTCCCAAATTATTTCTTCGTATGTGCTACCTTAGACATGTTGAATGGTGACAAAACTTGGAAGATTACCTTATGAAGTTCATAGGAAAATTTTCACTCATTCTTGGGTAATTTTGTGACTGTTGGAAATTCTACTTGTGAATCAGGGCTTTATTAACCTGGCTTCTCTTTATTCGTATTGGACACACAAGGCGCTAAAAAATGCCTTCAAACAGCTTGCCCCACCGAATATTGTGCTTCGAGAGAAATGAGAAGGCCAATCATCTAGACAATTTCCTTCGGCTTTGTTATTTTTCCTTCCTGGCCACAGAATCACGTGAACGCCGAGGAGATATCCACACACTACTGTAACCAGGATGCTCAGACGTCTGGATGCATTTGTTGCAGATTCATTCGTGCAGACTTTGGGGGAGAAGGGACACTGAGGGTTATGATCAAAGTCCTCACCCTCTTTGGACTTTTCGAGGTATTTTGTTTTGATGTCCTCACCTTATCAGACAGTACCTGTGATTCCAATAATTGGGGATTTTGTACGAACCCCATTGGTTAGAATCAGGCCTGTTTGGCAGTTGAGTGTCATGGCTAAGGGCATTCTTCCCATTCAGCCGAGGGTTTCTGTTTTCTTTGTTAGTTTGTCTTAGATGGATAGCTAAAGAGCCTTTGGTTAGCGCTCGCCTGCTGCTACACCAGATTTGCCTTAACAGGCAGTGTACCTCATTTTTGAGGTGACCACTGTGGGCTCAACCCTACTTTCTTTCAGTAGTTTCGACAAGAAGGATACCTCTTTTTTAGGCGACCACATGGGGCTCAATCCTTGTTGCTGCATAATAAGTCTAAGGACTGGCATGACAGTTTACTTATCGTTCTCGGGGCGTCTTCAACATATCAAAATGTGTCTTCATATTTCTATAGGGGTTAGAATAGGGCCTGTTTGGCAATTGAGTGTCATGGCTAAGGGCATTCTTCCCATTCAGCCGAGGGTTTCTGTTTTCTCTGTTAGTTTGTCTTAGATGGATAGCTAAAGAGCCTTTGGTTAGCGCTCGCCTGCTGCTACACCAGATTTGCCTTGACAGGCAGTGTACCTCATTTTTGAGGTGACCACTGTGGGCTCAACCCTACTTTCTTTCAGTAGTTTCGACAAGAAGGATACCTCTTTTTTAGGCGACCACATGGGGCTCAATCCTTGTTGCTGCATAATAAGTCTAAGGACTGGCATGACAGTTTACTTATCGTTCTCGGGGCGTCTTCAACATATCAAAATGTGTCTTCTTATTTCTATAGGGGCTAGTTTACTTTCACCGAGCTCACTATAGTGACTTCTTAGAAATGGGGCTCTTTTGTGTGGAACTCGACTGGCCTTCTTGGCGATTCTTCAGACTTATTGGTCCTTTTGTGTTTAGACTTAGACTGTGGAGTTCTTCCTTGAAGCTCTTGTTTTTGGGTCTCGATAAGAGGGCATTCTGATACCAGGTATTTTTCTTTGAATGCCAGTTGAAGACTCTTATGGAAGCGAGCGTTACACCAACCTTTTCTATAGGTCCAAGCCCCCTTTTGAGGTTTTTCACTTGGACTGAGGAAGTGGTGCTGTAGAGATGGTTTTCAGAAACCTTCTTTTTATTTGGGGATTGTTTAGCCATAACCTTGTGGTCATGTCCACCCTTTTTTCATTCTTCGTCACGTTGCCCTTTCAGGTTTTCACCATGCCTTGTTTTTATTTACGAAACTCTCTTACTCATGGTTTCGTGGCCATGCTCGTCCATCATTTTTACTCATGGCGTTCCCATATTCAGGTTTACACCATGCTTGTACACTTTTATTTTTCTTCTTTTTTTTTTTTTTGTGAGGGTGTTTTTAAGGTCATGCCTCCGAGACCTATGCAAAGCAGTCTAACGTCATGCGGCCAGGACGTGTACTATAGTTTAGGGACATATAGCTAGATCATGATGGTGATGAATGAAAATCTGTGGAGGCCATAGTGTGAGTATGGTGGTGGTTTGACTCACTTTGAGAGATGTCACAAAGCTGCCAATGAATGATGGATGATGTTAGTATGGATGGTGGATGGTGGTGACCCACGAGCTGACGGTGAGTATGGATGGCGAGATGATTCACCATTGTTTTGTGAGCGTGAGTAAGACTCACTGGGGATTTGTTGATTGTGATGATGGAAATGGACTCACTGAGTAGGCAATGAAGGTGGTGATGATGGAAATGGGCTCACTGGGGAGGCAACGAAAGTGGTACGCGCACATTTTAGGGAAGGTGTGTGTGGAGATGCATGCAAAAGGCATGTGCACGTAAGTGGGAGCGTGTTTAAGGTCATGCCTCTGAGACCTGTACAAGACAGTTTAATATCGTGCAGCCAGGATGTGCACTATAGTTTAAGGTCATACAGCTGGACCATTGTCCTAAGCCTTTTAACGTTATGCGGCCAGGATGTGCACTATGGTGTAGGGTCATGCAACTAGACCGTGGCTATGCAATTTACGATCATGCAGCTTGGACCATTGCTATAGTTTAAGGTCATGCAACTGGACAATTGTTGTAGTTTAGGGTCATGCAACTGAACTATTGATGCTAGACCATCGTGCTACAGGTTAAGGTCATGCAACTAGACCATTGTTGCGGTTTAGGGTCATGGAATTAGACCATGGTTGTAGTTTAAGGTCATGCAACTGGACCATTATGTTAGTCGTTGTGTAACTGTTTATTTTGGCAAAGAGGGGACTCACAAGAGAATGTGAGGTGAATGACGCTCCATGGGGGATAAGGTTATTGTTGTCGGCATGACTTGCTGGTGATGTAGTGAGTCCAAGTTGAATGGCGACCCAATGAGGGATGGATGTGATGCAGACTCCTTGAGATTCGGGGCAAGTATGACTCCCTCATGGGTGAAAGTCCGTGGCATTCACGTAACTCCACAGGGGATGAAAGGCTAGGGTATAGATGTAACTCAACTGGGGAGAGTGATAGAACATGCACGACAGTAGCATGCACGATGATGACTTGGGCAGGCAAAGGGTGGAGGCCAATGCTTATGAAGTCTGTTGGAAGCCAAGTCCTCCAATACAATTGTGAATTCCATGTTCTGTGGAAGGGTACTTACTGTGAGAAGGGCGTGCTCTTGATCATAGGCCAGTTCCTTACCAAAAGGGTCTGCTCGATTCAAAACCCTCCTGCCTTCCTCTGATATGAGAGCAGCTCTTGGTAATCAACCTCCCTCTTTTCCTCAGATACAAGAGCAACATTGGGGATTGATTGCTCTCTTTCCGTCTGATGCAAAAGCAATGCTTGATAATGTATACCTATGTCCAACCCAATAGGGGTTTTCTGCTATAACTTGTAACTCCTCTTAATGTAATAAAAAGAGTTTTTTCTTAGGACTTCTTAATTTTCCTTGCTTCTCTTCTTTTCTTCTCCTTCCCCTTTTCTTTTATTATTTGTTCCCCCCTTTTCTTGGTTCATTGAGGCTCGAGGACATATCAAGGATAATACTTCTTCAAGTATCGCCCATTGATGGGGGTCATTGCCTCTTCCCCATCATGGTGTGCCAATATATAAACCCCATTTAGCAAGACTTTCTTGAATATAAAAGGGCCTTCCCAATTGGGCTCAAACTTTCCTTTGTGTCACCCATGCATAACAATTGGCCTTTTAACTGCTAGAACCAAGTCCCCACGAGTGAATGAGCGGACTTTAACTGTAATGTCAAAAGCCCTCTTCATTCTCCCCTGATTGAGTTCAAGATTTTGCTAAGCTTCCAACCTCTTTTCCTCGAGTGCATCCAATTCATGATAACGAAGCTTGACCCTTTTGGCGTCAGTCAGACCCTGATGTATGACGACACAAAGTGAGGGAAGCTGAATTTCAAGGGGCAAGACAGCTTCTCCCCCATAAACCAGGGAATAATGGGTGGAGTTGGTGGCATTTCGTGTGCTGGTGCGATAAACTCACAAAGCTTAAGGAAGTTTCTCATGGCATTTTTTCTTTGTTTTTGATATCGACTTCCTTAAAACACTGCACAGGGTCTTATTGAAAGCCTCAGCTAAACTGTTTCCCTGAGGGTGGTACATAATCGAGTACTTCCACTCAAAACCAAATTGGTTAACCAAGAGATCAATGTGTTTTCTTCTAAAATGTGAACCATTATCTGATATGATCCGTTCAGGCACCTTGAACCGGTAAATGATATGATGCCGTACAAAATCAGCTGTACAAAATCAGCCACTGGGGCCTCAGAGGCTTTCCTTAGAGGGATTGCTTCAGCCCATTTGGAGAAATAGTCTATTGCTTTTCGAATGAACGCATGACCTAACGCAGAAGGAGGGTCAATAGGTCCTACGTTGTCCAACCTGCGTATTCGCTTATAGAGCTTAGGGCCAGATTGATGTCGTCCACAGATTTCGGCATGGATTTCCTCCAGTACCTGCCTTGCCCCATTTGTGTTAACGCATCAGAGCAAAATACCATCAAAGGAACTCCTAAAGAGAGCGTCCTCATTGAGGAAAGTGTAGTGGGTGGACATTCTTTGAATATTGTTGCGTTCAATGCGATCATTCAGTAACTGGCCATGCTTGATAAAGTCATTTAGAATTTCTCTCCAATCCTCCACGTGCTTGATTTCCACGCACATTGGGTCGAAGAACTCCAGCTCCCGTTTCCCAGTGTTGGATCTTTGACCCCATGTCATTTCCTACTCTGCTTTAAGGAAACATCGTCAAATTATGCCATATAAGATTTTGCGGTGTCGTGATAAGGCTTAAGAGTGTCCTTTCTCACGTCACAGATTCCCTTGAGCTGCCTTATCATCACCTCAGAGTCATCAAGGATAGCAAGCTGCTTCAAGTTTAGCCCGAAGGTGATCTCCAATCCCAATATGAGAGCCTGATACTCGGCCTCATTATGCGAGTCGGCTTTAGCGAAAGACAAGGATAGAGGAATTACACCCCCCCGTGGAGTCAGGAACACTACTCCGATGCCTTCTCGGTCAGACTGGAAGCGTCCATCAAAGTACATCTTCCATGCATGGGCAAGTTTCACACAAAATATCTCTTCATCAGCGAGATCACTTGATAAGGGAGATTCTGCCGGGACTGGATGTGCTGCTACAAAATCAGCCAAGGCTTGACCCGTATATATGAGATGTTGAATTCCATCAGCAATAATTTCCATTTAGCAAGACGTCCTGACAGGCATGGGCATGTCATAAGAAATTTGACGGGGTCCGCTCTTGATATGAACCGTACCTCGTGACTAAGCAAATAGCGGCAGAGCTTTTGTACTGCGAAGATTAATCAGGCACATCTTCTCAACGGGTGGATAATTCTTTTCAGCCCCTTGCATCCTGTGGCTAAGGTAGTACAAGGCAGTTTCCTTTCCTTCATCATTGTTCTGTGCTAATAATGCGACAAGTGTCTTGTTGAGAGCGGTCAAGTATAGGATGAGAGGGCTCCCTAATACTGGCATGGAGAGCACTTGAGGATTTAGTAGATACTCCTTGATGTCATTAAGTGCAGCTTGGCATGCTTCATCCCATATGAATGGGGTATCTTTCTTTAACAGGTGTGCAAAAGGTTTACAACGCCTTGATAGGTTTGAGATGAACCTTCAAATATAGGCCAACTACCCTTGAAGAGACCGTAGTTCTCATAGTGTCATTGGTGGTAGAATTTCTTGGATTACCTTGATTTTGACTGGCTCAAATTCAAGCCCTTGGTGTCTAATAATGAATCCCAAGAACTTTCTTGAGAGCATGCCAAAAGCGCATTTCAAAGGATTCATCTTGAGCTGATGAAGGCGTAACTACTCAAACACCTTTTTAAGGTCACGCATGTGAGCATCTTTCCTTTCAGACTTTACCACCAAATCATCCACATAGCACTTTACCTCCTTGTGCATCATCTCCTTGAAGATGGTTGTCGGGCATCATAGTGTAACAAAAGACCCATTTTGGAGTCAAGAACGCAGTGGCTTCATCATCTTCTGGTGCCATCCTTATCTGATTGTACCCAGAATACCCATCCATAAAAAGAAGATTTGGTAATGGGCTGTGGAGTCAATCAACATCTCCATAAACGGCAACGGGAAGTTATTTATTGGGTAAGCGACATTCAGGTCGCAGAAATGGATGCAAACCCTGATTTTCCCTTTTTCTTCTTGACTGGGACAACATTCACGATCCACTTTGCGAACTCGACTCAACGAATGAAACTTGCATGTCGGAGCTTAGTAACCTCAGCATCGATTTGCAACTCGAGGTCATGTCTAAACGTTCTTGATTTCTGCATTATGAGCTTGGCGGATGGATCAATGCTGAGACGATGGACTGGGACTTGTGGATCTAGACCAGGCATCTCATGATAGTGCCACGAAAATACATCACGATTTGCTTTAAAGAAACTAGTATAATTCTCCTTCTCCTCGGGTGACATATTTACCGTGATGAAAGTTGGCTTAAGGTCAGTTTCATCGCCTAGATTTATTTCCTCAAGCTCATCAGTCGTGGCTTGCGCACCTTCCTCCCATTCTTCTGGGGCTTCATGTAATTCTTCATCATTGGATTCGCAGGGCTTTTCATCAACCTCAAATGCAGATATCCATGCTCTTGACATTCCTTCAGTAAGGTTCTGGTGTGGGACATGATTCTTGCATTATTCTCCTGCCGATCGATGGAATGGTCCACCTTGAGCATGGTTAGTGTATCAAGATGAAGGAGCTCATTTTAAAAGTCACGGGAGGATTGAGACTCAATTATCATGAAGATAGGTACAACTTCACAAGAGTCATCACGATATACCTCTGTGTTTGTCACAGTTCTGGGTGGAATGGTACGCCGAGGGACAGGCTTAGTTGGAATGAACTTTGCTGTGCAGCCAACATGGTCTTGAAATTTTGGCCGGATTGGTTGGAAGGAGCTTGTATTAGAAGAGTGGAGTTTTGGGGTTGAGGTTTAAGAGGTGGTTGGGTGTACGGAACTGAGGGTGGTCCTGGATATTTGAGTGATGGCTTGGATGACGTGTTTGGGTATGATAAAAGTGGTGGACCAGAAAACTTTAAAAACTTCAGCCTTTGCGAGGGCAGTTGTAGTGTCTTCCTCGACCCTAGATTCATTGGGCCTGTGTTGGTTGACGCTTTGGACATTTGAACCATGTGGCAGACCTACTGGGTATAGAAGCTTTACCCTCGTGACTCTCTTAGCCTTTGGTCGAAGTCGGGCTTGAGAGGACATTGAGGTTTCTTTGCTTCAGACCTTCTGCGCTTCTTGTCGCTTTCCCCAGCGGCAGGAGGTGATTCCATTCGGGCACGAGCTACTAAAGCATCATAAACCATTAGAAACCCGGCTACCTGAGCCAACATCCTTCTCAACCGCCTACGATGTTGTTTGCTAATATTAGAACCCTCCAGTTCCTTATCAAGGGCCTCAAAATCGGGGCACTCCGGAGTTGCACCTGCAAAACAGACAACAGAAGAAGAGGAAGAGGAAGAAGAGGGGTTAGGAAGTGAGGGGCTTTCAAGGTCATCTCCCACATTCGACCGATCCGAGCAGCTCTTTATGTCATCACTGGAGTTGGACTCATGCAGGGGATCTTTTGGGTCTTTCCCTTGCTTAGACCATTGGGGGGTGCTTTTAATGTCATTACCTTCATTGGACGTGAGTTGAACAGATGATGACTCAGAGATTTCTTCTTTGCTAAAAGAGGGAGTAGAGATGATTAGGTTGGGGAAGAAGTCCTGCAAGGTCGGCAGCGGAGGAAGGGGTTTGTGGAACCCCTTCTCAACCTGAGGTAAGGGAATTCTATTCTTTCGACCGACGGCCTTTGATGCCTGTCTCCTCTTGGCACCCATTCGGAGCACCCGTCCGGTTTTCCTAGATTCAGGGGCAGGTCTAGCTTGATGAATTGCCTCTCATTTCAGGGACTTCAATCTGCTCTGCTCGTGATATACTTTCAATGGTTGGGATGACGAGGGTTCCTGCGAATCAGAAGCATCATGACTGGAGGCTTGCAATGAAATGTCATCCTGAATGGGAGTAATGACTTGAGGGTCCACTGGTTAGATGCCTCGATCTCACCCTCCGGATTTAGGTGATCTAGTGACACGTGTCTCTGGTTTCTGGGGAACTCAGGATTTGAGATCGCTCTCTCAAAATCTTACTCGAGAGCAAGGGCAGGTATACCAACCATTGAGAGAGGAATTTTAGGTGGGATCAAGACTTACTCGAGCTGTCTCGTGTGGGCGCCCTCTTAAATCACTAAGAAAGCCCCTCAGTTGCTTGAGCTAGTTCGGAATCGCATCCCTTGACCTGTAATCCTCTTGTTTTTTCTGCACAGCACTTCTATGGTTAATTTGTAAGACAAGTGGGGCGAATGGATCCACCCTTTCTTAGGGTAATGCATGTTTACATGAGAAGGCGATGAAGTGCAAGGTTCGGTGAAAGATAGAAACGAGAAGAAAGCTTGACGTGGGGATGAGACTAGCATGACAACAAAAAATTATCGACTCGAACAGGTAGCAAGACGAGCATGGTTCTCAGGCCCAGAACGACTGCAATATTACTTGAAAATAAGGTCTGCTCATCGGTGATAGGGTCGGTCTACCCTCAGTCAGTGAGAGGAGAAAGAGGTGAGGAGGAAAGAACGAGATGACACAAAGAAGGGAAAGTCCAGACGTCAATAGGCATCGTGGTGGTCAATACAAGGAGACGACCCATCCCTTGTGGATGGTGCCAGCTAATGACGAGGCACACGGTAATAGCTTCTCTCACATGAAGATAGGCACGGGATGCAGGGAGAATGACGATGGGCACCGGTCATGCGGAGGAGGCCCACAAACAGTGATAGGTGTTGTCGAAGCCCCTAGCAGGTGGCGATAAGTATCGACATATTTGCTAGACACACAGCAGAGGAAGACCCCCGTAGGCAGCAACAAGCTTCATCATTGGGGTTCTTCGCCGAGACGTCACAGTTATGTCTGTAGGAGGTGATAGGCAGCGCCATTTACAGACTTCACTAGAAGAAAGAGGCGGAGGAATCGAAGGGGAGGGGAGCTTGTGGGACCAAGGTAGAGTCATGCACGACACTGCCACTCGTGCTCGACCTTTGCAAGGAACTTTGACGAAGAAGGGGGAGAAGATAGGCGAGAAGAGAGAGAGAAGAAGAAAAGAAAAAAGAGAGAAGGGGGAAGTTTTACCGCAACCCTAGGGGTACCGATCCTAATGATTCTCTCACCTCACTATCTCTCAAATGTGACCCCACAATGGTAAGAAAGAAAAACTTGTATGAAGTGGCAAATCTGTTCATAGGCTTCGTGTGCATAATCCGACTCTTAATCATGTACAGGGTTCAAGTCAGAGATGGACCGAGACCTTACGCTTACAATGGAATTGGTCTCGCATCAATCAGGTTCACTAGAGGTCTGATTTGACCACTCGAGAGAGGCACGATGCTGTTGAATTTCCTGCACTTTTCTTCATGTATCAGCAAATTCTCTCTAGTTTTGCTTTGTGCTCGGGTATTGTCAAGGGGCATGCCACATATCGAATCACTCGTCTTGAGTAGACAAACATGCTCACCAAATTTGAGTGTGATCCGACTTAGGACAAGTGAGATATGAGATTTGAAAGTCACTAGTCGTGGCTGTCCCTTTAATGGTGTAGTGTTACAGGGTGGCCGCATGGGAATAGCGTGCAGCTTCTCCGTTTCACTCTTTCGCCTATAATGTCTTCCTGGAATGATGGTTGGACCTGAAACTTGACCATTTGAGGTTTTCAAGTGTCAACAACTTGAGACACTAAAAATGTAGCTCTAGTTATAAGGTCCGTTTCAAGGTGTTAGAGGCCGATTCTGTCGAAACTATTTCTCAATCTGCACTACCTTAGACATGTTGGAATGTTACAAAACATGGTAGGAGATTCTTGAGAGACTCATGAAGATCTTAGCCAGTTTTGGGGCTGTTCTAAGACTGTCCAAATTTCCACTACTTGCTAGGCCTTTATTGAGTGAGGGCCCTATGTCAATGAAAACTACCATCCAACAGCCCGCCTAATGTTGTGCTTTGAAAGAATCAAGAAGTGCAATCATTTGGGAAGTTCGAGGGATCGTTGTAGAGTCCGCACCATCAAGAGACTATCTGTGGTTCTGGAGCATGTGGCCTTTGTCAAGACCTCCTCATAAAGAACCAGGCCCTTTTTGAAGGCCAAATGCTACGAACCTTCACTTGGCGTTGTTTGCTGCTACACCAGGTTTGCTTTTTATGCTCAAGGTATCTTCTGTAGGTCCCGTCTAGTGGGTTTCAGTCGGGGTCTTCTGACCCAACCCGAAACTCTGGTCCCATGTAGGTTAGTGGGTTTGACGAAGACTACCTCGAAGCCTGTGGCAGGTTAGACCCTGGATTCATTAGTTTCTTGCCTTCTCTATGGCTCTTAGCAGTTTTGAATGGATCTTTTGGTCATCATCCTCACCCTTAAGGACTCATGTTGTTGTTGAACTGAGGAGAACGTTTGCGGCTCTCATTCCCTGATGAGCCATGAAACCAAGGAGATCTTGCGGGGCTCTCACTCCCTGACTAGCCGTGGAAACTGGGGAGATCTTGTGGGGATCTTACTCCCCGATGAGCCGTGAAATCGTGAGATATTGTGAGGCTCTCACTCCGTAACGAACCATCTGACCTTCGACTGGATACTAGCTTTCAAGGATTTTAAGTAGACCTCAATAGCATCGTGACCGTTTTGAAATTGAATGTCGGCTGAGGCGGTAGCCATGCATCAGCTTGTCTTGTCGATCCAAGTGCCCTTTCGTGGGTTTTCACTTGAATAGGAGAAGCGGCACTGTGAAGACGGGTTTCACGAACTTTTGTTATTTCTAGGCTCTTTTACCCATGATCTATGGTCATGTCAACCCTTTTTATCCATTTTTGCTCACGGTGCCCTCTTGGGTTTTATCGTGCCTGGATTTGGCTTTCCATGGAACTCTCTTACTCATAGTTTTGTGATCATGCCCGTCCGTCATTTTTACTCATGGCGTTCCCTTGTCTAGGTGTACACCATGCCCCTTTTTTTTGAGAAGGTGTGCTTAGGGTCGTGCCTTTGAGACTTGTGTGCAGCCTTTTAATATCATGTGACGAGGACGTGCAATATAGTTTAGGGCCATATAACGGGACTGTAGCAGTAAGGAATGGTAGTCTGTAGAGGCCACAGAGTGAGTCCAGTGATGACTTTGACTCACTTGGGAAGATGGCATGAAGTTGCTTGTGGAGAGTTGATTGGATGGTCGGTGAAAGATGGTGACCCACTAGCTGAGGTTGAATATTGGGGACAAGATGGCCTGCCGTTTGGTGAGCATGGGCAAGACTCACTGGGGATGATGAAAGATGGTGATGGTGGTCCGCGCACACGAATGGGCCGACTAAGGAAGACATCGTGGAGATGCACGTAAATGGTGTGTGCTCTTAACTAGAATCTAGGGAGAAAAAGAGGGTACACGCACATAAATGGGTGGTTAGAGAAAGCGTGTGAGAAGATGCACGTGAAAGGGGTGTGTGGCTAACAAGGGCATGTTTTAAGGTCGTGCAACTAGACCTTCGCTATAGTTTAAGTTCATATAGTTTGGATCATGGCTATGTAGTTTTGGGTCATGTAGCATGGACCAAGTACGAATCGCCATGTCAGTAAGGCTGCATGGGGGGGATAGGTATGTGGATAGCAATCTGAGTCCCTGAGGATAAAGATAGTTAAGGCTATACACATGCGAGGAGATGTCGATAAAGCTGGTGACCCTACGAGGAGTAGTAAATAGGAGAGGCTTCATTGGGGATTAGGAGGATCAGTGTGACTCTAGGGGGATCATGAATATCGGTGTGCATGAAACTCTGATAGGCCAAAGCACAGATGAATCCCACTGTGGGTTGAAGGGGTAAGAATGGCCTTAACTCTTTGGAGATGACGGGGTGAGTACGACCCTTGTATACATCTAACTCCACTGGGGATCTAGTTGGAGTTATGCTTATGGACTACCACGTGTTACAGTTTTAGGATCTTGTAGCTCGGATCATGGCCATGCAGTTTAAAGTCATACAGCTAGGACCATGCAATTTGAGATCGTGCAACTAGACCTCCTCTACAGTTTAGGGTCGTATATTTTGGACCACGGTTGTACAGTTTTGAGTCATGTGACAAGGACTATCGCTGTGCAGTTTAGGGTCATGCAGCATGGACCGTGGTAGTGCAGTTTAAGGTCTTACAGCATGGACCGTGGCTGTGCAGCTTAAGGTCATGCAATGCGGACCATGGCTGTGCAGTTTAAGTTCATGCGATGCAGACCATGGCTGTTTAGTTTAAGGTCATGCAATGTGGACCATGGCTGTGCAGTTTAAGGTCATGCAATGTGGACCATAGCTATGCAGTTTAAGGTCAAGCAATACAGACCATGGCTATATAGTTTAAGGTCATGCAATGCGGACCATGGCTGTGCAGTTAAGGTCATTCAATGCAAACCATGGCAGTGCAATATAAGGTCATGCAATGCGGGACCATGGCTGTGCACTTTAAGGTCATGCAATGGGGACCATAGCTATGCAGTTTAAGGTCATGCAATGCGGACCATGGCTGTGTAGTTTAAGGTCATGCAATGCAGACCATGGTTGTGTAGTTTAAGGTCATGCAATGCGGACCATGGCTGTGCAGTTTAAGGTCATGCAATGCATACCATTAAGTGGTGAAGGCATGCGACTCCATGGGGAAAAGGGCCGTCACTAGAGACTTGACTCCCTGAGGAGTGAGACTATGATGCAGGGAATGAACTTCCTGAAGAGGGAGGACAATGGTCTAGAGGGAAGTGCTAAGGCATGCGAGCGGCATCAAGTGTGGAGTGGTACATGCATCAGTAAGCTTAGGTGATGCGTTTGGTCCCTTGGTGAGGTCCGTAGTAGTAGACCCTGACATTTCGTGCGACGATGATTTGTGGACGAGATGCGCGGTCGTGACCCCTGAACGAGACACGTGGTGATAATCTCTGAATGAGGCACATTGATAGTCTCTGGTCGAGGTGCGACGACAGTCTCTAGTCGAGGCACTCGGTAAAGGTCCTGATGGGGCATGTGGCACTAGCTTTCTGATGAGGCACGCAGCGATGATGCTTTGGGTCTGGGCTTGGCCTGCCCGGTCAGGTCTTATCGCCATCAAGAGCTAGGGATTAGAGCGCTACTCTGAGTTTGTTAGGGGAAGTTCGCAGTACCACAGGGTATAAAGAGGGGAGAAACCCCAGTTTATGGTTTTACGAAGGGTAAAATAGTAGAAAGCTTTTTAGAGAGAGAGAGCCAAAGCTTTTTGACAAGGGTTTTTTGGCAAGCACTTCCCAGCCAAAACTTGTAGATTCAGGTCCTTAAGGATTTTTCTGGTGAGCTTCAGGAGGTGTGAAGCTTCGCAACATGATTGCGAACCTTTTCGGGAAGTGCAAAGGCATTTTTAGCAAGAAATAGGGCTTCTCGAGGCCTTAGCGGGAATTTTAGAGGTGCTCTGGTAGATTTCCAGTGCACCTTCGATAGCTCTGCTGCTGAAGGGGAGGTCGCAGAGAGTTCAGAGGGCTTTGTCCTCTCTTTGGTTGTTGAAGGAGAAGGAGAAGGAGAAGGGGTTGCATTACGTTCACCGAAAACTTAAAGGAATTTCAGTGAACTTTGGTGAACTGCTGAAGTGGGAAACTAGGGACAAGGGAAATCCACAGGGTCGCAGGAAAGCTTTCGGGGATTTTTGGTAAATTTCGTCAACTCCAGCAACGAGCAGAAGGTAGGAAAGATATTCCTGGTGAACAGGAGTGGATTTTCAGCAGAGAGGGAAATGCCGGGGGGAACCTGGAGGATTGTGGGACCGTAACGGTCGTGAAGATGGAGGGTCGTGGGCAGGTGAACGGTCGTCATCCGTACGCGTGGTGGTAGGCTACACCTCAAGTGTCAGGCAGCGTGTCCGGATTTCAAGAGTAGCACGTGCGGTGCGTGCAGACAGTGGGAGCGAGGAATTAATATGCCTTGGTTCGTGGGGCATCGATAGTCCTTAGCTTATCGTGAGACAATGATTCCCTCCTGGTGGCAATGACGATTCCATCTCAGTGGGCAGACGGTGATAGTCCTTCCCTTGTCTATGAGACAATCATCTTGGTGGGCAGACGGCGATTATCCTGCCCTTGTGGGAGAAGTTTCTTCGTGGCCGCTTAGCGTCTTTCGTTTTTGTTCTAATGGTTGAGTCTTCGGGGGCCATTCCAGACGTAAAGAACCTCACACGAGAATGGGACCTTGGCACTGACATTTTCACAGGCGAGAGCTGGGTGAGAGGTGAACCAATATGGCTTACCAAAGCCTTATGTGAACCCAGGTGGCCTCTGAGCGTCACCTTTGTGAGATGCCCCCATTCAGTTAGTGATGAGGGAAGATAATGTTGGAGTCATGAGCATAGAGGAAGGGGTAGGCCTTCTGCATTGCCTACACTGAAACGTAGCCTCTAACACGAACTTGCTGACCCTTGGCAAGCAAATGGTTGAAACCTTGGGCTTGTAATGGTCCTCTTCTGGTCTAGGGGTGCAAGGGGAGCACCAGTACCTATAGGGCTATTCCTCTTGGACCTTGAAAGCGATGCAGGACTTCCGGGATATTTTGAGACTGGATTCTTTGCTGGCTGCCCTCCAGTGCTCAATGGGCTACTACGACCGTTGTTCAAACACGGTGAAAGTGTTGTTGGAGACTTAGAGCCATGCTAGCAACACATGGCTGTTTGGCTGCGGAGAGGAAGAGATTCCGTTGATGGACCTGCACTTCATCGGCGGGTTATCGCTCCTTGGTGCCATGTATGTTGAGTTTATACCCCCAAACTCAATCATTATTTTAAGGGAAAAGGTAGGCAAAGAAGCCCCACCAGCTGGACTTCGTGAGTTGTTTGATATCTACCAACAACTTTACGATGAGCTCAAGAAGGGGCGGGTTACCTTCGCCACGCAAGTAGCGTTCTTTATGGAAACTATACGGATGAAGTTGGTCCATCGTAGAAAAAAGAGGGGAAGGAAACCCCACCAATTTTTGAGCTGCAGAAGAAGAATGGACATGTATTCTTGGCAGCTTACTTGACACTTTTCTTTTGCAAATTTGCCCTACCGAGAGGGTCAGACGTCACTCGTCCCAGCATCTTTTATGTGACTTATGACATGGTGCAGAGGAGGGAAGACACACTTACATAGCCCATACTGTGCAGCATTTATTATGGCCTGGGTGCCATTTCCAGGTGGAGAACGTACCAAGGGGATGAAGAGGGAAAAATTGGTATAGTAGAAGGTGAGGCCTTCCCCGGGGATTTCAAGACCCCTTTCTCGGTTTATTACGGGCACGGCTGGCTTGAAGCGTACTTTTGGGACACATACCTTAGAACCAAGGAGCTGGAGGACAACATGTGTCCTTTTTTGCTTAAGATTGTTCGACAATAGGTAAGTTTCCATTCCCCAGGCTATGCGTGCAGCCTGGTTTTCAACGACCACCTCCACATGACCCGGGTGTCATTTTCAGTTGGAAGCCTCACAGATTGCACATACGTCGATGAGCTACATCATCAACAAGATGGTGACTTCACCAGCCCAAAAGAATTAATGTATATGTTAAGTGTCAGAGGTGGCATTCTCGCCTATCGCACTGTCCATGGTGTGAAGCGTGAGGGCTACTTTACTCACCAGTTCGCTCGGCAGCATGGGCTGGATCAAGGGTGTTTGTTCTCCATGCTCTTTGAGATATGGCACAACAAGGCTGCCCGCTGGAAGAAGGACAAAATGGGAACCCTCAGGGAGACTTGGCACACGAGGCATGTTTGCACTACATGGGCCACATGCCTGGAGGCCACTCAGGTCAACAAATACTTGTTGCCCCATTTTAGAAGAACGGCACGACCGACCAAAGCCGATGATCATTGGTGGAGAATCATGAGCAAGGGATACTAGGAGGCAGACCACCATCGGAAAAGGGAGGATGGCCACTGAAGCCAAGATACCCGGCGGTGAAAATTTGCTAAGACCCCTCCCCTAGAAGAAATATTTACCCTAGGCTTTCCTTATGACTGGCGCATACTCAGAAGGCCTCGTCGACTTAACGTAGACAAGTCTTTGCCGCGGTTCTTAGTTTGGAGAAGAAGGCAGAGAGTATTTTTTACCACCTCTCAAAGATCTTCAAATGGAGGTGTGAAAAGGGTCTGCATCACCCTGAAAGGTTCGAAATGAACCTCTGAATGTAGGTGATTTGAGTGACCGCAGTTCATGAAGGGTTGTAGGCTGTGACATGTCCTGAATTGCCTTCATTTTGACTGGCTCGATCTCCAGCCCATGATATCTCACGAAAGACCCTAAAATTTTCCTGAGCGCATGTCGAAGGTGCATTTCAGGGGGGTTCATCTTGAGCTGGTAGTGCCGCAACCACGCAAACACCTTTTTAAGGTCTTTCACGTGAGTGGCTTTTGTTTCAAACTGTACCACCAAGGCATCCACATAGCACTCGACTTCCTTGTGAATCATGTCCTTAAAGATGGTTGTCATGACTCACTGGTACATGGCGCCAACATTCTTTAGCCCAAAAGGCATCAAATTGTAGCAAAAGACACCTTTTCGAGTCAAGAACGCAGTGGCCTCCTCATCCTCTAGTGCCATCCTGATTTGGTTGTAACAAGAATAAACGTTCATAAATGAGAAGATTTGGCAATGGACAATGGAGTCAACCAGCATCTCGGTAAACAACAGGTGGAAATCGTCCTTGGGTTAAGTAATGCTCAAGTCACGAAAGTCGATGCAGACCTTGATTTGGCCATTCTTCTTCTTGACTGTGACGACATTCACCAGCCATCTTGGGTATTTGACTTCATGTACGAATCTAGCTTGCCTAAGCTTATTCACCTCAGCATCAATCTGCATCTCGAGGTCGGGCTTGAACCTTCTTGATTTTTGTTTCAAGGGTTTGATGGTTGGATCAATACCAAGGCGATGGATAGTAATATGGGGGTATAGGCCGGGCATCTCATGATAATATCAGGTGAAGACGTCCCGATCTTCTCAAAGGAGGGAGATATAGCCCTCTTTCTCTTCCGAGGACATCTTTGCTGAAGGTTGGCCTTTGGTCGGCCTCATCCCTTAGGTTGATCTCTTCAAGCTCATCAGTTGTAGCCTGCCCGCCCTCTTCCCACTCTTTGGGAGCCTCCTGGAGCTCCTCGTCAGGGGACTCACAAGGGTTTTCTTTGATCTCGAATGTGGCTACCCATGATTCTAACATCTCGGCCTCTAGGAGAGGCACAACGTGGGCGAGGACAGGTCTCTGGCTGGCCCAGACGATGGAAGGGTCAGCTTCAAGAAGGGGGGCTTATGACCTCATGATTGTGCTCACTTGGTATGTCCCCCGAGCTGGGCAATGCCTCATGTACTTGGATCATGTAACAGGCTCATGAGAGCAGAAGCTCAAATGTGGCTTGGTTTTGGCCCGTGTTATCAGGGCGTCGGTGGTTATAAAGAATCCTACCGCTTGGGCCAGTATTTCTTTGAGACATTCTTGCTGCGGCGTGGTGAGGCTGGTGCCTCCGAACTCTTTGTTTAGAGTATCAAAATCTCGACATCGCCATGCGGTACCTGTAGAAGGAATAGAGGAGGGGGAAGAAGAAGAAGAGTTAGAATGTTATTGGTAGCTTTTTACGTCATTGTCAGAATTGGATATTTGTAGGGGATATTTAAGGTCATGCCTCGGCTTTGACCGTTGTGGGGTGCTTTTAACATCATAAACCATTTTTTCCTACTCCTGAGATATTGATAAGTCAAGGCCATCTACCTAATTGGATGATAAGATGAGGCGAACTGTGCCTGGGATGAAGTCCTGTAAGGTCGGCAGCGGAGGAAGGGCTTTCAGGAGTTCCTCCATGACTAGTGGCTGAGGAAGATGATTCCTTTGGTGGGTTGACCTAGGTGCTCGCCATCTCCTTCAGGATCCCTAAGGGGGTGTTTGGACCGCCCTATCAGGCTGGTGAGTGGCCCTAGCTTGGTAGACTGCCTCATGTTTTAAGTATTTGAGCCTACTTCTCCTATGTTATACTTCCTAAGGCAGAGAAGTCGAGGACCCTGAAAGCTCTAGTGCATGTTCATGAGGGGCTTGTAGCGGGGCTTCCTCTTGAACGGGTGTGAGGGCTTGGACGTGTCCTGAGTGAACTGCACAGGCGATGTGGCCTTGTTGGACTTTCTCCACGACTATGGCCTTGAACCTAGTGCACTCCTTGAGTTCATGACCCCACACTTGGTGATAGGGGCACCATGGTTTCTTCGTGCCCTAAGCAAGGCACTTAACCTGTTTAGCTGACTTGGGGTGACAAGACCCTGTTGGAGCATTACCTCAAAGAGGCCGTACAGAGGGTCTTGCTCGGTATTTTGCTGGGCTTGCATCAGGGGGTCATCTTGAACAAGGGGAAGAGGGACCTCAACGTCTAGTCGGATAGCCCGAAACCTCCTGACACTGCTGCATATTTTCCGCCAAGAGTTTATGGAAGCCAATTCACGCGCTGATGTCATAAACGTGTATCTAGTGGTATGCGCACCAGAGGTTCTCAGTCCTTGGAGCTAGGAACTTGGGCTGCCTGTCGGCTTTGGGGTGGTGATCCCTTCTTTGACCATTTTAAAGAAAAATGCATGAAGGATGGCGGGTGCCTCATCGTCCTCTTGGATCGTGACTATGTGAGATACCTCAGCCTCCCTGAATGCCTTTTTCAACTCTTCGAGCTTTATCTGGCTCATGTTAATAAGGGCCTCGATAGTGTCGTTGAGCTTGTAGCAATATGAGTTGGGTGTGCTACACTCCTATGATAGGCGCGGTACTTCTCATTCGACTCTTGCCCCGGTGACTCTACAGTGGTGACCTCTGGCAGCTGGATCATGTTTTGTTCTAACAACAGTTGGAACACTGCAGGGGTCCACTCCGTATGAAAGCGATAAACCTTATCTGGTGCTGGGCCCAGTAATCGTTTCGCTTACTGTTTTTAGGAGGCGAGACTGCATTGTAGGAATGCTACTTGCCCCCAGTCTGAGGCGTTTGTTCTTTAGAAAGGTCGAGAGTTTTGGGAGCCATGCCTTTGGTGTCAATCATGATGATGGTCGTGCTGACCATTGCCTTTTTATTGCCACGTCTGCTAGAGAGAGAGTTTGAGCCAGAGGATTGTTGACAAGGGCTGCTGTGGTGCTTGATCAATCCCTCGATACGAACTACCTTAGATATGAGCTCCGACATGGAGGATGGATTGGATTCCTCGACATGTACGTCGATCTCGAGAAGCATGTTTCATTTGAAAATCTGGATTGCTTCCTTATCGGTCATGGGAGTGTCGTGAAAGGTTGCCAACTCTCTCCATCAGATGATGAACTTGTCAACCGGGTCACCAAGGTCTTGCATTAAGGTGAGCAACTTGATATTTTCCACGTTCCTTTGGACTTCGTAGAGGCATTAGTAGAACAACTGCTCCATTTCTTGTCAAGTGTGCACCGAGTTTGGTGGCAGCCAAGCATTCCACGGAAAGGCTGGTCGTTCAAAAATGTAGACGAACTGGAAGAGGAGGAGTCGTCCTTCAGTTGTCGTCTCCTAGCAAGCCGCTAGAAAGTGGATCGTATGCTGGAGAGGAGACGTGGTACAGTTGAACAGGGGAGGTTTCCTTGTTTGGTAGTTTGGTGGAAACGACACCTAGTCAATGTATGCAGGATACAGATTTTGGTAGAGTGGTGTCTCATGCATGCCAGGGACCTTTTTCTTGAGGCTTTGGGCCACCATAGCATCTATAACAGTTTGGGAGACCCCACGAGAAGAGGAGCTCCCTTGGGAGATCGGAGGGGGAGTCTTCCTAGGAGATGTGTCCTCACCGGTTGGGGAATTACTCTAAGAAGGGGACCTAGAGGCCTCTAGGTGCTCCATCTTTTCGAGGATGGTTTGCATCATTTCCTCGAACTTGTTCATCCGCTCCTCCTGAGCGTCGCTCGAGTCATTGATCACCATGACACTGACCATATCTTTTGGGAGGTCAGAGTCAGGTGATGCAGCAGACTGCCAAGGCTGGCGAGTAATGCTTGGCAAGTCAGTCTGGAGGGGTTCATCTTGCCCCAACTTGACTCGAGCCTTGTATGCCGATCTTGTGAGGATCGGTTCTTGACAGTCTTGGGACTGTTATGGGTAGTGATCACTGAACATTATTCCTGGACTTGCTTAGGCTCCGGTGGTTGAAGAGAGAAGAAGGGATTACAAGGCAGGTCGTCAGGGGTGGCGACCTCAACTGCTTTGGAGGTTTCCCTGGTCAGGATCTACAGGCCTCTTTTCTGCTCGATCCTGAGGAAGTTGTGGACCTCATTCAGAACCAAGCCTGAGACTTGGATTGTGTTGTTTTCTTTGAATAGGCGAGGGAAATGCCTATGAGCTGGAGCAAGGAGTGGGGCCCAAGGATGAAGGGCGGCTTGGGTTCTTGTCTTGGAGGCTGGAGGCCTCTGTTTGACATCAAACCATTGCCCCAAATTCTTTTGTGAGGCCCGGGTCTTCGGTTGACCCGGGGTTGGCTCATGATGGTACTCTTAGGGAAGAACTTGTCGTACCAAGGCTAGAGGTGATTGCCTGGCGTCAGGGAAACGGCAAAGGAAGAAGCTGGTTCGTGACTCAGCCCAAGTCTGGATCCGAGAGGGACCTGCGAAAGTGGTTCATGTACACCTTTAGGGTTAGCCATCTTGGTGACTTGGGGCTCAGCTTTAGCTCTGTCGATAGGGTCGATCTGAGGAGGTCGAGACCCACGAGCTTGTGTTTGTGAGGGAGCAGGCTGGAGCTTGAGTTATGTGTCTCTCACAAGGTAAAGCTGTGTGTGCGGGGAGGGAAGATAGAACTTTCGACCCTCTTGTGCTCAAGGAGGTAGAGAGCTAGCACTGCCCCGAGCTGTGTATAGCAAATGAATGATGCATGTAGGGTTCCGCCTGAGAAGGTCAGGCCCTGGATTTGAGCTCAAGGCAACATGAGGGTTTCCGTGAGGTGTGGCTCGTGTGGATGGACCATGATCCATTGAGTATGTGTGAGGGGTGAAGACCTCATGACTGTCGCCCTAGTGTATCAAGCCTGCAGGTATGAAGGCTCCGAGTAGTGAAGGAGCACAGGGGGTTGCCTTGTGGTGAACCTCAGGAGAGAGAATAGTTTTCATTCCTTTTGCAGGGATGGATGGGGCATCCTTCCCGCGTACCACAGCAGTATGACTGGCAATAGATTTGCCAGTAACAGGAGTGCTAACCATGTGGTGGAGAGTCCACAAAGGTGAGAAAGCAGGGCCGTAGGAACCTTTAAGTTCCCTCTCACACCGATCTAAGTGAGAACCTGGGAGCCTGATTGTGAGTTCTAACTTAGAAGGAGGGTAGGGAAGGAGGCTTGAGCTATAGGCTTCCCTTGGACAGCCACGAGTGCAGGGATAAGAAAGTCCCTGACCTGGATGAACGGGTTCAACAACCCAGGTGCCATAGAAGTAGGTGCAGAAAATAAAAAGCAAAGTGGTCAAACAAGAGCGAACTGACTAGGAGGTAGAAAGTCCCCAGTGGAGTTGTCAAGCTAGTTTGGTGCTTCATTCTTGCCTTCTAGATCTAAGTGATCTGGTGGCATGTGTCTCGAGTTTCTGGTGAACACGGGATTTGAGATCGCTCTCTCGGAGCCTTGCTCGAGGGCAAGGGAAGGTACACCAACAAATGAGAGGAATTTTAGGTGGGTTCGGGACTTACTCGGGCTAGCTCATGCGGGCGCCCTCTTAGATCACGAAGCTCCGCAACTACTTGAGCTGGTTCAGAATTGCCTCCTTTGATCTGTAATCCTCTTGATTTTTCTTCGTAACACTTCTATGGTTAATTTGTAAGACAAGTGCATTGAAGGGATCCACCCTCTTAGGGCAATGCACATTCAGATGAGAAGGCGATAAAGTACAAGGTTCGGTGAAAGATACAAATGAGAAAAGATTTTGACGTGGGGGTGAGACTAGCATGAGAACTAGAAATTATCAACTCAGAGTGGTAGCAAGATGGGCATGGTTCTCAGGACCAACATGGCAGCAATACTACTCGAAACCAAGGTCAGCGTGTCAGTGATAGACTAGGTCTACCCTCAGTCAAGTGAGAGGAGAAAGAGGTGAAGAGGAAAGAACGAGACAGCAAAGAGAAGGGGAAATCCGAACATCAATAGGCATCATGGTTAGTAATGCAAGGAGACATTGCATCCCTTGTTGATGGTGCCAACTTCTGACGAGGCGCATGGTGATAGCTTCTCCTAGGTCGCATGGAGATAGGCACGGGACAAAGGGAGATGGCGCTGGTCACAGGGAGGAGGCTCACGAACGGTGAAAGGTGTTGCTGAAGCCCCTTGTGGGCTGTGATAGGTATCGTCGTCTTTGCTAGATGCACAGCAGAGGACGACCCCTGCAGGCAACAACAAGCTTCGTCGTCTAGGTTCTTTACCGAGACATCACAAATACATCTGTGGGTGGCAATAGGCAGCGCCATCTACAGACTTCACTGGAAGGAAGAGACAGACGAATAAAAGGGGAGGGGAATTCGTGCATGGTGCTTCCATTGCCATGCACAACCTGTGGGACCAAGGGAGAGGCATGCAGGCACTGCCACTGTCGTGCACGACCTCTACAAGGAACTCAGATGAAGAAGGGGGAGAAGAGAGAGAGAAGAAGAAAAGAAAAAAGAAGAGAGAAGGTTTACCTCAATCCTAGGGATACCGATCAAAACGTTTCTCTCACCTCACTCTCTCTCTCAAAAGTGACACCACAATGGTAAGAAAGAGAAACTTGTATTAAGTGAAAACTCTCTCTTGTGTGTGTATGTCTCTACCTCTTTTTTTTTTTTCTATGTACAATGATGATAGGTATATATAGAAGTATGCCTCAAACATGGATGATCAAAAGTAACCCTAATTATTAGAAATTAAGATTAAATTGAATTAAAATAAATTAGAAAAAAGGCTGCAAAATGACAGATTTTCCCCTTCCTAACAAGTCATGAAATTCCATAACAGTCCCTATGTTTCCCTAGGACTTGCGTGATCTTGCATGGATGATCTGGGGTCGTTCTAGTCCCTGGTTGATCATAGGATTGTCTTCTTGTAGGGCTCGGCATGACGATCAATTTGATACCAACTTCGAGCCATGGATCGTGCTTTTGGTGCAGAATCATGTGACTTGAAATTTGAGTAGATCTTGAATCTTTGGATCAATAGTGTGTTCCTTCCTTGATGTTTTTGTGCGATTTCTTTGCTGAATCACACTGAGCATGCCACTACAATGACGGGCACCAAACGCAACTTGTTTCCATGACTGAACGAAGATTTTACAAGTTTGGAGTTTTTACCGAAATCACGGATTCCTACGACGGAATTTGCTATTTGTTTATGGGCTTGGTGTGCAGAATCCGACTATTAATCATGTACGGGGTTTGGGTCAAAGATGGCCTGAGACCTTACGCCTGTAATGGAATTGGTCTTGTGTCTATCGATCTCACGAACGGTGTGATTTGGCCACTCTAGCGAGGCACGACGCTGCAGAATGCCCTGGACTTTTCTTATTGGATCAGCAATTTCTCTCTAGCTTTTCTTCACGCTCGGGTATCGTCACGGTGGGTGCCACATATCAAATCGCTCATCTTGACTAGACGAACATGTTCACCCAATTTGAGAGCAATCTGACATAGGACGAGTGAAATATGAGCATCGAAAGTTACTAATCATGAATGTCGCTTCAATGGCGTAGTGTTACAGGGTGGTCACACAGGAATAGCTTGCGGTTTCTCTTGTTTCACTTTTTCGCCTATAATTCTTCTTGAAATGTCCGTTTGAGCTGAAACTTGACCCTTAGGGGTTCCAACCATATTGAATCCAATGGTGGTGGCTAAACAACATTTTGAGATGCCAAAAATGTAGATCTAGTTATAGGGGTCCGTTTCAGGGTGTTAAAGGCCGACTCTTTCGAAACTGTTTCTCAGTCTGCAGTACCTTAGACATCTCGAAATGTGATAAAAGTTGGCAAGATATTCTTGAGAGACCTCATGAAGATCTTAGCCAGTTCTGGGGCTGTTCTGAGACTATCCAAATTTCCACTACTTGCTAGGCCTTTTTTGAGCGGGGGCCCATGTTGATGAAAAATACCTTCCAACAACAACTTCTAGAGTGGCAAAAGCAAGGTGACCTGTCTGCACTTTCTCTGTGACTATAGTTTGGAAATCATAGCACCCGTTCAGGTCATGGCCTCATATCTGGTATACAGACACCAGAGGCTCTAAGTTCCTTGGGCGAGGTGCTTGGGATGCCTCACTGGCTTCGGCGTGACAATTCCCTCATAGTGCATCATGGAGAATAGTGATTGAATGATATTTTTTGGTAATTCATCAGGGAAGTACGAGCCTTCATAGTTTTCCTAGACCGTCACTACATGGGAGGCTTCTATTGCCCCAAATGCTTTCTTGAGGTCCTAAAGCCGTATCTCACCCTTCTGAATCAAGGCTTTGATATGGTCTTTGATAGTGTAGCATTCTTCCATGGTGTGCCCTAACCTTCGATGATAGGCACAATAATTAACGTCCGTATTAAGACTTGTTCAGGATTCTTAATCTCAAGCAGCTCAATCATGTTTTGCTCCAACAACAACCGCAGCAGAGCAGGAACCCATTCCTTGTCGAAGCTATAGACATTATTCTTTTGTCTGGCCCAGTAGTCGCTTCGATTAAGGTTCGGAGGAGGAGACACGCTGTTGTATGACTGAGGTTCTTGTTGACCTCCCTGGTGTAATGCTTGGGTTTTCGATAGACCTACCCCTTTGGAGAGATCCAAAGTCTGAGGGGCAGTCTTCTTTGGGTCAGTCACAGTGACAGCCGTGCTAATCATTCCCTTTTGCTGGATGCCCTGAAGGTTAGGTCGAGAACTCCCATTACCTCGACCGTTTCCTGAGCTTGAAGATTGTGGTCGCAATCGGCCATGGTGTCGGAACAGGCTCTCAATGCGGAATGACTTAGAGATCAGTTCTGACATGGAGGTTGGGTTTGAGGCCTCGACATGCAAAGCGATCTCAAACCGCAAGTTGCAGATGCAAATCTGGACTGCTTCCTTCTCAAACATGGGATTGGAATGGTAAGCAGTCAAATCTCTGCATCTCGGTTTGAATTGATCTGGCTCCTTGGTCAAGGTGAGAAGCTCGATGCTTTGAACATCTCTTTTAACCTCATAGAAGCGCTGATAGAATAATCGCTCCATTTCCTCCCATGTATGCATCGAGTTAGGAGGAAGCCGAGCATACCACTGAAAAGCTGGACTGTCGAGGGTCTCAACAAACTGACAAAGAAGGAGTCTCCCATCAGATGCTGTCTCTTGACATTCCGCTTGAAAATGAGCGATAAGCTGATGCGGAGAAGTTGTGCCATTAGATAGGGGGAGCCTCCCCATTTGGTAGAGCATTGTCCCATGCATTCTCGGAATCTGCCTATTCTGTAGGCTATGGGTAACCATCGCATCAATATCTGCCTATGAGATGGGGTGAGGGATGAAATTGTATTGTGAGGTAGGAGGAGGAGGCGGCTGCCTTGGAGCTGCATCATCGAGGTGATGGGAGTTGGCCTCATGATGGGAGGAATTGGCAGAGGACCGCATGCTTTCCATGCGGCCGATCATCTCTATCATTGGTCACACCATGTGTTCAAACCTATCCATGCATTCTTCTTGACTATCATTGGGTTCGTTGATGACCATCACGCTGACCCTCTCTTCAGGGAAGTCAGTCTCTGATGCAATCGAGACCTTGCATGGCTGCCATACCTGTTGTGGCAAGTTGGTCAGTAGGGGCTCAACGTTCCCCGACTGAATTTGAGCCTTGTATGCAAAGCGCGTGAGAACCAGTTCTTGATGGTCTTGGGACCGTGGGTGCTGTGACGTCAGGTTGTCTCCTACGATGCTGATAATCACGTAAGATTCTGGTGCTTCTTCTTCAAGCTTTATTGTCTTCTGGAGTGGGTAGAAAGGGTTCTTGGGAAGAAGGTCAATGGGGCTGGTTGCCCTAATTGTCTTAGTCGCTTCCTTGGTGAGGATTCGAAGATCTATTTCATTTTTAGCCCTGAGACTCCGATGTACCACTCTCTAGAACTGAGATTGGGATCGAGACTAGTCCACGTTTCTTGCACATGAGAGAGCCATATCCATGAGATGAGGCAAGGAGTGTGGACCTCGAACAATGGTTAATCCGGGCCCCTGCCTTAGCTTGAAAGAAGTCGAGGAATGATGGACTTCATTTCCTGTAGGGTCTTTGCCCTGAGCTCTTTTTTAGGTCTCCAAGATATGACCGACCTGATGGGATTTGCTCAAGATGGTACTCTTGATAAAGGTTTTCGAGTACCACATCGTGAGGTGCTTGCCTTGACGATAAGGGGAGATTGGAGTAGGGGTGGACTCGTGACGGTGTCTGAGTCGAGAGTCGAGAGCAATACATGATGCCAATGTGTGTGCACCCGTTGAGGTAGAATTTCGGGTGATTTGGGTGTTAACCTGGACTCGAGTAACCGGTTTGGCCTTAGGAGGCCGAAAATTGTGAGCACCTGTCTGTAAGGGAACAAGCGGGATGCTACCTATTACCAGTTGCGCAAGTGTGTGCTGAGAGAGAAGAACATCTCCTGTGTACTCGAGTTGGCACAGGGATAATGTCACCCCAAGTGGTGGGATGCTCATGCATAACGCATGCAGGATTCAGCCCAAGGACCCCCAATCCTGGACACCGACACGAGGCAATATGAGGGTTGCCTCAAGGGGTGGCTCGAGCGAATGACCTTCCACCCTTAGTGTGTGTGTGAGAGGTGCATGCCCTTCTCAATGTGATGAATCACAAAACATAGAGACCAGGAGTGGTGTAGGAATGTTGGGGGTAGCCTTGCGGCGACCCACAAGAGCAGTAACAACTTGTTTGCCTATTTCAGCTAAGGACTGGGCAGCCTTTTGACATACCTTGACAATACGACTGACAAGTGACTAGCTGGTAACAGGGTGCATGCTGTGAGTGGGGCTGGATGTGCCACCCATGCGAGGCCCTCTGGTGGGAGTTCTTCTAAAGCTTGGAGATGGCGAGTTAGGGACTTTCAATTCCCTCCTCACACTTATCCAGGTAAGAACCTGGGAGCCGAACATTAGGTCTTTGCTCAAGAGGAAAGTTGGGAACAAGGTTATGGGAACCTGTTCTCAGGGTGAGTTTGTGAAAGCGGGGATTAGAAAGTCCCCGATTCTGATAAATGGGTTAGAGAACCCAAAATCCGTGTGGTGCAACTAACAGAAATAAAAAGAGAGGCGGATCAAACAAGGACGATCCGATGATGGGGTAGTGTGT
Organism: Amborella trichopoda; assembly: GCF_054954075.1. Taxonomy (NCBI): domain Eukaryota; kingdom Viridiplantae; phylum Streptophyta; class Magnoliopsida; order Amborellales; family Amborellaceae; genus Amborella; species Amborella trichopoda. The sequence continues at coordinate 24,994,980 of NC_142347.1, read as the reverse complement.
CCTCAGTGGAGTCGCCAATCTGGTTAGATGCCTTGATTTCACCCTTGGGTCGGGTTGATCTAGTGGCACGTATCTCGGGTCTCAAAGGGAACCCAGGACCTGAGACCGCTCTCTCAGGAACCTTGGGTATAAAACAAGGATAGGTACACCAACTGGTGAGAGAGGAATTAGGGTGTGAGAACACACCTCACCTAGGTTCGTGACGCACTTGGGCTGACTCGCATGAGTGTCCTTTTAGATCACGATGGAAAGCCCCCCAATCCTACGGCTGGATCGCAATCACCTCCCTTGTCCCGTTCTTTTCGGTTTCTATAATTGCACATGCACATGTTAGTATACAAGATAAGTGGGTCAGAGGACTTCAATTTTCCTTTAGGTGAATGCACACTAGCATACATTCAAGGGGTAGAATAAAGAGATGGAGACAAGTCTAATGGTCACTTGGTCTTCCAAACAAAGAAAAGAGTGTAGAATAAATATGTGAGGAAAGGTGGTGGGGAATCTTAGAAAATGAAAGATTAGTATGGCTTTCAACTAATCTCTCAAAGAGGGGAAGAACAAACTCTTAGAGCTAGTCTGATTTTCACCCAGTACTCCAAAGAAGGAACTTTAAAGACTGGTATGGCTTTCAACGAGCACTTTAAAGAAAGGAATTTAAAGACTGGTATGGCTTTCAACCAGTACTTTAAAGAAACGGCTCTAAAGACTGTTTTGGCTGTCAATCAGTACTTTAAAGAAATGGCTCTAAAGATTGGCATGGAGTTCAACCAGTACTTTAAGGAAATGGCTCTAAAGATTTGTATGGCTTTCAACCAGTACTTTAAAGATGAAATGTGTGTTCTAGATATGTTTGAAGGTTAATATTGTTAGGAGAGAGAAAGAAAGTAGGAAGAAATAGAATAAGGGAAGAGAAGTGGAGAAAAGAGATGATAAAGATGAATAAGAGAGATGTTTCTTTGTGATTACTTCATTGAATCACACTGAGCATGCTGTGACGATTACGTTGTAATAAACGCAACTCGATTTCGTACCCGGACGAAGATTTGGTCATCTTGAGTTTTTGGCCTGAATCTTGAAATCCGGTGGCCGAAATTTACAGCAGCTTTGACACCTCCGTGTGTGAAATCCAACAATTCATCGTATACAAGATTTAGACCAGAGATGGCCATGAACCTTATGCAAATAATGCAATTAGTTTTGTGTTGATCGGGTGTGCGAGCATCGTGATTTGGCCGCCGGAGTGGGACGTGCTGCTGCTGTTGAATTTTCAGCAACTTTAATCACGGATCAGCAAATTCTCTCTAGTTTTTCTTCTTGGTCAAGCATCATCATGGGACGCACCACATATCGAACGCTCGTCCTGATGTGATGAACAAGCTCACCAAATTTTAGCACGATCCGACTGGGGTCGAGTGAGATATGGGCCTCGAAAGTGACTCCCCATGACTGTAAAAACAACCACTTTTAATGTTGTTTTAATGCAGGGTGACCACATGGGAATATTGTGCAGCCATCGCCATGCACGATTTGTGAAACCACTTAAGGGAGGAAAGAGAAGAAAGAAGCATGTTGCCACTGCCGTGCATGGCCTTTGGGTGGAGTTCAGACGAAGAAGAAGAAGAAGAAAGAAAGAAAAGAAGAGAGAGAAAATATACCTCGAGCCTAGAGGTACCAATCCAAAAGTTTCTATCTCCTTTCTCTCTCTCTCTAAACGTGACCCAATGATGAGAAGAAAGAGAAATTTTACTAAGCAAAGTTCTCCTTTGTGAATGAATGAACGGTTTGTGTGCAATGGGATTACGTGGTATATATAGAGTTGTACCCAAACATCGGTGGATTGATCAAAATTAAACTTAATTGCTGAAAATTAAGACTTAATTGAATTAAAAGAAATAGGAAAATAGGGTGTAAAATGACATATCGCCCCTTTCTAATAATTTGTGGAATTTCAAAATAGTCCCTATGCTGTCCTAGAGCATGCGTGATCTTTCATGGATGATCCTGTTGTTCTGATGCCCGTTTGATCAAAATATGATTTTTTTATTGTAGGGCTTGGCATGGCGATCTATTTGATACCAACTTCGAGCCATGGATCATGTTTTCAGGGCACGATCATGTGTCTTGAAATTTTTATGAATCTTGAAACTTCAGATCGATAGTGTGCTCATTCCTTGATGTTTTACTGTGATTTCTACACTGGATCACACTGAACATGCAGTCACGATTGTGTGGCAACAAATGTAGCTAGATTTCGTGTCCGGACAAAGATTTTTCAACTTTGGAGTTTTTGTCGGAATCTAAAATTCTGGCGACAGAATTTACAGTCATTTTATCGGACTAGAGATAATCTTAGACCTTTCATCAAGTACGAGGTTCGGACTAAAGATTGTCGTAGACCTTACGCACGCGATGGAACTGGTTTCACGTCAATTGGGCTCTCGAGTGGCGTGATTTGGTCGCTCAAGCGAGGTATGATGCTGCTGATTTTTCTCCACTTTCTTCACGGATTTACTACTTCTCTTTAGCTTTTCTTCATGCTCGGGCATTGTCTCGAGGCATGCCACATATCAAAACGCTCTTCTTGATGAGACGAACATGTTCACAAAATTTGAGCTCTATTCGACTTGACACAGGTGAGATATGAGTGTTGAAATTCACTATTTGTGACTGCCCCTTTAATGGAATTGAATTGTAGGGTGGTCATATGGGAATAGTGTGCGGCTCCTCCCGTTTCTCTCTTTTGCCTATAAAGTTTCCTGGAATGTTCATTTAAGCTGAAATTTGATCCCGACAAATTTTTAATGATGTCAGATTCAATGGCGGTGGTCCCACAGCAATTTGACGTACAAAAAATATAGTTCTAATTATAGGGGTCCACTTCAGGGTGTTAAAGGCTGATTCTGCCGAAACTCTTTCTCAGTCTGCACAACCTTAGGCATGTCAGAATGTGATAAAACTTTGCAGGATACTCTTAGAAGTCCTCATGAAAATATTGACCAGTTTTGGAGGCTATTATGAGACTGTCAAAATTTCTACTGTTTGTTGGGCTTTATTAATCGGGGACCAAGGTGCTGAAAAATATCTTCAAATAATGATATGTTATATGTTTAGGAACACAATTTTTTATCCTAAACTATGAAACTAATTCACATGCGACCATAACATTGTTGATCTTAATCAATTAGGTATGGGCTTAAGCCTGCTTGGGTGAGGTTTCTACGGTTATTTATTTTCTTTTATTTTCCTTTAGAGTATATTGATATTATGTTTGGGACTATTCTGGTTTTTTTTTTCTTATTTGTCATTTGTGTCGTACTTTGTTTAAAGATTGAGGGGTAGTTTTAAAATCAATTTTCAAAAGATAAAAGGTTAGGAAATAATTGTGGTTAGATTTCTTAAGACGCAAATGAATTTCAAGGAAAAATTTCAGTTACAAGTGTGTCAGTATTGGAAAGGAAATATAGAAGAGAACAATTTATTTTGGGTCTTCTAAAAAGATTTTTTTTCTAGTAGACTCCCTTATAGACACAGAGAATATATTTTCACACCCTTTATTTTATTTTTGTATTTTTTGTATTTTTTTTATTTGGACTTTTTTCTTACATCGATTGGTAACTGTGCTTTAGAAAATCCATCTATATCAATGTTGCAAAATTCTGATCTTTGACTGAGTATATTATAAAAGTTGTGAATTGGATAAAAAATAAAGCCATGGAAGAAACTTTAGTCGAGATCCATGGAAGTTGATGACGATTTTATAAATAAGCTCAGTGAGAATTTTACCTTTCTTGAAGAAATCTTTGAGATCCGTAAATAGATCCTTCTTGATGATCTCCCACTCGAATTTATAAAATTCCATGGAGAAACCATCAAGGCTCAAGGCACTATCACACTCCATGCCGTAAAGACAATCTTTTATCTCCTCCAAAGTGACGTCTTCAACTAATTTCTCCTTTTGGTTAGGATTAAGAAAAATGAGGGAAAAAAATTGATAAGCTAGATGAAGATTGGTATCACTTTCCTGAGCTAGCAGATCTTCCAAAAATCGAATCATATGATGGTCAATATCTGTTTCTGTAACTAGAGAATTCCCATTAGGATCCTTCAAGGAAATAATACGATTGCCCGTCTCCTTATCATAGTAGATAAATGAAGGAATTTAGTATTAGAATCCCCTTCCTTTAACTACTTCTACCTCGACTTTTATCTCCATATACTTGTTTGAACGTATTTTTAATCACCTTGGTGTCTGATAGGAAGGAGGCCAATAAAGCCTACATAACAGTCGAAATTCTTGACAATCTCAGAATGACCTCAGAACTGGTTAAGATCTTCATCAGCACTTCAAAAGATCACCTGTCAAGTTTCATCCTGATCAGTTAGTTTTAAGACAATGAACACAAAGAAACAATTTCAGTAAAATCGGTCTCTAACACACTGAAATGGATCCTACAATTGAATCTAAATTTTTGGTGTCTCAAATCACTGTGGGACCACCATCATTAGATCCAGCACTGTCAAAAGCCCCTATGGATCAAGTTTCAGCTTAATCGAATACTCTAGAACAAAGATATGAGCCAAACATTGAATTAGGAGAGGCTACACACTATTCCTGTGTGGCCTCACTGCACCAAAACACCATTAAAGGTGGCTGTTTTTATAGTCACGGGCAGCCACTATCGGGGCCCGTAACTTACTCTTTTCGATTCGGATCACTCTCAATTTTAGTGAGCGTATTCGTCTCATCAAGACAAACAATTCGATATGTGGCACTCCTCGAGACGATGTCCGAGCTCGGAGAAAAGATCGAGAGAAGTTGCCGATGCATGAAGAAGTTGCAGAACATTCACCAGCAACATGCCTTGCTCGATAGACCAAATCATGACGCTCGCGCAAAGGATCAACGTGAAACAAGTTCCATTGTGTGCGTAACGTCACGGGACATCATTAGTCCAAACCCTATACATGATGGATGGTTAAATTCCATGCACAAAGCCAATGAAGTGACTAAAATTCTGACCGTCGGATTCCTAATTTCGACAAATATTCAAACGTTACGAAATCTTCGTTCGGGCTCCAAATCGTGTCACGTTTGTTGCCACCGATCGTGATAGCATGCTCAGTGCACTACGACGAAGAAATCACAGAAAAACATTTAGAAATGAGTGGTTAGGTACCTTGATCTCACCCTCCGGATCCTTGGGGATTTAGCCGACTAGCGTCTCTGGTATTGGGGAAGACCAAGGACGTTCGTGAGATTACTCTCTCAAGAACCTCATTCGAAAATGGGGGCAGGAGTTACCAACCTGTGAGAGAGAAATTTAATAAGTGGGTTCAGGATTTGCTCTGGCTGACTCATGTGGGCGCCCTCTTAGATCATGAAGAAAGTCCCCCTAGTAATGAAACTGGTTTGAAATGCCTCCCTTAGCTCGTATTCTCCTTATTTTTTTCTTTCTGCAGTCACATGCATAGATGGCAGAGGTTATGGGACAGGTGGGTCAGGCCTCACCCTTTTCCTCTTTTATGACCGTATGTAAGCATGCGTATACAAAATGAAGAAAGAAAGATAGGGGGACAGAAGGATTCACCAAGCGAGAAGGTCATGGCAGTGACTAGGCTGGTGGATAATTGACATAACGTGGTGGCGAAACGGGCTCGGTAACTGAGACCGGCTCACGGGATCGCGACTAGACATTATTACTATTATCGACTAGATTGGAACGATGGTCGGTTTGTCGTGACAGTAAAGTGGGTCAAGCAAACCTGACGCAACCACATTATGGCTAGATGACAGGACTGTCATGAGATGCTAAACTCAATCCCTCTTGGTAGAACAAGAGAGCAGCAAAGGAATGGTTAAAGGGAAGAAGGGGATAGATAGAAGAAGGGAGAAGAGATGTAGTAAAAGGGGATAGACAGAAGGAGAGAGAAGAAGGAAGAGGAGATGTAGTCGGCACTAGACATCGCCAACTGTTTCAGGAGATGGGAAAGAGGGGAAGTAGTTGGCGCTAGGCCTCATCGACTGTGTCAGCTGAGAACAGAGGAAGGGAACCAACAGGCACTTAATCTCACCATTTGACATATTAAGAGAGGGAATAGACTAACTGATAATATGTCTCACTGACTGGTAGAGAGAAAATACAATCGATGTTAGGCCTCGCAGATTAGTAGAAGAAGAGAGAGAAAACCAAACAACACTAGGTATCGTCGACTGATAGTTGAAAAGAGAGGAAACCAACTGGCGCTAAGTCCCACCGACTGATAGATGAAGAGAGAGAAGACCAACCGACAATGGATCTCACATACTGATAGAGGAAGACAGAGAAAACCAACCGGTGCTAAGTATCGCAGATTGATAGACAAAGAGGGAGAAGCCAACCGGTGCTAGGTTTCGTCGACTGATAGAGGAACAGAGAGAAAATCAATCAACGTTAGGTCTCGTTGACTAATAGACGAAGGGGGAGAGGATCAACCAACGTTAGGTCTCGCCAACTGACAGAGGAATAGAGAGAAAACCAACCAATGCTAGGTCTTGCCAACTGATAGATGATGAGGGAGAAGAAGAGAGAGAAAGAGAGAAGAGAAAAAGAAGAGAGAGAAAGAGAGAAGAAGAGAGAGAAAGGAGAGAGAAATAGAGAGAAGAAAGAGAAGAAAGAGAGAGAAATAGAGAGATGAGAAGAGAGAAAGGAGAGAGAAAGAGAGAGATGAGAAGAGAGAAAAGAGAGAGAAAGGGAGAGAAGAAAGTGAGAGAGAAGAGAGAGAAAGAGAGCAAAAGATTGAGAAAGAGAGAAGAAAGAGAGAAAGAAAGGGGAGGAGAGAAAAAGTTGCTTGCCCAAAGGTACCAACCCTTTCCTCTCTCTTCTCTCTCTCTCTCTCCAAGACATACTCACAGGCTCAAGCAAGGAATCAAAATTTCTATTCAATCGTCTCAAAAATCAATCGAAGGTCGAGGTGAGCGTGTCTTTTACATTGAGGCAGTGCCTATTTATATAGAGTTGTGCTCAAACATGGTTGGATTGATCAAAATTAAACTTAATTGCGGAAAATTAAGATTTAATTGAACTAAAAGAAATTCTAAAAATGAGTACAAAAAGACTGTTTTGCCCCTGTATAACAATGTGTGGAGTTTCAAAACAGTCCCTGTGGCTGCCCGAGAACTTGTGTGATCTTTCATGGTTGATCGGAGGTTGTTCTGAGGCCTGTTTGATAGAAGGATTATTGTTTTCTTGTGGGGATCGACATGGCGGTTGTTTTGATACCAACTTCACGTAATGAATCATGTTTTTTAGTCATGATGCCCTTTCGGGTTCTCACCGTGTCCGATTTTCATTCACGAAACTATTTTACTCATAGTTTTGTGACCATGACTTTCCATCATTTTAACTCATACCGTTCCCTTGTTCAGGTATACACCATGCTTGTTATTTATTGTTTTTATTTTTAATTTTTTTTGTGAGGGAGTGTTTAAGGTCATGCCTCTGGGACCCGTGAAAAACAATTTAATGTCATGCGGCCTAGACGTGCACTATGGTTTAAGGTCATACTATGAAATCGTAATGGTGATGGATGGCAGTCTATGAAGGCCATGGAGTGAGTTTGGTGGTGGTTTGGCTCACTTGGGGAGATGGCTCGATGCTACCCATGAGAGATGGGTGATGTACGAAAGATGAGTGGATGATGGTGACGCACTAACTTACAATAAGTATGGATGACGGGATGGTTTGCCGTTTTGTTAGCATGGGTGAGACTCATTAGGGAATGATGTAGGGTGATGAACTCATGGGGAGGTAATGAAGGTGATGCGCGCACACTAACAGGTAGGTTAGGAAAGGTGTGCGTGTGCTCCTATGTGGGGGCGAGTTCATGGTCATGCTTCCTAGACCAAGGCAAAACGATTTATCGTCATGCAGCCATGCCATACACTATGGTTTAAGGTCATATAGTTGGATCGTGGTTATGCAGTTTTAAAGTCATACAACTAGGACCATGCCGTTTAAGGTCGAGCAACTTGACCTCCGCTACAGTTTAAAGTCATATAGTTCGGAATATGGTGTTGTGCAATTTAACATTGTGCCACCGGGATGTAGACTATGGTTTAAGGTCATATAGTTTGGACCATGCAGTTTAAGGTCATATAATTCGGACTGTAGTTATGCAGTTTAAAGTCATACAACTAGGACCATGCAGTTTGTGATCGTGCAACTTGACCTCCACTACAGTTTAAAGTCATATAGTTTAGAATATGGTGTTGTGCAGTTTAACGTTGTGAGATCGGGATGTAGACTATGGTTTAAGTTCATATAGTTTGGACCATGCAGTTTAAGGTCGTGCAACTAGACCTCCGCTACAGTTTAAGGTCACATAGTTAAGACTGTAGTTATGCAGTTTAGAATCATACAACTAGGACCATGCAGTTTATGGTTGTGCAACTTGACCTCCACTATAGTTTATAATTCAGACTATGGTGTTTGGAGTCGTGCATCTAGACTAGTGCTGTGCAGTTTAGGGTCATGCAGCACGGACCGTAGTTATGCAATTTAAAGTCATACAACTAGGACCATGCAGTTTAAGGCCGTACAACTAGACCTCCACTATAGTTTAAGGTCGTATAGTTTGGACTGTGGAGTTTAAGGTCATGCATCTTGACAAGGGCTATGTAGTTTAGGGTCATGCAGCACGGACCGTTCTGTGGATCGCCATGCAGGTGGACCTCCATGGGGAATAGGCCTTTGGATGATAATGTGACTCCCTGGTGATAACATGGCTAAGACCATTCACAAACTGAGGGCTACGTGTAAATGGTGACTTGATGAGGGATGACCAGCAGAAGTGGACCTTGCTACGGTTTTTAAGGGGTTAATGCACTCTCTGGGGTGAGAGATAAAACTTTATGATCGGTAACCCGACTCCCTAGGGATAAGGTTGCTTAGTGTGAAGCTGACCCACTGGGTATTGGGAAGGTAAGAATGACCACAACTTCACTGAGGATGATGGGTTGTAGTATGGGTGTGAATGCTAATGGGGGATGAGGGACAACTCTTGACTCCATTGGGGAAGTCACAGTTTAAATGCAATGGCCTGGGTGCAGGTCCACAAGGGATGACACGTCCTGGCTTAGGAATACAACCCCATTAGGGATAGTGGTAGGGCATACACTGCTTGAAATACGGTCGGTGCCTCCTGTAGCGTTTATGGTTTATTGTGAATATTCAACTGGCACTGAGTTCTCACAACACAACTAGCACTGTTCAGCTGGTGTTGTGAATGTCCCGTGATATTATCTGAAGTCAACTGGCTCTGAGTGAACCGGCGCTAGGGTCATTTTGGAGACACACCCGACGTTAAGTAAACTGGCGCTAAGGTTGTATTTGAAAACAGACCCGGCGTTAAGTCAACCGATGCTAGGGTTGTATTTGGAAACAGGCCCGGTGTCAACAGGCGCTAGGGTTGTTTGGAAATTCTCCCCGCACCATGTCAATCGGCACTAAGGTTCTATTTGGAAACACACCAGGTGCCAGACCAACTGGTGCTAGGGTCGTTTTTGGAAACACACCCGGTGCTACGTCAGCTGACGCTAGGGATGGATCGATGAGAGTTACCTTGGACGTTGAAGCCCGAGTCGGCTCGTTGTCACTTGGCTTCCCTTGGATGCAACTGGTATCTCGAGTTTGTGAAGGGCTTTTGAGGGCAGTGTACTCTATATGAGGGGGTAAAACCTCGTTTTTCCCTTATTTTGCACTAAGGGTAAAAACTTAAGCAAGTTTTATGTAACCATGAGGAGAGACTGCTCAGTTGAATGTTCCAACAAGCAGCGGGACTTCAGGAACAGTCTCTGTAGGGAAGGTTCTTCGGCTGGCAATAGGATTCTGGCAAGGGTTTTACCAAGAATACCTTCGGCGTGCGTACTTTGTCCAGAATTTAGCGAAGTTGCAGAGAGAGTAGTAGAGAAAGGAGAGCTTTTTTAGAATCTTTTTGGGAGGTAGAGGAGGCTTCGACTATCATTTTTCTTTCAGGAAGAGGCAGGAAACACATTAGTGAGTATTTTTGCACGTCTTGAGGGTTTTTTGGAGATCTTTAAGGGGTTTCCCAGCTGTTGTGGAAGTTTTCTGGCACCAATCGTAGCATTGCAGAACTTTTTGGGTACTTTCAATAGTTTTACCAAGGTAATCTCCACTTTTTTACTCTGTTAGTGGTATCATAGAGGTTTCCCTGTGAGATCCTGATGAAGTCCGAGCCAAAATAATAGGTGGGAAAGTTTTGCTATGAGTTTTTGACCGTGTGGGTGCAATTCTAGTGAAAGATGAACGGTTGTAGGAGGTGGGCCGTATGGTTGTAGGAGGTGAAACGTCGTGGGGAAGATGTATGGTTGCTGGAGGTGAACCGTCATGAGGAAGGCGTACGGTTACTAGAGGTGAACCGTCGTCCTTGAAAATACAGTGACCATTTAAGGAGGTGCAAAAATGAGGAGTCTCGAGAGGTGAATAGTCGCGACAGGGCTAGACCTAACAAAAGTCCAACTTGTGCTAAGGTAACCGATGCTGATGATTTGGAGTGTTGAAATAACCGGTGCCGACCCTCAAGCAAAACAATCTGTGCTAGGGGATGGGCACGCAACAGGTGCGGGCCTCTGGAGGAGCCAGTCGGCGCTGGCCTCAATTGGTGCTGATCAGCACGTATGGCTTATCACGATGCAAATTCTGACGCTCGCATGTGTCGAAAAGTCATGTGTGGGGTTTGCGGCATACGGGGATGAGCTACGTATGGCGATGTCCATGGGCCGAGAAAAAGTGGCAGAGGATGGGGCGTGGCTTGTGGTAACTGTTGGAAGCCAAATTCTCAAGAATAATAGTGAGGTCCATGTTGTTCACTGGAAGGGCATCCACTGTGAACAGGGCGTGCTTTCTGTCATAGGCCAGCTCCTTGCCAGGGCAGCCCCTCTTGTTTGTTTGATATACACATCGAATGGATCCTACATCGTATGTTCGACATACACGTCAGATGAGGTATCATGCTTGTATGTTTGACATACACATCGGATGGACTGAGGCTAACTTCTTTAAGTGGCTCTGCTTATTCTTCTGGCCTGTAACCATCCTCTTACTCATTAGATGAATTAATGATAACTCTCCGAGTGGTTTCGCTTCTTCTTCATGAGGAGGTCCTTCTTTTTGTGGGTTTGCTTCTTCCTCATGGAACAGACATTTGTTTTGGCCTGTAACCATCCTCTTACTCTCAGATGTAAGAGCAATTTGTACCTGTCCTCTTATCCTCAGACGCAAGAGACCTGTAACCTCCCTAGTAATGGGTTCTTGTAACTTGTAACTCATTTTTATTGCAATATAAAAGTAAAATGTTAGCATTGTGTTTGGACTATCTTGGTTGTTTTCGGGTTGAGTCCCTGTCATTTGAATACGCATCAAGGATAATATTACTTTAGGTATCACTCGTTGATAGGGGGCATCGCCTCTTCTCCACCAGGATGTGGTAGTATAGGCCCCATTGGGCAAGACCTTTTTACTATAAAGGGACCTTCCCACTTAGGCTCAAACTTCCCTTTATGCCAGCCATGCATAAAAATAGGCCTCTTGATGACTAAGACTAAATCACCATGGGTAAATGAGTGGATTTTGACAGACTTGTCAAAGCCATCTTCATTCTCCCTTGGTTGAGTTCAAGGTTCTGCTGAGCCTCTAGCCTCTTTCCATCGAGTGCATCCAATTCTTGATACTGGATCTTGACTCTCTCATCTTCGGCTAATCCCTGGTGAATAGCTACTCGCAATGAACGTATTTTTATTTCGAGAGGTAAAACTCCCCCTAAACTAGAGAATAAGGAGTGGAATCAGTAGCATTTCTTGTAGCAATGCGATAAGCCCACAATGCTTCGAGAAGCTTCTCATGCAAGTTCTTCCTTGTATTTGATACTGACTTTCTTAAAGCATTGCATAAAGTCTTATTCAAAGCCTCAGCTAATCCATTTGCCCGAGGGTGGTACACAATCGAGTACCTCCATTCGAAACCAAACTGGTTAACTAGGCGATCAATGTGATGACTCCTAATTTGAGGGCCACTCTAAGATATGATCCGGTCGGGCAATGATGTCAAACAAAGTAGGCCACCACTGTCCTAGGAACTTGCTTAAGGGGGACCGCTTTAGCCCACTTAGAGAAATAATCTGTTGTAGCTAGGATGAAAACAAGGTCCATTGCGGAAGGGGGGTCAATGGGCCCTACAATATCCATACCCCATTATGAGAAGGGCCATGACACAACCATAGGATGTAAGGGCTCTGGAGGCTGGTGATCCAGGCTGGAGTGTATTTGGCATCCCTGGCACTTTTTAGCGTAACTTAATGAATCAACGATCATAGAAGGCCAATAGTATCCCAACTTGCGTATTCGTTCATAGAGCTTAGGACCGGATTGGTGCGACCCACAAATGCCTGAGTGGACTTCTTCTAACACCATATTTGCCTCTTGAATGTCAACACATCTGAGAAGAATGCCGTCAAATGATCATCTAATGATAACATCACCTTCTAGGAGGGTATACTTAGTGGACATTCGACGTATACTGATATGTTCGGCACGATCTTTCAGGAGCCTGCCATGTTTTAGGAAACTAGTAATGGGGTCTCTCCAATCTTCGACCTGCTCAATTTCTGTGCTTGTTGGCTCAAAGAATTGTGGTTCTTGATTTTGACCCTTAGCTCCTTGACTCTATGCTATTTCTTGCTTCTTTGGCTGATAGAAGTGCTCCAAATGAATAAGGAGGACACTCGGGGAAGAGATTTCTCTCATCATCTGCATCTCAGTTCTTAGGTCGATGTGTCTTCATTCCACCACCCAAACATGCGTGGGTCCTGACGAGGACAACTGAATTGTAGCACCGAGTTTCACAAGTGCATCAACCTGCAAATTTAGCCTCCTTGGGATGTGACTCAGGGATACGTCTTCGAATAGGGCCATATACGATTTTACAGTATCGTGATAAGGCTTGAGGGTGTCTTTTCTTACATCATAAATCCCTTCGAGTTGTCGGATAACCAACTCAGAGTCGCCGTAGACCTTGAGCTGTTCCAAGTTGAGAACGAAAGCTATCTCGAGTCCGATTATAAGGGCCTGATATTCTTCTTCATTATGAGAACCGACTTGAGAGAGAGAGAAAGAAAGTGGCAGTATTTCTCTTGTAGGAGTCAGGAATACTACTCTGACGCCTCCTCGTTCCGATTGGAAGGCTCCGTCAAAGTATAATTCTCACACAAGAGCAAGGTCAACACAGAATACTTTTTCATAAGGGAGGTCGTTTGATAAAGGAGATTTGACCGGCATGGGGTGTGCCGCTAGAAAGTTAGCCAAGGCTTGGTCCTTGATGGCCTTTTGTGGGACATATGCGACGTCAAACTCCTTCAGCAATAATGCCTACATGGCAAGGTGTCCTGACAAATATGGACGTGTCATGAGAAATTTTATAGGATCAATATTTGATATAAGTTTCACTTCATGACAAAGCAAGTAATGGCGGAGTTTTTGTACTATGAAGATTAGAGCCAGACACATCTTCTCAATAGGGGGATAGTTGCTCTCGGCTCCTTGCATCCTGCGGCTGAGGTAATATAACACAGTCTCCTTTCCCTTTTCATTGTTTGTGTCAACAATGCTCCGAGTGACTAGTCTAGAGTAGTCACACACAGAATGAGGGGTTTCCCCAATACTAGTGTAGAGAGCACTGGAGGGTTGAGCAAATAATGCTTGATGTCGTCAACGGGTGCCTAACATGCTCATCCTAGATGAATGGGGTATCTTTCTTTAGTTGATGCGTAAAGGGTTTACAACGACCTAGAGGTTCAAGATGAACCTGCGAATGTATGCCAGTTTCCCTTGAAGAGAGCATAGTTCTCGAAGTGTAGTGGGTGACTGAATTTCTTGGATTGCCTTGATCTGAACCGGCTCAACTTCAAGCGCTCAATGTCTGATGAAGAACCCCAAGAATTTTTTGGAGCGCACGCCAAAAGCGCATTTCAGCGAGTTCATTTTAAGTTGATGAACACGTAGTCGCTCAAATACTTTTTCAAAGTCCTTCATGTGAGCATCCTTCTCTTCAGATTTTACCACCAAGTCATCTACATAACACTCCACCTCTTTGTGTATCATGTCTTTGAAAATGGTCTTCATTGCTCTTTGATATGTGGCCCAAGCATTCTTTAATTCAAAAGGCATCATTGTGTAACAGAAGACCCCATTTGGAGTTAAGAATGCCGTGGCCACTTCATCTTCGAGTGCCATCCTTATTTGATTGTACTTAGAGTATCCATCCATGAAGGCAAAGATCTGGCAGTGAGCTGCATCGGTGAATGGCAACGGGAAGTCATCCTTAGGACATGCGGTGTTCAAATCGTGAAAGTCAATACACACTCTAATTTGACCATTTTTTTTCTTGACCAGGATGACATTTGCTAGCCATTTCAAGTATTTGACTTCACGGATGAAACCTGCTAGTCTGAGCTTGCTTATCTCGACGTCTATTTGCATCTATAGATCAGGCCTGAACCTTCTCTACTTCTGTTTGACTAGTTTGATAGTTAGATCGATGCCGAGATGGTGAACTACTACTTGAGGGTAACCTAGAAATCTCGTGATAGTGTCAAGCAAAGACATCTCGTTTTGCTTTCATGAAGGTGGTGAAATCTTCATTTTCTCTTGAAGACATATTCGCTGAAATGAAAGTGGTTCTGGGATCCGCTTTGTCACCAAGATTTATTTCCTCAAGTTTGTCAGTTGTGGCCTGGCCACCTTCTTCCCATTCTTCTGGAGCCTCTTGCGGTTCTTCATCATTGTTCTCAGAGATTTTTTTAATGAACCTCAAGTGCAGAGACCCATGATGCTAAAATTTCAACCTCTAATAGAGGTCTAAAGTGGGTAGTAATTTCAGCACCTTCCTCGATTCGAGTGACAGAAAGGTCAATTTCAAACATGGTGAACACGTCAAGTTGGAGAGGCTTGTCTTGAACATTAAAGGGGAATTGAGGTTCAGCGATGATGATGTGAAGAGTGCCTTTGTATGAACCATACGGTATTTGTACTGATGCCTGGAGTGTTTGCTCCAAGACAGGAGGTTCTTCACAGACTTGTATCAAGTGGCAAGCCTCCTGAGAAAAGAAGCTTTGTCCTCTTGATTCTCTCAATCTCTACTCGAAGTCAGGCTCAGGGGACCACTGGTGCTTCTTTTGCTTTGATTTCTTACGCTTCTTTGATGAAGATGGCTCTGCCTTGGCTTTAACTGCTGGGGCATCAACAACTGTTAAGAATCCTGCTGCATGTGTCAGGGTGTTTCTCAATTGCTTTTGTTGTGTCCTGATTCCTTCGAATTCTAGGTCGAGATCCTTGAAGTCTGGGCACCTCAAGGTCGTATTTGCAGATGACATAAGAGAATGAGAAGCACGAGTAGAAGATGGAGAAGGGTGAGGGGTTTTTAAGGTCGTTCCCCTCATCAAACCGATCTGGGCAGCGTTTTACATCATCACCAGGATTGGACGAGTGCAGAGGATCTTTTAGGTCTTTCCTTGCTCCGACTGTTGGGGAGTGCTTTTAACATCATCATTCTTATCGGATGTTTGCTGAGTGGAAGATGTCACGGGGACGTTTTCTTGATAGGATGAAGAAGGAAAAAGGATCGTGATGTGGTAGATGTCCAGCAAAGTTAGCAATGAGGGAAATTCTTGCTCGATTATGTGTTGAGAGGTCTTGTTTCTTCTGTGAGTAGCCCTTGAAACCCGTCTTTTTCTGGTTTTCCTAAGCAATGTGTGATTCATCTCGCTAGGCTGGCGAACAACCTTAGCTTGATGAACTGCCTCTCGCCTCAAAGACTTGAGTCTACTTCGGCCATGGTAGATCATCCATGGTTGGGTAGTTGAGGGTTTCGCAGGGTCTAAGTCATTGATGGGAAGGTCCTGCTTTGTGAGATCTTCTTGCCCTGATGAGGAAGTGATATGAGGATCACTTACAAGAAGATTGTAGTATTCTTGATACTCCCTCATCTTCTTTTTGAATATGTCAAGGAAAGCTGTGCATTCTGACAAGTAATGACCACTTATTTGATGGTATGGACACCAATGATCTTCAGTCCCCTTAACGAGGCGAAGGGGTTGCCATGCCTGCTTTGGTGTGATTATGCCTTCTTGAAGCATTATAATGAAGAAGGTGTAGAGAATTTCAGGGACTTCATCCTCCTCCTGGATGGTTACAACATGAGAGGCCTCAGCTGCCCCGAAGGCCTTCTTTAGAGCTTCATGCTTTATCTAACCCTTCTGAATCAGGGCCTCAATGATGTCCTTCAGCATGTAGCAGTCATCCGTAGGATGATTAATCCTCTGATGATAAGCACAATAATTCACCTGATCATCAAGGCGAAATTGCTTGGGGAACTTGGTTTCTGGAAGCTGAATCATATTCTGCTCCAATAATAACTGGAACAACGTAGGGACCCATTCCTTCTCAAAGGGATAGACCTTTTTCCTATGTCTGGAGATATAATCATTCTGATCAAAGTTGGCTGGTGGAGGTACCCTATTGTACGATGGTTGTTGCTTGCTAGCCTGGGGTGTTACTGTTGTTGTGGTTACCACTTTAGAGAGGTCCAAAGTTTGGGGGGAAGACTTCTTTGAATCAGTGACCACGACGGTTGTACTGATTACCCCTTTCTATTTGTAGCCCTATGCATTATTCCGAGCGCTACCATTGCCCCAATTGCTTGTTGAACTTCTAGATGGCTGTGGTGTCCCACCATGATGGCGTGACAAACTTTCTATGCGAACTGATTTAAAGATCAACTCTGACATGGAGGTCGGATTGGAGGCATCGACATGTAGAGTGGTTTTAGGTCGCATATTTCGCACGCAAGTTTGGACTGCTTCCTTCTCAAGCGTAGGATTAGGATGGAGGGAAGCAAAGTTTCTCTATCTTGATATGAACGGATCTATAGGCTCATCGAGGTCTTGAGTCAGGGTGAGAAGCTCCATGGTTTGAACCTCTCTCTCGATCTCATAGAAGCGTTGATAGAACACTCTCTCGACCTCATAGAAGCGTTGCTAGAACAATTTCTCCATCTCCTCCCATGTATGCACTGAGTTTGGAGGAAGTCGGGCATATCATTGAAATACCGGACCATCAAGG
This sequence comes from Amborella trichopoda, assembly GCF_054954075.1. NCBI lineage: Eukaryota > Viridiplantae > Streptophyta > Magnoliopsida > Amborellales > Amborellaceae > Amborella > Amborella trichopoda. The sequence continues at coordinate 24,977,810 of NC_142347.1, read as the reverse complement.
GTCTCGATGAACTGGCGGAGAAGAAGTCTCCTGTCAGCTGCCATTTCCCAACATATCGCCTGGAAGTAGGCGATATGCTGGTTTGGGGAGGTGGTTCCACTGGATAGAGGAAACTTTCCTTTCTTAGAGTCTGAGGGGAACAAGACTTGATCAATATAGGCGATGTATGGTCTTTGATAAGGCATCACCCCCTGTATGCCTGGAATTTGTCTGTTCTTTAAGCTATGGGTGACCATAGCGTCAATATCAGACTAACAGACTAGATGAGGGACATAATTGTCCTGTAAGGTAGATGGAGGAGGCTACCGTGGAGGTATACCATTAGAGTGATTGGAATTGAGCTTATGGCTATCTGATTGGCATGCAGCATCAGTACGATTGATCTTATCCATCATCGCGAGCACCATATCCTCAAACTTGTTCATGCGATCCTCCTGCGCATCATTGGATGCACATACAACCATTACGCTGACCATTTCTCTACGGAGGTCAACGTTAGTGGTGATAGAAGGTTTGCGAGCTTGATGGGTTGGACATGATAGGTCAGTCAGTAAGAGGTCAGCATGCCCTGATTGAACTGGACTTTTGTACCCAGATTGCATTTGAACTGGTTCTTGACGGTCTAGGGGCCGTGGCTACGAGGTCGATTCACGACATTCTTGGGACTGTGATTCTCGACGGGCTTGGGGCTGTGGCTGCGGGGTCGATTCACGACATTATGCAATAGTAACCACAGCACAGGGCTCATAGAGCTCTTCTTCAGGCTTCATCATCTGAAGGATGTAGAAGGGATTCAGGTGAAGAGGGTCGTCAAAATTGGCTGTTTTGACTACCTTGGTCACCTCCCTAGTCAAATTTTGCAGACCTCTATTGTGTTTAGCCTTGAGGTTTTGATGGCCCTCTTGCCAAAACTGCGATCTAGATCATGGTTAGTCAACTCTTCTTGCACAGGAGAGAGCTGTCTCCATCAGGTGTGGCAAAGGATGAGGACCAAAAAATTGGACAATCTTGGGCCAGGGATGATGAAGGACTTGATTTTCTATGAGGTCCATGTCGTGAGCTCTCTTATGAGCTCCAGAGACATGACCAAAGTGTTGGGGCTGGTTCACGATGGTACTCTTAAGGAAAACCTCCGAGTACCAAGGCTGAAGGTGCTTACTCAATGAAGAATGAGCAAGCAGGAGAAGGGTTGACTTATAAGGAGGTCTGAGTTGAGGATGAGGGGAGCACTGAGATGGCGACGTGAGTGCGCCCCTTGAAGAAGGAACTTGGGGGATCTGGGGGTCCACCGGGGCTCGTGCACGTGAGCTAGCTTTAAGAGGTCAAGAACTACGAGCAGAAGTCTGTAAGAGAACAGGTGTAGTCCTGCCCCTTACAGGATGCGCTTGTGTGTGCATGGGAGGAGGACGAGGAGGTCGCCTCTTGTGTACTCGGGTTGTTGCAGTAATGGTGTTGCCTCGAGTAGTGAGATGCACATGAGTGGCGTGTGGAGGATCTGGCCTCGTCAGGTTCGATCCTGGATATGGACTTGAGGTAATAGAAGGGTTGCCCCAAAGTTTGACTCAAGTGGGTGACCCACGAGTCTTGTGGTGTATGTACGAGGTGGAGACCTTGGGGTTTCCACCTCACTGTGTTGAACCTCTAGGGATAGAGACCCCTGGTGCATGTGGGGGGTAGCCTCATAGTGACCCGTAGAAGAAATGGCAACTCGCTCGCCTTTCACAGAAAGGGACTAAGCAGCCTTTCCGCGTACCTCAGGAACATGACTGGTAAGTGACTTGCCGGTGGCTGGGTGCATGCTGTGTGGGGCAAGATAAGTGTCGCTCATGCAAGGCACCTTGGTGGAATTTCCATCAGAGTGAAGAGATGGGGAGTGCGGGACCTTCAATTCCCTCCTCACACCGGTCCAGGTTAAGACTTGGGAGCTAGACAAGGGGTCTTTACTCAAGAGGATGGTCGGGAATAAAGTCGAAGGACCATGTTCCCTAGGGACACTTTCCAAAAAGGGGATATGAAAATCCACGTTTCGGATGAATGGGTTGAACCCAACAACCATAAGTGATGTGAAAAGATGATGAAAGCAGATAAAGAAGAAACTAGCCAAACAAGAATGATTCGACTAAGGGGTAGTAAGTCTGTAGTGGAGTCGCCAAGGTGGTTAGGTGCCTCGATCTCCCCCTCCAGGTCCTGGGGAATCAGGGAGGCTCACATCTCGAATTTTGGTAAAGACCCGAGATGTTCATGAGTTCACTCTCTCGGGAACCTCGCTTGAAAATAGGGGCAAGTGTTACCAATCTGCGAGAGAGGAATTTAAATGGTGGGTTGAGGACTTACTAGAGCTGACTTGCATGGACGCCCTCTTAAATGAAGAAGAAAGCCCCCCAATAAGGAAACTGGTTTGGAATCGCCTCCCTTGGCTCGTATTCTTCTTATTTTATGCTTTCTACAATCAAACACATATATGTCAAAGGTTATGGGACAGGTGGGTCAGGGCTCACACTTTTCCTCTTTTATGAACGTATGGAAGCATGCGTATTCAGAAATAAGAAAGAAAGAAAGGGGAGAGAAGGATTCGACCGAGCGAGAAGGTCAGGGCAGTGACTAGGTTGGTGGATAATTGACATAACGTGGTGGTGAAATGGGCTCAATAACCGAGACCGACTTACTGATCACTACTAGACGTTATTGTCGATATTGACTAGCTACGCACGATGGTGAGTCTGTCATGGTAGTAAAGTGGCCCAAGCGAACCTGACGCAACAACATTATGTCTAGGCGACCTGACTGCCATGAGATGCTAACCTCAATCGCTCTTAGTCGAACGAGAGAGCAGCAGAGGGATGGTTAAAGAGAAGAAGGGGATAGACGGAAGGAGAGAGAAAAAGGAAGAGGAGATGGAATCGGTGCTAGACATCATCGACTGTTTTAGGAGATGGGAGAGAGAGGAAGCAGTCGGTGCTAAGCTTCACCGACTGTGTCAGATGAGAAGAGAGGAAGGGAACCAACTGGTGCCATCTGACATAAGAAGAGAGGGAATAGACCAACCAGTGCTACGCCTCGCCGATCGATAAAAGAAGAGAAAGAAAACAAATCGGCACTAGGTATTGTCAATTGATGAATGAAGAGAGAGGAAACCAACTGGCATGAAGTCTCACTGACTGATAGACGAAGAGACAGAGCACAAACTGGCATGAAGTCTCACCGACTGATAGACGAAGAGGGAGAAGACCAACCAGTGCTAGGTCTTACCGACTGACAGAGGAAGAGAAAGAAAACCAATCGGTGCTACGTCTCGTCGACTGATAGATAAAGAGGGAGAAGACCAACCAGCACTAGGTCTCGTCTCTTGATAGAGGAATAGAGAGAAAACCAATCGACGCTAGGTCTCGCCGATTGATAGACAAAGAGGGAGAGGACAAACCGACGTTAGGTCTCACCGACTGACAGAGGAATAGAGAGAAAACAAACCAGTGCTAGGTCTCGTCGACTGGTAGATGAAGAGGGAGAAGAAGAGAGAGAAAGAGAGAAGAAATAGAAAAAAGAGAGAGAAAGAGAGAGCGAAGAAAGAGAGAGAGAAGCAAGAGAAAGAGAGAGAAGAAGTAGAGAAAGAGAGAAGAAAGAGAGAGAGGGGAGGTATTAGAAATTTGCCTGCCTGAAGGGTATCGACCCTTTTCTTCTCTCTCCTCTTTCTCTCTCTCTCTAAGACGTACTCACATGCTCAAACAAGGAATCGAAATTTCTATTCAATCTTCTCAAAAATCAACTGAAGATCAAGGTTCTTTATGCAGGTGGGCATGTCATTTTATAATGAGGCAGTGCCTGTTTTTATAGAGTTGTGCCCAAACATGGCTAGATTGATCAAAATTAGTCCTAATTGCTAAAAATTAAGATTTAATTGAATTCGAAGAAATTCAAAAAATGGGTGCAAAAAGATTGTTTTGCCCCTGCCTAACAATGTCTGGAATTTCAGAACAATCCCTGTGGCTACCCGAAAACTTACGTGATCTTCCATGGCTGACCCGGGGTTGTTCTAATGCCTGTTTAATCGAAAGATTATTGTTTTCTTATAGGGCTCGACATGGTGATTATTTTGATACCAACTTCGAGCCATGAATCATGTTTTTTAGTCATATTCATGAGACTTGAAATTTGTTTGAATCTTGGAAACTTCGAATCGATAGTGCGGTCATTCCTCAATGTTTTTTTGTGATTTCTTCATCATTACGCACTAAGCATGTCATCACAATCGCGAGGCAACAATCGTAACATGATTTGGAGCCCGAATGAAGATTTCACAACTTTTAAGTTTTGGCCGGAATTTAGAATCCAGCGGTCAAAATTTCAGTAACTTCATCAGCTTCGTGCATGAAATCTGATCATCCATCATGTCCACTGTTCAGTCCAATGATAGCCCTGAACCTTACACACTCAATGAAATTAAACAACCACCTTTAATGGTGTTTTGGTGTAGTGCGGCCATATGGGAATAGTGTGCGACCGCTCCTGTTTCAATGTTTTGCTCATATCATTGTTCTGGAGTGTCTGATCAAGCCAAAACTTGTTCCATAAAGGTTTTCGACCATGCCGGATCCAATGACGGTGGTCTCACAATGATTTGAGACACCAAAAATGTACCTCCTGTTGTAGGGTCCATTTCAGGGTGCTAGAGGCCAATTTTCCAAAACCTGTTTGCTTGTTTTTGCTGCCTTAAATATGTCTGATCATGATGAAACTTGGTAGGTGATCTTTTGAAGTGTTGATGATGATCTTTGAGCAATTATGGGGCCATCATGAGACTTTTGGGAATTTTCCACTGTTTTGCAGGCTTTATTGACGTGCTTCCTACCAGGGACCAAGGTGATGAAAAATAGGTTCAAACAATGAGCACATCATCAATCGAATGTTTTCAAGATTCAAGTAAATTTCAAGTCTTGTGATCATGGCTCAAAAATATGATTCATGGCTCGAAGTTGGTATCAAAATTATCTTCATGCTGAGCCCTACAAGAAAACAATAATCTTTCGATTAAACGGGCATTAAAACACCCTTTGATCAGCCATGAAAGATCATGCAAGATCTCGGGCAGCAGCAGGGATTGTTCAGTAATTCTATATATTGTTAGACGGGCAAAATAGTCATTTTGCACCCTTTTTAAGAATTTCATTCAATTCAATTAAATCTTAATTTTCAGCAATTAGGTCTAATTTTGATCGATACACCCATGTTTGGGCACAATCAGGCACCGCGTCATTGTAAAAAGACCGCTTGGCCTTGAGTTGATGGTTTGAAGATTGAATAAAAATTTTGATTCCTTGCTTGAGCCTATGAGTACATCTTGGAGAGAGAGGAGAGAGAAGAAAAGGGTAGGTACCCTTTGAGCAGGCCCCTTTCTCTCTTTTCCTCTCTCTCCTTATTTTCCTTCTCTCTCTTCTCTCTCTTTCTCTCTCTTCTCTTTCTTATTGTCTCTCTTTATCTCTTCTCTCTCTATCTTTCTCTCTTCTCCCTCTCTTCTCTTTCTCTCTTTCTTCTCTCCTCTATTCTCTCTCTTTCTCTCTCATCTTCTCTTCTCGTCTCTATCTTCTTCTATCAACTAGCGAAACCTAGCGTCGGTTGGTCTTCTCTATCTTCTTTTGACCACTGACGAGACCTAACACCGGTTGGTCTTCTCTATCTTCTTCTGACAACTAGTGAGGCCTATCATCGGTTGGCCTCCCCTCTCGTCTTCTATCAGGCAGTGAGACCTAACGTCAGGTTGTCTTCTCTCTCTGCTTCTATCAGTCGGCGAGACTTAGTGCCGATTGGTTTTCTCTCTCTTCTTCTATCAATCAACGAGACCTCACACCGGTTGGTCTTCTCTCTCCTCTTTTATTAATCAATGAGACATAGTGTCGGTGGATCTTCTCTCTCTTCTTCCATCAGTCGGTGAGACCTAGCACCGGTTGGTCTTCTCTTTCTTCTTCTATCACTCGATGAGACATAACTCCGGTAGGTCTTCTCTTTCCTCTCTTATCAGTCAGCGAGACCTAGCGTCGGTTGATCTTCTCTCTCTTCTTCCATCAGTCGGTGAGACCTAGTGTCTGTTCGTCTTCTCTTTCTTCTTCTATCAGTTAGCGATTCTTAGCGCCAATTGGTGTTTCTCTCCTCTTCTTACGATCGGCAGGACCTAGCGCCGACTGGTTTTCCCTCTCTTCTTCTGTCAGTTGGCGAGACTTAGCGTCAGTTGGTCCCCTTCCTCTCTTCTCATCTAACATCGTCGGTGAAGCCTAGCACTGACCGCTTCCTCTCTCTCCTAACTCCTGAAACAATCAATAATGTCTAGCACCGACTGCATCTCCTCTTCCTTCTTTCGCCTCCTTTTTTCCTTCTTCTCTCTCATTCAGTTTATTCCCTTCTTCTCTTTAACCATTCCTTGGTTACTTTTTTGTTCGACTAAGTGGGGTTGAGGTTACCATCACATGGCGGTCTTGTCGTCTAGTCGTAATGTTGTTGCGTCAGGTTCACTTGGCCCGCTTTTCTGCCACGACATACCGACCATCATGCTTAGTTAGTCGATATTGGAAATAATGTCTAGTAGTGATCCCGTGAGCCGGTCTCAGTTATCGATCTCGTTTTGCCTCCACGTTACGCCAATCATCCACCAGCCTAGTCACTATTTTGATCTTCTCGCTTGGTCGAATAATTCCCCCCCCCCCCCGTTTTTCTTTCTTCTTTTTGAATGCGCATGCTTACGTTTGTTCATCAAAGAGGAAAAGGGTGAGGCCTGACCCACCTATCCCATAACCCTTTCCATATATGTGTGTGATTGTAAGAAATCAGAAAAGAAGAAGAATACTATCCAAGGGAGCCGATTGCGAACGAGTTTCATCACTGGGGGGCTTTCTTCGTGATCTAAGAGGGTGCCCACGTGAGTCAGCCCGAGTAATTCTTCTTTCACCAGTTGCTTACACCTGCCCCCATTATCGAATGACGTTCTTGAGAGAACGATCGCACAAACGCCCCGGGTCTTTACTTGACATTACCATGATATGTCTGGTTTAGATCCTCAAGTCGTCATTCACTGTCTCGGCATTGATCAGACTGTCAAACAAAAATCAACAAGGTCCAGGTCTGATCTTGAAATGTAGATAGATGCTGAGATAACTAAGCTTAGACAAACAGGTTTCATTCGTGAAGTCTAGTACCTGAAATGGCTAGCAAATGTCGTTCTGGTAAAGAAGAAGAATGGTCAAATCAGGGCCAGTATTGACTTTCACGATTTGAATACCGCTTGTCCCAAGGATGACTTCCCGTTGCCATTCACCGAGATGCTCATGGACTCCGCAGCTCATTGTGAAATATTTTACTTAATGGATGGATACTCCGGTTATAGTCAGATAAGGATGGCGCCCGAAGATGAAGAGGCCACATCATTCTTAACTTGAAAGGGGTCTTTTGTTACACAATGATGCCTTTTGGATTAAAGAATATCGACGCCACATACCAGAGAGCAATGAAATCCAAAGAGACGAACGCTCATATGAGAGATCTTGAAAAGGTGTTCCAGTGCTTGCGTGTCCATTAGCTAAAAATGAACCCTCTAAAATGCACTTTTGACGTGCACTTGGGAAAATTCTTGGGGTTGCTCGTCAAACATCCCTGGTGGCATAAAACTAGGGATCTTAAAATATGAGCTTCAAGAAAAAGATTCTGATAGCTTGAGTTCATTTACCAAGAAGTTTTCGAAAGATAAAAGATTCATCAAGACAGCAGGACAAGTCTCATGACAAAGAGCATCATTCTCACAAGGTCATCAACATGCTTTCAAAAAATGTTGAAGATGCCTCAAGGAAGTTAAGTCAGCTATGACCTTGGACCAGAAATCGAGGTGATTCTCCAAGCTGCAAAGCAGTGGGTAGGGGTGGCTGTACCCAGAGCTGGTCAACTCGAAAAACTGAGGTACCTTCCTCGCCAAGGCAAAAAAGGTCAGTCAAACTTTGGACAGGCAATCGAGGTGATTATCCTAGCTGCACAGTAGTGGGTAGGGGTGGTTGTACCCAGAGCTGGTCACATCGACAAACTAAGGTACCCTACTTGCCAACAAACAACTAACTCTTGCAGCAGACAGCCCCAACGTACGGCCCTTTAGCACACCATTCATCCCCAAAACGTGGCTCAACACGAGAGGATGCAAGAAAACCCAAACCAAATGGGAACAATGCCCTTTGACATGGCACACAATTGGCAAAAGGGTCTGATTGTGAATGACAAGGTCTGTACAAAATCATCAGATTCAGAATCACAAACAGTCCACATGACGATGAAAAATTCGACAGAATCCCTCAAAAAAGTCTCTTCTCCCTCTAAAGTCCCCACAGACGGACCCGCTTACAATGCATCCCCATGTCTGAGCAGCGTAGTTACACCATTACACGAATGTCCTCGACATTCATGTGGTCTTGTGGCTAGGAAGACAAAAAGGAAAAGGCGAAGGAAACTTTCCGATTGATTGTCCTTCTCGCTTCTCTTAAAGCACAACATTCGGTGGGACAAGCTGTTTTAACGTATTTTTCATCACCTTGGTCCCTTGTAAGAAGTAGTGGAAATTCTTGACAGTCTTAGAATAACCCCAGAACTAGTCAAGATCTTTATTAGCACTTCAAAATACCATCTGCTAATCAGACATGTCTATCGTAGTGAACACAAAGAAACAATTTCAGCAAAATAGGTCTCTCACACCCTGAAACTGACCCCTACAACTGGAACTACATTTTCGGTGTCTCAAATCACTATAGGACCAGCACCATTAGATCTGGCATGGTCAAAAAACCTATGGGTCAAGTTTTGGCTTAATCGGATACTCCAGAACAACGATATAAGCCAAACATTGAAACAGGAGAGGCCGCACACTATTCTCATATGGCCTCACTGCACCAAAACACATCGACAAACTAAGGTACCCTACTCGCCAACAAACAACTAACTCTTAAAGCAGACGGCCCCAACGTACGGCCCTTTAGCACACCATTCATCCTCGAAACGTGGCTCAACACCAGAGGATGCAAGAAAACCAAATGGGAACAATGCCCTTTGACATGACACACAATTGCCAAAAGGGTCTGATTGTGAATGACGAGGTCTGTACAAAATCATCAGATTCAGAATCACAAATAGTCCACATGAAGGTGAAAAATTCGACAAGATCCCTCAAAAAAGTCTCTTCTCCCCCTAAAGTCCCCACAGACGGACCCACTTACAATGCATCCCTACGTTTGAGCAGCGTAGTTACACCATTACATGAATGTCCTCGACATTCATGTGTTCTTGTGGTTAGGAAGATAAAAAGTGAAAGGCGAAGGAAACTTTTCGATTGATTGTCCTTCTCGCTTCTCTTAAAGCACAACATTCAGTGGGACAAGCTGTTTTAACGTATTTTTCATCACCTTGGTCCCTTGTAGGAAGCAGTAGAAATTCTTGACAGTCTCAGAATAACCCCAGAACTAGTCAAGATCTTTATTCGTACTTCAAAATACCACCTGCCAATCAGACATGTCTATGATAGTGAACACAAAGAAACAATTTCAGCAAAATCGGTCTCTAACACCCTGAAACAGACCCTTACAACTGAAACTACATTTTCGGTGTCTCAAATCACTATGGGACCACCACCATTAGATTTGGCACTGTAGAAAAATCTATCGGCCAAGTTTTGGCTTAATCGGATACTCCAGAACAAAGATATAAGCCAAACATTGAAACAGGAGAGGCCGCACACTATTCTCATATGGCCTCACTGCACCAAAAGACCATTAAAGGTGGCGGTTTTTACAGTCATAGAACACCACTTTCAAGGGCCGTAACTCACTCGTTCAGAGTCAGATCATCCCAAATTTGGTGAGCATATTTGCCTCATCAAGACGAACAATTCGATATGTGGCATGCCTCGAGACGATGTCCGAGCATGGAGAAAAGCTAGAGAGAGGTTGTCGATCGATGAAGAAGTTGTAGAAAATTCAGCGGCGACACGTGTCGCTCGATAGATCAAATCATTACTCTCATGCAACAGATTGACTTGAAACCAATTTCATTGTTTGTGTAAGGTTCAAGTCTATCATTGGTTCGAATCCCATACATGATGGACGGTCAGATTCCATGGACGAAGCTGATGAAGGGTTTAAAACTCCAATCGTCGGATTATAGATGCTGGCCAAAACTCAAAAGTTACGAACGTGTCCCGTTTGTTTGCACGCGATAGTGACGGCATGCTCAGTGCACTACAATGAAGAAATCATAGGAAAACATCAAGGAATGAGAGCATCATCGATCCAAAGTTTTCAAGATTCAAGCAAATTTCAAGCCTCATGATCATGAATCGAAGTTGGTATCAAAACGATCGCCATGCCGAGCCTTACAAGAAAACAATAATCTTTCGATTAAATGGGCATTAGAGCACCCTCAGGTCAGCCATAGAAGATCATGCAAGATCTCAGGCAGCAGTAGGAACTGTTCCAAAATTTCACACATTTAGACAGGGGTAAAACAATCATTTTGCACCCATTTTTAAAATTTATTTTAATTCAATTAAATCTTAATTTTCAAAAATTAGATCTAATTTTGATCAATCCACCCATGTTTGGGCACAATTCTATATAAATAGGCATTGCCTCATTGTAAAAAGACTGCTCAGCCTTGAGTTGATGGTTTGAAGATTGAATAAAAATTTTGATTCCTTGTTTGAGCCTGTGAGTACGTCTTGGAGAGAGAAAGGAGAGACATGAAAAGGACCGATACTCTTTGATCAACCAACTTTCTCTCTCCTCCATCTCTCTCCTTCTTTTCCTTCTCTCTCTTCTCTCCCTTCTCTCTCTTTCTCTCTTCTCTTTCTCTTTCACTCTCATCTATTTCTCTCACTTTCTCTCTCTTCTCTTTCTCTCCTCTCTCTCTTTCTCTCTTCTCTCTCTTCTCTTTTTCTCTTTTCTCTCTCTTTCTCTCTTCTCTCTCTTTTCTTTCTCTCTCTTCTTTCTCTTTCTCTCTCTTCTCTCTCTTTCTCTCTCAACTTGTCTTCTTGTCTCTTTCTTCTTCTGTCAACCAGCAGGACCTACCGTCAACATTCTTCTCTATCTTCTTCTGACAACTGGCGAGACCTAATGCCGGTTGGACTTCTCTATCTTCTTCTGACAACGAGCAAGGCCAAGCACCAGTTGGCCTCCTCTCTCTTCCTTTATCAGTTGATGAGACCTAGCACCGGTTGGTGTTTCCTATCTGCTTCTATCAGTCGGCGAGATCTAGTGTCGGTTAGTTTTCTCTCTTGGCATATATCTGTCGGTGAGACCTAGTGCCGATTGGTCTTCTCTCTCTTCTTCTATCAATCAACGAGACCTAGGGCCGGTTGGCCTTCTCTCCCCTCTGCTATCAGTTGGGGAGACCTAGCGCTGGTTAGTCTTCCCTATCTTCTTTCATCAGTTGGTGAGACCTAATGTTGGTTGGTCTTCTCATTCTTCTATCAGTCGGTGAGACTTGTCACTAGTTGATCTTCTCTCTCCTCTCTCCTCTTCTATCAGTCGGCGAGACTTAACGCCGGTTGGTCTTCTCTCGGTGAGACCTAGCACCGGTTGGTCTTCTCTTTCTTCTTCTATTAGTCGACGAGACTTGGAGCTGGTTGGTCTTCTCTCTCCTCTTCTGTTAGCCAACAAGACCTAACGTCGGCTTGTTTTCCGTCTCTTCTTCTGTCATTTGGAGAGACTTAGTGTCAATTAGTCCCCTTTCTCTCTTCTCATCTAACATAATCGGTGTAGCCTAGTGCCGACTGCGTCCTCTCTCTCCCATCTTCTGAAAGAGTCGGTAATGTCTAGCTCCGACTGCATCTCCTCTTCCTTCTTCTCCCTCCTCTTTTCCTTTCTCTCTCTCATTCTATCTATTCCCTTCTTCTCTTTAACCATTCCTCGGTTACTCTTTCGTTCCACCAAGAGTGATTGAGGTTAGCATCTCATGGCGATCCTGTCGCCTAGACGTAATGTTATTGCGTTCGCTTGGCTCGCTTTACTGTCATAACAGACCGACCATCGTGCTTAGCTAGTCGATATTGGCAATAACGTCTAATAGCGATCTCGTGAGCTGGCATCTGTTACCGTGCCCGTTTTGCCACCACATTACGCCAATCATCCACCAGCCTAGTCACTACTCTGATCTTCTCGCTTGGTCAAATTCTTCTCCCCCCCGCCATCTTTCTTTCTTCGTTTTGAATACGCATGCTTGCGTATGTTCATAAAAGAGGAAAAGGGTGAGGCCTGACCCAGCTGTCCCATAGCCTTTACCATATATGTGTGTGATTGCAGGAAAGTAGAAAATAAGAAGAATACGAGCCAAGGGAGGCGATTTCGAACTAGTTTCATCACTGGGGGCTTTCTTCGTGATCTAAGAGGGTGCCCAAGCGAGTCAGCCCGAGTAAGTCCTGAACCCACCTTTGAATTCCTCTCTCACCTTTTGGTAACACCTGCCCCCATTTTTGAACGAGGTTCCCGAGAGAGCGATCTCACAAACGTCCTGGGTCTCTCCCGAAACTCGAGACGTGTGATGCCCAATCCTCCAGGGATTTGGAAGGTGGGATCGAGGCAACTAACCAATACCTCTCCTCTATCATTAAGGCATCATGAGAGGCATCAACGCACAAGCTATTATGTATAGAGGACAACTACTTTCCTACTGCTGTAATAGAATCACCAACATGACCAGACACATCTTTGTTCCATGCACACATGACCCCCTTCAAAAATTTCAACTTTGTAACAAAGCAGAAAAAAAATGTCTTCCCCACCCAGACTTGCCAAGATGTCGAAATTATATGAATAAAATCAGATGCATTTGCCCAAGTTGAGAAATATTTAAAGGGTTTCGGCTTGAGAGGAACCAAATCTAACATGATACAAGTAAAAAGCAATGGTCAGGGTTCCCCTTGGGGAGAGACTCTACTTTGGATTATGGATAAGTCAATACCCAATCCGTGGTTGCTGTGACACAATCTAATCTCCCTCTATTACATCTCCTACTAAGCTGACTATTAAAGCAAGAAAACCACCCTCTTTGAATGGTCCGTAAGTGGGCAATTAAACACAACCAGTGTAAAGTTTCTTGAGTCTGGGGTTAAGGAGCCACTATTCCCATCCTTTTCAAACTCAGCAATAAAGTGATCATATCCCTTAGTGCCAACCAAGGAACTGTAGTGACAGCCCCTATACCTCTCATATGATCCTAAAGTAAAGCTCTCCAAGACACAGAATTAAACACATGTTCCCCAAATATCACAGACATTTTACCATTATATAAACGAGTCGCCTTAATGGTAATCATCTGGTTAATAACATTAATCATATTTATTGAATAGATTGAAGAATTCCAAATGAATATGCTTTTGGATCTACCATTGACATAACTAGCAACAAAGCTAATATAAAACCCCAATTTCTTTGACCAAACACTTCCACTGGTAATTTAGTCTCTAGAAGAGATAAAAGCCCCACATTTTTCTGGCTTTCATGAAGACCAATGTCAGAAACCCTCCCGCGGCCTTGAAGGCCAAGAACAATCTATGCAACCGCTGACATATAAAAACTTCATAATTAAAAGGCTTGCTAGAAGTAGGCCTACCTTTATTGGCCGATGGGATACCTTGGGTTTTTTTTGTAGACTTGCGAGAAGCCACTTTCTTTCTACGAAAAGATTCCACAGAGGATGTTATTTTTTAGCGTAACTTAACCATGTACTCACCGACAACATTCTCCTGCATGTTACTGCCAATACCCTCCTGACCATCGATTGGTATATCAGTCCCAGATAAACCTTCAATCTAGTCATGAGGATAAATTGAGTGTTCACGAGCAGCAACAACCATAACATCTTGTTGTGTACGAGTGTCAACATCAACAACAACGATGTGTATGCTCAAAAACAACATTGGGTATGCCATGATCCATAGAGCCTGCTAATAGTTTTTAGGCAACATCGGCAATAGTAGCAGCAGTATGGTCCTCACCGAAAGAGCCATCGCGAGCAGAAACATTAGCCAAAGATCCTTCGGAACTACATCTAGTTATTCTCGAAACACAACTTCCTCCTTGACATCAGTAATCTCTGAGTCAATATCATAGATTGGATTCTCATGAACGCTATGAGCAACCACCTGCTTGCAGGTAGCAAATAATGCTGAAATTTTATGGATAAGACTTTGATATCATGTTGCAAGTTTTTAGATAATGCTCCGATATCACTGTTGATTTTTAAATAACACATACTTATGGAGAGATAGACACACAACTCAACTTTACTTAAGTTTGATTTTCACACGCTCACATTTCAACCACAGGACAGGTTACACATATCTCATGACATGATGCCCATTTATATGCATCTACAACAATTATGCCTCTACCCACAACTCACAACCCACAACTCACAAACGTGGTTTGATAACTACCTACAAAGCATATGTGTTTAGATAACTTCCAACTACTCATTACTCACAAAGCTACGTGAAGAGAGAGAGAGAGATAACTACCCATACACCACTATCTACATATCTATTTATGTGGAGAGAGAGAAAGATAACTACCCATACACCACTATCTACATATCTATTTATGTGGAGAGAGAGAAAGATAACTACCCATACATTCCTATTATTTTTCATCATCATCTTCAACACTCCCCCTTGATGCAAAATTTCATATTTTTTTTTTAAATTTCTTCTTCTTGCTTCTTGTTTCTTCTTACTTCTTCTTCTGCTTCTTGCTTCTTTTTCTACTACCTTTTTCTTTTTTCTTCTTCTTTTTCTTCTACTTGTTTCTTGCTGCATCTTGCTGCATGCTTTGGTTCTTCTTCTTCTACTTGCTTCTTGCTTCATGCTTTTCGTTCTTCTTCTTCTACTTGCATCTTGCTTCATGATTTTGGTTCTTCTTCTTCCCCTACTTGCTTCTTCTTGCTTTTGCTTCTTCTTCTTTCTTCTTGCTCTTTTTTGTTTTTTAAAAGAACACGTTCTTTTTTTTTTTTTTGGACTTTTCATGGCATCATCATGTTTTATGCCTTCTCATGGCATCATCATGCCTTTTCATGACATGACAAACTATGACTTCAATGTCCTTTTTTTTCTAAAGACATATCATCATGCCTTTTCATGACATGACAAACTAGGACTTCAATGTCCTGTTTTTCTAAACACAATTTCTTTTTTTATGACTTCTTAATAGGCACTCTCATGCCTTTTCACAGCATAGATTTCCCATGATGCCTTTCCCTGGCACGACATACCAGGACTGTGGTGTCCTGTTTTTCTTCTTTTCCAAACATCATTTTCATTTTTCCTACACCCACATATGCATGGATTTCCCACGAGGACTACTCATGTCCCCCTTTCAGATATTTTTTTTTTTTTAAATCTTATTTTTTGAAAACGTTTGCAAAAATATGACATCAAGGGCTCACAAATTTTGTTTCCCACTTTTTTCATTTTTTTTTAAAAAAATCTCCATCTTCCTTTTCCATGAACATCACAATTTTTTTCCCCTTTTCTTTTTTTGCAAATAATTTTTTTTGTTTTGTTTATTTTTTTGTTTTTTATCACCTTATTTGTTTAATCAAGACCCAAACATTGTTTTCATTTTAATTTTCCAATGCTCATAAAGATCACCTCTAAAAATTGAAATTGATGGTTGAGAAATATTTGAGTTGCTAATTTTTGCCATATGGAAAAATGCATGAAAATAAAGAATTTTTGTCACTTTCCTTTCAGTTTTATCTCTGTCCTCTTCTCCAAGTAATAAATCTCCACCAATGCCTATCTCTTAGGAAACTTGACACTCCAATGCCTATCTTTGACAACCTCTCTCTGAGGGTTTTGGGCTCGCCACTCTTTTGTTTCACAACCTGGGCTCTCTTCACAACCTAGGCTCTTTTGACAACCTGAGCTCTGATATCATGTTGAAATTTTATGAATAAGGATTTCA
This sequence comes from Amborella trichopoda, assembly GCF_054954075.1. Lineage (NCBI taxonomy): Eukaryota > Viridiplantae > Streptophyta > Magnoliopsida > Amborellales > Amborellaceae > Amborella > Amborella trichopoda. The sequence goes on along the minus strand of NC_142347.1, from coordinate 24,961,839 downwards.
TATCATATTGCAATTTTTTGGATAATGCTCTGCTACCACTGTTGATTTTTAAAAATCATGTAGTCACGTACTCATGGAGAGATAGACACAACTCACAAATGTGGTTTGATAACTACCTGCAACGCATACGTGTTTAGATAACTCACAAAGCTACGTGAAGAGAGAGAGAGAGAGAGAGAGAGAGAGAGAGATAGAGAGAGAGAGATAACTACCCATACACATAGATAGAGAGAGATAACTACCCATATATCACTATGTATTTATAAACGTCGAGAGAGAGAGATAAGTACCCATACATTCTTATTATTTTGCATCATCATCTCAACAACTACCCATACATTTCTATTATTTTGCATCATCATCTTCAACAAATAAATCCACATTTTGTTGTCTTTGAGCATTGGCAACAGTAGCATCTGAAGCAATCTTTAAACTAAATTCATAGGGACGTCCAACATGATTAGAAGCTTCAATATTAACAATAGATTACAGTTGGGCCGTAACATTTTCCACAATCACAATAGTCTCTTTACTCAACGTGTCTTTTTGAGGCACGTTCTCATAAATGAGCATCTACAGATGGTAGATGTGGTGAAGTACAAGAGTTATCACCAAAAGGCTCATCAACTGACAGCACAACTTTGGAAGAAATATGGCCATCAATATTTGTGACTGTAGCACTCACATCTTCTTGCTAACCTAATATGTGACAACAACTGTAGCCAATACACCATTCTCCTTATGACTACCACTTGTCCCCCCAAGATTAGTACCACCTGTTATGCAATCATAGAGACCATCGACTTGCGTATTATCCAGCAAATGAGCATCCTCTGTTACATTTGATAACATGCTAAAGCCATTCGAACTGGTATCCTTGTCCTTTTTTTGAACAAAGCTTGCGCGACTTAATTTGGGCTTACGCCCCCTTCGACATTTAGAGAATGATGAGGGAATGAACTTGTAAAAAAATTGTTACCTATATTTCTACTCATTAATGTCAAACCATACCTCATTTGGATATTTATTCTCTAAATCCATTGCAATGCAAATTCTTGGTTCAGCCTTTGAGCGCATTTTCATAGGTTTTTCCGTGATGATGGGCTTACCCATGGTAGAAGAGATCTAAAACATGTTGGTATGTGTGAGTGGCCATGGGGCCTTTAAACGTGACATTTTATTCTCTCTTATGATTTAATGTTTATCACTAAAAATAAGGGCCTCTTAGAGAGAGACGATGTCATTATCTAATGGGTAGATGATAACTACCCACCTCTCAAGAATTATGGGCTACATTTTCTTAGAGATTCTAGGAGAAAGCCAAACGTTAAAGAACGACCTCCTCCATCCCTCTGTAACTAGGCCTTTCATGGCCATGGAGAAGCATGAACAGAGAAGTTATCTTTTGAGTTTTAATTGTTCCGAAAAATCCTGACCTCTGCGATCCATAGTCTCGCTACATTGGCCTCGACTCTTGGGAACTTGGTGGGTCCATCTCTTCCCTCAAGATTTCAATGAAACAAAATTTCCGGTTCCCAAAAACACCAAATGCAAACCTGGGAGTTTGATCTAATTCAGAAGTAAGAAACCACCATAATAGAAGAAAACTCAATATGCTATTTCAGTCTCCACATTTTCTGTAGCATACCCTTTCTATAATTCCACTCAGGTCTGTGACATAAGAAACAACCCAAAAGACAAATACTCCATCTTCCTAAGCACGAGTCGACCATCTCTTTTTTCAATTTAAATATAACATCTACCATTAATGGTCTTAAAGGGTCTGACATCCAAATCATCAAAATAAAGGACTCCATTTTAAAAGAACTTAGCACCAAATAAATGATCAGATCGTGCATGGATGGTGTATGGTGTATGAATGGTATGGGTATAGATGCATATGACGTATAGATGGTATGGGTATGAATGGGTATCGTATATGGATGAGTGGGGTATGGTGTATGGATGGTATGGGTATGGATGGTATGGAATATGGATGGTAGGAGTATGGATGGCTATGGTGTATGGATAGGTGTAGTGTATGGGTTAGTATAATGTATACGTAGGTATGATGTATAGGTAAATATTGTGTAGGACGTAGATTGTTTGGTATAGGGTGTATGGCGTAGGAAGTATGGAAGTGGGAATTTTGGAAGTGTGGGTGTAAGGGCCACAATTCATTGAACCTGACCATACGTGGCCGTAGAGAGAAGGAAGTCGAGCGAGGTGGAAGCACACGCCTGGTGATAAGGGTGAATGTTAGCACCGTCTGTATAATTTGGTCTAGCGCCGTCTATGTAGAATGAGGTTATCGTCGCGCGTGAAGATGAAAGAATGGTAACGTCGCTTGCGTAAGGCTATCACTGCACTCGAAGATGAAGGAGTGGTAATGCCGCGTGCGTAAGGCTATCGCCATCAGTGAAGAGAAGCAATGCCGCTCATCAACTTGGAGCATCGTTGCCTAGAGCGTCGTCAAGTGCCTTGCCATTTGGAGCATCGCCGCAACTGTGTTGCAATCAGGAGCATCGCCGCCTGGAGTAACGTCGTGCGTGATTGGTCTAGTTTGCAGCCGTCAATGGTGACAGCGTCATGCTGTACCTAACAACGCCGCGCAAGTGACGCTAGCCACAACTCTTTTCTCAACCACCCCGCGACATTTGCCATAGTTGGCCTCACCTACCCACACACCTCTAAATCGTGCACCTTCCCACCCTCAGCCTTGTTTTTTGCCTCCCTTTCCCCTTCCTTCCTTACTTTCTCTCTCTACAGGTTAGTGTGAGCCTTGTGCTACTACCATTAGGAGACTACCGACAGAAGGAAAATGTGACTTGAGCGTGGAGGATTCGAAGCGCCGTGACCTTAGGTAAGTGGACTGAGTGTTGTGGCGCCCTTAAGTCTTCCATGGAGTGATGGAGTATGAAAAGTAGGAAAAATGGTAAATTAAGATGCATGAATGTAGAATGCATGGAAAATGAAAAATGAGTATTCATCCATTTCCAAAGAACTTGGAAAATTATAAAAGTAACCTCCTTGCCAAACTTGCTAACTTCAGTTGTAAAATGGTGTGTATCATGGTGGTAGCATATTAATACTGTGGAAAGGAAATTTTCCAACAACTGCAAGGGCTTTTGCCCTGAGCCTTTTGCTGACCAAAAGGTGCCCGATTGGGCCCAAATCAATCTTGAATAAAAGACATAAGTGTCTACTTTATGCTTTCTTGTCATGACATGTTAAAATGTTACATGGATCGAATGATATGGCCAAAAGTGTGAGACATGTCACTACTCACAGTTGTTGTAAATTCCAGCAACTGTGACTTACTTTGGGCCATGCCTTTGCCCTAATAAAAGGCTTCCAAACGCCCTTAAATTACACCATTGGAAAGGTCTGTGAATGGGATCTAATGTGCATGTTTTGACATATCTGAAATTCCCTATAAATTTTGAGTTATGCCTCAAGATGCATTATCATGTCACTGCTTACTGTTTTCCAGTAACCATCACTTATATGTGCCCAAGCCTTTGATCTAATAAATGAGGCGCGATTTATTCGATAAGTGAAGCACCTAATTTTCTCATTTAGCTATTAATTGAAACATCGAATTTTTCTTGATACGTGAAAAGTGTGAATGATATATGATAATTGATATGCTTGTGCAATAAGATTATGCGAATGATGCTTCGCCACAATGTGCTATGTGAAAAAGTGATATGGCAATATAATTGTGATAACTTCATGATGAAAGTTTCTTGATAAGCGCCAAATTGCCAATAATGATTACCATGTGTAAGTACTCCATGCTAGCTTATGTGATGGGTGCCTTGTGATAAATGTCATATCGTTATAATGAGAATGTGATTTATTTTTTATAAAGCATTGAATTGGCATGAATGAATTGAATGCTCGAGCAAGAGATGACCATTACACAATGGGACACCCATTGATAGTGAACACTGCTATATTATATCAATGTGAGAATGGCCATTGTTTATGGATATTGGCCACTACGCGATGGGTCACTCATCAGTAGTGGAGACTGATGCACTGAGACAGTAATGCCAACATATTTCCTGACCTGCACAATGATAAGAATTGGTTAGGGGAGACAAGAGGGTCGCTCCCTGTGATTCTTGAAATGAGATATGTGATTGATTGATGCCTTGCAAGGTATGGGCATGTCGAACCCCAATACGCACAAGGGACCGTGTGCGTGAGTTGAGGGTATTACGAAGTGGATTATCGCACTTGTCATTACCCTCCCTCCTGTGGAATGGTAGAAGTCCTAAGCAACGGGATTGGCATGGCCCGATGGATAGGGTTTCTACTAGAAGGAGTAGGTGGATTAGGGAGTGAGTGTGTAATGAATGAATTGTGTATGTGATGTCCTGTAACTGTAATGACTGCATGATGATTGCTACTTGGATATCATGTCTATAATTGATGCATTGATTTGAACACATTTTTCAACACCTTGGTTCTTGATGCGGCATAAAGAGGAGCAAGTCAATAAAGCTTCAACATACAGTGGAAATTTCGTCACTCTCAGAATGGTCCCAGAACTGGTCAAGATCTTCATAAGCACTCCAAAAGGCCACTTGCCAATTTTCATCGCAATCAAACATATATAAGGTAGTGAACACAGAGAAACAATTTTGGCAAAGTTAAACTCTAGCACCCTAAAATAGACCATGTAACTAGAACTATATTTTTAGTGCATCAAACAGTTGTGAGACCACTACCATTGGATCCGGCACGGTCAAAAACCCCTATGGGTAAATTTTTGGCTTAATTGAGCACTCCAAGACAAAGTTATGGGTAAAATACCGAAAAGGGGTAGGTCGCACAATATTCCCGTGTGGTCACTCTGCACCAAAATACTATTAAAGGAGGCTGTTTTGACATTCATGGGTAGTGACTTTTGAGGCTCATATCTCGCTCGTTCTAAGTCGGATCGCGCTCAAATTTTGTGAGCATGTTCGTCGCATCAAGATGAGAGTTTTGTCATGATGATGCCCGAGCAGGTAGAAAAAATAGAGAGAAGTTTCCGATCCGTGAAAAAAATTGTAGAAAAATCAACAGCAACATGCCTTGCTGAGTGTTCAAATCATGACGCTTGTGCATCAGATCAACGTGAAACCAATTTCATCATGTGCGTAAGGCCCAGGGAAATTACTGGTCCGAGCCCCGTACATGATAAAGGGTTGAATTTCATACACAGAGGCGTCGAAGTTGCTGTAAACTCCAACCGCCAGATTTCAAGATTTTGGCCAAAAACCCAACACGTCAAAATCTTCGGCCGGATAAGAAATCGAGTAGAGTTTATTGCAACATGATCGTGACGGAATTCTCAGTATGATTTAGCAAAGAAATCAAGGAAAATCAACAAGAAACGAGCACATTATTGATCCAAAGTTTTCCAGATTCAAGCAAATTTCAAGTCTCATGATCATGACTTAAAAACATGATCCATGACTCAAAGTTGGCATTAAATCAATCACCATACCGAGCCGTCCAAGAAAATAATCATCTTTCGATCAAACTGGCATCAGAGCAACACCTGATCAGTCATTGAAGATCATGAAGTTCTTGGGCAACAGCAGGGATTGTTTTGAAATTCCATACTTTGTTAGGCAGAGGCAAAATAGTCCTTTTACACCCATTTTTAGATTTTTTTTAATTCAATTAAATTGTAATTATCTTCAATTTTAGGTAGTTTATTACCATACACCCATGTTTGGGCCAATTTTATATAAACATGCAAAACTTAATTGTAAAGACCTTCGGTTCGACCTTAAGTTCATTCTTTAATCATTCAATAAAGATTTCAATTCTTACTTAAGCTCATGGGTGCGTCTTGGAGAGAGAAAGAGGAGAGAGAAGAAAAGGGTCGGTACCCTCGATAAGGTAACTTTCTCTCTCATCTGTATCTATCTTTCTCTCTCCTTTTCTCTTACTCGCTTTTATCTTTCTCTTTCTCTCTCTTCCTCTTCTAGTCTATCATGTTTCTCTCTCCCTGCTCCTCTTTCTTTCTCCATTCACGCAAGGCAGACTTATCGTCTGGCGTGATGCCTTCTTTCTCATGAGATATGAACAGTAAGTCGGGCCTTAGCCCGAGTGGCAGGGTGGGCCTTTGTCAAAATTCTCTTCCTTTCTCTCTTTTGTCACAGACGGCGCAAGCCTATCGCTGCTTGTCTTTTCTCTCTTCTGTCACAGACGACGCAAGCCTATCGCCACCTGTGTTTTCTCTCTCTTTCTTCCCTTCGGTCACAGCCGACACAAGCCTAGCACCGTCTGCATTTTCCATCCTTATTCTTTCATCATAGACGGTGCAAGTCTATTGCCTCCTGTGTTCTTTCTCTCTCATCTCTCTTCTGTCACAGACGACACAGGCCTATTGTCGCATGGGTTCCTTCTAGCTCTCTCTTCTGTCACAGACGTTGGAAGCTCATCGTCACCTGTGTTTTCTCTCTCTCTTCTCTCCTTATGTCACTGCCGGAGGGGGACCATCACCGCCTAAGTTTCATCTACTTCTTTCTCATATTATAGCCGGTGGAAGCCTGTTGCCACTTGTGTTTCCTCCTCATTTTTTCTTCCTCGCCATCTCATTGTTGTCTGTGTCCTCCTTCTCCCTTTCTTCCCTTCTCTCTCTTCTTCTTTTCTCATTGTTTTCTCTCTTACTCTCTTCTTCTTCTCTTTTCTCTTCATTTCTTCTTCTTCTTCTCTTCTCTCTATCTTCCTGTTTTTCTTCTTTCTTTCTCTTACCCTTTCATTTGACCAAGAGAGGTCAAGACTCTTTCTATAGTAGTCTTGTCGTTTAGCCATAGTATCATTGTGTCGGTCAAAATTATTGTGCCCACTTTATCGTCATGACAGACTAGCCATTGTATGTAGCTAGCCAGTGTTGGTATTGTCGACTAATAGTAATTTTGTTGAGCCGATTTGAGTTACCAAGCTCGTTTTACTGTCGTGCTGGGTCAATTACCTACTAGTTTGGTCACTGTGTTCGTCTCATTGTCTGGCAAAATTCTTCTAACCCCAATATTTCTTCTCTCAATGTGCACGCCCGTGTATGTTACCTAAAGGTAAGGTGGGGTCTCTTGACCCACTTGTCTTGTAACATTTGCCATATGTGTGTGATTGTGAAAACAGGACAATACAAGCTAAGGGAGGAGATTCCGAAACTGTTGACGACTGGGGTATTTTCTTCGTGATCTAAGAGGGTGCCCACGCGAGTCAGCCTAAGTAAGTCCCAAACCCACCTTATATTCCTCTCTCATTGGTTTGTCCAGCTGCCCTTTCCTCTGAGCAAGGTTCCCAAGAAAGCGATCTCAAGTCCCGGGTTCCCTTGAAACCTGAGACACGTCCCACCCTATCATCCGAATTTGGAGGGTGAGATCGAGGCACCTAACCAGCTTGACGACTCACTGGGGGCTTACTACCCGTTAGTTGGATCGTACTTGTTTGGCTAGTTTCTCTTTTTATTTTTTGTATTTGGACTTATGGCTTCCGGGTTCTGTAACCCATTCATCTGGATCTGGGATTTTCTTATCCCCGCATTCGCGAGTGTCCCTAGGGAACAAGTTCCTCAAACTTCACTCCCAACCTTCCTTTCAAGCAAAAACATTCGGTCTAGCTTCCAGGTCATAACTTGGATTGGTGTGAGGAGGGACGTGAAGGTCCCTAACTCCCTGTCTCCTAGCTCTAGTGGATCTTCTGCCAAGGCCCCTTGCATCGGTAGCACATCTGTTGCCACACACAGCATGCACCATACCATCGCCAAGTCACTTCTCAGTCATATTGCCAAGGTATGCCGGAAGGCTGGCCAATCCCTTGCTGTAAAAGGCGAACAAGTTGTCATTGCTTCTGCGGTCACCGCAAGGCTACCCCCCACATTCTTATACCATCACGAGTCTTTATCTCTAGAGGCTCGACACATTGAGGCGGAGACCCTAGGGCCTCCACCTCTCTCACACACCATAAGGCTCATGGGTCATCCACTCAAGCCATACCTCGGGGCAACCCTTATTTTACCTCGAGTCAGCGTCTAGGATCAGACCGCCCAAGGCCTGGTCCTGCACACGTTGATCATATACATAACACTACTCGGGGCAACACCATCATTGCTCCAACCCAAGTACACAGATGATGACCCCCTCGTCCTCCTACTCAGCACACATTAACAGACTCTGTAAGGGGCAGGCTTTCACCTATTTTCTTACAGACACTTGCTCGTAGTTCTTGGCCTTCTAAGGCCAGACCACTTGCCCGAGCCCGGGATGACCCCTGGATCACCCGTGATCCTTCTTCATAGGGCCCACGAGCATCTCCTTCACACACAACCTCCGGCCCTCGACTTAAGCGTCCTCATGAGTCAACCTTGCTCTTGCCTACTGCTCCTTCTTCGAGCAAGCACCTCTAGTCTTGGTACTCTAAGACCTTCCTCAAGAGAACCATCTTGAACCAGCCTCATCATCTCAGTCATGTCTCTGGAGCTCATAAGATAGCCTGGGGCAAAGACCTGATGGATGATAGAGTTCTTCATCCTCCCTGACCCAGAATGACTCAAGTCTATAACACTCATCCTTTGTCGCACCTGATGGAGACAACTCTCTCTTGTGCGAGAAGGGCTGATCAACATCAGTCCTGATCACAGTTTTGGCGTGAGGTCCCTCAATACCTCAAAGCTAGACACGATAGAGGTCTACAAATTCTAACCAAGAAAGTGATCAAGGCGATGGGGGCAACCAGCTCTGATGACCCTCTTCGCCTGAACCCCTTCGACTCTCTTTAGATGACGAAGCTCAGAGAAGAAGTACATGAGCCCTGCACTGTGGTTAGTGTTGTAAAATGACCCGGCTACTCAGTAGCCGAGGTCTCAAGACCGTCATGAACGATCCTCACACGATCAGCATATAAGAATCAAGTTCAGTCGAGGCATGCTAACCCCCTGCTGACCAATCTGCCGCACATGACTTGTCAAGTTCGCAAGCCCTCAACTGCAACTAAGGCTGATCTCCCTGGAGAAACAGTCAACATAATGGTTATAAATGAACCTGGCTCGTAGGATGACCGCACGAACAAGTTCGAAGATATGGTGTGCGCAATGATGGAGAAGATAGATCATATAGATGTCGCATGACAGTCAACTAACCATGAGGTCAACTCCCATCACTCAGATGGTACACCTCTAAGGCAGCTCCTTCCCTCTGCCTCACAGAACAATTCTATTCCTCACCCCATCTCACAGGAAGACATCGATGCTATGGTAACCCATAGCTTAAAGAACAAACAAATTTCGGGGATACAGGGTGCAATGCCTTATCAAAGGTTGTACTCATCATACATTGACCAGGTGCCATTTCCCTCAGACTATAAGGAAGGGAAGTTTCCCCTATTCAACGGAACCACGTCCCCGAACTAGCATATCGCCCACTTCCAAGCAGCGTGTCGAGAAACAGTGGCTGATGGGAGACTCCTTCTCCATTAGTTTGTTGAAATCCTTGACGGCCCAGCTTTTCAGTGGTATGCTCGACTTCCCCCAAACTCGGTGCATACTTGGGAGGAAATGGAGAAACTCTTCCACGAGTGCTTCTACGAGGTCGAGAGAGAGGTTCAAACCATCGATCTTCTCACCCTGATCCAAGACCTTGATGAGCCCGTGGACCAGTTCATATCAAGGTGGAGAAATTTGGCTACTCGCCATCCCAATCGTATGCTTGAGAAGGAAGCAGTTCAAACTTGTGTGCGGAACATGGGACCCGAAATTTCTCTACATGTGAGGCCTCCAATTCAACTTCCATGTCAGAGCAGATCTCCAAATCGGTCCGCATAGAAAGCCTATCATGCCACCACGGCGGGTCACGACAACCGTCTGCAAGCTCGGGAAACAACCGAGGAAGTGGCAACGCTCGAACTAGCACATGGGGCAACCAACAAAAAAGAGGGATCAGTGTAGTTGTCACGGTCACTGATCCAAAGAAGACTCCCTCCAAGACCTTAGACCACTCCAAAGGCGTGAGCACAACAAAGACAACGTCTCAGGTAGGCAAGCAACAACAGTTGTACAACCAAGTACCCCCACCTATAAATCTTAATCGGGAAGATTATTGGACCAGGCATAGGAATACAGTCTACCCCTTTGAGAAGGAATAGGTCCCTGTGCTATTCTGATTATTATTGGAACAAAAGATGATCGAGCTTCCAAAGGCCAAGTTCCTTGATCAAGTTGGACTCGATACTCAGGAAAATTACTGTGCTTACCATCGAAGGGCCAGCCACCCCACAGATGACTGCTTCATGCTGAAAGACATTATCGAGGCTCCGATTCAGAAGGGTCAGATCAATCTTCAAGAGCTAAAAAAGGAATTCGGGGCAGCAGAAGCCTCCCATGCAGTAACGGTCCAAGAGGAAGATGAAGCCCTTGGTCTCCTTCACGCCTTTTTCGTTAAAATGCTCCAAGAAGGTCTTATAACACTAAACAGGCAAGGCAGTCCCAACATCTTGCCCGGGGAACTGAGAACCGTTCGTGCCCATACCACCAAATATGGGGGCATTACTTGTGTGAATGTACCAGTTTCCATGATATAATCGCAAAGAAAATACAAGAATGTCAAGAGTCTTACAACGTTCCAGTAAGTGATCCCCAAGTCATTGCTCCACCGGTACGGCAAGACCTCCCAACTCAAAACCAAGGTAAAACTGACTAAGATCTTGCTGAACCCTCGACTTCCCAGCCATGGATAGTCCACCATGGGTGAAGCAAACTCAAGTCTTCAAGGCGAGACGCAATTCCATAAGCTAGGGCTGTTCATAAGCCTAGCGAGATGAATCAAGCAGCAGCTCAGAAAACCAGAAGGAGACGGGCATCAAGGGCTACTCGCAAGAGAAACAAGACGGCTCGACCACTAGTTGAGCAGCAATTTCTTAGGCCCCTTCCCCCACTACTAAATTTACTGGACTTTATCCCTGACACGATCCTCCTTCCTTCCCCATTCCATCAAGGGGATGTCCCCGAGTCATCTTCTCCTCAGATTACGTCCAATGAGGATGACGACGTTAATAGCACCCCCAACAGTCTAAGCAGGGGAAAGACCTGAAAGATTCCCTGCACACATCTAACCTTGGTGATGACGTAAAAAGCTATCTAGATTTGTCCAATGAGGGGAACGGCCTTAAAAGTCCCCCACCTTCTGACCTTTCTCCTTCTTCTACTTCTTTTGCTTCTCATCATTCTTCTCCAATGTCTCCTTTAGGTACAACCTTGAAATGTCCAGACTTCGAGGATCTCGATTGAGAATTTGAAGGAATCAACATAAGCAGGACGCAACAAAAGTGGTAGAAAAAGACCCTGACCCAGGCAGCTGGATTCTTAACAGTTACTGATGCCTAGGAAGCTAAAGCCAAAGCAGAGCCACCTTCTTCAAAGAAGAACAAAAAATGAAAGCCAAAGAAACCCCAGTGGTCCCCTGAGCCTGACTTTGAATATAGATTGAGAGAATTGATAGGGTAGAGCTTCTAATCGCAGGAAGCTTGCCATATGATACAAGTCTATGAACTATCAGCTGATGCAAGGCAAACATTGCAGACACCCGTGCAAAGACCATGTGATTCATACAAGGACGCTTCTCGCCTTACAATTGCTGAATCGCAACCTCCCTGTGACTTCCAAATGGAACCTTTACAGCTTGATCTGTTGTCCATGTTTGAGGTTGATCCTTTTGTCCCTCGGTTTATCAAAGGTGCAAAAATCATGACCTACCCAAGAGCCCTCTTCGAAGCAGAGATGTCAGGATCGTCGGTCTTTGCACTTGAGATTAACAAGAAGACCTTAGAAGCCAATGATGAGGAGTTACAAAAGGCCCTGAAAGATTGGGAAGAAGGGGGTGAAGCCACAGCTGACGAGCTCGAGGAGATAAATCTTGGAGACGAAGCCGAACTCAGGCCCACATTCATTTCAGTGAATATGTCTTCAGAAGAGAAAGGAGATGTCACTACTTTCTTGGGAGAAAACCGAGATGTATTTTCCTGACATTATCATGAGATGACTAGTATAAACCCTCAAGTCACCGTTCATCATCTTGGCATTGATCCAACTGTCAAACCTGTTAAACAGAAATGAAGAAGGTTTAGGCCTGACCTTGAAATGCAGATAGATGCCGAGGTCACCAAACTCAAACAAGTAAGCTTCATTGGCGAAGTCAAGTACCTGAAATGGCGTGCGTTCAGGAAAGTTCTTGGGGTTCATTGTCTGACACTGAGGGCTTGAGGTTGAGCCAGTCAAGATCAAGGCAATCCAAGAAAGGTCGTCACCAATCACATTGTGAGAGCTACGCTCTCTTTAAGGGCCGCTAGCATACATCCGATGGTTCGTCTCAAATCTCCAGGTCACTGTAAACCCTTTACACACCTGCTAAAGAAGGATACTCCATTCATCTGGGATGAAGTATATCAGGTAGCCCTTGATGACATCAAGCAATATTTACTCAACCCTCTAGTGCTCTCTCCAACAGTGTTGGGAAAACCTCTCATCCTATATGTAACTGCTTTGGACGAGTCACTCAGAGCATTTTTGGCATAAAACAATGATGAGGGAAAAGAAACGGCACTGTATTATCTCAGCCACAGGATGCAAGGGACCGAGATGAATTATCCCCTATAGAGAACATGTGCTTGGTCCTGATCTTCGCAGTACAAAAACTCTTTCACTACTTGCTTGGTCATGAAGTGAAACTTATATCAAAAGTAGATCCTGTAAAATTTCTCATGACACACCCATACCTGTCAGGACGACTTGCTAAATGGGCGTTATTGCTGATGGAATTCGACATCACATATCTCCCATAAAAGGCCATCAAGGGCCAAGCCCAGACCAATTTTCTCACAGCACACCCTTTACCGACGAAATCTCCTTTATCAAGTGACCTCCCAGATGAAGAAGTATTTTATGTAGAACTTGCTTATGCATGGGAGATGTATTTCGACAGAGCCTTCCAATCTGATCGAGGAGGTGCCAGAGTGGTATTCCTGACTACGAAAGGAGGAGTATTGCCACATTCTTGCTCTCTTGCTAAGGCCGGTTCTCATAACGAGACATAATACCAAGCCCTTCTAATTGGATTGGAGACAGCTTTCGATCTAGACATGGAGCAAGCTCAAGATCTATGGTGACTCTGAGTTGGTTATTAGATACCTCAAGGGAATATATGACGTAAGAAAATGCACTCTCAAGCCTTATCACGATTCCGTAAAATCATATATGGCCTAGTTTGAGGACGTATCCATGAGTCACCTCCCCAAGAGGCTAAACACGCGGGCTAACGTACTTGGAAAGCTCGAGGCTACAATTCAATTGTCCTCATCAGAACCGCTTGCCTAGGTTGTAATGTGGAGACCATTGAACTAAGAACCGAGGTAGATGCGGATGATGAGAGAAATATCTTCCTCGAATGTCCTCCTTATCCATTCAGATCACTTTATTGGCTAAAGAAGTAATCAGGACTGAACAAGAAATGGCATAGAGTCAAGGAGCTAAGGTTCAAAACCAGGAACCAGAGTTCTTTGACCCAATTTGCATGGAAATTGAGCACGTAGAAGACTGGAGAGAACCCTTCACTAATTTTCTAAGACATGGTAGACTTCTAGAGGACTATGCTGAGCGTAATGGCATGTGTCAAATGTCTACTAAGTATGCCCTCCTCGAAGGAGATGCCCTCTTCAGATGGTCATTTGATGGTATTCCTCTTAAATGTGTGGATGCACAAGAAGCAAATAAGGTCTTGGAAGAAGTACACTCATAAATTTGTGGATTGCATCAGTCTAGTCCCAAGCTCTATGAACGGATACACAGGTTGGGGTACTATTGGCCTTCGATGATTGTTGATTCCTTAAACTATGCTAAGTAGTGCTAGGTGTACCAAATCCATTCAAGTCTTCTTCACCAGCCTCTAGAGCCCTTAAATTCCACAGTGGCATCATGGCCCTTCTCACTATGGGGTATGGACATTGTAGGGCCTATTGACCCTCCTTCAATAATGGGGGATGTCTTTATTCTAGCTATAATAGATTATTTCTCTAAGTGGGCTGAAGCAGTCCTCCTTAAGCAAGTTCTCGAAACATCATATATTGATTCGGGGTGCCTGATCGGATTATATCTGACAACGACTGTCAGTTCAAAGTCATCACATTGATCACTTGGTTAACTAGTTCAGCTTTGAAAGGAGGTACTCCACTATGTATCACCCTCGAGCCATCGGATTAGCTGAGGCTTTCAATAAGACCTTGTGTAACGTTTTACGAATATCGATATAAAAAACAAAGAGGAACTGACACAAGAAGCTTCTTGAAGCCTTATGGGCCTACGGCACTACTACAAGAAATGCCACTTATTCCACACCTTATTCCCAAGTCTATGAGGGTGAAGCAGTTTTGCCCCTTTAAATCCAAATGCCTTCATTGTGTGTCACTGTGCATCAAGGACTAGCCGAAGATGAGAGAGTCAAACGCCAGTATCAAGAATTGGATGCACTCGATGAAAAGGGGTTAGAGGATCAACAGAACCTCGAACTCAACCAGGGAGAATGAAGAGGGCTTTTGACAAGTCAGTCAAGGCCTGCTCAATCGCCCGTGGGAATCTAGTTCTGGCCATTGAGAGACCGATTGTTATGCATGGTCGGAGTAGAGGGAAGTTTGAACCCATGTGGGAAGGTCCCTTTATAATAAAAAGGGTCTCACCAAATTGGAGCTTACATACATGCACATCCTGATGGAGAGGAGGTAGTGCCCCCTATCAATGGGCAACACCTAAGGAAATACTACCCATGATGCATAACTAAAAGGGACTTTATGAGCAACAACAAAAGGGCTGAAAAGGAGGGCAAAATAAAAACAGACAAGACAGTCCAAAAACAAAGTTTAACTCTTTTTATTGCAGAAAAAATGAGTTACAATTTACAAGCCAAAAGCCCATTATTAGGGAGGTTACAAATCTCTTGCATCTGAGGAAAAGAGAACAGTTGACACCCGTAGTGTTGCTCGTGCATCTGAGGATGAGAGGACGATTACAAGCGAACAAGAAATGCTATCCTCATGAAGAAGAAGCAAAACCACCAAATAAATGCTCTCCTCATGAAAAAGAAGCAAAACCACCAAAGAAATGCTCTCTTCAGGAAGAAGAAGCAAAACCACCAAAGAGGATGGTTACAGGCCAAAAGAAGGAGCCAACCATATCTGAGTCAGCTTCAATTCATCTGACGAGTATATCAAACATACAAAGCATACTTCTCTGGCAAGGAACTGGTCTATGATGAAGAGCATACCCTGTTAACATTGGATTCCCTTCCACAGAACAACATGGACTTCACTGTTGTGTTGAAGGATTTGGCCTCCAACGGACATCATAAGCCAGACATTACCATTGGTCACCACACTTTGCCTACCCAAGTCAGCACTGTGCTTGAACATTGTTGCACATGACTAGTTGGCGTCCACAACAAATCCCACATGTGACTCACTGCCACATGTGAGCAACATTGTGCGTGTCATGACGCCCACCATGAACTGATAAGCGCCGTCTGAAGTCTGCGCCGGCTGTGTCTTCCAAAGGCTAGCGCTGGCTATGTTGCTAACTCCTAGAGGCAACTGAATTTTCTGAGGGCAGCGCCAGCTGTGTCTTCCAAAGGCCGGCGTCGGCTTTGCTTCTAACTCCCAGTGTCGACTGCCTACTCTTGAGGATCAATGCCGGCCGTGTCAACGCCAGCTGTGCTTTTAAAAGTTCAACGCCGGCTGCGTATTCTAAGTTAGCACCATCAAGACTATTCACCTCTTGGTGACTTTTCATTTTCCCAAGCATCCTCGATTCCCGAGGATCCTTAGTTTTTGGTCTAAGACGCTTCACCTCCTCGATGATTCCATGATTTCCAATGACAATCGTCGCCTTGTCCTGACCTGAGACACATCTCACACTTGTGGAATTGCAATCGTCCACCTCCAGCGATGGTCCGTCTCCTGCGCCCTTTTGGTTCTCCATCGGAAGCTCCCTCCCACTATCATAAACCCTCAGTGACCTTTCCCGAAGTCATCGAGAAACAACCACGCATCTATTGGAAAATTTCTAAAACTTGCAGAAATTCTTGGGCAGCCCACTTCTTCAATACCTGGACCTTCTTCCCTTCGCTAAAACTTTTAAATCACAACCAGAGTTCCCTTGCTTCCCGCTCCCTTTCTTCCCACTGTAAACTCCTGCAACTCCAGCAGACTCCTTGTTTACCTCGCTACCCTGTCTAACAAGCTTCTGCAAAGCTCAATCTTCCCGCTAACCCTTAACGAAATACCTTGTGTTCGCCAAAGCTCTCACTAAAAAACTTCATCCTCACCGTTAAAAGAGATTTTTTTTTACCTTAAGTTCTTTTTACCCTTCATGAAATAGTGAAAATGGGGTTTACCCCCTTTACATAGACGATGCTTTCCTTAAATGCCCTTCACAAAACTGAGAATCCCAGCCATGTCCCAGAAGGCCAAACATTAATGGGCCGAACCGGTTCTGGTTCTAACTCAAGGCACAAGGCAAGTTTTACTACCGCTCATGAAATCTCGTGCAACACCGACCAGGAATGGGTTGGGCTTGAGTCAGAGCCCGAACATTAACCCACACCAAGCACCGGCTATGTTGTCGAAACTACCCAATGCTGGTTGTGTTTTAGGTAATCTCAGTGCTGGTTGTGTTCTCAACAACTTAGTGTCGGCTATGTTCACGAGATAGCACAGGTTGTCATCAGCGCCGACTATGTTTCAAATGACTTTAGCACCGATTGAGTGTTCAAGAAGTAATGTTGGCCGACATTAGCACCTGCTGCATTTTCAAAAGACTCAACGTCGAGTAAGTGTTCAAGAAATGTTCATTGTCACATGCCCCATGATAAAAGCCGTGCGCATCTTACTGTTGTTATCCTCAGTAAAGTTGCACCTTGATCGTGACCAATTATCCCCAACAGAGTGGTACTCAGGTTCTTATACTTAGGCCATGACTTCTCATCCCTGGTAGGAGTCATTCTTGTACTGCAGCTCAATATCCCTATGGAATTAGGGTCGTTTTTACCATTGCAACCCCCGGTGGGCCTGCCTCACATCTAGTTATCCTGTCCTCAACAAGTCGAGTACCAATTTTCACTTATAAGGGACCCACACATGTTCTCATTATCCCCAATGAAGTCGGTCTTCCCATCTGAACCCCTTGTAGGCCCTAACCATTTTTTCCCCAGGGAGTCAGATTCCCATCTACAGACTTATTCCTCATGTAGTTTCACCCACATGGTGACCCACGCCTTGGTCATGACTGCATGACCTTAAACTGTAGAGCTTTGGTCTCGCTGCACGACCCTAAACTGCATGGTCCAAACTATATGACCTTAAACGATAACTAAGGTCTAACAGCATGACCCTAAACTGCACGGTCGAAACTATATGACCCTAAACTATAGTTTATGTCCTGGCTGCATGACGATAAAACGCTTAGCACCACGGTCCAAACTATATGACCTTAAACTGTAGCGGATGTCTACTTGGACGACCTTAACTGCATGGTTATAGTTGCACGACTCTAAAGTGCATAACCATAGTCCAAGCTATATGACCTTAAGCCATAGTACACTTCTTGGCCACATGACGTTAAACTGCTTTGCACAGGTTCTGGAGGCCTGATCTTAAACACGCCTTTTACATGCATTTTCACGCATGCCTTCTCTAACAGATTCGTTCGTGTGCACCCACCACCTTCATTACCTCCCTAGTAAGCTAGTGGGTCACCACTTTTCACCCACCTTTCATACATCACCCATCGTTCATAGGTACCCTCATGTCATCTCCCCAAAGTGAGCTGACACCATCACCCTACTCACTCCATGGCCTCCATAGATTGTCATTCATCTCTACACGGTCCAGGTCTATGACCTTAAACTGTAGTGCACATCCTAGTCGCATGACGTTAAAAGGCTTCATGTCGGTCCTGAAGGTATGACCCTAAACACGCCTTCACAAGAAAAAAATAACGGGGATGGTGTAGATCTGATCAAGGGATCGCCATGAGTAAAAATGATGGATGGGCATGGTCATGAAACCATGAGTAACACATGCATCCTTTTAATGCATTGGTGATGGATCCACTTACCTACACTGTAATTGTGCCTTGTCACAAAATTTTCTTGCACAGCTCACACCCTCCCAATAGTGGCCACTCACCAAACTTTCCCCAACTTTGCCTGAGAGAGAGAGAGAGAGATGAAGGGAGAATGAGTGGCATGGGTGAGAGAGTTACTACGTGCTCATGAGATTGGGCAGTGGCCAAGTGGTGCTAATGGTTGGGCAATTCGCACCCAAAGAACGACAAGTGGCAAACACTCTTCATGCATGTCAGAGCCATGCGCTGTGCCTTGTGCCTTCTTCAGTTACGATGCCCACACGGTGCCACCCATCCGTTAGCTCACGAGCGCACGCAGCGTTCCCCCCTCTATCACCATGTGCCTTCTCTCCTTCTCGCCTATCATCATGCGCCTATCATTACGTGCTCACTTGCTCTATCGTGCTCTCTCATAACAGCGCGGGTACCTCCGCACACCTCTT
Organism: Amborella trichopoda; assembly: GCF_054954075.1. Lineage (NCBI taxonomy): Eukaryota > Viridiplantae > Streptophyta > Magnoliopsida > Amborellales > Amborellaceae > Amborella > Amborella trichopoda. The sequence goes on along the minus strand of NC_142347.1, from coordinate 24,943,227 downwards.
CTGCGCCTACCTACCACGAACACCATCGCCGCGCGTCTCTCTTGCACCTACGTACAGTGAACATCATCGCCTCGAGACCTATCGCCAAGTGCCTCTCTTGCGCCTACCTGCCACGAACACCATTGTCGCACGACCTATCGTCATGCGTCCCATCGCCGTGTGACTCTACTCTCCTTCTATCGTAATGCGGCCCACACTCTACTTATCCCGTTGTGCACTCAACCAGCCGGGATAATCCGGGTCCTTACATCATCCCCTCTAAAAATGTTTTTGTCCTCAAAATCGTCAGTTACTCAATTAAGTGGGGGTACTTTTTCCGGATTTTATCTTCGCGCTCCCATGTTGACTCTTCTTTCGAATGGTACTGCCATAAAACCCGGACTAAGGGAATCTCTTTGTTTTGTAAGACTTAGACTCTTCTATCCAGAATCTCAATTGGTTGCTCAACATAAGTCAAATCTTCCATAATCGAGAGTGGCTCATACTTGAGGATGTGGGATGGGTCGGGATGATACTTCCTTTACAATCACACGTGAAATACATCATGAATGTTGGCAAGCTCAGCCGGCAGAGTCAATTGATATGCCACGATTCTGAATTTCTCTAAAATCTCAAAGGGTCCAATAAATTGTGGAGTTAGTTTCCCCTTTTTGTCAAACCTCGTTATGCCCTTAGCTGGGGACACCCTCAAAAGGACTCGGTCACCCACTTCAAATTCAAGATCCCTTCTTCGATTGTCAGCATAACTCTTCTGCCGACTTTGAGACGTTTTAAGTCTTTCTCAAACTAGAGTGATCTTTTCTGGGTCTTTTGAACAATCTCTGACGCTAACAGTCTCCTTCCACCAACTCGTCCCAACAAATAGGTGATCTGCACATTCTCCCACACAATGCCTCAAAAGGCGCCATCCGTATACTAGCCTGAAAACTGTTGTTGTAAGCAAACTCTATTAAAGGCAGGTGATCATCCCAGTTTCCCTTAAAATTTGTAACACATGCCCTTAACATATCTTATAGGGTCTGAATGGTCCTATCTTATTGACCATCAGTTCGGGGCTGGAAAGTTATACTGAAAGTAAGTCTGGTCCCCATGGCCAACTGTAGACTGCTCCAAAAGCTTGAAGTAAATATAGAGTCTCCATCGGACACAATATTAACAGGCACCCCATGATGTCTTACTATCTCCTTGATGTATAATTGGGCCAACTTATCCAAGGCAGAGGTAGTGCGGATCGGTAAGAAATGAGCAGCTTTAGTCATTGATGCCTTGCAAGGTAAGGGCCTATTGAAGTCCAAATGTGCATTGGGGACTATGTGAATGTGTTGAGGGTATTAAAAAGTTAATACCCTACTTATCATTACCCTCCCTCCTGTGTGATGGTAGAGGTCTTAAGCAATGGGATTGGCTTAGCCTGATGGATAGGGCCTCTACTGCGAGAGTAGGTGATGTAAGTAGTGCGTGGGTAATGATTGAATTTCTTTATAAGGAATGTTTAACATTATAATGAGAAAATAATTTATGATTTCACGAACTGAAGGTTCTGATCGCACTGATTTAGTGATGACTGTCGTTTGTAGTGTTCATACTCGTTGTCTTTACTTAATATGCAATTATGTTAAGTTATGACTCTATATTGATAAACTGTACTATTGTCACATATGGATAGAACCACCACATATGCATAAAACTAGCCCGGCTTATTGGGCTGTATATCTCATCCCATTACTTCTGCTCTCCTTGTAGATTGATAGTGGTAGGTACATGGCTGGAAGTTCGTGTTTGGCAGCTGAAAGACAAAGATAGTGTTCTTTAAGAAGTTACTTAGACGTTGTTTATGTCTGGGCTATTTGGCCCCAGTTTTGTTTTGTTCTTTTCGGCTATGTGTAATATTGGGCCTAAGTTCCCCGAACTGAATGTAATATTTTGGAAGATTTTTATATTATGTATTTTGGTGTGCGGAGTTTGTTCCTTACTCTTCTGCTAGTTAAGCTTGTTGCTTTAGCTCTCTTCCAAGGTTTGCTTGATTTCTAAATATAAATGCGTTGAGTCCACTCCCACCTGAGTGACAAATGTTACATTGAATCACGAACCTACGCTCGATCGCCCGTCGCGGCATAAGGTATGGTGGTTGGGGCCGAGGCTGTGACAACTATAAGGCCTTCATTTCCTTCAGGTAAGGTTAGTATCGGGCTGTAATTAGTCTTTTCTTCAACTCTTGAAATCTTTCCTTGCAGTCATCTGTCCATAAAATTTTTACTTCTTGTGAGTCAGGTGGATCAGGGGAAGTGCTATCTTCAAGAACCCTCCACAAAACGTTTATAATACCTTGCCAATCCCAAGATGCTGCAGACTTCAGATACATTTGTTAGTCTTTCCCACTTAAGCACAACCTCAATCTTAAAATGATCAAGTGCAACCCCTTCTTTGGAAATAATGTCCCGAGGAAAGCCACGCTTGGAAACCACCATTCACTCTTATTGAGCTTAGCATACAATTTTTCTGCCCTTAGAATCTAGAGGACAACTCTTAAATGTTGCACATGATCTGTTTGATTCCTATAATACACCAAAATATCATCAATAAAGACCGCTAAAAAGTTATCCAGGTAGGGCCTAAAGATTCTATTCCTCAGATCCATAAACACAGCTGGGGCGTTCGTCAATCCAAAAGGCATGACTAAGAACTCGTAGTGGCCATAACGAGTCCTGAACGTAGTTCTGGAGATATCCTCTTCCTTAACACTCAATTAATGGTACCCAGACCAAAGGTCAATCTTAGAAAATACTTGTGCCCCTTGTAGTTGATCAAAAAAGTCATCAATTCTAGGCAATAGGTATTTATTCTTCGCTGTAACCTGATTCAATTGTCTATAATCAATGCATAGACTTAAAGATCCACCTTTATTTTTCACAAATAAAATCGGTACGCCCCACAGTGACACACTAGGTCGGATGTACCCTTTATCCAATAATTCATGTAATTTCTCTTTCAATTCCTTTAACTGTACTGATCCTATAAGGAGCTTTAGAAATAGAACTGGTACCCGGGGTCACCTTTATTTCAAACTCAATCTCCCTAACTGGCAGCAGAGAAGTTAATTCTTTAGGGAAGACCTTTGGATATTCTCTCACTAGCAGTATCTTTCCCAATTCAGATCAAATATCCCGGTTATCAACCACATAAGCCAAATATCCTCCGCATCTTTTGACCAACAGGCGAGAGGCCCGAAGAGCTAAGATGATGTGTAGAGGAGAAACATCCTTGATGCCCTTAAAATGTAGTTTAGATTGATGCCCTTAAAATGTAGTCTAAAAGTAGAGGAGAAACATCCTTGATGCCCTTAAAATGTAGTTTAGATTGATGCCCTTAAAATGTAGTCTAAAAGTAGAGGAGAAACATCCTTGATGCCCTTAAAATGTAGAGAAAAAACATTGTTGATGCCCTTAAAATGTAGTCTAAAAGTAGAGGAGAAACATCCTTGATGCCCTTAAAATGTAGAGAAGAAACATCCTTGATGCCCTTAAAATGTAGTTTAGATTGATGCCCTTAAAATGTAGTTTAGATTGATGCCCTTAAAATGTAGTTTAGATTGATGCCCTTAAAATGTAGTTTAGATTGATGCCCTTAAAATGTAGTTTAGATTGATGCCCTTAAAATGTAGTTTAGATTGATGCCCTTAAAATGTAGTTTAGATGATTTGTAGAGGAGAAACATCCTTGATACCCTTAAAATGTAGTCTAAAGGTTACAGTCTTATCAAAGCAATTCATGGTGGCATAATTGGTGGACTATCAGTCCATACCCAAGATAACATCAAAATATTGAACATTTAAAAGTATCAAATTTATAGGCAACAAATGTCCTTCAATATCAACCCCACACTGCTTGTATAGTATATCAGTTTCTACAGACCCACCAATTAATGTGCATACAACCAAAGTCCAATCAAGTTGTGCAGGCTTAACATTCAGGTGACATGCAAAGTGTAGTGCAACAAATGAATGGGAAGATCCAGGATCAATTAAAACTCTTGCTTCAAATCAACGTACAGAAAGCGTACCTCGAACAACAGATGTTGATGCCTTGGCCTCTTGCTTTGTTAAGGTGAACACTCTCCCTTGAGCCCTAAGTCGGTCCTCTTATCCTTTGACTGGACAGTCTTTGATCAGATGGCCTGGTTTGCCACACTGAACGCAGTTCCTGGTCTTCTTGAGCTGCATGGTTGCTCAGACCACAGTGACAACGGACTGGGCATCGTTATTCCTTGCATCATTTGGGACAATCCTCGGAATCTTGACACCACCTTGATTATTTCTTCCTCTAAACTCTCTCCTCTGAGGTGGTCGAGCTGTTTTCTTAAAATTTTCGAGCAGTGCGACCACCAACCTTCCTTTTCTTCTAACTCGAAAGTCTTCACAACCTCTCTCTATCTTCATGGCCAGGTCCACCAATGGGGAGAAGGTCTTGAGGTTTGCGGAGATAATCCTCCCCCTTATATCGGGTCGGAGGCCCCTCTCGAACTTACTGGCCTTTCGCACCTTAGAGTTAATGATATGTAGCACATATTTAGAGAGTAAAGAAAATTTTGCTGCATATTTCTCTATTGTCATCTTTCCTTGATGAAGCTCTACAAATTCTACCTCTTTTCTCTCCCTTACAAAGATGGGAAAATACTTCTCATAGAATACTTCCAAAAAATTCTCCCAAGTAGTCATAATTGCCAACCCTTCTCATGATTGTTTTACTGAGCTCCACTAGTGCTTAGCTTCTCCCTCTAGCATAAACGTACCGAGCCTAACCTTTTGCTCGTCGGTAAAATTTATCACTTCAAAAATAATTTCTATTTGACTTCACCATCTCTCATCCTTCTCTACTCCTCCATGTCCACAAAGTTTGGAGGTGCCAGCCTCCTGAATCTTTCTATCAAGCTGCTAGGACTCTGGTCAAGAGCCAGGGTGCACGGGGTCGGCATAGAATCCCTCATTATTTGTGTCAAAGCCCCCAAAGTCCTGAAGAATTCACTGAAGGCCTCATTGTTTTCATTGCTTGAGCTCGCATTGTTAGCACGAGTCCTCGACATACTCAACCTAAAACACAAACATCTAGTTACTAACCTATTAAAGAACTACCCTACAGACGCTTCTAATACTTCCTAGACCAAGGATCCTATCCAGGCTACCCTGATACCATATTTGTCATGACCCCACCACTTGGTCTTGTACCTGGTGGGCCAGTGGATGACAGGGTGTGGGACAGTGACTTGAGGTGGCGAATGCCACTCAGGTGGGAGTGACAATCGCATAAAATTGCCACAATCGAAAGCAACACAAGAAAGTAAAGCTAAAGTCTACACAATAACTCATAGACATTTCCAAAATTACAACCGATTCGTGAACATATGGAATCCCAAAATTCTTACAATCCTCCTTAACGCACTCATGGCCCACAAACACAACATAAAAAAGAACATCCAAGTGGTAAGACCACCAAAACCTATTATGAAAGCTTCGAGAGGCGATTCTTTAACTTCAAACTTCAACCACCAGAGCACCACACAGCTTTCTGCCTTCAGCTTAGAAGCTACTACTTTCACTCTACCTTCATGAAAATAAGGTTAAATGAGCTAATTTCCCAGTAAGCCGAACTACACCATTACATCACAACTATATAAACAATGATAACAGAAAGCTATGCACACTTATTCACATATCATCATAAGAAAATCCGCTTCAAAAATCCTTTCAGTGTTTAAACATTATAATAAGACAGGTTATTCGATACAAAGTGCATGAGTAATATACAACTTCACATTAAGCATAATTAGCAAGGCTCATGAATAACAGATGAAGAAACTAGAGAGGACTACTCCAGAAATAGATGTTCCATTGCTCAAGTGAAGCCAACCCTTCTGTTTGAAACTTCTACCCTCATCTAGGAGGCAGGACAATGACAAGTTGATGCCCCATTTTGTAATGTCCTCACACACACACACACACATATCCCCAACGCGCTTGGGGTTTTCGATAGGCAGTGGCCATGCAAGACTTGACCCTCTCATATGCCTTTCTGACGAGAGGGCGTTACACTATCATTGGGTGACTCAATGTGTAGTGCCCATTAAGATCTAGGGGGCGTGACCCACCCAAATATTCACATTCATATCATGACTCATGTTCTATCATGGGGAGCTTGGGAAAGATCACAGGTACCGGCACCATCATTCACACAGTAGGTGCCCATTCACAAATCACATAAGCAGCATATTAATGGCACCATCATTCACATATCACATAAGCAGCATATTAACGACACTGTCATTCACATCGTAGGTGCCCATTCTCTTACCACATCGGAACAGATTACACAACTAATAGTTAACCCATTGTGCAGTGCCTTATCTCAACAGTCTCAAAAATATCATATCATACTGCCAATGGGTTGCCCCATTATGTAGGGATCAAGGTCATAATATCAATGTCTCATTACAGTAGCAATAACACATTTTAACAATGTCATAAAGACAGTATCATGGTGGTAGTAACAGTATTCCAGTTTAAGCTTCACAATTCAATTTCCTGCAATTGTAGGCAATGATGTACACTCACAATTTAGGTTGTAACGTTTGCTCAATTACGAGTTTGAAGATGGTTCCAAAATGAATTTTATACTAGACACACCTATCCTTCACGTGGAGGTGGTCTGAAGACAATTGCACCTCATTTGTCCTCTTAAAGGTGGTCTGTATCCTGTTGTGTGCATGGAAAAACGATGTACCCTACTTCATAATACTATAACTTTCGACCCGTGAGAGTTTTTAGACAGTTCCAAAGTCAAAGTTCATGCCAAGACATATATCTTTTTAACAAGGTCAATTTGAAATAATTTAGATTCCATTTGGTTGTTCAAGATTCTGTGAAAAACAAAGTGATATTTCTGCTTTTTATCGAAACTGTCCACAGTGACATCTCTTCATAAAAGATGCATAAATTCCAATCTAAGAGGAATTTCAAAATAATCGTAAAAATTTTTTCCCACTCAAATATCTTTCAAAAGGATGTGGTTTACAGGAAATGGACTTCATTTGGTTAGTGAAAACCAATGACTACTGCAGGGTTAGTGCAAAATCCATGAAAATAGTCAAACAGTGACTTATACGTACATTTCAAATTATAACTTCATTCTTATAAAGAATTTCGACAATGGTAATAACAAACATTTGACTAGACTCACATATCTTTCCAATGGCTATGATTTGAGGTCAATCGGACCTTGTTTGGCCATTCAAACTTTACAAATACAGGTAAATTCTTGAAATTTCACAGTAGTGATACACATGCCTTAAGAACCTATTCCATAACTGCAATCACATGAGAAAGAACATGGTAATCACAATTTTCTCACAATATGCATATACAAACATAAATTCTTTATAGAATCATGAATCATGCATTCACTCTTAACCGTACATTCATTATAAAGCAAAAGGCCAAAACCTCAGTGAACAAGGGATAAGAAATTTGCACACTCCATGTGTTATCATTATTCATCTTATAAACTCATAACATATGCATCCTTATAATGCAATGGTGATGGATCCACTTACCTATATCATAATGGTACCTTCTCATAGACTCTTCATGCACAGCTCACACCCTCCCAACAATGGCTCCTCACCAAAGTTTCCCCAACCTTGCCTTAGAGAGAGAGAGAGAGATGAAGTGAGAATGAGTGACATGGGTGAGAGGGTCAGTAGGTACTCATGAGATGAGGCAAAGGCCAAGTTGCACTAATGGTTGGGCAACTGGCACCCAAAGCATGACAAGTGGCAAACACTCTTCTTGCACGCCAGAGCCACGCATTGCACCTTGTGCTTTCTTTAACCAGCGATGCCCACACGGTGTCACCCATCCTTCAGCTCACGCGCGCATGCAGCGTTACCCCGTCTGTCACTACGTGCCTTCTCTCCTTCTTGTCTATCGTCGTGCCCCTTCATTGCGCCTACCGCCACATGCTTGCTTGCTCTGTTGCGCTCTCCCATCACCGCGCGCCTACCACCTCGTGCTTCTTCTGTGCCTAGTTGCCGCGAACACCATCGCCACACGACCTATTGTCGTGCGCCTACCTGCGGCGAACACCATCGTCTCGTGACTCGCACTGTCGTGTGTCCCATTGCCATGTAACTCTTCTCTCCTTCTATCGTCGTGCGGCCCACACTCTACTTATCCCGTCGCGCACTCAACCGGTCGGGATAGTCAGGGCCCTTACAAAACAACCCAGGCACGATGAAAATCTGAAACAGCACTGTGAGTAAAAATGAAAGAATAAGCGTAGACTTGACAGAGACGTCATGGGTAAAAGAGCCCCAACTAAAGGAAAGTTGATGAAAGCCGTCTCTACAGCGCCACTTCCCAAGCTTAAGTGCAAATCTGCAAAGGTCGATTGGACCAATAAACAAGTTGATGCAGCACTCGCCTCTACTGGTGGCTTCAGCCCGCATTCAAAGGAAAAATCCCTGGTGTCACAATACTAAGACTACAAAATATGAGCTTCAAGGAAAAGCTTTTGACAGCCTTAGTCTAGTTACAAAAAGGAATCTAAGGACAGAAGATTCGCTAAGAAGCCTGGACAAGTCTCATGAAAAAGAGCATCATTCCTAAGAGGTTACAAAATGGACTCCAAGATGCCGGAGACACCCCCAGAAGGCAGATTCAACCATGACTTTGGACCTGTTACGAGAGATTGCTAATAATGGGTAGGGGTTATACCTAAAGCCGGTCACCTCGATAAACTGAGGTACCCTACCCGCTACGGAATAACTGGTGCATGATGCAGACGAGCACCTATAAAAGGCTCTTCAGTAGACCATCTAAAACAAACAAACAAGAAATTCACTCCAGCAAACCAAAGACGCCCCAAAAAGGCTAAATCATCCATGACTTTAGACTTGTTACGCGAAACTGCTAACAGTGGGTAGGGGTTATACCCATAGCCAGTCACCTCGATAAACTGAGGTACCCTGCCCACCAAGGAATATCTGATGCACAATGCAAATGAGCACTGACCAAAGGCTCTTTTGTTGTCTATCCAAGACAAAGAAACCCTGAAAAAATGGGAACAATGACCTTCACCATGACACTCATTTGCTAGATGGGCTTGATTATGAGTAACGAGGTCTGTACAAAATCCACAACTTCAAAATCCCAAACAGTCCATGCAAGGGTGAGGACTTTGATGGGATCCCTTAAAAAAGTTTCTTATCCCCCTAAAGTCTCCACGAATGGGTCTGTAAATTGCATCTAAAAAGAAAAAAGAAATAAAGCCTAAGGAAATTTTATGAATGTTGTCCCTCTCGCTTCTCTCGAAGCACAACATTTAGAGGGGCAAGCTGTTTGAACACATTTTTCAGCACCTTGGTCCCTAATGCGTAATAAAGAGGAAGCAGGTCAATAAAGCCTCAACATATAATGGAAATTTTGACGGTCTCAGAATGATCCCAAAGCTTGTCAAGATCTTCATAAGAACTCCAATGGGCCACCTTCCAAGTTTCATCAAAATCAAACATATCTAAGGCAGTAAACACAGAAACAATTTCAAAAAAATTGGACTCTAGCACCCTGAAATTCATCCCGTAACTAGAACTATATTTTCAGTACGTCAAACAGCTGTGAGACAACCACCATTGAATCCGACACGGTTGAAAACCCCAATAGGTCAAGTTTCGGCTTAATTGGGCACTCCAGGATAAAGTTATGAGTAAAATACCGAAAAGGGGTAGGACACATACTATTCCCATGTGGCCACCCTGTACTAAAACACCATTAAAGGTGGTTGTTTTCACTGTTACAGGCAGTGAATTTTGGGACCCATATCTCACTCGTTCCGAGAAGGATCGCATTTAAATTTTGTGAGTGTGTTCATATTGTCAAGATAAGCGTTCAATATGTGGTACGCCCCATGATGATGCCCAAGCAAGAAGAAAAACTAGAGAGAAGTTGCTGATCCGTTAAGAAAATTACAGACAAATCAGCAGCGACACACCTCACTCATGCATCAGATCAACGTGAAACCAATTCCAATGTGTGCGTAAGGTCCAGGGCTACTATTTGTTCGAACCCCGTACATGATGAACGGTTGGATTTCACACACGGAGGCATCAAAGCTGCTATAAATTCTAGCCGTCGGATTTCAAGATTCCAATAAAAAACCCAAGACCTCAAAATCTTCATTTGAACACGAAATGGAGCTGTGTTTGTTGCAACATGATTGTGAAGGCATGCTGAGTATGATTCAACGAAGAAATCACAAAAAAACCTCAAGAAACGAGGACACTATCGATCCAAAGTTTTCAAGATTCATGCAAATTTCAAGTCTCATGATCATGACTTAAAAACATGATCCATGGCTCGAAGTTGGTATCAAATCGATCACCATGCCAAGCCTTACAAGAAAACAATCATCTTTGGATCTAACGGGAATCAGAGCAACCTGCTTCAGTCATGGAAGATTACGCAAGTTCTTGGGCAGTAGCAGGGACTGTTCTGGAATTTCACACACTGTTAGGTAGGGGCAAAACTTTCCTTTTGCTCCCATTTTTAGAATTTCTTTTAATGCAATTAAATTGTAATTATCTTCAGTTTTAGATAGTTTTTGGGCATACAACCCATGTTTGGGCCCAATTCTATATATCTATGCAAAACCTAATTATAAAGGACCTTCGGTTCGACCTTTGGTTCATTCTTCAATCATTCAATAAAGATTTCAATTCTTTCTAAAGCTTGTGGGTGCGTCTTGGAGAGAGAAAGCGGAGAGATAAGAAAAGGGTCGGTACCCTCAGTAAGGTATCTTTCTCTCTCCTCTTTTTTCTATCTCTCTTTCTCTCTCCTCTTTTCTCCCTCATCTCTATCTCTCTCTTAACCTCTCCTATTTTCTCTCTCTTCTCTTCTCTCGTCTCTCCCTTTCTCTTTTATTACTTTTATCTTTATTTCTTTCTCTCTCTTCCTCCTCTAGTTTATCATGTTTCTCTCTCCCTGCTCCTCTTTCTTTCTCCATTTACGAATGGCGAACCTATCATCTGGAATGACGCCTTCCTTCTCATGAGACATATACAGTAAGCCAGGCCGTAGCCCGAGTGGCGGGGCGAGCCTTTCTCAAAATTCTCTCTCTTTCTCTCTTTTATCAAAGACGACACAAGCCTATCGCTGCCTGAGTTTTTTCTCTCTTCTATCACAGACGGCGCAAGCCTATCATTCCCTATTTTTTCTCCCTTTCTTATCTTCTGTCAGAGTCAGAACAAGGCTAGCATTGCCTGCATTTTACATCCTTGTTCTCCCATCACAGACGGTGCAAGTCTATTGCCACCGGTGTTCTTTCTCTCTCTTCTTTCTTCTATCATAGACTACACAAGCGTATTGCTACCTATGTTCCTTCTCTCTCTCTCTTCTCTCATAGACGACAGAAGCACATCGTCGCCTGCATTCTTTCTCTCTCTTTTCTCCTTATGGCATGGCCAGTAGGGGACCATCACCGCTTGATTTTCATCTACTTCTTTCTCATATCACAGCTGGAGGAAGCCTGTTGCCGCTTGTGTTTCCTCCTCATTTTTTCTTCCTCACGACATAGCCGGCGGAAGCTAGTTCTATCTGAGTCTTCTCTCTCCCCATCTCATTACCGTCTATGTTCTCCTTCTCCCTTCCGTCCGTTCTCTCTCTTCTTATTCTCTCATTGTTTTCTCTTCTACTCTCGTCTTCTTCTCTTTTCTCTTCTTTTCTTCTTCTTCTTCTCTTCTCTATATCTTCTTATTTTTCTTCTTTATTTCTCTTACCCTTTCATTTGCCCAAGGGAGGTCGAGACTAGCCTTTTATGGTAGTCTTGTCGTTTAGCCATAATATCGTTGTGCCGGTCAAAATTACTTTGCCCGCTTTATATCCACGACAGACTAGCCACTATGTCTACCTAGTCAGTATTGGTACTATCATCTAGTAGTAATTCTATTGAGCCGGTTTGAGTTACCGAGCCTATTTTACTATAATGCCGGGTCAATTGCCTGCTAGTTTACTCACTATGGTCGCACCATCTGGTCAAATTCTTCTAACCCTAATATTTCTTCTCTTATTCCTCTTTTCGTCTTTTTCAATGTGCACGTCTGTGTACATTCCCCAAAGGCAAGGTGGGGTCTCTTGACCCACTTGTCTTGTAACATTTTCCATATCTATGTGATTGTTGAAACAGAAGAATGCCGGCCAAGGGAGGCGATTCCGAACCAGTTTTATAATTGGGGGGCTTTCTTCTTGATCTAAGAGGGTGCCTATACGAGCTAGCTTGAGTAAGTCCCGAACCCATCTTAAATTCCTCTCTCATCAGTTGGTCTACTTGTCCTTGCTCTTGAGCAAAGTTCCCGAGTGAGCGATCTCAACTCCCGGGTTCCCTTGAACCTGAGGCACATGTCGCCTAATCATTCAGATCTGGAGGGTGAGATCGAGGCGCCTAACTAAGGACCATTGCTCTGCAACTTGCTATATTTAATAAATTGTTTAAACTTGATCTTCTTATTGAGCATCAAAGCTCATCCCATTATTTTTTCCTCCTTGTAGACTGAGAGTGGGATGTTCAGAGTAGGGAGTGCTGGTTGGAGTTAAGGATCAAGGCGGCCTTTCTAAGGAGGAGTTTTAGATCTTGTAGGTAGTTGGGCCCTCAGCCCTGATTGTACTATTTGCTTTAAACTATGTAATCATGGCCCCTAGAGCCATAAACTCTATTGTACTTATTTTGGTTTGTAATGTATTGAAACAGCTCTTCTTATGAATGAATTTCTTAAGTTTTAATTTTTTTAGCCTTGTGAGCATCCACTTTCCTTACTTTGCTTGATTACCAAGAATAAGGCGTGGAGTCCTCTCCTACCCGAGTAACAAACGCTACATTGGGATTACAAACCCGCGCTCAGTCGCCCTCCATCATTTGTAGTAAAGTGGTGGGGGGCGGGGTCATGACAGTGGGGTATGGAAATGGGGAGTTTGAATGTGTAGGATATGGGAGAGGTGTGTGTAAAGTACTCTCTCCCCTCTCTCAAGGGTAAAGGTCAACTAAGCTCAAAAGAACACTTTCTCTCACCTAATATCAACTCATTTCATTCTCCCTCTCCAACATAGGTTACAAAATGACATAAACAACTTATTAAGAAATTAAAAAGAAAATTTCGGATATGAAGAAAAATGATCATTTTGCTCCTAGCAAGAATCATGGAAATGGCAAAATAGTCCCTAAAAAAGGAGCCATATGACATTGCCATGGCTCGGGGGCATTTTTTGGGGCTTCTGGCATCATTTTGGGCAGGATTATATTGCAAAATTGTTGGGCTCATTACAACGACCGATTTGATACCCACTTTTAGTCTTGGGTCGAGCGCTTGACTTTACATTGAAAATCAAACAAAAACCCCTACACTTGTCATTATCGATCATCGATATTGCTCGTTTTGTTGCATTTTTTATTATTTTATTTCTCACAAATTGAAGGGGAAAGTTGTTGCGATCATTTGCAACAAAAACCCCTCGATTTAATCACCGTTTGAGCACTAGCCAAGTTGGGGAGGTTGCTGGAAAATGGGGCTCCGATGATCGGAAAAGATGACTTCATGTAAGTTGAAAAAAGGTGTCATTCGGCCTTCAATCTTGTCCAAATTATACCTCAAATTGAAGCCCTCTGAGTTGTGGGTGCAACAGACCAACGTTTGGGGTGATCTAATGTCAAGGCTTCAAGATATGGCCATTTCAATGGACGAGTGTTCTTCTTTAAAAATTCTGCAACACATGAGTTTTCGGGTCAAAATTTCTTTTTAGGATTTCTCTCAATCCGAGCACCCTCTTGGGTCATACCTTAAATCAAAATGTGTGGTTGGATGAGACCTACCACATACTAAAATTTGGACTTCATTGGCCTTAAGATGAAGGAGTTATGTCCTTTGCAAGATAATTTCATTTTAGAATCACAGTTTCAAGAAATAGAAACTGGTTCATTTGAGCAGCATATGAATAGTGTGAAACCCACTTGTTTTGGGTAAGTTGGTCCTAGAATGGTCTAGAAGCATTCAATTGAGTTGAAAATTGATTTATATGGGTTTTCAAACTTTCGGAGTCCAATGGCAGTGGTCTGGTGGTCATTTGAGACCTAAGAAATATAACTGTAGTTATGAGGTCCTTTTTGACATGTTTGGAACTGGCTTTGTGAATTACATTTTAGTTTGATCTGCTATAAACTTTTTGGATTAAGAAGAAACTAGACATCCTTAGGGCAACAAAGTCTATCGTCACATACTTTTTGGGGTCGATTTGACATGTTTTGAATTTCACCCAAATTTTGGCTTATTCAATTAGTACTTTTGTTGTCCACGGGCCTTTTTGGAACCTGCGAGTCTTATTTGCAATTGGTTCCTTCCTTTGTTTACGATGCAAAATAATAGAGACATTCAAATGAAAACCCCTCGGATCTGAACACCACAAACTGACTTTTAAAAGAAGTGATAGAGAAAGTGTGGAAAATTGAATTCTAATTTGAGGTCAGATCTGCCTAGAGACGAGCAGATCTGCTCTCGGATCAGTGGCAGTGCTAGCATGATCCGAACTATGAAACCCTATGAAGAATAAATAAAACTAGTCTAATCTAATTAAAATGAAATAAAGATGAAAACGAACTAAGAAAGAGTAAAGAAGTATATCAAACCGGGCTAGATGGCCCAGGACTCCCGATCCTTTGAGGGCTTGCACGTATCAGAACTGACGTCCTCATATAATAACTCAAGATTTTTTCTCAAGTTAGAGAAAAGGAAAAGGCATGGCTGGCTGTGAAGAAGAGAGCGAGCGAGAGAGAGAGAGAGAGAGAGAGAGAGGATAGAGAAAGAGAGAGAAGAGAGAGAGATAGAGAGAGAGAGACAACGCTATGAAGGAGAGAGCCAGCACCGACTATGAAGAGAGAGAGTCAGTGCCTGTTGTGAAGAAGAGAGAGAGAGCCATGCTGGCTACGAAGAAGAGAGACAGAGAGTTAACGTCGATTGTTAAGAGAGAGAGAGCCAGTGTCGAGTGTGAAGAAGAGAGGTAGAGCCAGCACCGGCTATGTAGAGGGAAGTGCAACACCGTGCGTAACACTATCATGCATGGTCAGTATTTGCCACTTGTCCAGCTGAATGGGGATTGTTTGCCATCTGTCAACTTTAGGCTGCCACCTGCTGCATAGGTGCCTCGATCTCACCCTACGGATCTAGAAGATCTGGTGGCACGAATTGATGAGAGAGGAATTTAAGTTGGGTTGAGAGAGAGGAATTTAAGTTGGGTTGAGACTTACTCAGGCTAGCTCACGCGGGCACCCTCTTAGATCACGTAGAAAGTCCCTCAGCTACTTTAGATGGTTCGGAATCGCCTCTCTTGACCTGTGATCACCTCGTTTTCTGCACAACACTACTATGGTTAATTTGTAAGACGAGTGGGCAAAAAGGCCCACCCTCATCTTAGGGAAACGCACATTAGCATGGCTAATAATGTGAGAAGTTTGAGTGATGAAGTGGAAAGTTCAAAGAAAGATAGAAAAGAGAAGAGAACTTGATGAAGAGGTGAGACTAGCATGATAGATGGAAAGTTACCAACTCAAAGTGGTAGCAAGATGGGCATGATACTCGGGACTAGCGTGACGACAATACTACTCGAAACTGAGGCCGATATGGCAGTGTTAGGCCAAGTCTACCCTCAATCAAGTTAGAAGAGAAAAGAAGAGAAGAAAAGGGAATGAAGAGAGTGAAAGCGAGACGGCAAAGGCGGGGGGGGGGGGGGGGAGAATCCAAACTGCAGTGGGCCTTACCATTAGCATCATGAGAAGACATCGTGTCCCTTGTGGGCGGCGATAGCTTCTGGTGAGGCTCACGATGATAGATCCCTATGAGGCACATGGTGTTAGACGTGGGACATGAGAGGAACCCTCAGATGATAAGAAGCATCGTCGTTGGCAACGTGAGAAGGCGACACGTCTTTTACAGACGGCGATCTGTCATGGAGCGAACGACAAAGGTATGGGGCACAAGGGAAGCTTGCGCACAACGACAGATGAGGAGAGGTGGGGAAGGAGCCTTTGCACGGCTATGGGCACCGAGTGAACGAAAGAAACCTACGCACGATGATATGCACCGGGTGTAAAAGAGAAGCTCATGGACGTCGAAGAGTATTGTTGCGAGCTTTCGCGGACGGCGATGGGCATCACTGCTTGCAATAGTCAAGTGGCAGGATGAAGCCCCGGTGGACGGCATTAAGCTTCGCTACCCACGTTCCTCTCCGAGATGTCAAGGACACACCTGCGGATGACGATGAGCAGCGCCTTCTGCAAATCTCGTCGAGAGATGGAGATGCACAAATAGAACAGGAAGAAGAGCTCACGCATGGTGCTGCCATTGCTATGCGCAACCTGTGGAATTATAGAAAGGAGAAAAAGGAAAGAAAGAGGCATGCATGACACTTCCACTGTTGTGTAGGGCCTCTGAGGGAGGCTCAGACGAAGAAGAGGAGAGAAAATACGAGAGAGAAAATTTACCTTGAGCTTAGGGGTACCGATCCAAAAGTTTCCCTTTCATTACACTCTATCTCCAAACGCAGCCCAACAATGAGAAGAAAGATAAACTTTATTAAGTAAAAACTCTCTCTTTTGTGGAGGGTTCAAGCCTTTTTGCATACAATGATGGTATGAGGTATATATAGAACTGTGCCCAAACATGGGTGGATGATCAAAGTGAAACCTAATTGCTGAAAATTAAGATTTAATTGAATTAAGAGAAATTAGAAAATAGGTTAAAAAATGACAAATTTTCCCCCTTCTAACATTTTGTGAAATTTCAAAACAATCCCTGTATTACCCAAGAACATGCATGATTTTTCATGGATGATCCGAGGTTGTTCTGATGCCTAGTTGATTTAAAGATGATTGTTTTCTTGTAGGGCTCGACATGACGATCGATTTGATACCAACTTCGAGCCATGGATCATGGTTTTAAGGCATGATCATGTGACTTGAAATGTGAATGAATCTTGAAACTTCAGATCGATAGTGTGCTCATTCAATGATGTTTTTCTATGATTTCTTCACTGGATAACGCTGAGCATGCCATCATGATCGCGGGGTAACAAACACAGCTCAATTCCATGCCCGAATGACGATTTTACTACTTTTAAAATTTTTGCCAGAATCTGGAATTTCGGCAATGGAATTTGCGGTCACTTCATCGGGTTTGTGTGCAGAATCCGACCGTTCATCATGCACGGGGTTCGGCTCGGAGATAGCACGAGACCTTACACACACGATGGAATTGCTTTCACATCAATTAGGATTGCGAGCAGTGTGATTTGGCCACTCAAGTGAGGTACGACCCTGCTGAGTGTTTTGCACTATCTTCACGGATCAACAACTTTCCTCTAGCTTTTCTTGGTGCCACATATCGAAATGCTCGTCTTGACGAGTCGAACATGCTCACCAAATTTGAGCACGATCAGACTTGAGACGGGAAAGATATGAGTGTCGAAAGTCACTGTTCTTGACTGTCCCTTTAATGGTGTGGAGTTGCAGGGTGGCGTCACCGGAATAGCATCGATTCCTCCTGTTTTGCTCTTTTGTCGATAACGTCTTCTTAGAGTGGCTGTTTAAGCAAAAATTTGATCCCTGGGGCTTTTCAAACGTACCGAATCCAATGATAGTGGTTCCACAGTAAATTGGGACACCAAAAATGTAGCTCTAGTTATAGGGTTCATTTTAAGGTGCTAGATGATGATTCTACTGGAACTATTTTTGAATCTGCATTGCCTTAGACATGTCAGAATGCAACAAAACTTTGTAAAAGACTTTTTAAAGTCCTCATGAAGATTTTGACCAGTTTTGGAGCTATTTTGAGACAATCAAATTTTCAGTGTTTGCTAGGCTTTTATTAAGTGCGGGCCCCATGATGATGAAAAATATCTTCCAACAACATGCCCTACCAAATGTTGTGCTTCAAGAGAATCAAGAAGTGCAATCATTTAGGAAATTTGTCGTGGCTAGCCAAGGACTATGTGAATGCTGAGGAGGATGCTCGGACGTTTGGATGCAATGTAGGTGTCCATTTGTAGAGCCTTTAGGGGAAAAAAGCAAACCATCAAGGGATCTTATCGAAGTCCTCACCCTCAAGGGACTATTTGTATTCTGATAGCTTAAGGATTTTATAGGGACATCATTGACGCTATCTAGAGGCCAAGTGCTATGAACCTTTGGTCGGCATTATTCGCTGCTACACTAGGATTGCTTTTGATGTTCAGGGTATCTCTGTAGGTCCCATCTAACGGGGTCCATTCGAGGGATTCTGACCTATCCCAAAAGTTTGAGCCTGTCAACTAGGGGAATTTTAGCGAGGAGGCCTCATGAGCCCCATCCTGTTAGGTCTAAAAGGTCTAGGCCTTTCGAATAAGGACGGTTTTAGGGGAGGCGATCTCATGACGAGGAATAACCCTGAAGTCTCTAGCAGGTTAGGCCCTGGCTTCGTTAGTTTCTTACCTTCGTGATGGTCTTTAGCATTTTGGAGGGATCTTTCAGTCATCGTCCTCACCCTCAAGGACTCTTGTTGTTTTTTGATGTTCAAGTGTGGGAGATCTTACGCGGCTCTCACTCCCGAATGAGCCATTTTGTGGTGTGATTGGATGCTGGCAGTTGAGAGTTTTAGGTAGACCTCATTGGAATTATGCATGTTTGGCAATTGAGTGTCGGCTGAGGGTTTGGTAGTGTGTAAACTTGTTTTGTCAGTTCAAGTGCCATTTTGCAGGTTTTTACTTGAACATTGGGAAGTGGCACCGTAGAGATGGTTTTCACTAACTTCCTTTGTTTTTGGGCTCTTTTACCCATGACCTAGTAGTCATGTCCACCATTTTCATTTGTTTTTTCTCACGGTTGCCTTTAGGGATTTTCACCGTGCCTGGGTTTTTGTTTTCATGGAACTCTTTTATTCATGGTTTCGTGACAATGCCCATCCGTCATTTTTACTCATGGTGTTCCCTTATCAAGGTGTACACCATGCCCATTTTTTGTGAAGGCGTATTTAGGGTCATGCCTTCAAGACTTGTGCGAAGCCATTTAAAGTCATGCGGTCAGGGCATGCACTATAGTTTTAAGGTCATACAACTAGACCGTAATGGTGACGAATGGTAGATTATAGAGGTCATGGAGTGAGTATGGTGATGGTTTTGACTCACTTTGGGGAGATAGCACGAGGCTATCTTATGAAGGAAGAATGGTGGGTGGAGAGTGGTGCGGCGAGTATGGGATGTGAGACGGCTCACCATTTATTGAGCATGGGTAAGACTCATCGAGAAATGGTGAATGGTGTGTGCACACGATCGGGTCGATTAGGGAAGGCATGCGTGAAGGTGCATGTGCAGGTATGTGGGCGCACTGGGGAGGTAATGACGGTGGCGTGCGCATAAGAATGGGTCGGTTAGGGAAGATGTGTGTGAAGATGCAAGTAAAGGGCATGTACGCATATGTCGGTGTGTCTTTAACATCGTGCCTTTTGGATCTAGGCTAAGCAGTTTAATGTCATGCGGTCATGGTGTGCACTATGGTTTAAGGTCATATAGCTTGGACCGTGGTTATGCAGTTTAAAGTCATGCAACTAGGACCATAAAGTTTAAGGTCTACAATTAAATCTCTGCTATAGTTTAAGGTCATGTAGTTTGGAGCACGGCTGTGTAGTTTAAGGTCATGCAGCACAGATCAAGGCTGTGCAGTTTAAGTTTATGCAGCACAAACCGTGGCTGTGCAGTTTAAGGTCATATAACACGGACCGTTGTGTGGGTCGCCATGTAGGTAAAGCTGCATGGGGGATAGGTTGTGAATAACAATCTGACTCCCTGGGGATAAAAATAGTTAAGGCTATACACAAGTAGAGAGCTTTTAAATGAATATGGGGGCCCTACGATGAATGATAAGAGGAAGCAGACTTACAGTGGGGATTATGAGGGCCATTGGGACTCCACGGGGATAATGAGTAATGGTATGCATGTAACTCCACGGGGGATGATGGGTTGGAGTATAAGTGTAACCCCATTGGGGGTTGAGAAGGTGAGAATGACCCAAACTCCTTGGGGATAGTGGGTCGCAGTAGGGTGTGATTCCCATTGGGATGTTGGTGCGAGACGGACCCATCGAGGATTGAAGGGGAACGAATGACCCTTACATACATCTAACTCCACTAGGGATGTTGATGAAATACATCGGGTGAAGAGGTGGTCCATTTCACAGTTAAAGTTATGCGTACGAAGTATTTGTCGCACCATACATTACAGTTTTAAGGTCTTGTGACTCGGACAATGGCTATGAAGTTTAAAGTCATGCGGCTAAGACCATGTAACTAGACCTCTGCTACAGTTTAAGTTCATGTAGTTTGGACCATGGCGTTAGGCCTTTTAACGTCATGCTGGCAGGATGTGCACTATGGTTTAAAGTCACAGAGCTGGACCATGGTCATACAGTTTTGAGTCGTGCAACGAGGACTACACAGTTTTAAGGTCATGTATCTAGACCTCCGCTACAGTTTATGCCTTGCAGTTTAGGGTCATGCATCTGAACCATGGCTGTGGAGTTTAAGGTCATGTAGCACAGACTGAGGCTGTGCAGTTTAAGGTCATGCAGCATAGATCGAAGCTATGCAGTTTAAGATCATGCAGGAGGGACTGAGGCTGTACAGTTTAAGGTCATGCAGCATGGATCGAGGCTATGTAGTTTAAGGTCATGCAACAAAAGACCGAGGTTGTGAAGTGTAAGGTCATAAAGCACGGATAGTGGCTGTGCAGTTTAATACCATGCAACACCGACCGAGGCTGTGCAGCTTAAGGTCATGCAGCATGGACCACGGCTGTGCAGTTTAATGTCATGCAGCACGGACCGTGGCTGTGCAGTTTAAGGTCATGCAGCACAGACCGAAGCTATGCAGTTTAAGATCATGCAGCAGGGACTGAGGCTATACAGTTTAAGGTCATGCAGCATGTATCGAGGCCATGTAGTTTAAGGTCATGTAGCAAAAGACCGAGGCTGTGAAGTTTAAGGTCATAAAGCACAGATAGTGGCTGTGCAGTTTAAAGCCATGCAACACGGACCGAGGCTGTGCAGCTAAAAGTCATGCAGCATGGACCATGGCTGTGCAGTTTAATGTCATGCAGCACGAACCATGGCTGTGCAGTTTAAGGTCATGCACAAGGACCGTGGCTGTGCAGTTTAAGGTCATGCAGCACGGACCGTAGCTGTGCAATTTAAGGTCATGCAACACTGCCCATTTTGTGAGGAGAATCTGAGTCCAGGAGGAATAGAGTTGTAATTAGGGACTCGATCCCAGAGGAGTGAGGCTAAGATGCAGGGAATGAGCTTCTTGGGGATGCAGGACGAAGATCCAGATGCGAGTGGCATGACATGCGCACGGTGCTATCTTCTGGATGCCGCTCGCAATGTTTGGCTCTTGATGAAGGGCAAGCGATGTTAAGCACTTGGTGAGGCACGAGGCGATGGCGTTTGGTGAGGGCGCGCGATGATGGCCTTTAACGAGTCCTGCAGCGATAGCATCTCATGCAGTGCACGGCGATTGCCTCTAGGTGAAGAGTGCGACGATGGCCTTTAGCGAGGGCGCACGACGATGAACCTTGAAGAAGGCACGCAACGATAGCGTCATAAGCAGCGCACGATGATTGCCTTCAGGTGCAGCGCACAACAATAGCTCCTTAACAAGGCGCACGACGATAGCCCCTTGACAAAGCACGAGCCAATAGCTTCTGGCAAGGCACACACTCTGACGAAGCGCGAGGCGATAACCTTCGCGTGAAGCACGCAGCGATAGCCTTTTCGGGTCTCACGCTTGGCCTGCCCCTACCTTGTCTTAGTGTGGCACTACCGTGTAAAAAAAGGGGGAAAACCCCATTTTATTGTTTTACCCAAATGGTAAAATAGTTGTAGAGTTTCTAGAGGGAGAGAGAGCTTGAGCTTTTGAGAAGAGACTTCCGACGAGAGTTTTGCGATCAAAGTTTATAGTAAACAGGCCTTCAGGAGCTTTCTGGTGAGTTGAGCAAGTAGCTGAACTTTGCATCGTGTTTGCGGGTGGTTTTCAAGGAGTGTCAAGGCTTTCTGAGCAAGGAACGGGGTTCCTCGAGGCCTTAATAAGATTTGCAAAGGTGCTCTACTGGAGTTTCAGTGCCTTTTTCGGTAGTCCGGTGGTTGAAGGAAGGTTGCAGAGAAGTCAGGGGACTCTGACAGTCCTCTGGCTATCAGAAGCGAAGAAGGAGGAGTAGTAGTAGTTGGCTCACCAGAAACGCAGTGGAATTCCTGTGAGTTTGTGGCGAACTACGAAAGTGAGAAAACAGGGAGAAGGGAAATTGGTAGGGGTCACAGTGGGACTTTATGGGGCTTCCTATGGTTTTCCGCCAACTCTGGTAACGAGCAAAAGGCGGGGAAGAGTTTTCTAGTGTACAGGAGTGAATTCCCGGCGAGAAGAGGAAGCACCTGCGAGAACCTAAGGCATCACAGACCTGTAACGGTCGGGAAGGTGAATGTGTGATGGCGAATGATCGCTTCCGCATGTGCGGTGGAGTCCATGTCACGATTGTCAGGCAGCGTGCCCAGATTTCAAGGGATGTGGTACGCTGCACTTGTGAACAGCTAGAACGCAGGAGGCATCACGTGCTTTACTTCGGCAGACAACGATAACAGCTTGGTCACGAGATGGCGATAGTCCTGCCTTTGTCATGAGACGATGATTGTTTTTCCTTCTTCGAGAGATGGCGATACCATTTCGTTGGGCAGACAGTGTTAGTCCTGCTCTTGGTTGTGAGACGGTGATAGCTTGCCAGCCTTATGCCTTGAATGACCAGTGGACGATACACCCCTGTAAGAATATTTTTTTGAGGCCGCTTAGGTTCCTTTAGACCGCGAAGCTTCTTGATCTAATGGCCCATTCCTCAGGTGCTATTTCAGACGTGAATAACATCACGCGAGTAGGGGAGCTCGGCACTAATGAATTCATCGGCGAAAGCTTAGTGAGAGGTGAGTCCATCTAGCCCACCGAGGCCTTATGTCAACCCAAGTATCATCTTTGTTAGTGACCCTATCCGGTTGATGATGAGGGAAGATAATGATGGCAATGTGACTGTAGAGGAAGGGATAGGCCTCCTGCATTGCTTGCACCAAGACATAGCCTCGAACGGGGACTTTCCGACTCTAGGAATGCGGACGGTGACAACCCCTGGCATGAAATGGTCCTCCATCAAGCTGCGAGTGTAAGGGGAACTCCAATATTTGAATAGTCCTCATGGACCATAAGAGTGCTCAACCGGTACAGGGAAATTCTGAAGCGTGCTTCCCTGCTGGCCGCCATTCAGTGTTCAACAGGGTATTATGACCATTGGTCGAACACGGTCAAGGTGCTTTTGGGGACCTGGAGCCATGTTAGCAACACATGGCTGCTCGGTCGTGGGGAAGCAGAGATATCTCTACTAAATCTGTATTTCAATGGTGGCTTGCCACTCATTGGCAATATGTATGACGAGTTTGTGCCCCGAACTCTGTCATTTTTTGAGGGGAGAAAGTCGGGAAAGAAGTTCCACCGATTGGTCTTCAGAAGCTGTTTGAAATTTACCAACTGCTCTGGTATGAGAACAAGAAGGGGTGTATTTCCTTCACCATGTGGGTGGCCTTTTTATATGGGGACTGTGATTATGAAGCCGGTCCATAACCATGGAAAAGGGAGAAGGAGGGCCCATCAATTTTTGAGCTTCAGAAGGAGAATGAGCACATCTTCTTGACCGCTTATCAGGAGCTTTTCTTGTGCAAGTTTGCACTCCCCGACAGAGATTACATTATCCGTCCAAGCACTTTCTATGTGCCCTGTGACATGGTGAGGGGGTAAAAATAAACACTTGTACAGCCAGTCCTTTGCAGTATCTACTACAGCCTAAGAGCCATGTTTAGGGGAAGGATTTATCAAGGCGATGATGGATGAAACGACATAGTGGATGGTGAAGCCTTCCCAAGGGACTTCAAGATGCCTGTCCCCGTTCATTACGTATATGCCTAGCTTGGGGCATATTTCTCAGGCACCAACCTCCGAATCGAAGAATTAGAGGGAACAATGTGCCCGTTTCTGCTGAGGATTATCGGGCAGAAAGCAATCTTCCATACCCCCGGCCACACGTAGTTTGTTCTTCAACGACCACCTCCACATGAGGAGCCCTGCCTTCCTGGTAGGGAATCGTACAGACCGTGCCTTTGTTGATGAGCTTGGTAAGAGTTTATACGGTGCTTCTACTACTCATACAGAGGAGATGTATATGCTGAGTGTTAGGGGTGGGGTTCTTCCCTACTATACTGCTCATAGTGCAAAACTCTTGAGGGGTATTTCCCTCATAGATTTGCTCTGCAGCATGGGCTCGATCAAGGCTGCCTATTCTCCATTTTCTTTGAGAAACGACATAGCAAGGAAGCTCGCTGGAAGAAGGACCAGTTGGGCACCCACCAAAAGACTTTGCTCCCGAGGCACATTCGCATAGCTTGGGCCATATTTTGGAAGGAGAGTGCGAGCGACTAAAGCCCATGAACTTTGGAGGTGAATCACCAACAAGGGGTATTGGGATGTTTTTCACCCTTGGAAAGGGAAGAACTCTCGTTGGAGCAAGGAGAAGAGGCAGTGGAAGATGGAAAGGACTCCTCCGCTAGGGGAGGTATTCATCCTTGACTTTCCTTGGGATTGGAACACCCTTGGGCGGCCTCGCCAAATTGTTGTCGACAGGTCTCTGTACTAGTTTCTTAACATGGAGAAGGAGACAGATAACATTTTTTACAATCTGTCTGCTATATTCAAATGGAAAGAGGGTCGCAAGGTCCCGGTGTATGAAGGGCACCCGGTCCAGGATTAGAATGAGTTGACAGAGAGTGGCCCTCATAAAAAACTAGTTGCCGGTTCTTCTCGAAAGGGTGCTTTTGAAGCTATTGCACCCTCGAGAGAAAAGGGGAAGAAGAGGAAGCAGACTGCCCCAGTGGCGCCTCGCATTCCTGCCAACAAGGCAACTAAGGCCTCAAAACGTAATGGGCATAGGGTGGGCGTGTTCTGCGAGCTAGACGACCCGTCCTCACCCTCGGCTTTTTCAGAGGGTTGCGTGTCTCCTGTTATTTCTACATCCCCTTCTGCTAAGGATTCACCTTCTGATTAACCTGAACTTTCTTCTGGTCCTTCAGAGGCTCAGGCCGGTGCCTCAGACCCCACTACCTCAATCGAAATTGCTTCGGACCTAGAATTGAAGTCTGTGGCTGAAGGGGAGGGCCCAGTCTTAATGGAGGTGAACAGGGCTGATGAGGCTGGCCTTGATAAGGCTGACCATGATGAGACGATGGAGGCAAAGAGGGCCTCTAGAGCTCCGGAGGTTGTTGTGCCTCTTGAGAGGGAAACCCTAACAGATCTTGTGGTCATTGAAGAGGTTGGAGCCTCAGGGACTAAAGAGGGACCACGTGAGCAGTAGAAGGTTGCTTCTTCAAGTGATGTAGCTGTGAGGGATGCAAAGGCAAGAAATTCGCCGGGGTCAGGCTATGGAGGCCCAGAGGCGGCAACCCTGACTGTAAAGGAGATAAGCTCCGTTGGAGAGCTTGCAGCTAAAGTGGTTGCCATCGAAGACAAGGGCGAAGAAGGAGAGGGAGAAGGTGTCGAACCTGACGAGGTGGAGATGGTAGCTCAAGAAGAGGGGACACAAGGAGAATTTGTTGTCCTGGGAGAGGAGGTTGCCGTGGCCCAGCCTAACACTGAGGTTGTAGCTCTAGGTGAGGAGGTCGACCTTGCCCTGACTGCGGCTGCGAAGCTTACAAAGGGTGAAGCTATAGCACCTGAGCGCGAGAGGGTCGAACCAAAAGTGGTCATGGCAGGGGATCTGAGTAAGAGAGTTATTGCTGAGCTACCGGGGCAACCTGAGGTTTCCCTTGCATTTGGGAAGCTTAAGGTCTTGGCTGCACCTTGGGACCCTCCCGATGTGGTCACCCCTATTGTACTGCATAGGCCTACTTTCAATGGAATGTCAGCCATCATTTTTTAGATGCATTGAATGGGCCTCTAGAAGCTGAAGGAGTTGTCTCTTGAGGAGCTTGGAGCAACGATCCCACAATTGAGGGGGATCACCTTAGAGAGTGCGCCTGAAGTCCTCCCTTACTTTGACAACATTGCCAATGAGCTGGAGGGATGGAGAATGAAGGCCCTGCAGGAAGAAAAGGCCGCAACGAGTCTAGTGGGCTCACTGCTAGAGTCATTGGAGGCTTCCCTAGCACAGAACCGGGAGCTGTCAGAGGTCTAAGTAGGGGAGATGGAAGCTACCGTATTTCAGATGTCCACTCTTGCTGAGATGGCCATAACACGCCATAACAACGTGCAGACCCTGAAGGCGAAGACTGCGAAATGGGTACAAGTGCTTTCCAGGTTGGAGGAGGAGACGACAGTTTGGGAGGCCAAAGATAAGAACAGAGCCAGAAGCTACTGGACCTCGAGTATACCTTGGGTGAGCAGCTAGCACTAGTGGAGCACGAGGCAGGGCTAGTGGCTAAATTGAGAGTCGGCATCAAGCGAGCGAGAGAGCCTTGGCTAAAGAGTGCAAGAGAAAGGTCAATGATATCATTGACCTTTTTTGACCTGATTTTCTTTCTATTGTAAAGAAAATACATTTGTAATATTCTATCTGATGAATGAAATAGCTCTTTTCTCTTTTCTAGGTAATGCATGTCTCTTATTCTTCCTTGTCTTTCTGTTTTACAGCTTTCGTGCCATGTTAGTGTGAGACGAAAAAGAATATCCCACCCCTTGCTTTGCCTTTTCACCGCTTGTCATGGCTTCAATGACCTCGAATGCGGGAGCAGTTGCTTCCTCACGCCTTAGCATTTGATTGGATAGGGGTTCATAATTCATGGTTCTCATGATTTGGTGAGCCAGTTCGCAATAAATACTCCAATCTAGGGGAGTCTTGGATTCGATTCGAGGTGCATTGCTTTTAAGCTCGTTCAAGTGCGTTTGAAGTGACGCATAACCTCAAACTGATTCTTGAGGCTATGGACCTCGCTTCTCAGCTCTACCATGGCGTCTTGTTCCTGAGAGCTGGAGGGCAGCCTCTTATCGGCCTGTACGTCTTTGAGAGTCTCTGAGAGATGTAAGATCTTCTCTTGGCAGCTGGTGATCCCCTTATTCTAAGAGGATGAAATTTGGAGTACCCTCCTGGATGGTTGGTGTGTCAATTCTTCGTCTAAAAGAGCAATGGGGATGTGCAAAACCTTTTGCTGGTCTGGTGTGGAGGAAACCCTCAGTGCTAGAAGGTCTACCTCCAGGGCTTCCTTAGTCTCAGGAGTAGCTTCTAGTTCACCATTTTGTTCTGGTGGATTAGAAGCAGAGGTAGAGGGGAAAGCTTTGTCTTCGAGAGAAGGCACCATGACCTTGGAGAGGTGACAAGTTATACTTGGGCAGATAGGAGTCAAAGGGAGGATTTTGCCTTGTCTTTCCTCCTCTTTGAACATATATGTAATCATTCATCCCAGATCTTCAACATCATCGTGATATGAGGGTTCTGTCTCTCTCACAGGTTCCAATCATCGTCCTTTGACTTTTTGGTGTTGGAAGGTCTGTGAAATAATACTTACCGTCAACATAATGAGTTTCAGCTACAAGGAACGATCTTGTGTCAGCATAGACCGAGTTCTGTCTCCCATCTCTGCTGTACTTAAAGCATTGATGGAGAGTGGAAGGAACCACCCCCTGATCATGAAGTCAAGGGCAGCTGAGGAGGACATTGTAAGATGTATCAGTGTCAATCACATGAAACTGAGCACAATCATTGAGGTCATCAGTCTTGAAGCGAAGACGCATTGTGCCAACTGGCTTTTCTCCTGATTGGTTTAACCCTTGCATGATGATATGGGTAGGAGTGAGGTTGTCAGATCCTAATCCCAATAGGGTGTTGAGGATCCTTCTTGGGATCAGGCTGACTGCTGACCCTCCATCCAGTATGATCTGGTTGATAGAGCAGGCGTGTAGTTCATCATTCACAAAGAAGCGGCGATTGTGGAATTTGCCTCCTAACTGAAGGTCATCTTTAGAAAAGGTGATTGTCAAGCACCAGCTCAGGATGGCTGGGTCAACCTCAATAGGCTCCACTTCAGTCTCGTATACCTTGGGGTTAGAAAGAGCTCGTAGCAAGGTCATACGATAGTCTCTAGACAACAAAAAGGCATCATAGATTCTTAGAACGGTTGGAAACTTTTCAAGTGCCCAATTACGTCATATTTCACTTTATCCTCATTAGTCTTATGCGTTCTTGATCCCATCATTGGTGTAGGTGGTAGGGTAGTCTTAGGAATAGGTTTTGGCTGAGTTTTGGTTTGTCACCCTGGCTGACTTTGTTGTTCAACCGGTACGGTTTGGGTTGATGGGGAGGCAATAGGTATTTGTATTAGGGATGTAGAGGTTTGAGGTTGAGCATTAAGGAAAAGTGACAAATCAGAAAACTTGAGGACATTTAGCTTTTGAGGTGTGGGTTGTAGCTTATTTCCTGATCTCAAGTTCATTTGCCTGGTGCTGGATTGTACTTCCAAGATCTGCACCATGTGGGAGGCCTCTTTGGAAGAGGAGCTTGAGGGTGGCTCGGTCTTAGCTTGGGTTGACAGGGCGTCGACGACTGTCAAGAATCCAGCTGCCTTGGTCAGCATCTTGCTTAAGCGCTTTTTGCTGCAACCTACTGAGGCAGGTGCCTCCAAGTTCGCCGTTTAGAGTGTCAAAGATTGGCACTGTCGAGCTGCACCGGTGGAAGAAATAGAATAGCAGGGAGTAGAAGAAGATTTCGAATGTTTTGGGCAGCTTTTAATGTCGTCGCTCGAATTGGACGTGTGTAGGGGGTATTTTAGGTCTTTCCCCAACATTGACCGTTATGGGGTGCTTTTAGTGTCGTCACCCATATTGGACGACTCCTGAGCTATTGATGACTCAGGGACGATCGTCTGATTGGACAATAGGATAATGCAAGCTGTGCCTAAGATGAAGTGTTGTAAGGTTGGTAATTGAGGAAGGGGTCGGAGAAACTCTTCCTCGACTGGTGGCTGAGGGAGACGATTCCTTCGATAAGCGAACCTGGGTGCTCATCTCCTTTTGGATCCTTGAGGAGGGGTTTGGTTCACCATATCGAGCTGATGAGTAGTTCTAGCTTGGTGGACTGCCTCACACTTCAAGGATTTGAGCCTACTTTGCCCACTGAGAAGTCGAGGGATCTTAAGGGTTAAGTCCCTCGTGGAGGTTTGCATGGCAGTGGCAGTGCCATGCATGCCTCTCCCTTGGTATCACAAGTCACGCATGGTGATGGCAACACCATGCATGAGTCTCCCTCCCCTCCTTCTCGTCTGTCTCTTTCTCTCAGTGAAGTTTGTAGACGGCACTGCCCATCACTGCCTACAGACGTAGCTTTGATGTCTCGATGAAGAACCAAGATAGCCAAGTGTGTTGCCGCCTACAGAAGTCTTCCTTTACTATGCATCTAGCGTAGATGGTGATACCTATCTTTGACCGCTAGAGGCCCTGACAACACCCACCGTCTTTTGCGAGATTCCTCAGTGTGCTGATGCCTATCACCGCCTGCTAGAGGCCCTGACAATACCCTTTCGCTGTTTGCGAGAGTCCTTTATGCGTTTGGTGCCTATCTCCATTCCCCCTGCTTCCCATTCCTGTCGCCGTGCGACCTAGTAGAAACCATCGCTGTTTGCCTTGTTAGGAGCTAGCGCCATCAACAAGGGATGTGTCACCTCCTAGCATTTCCCACCGTGATGTCTATCGACGTCCGGCTTTCCCCTTCTCTTCGCCGGTTCTTTCCTCTCCACCTCTTTCTCTTCTCACCTGATTGGGGGTAGGCCTAGCCTAGTGCCGACGCACCGACCTCGATTTCGAGTAGTATCGCTGCCATGCTGGTCCTTGAACCATGCCTGACTTGATACTACTCCAAATTATGGTGGTCACGTAAATCTTTCCCTTCCGTCAAGTTCTCTTTTCCATTCTACCTTTTGTCTAATGTTGTACTTCATTGCCTTGCATTACCCAAAGACAAAGGTAGGTCCTTTTCGACCCACTTGTCTTACAAATTAACCATAGAAGTGTTCTGCAGAAAAACAAGATGATTACAAGTCAAGGGAGGTGATTCCGAACCAGCTCAAGCAGTTGGAAGGCCTTCTTGGTGATCTAAGAGGGCACCCATGTGAGCCAGCTCGAGTAAGTCTTGAACCCACCTAAAATTCATCTCTCATTGGTTGGTATATCTACCCTTACCCTTGAGCAAGGTTCTGAGAGAGCGATCTCATGTCTCGGGTCCACTAGATACCCAAGACACGTGCCCCTAGATCCGGAGGGCGAGATCGAGGCACCTAACCAATGAGGTCCCGACGGCGCTAGGTGTCAGCATTCACGATCATGGAGGAGCAGTGTCGTGGCCCTAGGGCGGAGCTCGACGCTACTGCTCATGACTAGAGAATGAGAAATGAACTGCAGATGGCACTAGGTATCGCCGTTAGCAACATAAGAAGACAACACGCTCCCACGCTGACGGCGATAGTCTCTAATGAAGCATGCAACCATGGTCATTCGTGAAGAACGCAACGGTAATCCTCATGAGATGCATGTCGATTGGCGTGGGATGCAAGAAGGACGGCGATGAACACTGAATACATGAAGGACGCTTCGCGGACGGCGATAAGCATTGTCGAGACCTCTAGTAGGCAGCAAAGGGTATTGTCGTCTACTATAGACGTGCAATAGGGAAAGACCCTACGGGCGGCAAAGAGTTTCGTCGTCTGGATTCTTCACTGAGACGTCAAAGTTACATTTGTGGAAGGCGATGGGTAGTGCTGTCTACAGGCCTCATTGGACGAAAGGGATGGAAGAAAAAAGGGAGAAGGAGACTTGTGCATGACGCTTCCTTCGCCATGCGTGACCTGTGTGACCTCAGGGGAGGCATGCACGACAACACTGCCACTGCTGTGCATGACCCCTGCGAGGAACTCAGATAGAGAAGAGAGAGAAGAGGAAAGAAATGGAGAGGGAAGAACAAATGGAATAGAAGTGGAGAAGATTTACCTTAACCTTAGGGGTACCGATCAAAGGTTTCTCTCACCTCTCTCTCTCTCAAACATGACCCAACAATGAGAAGAAAGAGAAACTTGTATTAAGTAAAAAATCTCTCTTTTGTGAAAGGTTGAGTCCTCTAGTGGGAACAATGTTGGTACGTATATATACAATTTACCTCAAACATAAGTGGATGATCAAAAGTAACCCTAATTACTGAAAATTAAGATTAAATTGAATTAAAAGATATAAGAAAATAGGATGAAAAATGACAAATTGGAAAATGACAAATTTGCCCCTTCCTAACAGTTCATGGAGTTTCTGAATAGTCCCTGTGTTGCCCTAGAACTTGCGTGATCGTGCATGGGTAATTCAGGATCGTTCAAATGCTCGATTGATTATAAGATGATTGTTTTCTTATAGGGCTCAGCATGGCGACCGATTTGATACCAACTTCGAGCCATGGATCATGTTTTTAGTGTACAATCATGTGACTTGAAATTTAAAGGGATCTTGAAACTTCGGATCGATAGTGTACTCGTTCCTTGATGTTTTTCGGTGATTTCTTTGCTAAATTACATTGAACATGACGTTATGATCATGGGGAAACAAATGTAGCTCGATTCCGTGCTCGAACGAAGATTTTGTAACTTTGGAATTTTGACCAAAATCTAGAATTTCAGAGACAGAATTTGCAGTTCCTTCGTCGACTTTGTGTAGAATCCAACCGTTCATCACATACAGGGTTCAGGTCAGTGATAGCCCGAGACCTTACGCACACGAAGGAATTCGTTTCGCGATGATCGGGCTCACGAGCGGCGTGACTAGCCGCTCGAGCAAGGCATGACACTGCTGAATTTCCTGCACTTTCTTCATGGATCAGTAACTTCTCTCTAGCTTTTCTTCAAGCTCGGGTGTCGTCACGGGGCGTGCCACGTATCAAATCGCTCATCTTGCCTAGATGATCGTACTCATCAAATTTGTGCTTGATCCGACTTGGGACGGGTGAGATATGAGCGTCAAAAGTCACTAGTCGTGATTGTTCCTTCCATGGGTGGCCGCACGGGAATAGCGTGCGACCCCTCCTGTTTCACTCTTTTGCCTATAATGTCTTCTTCGAGTGTCCGTTAGGGCTAAAATTTTACTCTTAGGGGTTTTCTACCATACTAGATCCAATGGTAGTGGTCGCACTGTGATTTTAAGATACCAAAAATGTTGCTCTAGTTATGGGGGCTATTTCAAGATGCTAGAGGTCGATTTTGGTGGAACAATTTCTCAGTTTGCATTGCCTTAGACATGTCAGACTACGACAAAACTTAGCAGGAGACTTTTGAGAGACCTTATGAAGATCTTGGCCGATTCTAGGGCTATTATAAGACTGCCAAAATTTCCACTGTTTGCTAGACTTTATTGAGCGGGGGCCCCATGTTGATGAAAAATACCTCCCAACACTCATAACTCAGCCAGTGCTAATACTTCGTTCTCTTCACAGTAGGAATTACACATAACTCAGCCGGTGCAGGTCACAATCTCAACCGGCGTTGTATCCTTCCTTCCTCCCTATCCCGCCATGCATTCTAGCTGATCGAGAAAATTTTGGGTCATCACACATTTGTTGGTCTTTCCCATTTAACTACTGCTTCGATCTTAGAGGGGTCGAACGTAATTCCATCCTTAGAAATAATGTGCCCAAGGAAAGCCACACTAGGGAGCCCATACTTACTCTTGCTCATCTCAGCATACAATCTTTTCGACTTCAAAGTTTGCAAGAAAATTCTTAGATGTCGTTCATGCAATTCTCGACTCTTAGAATATACTAAGATATCATCGATAAAAACCACTACAAAGTCATCTAGGAAGGGTCTAAACACACTATTCATCAAATCCATGACCACAACGAGGGCATTGGTTAATCCGAACGGCATCACAAGAAACTCATATCGACCGTATCAATTTCTGAATGCAGTCTTTGGGATGTTTCCCTCCTTGACCCGCAATTGATGTTAACCCAATCGGAGGTCAGTCTTCGAAAACACTTGGGCACCTTGGAGCTGGTCAAAAAGGTCGTCAATCCTAGGCAGAGGGTACTTATTTTTCACCGTCACTTGGTTTAACCTCCTATAATCAATGCATAATCTCAAGGACCCATCCTTTTTCTTCACAAACAGGACTGGTGCACCCCAGGATGATACACTAGATCGGATGAATCCCTTATCAAATAATTCTTGCAACTGCTCTTTTAACTCTTTGAATTCTGCTGGAGCCATTCTATATGGGGATTTGGAGATGGAAGAAGTGTCAGATACTACTTTTATCTCAAATTCGATTTCTCTCTCTGGAGGTAGGGTTGACAATTCCTCTGGAAACACCTCCGGGTATTCTTTTACTACTGGTATTCCTTCCAACAGGATCTGAACACCCCGATTGTCAACCACATAAGCTAGGTATCCTTCGCACTTCATAGCCAAAAGGCGAGAGGCTCAGAGGGCAGAGATGAGGTGCAGTGGGAAATTGTCCCTAATGCCCCTGAAGTGTATTTCTGCTTGATCGGGACATTTAAAGGTTACCCATCTTGTCATGGCAGTTGATGGTGGAATGGTGTGTAAAAAACCAGCCCATGCCTAGAATCACATCAAAGTCTTGAATATCTAGGTGGATTAGAACCACAGGTAGGTCGCACCCATCAATCATAAGCTTACAGTGCTTATATACTCTATCAGTTTCTATAGAGCCTCCCACACGTGCATATTACTAAAGTACAGTTGAGACATGCAGGTATAACATTCATGTAATGGGAAAAATGGGGTGCAACAAATGAGTGAGAGGAACCAAGGTCAATTAAAACTTTAGCATCAACATAACAAATTGCGAGCATACCTCTGATCACCATAGTGGATGCCTTACCCTCTTGTTCAGTGTGTGCGAACACTCATCCTTGGGTCTTCGGGCCATCCATGGCCTTCATCATAGGGTAGTCTTTCGCCTAGTGGCCAGGCTTGCCGCATTTCAGACATACATTCTTCTTTCGGTAGCATTTCATGGCAGTGTCGTTGCTTCTCCCACAATAAGTACAAATCAGGCGTCGGTCAATATCCAAATTGCCTGGAAGACTCTTCAAAATCCTCGGATTAGGGGGGTAGGGCTTCCCTCTAGCGTTTCTCCTCGAAAACTACCGGGGTTTCTTCTCAAACTTCCCCAACGGCACTACTTTTATTTTGCCTTCCTTCCTTAACCGGCGATCCTCAAAGTCTTTTTCCATCTTCAGGGTATGATATATCATTGAGGCGTACGACTTTATATTGGCTGACATCACTCTACTCCTGATATCCGGTCGCATGCCCCTTTCAAATTTAGTCACCATTCAGACCTTGGTATTTATGATGTGGGTCACATACCTAGAGAGCTCTGCAAACTGGGTGACGTATTATTCAACTGTCATACCCCCTTGCTGGAGTTGAATAAATTCTACTTCCTTCCTTTCCTTAATCTAGTCAGGGAAGTACTTCTCGTCAAATATTGCCAAGACGTTTTCCCTAGTGACCTCGGCCCCTGCCTCCCTCCAAGTCTGCTTCACGGAGTCCCA
The DNA here is from genome assembly GCF_054954075.1 of Amborella trichopoda. NCBI lineage: Eukaryota > Viridiplantae > Streptophyta > Magnoliopsida > Amborellales > Amborellaceae > Amborella > Amborella trichopoda. The sequence goes on along the minus strand of NC_142347.1, from coordinate 24,908,501 downwards.
CCAGTACTCTGCTTCCCCTTCCAGCATATAGGCCCCTAGCCTGACGTTTTGCTCATTCAAGCAGTGTAACACCACTACAATCTTCTCCATTTGTTTCTTCCACCTCTAAGCTTTCTCCACTCCTCCATGCCCCAAAAAGGTTGCATGAGGCTACTGGTTAGGTGCCTCGATCTCACCATCCGGATATAGATGATCGGGCGGCACACGAGTTTCAAGGGAGACCAGGGATGTTTTGAGATCGATCTCTCGGGAACCTTGTTTGAGAACAAGGGCAGGTATTACATCCGAATGTGAGACGAATTTAAGGTGGGTTCGGGACTTACTTAGGCTCGATTCAATAGGCCCTACAATGTCCATACCCCATTGTAATAAGGGCCATGATGCTACTGTAGGGTGCAAGGGCTCTGGAGGTTGGTGAACAAGACTTGAATGTACTTGGTACACTTGACACTTCTTAGAGTAATTCAAGGAATCATCAATCATCGAAGGTCAATAATAACCCAATCTGTGTATCCGTTCATAGATCTTAGGACCGGACTGGTGTAGTCCACAAATGCCTTAGTGTACCTCTTCAAATACCTTATTTGCCTCTTGTACATCCACGCATTTAAGAAGAATGTCGTCAAATGACCGTCTCAAGAGGGCGTCTCCTTCAAGGAGAGTATATATGATAGACATTCGACATACACTGTTGCGTTTGGCACGATCTTCCAAGAGTCTGCCATGTTTTAGGATACTAGTGACGGGCTCTCTCCAATCTTCTAGCTGCTTCTTAGTTTCGAACTGTAGCTCCTTGACTTTGTGCCATTTATTGTTCAGTCTTGATTACTTCTTTAGTGGATAGAAGTACTTCGAATGGATAAGGAGGGCACTCGGGGAAGATATTTCTCTTATCATCCTCGTCTACCTCGGTTCTTAGTTGAATGTGTCTCCATTCTGCCACCCAGACAAGAGTGGGTCCTGATGAGGATAATTGAATTGTAGCGTCGAGTTTTGCAAGTGCGTCAGCTTGCGAGTTTAACCTCTTGGATGCGACTTAGGGATACATCCTCCAATTAGATGCCCTATCACATCATATTTCACCTTTTCTTGGTTAAGGCTTTATGCTTCTAGTCCTGTCACTGATTTGGGTGGTATGTTGGCTTGAGGAGCAGGTTTAGGTGGAAGAGGTTTATTTTGGCTCACAGGTTGATTCGAATACACAGCAGGCTTGATTGGGTTGATTGACGTTTGAGGCTTTGGAAGCGATTGAGTCAGAGGTATCGCAGGGAATTGGAGAATAGGTGGATTGTTTGAGGTTTTGGGATTAGGAAGGAGTCCAGAGAGCTGAAGAATAGGCAGACTGGTATTTGGATTAAGGCGTAGTGACGAACTAGGAAATTTCAAGGTGCCTGACTTCTGAGGTGGAGGCTGCAGCGTTTTCCTAGATCTTAGGCATATCTGTCCCATGCTGGGTGATGCTCCAGAGATTTTCACCATATGAAAAGCCTCTTGATGATGGAGGTTCTGCCCTCTTGATTCTCTTAATCTGTGTTCGAAGTCAAGCTTAGGAGACCACTAGGGTTTTTTTTACTTTGACTTTTTATGCTACTTTGAAGAGGATGGCTTTAGCTACCAGGGCATCAACAACTGTTAAGAATCTGGCTGCTTAGGCCAGGGTCATTTTCAACAGCTTATGTTGCATCATTCTTATGTTGATTCCTTCAAATTCTCTGTCAAGGGCTTTAAAGTCTGGATGTTTCAAAGTTGTACCTGCATGAGACATAGAAGAGGAGGGATGAGAAGAAGAAGAAGGAGAAAGGTTAGAAAGTAGGGGACTTTTAAGTTCGTTCTCTTCATCAGACCGATCTGGGCAGCTTTTTACGTCATCAACAGAGTTGGACATGTGCAGGAGGTCTTTCCCTTGCTTAGACCGTTGGGGAGTGCTTTTAACGTCGTCATCCTCATTGGATGTGCTCTAAGGAGAGGATGACATGGGGATGTCTTCTTGATGGCATGGAGAAGGAAGAAGGATGGTGCCAGGGATAAATTTCAGTAAAGTTGGCAGTGAGGAAAGAGGCCTGAGAAATTCTTGCTCAACTAGAGGTTGAGTAGTCTTGTTTCTCTAGCGAGAAGCCCTTGGTGCCTGTCTCCTTCTAGTCTTTTGAGGTGGTGTTTGATTCATCTCCCTAGGTTTGTGAACAGCCTTAGCTCGGTGAACTATTTCTCGCCTTAAAGACTTGAGTCTACTTCAACATGGTGGACTATCCATGGATGGGAAGTCGAGGGTTTAGCACAGTCTGAATCATCATTAGGAAGGTCTTGTGTTGGGAGATCCTTTTGCACCGGTGGACTAGTGGTTTGGAGATCACTTACTGCAACATTGTAAAACTCTTGACATTCCCACTCTTTACGAATATATCATGGAAACTGGTGCATTCCCACAAGTAGTGGCCCCATAGTTAGTGATACAGGCACCAACGATCCTTAGTCCCCTGAGTAAGGCGTCGAGGTTGCCTTGCCTATTTCAGTGTGATTAGACCTTCCTGAAGCATTATAACAAAGAAGGCATGAAGGATACCAGGAGCTTCATCTTCCTCTGGGACAGTTACTGCATGGGAGGCTTCTGCGGCCCCGAATGCCTTCTTTAAGTCCTCAAGTTTTATCTGACCCTTTTGAATCAGAGCCTCAATGATATCCTTTAGCATGAAGCATTCATCTGTAGGATGATTGATCCTTCGATGATAAGCACAACAATTTGCTTGAGTATCGAGTCCAACTTGCTCACGGAACTTAGCTTTTGAAAGCTCAATTATATTTTGTTCCAATAATAACCGGAACAGTGTAAGGACCAATTCCTTCTCAATGGAGTAGACCTTATTCCTGTGCTTGATGAAATAATCATCCCGATTAAGATTCGTCGGCGGGGGTACTCGGTTATACGATTGTTGTTGCTTTCTTACCTAGGGCATTGTTTTTACTGTGCTCACCCCTTTGGAGAGGTCAAAAGTTTGGGAGGGAGCCTTCTCCAGATCAGTGACAATGAGAGCTGCACGGATTACTCCTTTTTGTTGCCTACCCCGGTTGTTTCTCGAGCTTGCAGACGGTTGTCATGACCCGCCGTGGTGGCATGATAGACTTTCTATGCAGACGTGATAGACTTTCCATGTGGACTGATTTTGAAATCAGCCATGGAAGTCAAATTAGAGGCCTCGACATGTAGAGTAATTTCAGGTCACATGTTCTGCACACAAGTTTGGACTACTTCCTTCTCAAGCATGGGATTGGGATGGTGAGCAGTTAAATTTCTCCATCTTGATATGAACTGGTCCACGGGCTCATTGGGTTCTTGGGTCAACGTGAGAAGCTCGATGTTTTGAACCTCTCTTTTGACCTCATAGAAACACTGGTGGATCAACTTCTCCATTTCCCCCCAAGTATGCACTGAGTTTGGGGGAAGTTGAGCATACCACTAAAAAGCTGGTCGTCAAAGGCTTCAACAAACTGGAGGAGAAGGAGTCTCCCATTAACAATTGTTTCTCAACATGCTTCTTGGAAGTGGGTGATATGCTGGTTGGGGGACGTGGTTCCGTTGAATAGGGGAAACTTCCCTTTCTCGTAATTTGAGAGAAACAAGACCTAGTCAATGCAGGAACGATACGACCTTTGATAAGACATTGCACCCTGCATCCCCATAATTTGTCTATTCTTTAAGCTATGGGTTACCATAGAATCAATGTCTGCCTGCGAGATGGGGTGAGGGATAGAATTGTCATGGGAAGCAAAGGGAAGGGGCTCCCTTGGAGATGCACCATCCGAGTGGTAGGAATTGACCTCATGGCTAGCTGATTGTCATGGGGCGTCTATACGAACAATGTTCTCCATCATTGCGTGCACCATATCTTCAAACTTGTTCATGCGGTCTTCCTGCGAGTCAAGTTCATCTATAACCATCACGCTGACTGTTTCTTCAGGGAGGTCAGCCTTAGTTGTAGTTGAGGGCTTGTAAACTTGATGGGTCGCACACAGCAGATCGGTCAGTAGGGGCCCGACATGCCTGGACTGAACTCTACTTTTGTACGCCGATGGTGTGAGGACCCGTTCTCGACCGCCTTGGGACCGTGGCTGTTGAGGGGCTTGGTCGTCTTCTAGGACACTAACCACCGTGCAGGGCTCATGGAGATTTTCTTCAGGCTTTGTCACTAAAGAGGGTAGAAGGTATTCAGGCAAAGAGGGTCATCAAAGGTGGTTGCCTCGACCGCTTTAGCCACTTGCTTGGTGAGAATTTGCAAACCCCTATCACGTTTAGCTTTGTAGTTTTGATGGACCTCGTGTCAGAACTGTGATCGAGGTTGCAACTGGTCATCTCTTCTTGCACAAGAGAAAGCTATCTCATCAGTAGCGGCAAAAGAATGAGGGCCAAGGACTGGAGTCATCTTGGATCGGGGAGGACGAAGGACTTGATCTTCCATAAGGTCTTTGCCTCGAGCTCTCTTGTGGGCTCCAGAGACATGCCCAGGATGATGAGGCTGATTCAGGAAGGTTCTCTTAAGGAAGATCTTTGAGTACCATGGCTAAAGGTGTTTGCTCGTAGAAGGAGGAGCAGGCACTAGAGGGTGAAAGGTTGTCTATGACGGCGATGCGTGTGCGCGCCCAAGAAGGATCACGGGTGACCTGGGGGTCAGTCTGGGCTGGAGCAAGTGATATGGCCTTAAGAGGCAAAGAACTGTGAGCAAGTATCTGCAAGAGAGCAGATGGAGGCCTGCCCCTTACGGAGTGTGCTTGTGTGTGTTGAGTAGGAAGATGAGAAGATCGACTCCTGTGTACTTTGGTTAACGCACTGACGGTGTGGCCCCAAGCAGTGGGAGCCATATGAGCAGTGTATGCAGGACCCGGCCTTGGGAGGTCTGATCCTAGACACTGACTCAAGGTAATGTAAGGGTTCCTCGAGGTGTGGCTCGAGTGGGTGGGGGGTGAAGGCTTCAGGGTCTCCTCCTCGATGTGTTGAGCCTCTAAGGATAGAGACTCATGGTGGTCCAGGAATGTGGGGGGTAGCCTTGCGGCGACCCATAGGGGCAATGACTACTTGTTTGCCTTTTACAGATAGGGACTAGGCAGCCTTCCGGTGTACCTCAGCAATACGACTGACAAGTGACTTGCCGGTGGAAGGGTGGATGTTGTATGCAGCAACAAATGTGCTACCGATGCAAGGTGCCTTGGTGGTGATTCTATCAGAACGAGGAGCTGGGGATTTTGGAACTTTTAGGTCCCTCCTCATGTCAATCTAAGTTAATACCTGGGAGTTAGACATCTTTGCTCAGAAGAAAGGTTGTGAATGAAGTTAAAGGAACTTGTTCTTTGGGGACACTCGTAAATGTGGGGATAAGAAAATCTCTGATATGGATGAATGGGTTACAAAACTCAGCAGCCATAAGTGCAGACATAGGAAATAAAAGGAGAAACTTAGCCAAATAAGTACAATCCGATTAAGGGGTAGTAAGTCCCTAGTGGAGTCGCTAAGCTGATTAGGTGCCTCGATCTCGCCTTCCAGATCAGGATGATTGAGGAGCACAGGTCTCGGGTTTCATGTAGACCCAAGAATTTGATATTACTCTCTCGAGAACCTCTTTCGAGAACAAGGGCAGGTATTACAAACCAAAGAGAGAGGAATTTAAGGTGAGTTCGGGACTTACTCGATCGAGAACAAGGGCAGGTATTACCAACCAATGAGAGAGGAATTTAATGTGAGTTTCGTGATTTCTTTATTGGATCACATTGAGCATACCCCGGGATCACAGGGTAACAAACGCAGCTCGATTCCGTGCATGGACGAAGATTTTGCAACTTTGGAGTTTTGGTGGGAATCTCGAATTCCTGTGATGGAATTTGCTGTCACTTCATCGACTTTATGTGCGGAATCCGACCATTCATCATGTACGAGGTTCGGACTAGAGGTAGCCCTAGACCTTATGCATGAGATGAAACTGGTTTCGCATAAATCTGGCTCACAAGCGAGACGATTTGGCCGCTCAAGCGAGGGCACGACACTGCTGATTTTCCTGCACTTTCTTTATGAATCAGCAACTTCTCTCTAGCTTTTCCTAGCGCTCGGGTGAAGTCACAGGGCGTGTCACATATCGAAACGCATGTCTTGATGAGACGAACACACTCGCAAAATTTGACCATGATCCAACTTGAGAAGGGTGAGATATGAATGTCGAAAGTCACTGTTCGTGACTGTCCCTTTAATGGAGTTGAGTCACAGGGTGGCCGCATCGGAATAGCATGCGGCTCCTCCTGTTTCGCTCTTTTGCCTGTAACTACTTCCTGAAATGTCCGTTTAAGCTGAAATTTGATCCCGAGGGATATTCAACTGTGTCAGAATTAATGGAAGTGGTCCCACAACAATTTGACACATCGAAAATATAGTTCTAATTATAGGGATCTGTTTCATGGTGCTAAAGGTTGATTTTGCTAGAACTGTTTCTAGTCTACACTGCCTTAGACATGTCGGAATGTGACGAAGCTTGAGTGGAGAATTTTGAGAGTCCTTATGAAGATCTTGACCATTTTTGGGGCTAATCTGAGACTGTCACAATTTGCACAGCTTGTTAGGCTTTATTGACCAGGGACTAAGGTGTTGAAAAATATCTTCAAACAGTAACCTTTTCGAATGCAATGAAAGAAATGAATTTCTTTTGAGTTGGCTTAATGTTCTTAATTTTTTCTTTCCTCCTTTTATTACATATGTTGTAATTTTTAAAAGCACCACAAGGATAATACTTCTTTAGGTATCGCTCATTGATAGGGGGCATTTGCTCTTCTCCATCAGAGTTTGCCAGTATATTGGCCCTGTTTGGTGTCACCCTTTTTACTTGGAACGGACCTTCCCACTTAGGTTCAAACTTTCCTTTACGATGCCCATGCATGACAATCGGTCTCTTGACTGCTAGAACTAGGTCCTCACGAGTGAATGAGCGATCCTTGACATACTTGTCAAAGGCTGTCTTCATTCTTCCATGATTGAGCTCGAGGTTCTGCTGGGCCTCTAGTCACTTTTCATCAAGAGCATCCAACTCTTGATAATGGAGCTTGATCCTCTCATCTTCAGTCAGTGCCTGATGTATAGTGACATGGAGTGAGGGTGATTGCACTTCGAGGGGTAAAACTGCCTCACCTCCATAGACCAGGGAATAAGGAGTAGAGTCTGTAGCATTTCGAGTGATGATGCAATTGGCCCACAGAGCTTCAGGCAGCCTCTTATGCTAGTTCTGCTTCTAGCAGAGCGATGAGGACATGCATGACGTTTTACTGATCCGGCATGTAGGTGACCCTCGGTGCTAGAAGGTTTACTTCTAGGGCTTCCTCTACCTCAAGAGTTGCTTCTAGCTCTTTAGTTTGTTCTGGCAAATTTGAAGTGGTGGTAGAGGGGGAAGATTCATCTTCGAGGGATGACACCATTACCTCAGAGATGTGGCAAGGTATACTTGGGTAAATAGGAGTCAAGGGCAGGATCTTGCTTTGTCTTTCCTCCTCTTTGAACATGTCCTTAATCATTCGCTCAAGGTCTTGGACATCATCATGAGACGAGGGTCCTGTCTCTCTGACAGGCTTCCAATCACCATCCTTTAGCTTTTCTAATGTTGGAAGATCCATGAAATAGTACTTAGCCTTAGCATAGTGAGTCTCGGCTATAGGGAACGGTCTCTTATCAGCATAGACCATGTGATGTCTCCCATCTCGATTGTACTTGAAGCATTTGTGGAGTGTGGAAGGAACCACCCCCTGGTCGTGAAGGCAAGGGCTGTCGAACAAAACATTGTAATATGTATCAGTGTCGATTATGTGAAACTGAGCGTAATCGGTCAGGTCACCGATCTTGAGGCGAAGAACTGTCCCAGCCGGCTTTTATCTTGATTGGTTGAACCCTTACGCAGTGATGTGGGTAGGAGTGAGGCCACTAGATCCTAATCCCAATTGGGTGACGATCCTTCTTGGGATTAGGTTGACTGCTAACCCTCCATCTAGCATAACCTGGTTGATAGGGCAGGCGTGTAATTCAGCCTTCACGAAGAGGGGGCGATTGTGAAATTGCCTCCCAACTGAAGGTCATCTTCAGAGAAGGTGATTGCCAAGCATGCACCTAAGATGGCTGGGTCTACCTCAATAGCTCCAATTCTGTCTCATACACCTTCGAGTTAGAAAGGGCTTGAAACAGGGTCATACGGTAGTCTCTGGACAGCATAAGGGCATCATAGATACTTAGAAGGGCTGAAAGCTTTTTTAAATGCCCAACTATTTCATATTTCACCCTATCCTCATCAGAATTTTGTGATTCTGATCCTGTCGGTAGGTTTAGGAGCAGGTTTTGGTTGAGTTTTGGTTTGTGACATTGGCTGACTTCGTTATTCAAACGGTGCGATCTCGGCTGATGGGGAGGTAATAGGGATTTATATTACGGATGTAGAGGTTTGAGGTTGAGGCTTAGGGAAAAGTGAAGGATACGGAAACTTGAGGACCTTGAGCTTTGAAGTGTGGGCTGTAGCTTTTTCACTAATCTTAGGCTCATTTTTCCCTGTGTTGGTTGATATTATTGAGATCTACACCATATGGGAGGCATCATTAGAACAGGAGCTTGAAGATGGCTAGGTCTTGGTTTGGGCTGCCAAGGCATTGGCAATGGTTAAGAATCCAGCCGTCTGGACCATCATCTTTCTTAGGTGCTTCCGATGCGATCTGCTGATGTTGGTGCCTTCGAGCTCTCTTTTTAGAGCGTAGAAATTTTGGCATTGCCGAGCTACACTTGTGAAAGAGATAGAAGAAGAGGGAGGAGAAAAAGAAGACGCGGAGTTAACGTGTTCTGGGCATCTTTTTACGTCGTCCCCAAAACTGGACATTAGCAGGGGGTATTTTAGGTCTTGCCCCGACTGTGACCATTGGGGGATGATTTTAACATCGTCACCTGTATTGGACGAGCCCTGAGCAGTTGATGACTCAGGGACGTCCTCTTGATTGGATGAAGGGATAAGGCGAGTTGCACTTGGGATGAAGTCCAATAAGGTCCGCAGTGGAGGAAGGGCTTGAGGATCTCTTCCTCGACAGGTGGCTGAGGAATATGGTTCCGTTAGCGAGTTGACTTGGGTGCTCATCTCTTTTTGGATCCCTTGGGAGGTGATTGGTCCATCTTATCGGGCAGATGAGTAGCCTTAGCTTGGCGGACTGCCTCACTCTTTAGGGACTTGAGCCTACTTCGTCAATGGCAGACTTCCCAGGACTATGAAGTCAAGGGCTCTTAAGGGTCTACGGTATGCTCATAGGGGGCCTGTAGTGGGATTTCCCCTTGGACATGAGTCATGGTTTGGAAGAATTCTGGGAGAACGGAGCAAACAATGTGGCCTTTTTTTACCTTCTCCATGACTACAACTTCGAACACGGAGCAGTTCCTCAGCTTATGATCCAATACCTAGTGATATGGGCACCAGAGATTTTCCATACCCTGAGCAAAACACCTAGGTTGCCTTGAGGGCTTGGGAATGTCGAGACCCTGTTAGAGCATCTCCTCGAAGAGGGCCTACAAATGCGCAACACTTCCCTGGGATTTTTTGGGGAGGTCTTCTTACACTGGTGGAGCAGGGACTTGAAGGTGTCCTTCTGGGTAACCTTGAACTTCTTGGTGCTACTGTATCTTCTTTGCCAAGATCTTATGGAAGCTAGTGCATTCACTCAATCATGGCCTCGTATCAGATGATACAGACACCAGAGGTTCTCAGTTCCTGGAGGCAGGAACTTGGCTGCCTTGTGGGCTTCAGCATGATGAGACCCTCTTCGAGCATTATGGAGAATACTGCATGGAGGTTGGTAGGTGCCTCATCATCCTCTTGAATTGTCACTACTTGGGAAGCCTCAGTTACCTTGAATGCTTTCTTTAGCTCTTCGAGCTTTATCTGGCCCTTGTTAATAAGGACTTCAATAATGTCTTTGAGTGTATAAGACTCTAGAGTGGGGTGGCCTACTCTCTTGTGATAGGCGTAGTATCTCTCATGTTTCTCCTGTCCCGCCTGCTCTTGGGCTTTGACCTCTGGCTGTTGAATAATGTTCTACTCTAGTAGTAACCAAAGCAGCATAGGAACCCACTCCTTGTCGAAGGGGTATTCCTTGTTCTGATGTTGGATCCAGTAGTAACTTCTATTTATATTTTTTAGGGGAAGGACCTTGTTATAGAATTGGTGCTGCTTACCTCGAACCTGAGGTGTTGTTTATGCCTTTATTAGGTATAAACAACACCAAAGGGGTAGTCATAATCCAGCCGTCTGGACCATCATCAAGACTCCGTCAGTTCGTCAAGACTGTCAGTGACAGTGACAGCCGCACTAATCACCCCTTTTTGCTAGTTGCCCCGATTGTTGGAGCGAGATTGCCACTGCCCCAACTGGATCCCGAGGTAGAGGGCTACTGATGAGATCTGCCATGGTGCTTGGACAGACCTTCTATACAAACCACTTTCAGCCATGGGAGTGGCATGATAGGTTGCCAACTCTCTCAATGGGGTAATGAACTTATCCACCAGCTCACCAGGTTCGTGAGTCAGAGTGAGGAGCTCGATGGTTTCAACATTTGTCAGGACTTCATAGAAGCGTTGGTAAAACAATTGCTCCATTTCTTGCCATGTGTGTACCGAGCTTGGAGGTAGCCGAGCATACCATTGGAAGGCTGGCCCTTCAAGAGTCTTGACGAACTGACGGAGGAGGAGTTGCCTGTCAGCTGCCCTCTCTTGACAAGGGACTTGGAAGTCAGCGATATGCTACTGCGGGGATGTGGTACAACTGAATAGGGGTAGCTTCCCTTTCTGATAGTTTGGGGGAAATGACACCTGGTCAATGTACAAGGGGTATGGCATTTGGTAAAACGGCACCCCTAGCATGCCCGGGATCTTAATCTTGAGACTGTGGGTCACCATGACATCTACATTGGTTTGCAAAACCATGAAGGGAGCATATCTTTCTTGGGACGTCGGTGGGGGAGTTTTCTTGGGAGATGTGTCCTCAACAGGTGGGGAGTTGGCCTCATGGTTAGAAGAGGGGGCCTTGAAGGCTTCAAGGCGATCATATTTTCGAGAATGGACTACATCATCACCTCGAACCTGTTCATCTGCTCTTCTTGGGTGTCAGTCGGCTCGTCGATTACCATGACGCTGACCGTTTCTTCTCGAGCAGAGCCAAGTGGAGTAGTGGACTACCGGGGTTGCCGAGTTGTATGCGGCAAGTCGGTTTGTAGGGGCTTAGCATGGTCCAATTGGATTCGAGTCTTGTACGTCGACCATGTGAGGATCGGTTCTTGATGGTCTTGGGACCGTGACTTCTTGACAGCTTGGTTTTCTCTAGTGACGGTAATTACCGAGCATTATTTTTGGACTTCTTGCTTAGGTTCTGAAATTCGAAGAGGGAAGAAGGGATTGTGGGATAGGAGATCATCGAGGGCGGTAACCTCGACTTCCTTAGGGGTCTCTCTAGTCAAGAGCCGCAGGCCTCTCTTCTACTTGATCTTGAGGCTGTAATAGACTTCACTCCAGAATTGAGCTTAAGATTTGGACTGCCCTATCTTTCTTGAGCATGCGAGGGTTGTGTTCATCTGCTAGAGCAGAGTGTGAGGTCCAAGGGTAGAGGGCAATCTAGGCTGCTGCCTTGGACGCTGTAGGCTTCTATCTACCATCAGGCCCTTGCTCCGAGTTTGCGTGTTTGGCTGACCTGAGGTGGCTGACTCAAGATGGTACTCTTAGGTAAAACCATTAAGTACCAAGTCTCAAGGTGTTTTCCTGGCAAAAGAAAGGTGACGGAAAAAGGAACTAGCTCTGACTCTGCCTGAGTTAGGATTGGGGTGGAACCTGTGAAGTTGGTACGTGTGCACCTTTAGAGGCAGTCCTCCGAATGACTTTGGGGTCAGCCCGAGCTCGGTAAGCTGGTTTGACCTTAGGAAGCTGAGACCTACGAGCTCATGTTTGTGAGGGACTTGGTAGGAGCTTATCTCTCATAGGGTGAAGCCGTGTGTGCTGAGAGGGAGGACGAAGTGGTCGACCCCCGTGTGCTCGAGCTAGCTTAGAACTGGCGATGTCCTGAGCTGTGGGATGCAGCAGCATGGCACATGCAGGGTTCGGCCTGAGAAGGCCTAACCTCGGACGAGAGCTCCACGCAACATGATAGTTGCGGCGAGCTCAAGGCATAGAGGTTCAGTGTGGTGAAGGAGTATGGGGGGTAGCCTTGCGACGACTCTCAGGAACGATAGCAACCTGCTTGCCCTTAACGAAGTCATACAGGGCAACCTTTCGGTGTACCTTAGCGATGTGATTGGCCAGGGACTTGCCAGTAGCAGGGTGTATGCTGTGGGTGGAAGCAAATGTACTACCAAAGCGAAGGGCCCTGGTGGTGGGTCCACTAGGACAAAAAAGTGGGGAGTTAGGGACCTTCCAGTCCTCTCGCACCAATCCAAGAAAGAACTTGGGAGTCGAGCTGTGAGACCCGACTCAAAAGGAGTGTAGGGGATGAGAAAATCCCCAACTCGGATGAATGGGTTGAATAAACCAGTTGCCATGGAATGCGGTGCAGAAAATAAAAGGTGATGCCGATCAAGTAAGAGACAATCGACTAAGGGGTAGTAAGTCCCCAGTGGAGTCACCAAACTAGTCGGATGCCTCGATCTCGCTCCCTTAGATCTAGGTGATCAGGTGACACGTGTCTCGGGTTAGGAAGACCCGGGACCTGAGATCGCTCTCTCAGGAACTTTGTTCACAGAACAAGGGCACGTGCCCAACTGATGAAAGAGGAATTTTATTTTTGAGGTGGGGACGAACCTCACCTGGGTCCGTGACTTACTCGAGCTGACTCACACGGGCGCCCTCTTAGATCATGACGAAAAGCCCCCCAGTTGCTTCAACTAGTTCGGAATGGCCTCTCTTGACCTGCAATCTCCTTGTTTTCTGCAAAGCACTAACATGGTTAATTTGCAAGACAAGTGAGCAGAGGGTCCCACCTTTGTCTTGGGGTGAACATGCACAGATGTGCACATTCAGCTGGTAACAAAGATGAGAAGTTAGGGTGATGAAAAAGAGAGGATCTGAATAAGGAGGTGAAAAGAAAAGAGGACTTGATCAAGAAACAAGACAAGCATGATAGCTGGACTAGTACAGTGACCGACTCGGAGTGGTAGCAAGACAAGCATGGTAACTCGGACCGACCCAACGACAATACTACTCGAAACAAAGGCCGATATGACCGTCCTAATCTGGTGTGATGGCAAGCTGGGCATGATACTCTGGACCAGTACAACAGCAATACTGGTCGACAACCAGACCGTTATGACAGTGCTAGACTTAGTCTATCCTTTAATCAAGTGAGAAGAGAAGAGAGCGAAAAGAAGACGTGAGATGAAGAAGTAGGAAGGTCCCGACAGCGTTAGCCATCATCGCTCACAGCCAAGGACTAACAGTGTCGTGGCCCCTAGACAGCGCTGGACACTGCTGCTCGTGGTCGAAGGGTGTGCAATGAACTCAAATAGCATTGGCCATCGTCGTTGGTGTCATAAGCAGGCAGCGATGACCCTTCACGGGCGGCGATATGTATCGCTGTCTGTGATAGACACAGGGCGCAAAAGAGGGCATGCGGACTACGTTGAGCATCGCAGTCGGCGATAGACGCGAACCGTGGGAGATACCCTCACAGGCGGTGAAAAGCATTACCCTCTACGATAGGTGCGAAGCACGGGTGCGACCACCATGGGTGACGATAAGCGTCACCATATGCGATAGGTGTGGGACGTCGAAGACAAGCCTGCAGATGACAATGAGCAGCGCTGTCTGCGACCCTGTGAGAGGAAAGAGAGATATAGCTTATGGTAGATGATACACATCACTTGGCGTGACACCAATCTTGGAACCGAAACAAGAGCCCGACCCGCTGCTTGAGCACAGCCCGACTCACCATGTGCTCCTTCAAACGACGCTACGTACGACAACTACTAACGCTGTCCATGAACTACACTGAGGAAAAGAGATGAAGAGAGGATAGAGAAAGAAGTTCGCGTATGGCACTGCCATCGCCATGCACAACCTGCGAAACAACAGGAGGAGGAAGAAAAAAAGAGGCATGCACGGCACTGCCATGGCCGTGCATGGCCTTTGAGAAAGACTCAACAGAGAAGAAGAGAGAAAAAAACCGAAGAGAGAGAAGAAGGGAAGGGAGAGGAAATACCTCGAAGATAAGAGGGGTGTCATTCTAAAATTTCTCTCTCCTCTCTCTCTCTAAGACGTGCTTAAGAAAACTCAAGAAGATCGACTGTTATTATCAAGAGTTCAATCCTTGTACAACGATCTCCCAACCAAAGTTTTTTTTCTAATGAGAAGTAGTGTCTATATATAGACTAAGGCAAAAATGTGGGTGGATTACCCAAAACTAACCCTAATTGGGGATAATTACAATTTATTTGAATTAAAAAATTAAGAAAATAGGGTGTAAAATCATTGATTTGCCCTTGGCAAACATTTGGGCAAATTTCAAAACAGTCCTTGCTAAGAACTGAGGATGTTCTTGATTCTTCTCGGACGATCTATTGATGATCTGACGTCGGAATGAAAAAAGATGATTACCATAATGTACTATGAACATTTTGATATCAATTTTAGGTCATGAATTACACTTTAAAGGCACGATCACATACCTTGAAATTTGAATAGATCTTGAAAACTTTTGATTGATAGTGTGCGTTCATCTTGATCTTTTTCTTCTGTTTGTTCAATGAATTGCACTAAGCATGTCACCACGAAGGTGTTGCAACAAACGGGATGCGATTTTGGTGCCCGAATGAAGATTTGGCCATCTTGGACTTTTGGCTAGAATTTGAGATTCCGACTGCCGAAATCTTTAGTGACTTCGGCTTGATTTTGTGTGAAATCCGACCGTTTATCACGTGAGGGGCTCGGACCAGTGATAGCCACGGACCTTATGCATGTGATGTAACTTGTCTTACATCAATCAGGCTCGGGGGCACTGTGATTTAGCTGCTCGAGTGACCAGAGGTACTGCTTGAAATTTGCAACATGGTTATTTGAATCACGAACTTCTCTCTAGCTTTCTCCCCTCTCCGACATCGTCACGGGACGTAGCACATATCAAAACGCTTGTTTCGACGAGACGAACATGTTTCAACAAATTTGAGCATGATCCGATTTTGAACGAGGGAGATATGGATGTTGCAAGTTCACTGTTCGTGACTGTGCTTTAATGGAGTTTAGTTGCAGGGTTGCCACACGGGAATAGTGTGTGGCTCCTCTTGTTTTAATGTTTTGCCCATAACTTATTCTTGGAGTGTTTGTTTAAGCTGAAGTTTGACCCCGGGAGGTTTTCAACCATGTTACATCCAATGGTGGTGGTCCCACAGTAATTTGATGTCCCAATAGTAGGGTTCCAGTTAAAAGGTCTGTTTGAGGGTGCTAGATATTGATTCTACCCAAACTGTTTCTCAGTCTGCGCTGCCTTAGACATGTCGAAATATAACAAAACTTGGCAATAGGCTTTTAGAAGTCCTCATGAAGATCTTGGCTAGTTTTGGAGCCATTTTGAGACTTTAAAAATTTCCACTGTTTGTTAGGTTTTATTGATTGGCTTCTCTCTTATTCTGCATCAGGGAAACAAGGAGAAAAATTTAAATAAATTGGAGAGAGAAGGAAAGTAAGCAGTGATAGAATGAAAGAAAAGAGAGTAAAGGAATGTGAAGAGAAAAATTGGGAGAAAGTCAGAGTAAAAAGAAGGAAAACGAGAGAAAGAGATTAGGAAAGAGAGAAGTTGAATAAGAAAAGAGGAGGGAAGGAGACACGTACAACATTGTCATCGACATGTGTTAGAAAGAGAAGAAAACAGGAAGAGAGATTCGTACACAGCATTGCCATTACCGTGTATGTTCAGACAGAGAGAGATAGGAAGAAAGATGGAACAACGAAAGAAGGAAGAAGAAAGGAGAGGAGAAAGATAGAGAACAGAGAGAAAAGAAGAAAGAAGAGGAAGAGAGAGAAAGAGAGAGCAAGAGACATGCACGATGATAGTTACTATCGTGCATGCTTGAGATAGAGATGAGAGAGATAGAGACGACAGAGAAAAGATAGAGATGAGCAGAGAGAAAGAGATAAATGAGCGTAAGAGAGAGAAAGAGATAGACGCGAGTAGGAGAGAGAAAGAGATAGATGAGAGGGGGAGAGAAAGAGAGAGAAAGAGATAGAGATGAGAGGAGGATAGAGAAAAATTACTTTATTGAAGGGTACCGACCTTTTTCTTCTCTCTCCACTCTCTCTCTCTCTCCAAGACATACCTTTGAAAGCAACAACTCAAATATTTATTGGTCAATGTGAAGAATGAAGGGGGGGTCCTTTTACAATTAGGTTTTGCATGTATTTATAGAATTGAGCCCAAACATAGGTGGATGACAAAAAACAATCACAACTGATGAAAATTAAAATTATTTTAAATTAAAATAAATTCTAAAAATGGGTGTAAACTAACGGTTTTGCCCCGGCCCAACAATACATGAAATTTCAAAACGGTCTCTACTGCTGCCCTAAAATGTGTGTGATCTTTCATGGATGATCCGGGCTTACTTTGATGCTCGTTTGATCGAAAGATGATTATTTTCTTGTAGGGCTAGATATGGCGATTGATTTGATACAAACTTCAAGCCACAGATCACGTTTTTAGGCCACGACCATGCAACTTGAAATTGATGCGAATCTTGAAAACATTCAATCTATTGTGTGCTCATTTCTCTTTTTGTTTTGGTTGTTTCTCACTGTATCACACTAAGTATGCCGTCATGATCGCGTGGCAACAAACACATCTCGATTTTGTGCTCAAGCGACGATTTTTCAGTCTTGGGTTTTTGGCCAGAATCTGACTTCCGACAATAGGAATTTACAACAACTTTGTCTCCTTTGTGTATGAAATCTGACTGTTCATCATGTATGGGGCTCGAATCTAGGATAACCCTAAACCTTACGCACACGATGGAATTAGTCTCGTGTCGATCCGATGTGCGAGCGTCGTGATTTGGTCACTTAAGTGAAGCGTGTCGCTGCTGATTTTACTACAATTTTCTTCACGAATAGGCAACTTCTCTCTAGCTGTTCTCCTTACTCGAGTGTCTCACGGGGCATGCCACATATTGAAATGCTTGCCTTGACAAGATGAACACGCTCACCAAATTTGAGTGCAACTCAACTAGGGACGAGTGAGATATGGGTGCTAAAAGTCACTGGTCGTGACTGTAAAAATAGTCACCTTTAATGGTGTTTTAGTACAGAGAGGGCACACAAGAATAGTGTGCGGTCTACCCCTATTTGGTATTTTACCCATAACTTTTTTTGGGAGTGTTTGATTAAACCAAATCGTGACCCCTGGTGGTTTTCAACCATCCGGATCTAATGGCGATGATCCTTTTGAAGTGCTTCGGAAGATTCTCACCCATTCTAGGGAAAAATTCTGAGAAAATCGAGAATTCCACTGTATGTTAGGCTTTATTGATCGGCTTCCTCTTTATTCTACATTGGGGACCCAAGGTGCTGAAAAATATGTTCAAACAACTTGTCCCACCGAATTTCGTGCTACGAGAGAGACGAGAAGGAAAACATTCAGAAAAATTCCTTCGGCTTTATTAGTGTTTTCTTCCTAGCCACATGACGACATGAACGTCGAGGAGATCCACGTAATGTTGTAACTAGGATGCTCAATCATTTGGATGCATTGTTCGCAGGTCCATCCATTGAGACTTTAGGGGGAGAAGTGACTTTTTTGAGGGATCTTGTGGAAGTCCTCACCCTCAAGGACTATTTGTGATTCTGACAGCTGAGGATTTTTTACGGACATCGTTGGTCAAAATTAGGCATGTCTAGCACCTAAGTGCCATGCTCTAGGGCACTTTTTCCCATTTAGTCTGGTTTGTTTGTTATTAGTTCTGGATGGTTTGCTGCGTTGTGCACCAGATATTCTTTGACGGGCAGGGTACCTTAGTTTATCGAGGTGACCAGCTTTAGGTATTACCCCTGTCTACTGCTTAGCAATTTCAACAATCAAGATACCTATCTTCTTTGTCCAAGGAGACCCCATAGGATTCAATCCTGATTACTGCATCATAGGTCCAAAGTCATGGCTGACTTAGCCTTGTTGGGGCATCGTCAACATCTTGGAGTGCATCAGTGACCCCTTGGGAATGGTGTTCATCTTCATGAGACTTGTCTTGCCTTCTTGGTGAATCTTCTATCCTTCGAGTCCTTTTTGAAAATGGACTCAGGCTATAGGAATCATTTCCTTGATGCTCGTCTTTTTGGGCCCTAGCATTGTGACACTAGGGATTTTTTTAAATGTGGGCTAAAGCTGCATCAAGAGATGAACGCTGCATCAACCTGCTTATTGGTCCAAGATCCCTTTGCGGGTTTTCACTTGGACTTGGGAAGCAGTGCCATAGAGAGTTTTCACCAACTTCCTTTTATTTGGGGCTCTTTTACCCATGACCTTTTGACCATGTCCACCCTTTTCTTCCTTTTTTACTCACGGTGCCCTTTCATGTTTTCACCTTGCCCTGGTTTTTATTTACAGAACTCTTTTACTCATGATTTCGTGACCATTCCTGTCCGTTTATGGAGATATAGCTAGGATATAGCTGGACCATCATGGAGATGGATGGCAGTCAGTGGAGGCCATGGAGTGAGCATGGTGGTGGTTTTGACTCACTTTGAGGAGATAGCATGAGGCTACCTATGAGAGATGAATGATGTATGGATGGTGGGTGAAAAGTGGCGACCCACTAGCTGACAGCAAGTATAGATGACGAGATGGTTTGCCTTTTTTGTGAGCATGGGTGAGACTCACTGGGGAGTGATGAAGGGTGAAATGAAGTGCATGGACTCATTGGGGAGGTAATGAAGGTGGTGCGCGAACACGAACGGGTAGGTTAGAGAAGGCGAGCTTGAGCGTCACGCGGCCAGAACGTGCACTATGGTTTAAGGTCATATAATTCGGACCATGGCTGTGTAATATAGAGTCATGCAGCTTGGACCATGCAGTTTAAGGTCGTGCTACTGAACGTCCACTAGTTTAAGGTCATATAGTTTGGACCATGGTGTAAAGCTTTTGAATGTTGCAGCCAAGCGTGCACTATAGTTTAAGGTCATATAGCTCGGACAGTTGCTTTGCATTTTAAGGTCCTATAACTAGGACCATACAGTTTCTGATTGTGCAACTAGACCTCCGCTACAGTTTAAGGTCGTATAGTTTGGACCATGCAGTTTAGGGTCGTGCACCTAGACTCAGGATGTGCAATTTAAGGTCATGCAGCACAGACCATTGTGTTGGTCACCATGTAAGTGAAGCTTTATGAGGGACAAATCTGTGGATAGCAATCTGACTCCTTGGGGATAAAATGATTAAGGCCAGCAAGGGGTTTAGATGTAGAAGTAGACTTCACTGGGGATTAGGAGACAAGTATGACTCCCTAAGCTGAAAGATGGGACTCCATGGGGAATCGGCTCATGGAACGTAACCCGACTCCTGGGGATATGATGGGCAGGTGTGACAAAGACCCACTGAGGATGGAAGGGGTAAGCATGACCTTTTTGGCTTACATCTAACTCCAATGGAGGTGATGGGATGTAATACGGGTGTAATTCCTATTGGGGATGAGGGACAACGGTCTGCTCCTGACTCCATTAGGGATGATCTGTCATGGCCTGGGCAGAATAGCCTGGATGCAACTCTACTGGGGATGATAGAGATTACGGCTTTGGTGCAACTCCACTAAGGATAGTGGAAGGTCACACATGGCGAAAACCCGATGCTGTCACATGCGAAGTACTAGCCACGTACAACAGCAACATGCGCGGGAGTCGCATTGACATGCACAACATTGGTCGCACGTGGAATTGGTCATGCGTGACGATATAAAATACAGCCGGCATTAGCCTGCATTCAGTGTTCGTTGCACATGGCATTAGTCACGGGCAACGATAAGCCTCTGTTCGGGCCTCGGGTTTGAGCCCGACCCGGTCCAGCCCGTCTGAAGGTTGATGCTTAGCGTTGCATAGGCAGCGATGAGCCTTTGTTCGGGCCTCGAGTCTAAGCCTGACTCTGTCCAGCCCGTCTGAAGGTTGATGCTCAATGTTGTACAAGAGGCGATAAGCCCCTATTCGGGCCTTGGGTTTGAGCCCGTCCCAGTCCAGCCCGTTGCCGCTTGGCCTTCAGGGACCTGTCTGGTATTCTGGCTTTGTGAGGGGCACCTTGAGGAAGCTTCAGATATATAAGGGGATTAACCCCATTTTCATTATTTTTACTGAAGGTAAAGTAGTAAGAGTTTAACAGTGAGTAAGAGGAAGAAGACTTCCGGGGAGAACTCTAGCGAGCACACAGGGTATTTCGGCAAGATTAACAGCTTCCGCAAGATGACCGCAGGTGTTTGCTGGGAAGCACTGAGGTTTCTGCTGAGAAAGAGAAGGTTTTTTAGGTTGAAGAAGGGAAAACATCGGTGAGTTGCTGAGGTATTCTAGCGAGGGTTCTAAGTCGCCGGAGAGGTGGGAAAGACCAAGATTTTCCCCAGATTTTTTGTCGTTTCCTGGTGGATTTTTGCCACCAAGGAATAGTGGGAAAGTAACAACAGTCACTTTTCGGCGAGTGGAAGTTTTCGATAAGCAGAAGTGTGAGAAACCGAAGGTTCACGGGGAGTGAACAGTCTTTAGAAGGTAGAGAGTTGTGTGAAGATGGCTATCACTCACACGTGCGAAACATGCATCAGGCGGCATCATGATGGTAATTATCAAGCGGCACTCCCAGGGCTCGATTTGACACATGTGCGGTCCATTGCACATGTGGGAGATACGATCGGCATTGCTTCAAGCGGTGATAGTTCTGAAGACACGGCCGACGTTAACACAGCTGGCGTTAGGCCTTCAAGTGTACCCGACGTTAGTCTTTAGCAAGCATAACTGCCATTAGGCCTTCGAATGGAACTCAGCATTAGTCTTCAGTAAGCACAATAAACATTTAGCACAACCAGTTTTAAGCCTTCAGAACGCTCTCGACGTTAGTCTTCAGCAAGCACAACTGGCGTAAACACAGTTAGCGTTAGGCCTCCAATGTGCACCCAGTGTTAGTCACGCATGACACTTAGTCAATGCTTTTCACATGTGGTGATATCCTTATGTCTTGACGATTTCCATATGGCAGTCAGTCTAATGGTCGATCCTTCAAACAAAATCCCTAACTTGAAGAACCTTCCCAAGGGAGGAGAGCTTAGCACCAGTGATTTTACTGGTGAGAGTTTGGTCTCCGGTGAGCTTATTTGATTAATGACCCCAACATGCAAACTGGAGTGGCCCCTCAATGTCACTGTCATCACTGACCCTGTTCGATTTGAGGTCCGAGAGGATAATGACTGGAACGTCAATGTTGAAGTAGGGATGGCTCTTCTTCATTGCATGCATCAGAATGTGGCTTCTGGTAAACTTGTCCACTCTAGGAAAGTGGATGGTGAAGACCAAAGGGCTGATATGGTCTTCTACTAGTCTTAGAGTACAAGGGGAGCACCAATACTTGAAGGGGTAGTTTTCCTGAACCATCCAAGTCTTGGGATCACATAGAAGCGTTCTTGAGCGTGCTTCTTTGCTAGCAATAGTTCATTTCTAGACTGGATATTATGATCGGCGTTTGAACACAATCAAGCTACTCCTAAAGACCTGGTGTCGTGTTAGCAACACATGGCTCCTTGAGCATGGAGAGGTAGGAATCTCCTTACTAGATCTTTACTTCATCAACGGCCGTCACCTGATTGGTTCAATATATGACGAGTTCGTGCTTAAGAACTCAGTCATTTTTTGCAGTGCTCGCTTACGGGGAGAGGAACCACCTGCTAGCTTCCAAAAAATCTTTGAAAGTTTTCAATTTCTTTATTCCAAGGCTACAGTCAAGTGACCTTCACCTAATGGATGAAATTCCTTTACGGGGATTACCCCAAGGAAGGTAGTCAAGGTACTTCAAGAAGGACGGGGAAGGCAGTCGTAAAGGGAACGCCTCCAATCTACCAGCTTGAGACCAGTGATGACCGTGTCTTCTTGGCCACATATTTGGCCCTATTTCTATGCAAGTTCATGCTCCCAGGAGGGGCAGATGACATTCGTCCAAGCACATTCTATGTGGTCTGCGACATGGTGAGGGTACACCAATATGCTCTAGCACAACCTGTCTTGTGCAACATCTATCATGGGCTGGGTGCCATTTCCATGGGGAAAGCTTATAAAGGAAAAGAAGGTGGAAATGGCATTGTTGGTGGGGAAACCTTCCTAAGTGACTTCAAAATACCATTCCCTATCCATTACGTATATGGGTGGCTAGGAGCTTATTTCCCCGCCACCTATGCGAGAAGTCCGAGCATGGGGTGTTTAGGATGAAAATCGGAAAGATCTTTCAATGAAGATCTCTGGAATTTTAACACCTTAAACTAATTAACAATATGTAAATAATGTGATAGAGAAAGTGGGACAGATTGAATTCAGATCTGTCGCCAGATTTTCCAGGAAATGAGCAGATTTACTTTCAGATCTGTGGCAGACCAGCGTGATCCAAAGCATTAAAATACAATTTTTAAGAAAAGTTAAAAGATAAAAAATAAATAAAAGAAGCAAAACAGGAAAAAGACGAAGAAATAGAGAGGAAGAAATAATACCAAATCGGGCTAGATGGCCCTGGATTCCCGAGCCTTTGTGGGCTCGCTCATATCAGAACCGGTCCTCTTTGCCTCTTTTACTTGGATATTGATTAGCAGATCTCTGGTATAAAAGGTTAGATTAAGGGTTTTTATTCCCTAATTCTAGCTTCGATCTAGGGTTTTTGTGCCCTAGCTCTAGGTTTTCTCAGTCTTGGGGGTTAGGACTTTAGAAGGCTAGGGTTTATATATTCTTTAGAGTTTTCAATTTAGAGATTTTTCTAAAGTTGTCGGTCTTTATGGGGCCTAGAGGAGAATTTCCTTAGTTTTCTAAGGGTTTTGCGATCTTCAGAGGTTGAACATAAATTATGAGATTTTCTTTAAGTTTTTGAGATTTTTGGGGATTTTTCCTAAATTTTTAGGAATTTTCTAAGGGTCTTTCCTATTTTTGGTATTTTTTGGGTAATTTTCCTAGTTTCATGAATTTCTAAGGTTCTTTTAGTCTCTTTTTCTCTCTTGTTTTGGGTTAGAGAGAGGAGGTATTTACAAGATTCAATTGATGATTTTTCCTAAATTATTTGGAGTTTTTTTCGGACTTTTTTGGATTTATCTTGAAGCTTTAGCCCTATCTAATTAAAGAAAATTTTTTTATTGTGTCATAAAACGCATTAACTGCAACATAAATGGCGCGTCTAGGCTCTGTCGGGCCCATTACATCCCGGCCGGCAGCTCGACGTTGGGTCTCATAGGGACTAAATTGTTATTTGTTGTATCTTTTTATCCGTAGTTCCGATTCAAAGATTCTTGGACCGTTGGAAAGTTCTTGGGCTTTACTTCAAATTAGGATAGGATTTGGGTAGTTTTGGGGTAATTTAATTGGGTTTACTAGGATAATGTGGTCCTAAAGGTTCAGAAAACCATAGAATTTGTAAAATTTAAAATGGGGTGTCTACTTTTGCTCCTCTTTAGCTCTATTTGTCCTTCGAGGGACTGATTAGTGGCAATGAAGTAGACACTTTAGTGTTCCCTGTCCTTCGAGGGGTAGGTGAACGTCAAAGAAAAAGCAGACATTTTAAATTTTTTCTTGAGGTCACGTGGTCATGGGACACACCAACTATCCCTCCAAGTCATTGCACTCACCGAGCTCACCCACCTAGAGCATTTTTCCTCTTAGGGTTTTTGGAGTGAGATGTCGGTGAGTTACACCAGCTTGAAACTCGAGTTGGATTTTCTAGTCATGTCACCTAACTTTAACGGTTTTTTTAGTTTTAATTTTTAACTTTGGCATTTTCTTTGATCTCCTTAGGGTCTCTTAAGGCTGTTTATAGTAAAAGGCTTTCTATAGGAAGAGACTGGTCTAGCCGAATCTGAAGTGAGGCATGAAGCAACAACATGGCAATCGCGACAATGTGGTAATCATCATATACGATGTCTAAGCTCCTTTGTTATTTTTTAAGACCCTTTTAGAATATTTGAAAGTACGAGGAGATTTAAAGTAGAACCCGGAGCAAGGACAAGTTATGATTTTAATAAAAAAATTAAAGTTTTGGAAAACACAAAACATATAGTGAAAATTTTGAAAAGATAGATATTTTGAAAAACAAGATTGGTTAGCAGTTTTAACTCTAGCAACCATAGAGCCCTCTAAGCAGTTTAGCGTCATGCAGCGATGGACCATACACCCGACCCTTTTACGTCAATACGGGGATAGACGAAATCCATCGAATAGAGTGGCTGTGCCTTAGATACACCCATCTTTTTGCATAATATAGGGATAGATGGTACCTGCCTCGGCTCTTTTACATCACACGAGTTTGATATCTTTTCATTGAAACACTGTGGTTGTGCCCTGGATATACCCGACCTTTCACGTTATACGAGGATAAATGATATCTCCTTCGGCTCTTTTACTTTGCACGAGTTTGATGTCTTTCCATTGAAATAGGGTGTTGTGCCCTGGATACACCTGACCTTTCACATCATACAGGGATAGGCGGTACCTCAGATCTTTTACATTGCACGAGTTTGATGTCTTTCTATTAAACAGGGTGGTTGTGTCCTGAAAACACCCGACCTTTCATATCATATGGGGATAGACAGTACCTGCCTCGGCTCTTTTACGTCGTACGAGTTTGATGTTTTTCTATTAAAACAGGGTGGTTGTGCCCTAGATACACTCGACCTTTCACGTCATACAGAGCTAGATGGTCCCTATATCGGCTCTTTTACGTAGCACAAGGTTGGTGTTTCTCCTATCTCAGCTCTTTAACGTCTCACGAGTTTGATGTTTTTCCTATCTCGGCTCTTTAACGACGCATAAGTTTGACATTTTTCCTGTCTCTGCTCTTTAACGTCACACAATTTTGACATTTTTTTCCTATCTCTGCTCTTTTACGTCACACGAGTTTGACACTTATCCCGTCCCAACTCTTTTACGTCGCACGAGTTTGACGTTTATCCTATCTTAGCTCTTTAACGTTGTACGAGTTAGACGTTTATCCTATCTTAGCTCTTTAACGTCGCACGAGTTTGACACTTATCCTATCTTATCTCTTTAACGTCACACGAGTTTGACGTTTTTCGAATTGGACTTTGGGACATAGTACGCACACACAAGGATGAGCTTGCCTCTTTTCCCATCAGGGGATCTAGTCGAGATAAAAACACTCCCAGACTAGCCAATATCATCATTGGCGAGGTTCACCCATCTCTGATATGAGGTAATTGATAGTTATACTCAAACAACCATGCAGTGCCTGACTAGTTCCAAACCTTCATAACAAGCGTAGGAAGTTGGCTTCGAGAAATAGGCTAGATCGACTAACAATTTAACCTATTGTAGTGATGGAAGAAGTCCTTTTCTAAAAGGGTTTTTAAAATGGAGGGTTTTAACAATCAGATTGAAAAAACGCTTTTAAAAGGGACGAGCCTTAAAGTTTTGCCACCTGTGGCTCCTTTGGTGGTCATTTTTCTTTATTATATTTTACCTAAAGATGAGGAAAGGATTTCCTTATGTGATCGTGAGAAATCAAAAGTCTCGAAGTTGTCTTTTTACCATTGGAGCTTTTATCCTATGCGTCGCGTGTCCATGAATAGTTCTCTAGATTCTTGCTGAGCTTCCATCTTGGATAGGTCCTGATGTTATTCTAGGATTCATCGAAGTCACTTCTGTTTTCCAGCCATATCACGCTCCCGCATCTTTCTGACTTGGTTTTGTTGGGAACCTGTAAAGTTTAGGAGTCTTCATGCTCAGGGTCTGTTTGTGCCGTACTGTTGGAACTTGCAAGTACTTTTTGTACTTAAGTATTTTTGAATCAGAAGCACCTTCTTGGATTTTTTTTTTTTTTGTTTTTCCCCGTGATGCCCTTTCAGGTTTTCACTACATCCATTTGTTTTTCTTTATTTATTTATTTTATTTTTATTTTTTTCTTTGTGATGCCTTTTCAGGTTTTCACCACTCTTTTGGGCCTATTACCGGGAGTATTTTCGGAGATACATCGCATTGATGGGGTCATTGAGCTCGCACCCCTCCTATTCTTGATCTTGTAAGAATTGCCTGCGTGCACTCGAGTGACCACGAGTGGCCCCTCCCAATTAGGTTTGAACTTGCCTAAAGGGTGTGGGTTTGCAAGAGTGTGGAATATTTTCTTGAGTATCATGTCCCCTTCCCCGAACTGTCGAGGATAAACTTTACTTAGGTATGCGTCTCTATTCTATGCTGATAAGCAACAATATTTTGTGTTGCCCGTAGTCGTCTTTTATTAACGAGGGCAGCGATTCGTGCTTCGATCTTTTGTTCTTCATCTGAATCTTTATAAATAAGCACTCGGAGAGATGGTATCTCAACTTCAATGGGTAACACTGCTTCCATACCATACACCAATGAGTTGTCTGGTAGGCTCATAGCGTGTCATTTAGCTTTTCATGCAAATATTTGCCCTCGTTTATTATTCTATCTATAATTCTGAGAAGCCCTCCATTTCCTTGAGGGTAGTCCATTTCCTTGAGGGTAGTAAGGTGTGGAGAATTTCTGCGTTATCCCAAACGTTTTTCACACCTTGGAGACCTTTTTATTTTTGAGATTGGATCCATTTTCAATAATGATTGACTCAGGAACCCCGAATCCGAATGTAATATTGTTTTTTATAAAACGGGCAACATGTTGTCCTTCAAGTTTGACAAATGATGCGACCTCTACCCATTTGGTGAAGTACTTTGTAGCTGTTAATATAAAACGGTGGCGTTTGAGGCTTTCGGTGAGATCAATCCGATGATATCCAGACCCCACATGGAAAAGGGCCATACAGGCTGTGTTGAGTTGAGTGGTACAGATGGTGCATGGATGGGGTCTCCATAAAGCTGACATTTGGGACACCTCTTTATGAACTTCCAACAATCTTCAGCCATGGTGGTCCAATAATAGCGTTGGCACGTAATTTTCTTAGCTAAAGCGGCTGCGCCCGAATGACCTCCTTTATTGTGCAACTCTATCAGTACTTGGTCGATTTCTGGCTGATCAAGACACCGTAGAATGATGTCATCGAAAGACTTTTTGAACATGAGATCACCTCTTCGTAAGATTCTTATAGAAAACCTTTGAAGGGCTTTTTTATCCTTTTTAGTGGCTCCTTCAGGGTATAACCCATCTTTCAACAAAGACAGAACATCATGGAACCATGGTTTTGCCTTAATTAGCGCATCTGAAACCACGAGAGACACCTCCCCATCGTTCTCAATTTCTTGCTCTATTTCTTCATCAATCCTTGGTGGGGAAGGATCATGTTTTTTCCTGATATAGAATGGCAGCGTGGTGATTTTTGGAGTAATATCAACCATTGAAGCAAGGGTGGCAAGGGCGTTGGTGAATCGATTATATTCCCTAGTTACAAGCTGAAAGATGATTTTCTTGAAATATGAATCATCTTTTCCACCTTTTCTTGATAGGGCTTGAGCTTTCCTTCTTTCACGTTCTAAATCCCTTAAACTTGGTTTATGACAAGTAAGAAGTCACCAATCACTGATATTTGTTGGATTTTCATTCCCATGGCATTCTCGAGGCCAGCTATCAAGGCTTCATATTCAACAATGTTATTAGTACATGGG
This sequence comes from Amborella trichopoda, assembly GCF_054954075.1. Classification (NCBI taxonomy): domain Eukaryota; kingdom Viridiplantae; phylum Streptophyta; class Magnoliopsida; order Amborellales; family Amborellaceae; genus Amborella; species Amborella trichopoda. The sequence continues at coordinate 24,880,700 of NC_142347.1, read as the reverse complement.
AAATTCAATCTGATGGATGTTGGCATTAAAATCTTCTCAGGTGAGCATAGTATGACTCTTATACCACATCTGTGTATCTTGTCTCATAGTCTACCATAGTCTTGCTGATGTAGTATATCGTTTGTTCTTTTCCATGGTCATCGTATTGTCATAGCATTTCCCCCTTGGTCTTGTCTCTCACTGACATGTATAGGAACATGGGTTTGTCTAGACTAGGAGAACTAAGGATGGGAGGTTTGGTGAGGTACTCCTTGATTTGATCAAACGCTTCTTGGCACTCATTATCCCATATGAATGGGGTATCTTTCTTGAGTAGTCTATTAAACGGTGCGCACTTGTCTACTAGTTATGAGATGAAACACCTTATGGCTTGTATGCGACCTTGCAGTCCACGAATTTCTTTGATGTTTCGGGTAGAGGGCATTTCAGTGATGGCTCATATTTTGGACGGGTCCACCTCATGCCTCTTTGGATTACTATAAAGCCTAGTAATTGCTGGATTCAACCCCAAGGCACATTTTCTTGAATTGAGCTTGAGTTGATGTTTCCGGAGTCTTTAAAAAATGGTTCTCAAGTTGGTGAGATGATCAGGCCTGGTCTTCAACTTGATCAGAACGTCATCAACATAGTCGTGGAAGAAGCTAGTCATTGTCCGCTGATAAGTTGCCCCTACATTTTTGGGGATGAAGGGCATGCCTTTGTAATAATAAGTTCCCCATTGCGTTATGAATGAAGTCTTGGTCTGGTCTTCTTCTATCATGAAGATCTGGTTGTAACCTGAGAAGCCGTCCATGATGACACCATCTCGTACCCCGCAGTGTTGTTGACCAAGGCATCTATGTTTGGTAATGGAAAATTGTCCTTTGGGCATGCCTTGTTGAGGTCTCTGTAGTCAACACACACTCGGATCCTCCCATCTTTCTTGGCTACAACCACTATGTTGGCCAACCATTCAGAGTAATCTACAGGGGCAATGAACTTTGCTTTGAGCAGCTTGTCGATTTCTTTAATTTTGAACTCAAGGTGGGTCTTTTGACATCAGAGTTTCTACCTTACAGGCTTGGCCCCTTAATTGAATATTAAGTGGTGTTGCACCAATGTAGGATCTAGCCCTGACATATCATCATATGATCAGGTGAAGACATCGCGATATTCCTAGAGAAAGGAAATCATATTTTCTCGCTCCTTTGGAGATAAGGAGGTTCCAATCTTGGTTAATCGTGGGTCCTTCTCAGTTTCTAGGTGTATGTTGATCGTCTCTTCGATGATAGCTGTTGGGTCACCATCGAACCTCTTCTTGAATTGCTCAACATGGGAAGTGAGTTCCTCAGATTGAGGGATTTCTTCAGACTCTTGGCTCTCTTGATCTTCATGTTGGTCATCCAATTTGTGATCTTGGGCATTGTCCACCGTTATCGTGCTTTCTTGAGTGTTCACCATTTTTGAAAATTCTTTTTCATTATTATCAGTTTTATCATGTTTTGATTTTTCAAAGGTTTTTAAAATACCACAAGAGATGTCCCTTATGGGACTCGGGAGAGAATTGTTGGGGACTAGATGCACAGGGTGGTTAGATGGCTACCCTGCGCCTATCCATTTGTTGGCATCAGGACTTAAAGGTGTCGCTAATGTGCTTCTAGTGATACTTGAGGTAGGGGAGTGATCAACCAAATTTCCGTTCCTAGGTTTGAATTGGTGGATGAGCACGCTTGGTTGTCTTAGAGGAGATTATGCTTACCGTCAAATCCAGGTCAACAAAATGGTCTTCAATTCTCAGTTCTTGTATGTACTGAGATGTGGAAGAAGAGTTATGCCTTGTTCGGATTCAAGGATCACCATAGGCCATTTTGAAGGACGGGCATCGAGAGGATTGATGCTTTGAATGCCTCAAGATACAAAGCCTGAATAGCTTGAAGGCTTCATCCGGCTTTGCAATAAGGTGAGAAACACTTGAGACCTCTTCGATCCCCGTTTTCAGTTTTGGTTTTCAATGATTCAAAAATTGCCTCCGTTATTCCTTGCCCTGAACTCCCTAAGCCTTGGCCTGGTTGGAAGCCTTGGGAGAAGAGCATGTTCCAAGCTTTGAGGAACCTGAAACCATATCGATGTTGACATTGGATAATGTCATCCATTGATGCATAACTTTGTAAAATTTGAGGAACAGGTGATTAGGTGCCTCCATCTCGCCTTTCGGATCTAGGTGATCTGGCGGCACGTATCTCGAGTATCTAGTGAACCTAAGATTTGAGATCACTCTCTCGGAACCTTGCTCAAGAGCCAAGGCAGTTATACCTACTGATGAGAGAGGAATTTATGGTGGGTTCGTGCCTTACTCGGGCTAACTTATGTGGGCGCCCTCTTAGATCACGAAGAAAGCCCCCCAGCTGCTTTAGCTGGTTCGAAAGCTCCTCCCTTGACTTGCAATCCTCTTGTTTTCTGCACAACACTTCTATGGTTAATTTGCTAGACAAGTGGGACGAAGAGACCCATCCGTGTCTCAGAGCATTGCATGCTCATATGAGGGAGTGATGAAATGGAAGGTTTCCAATAAAGAGAAAGGAGAAGAAAACTTGACAAAGGGGCGAGACTAGAACGATGGCCGGAAAGCTATCGACTCAGAGTGGTAGCAAGACGGGCATGGTTCTCGAGACCAGCACGACGTTAATATTACTCTAACACGAGAACAATATAGCGGTGCTAGGCTAAGTTTACCCTCAATCAAGTAAGGGGAGAAAAGAGTGGGGAGACGAAAAGGGGACAAAGAGAAAGAGAGTGAGACGGCGGAAGGTGAAGGACCTAGACAACAATGGGTATCGTCGTTGGCATCATGAGAAGACATCGCATCCCTTGCGGGTGGCGATGGCTTCAAGTGAGGCGCACGATGATAGCTTTCCATGAGGCACACAACGCTAGTAATGGAATATGAGAGGAAGCTTGTGGACAGCAATGAGCATCGCCACTGGTAATGCGAGGCGGCAAAACGTCCCTTCTTCATGGCGATGACTCCTGACGAGGCACACGGCGACAACTTCCCGTCAGGTTCTCAACGACGGGTACAGAGAGACATGGAAAGAGCCTGCACGCGACGACGAGTATTGCTGTGACCCCATTGCAGATGACGATGGACATCGCCGCCTACAACGGTCTCGCGTCAAGATGAAGCCCCCGCAGATGGCAGTAGGCTTTGCTACCCACGTTCCTCGTTGAGACGTTAAGGGTACGTCAGTGGATGGCGATGAGCAGCACCGTCTGCAAGTCTCATCGGGAGGTAGAGACGAAGACAGACGAGGAGGAGATCTTGAGCATGGCGCTGCTATCGCCATGCATGACCTATGAGATCATCGAAGAGGCATGTACAACACTTCCACTGTCGTGCATGACCTCTAAGTAAAACTTAGGTGGAGGGGAGGAAGAAGAGAGAAGAGAAGGGAGAGAAGAAGAAAAGAAAAGGAAGACAGAGAAGATTTACCTCGAACCCAAGAGTTTCTCTCACCTTACTCTCTCTCTCAAACGTGACCCAAACGTGAGAAGAAAGAGAAACTGTATTAAGTAAAAACTCTCTCTTTTGTGAAAGGTTGAGTCCAGTGGTGCATACAATGATGGTACATATATATAGAATTTGCCCCAAACATGGGTGAATGATCAAAAGTAACCCTAATTTCTAAAAATTAAGATTAAAATGAGTTAAAAAAATAGAAAATAGGGTGCAGAAATGACATATTTGTCCCTTCCTAACAATTTGTGGAATTTCATAACAGTCCATGTGTTGCCCTAGAACGGGCATGAGTTTTAATGGATGATCCGGGGTTGTTCTGATACCCAGTTGATCGAAAAATGATTGTTTTCTCTTAGGGCTCGACATGGCGATCGATTTGATACCAACTTCGAGCCATGGATAGTGTTATTCGTGCACGATCATGTGACTTGAAATTTGAATGCATCTTGAAACTTCGGATCGATAGTGTGCTCAGTCCTCGATTTTTTTTGGCTAGATCACACTGAGCATGCCGTTACGGTCGCGGGGCAACAAACGCAGCTCAATTCCATGCTCGAACGATGATTTTATAACTTTGGAATTCGGCCAGAACCTGGAATTTCGGCGACAAAATTTGTAGTGGCTTCATCAGCTTCGTGTGCAGAATCGGACCGTTCATCATGTATGGGATTCAGGTTGAAGATGGCCCGAGACCTTACGTACGCAATGGAATTGGTCTTGCATCGATCGGGCTCACGAGCAGCATGATTCGGTCACTCGAGCGAGGCATGATGCTGCTGAATTTCCTGCACTTTCTTCACAGATCAACAACTTCTCTCTAGCTTTTCTTTGCACTCGGGTATCGTCATGAGGTGTGCCACATATCGAATCGTTCGTCTTGATGCAAAAAACTTGCTCACTAAATTTGAGCATGATTCGACTTGAGACGGGTGAGATATGAGCGTCGAAATTCACTGCTCGTGATTGTTCCTTCAATAGTGTGCAGTTGCAGGGTGGCTGCACGGGAATAACGTGCAACTCCTTCTATTTCACTCTTTTGCTTATAATGTTTCCCTAGAGTGTCCATTCGAGCTGAAATTTGACCCCTAAGGGTTTTCAACTGTCTCGAATCCAATGGTAATAGTTCCATAGGAATTGAGACACCGAAAATATAGCTCTAGTTATAAGGGCCGTTTCAAGGTGCTAGAGGCCGATTTTGTCAGAACTATTTCTTAGTCTACACTCCCTTAGACTTGTCAAATTGTGACGAAACTTAGTGAGAGACTTTTGAGAGGCCTCATGAAGATCTTGGACAGTTTTGGGGCTATTATGAGATGGTCGAGATTTCCACTATTTGTTTAGCCTTTTTTTAGCAGGGGCCCCTTGATGATGAAAAACATCTTTCAACAGCATGCCCTGCCTAATGTTATGCTTTGAGAGAATCGAGAAGTGCAATCATTTGGGAAGTTTGAGGGATCTTGTCAAAGTCCTCACCCGCAAGGGACTATATGTGATTCTGAAGCGTGAGGCCCTTTATAGGGACCTCCTCAGACATAATCAAGAGGTCTTCACCCTTGAGGGATTATTTGTGATCTTAAAGCATGAGGCCTTTGTAGGGACCTCCTTGAATAGAATCATACATGAGGGATCTTGTCGAAGACCTCACCTTCGAGGGACTATTTACGATTTTGAAGCATGAGGCCTTTGTGGGGACGTCCTCGAACAGAATCAGACCTACATGGAGGCCAAGTGCTAAGAGCCTTTTGGTCAGCATTATTCACTGCTACACCAAGTTTGCTTTTGATGCTTTTGATATCTTTGTAGGCCCTGTTTAACGGGGTCCAGTCTGAGGCTTTTGACCTATCCTGAAAGTCTGATCCCATGTATGCTAGGGGATTTGACGAGGAATACCCTGAAGCCTGTAGAAGGTTAGACCCTGGCTATGTTAGTTTCTTACCTTCATGATGGTCTTTAGCATTTTGGAAAAATCTTTTAGTCATCGTCCCTCGAGGACTCTTCTTGTTGTTGGGAGATCTTATGCGGTTGTCACTCCCTGGCAAGCCATGTTTTTTATGCTTGAAGTGTGGGAGATCTTATGCGGCTCTCACTCCCAGGTGAGCCATTTTGTGGATGTTTGGTGCTTGACATTTAAGGATTTTAGGAATACCTCATTAGGATTGTGATTATTTTAAATATTGAGTGTCGGCTGAGGTGTCGATCATGCGTCAACCTGTCTCATTGGTCCAAGCACCATTTTGTAGGTTTTCACCGTGCCTGGATTTTGTTTTCCATGAAACACTCTTACTCATGGTTTCATGACCATGTCTGTCTATCATTTTTCCTCATGACGTTCACTTGTCCAGGTGTACACCATGCTCGTTTTTTTGTGAAGGCATGTTTTTAGGGTCATCCCTTCCAGACCTGTGCGATGCGTTTTAACATCATGTGGTCAGGATGTGCACTATAGTTTAACGTCATATAGCTGGACTGTAATGATGATGGGTGAGTAGGGTCATGCCTTTGACTCAGTCTGAGGAGATGGCATGAGGTTGCCTATGAAGAGTTGATGATGAATGAATGGTGGGTGAATAATGGTGACCCACTAGCTGACAGCGAGTATGGGTGCCGAGATGGCTTGCCATTTCGTGAGCATGGGTAATACTCACTAGGGAATGGTTAAAGATGGTAATGATGAATGGACTCAGTGGAAAGGTAACAAAGGTGGTGTGTTCACACGAACAGGTCAGTTAAGGAAGACGTGCAGGAAGATGCACGTATAAGGCATGTGTTCTCATTAGAGAGGTAATGGAGGTGGTGTGCGCACACCAATGGGTGGGTTAGGGAGGACGTGTGTGAAGATGTACGTAAAAGAGGGTGTGTGTGTATGTGGGGGCATCTTTAAGGTCATGGCTCTTGAACCTGGGCAAAGTAGTTTAACATCATGCGGCCAGGACGTGCACTTTAGTTTAAGGTCATATAGCTGGGACCGCGGTTATGCAGTTTAAAGTCATGCAACTAGACTTTCCACTACAGTTTAAGGTCATATAGTTTGGAACATGGCTATGCAGTTTAAGGTCATGCAACATGGACCATGCAGTGTATGGTCGTACAATTAGACCTTTCGTTATAGTTTAAGGTCATATAGTTTGGACCATGGCTGTGTAGTTTAGGGTCATGCAGCATGGACCATGACGTGGGTCGCCACGTGGATGAAGCTCTATGGGGGGAGGTTGGGAATAGCAGTCAGGCTCCCTAGGGATAAAATGGTCAAAGCTATTCACAAGTGGAGAGCTTTTTAAATGGATATGGTGGCCCTACGAAGATTGGCAAGTGGAAGCGAATCTTCACTGGAGATTTGGAGGGCCAGTGTGACTCCACGGGGATAATGAAGGGGCTTCATGTAACTCCACTATGGATGACAGTCTGGACTGCAAGCGTAACCCTGTTGGGGGTTGAGAAGATAAGCATCGACCTAACTTCCTCGGGATAGTGGGTCGTAATAGGGTGTGACTCTCAATAGGATGTTGGTGCGAAATGGACTCAATGGGGATTGAAGGGGTAGGTATGACCTTTTGTAAACCTCTAACTCCACCGGAGATGTTGATGAAATACAATTTAGGGAAGAGGTGGTCCATCTCTTAGTTTAACGTTATGCTTATGGGTCATTTTTCATGCCGTGTGTTACAGTTTTAGGATCTTGTAGCTCGGACCATCGCTATGCAGTTTTAAAGTTGTGTGGCTGGGACCCTCGCTACAGTTTAAGGTCATGTAGTTTCGACCCTAGTCGTACAATTTTGATTAGTGTGATGAGGACTTAGCAGTTTAAGGTCATGCAACTAGACCTCTGTTACAGTTTAAGGTCATATAGTTTGGACCATGTAGTTTAGGATCGTGTATCTAGACCATAGTGTGGTGAGGGAATGCGTCTATATGGGGAAAGAGCCGTCACCAAAGATTGAACTCCCTGAGGAGTGAGAATGTGGTGCAGGGAATGAACTTCTTGAGGATGCAGGATGAAGGTCTAGATGAGAGTGCCATGGCATGCTCGTGGCACTAAGTGTTGAATGGCGCATGCGGCATTAGGCCTAGATGATGTACGCATGTGTTAGGTCCCTTGGTGAAGCACACGACAGTAGCCCTTGATGAGGCATGCAACGACAACTTTTTGAGGAGGCGTGCGGTGATAGCCCCCTGACGAAGCGCACAGTGATATTCTTAATGTGGGGCGCGACGATAACCCCCTGACGAAGCGCGTGACAATAGTCTTTGGATGAAGAGAGCGACGATAACCCTTTCGGGTCTCGGGTTTTGACCCGCCTCGGCGTGGTTTTATAGCCGTCAAGAACTAGAGACTGGAGCATGATTTCATGTTTGTCGAGGCTAGTTTGCGAAACTGCTGGGTATAAAAGGGGGAAAAACCCCTCTTTACTGTTTTACAGAAGAGTAAAATAGTTGAAGAGTTTTCTTAGAGAGAGAAGGGGCCTATGCTTCTGGGGAGAGATTTCTCGACTAGAACTTCCCGTCTGAAATCATTAGCAGAGAGGGAGCTCTTTCTAGCGAGCTTCAGTGCGTTGTGGGCCTTCGCGAGGTGCTTGCGAACCTCTTGAAAGAGTGTAGAGGCTCTTCGAGCAAGGAATAAGGTTTCTTGAGGCCTTAACCTGGTTCACAGAGGTGCCTTACCAGAGTTTGAGTGCTCCTTTCATCGCTTTGCAGTGGAAGGGGAGGTTGCAAAGAGTTCAAAGGGCTCTGTTAGTCCTCTAGTTATAAGAGGAGAAGGAGGAGGAACAACAGTGGGCTCACTGGGAACTCAGTAGAATTCTGATGAGCTTATGGGGAATTGGCGAAGTACAGAAACAGGGAGAACAGAGATCGTCAAGGCCACAGGGAAGATTTCTGAGGATTTTCATGGTTTTCTGCTATTTCTAGTAATGAGTGGAAGGCGAGGAAGGGCTTTCAGGTGAACAGAAGCGAGTTCCCGGTGAAGAGCGGAAACGTCGGTGGGAACCCAAAGAGTTGTGGGGCTGTAACGGTCGAGAGACGAAGAAGGGTCGCCCTCCGCACGCGCGGTGACAGGCCATTCCGCAAGTGTTAAGCAACGTGTCTGTATTTTGAGGAACACACGAGTGGTGCGTGCTTGACAGCTGAAGCAAAGCATTAACACATCTTGGTCGTGAGATGACGACACTATTTTAGTGGGCAGACGGCGATAGTCTTCCCCCTTGGCTATGGGACGGCGATACCCTGACAATATTACGCCCTGAGTGCCCAATTGGTGATTCACCTTTTTAGTGCAGTCTCTTTGCGGCTACCTAGCATCTTTTGCCAGTGAAGCTTTTGGTCTAATGGCCGAGTTTTCAGGTGCCATTCCAGACATGAGGAATCTCCCGTGAGAAGGGGAGCTTGGTACTGCTTAATTCACCAGCGAAAGCTTGGTGAGAGGTGAGCCAATCTGGCTCACTGAGGTCTTATGTGAACCAAGGTGGCCCTTGAGCATCACCTTTGTGAGCGCCCCCGTCCAATTGGTGGCGGAGGGAAGATAATGATGGGAATGTGAGTATAGAGGAAGGGGTGGCCTTCTGCATTGCCTGCACCGAAACATAGCCTCTCATGCGAGCTTGTCGACTCTAGGCAAGCTGATCGTGGAAACCACGAGTATGAAATGGTCTTCTACTGGCTTGCGGGTACAAGGAGAGCATCAGTACTTGAGGGGGAACTCCTCATGGACCATGAAGGTGTTAAGGGGTTTCAGAAATACCTTGAGACAGGCTTCTTTGGTGGCCACCTTCCAGTGCTCAACGGGCTACTACGACGGTTGCTCTAACACGGTCAAAGTGTTGTTAGAAACTTGAAGCCATGCTAGCAACACAGGGCTGCTTTTTCATGGGGAGGCATGGATATCGCTGATGGACCTGCACTTCGTTGGTGGGCTGTCACTCCTCGGTGTTATGTACGATGTGTTTATTCCCCCAAAATCAGTCATTTTTTGTGGAGAGAAAGTAAGTCAAGAAGCCCCGTCTGTTGGGCTTCGAGAATTATTCGAGATCTACCAACGACTTTATGATGAGCCTAAAAGTGGGTGAGTCACCTTCGCCAAATGGGTAACGTTCTTCTTCGGTGGCTATATGGATGAAGCTCGTCTGTCGTCGAGAAAAGAGGAGAAGGAAACCCCACCAATTTTTGAGCTACAAAAATAAGAATGAGCACATCTATCTGGTGGCTTACTTGTGCTCTTCTTGTGTAAATTTGCCTTGCCAGGAGGGGCAGACGTCATTAGTCCCGACACTTTTTATGTGGCCTACAATGTGGCGTGAGGGAAGGAGTACATACTCACACAACTCGTTGTGTGCAGTATTTATCATGGCTTGGGAGCCATTTCCATGGGAAGGCAGTATTAAGGGAATGAAGGAGGGAATGACGTCGTAAATGGCGAGGCCTTCCCAAGAGATTTCAAGACTTCTTTCTCAGTCCATTATGTGTATGGCTGGCTTGGAGATTACTTCCTGACACATACCTCAGAACTAAAGAGTTAGAGGACACCATGTGCCCATTTTTGCTGAAGATTGCTAGGAAGAGGGGAATTTTTCACCTCAAGCCATGCATGTAGCTTATTCTTCAATGATCATCTCCACATGACCCCGGTGGCGTTCCCAATTGGAGGTCTCATAAATCGTGCATAACTGAACGAGCTGGGCCACCACCTAGATGGTGACTTCACCACCCCAAAAGAATTGATCTTTATGTTGAGTGTGAGAGATGGAGTTCTTGCCTATCGTACTATCCATGGTGTGAAGCTTGAGGGCTACTTTCCTCATCAGCTGTCCTTAGAGCATGGGCTGGATTAGGGCTGCCTGTTCTCCATATTCTTTGAGAAGAGGCATAGCAAGGCAACAAGTTAGAAGAAGGATGAATTGGAAACCCTCAGAGAGATTTGGCTTTCGAGGCACATTCTCACTGCCTGGGTCACATGCTTGGAGACCACCGAGGTCAATAAGTATGTGGTGCCCCATTTTGACAGGACAGTACGGGCAACTGAGGCCGACAAGCGCAGGTAGAGAATCACGAACAACGGGTATTGGGACACGAAACACCCTTGGAAAGGCGAAGGTAACCATTGAAGCTAAGACACAAGGCAGCGGAAAATGGCTAGGAGCCCTCCCCTAGGAGAAAGCTTTACCCTGAGTTCCCTCATGATTGACGCATAGTCGGGGTGCCTTGCCAGATTGTCGTGGATGAATCTTTGCCACAGTTTCTCAATATGGAGAAAAATATGGATAGCTCTTTTGAAAACCTCTCTGCTCTCTTCTCTCTTCAAATGGAAGGAAGGCTACAATGTCCCAGGGCATGAAGGGCTTCCGGTTCAAGATTTGAATAAGCTGATAAGGAGCAGCACTCACACCAGTTCTTCCAAGTATGGCATCTCGAAGGCTGTTGCACCCAAGTAGGCAAAAGGAGAGAACGCGAACTGCTCCAATGACTCCCCATGGTTTGACCAAGAAGGTGACCAAGTCTTTAGGGCGTAAAAGGCGTAAGGCTCCAGTGGTTCGTGAGCTAGAAGACGGCTCCTCACCCTCAGCTTCTTCGGAGGGCTGTGTGACGCCTGTAATTTATGTGTCGCCCTCGGCTCTTCAGGCTTCGCCTTCTCCTTCTCCTGAATATTCTCCTGGCCCTTCAGAGGCTCGAGCTGAGGCTTCAAGACTTCTTGCCCCGATCACAATCGCTTTGGATCGGGCAATGACATCTGTGGCTGAAGGGGAGGGCTTAGTCCTAATGATGGTAAACGAGGATGATGAGGCTGGTGCTAACGACGCGGCACAGGCAGAGAGGGCCTCTGGAGCTCGTGGTAATAGAAGAGGATGAAGCCTTAAGGGCTAAAGTGGGGCAATCAGAGTAGCAAGAGATGGATGCTTCGTGTGATACATCTGCGGGGGGTGCAGAAGCAAGACGCCCTATGGGGTCAGGCTTGGAAGGCCCAGAGGTGGCACCCTTGACTGTAGATGAGGCAGGCACCATTGGAGAGCCTATTGTTGAAGTGATCACCGTGGGGGACAAGAGCAAAGAAGGAGAGGGAGAGGGTGTCGAACCTCCTGAAGTGGAGATAGTTCGAGAAGAGGTGACACAGAGTGAGATCGCGGCCCAAGGAGAGGAGGTCGCCGTGGTGCAACATAAGACTGAGGTAGCGACTCCAGGCAAGGATACTAGTCATGCCTTGGCTGCAGTTGCTATGATTGCAGAGGTCGAGGCTACGGTACCTAGGCATGAAAGGATCGAGCCCAATGTGGCCATGACAAAGGGTCAGAGCGAGAGAGCCATTGCCGGCTTACTAGAGTAGCCTAAGGTTGCTCCTGATTCTGGGGAGCCTGAGGCTGCAGTTGGGAGTCCTCCTACTGTAGTTGCTCCTACCATAAAGCCCAAACCCACTTTCAGTGGTATACCGGGCATTTTCTTTGAGATGCTGCTAATGGGATTTCAAAAGCTGAAGGAGCTGCCTCTAGAAGAGATTGGAATGATGCTTATTCAATTGAGGGGAATTGCCTTAGGAAGCGTGCCCGTGGTGCTCTATTACTTTGACAGTATTGTCGATGAGCTAGAAGGACGGAGCATGAATACTTTACAGGTGGAAAGAGCTACAACGCGTCTAGAGAACTCACGGCTAGCGTCAATGGAGGCTTCCTTAACATTGAATCGAGAACTAGCATAGGTCTAGGTAGGAGAGATAGATGCTACCACCTCTTAAACGTCTGCTCTTGTCGAGAAGGTTGTAATGCACAATAATAAGGTGTGGACCCTGAAGGCCAATATCACCAAATGGGCACATGATCTTGCCAGGTTGGAGAAGGAGACGACAACTTGGGAGGCTGAGGATAAGGAACTGGGAAAGAAGGTGTTGGACCTTAAGCACTCCATGGGTGCGAAACTAGCCCTAGTGAAGGGTCAGGCTGGGCTGATGGCCGCATTGAGGATGGACATCGAGCAAGCGAGAGCCTCGACTGATGAGTTCAAGTGGAGGGTCAATGAGATCATTGATCCCTTTTTATGGCATCTTCATTATATTTTCCTCTTCATTGTAAAGAAACGACATTTTTGATGAATGCAATAGTTATTTTCCTTTTCTATGCAATGCATGTCTCTTATTTTTCTCTCTTTTCTATTTCATCGCTTCCGCCATTTCATAATTTGAGATGAAAAAGAATAGCCCACTCCTTGCTTCGTCTTGTGGTAGCTTATTGTGGCTTCAATGACCTCGAATGGTGGAGAAGTTGCTTCCTCACCCCTTAGTGTTTGATTGGACAGGGGGTTCATGATTCATGATTCTCATGATTTGATGAGCCTACTCACTGTCGATCCTCCAATCTGAGGGAACCTTAGCTTCCATTCGAGGTGCATTGGTCTTTAGCCTGTCAGATGTCTTAATCTCAGGGACAAACCCCTTTAAGTGCTTTCAAGCGATGCACATGACCTCCAATTGACTCTGGAGGTTACAAACCTCGCTTCAGCTCTGTCATGGAGTCTTCTTCCTGAGAACCAAAGGGATGACTCTTGTCTGCTTGTACTTCTGCGACAACCCCTAAGAAGTGTAAGACCTTCTTTTGGCTGCTGATGATCCCCTTGTTCAAGGTGGATGGAGCTTGGAGTACCTTCCTTGGAGGTTGGTATGCCAGTTCTGCTTCTAGAAGAGCGATGGGGACATGCAGGACCTTTTTTTGGTATAATGTATAGGTGACCCTCGGTATTGGAAGGTCTACTCTAGAGTTCCCCAAGCTTAGGAGTAGCCTTTAGCTCGTCATTTTGCTCCTACGAATTAGAAGTAGAGGGGGAAGGTTCGTCTTTGGAAGAGGATACCTTGACCTCGGAGAGGTGGCTAGGTATACTCGGGTAGATCGGAGTCAAAGGGAGGATCTTGCCTTGTCTTTCCTCCTCTATGAACATATTCGTGATCATTCGCCCCAGATCTTCAACGTCATCATGGGACAAGGGTCCCGTCTCTCTCACATGCCTCAAATCATTATCCTTTGACATTTCTGACGCTGGAAGGTCTGTGAAATAGTACATGGCGTCATCATAGTGAGTCTCAACTACAATGACAGATCTTTTGTCAGCATAGATCGTATGTTGTCTCTCTTCTGAGCTATATTTGAAGCATTGGTGGAGCGTGGAAGGAACCACCCCCGGATCGTGAAGCTAAGGACGACCAAGCAGGACATTGTAAGAGGTATCAATGTCGACCACGTGGAACTGAGCGTAATCGTTGAGGTCACCAATCCTGAGGTATAGGCGCACTGCGCCAACTAGCTTCTCTCCAGATTGATTGTAATCGTGCATGGTGATGTGGGTAGGAGTGAGGTCGTCTGACCCAAATCTCAATCAGGTGGATCAGGTTGATTGCTAACCCTCCTTCCAGCATGATTTGGTTGATAGGGCAGGCATGGAGTTCACCATTCACAAAGAGGAGGCGATTATGGAATTTATCCCCCAACTAAAGGTCGTCTTCGAAAAAACAGATTGCTAAGCGCCCACTTAGGATGGTTGGATCAACCTCAATGGGATCCACTTCGGTCTCGTATACCTCTGGGTTAGAAAGAGCTTGCACCAAGGCCCTACGATAATCTCTAGACAGCAGAAGGGCATCATAGATACTTAGAAGGGCGGGAAGCTTTCTCAAGTGACCAACTACATCGTAGTTCAGTTTATCCTCAATAGCCTTCTGTATTCCTGATCCAGTTACTGGTGTAGGTGGTAGGGTAGGTTTAAGTACAAGCTTTGGTTGAGTTTTGGTTTGTGGCACTGGCTGACTTTGTTGCTTGGCGAGTGCGGTTTAGGTTGATGGGGAAGTAATATGGGCTTGTATTAGGGATGTAGATGTTTTAGGTTGAGGTTTATGGGAAAGCAAAGGATCAAGAAACTTAAGGGCCTTGAGCTTTTAAGGTGTGAGCTATAGCTTCTTTACCGATCTTAGACCCATTTTCCCCGTGTTAGCTGGTACTTCCAAGATCTGCACCATGTGGGAGGCCTCTTTGGATCAAGAGCCTGAAAATGACTCGATTTTGGATCGGGTTGACAGGGCATCAATGGCTGTCGAGAATGCAACCACTTGAGCCAACATCTCTTTGAGGCACTCTTACTGTAGCTGGGTGAGGCTGGTGCCTCTGAACTTTATGTTTAGAGTGTTGAAGTCTTTGCACTGTCGAGCAGCACCTGTGGAGAAAATAGAGAAGGCAAGAGGAGAAGAAGAGTTAGAACATTCTGGGCAACTTTTTACATTGTTGCCGACATTGACTGTTGTGGGGTGCTTTCAGTGTCGTCACCTATATTGGAGGAATCCCGAGCAGTTGGTGGCTTAGGGATGTCTGCCTAATTGGACGAAAGGATATGGCGAGCTGCGGCTGTGATGAAGTCTTGCAAGGTCAGCAGTGGAGAAAAGGGCCTGAGGAATCCTTCCTCGACTGGTGGCTGAGGGACGTGATTCCTTTAGCGAGCAAACGTAGGTGCTTGCCATCTCATTTTGGATCCATGAGGGGTGTTTGGACCGCCTTCTCTGGCTGGTGAGTAGTTCTAGCTTGATCGATTGCCTCACGCTTTAGGGACTTGAGCCTACTTCTCCCATGGTAGACTTCCCAAGGCTGAGAGGTCGAGGGCTTTGAAGAGTCCAGTGCATGCTCATGAGGTGCTTGAAGTGTGACTTCCTCTTGAAAGGGCACGATGGCTTGGACACGTTCTGGGAGAACCGCACAAATAATGTGGCCTTACTAAACTTTCTCCACGACTATAGCTTCGAACCTAGAGCACTCGTTGAGTACGTGGCCCCACACTTAGTGATATTGGCACCAGAGCTTTTTCGTGCCTTGGGCTAGACGCCTCGGCTGCTTGGCGGGCTTGGAAGTGACAAGACCCTGTCAAAGAATTACCTCGAAGAGGGCTTACAGAGGGTCATGCTCGACGTTTCCTCGGTCTTGCACCAGAGGTTCTTGGTTCTTGGAGGCAAGAACTTGGGCTACCTTGTCGGCTTGAGAGTGATGGCACGGAGAATAGCTGGTGCCTTGTCACCCTCTTGGATCGCGACTTTGTGAGAAGCCTCAGTTGCCCAGAACGCTTTCTTCAACTCTTCGAGCTTTATCTGACCCTTGTTGATAAGGGCTTCGATAGTGTTGTTGAGCTTATAGCAGTCGTAACTGGGGTGGCCTACTTTCTTGTGATAGGCACATTACTTTTCATTTGTCTCTTGCCCAGCCGACTCTTCAGTATTAGCCTCCAGCAGCTAGATCATGGTTTGTTCTGTTAGCAGTCGAAGTAGCAAGGTCAACATTATTCAACCTCACATAGCAAGAGGCCATGGCATCACCTCAGTAATCCAAGGTACGCTATCAATTTGTGATGCTAAAGCTAGAGCCTTAATTGGCCCTAAATCTTCTCACTCATTTTTCACACCCCATTTTGCTTGCCATTTGAATGTTGTACCTGCACACCTTAACTACACCCTGGTGGTATGCACACTAGTGGGAGGCTCTATGCAGTCAGATAGAGTGTAAAAGTAGTGTAAGGTTTCAATTGATGGTTGTGATATGCCAGTAGATCTAACTCACCTAGATATTCAAGACTTTGATGTCATCCTGGGTATGGATTGGCTTTTTAAGCACTGTGCCACTGTTGACTGTCCTAAGAAAACAGTGACCTTTAAATGTCCTAATCAAACAAAATTACACTTCGAGCGCATTAAAGATACTTCTCCTCTACATTTTATCTCTACCCTTTGAGCCTCTCACCTATTGGCTAAGAGATGTGTAGGGTATCTAGCCTATGTAGTAGAGAATAGGAGTGTTTTGTCGCAGCTAGAAGGAATACCAGTGGTAAAAGAGTAACCTGATGTATTCCCCGAAGAGTTGTCATCCCTACCTCAAGTAAGGGAAATTGACTTTGAGATATATGTAGCCCCAGGTACTGCACCCATCTCTAAAGCCCCGTATAGAATGGCTCCAGCAGAGTTGAAGGAGTTGAAAGAGCAGCTATAGGAATTGTTGAATAAGGGGTTCATCTGACCCAGCGTGTCCCCCTGGGGTGCACCAGTTCTGTTTGTGAAGAAGAAGGATAGATCCCTGAGGTTGTGTATTGACTATAGGCAGTTGAACCAAGTGACGGTGAAGAATAAGTACCCTCTGTTTGAACATATTTTTTAGCACCTTGGTCTCTGATAGGAAGCAGGTCAATAAAGCCTTCAAAACAGTTGAAATTCTCGATAATCTCAAAATTGGTCAACATCTTCAACGGCACTTCAAAAGACCACCTACCAAGTTTCATCATGATCAAACATGTCTAAGGCAGTGAACACAAAGAAACAATATTAGTAAAAACGATCTCTAGCACACTGAAATGAACCCTGTATTTATAGCCATACTTTTAGTGCATCAAATAATAGTGAGACTACTACCATTAGACCCAGCATGGTAAAAACCCCTATGGGTCAAGTTTCGACTTAATTAGGTATTCCAAGAAAATGTTATGGGTAAAATACCGAAAAGGGATATGCCGCATATTATTCTCGTGTGGCCTCACTCCATGAAAACACCATTAAAAGTGATTGTTTTTACTGTCACGGGTAGTCAATTTTTGGGGCATATAACTCACTCGTTCCAAGTCGGATCGCTCACAAATTTGGTGAGCTTGTTCGTCTCATCAAGACGAGCAATTTGATATGTGGTACCCCCCGTGATGAAACCCGAGCATAGAGAAAAACTAAATGCAAGTCACTGATCCATGAAGGAAGTTGCAAAAAATTCAACAGCAGCATGCCTCATTCGAGCAACCAGATCACGACACTCGCATACCCGATCGGTATGAAACCAATTGCATTATGTTTGTGAGGTCCGAGGCTATCTCTAATCCGAACCTTGTGTACGATGAACGGTTGGATTTCACACATGAAGGCATCAAAGCTACTGTAAATTTTGGCCGCCGGATTTCAAGACTCCGATAAAACACTGAAGACGACAAAATCTTCATCCGGACATAAAATCAAGCGACGTTTGTTGCAATGTGATATTGGCGGCTGCTCAGTGTGATTCAATGAAGAAGTCATGAAGAAACATTAAGGAACAAGAACACAATCGATCTGAAATTTTCAAGATTCATTTGAAATTCAAGTCGCATGATCATGACTCAAAAACATGATTCATAGATCGAAGTTGGTATCAAAATGATCGCCATGTCGAGCTCTACGATAAAACAATAATCTTTTGATCAAACGGGCATCAGAAATACCCTAGGTCAACCACGGAAGATCACACAAGTTCTCGAGCAGTAGCAAGGACTGTTTTGAAATTTCACACTTTGTTAAGCAGGGACAAAACAATTCTTTTGCACCTATTTTTAGAATTTCTTTAAATTCAATTAAATTGTAATTATCTTCAATTCTAGGTAGTTTCTTGACATACACCCACATTTTAGCCCAATTATATATAAACAGGCAATGCCTCACTGTATAAAAAAAAAAGCAGGACGGATTCATGCTTCTTGGATCAATCAATAAAATTATGAGTTTTGCTTAAGCTTTTGGGTACGTCTTGGGAAGAGAGAGAGGAGAGAGAAGAAAAGGGTCGATACCCTTTAGGTAAGTAATTTTCTCTCTCCTTCCCTTTTTCTCATCTCTATCTCTTTCTCATCTCTCTCTTTCTCTTCTTCCCCTCTTTCTCTCTCTTTTTATTATCTCTATCTCTTTCTCTCTCCTCCCCTCTTTCTTGTCTTTATCTCTTTCTCTCTCCTCCCCTCTTTCTCATCTCTATCTCTTTCTCTCTCCTCCCCTCTTTCTCATCACTATCTCTTTCTCTCTCATCCCCTCTTTCTCATCTTTATCTCTATCTCTCCTCTATCTCATCTTTATCTCTATCTCTCTTCTTCTCAACTCTTTCCCTCTCTTCTTCTCATCTATATCTCCTTGCCTTCTCGTTTAATGCAGTCGTTGAAGCCATAGCACCAGTCGAATTTCTCTCTCCTTCTCGTCTAATGTAGTCAACGAAGCCTAGCACCGACTATATTTCCCTCTCTTCTTCTCTTTTGTTGTAGTCGAAGAAGCTTAGCACCGACTGGATTTCTCTCTCCTTCTCGTCTAATGCAGTTTACGAAGCCTAGCATCGATTGGATTTCTCTCTCTCCTTCTCGTCTGTTGTAGTCGATAATGCCTAACATTGATTGCATATTCTCTCTCTTCTTCTGATACAGCCAGCAGAGCCTAGCATCGACTACATCTCCTCTCTTTTCTTTTGGCATAATTGGTGAAGCCTAGTGTCGACTGGGTTTTCTCTCTCCTTTGTATAACACAGTTGGCAAAGCCTAACACCGACTGTGTTTTCTCTCTCTTCCTGTTTTGTCACAGTCCCCGGAGCCTAGCGTCAACTCGATCTTTCTCTCCTGCTTCTTTTCATCATAATTGGTGCAATCCTAGTGCCGGCTGGGTCTCTTCCTTTCTTCTCTTTTGGCACAGTTGGCGAAGTCTAGCACTGACTGCATTTTCTCTCTCTTCTTCTGGCACAGTTGGTGAACCCTAATGCCGATTGTGTTTTCTATCTTTTCTTTTAGCACAGTCGATGAAGCCTAGCACTGACTGTGTTTTCTCTCTCTTCTTCTTCGACTGACACAGTCGGTGAAGCCTAGCATCGACTACATCTTTTCACTCTTCTCCTCTGTATAACATAGTCGGCTAAGCCTAGCACCGACTACATTTTCTCTCTTTTCCTTCTAAACACAATCGACAATGCCTAGCATCGACTACGTCTTCCTTCTCTCTCTCTCTTTCATTTTCTCACCTTTCATACTCTTTTCTTCCTTTCTTCTCCCTCCTTCCTTCCGTTCCCTTCTTCTCTTATTTCATTTCTTATTCTTTTCTCATAACCATCGTCCTGTTATTCTTTAATTTAATTAAGTCGGATTGAGGTTAGTCTCTCATGGTAGTTTTGTCGTCTAGCCGTAATGTTGTTGTGCCAGGATTACTTAGCACGCTTTATTGCCACGGCAGACTAACCATTGTGCCTAGCTAGTTGGTACTGGTAATGACGTCTAGTAGTAATCTTGTAAGTCAGTCTTAGTTAACGAGCCTGTTTTGCTACCACATAGGCCAATTATTCACCAGCTTAGTCACCGCTCAGATCCTCTCGCTTAGTCGAATTCTCCTCTCCCCCGTATTTCTTCTCTTATTTTTCTTTTTGAATGTGCATGCTTGTGTACGTTCATCAAAGAGGAAAAGGGTGATGTTTGACCCACCTATCTTATAACCTTTGCCATATATGTGTGTGATTGCAGAAAACAGAAGAATACAAGCCAAGGGAGGCAATTCCAAACCAGTTTTATTATTAGGAGGCTTTCTTCATGATATAAGAGGGCGCCGACGAGAGTCAGCCCGGGTAAGTCCCGAACCCACCTTAAATTCCTCTCTCACCGACTGGTAACACCTGCCCCTGTTCTCAAAAGAGGCTCTCGAGAGAACGATCTCAAAAATGTCTCGGGTCTTCCCTCGAAAACTGAGACGCATGCCTCCCGATCCCCAAAGGAGCCGGAGGGAGAGATCAAGGTACCTAACCAGCTTGGTGACTCCAATAGGGACTTATTACCCCTTAATCAGATCATTTTCTTTTGGCTAGTTTCTTGTTTTATTATATTCTTTCATTATCTTTTCACATTTTATTTATGGCTTGCGGGTTTTGTAACCCATTTATCCAGATCGGGGATTTTCTTATCAGCGCATTCGAGAGTGTCCCTAGGGAACAAGTTCCTTCGACTTCGTTCACTACCAACCTCTTGAGCAAAGACCCCTTGTCTAGCTCCCAGGTCTTAACCTGGACCGACGTGAGGTGGGACTTAAAGGTCTCTCACTCCCCATCTCCTCGCTTTGGTGGAAACTCCACCAAGGCGCCCTGCTTTGGTAGCATTTCTGTTGGCCCACACATCATGCACCCAGCCACCGGTAAGTTATCTGTCGGTCGTGTTCCTAAGGTACACTGGAAGGCTGCCCAGTCCATTTCTGCGAAAGGCAAATAAGTTTCCATTGCTTCTGTAGGTTCCATAGGGCTAGCCCCCACAGTTTCGCACCATTGGTCTTTATCCCTAGAGGCTCGACACATCGAAGCGAAAACCTCGTTGTCTCCACCCCTCACACACACCATAAGACTCTTGGGTCATCCGCTCGAGCCACATTTCGGGGTAACCCTTGTGCTATCCCGAGTCAGCATCTAGGATTTGACCTTATAAGGTCAGGTCTTATGAATGCTGATCACATACATTTCACTGCTCGGGGCAATGTCATTCTCTACCAACTCGTGTACAAAGGAGACGACCTCCTCGTCCTCTTACTCTGCACGCACAAGTGCACTCTGTAAGGGGCAGGTCTGTACCTATTCTCTTACAGACACCTGCTCATAGTTCTTAGCCTCCTAAGGCCAGATTACTTGCACGAGCCCTGGCTGACCCCCAGGTCTTCCGTGATCCTTCTTCAAGGGGTGCACACGCGTCACCGCCATAGACAGCCCCTCGCTCTAGACTCAAGCCTCCTCATGAGTCAACCTTACTCCTGCCTGCTCCTCCTTCTTCGAGCAAGCACCTTCATCCTTGGTACTCGATGGTTTTCCCCGAGAGTACCATCCTAAAAGAGGCCCATCACTTTGGTCGTGTCTCTCGACCTCATAAGAGAGCTCAGATCATTGACTTGGTGGAAGATTGAGTCCTTCATCCTTCCCGGCCCAAGATGACTCCAATTCCTGGCCCTCATCCATTGCCGCGTTTGATGGAGACAGCCCTCTCTTGTGCAAGAAGAGCTAACCAGTCGTGACCTAAATCGTAGTTTTAGCAAGGGGTCCATCAAAACCTCAAGGCTAAACACGTTTAAGGTCTGCAAAATTTGACTGGGGAGGTGACCAAGGAAGTCAAAACAACCAATTCTGACGACCCTCTTCACCTGAATCCCTTCTACCCACTTCAAACAATGAAGCCCCGAGGAATAGATCCATGAGCCTTGTGTTGTGGTTATTATCGTAGAAGAAGACCCAGCCACTCAGCAGCCATGGTCCCAAGACCGTCGAGAACGTATCCAAATGCGATCAACATACAGGAGTCGAGTTCAGTCAGAGCATGTTGGCCCCCTGCTGATTGACCTTCCGCGTATGACCTGTCAAGTTCGCAAGCCCTCAGTGGCCACTAACATTGACCTCCATAAAGAAACGCTCAACGTAAGAGTTGTAAGCGAGCCCGGTGATGCGCAGGAAGAGCGCATGAACAAGTTTGAGGATATGGTGAGTGCGATGATGGAAAAGACCAGTCGTATCGATGCTGCACGTCAATCGGCTAACCATGTGGTCAATTCCCATCACTCTCATGGTGCACCTCCATGGCAGCCACCTCCTTCTACATCACAGGACATTTCTGTCCCTCATCCCGTCTCTCAAACCTACATCGACGCTATGGTCACCCATAGCCTAAAGAACAGACAAATCCCAGGGATACAGGGTGTGACGCCTTATCAAAGGCCATACCCCTCGTATATTGATCAGGTCCTGTTTCCCTCAGATTATAAGAAAGGGAAGTTTCCATTATTCAACGGAACCACGTCCCCAAACCAGCATATTACCCACTTCCAGGCAGCATGTCGAGCAACAGCGACTGATGAGAGACTTCTTCTCCAACAGTTCATTGAGACCCTCGATGGCCCAGCATTTCAATGGTATGCCCGACTTCCTCCAAACTTGGTGCATACATGGGAGGAGATGGAAAAACTATCCTATCAATGCTTTTATGAGGTCGAGAGAGAGGTTCAAATCATCAAACTCCTCACCCCGACTCAAGACTTCGATGAG
Organism: Amborella trichopoda; assembly: GCF_054954075.1. Lineage (NCBI taxonomy): Eukaryota > Viridiplantae > Streptophyta > Magnoliopsida > Amborellales > Amborellaceae > Amborella > Amborella trichopoda. The sequence goes on along the minus strand of NC_142347.1, from coordinate 24,858,398 downwards.
CCCGTGGATCAGTTCATATCAAGATGGAGAAATTTTGCTTCCCGCCATCCTAATCCTATGCCTGAGAAAGAAGCAGTCCAAACTTACGTGCAAAACATGCTACCCTAGATCACTCTACATGTCGAGGCCTCTAATCTGACATCTATGTCAAAGTTGATCTCTAAATCAGTTCGTATAGAAAGTTTATCACATCGTCATGGTGGGACACAACAACCATCTACAAGCTCAGCAAATAACCGGTAGCTTTCGGAATAACACATGGGGTAGCCAATAGAAAGGGGTTATCAGTGCAGCCGTCATGGTCACTGATTCAAAGAAGGCTCCCTCTCAAACTTTGGACCTCTCTAAATGGGTAAGCACGACAAAGGTAACACCCCAGGCTGGCAAGCATCAATAATTGTACAATCAGGTACCCCCCACCAGCCAACCTTGATTGGGGTGATTATTTCACTAGGCATAGGAACATGGTCTATCCCTTCGAGAAGGATTGGGTCCCTGTGTTGTTCCAGTTATTATTGGAACAAAATATGATCCAGCTTTCAGAAGCCAAGTTCCTCGAACAATCTGGCCTTGACACTCAAGCGAATTATTATGCTTACCATTGCAGGATCAATCATCCTACAGATGACTACTACACGCAGAAAGATATTATCGTGGCCCAGATTCAGAAGGGTTAGATAATGCTTGAGGACTTAAAGAAGGCCTTTGGGGAAGTCGAGGCCTCTCATGTCATAACAATCCAAGAGGAAGACAAAATTTCTGGTATTCTTTACGCCTTCTTCATTATAAAGCTTCAAGAAGGCATAATCACACTGAAGCAGGCAAGGCAACCCTGTCGCCTTGCTAAGGGGATTGAAGATCATTGGTACCATCAGATAAGAGGCCATTACCTGTCAGAATACACATGTTTCCTTGATATATTTGTAAAGAAAATACGGAAGTATCAGGAGTTTTACAATCTCCCCGTAAGTGATCCCCAAGTCATTCCTCTATTGGGGCAAGAAGATCTCACAAAGAAGGACCTTCCTATCAATGACTCGGACTCCGTCGAATTCTTGACTTCCCAGCCATGGATAGTCTACCATGGTCGAAACAGACTCAAGTCCTTAAGGCGAGAAGCAGTTGGCCAACCTAGAGCTGTTCTCAAGCCCAGCGAGACGAATCAAACATCACCTCAGAAAACCAAAAATAGATAAGCACCAAGGGCTACTCGCCGAAGAAACAAGACCGCTCAACCTACAGTTGAGCAGGAATTTCTCATTCATTCACCACTAACTTTACTGGACTCCATCCCTGGCACGATCCTTCTTCCTTCTATATCTTGTGAAGAAGACATTCCTGTGCCATCTCCCACTCAATATACGTCGAATGGGCATGACGACGTTAAAAGCACTCCCCAATAGTCTAAGCAAGGGAAAGACATAAAAGATCCTCTGCAAGTCCAACCCTAGTGATGACATAAAAAGCTGCCTATATCAACCTGATGAGGGGAACGATCTTAAAAGTCCCCTGCCTTCTAACCCTACTCCTTCTTCTTCTGTTGCTTTTCATTCCTCCTTGTCTATGTCTCTTGCAAGTACAACCTTGATATGTTCAGACTTCGAAGCTCTCGAAAGAGAACTTGAGGGATCAAACATAACTAAGACGCAATGTAAGCGATTGACAAAGACCCTAGCACAGGCAGCAAGATTCCTGACAGTTGCTGATGCTCTGTAGCTAAAGCTAAAGCAGAGCCACCTTCTTCAAAGAAGCACAAGAAGTTGAACCCAAAGAAACCCCAATGCCCCCCTGAGCTTGACTTTGAGCAGAGACTGAGAAAATCAAATAAGCAAAGCTCCTATTCTCAGGGAACTTTCCACATGGTGCAAATTTCGGGAGCAATACCCACCACGGGGCAGATAAATCTCAGATCAGGGAGGACGCTGCAACCTCCACCAGAGAAGTCGGGCACCTTGAAGTTCCCCAATCCGCCACTGCCTCCAAATCCAAAGACTAGTCTGCCTATCTTACAGCTCCCTGGTCTCGTTCCTAATCCTAATACTTTCAGCAATCCATCTATTCTCCAAATCCTTAGGACCCCTTTGATCCCATACACTCAGTCTCTTCCAAAACCTCAAACTTCCGTCACTCAAACCAAGACCACTGTGCAATCATGTCATCCAGCCGTCCAAAATAAACCTTTCCTACTCAAACCTGATCCTCAACCCAACATAGCATCCAAATCAGTGGCATGACCAGGAGCACAAGGCCTTGATCAAGAAAAGGTGAAATATGATGTGATAGGGCACCTACGAAAACTTCCAGCTCTTCTCAGTATCTACGATGCTCTCATGCTCGAGAAGGATTACCGGATGGCTTTTGTTCAAGCTCTCTCTAACCTAGAATGTATGAAACTGAAGTAGAACCCATTGAGGTAGAGCCGGCGATTCAACAAGGATGTATGCTAATCACCATTTTAGAGGATGATCTGCAGCTAAGGAAATCTTTTCATAATCGCCCTCTCTTTGTTACTAGCAAATTACATGTATGCCCCATCAACTGAATTATGTTAGATGGAGGGTCGGTAGTCAAATTTATTCCAAGGAGGATGCTTACTTGATTAGGGTTGGGGTTCGAAGATCTTACCCTGACCCACGTCACAATTCAAGGGTTCAACCAATCAGAAGAGAAGCCAGCTAACACAGTACACCTTCATTTCAAGATCGGTGAGCTGAAAGATTACTCATAGTTTCATGTAATCGACACCAACACTTCCTACAATATTCGCCTCGGTCAGCCATGGCTCCATGATCAGGGGGTGGTTCCATCAACATTACACCAATGTTTCAAGTATAGCCGAGACGGGATACACCCTATGGTCTATGCTGACAAAAGACCGCTCCCTATGGCCGAAACTCACTATGTCAATGCTAAATATTACTTCACAGATCTGGCATTGCCCCAAAAGCTAAACGATGGCGGCCACAAGCCTACAATCAAGTCTTTGTCTCATGAAGATGTTTAGTATGTTGGGAGAACATTGGTGAACATGTTCAAAGAGGAAGAAATGCAAGGAAGAATTTTACCCTTAGCCACCCGTACACATAATGCACATGGAATGGAGTTTTAAAATCCTTGGGAAATGCCTCTCCTCCTACAATGACATTCCCTCCGTCTTTGCCCTTGTAGGCCTTTCCACTGGAGATGGCCCCTAAGCCATGGTATAAGTTGCGCAAGACTGGCTAAGCAATGACATACTCACACCCTCTGGCCATATCGCATGAAACATATACAGTATGCCTAGACGAATGTCTTCCCCTTAGTCAGGGAACACGAATTTACACAAAAATAAGGCCAAATACACGGCCAAGAAGACACGGTCATTGACAGTCTCAAGTTGATATACGGGAGACATCTCCATTGCAATTGCCTTTCCTTTCCCTTTCAGAGTGCCCTGACCACCTTCAGGATAATCCCCACAAAAGAATTTCACTCATTCCCTAAAGTTGACCCTGGCATTGCTAGACCGGGCAACGATTGACAGGTAGGCCTCGAAGATTTTTTGAAGATTGGCAGGTGGCTCTTCATCCCCCAAGTTAGCACCACCAAAGATGACCGAGTTCGGTGGCACGAACTTGTGAAACATAGCCCTGATCATCGGGAGACCTCCAATAAAATGAACATCTAGTAAAGAGATTCCTTCTTCCCTATGCTCAAGAAGTCAGGTATTACTAACATGGCTCCATGTCTCCAGTAATACCTTTACTATATTAGAGAAATGGTTATAGTAGTTGCCCGAACACTGGACCGCTGCTAATAGTGAAGCACGTTCAAGTGTGCTTCTGTATGACGCTAATACCTTGGTAGTCCAGGAAGAGTATACCTTCAATTATTAGTGCTCCCCCTAAATTCTAAGGCCTTTTATTGACCACATTAGTAGTCCCTTTGGCTGTACCATCCGTTTCCCTAAGGTAGGCAAGTTCTCTCTGGAAGTTATGTTTCGATGCATGTAATGAAGAAGTGCCACCCCTTTTTCAGAACTGACATTGTCATCATTGCCCTGTCATCATTGCCCTCATGTACTTCGAAACAAATGGGGTTAGTAATGAAAGTGACACTGAGGGGCCACTATGGTTCGCATACCAGCTGGGTCAGTCAAATGGGCTCACCACCCCTTTATAAAACCTCGCCTGTAAAATCACAGGTGCCGATTTCTCCCTCCCTTGAAAGCCTCTTCACATCAGGAATATGGTAATAAGAACCAGCCATTATAAAGGGTATAGTGGTTTTCTCCCAAAAGTGGCTAAGACATTGGATCGGCGACGGCTATGTTTGCCAACATTTAGCACCGATTATGTTTCCTAATACTCAGTGCCAGCTACTTCTACTAGCCCTTAGCGCCGGCTGCGTTAACGCCAATTGAGCTTATCAATGCTCAGCGTCGGTTGCGTGCTAAAGGCTAGCGTCGGTTGAGCTTGTCAAATGCCCAGCACCGGTTGCATGCCTATGACTAGCGCCGGATGGGTCTGTTAACACTCAACGCTAATTGAGATTATCAGTGCCCAACGCCGGTTGTGTCCTCCAAAGGCCAGTGCCAACTGTGATTGGATCTCTCACATGTGCCACAAAGCCTAGTCATGACACCTCGAACTCAGCTGTGCCGACTGACAACCATTGCCACGTCCTTCAGCGCTGCCTCGTACACAAGCAAATGCCAATCGTCACCACGTCTCGCTACTCCACCTGACACATGAACGAGGTAACCGTACACCTTTCCTGTGACGGTTCACCTCCCACAACCGTACACCTTCCCTACGACGGTTCACCTCATGCAACAATACACCTTCCTTGTGATGGTCAAGATACCGAGAGCATAGCTTCTTCGAGCAGATTGAGCTCGGGGCAGCTTCTGGGCTTAAATCAAATTCCCCTAGACCCCTGTTAAGCTCGAAGGAGTCGTGCCGAGGTAGCCCTAGTCCCTCAAGCAAAATGAAAGCTGAACCCACCAAGGGCACTAGCCATGACCCCTTTGTGGTGGAGAGTCTGATCCATGAAGGGACTGGTCTTCTTCCCATCATGCAAGAGAATGATCCATCATCTCCATTCAAAGTCTGCTTTGACATCCCGACACCTCAAGATGAAGCTGAAGAGAAAATCGATACTGGTGAGCCGCTGCACGGGCTTGAGAAACCCATTCCCGAGATCGACCTTCTGAATAAGAAGGGGACCCTACCACTGACCACTTTCCTTCCATCTTTCAATGGTTTCATCACAGAATCTTGGACACGTATGTAACAGTTGTTTACTCTTGTTGGTGTTAATGATGTTACTTCCCATGCTTGCTTCCCTCAAGACATTCTTACCACTGATGAGAACTCGTCAATCTCATCCAAGGAAAGCTGCTCCCTAGTACAGGATGAAATGACCTCCGCTTCCCGTGATGCTAGCTCTATTCAAGTGGCCCCTCCATGTCCTAAGAATGTCATGATTCCCTCCAAAGCCAATTGTCTGCTTTCCTCATGTCATGAATGTGTCATGTATCATCTCCAGGATGTTGATGGAGGCTTCCCGTCTCTTGAGAGGTTCAGGTTCTCTCTTAATTGTAAGGAGCCCTCAAGTACGACTAGTGTAAAAATCGTGGTGATCAGGGAAGTACCAAAAGCGTATGAAGATGCGATTACACATCTTAAGACCAAAATAAGGCGGTTACAGGCTGAGATGAGGTTGAAAGATGAAATGATAGGAACCATGCGTCAAGCAGTATTGAAGTCTTGTAAGATTGAGTGTACCCCCTTAGGGAATCAAGCCCTATTAACTGTCTCTTAGGCACCACTCCTGACCATCAAAATGGGGCCATCAAAGGATGAACTACTGCCACCCTCACCTACCTCACTGTCAGTCCCTTCCCCATCTTTTCTTTGGATTGGGAACAGAGGACTAATAAAAGGCATGGTGGCCAGAGCACCGAAAAGATGCGACGCCTCAGTGACAGGAATGTCAAATCGCTACCAGAAACCTCCCCCAGCTTATCTTGATCAGACTCTATTATCACAAGGAGATCAAAGGCTCGACATCTCAAAGAAGAAAATCAGCTACTTCCGACATAGGCATTATTCCTTTCAAAAGTTTATGATCCCCATGTTGCTGGAAACTCTCTTATTAAAGGGAGTGATCAAACCGCCTGCTCTAAAAGACCAGAGAAAGTTGGGAGAGATGACGAGCCCAATTATTGCCAATACCATAGGTTACTTGGTCATAATACTGAGGAGTGTCTTTACATGGGAGACATTATCCATAATCTCATAAACAATGGGGAGATTGAATTAACAGAATGATTCCTTACCATAGTCCGTGCGGCATGACCTTAAACTACACAACCATGGTCTAGATGCACGACCCTAAATTGCATGGTCTAAATTATAAGACCTTAAACTATAGTGGGGGTCTAGATGCATGACCCTAAACTGCATGGTCCAAATTATATGCCCTAAAATTGTAGTGGAGGTCTAGTTGCACCACATTAAACTACATGGTCCTCGTTGTATGACATTAAACTGCATAGCCACAGTCCTAACTATACGACCTTAAACTGTAGCAGAGGTCTAGTTGCACAATCTTAAACTGCATGGTCCTCGTTGTATGACTTTAAACTGCATAGCCATAATCCAAACTATACAACATTAAAGTGTAACGGAGGTCTAGTTGCATGACCTTCAACTGCCTGGTCCTCGCTGTATGACTGTAAACTGCATAGCCGTGGTCCAAACTATACGACCTTAAACTGTAGCGGAGGTCTAGTTGCACGACCTTAAACTTCATGGTCCTCGTTGTAGGACTTTAAACTGCATAGCCATGGTCCAAACTATATGACCTTAAACTATAGTGATGGTCTAGATGCATGACCCTAAAACTCCATGGTTCAAACTATATGACCTTAAACTGTAGCTATGGTCTAGGTGCACGACCCTAAACTCCATGGTCCAAACTATATGACCTTAAACTGTAGCTATGGTCTAGATGCACGACACTAAACTCCTTGGTCCAAACCATATGACCTTAAACTGTAGCTATGGTCTAGATTCACGACCCTAAACTCCATGGTCCAAACAATATGACCTTAAACTATAGCTATGGTCTAGATGCATGAGTCTAAATTCCATGGTCCAAACTATATGATCTTAAAACTGTAGTGATGGTTTAGTTACACGACCTTAAACTACACTGTCCTAGTTGTTTGACTTTAAACTGCATGACCACGGTCCAGCTGTATGACCTTAAACCATAGTGCACGTCATAGTCGCATGACGATAAAATCACCCTGGACTGAAGAACGAAGATGGGGGATGATTTTAACATCCACACCCTGCTGGACATCTTGATGATGAAGAGAGTGCTGGATGAGGTCGTCTGTGGAGGCGAATGTTCCATCAAGTTGATTTTATTGCTATGAGCGCCCTTTGCGGGTTTCACTTAGACTAGGGAAACGGCGTCGTAGAGATTGTTTTCACTAACTTCTTTTTATTAGGGGCTCTTTTACCCATGACCTTTCGGCCATGTCCACCCTATATGTACCTTTTTACTCACGATGACCTTTCAGATTTTCACCGTGCTCGTTTTTTTATTCACGAAACTCTTTTACTCATGGTATCGTGACCATGCTTGTCCGTCATTTTTACTCATGGCATTCCCTTGTTCAGGTACACCATGCCCGTTATTCCATTATTTTATTTTTTTTGTGAAGGCAAGTTTTATGGTCATGCCTTCGAGACTTGCGCAAAGTAGTTTATCGTCATGCGGTCAGGAGGTGAACTATGGTTGAAGGTCATACGACTGGACCATGATGGTGATAAATGACAGTCTATGAAGGCCATGGAGTGAGTATGGTGGTGGTTTGACTCACTTGAGGAGATGGCTCAAGGCTACCTATGAAGGATAGATGATGTATGAAGTATGAGCAAATGTTTTTTGTGACTCACTAACTTACGAGTTTGGATGCCGAGATGGTTCGCCATTTTTGTGAGCGTGGGTGAGCTCACTGGGGAATGATATATGGTGATAAAGTGAATGGACACACCGAGGTGTTATAACAATGGCACACGCACAGTAACATAGAGCTTAGGGAAGGCGTGCGTGAAAATGAACATGAAGTCATGCGTGTACGTGGGGATAAGTTTATGGTCATACCTCCTGGACCTGTGCGAAGCAGTTTATCGTCATGGCAACAGGACGTGTATTATGTTTTAAGGTCATACAGCTGGACCGTGGCTATGCAGTTTAATGTCTTACGACTAGGACTGTTTAATTTAAGGTCATACAACTAGACCTCCACTACAGTTTAGGGTCATATAGTTTGGACTATGGGGCTGAGCAAATTATCATCATGCCACTAGAACGTGCCTTATGATTTATGGTCATACAACTGGACCATGGTCATGTAGTTTAAAGTCAAACAACTAGGACTGTTCAGTTTAAGGTCGTGCAACTAAATCTCCGCCACAGTTTAAGGTCATGTAGTTTTGACCATGGGGGTGAGCAGTTTAGGGTCGTGCAACTAGACCTTGGCTATAGTTTAAGGTCATATAGTTTGGACCATGGTTATACAATTTAAAGTCATACAATTAGGACTGTGCAGTTTAAGGTCGTGTAACTAGACCTCTGTTACAGTTTAAGGTCATATAGTTTAGACCATGGAGTTTAAAGTCGTGCACCTAGACCATAGCTACAGAGTAAGGTCATATAGGTTGGATCGTGTCATGTAGTTTAAAGTCATACAACTAGGACTGTGCAGTTTAAGGTCGTGCATTTAGACCTCCGCTACAGTTTATGATCATATAGTTTAGACCATGGTGTTGAGCCTTTTATTGTCATGCCACTAGGACGTGCACTATGGTTTAAGGTCATAAAATTGGACCATGGTCATGCAGTTTAAAGTCATACAACTAGGACTGTGCAGTTTAAGGTCTCGCAACTAGACCATCACTACAATTTAAGGTCATACGGCTGGACCATGATGGTGTTGAATGACAGTTTATGAAGGCCATGGTGTGAGTGTGGTGGTGGCTTGATTCACTTGTGGAGATGGCTCGAGGCTATGTAAGAAGGATGGATGATGTATGAAATGTGAGTGGACATTTTTGGTGACTTACTAACTTACAACAAGTTCGGATGATGAGATGGTTCGCTGTTTTTGTGAGCGTGGGTGAGACTCACTGACGAATGATATATGGTGATAAAGTTAATGGACACACTGGCGTGTTATGAAGATGGAACAAACACACTAAAAGATAGGTTAGGGAAGGCGCGCGTGAAAATTCACGTGAACGCATGTGCCCATACGTAGGGATAGGTTTATGGTCATACCCCCTGAACCTATACGAAGCAATTTATCATCATGGTAGTATGAGGTGTACTATATTTAAGTTCATACAACTGGACGGTGGTTATGCAGTTTAAAATCATACAATGAGGACAGTGCAGTTTAAGGTCGTGCAACCAGACCTCTGCTACAGTTTAAGGTCATATAGTTTGGACCATGGTGTTGAGCCTTTTATCGTCACGCGACTAGGACATGCACTATGGTTTAAGGTCATACAACTGAACCGTGGTTATGCAGATTAAAGTCATACAACTAGGACTGTGTAGTTTAAGGTCGTGCAACTAGACCTCCGGTATAGTTTAAGGTCATATAGTTTGGACCATGGGGCTGAGCAGTTTACGGTCATGCAGTATGGACTGAGCAGTTTAGGGTCATGCAACTAGACCTCAACCACAGTTTAAGGTCATATAGCTTGGACCATGGTTATGCAATTCAAAGTCATACAACTAGGACTGTGCAGTTTAAGGTCATACAACTAGACCTTTGCTACAGTTTAGGGTCATATAATATGGACCATGGAGTTTAGAGTCGTGCATCTAGACCATAGCTACAGTTTAAGGTCATGTAGTTTGGACCTTGGTCATGCAGTTTAAAGTCATACAACTAGGACTGTGAAGTTTAAGGTCGTGCAACTAGACCTCCGCTATAGTTTAAGGTCATATAGTTTGGACCATGGTGTTAAGCCTTTTTTCGTCATGCAACTAGGATGTGCACTATAGTTTAAGATAATACAGCTGGACCGTGGTCGTGCAGTTTAAAGTCATACAACTGGGACTGTGCAGTTTAAGGTCGTCCAACTAGACCATCGTTACAGTTTAAGGTCTTATAGCTTGGACCATGGAGTTTAGTGTTGAGCATCTAGACCATAGCTACACTTTAAGGTCATATAGTTTGGACTGTGGTCATGCAGCTTAAAGTCATACAACTAGGACTGTGCAGTTTAAGGTCGTGTAACTAGACCTTTGCTACAGTTTAGGGTCATATAGTTTGGACCATGGAGTTGAGAGTCGTGCAACTAGGCCATTTGAGGGTCGCCATGTAGGTGAAGCTTCACGGGGAATAGGTTTGTGGTTTGCAATCTAACTTACTAGAGATAAAATGGTTAAGGCCTTACACAAGCAGAGGGCTTAGATGGAAATGGCGACCTGATGAAGGATGACCAATAGAGGAAGACATCACTAGGGTTGAAGGGGGTACGCTTATTCTCTAGGGTGAAAGACGAGATTCTATGGAGAATTGGCTTATGATAGGTAAGCCGACTCCCTGAGAATAAGGTAGCCTGGTGTGAAGTTGACCCACTAGGGATTGTAGGGGTAAATATGACACTAACTCCAATGGGGATAACAAGCTGTGGCATGGGTGTGACTCCTACTGGGGGATGAGGGGTGGCTCCTGACTTCATTGAGGAGGTTATGATTTGGGTGCAACGGCCCAGGTGTAAGTCCACTTAGGATGACACATCACCACTTGGGTGCAACTCTACTACGGATATTGGTAGGGCATATACTGCTCCAGCCTGGAGTCGGTGAAAATGGGTTGTTTGCAATACAGCTGGTGCTAAGTGTGGACATCATGGTTTCTTACGAATGTCCAACCGGCGCGGAGCTCTCAAAAACGCAACCGACACTAATTCAATCGGTGCTAAGGTGGTTCAAAACTCATATAACGCTAGTCAACCTGTGCTAGGGTTGTTTTGAAACTTACCCGGCGTTGGTCAACCGGCTCTAGGGTGGTTTGAAATTCACCCGGTGCTGGGTGATGGGTCGAAGAAAGTTACTATAGGCCTTGAGTCAAAGCCCAAGCCGGCTCACCATCACTTGGCGTTCCTTAGATGCGACTGGAATTCTCTGTTTGTGAGGGGCATCCGACGGCAGTGTAGTCCATATAAGGGGGTAAAACCCTATTCTTCCCTCTTTTTTCACCAAGGGCAAAAAAAAACTTAAGCGAAAATTTTTCTTTAATGGTGAGGAGAGGTTGGTCAGTCGAAGTTCCGACGAGTAGTAAGACTTCAACAAAAGTTTGCAAGGAAGTTCCTTCGGTAGACAACAGGATTCCAGTGATTTGACAGGGAAGACCTTCGACGATCAGACTTTGCCAAGAATTCGGTGACATTGCAGGGAGAGCAGCGAGGAAAGGTGAGTTCTTTAGGAAGTTTTTTGGGAAACAGAAGAGGTTTCGGGTGCATTTTTTAAGGTAGAAGAGGCAAGAAACATCGCAGTGAGTATTTCCACACGTCTTGAGAGTTTTCTGGGAATTTTGAGGGGTTTCTTGGGGGTTGTTTTTGACACTGTTGGTGGTGTTGCAAAGGTTTTCGGGAACCTAGGGGAAGTTTGGAGAAGTTTCCCTGTGAGGTTCTAGTGAAGTCCAAGCCAATTGACATAGGCGAGAAAGTTTTTTCAGTGAGTTTTTTGTCGTGTAACAGAAGTCCGGTGGAAGACGAATAGTCACAAGAGGTGAGTCGTACGATTGTAGGTGGTGAAGTATCATGGGGAAGGCGTACGGTTGCTGAAGGTGAACCGTCACCCTTGGAAATCGTGTGATCATTAAGAGGATGCGAAAACTTAAGCTTTGAAAAACAAGGGCTTTTGGGAGGCAATCAATTGTGACAGGGACAACACTTATAGAAGTGCAACTAGCACTAAGGGTGTTCTTTCCATCATAGGCTAGCTTCTTACCAGAGGAGCCCATCTTGTATGTTTGATATACACTTCGAATGGATCCTACGTCGTATGTTTGATATACACGTCAGATGAGGTATCTGGCTTGGTTGTTTGACATACACGTCGGATGGACTGAGGCTATCTTCTTGGAGTGGTTCTGCTTTGTGTTTTGGCCTGTAACCATCCTCTTACTCGTTAAATGAATTAAAGTTGACTCTCCAAGTGGTTTTACTTCTTCTTTATGAGGAGGGCCTTCCTTTCGTGGGTTTGCTTCTTCCTCATGGTATAGGCATTTGTTTTGGCCTGTAACCGTCCTCTTATTCTCAGATGCTAGATACTTGTTACCTCCTTACTAATTGGCTTCGCTATAAATTGTAACTCATTTTTACTGCAAGAAAAAGAGTTAGAGTTTGTTTGGACTATCTTGCTTTTTTCCGTGTTGAGTTCCTTTCTTTTGGACATGCATCATGGATAACACTTTTTTACATATCGTACATTGATAGAGGGCATCGCCTGCTCTCCGTCAGGATGCGCTAGTATGTAGGCTCCGTTGGGCGATACCTTTTTTACTATAAAGGGGCTTTCCAACTTAGGCTCAAACTTCCTTTTACACCGGTTGTGCATAGCAATAGGCCTTTTGACAGCTAAAACTAGATCACCGTGGGTTAATGAGCGGACTTTGACAGACTTGTTGAAAGCCCTCTTCATTCTCCCTTGGTTGAGTTCAAGGCTTTGTTGAGCCTCTAACCTCTTTCCATTGAGTGAGTCCAATTCTTGATACCAGAGCTTAGCTCTCTCATATTCAGTTATTCCTTGGTGGATAGCCACTCGCAGTGAAGGGATTTGTATTTCTAGAGGTAAAACTGCTTCACCCGCATAGACCAGAGAATAAGGAGTGGAATTAGTAGAATTTCGGGTAGTAGTACGATAAGCCTGCAATGCTTCTGGAAGCTTCTCATGCTAGTTCTTCCTTGTTTTTGATACTGACTTTCTTAAGACATTGCACAGAGTCTTTTTGAAAGCCTCAGCTAATCCATTCACCTGAGGGTGATACATAATCGAGTACCTCCATTCGCAATCGGAATGATTAACTAACCGATCGATGTGATGACTCCTAAATTGCGGGCTGTTGTTAGAGAAGTAATCTGTTGCAGCTAGGATAAAAATATGGCCCATCACAGAAGGAGGGTCAATAGGCTCTACAATGTCCATACCCCATTGTGAGAAGGGCCATGACACAATTGTAGGGTGTAAGGGCTTTGGAGGCTGGTGAACTAGGCTAGAATGTATTTGGCATACTTAGCACTTTTTAGCATAGCATAAGGAATCGTTATCATGGAAGGCCAATAGTATCCCAACCTGCATATTCGTTCATAGAGCTTAGGACCAGATTAGTGTAGCCCACAGATGCCTGAGTGGACTTCTTCTAACTCTTTAGTTGCTTCTTGGATATCGACGCATCTTGTCAAACGACCGTTTGAAGAGAGCATATCCTTCGAGGAGGGTATACTTGGTGGACATTCAACATATGCTATTGCGTTCGACACGATCTTCCTGGAGCCTGCCATGTTTTAGGAAACTGGTGATGGGCTCTCTCCAATCTTCTACCTGCTCAATTTCTGCATACATTGGGTCAAAAAATTCTGGTCCTCGATTTTGACGCTTAGCTCCTTGGCTATGTGTTATTGCTTGTTCAGTTTTGATTACTTCTTTGACCGATAAAAGTGCTCCAAATGGATAAGGGAGACAGTCAAGGAAGATACTTCTCTCATCATCCGCATCGACCTCGGTTCTTAGATCGATGTGTCTCCATTTTGCCACCCAAATAAGCGTGGGTCCTGATGAGGACAATTGAATTTTTACGCTGAGTTTTGCAAGTGCATCAGCCTGCGAATTTAGCCTCCTGGGGATGTGACTCAGGGATATGTCTTCAAACAGTGCTATATATGATTTTATAGTATCGTGATAAGCCTTGAGAGTGTCTTTTCTCACATCATAGATCCCGTTGAGCTGCCGGATAACCAACTCAGAGTCGCCATAGATCTTAAGCTGCTCCAACTCGAGATCGAAGGCTATCTCGAGTCGGATTATAAGGGCTTGATATTCTGCCTCATTACGAGAACCGCCTTGAGCGAGAGAAAAAGAAAGTGGCAATACTGCTCCTCTCGGAGTCAGGAATACTACTCCATTGCCTCCTCGATCTGACTGGAAAGCTCCATAGAAGTATAATTCCCACACATTAAACAACGTCAGCACAAAATACTTCTTCATCGGGGCGGTCACTTGATAAAGGAGATTCTACAGGCATGGGGTGTGCCACGAGAAAGTCAGCCAAGGCCTGGACCTTGATGGCCTTCTGTGGGACATACATGATATCGAACTCCATTAGCAAAAATGCGCACTTAGCAATGCATCCTGACAACCATAGAAACTTTACACGATGAGCTTTTGATATAAGTTTTACTTCATGACCATGAAAGTAATGGCAATGTTTCTGTATTGTGAAGATCAAGACTAGACACATCTTTTCTAATGGGGGATAATTCTTCTCGAGCCCATGCATCATGTGGCTGAGGTAATATAACGCAGTCTCTTTTCCCTCTTTATTGTTTTAGGCCAACAATGCACCGAGTGACTTGTCTAAAGCAGTCACATAGAGAATGAGGGGCTTTCCCAATGCTGGTGTAGAGAGTACTAGAGGGTTTAGTACGTAATGCGTGATGTCGTCAAGGGCTGCTTGACATGCTTCATCCAAGATGAATGGTGTATCTTTCTTTAACAGGTGTGTAAAGGGTTTACAACGAACTGAGAGGTTTGAAATGAACCTGTGAATGTATACCAGTTTCCCTAGGAGGGATCGCAGTTCTCGAAGTGAAGCAGGTGACGGCATTTCTTGGATTGCCTTGATCTTAATTGGCTCAATTTCAAGTTCTCGATATCTAACGATGAACCCCAAGAATTTTCCCGAACGTAGGCCAAAAGCGCATTTCAGCGAGTTTATTTTTAGCTGATGGAGATGCAAGCGCATGAACAACTTTCCAAGATCTCTCATATGAGCATCCTTCTCTTTGGATATTACCACCAAGTCATCCACATAACATTCGACCTCTTTGTGCATCATGTCTCGGAAAATGGTCGTCATTGCTCTCTGGTATGTGGCGCATGCATTCTTTAATCCAAAAGGCATCATTGTCTAACAGAAGACCCCTTTCGGAGTTAAGAATGTTGTGGCATCTTCATCTTTGGGCGCCATCCATATCTGATTATACCAGAAGTATCCATCCATGAAGGAAAAGATTTGACAATGAGCAGTGGAGTCGATGAGCATCTTGATGAATGGCAACAAGAAGTCATCCTTGAGACAAGTGGTATTCAAATCGCGAAAGTCAGTACAGACCCTGATTTGACCATTCTTCTTCTTGACCGAAACGACATTTGCTATCCATTTCGGGTACTTGACTTCACGGATGAAACCTGCTTGTCTAAGTTTGGTTATTTCAGCAACTATCTTGTCACCCCCCAAGTTTACTAAAATTCTTTATGTGTGACAGACTACTCTTACACGAGGAAAAATTTAAATTCCTACTTATATATATTGTACCAAAACAGATTTTTTTTTTCATTAATTAATTAAAATTTTGTACAAAGCATACTCAGTACTGGTACCAACATGAAGGGTAGATATATACATTTCTTGATAGAACAAAAATTTCAATGGTGCATTTGAGCCCAAAGTTACAATGGGAAATTTAGTCATGACTATAATTTCTTCCAAAGCTGGTCCTGTTGCACTCGAACTATGAGACTGTAATTACCCTGAAAATATTTACCATTGTTTGTGAGTATGGCTACTTAGTAAGTGATCATCATAGTCCTAAAAATAAGCATGGTTAGAAGATAAAAACAATTTCTTAAGAATGTAGATTAAAAACAACATGAGGCGGAGCATTGCGAGCAAAAACATTTATGAATAACAATTTCACTTTTCAGAAATGCACAGTTAAACATAATCCAAATGATTTAAATGCATATAATCATTATAACAAACATGCGTCATTCAAAAGATTTCACAAAATACCCTACTGACGTCCCAAGTAGGTCACCTACATACTCCACCAACATCCTGGATGGGTCGACATAATCCCCCCAGGGCCAATCATATCTCACCGACGTACCAGATGAGTCCAAATAATCCTTACCAGCGTCACTGGATAGGTCGAAATAATCCCTGTAGGTCCGATCATACCTCACCGGTGTCCTGGATGAGTACAAATATCACACCAGAGTCCTGGATGGGCCCAAAATAATACCTACAGGTCCAATCGTGCCTCACCGGCATACCGGATGAGTTCAAATACCCCACCAGCATTCTGGATGGGTCTAAATATACTTAAATTATCTCTGAATTTCTTTTAACCTCAAAAAGAATCAACATCATATATGCAAAGTATCAATGAAACCATTAATAGGAATTCGCTTGAAGCAAATTAAACAATCACTTTCATTGAAATATTTGTAAGTAACCAGTCAAATATTTTGGCAATAACTTCTGAAAGGTAGTAGTTCTAAAGGGCAATCTTGAAATCTAACATGACAACAGTCTAGTATCAATAGAAGAACCCTTATGGGAATCCAAAATTAAATACGGAATAATCGCAATTTATTGAAATGCCAATTTGCAATTAATCATTTCACAGGCAATGCTACAATCAAGTGCATAAATATCAGTTTTTCGAATAATGAGGAAGTCATTTGCATATGCATTTTATAATATCTAAATATTCAGAAATAGTAGAAGGAAATTTCACAATTTTACTAAAAATATTATTTTTCAAGGCATTGAGGTCACTTACTCATAAAACTTATACATTAAAGCTGATGGACTAAAATATTACTATTTTAAAACCAAACTATTTTTCAGGAGGATGATGTCACTTACTGTTGCTCATCAGATTTGATTCATCTGAACCATATCTAGGTATGGACCTTCAAAATGGACTAAGAGATTCAAGTCCTAGAGTCCTAAATATACACCAAATTGAATGACGAATATCCAACCCTTTATCAGGCATAATTAAGAAAATTCCATATTATTTAGAGAGAAGGGTTTCACGCATAGGCTCCAAATTTTTAAAAGAGAAAACTATAACCACTTATCTATACTTTACTTTGTACGTCTACTGCTCTCACCTTTTTATATTCTTTGGAGGAACTAACCTTTGTCGGATGGTCAAGCCCCTTGAAATTGCTGACTACATGGTAGAAATAAAAACTATATAAGCGAAGGAAGACCTCATTACTAGGCTGTCAAAAAGGAATGGTTGGAAAAAGGATCAAACTCCAAGATAAACAGCAAAGGGTCCATGACATGGGACTCCTATTTGTAGGCTCATATCAAGGAGGCGAGGCTCAAAGTGGCAGACGTGAAGCTTGTGGGAGTACGAGAGAAGAGCTAATGGCTGAGTTAGGGGCCTTGAGGACTATGTTATGGGATTGATAGAGAGATGTGAGCTTTGTTGTGATATTCGTTCTTGCAGAAAAGCTTGGAGTGGCTCTGCTTTGTCTTCTAGCCTGTAACCATCTTCTTCCTCGTCAGATGAATTAAAGCTAACTCTCCAAGTGGTTTCAGTACTTCTCCATGAGGAGTTCCTTCCTTTTGTTGGTTTGCTTCTTCCACATGGGACAAGCATTTGTTTTGGCCTGTAACTGTCCTCTTACTCTCAGATGCAAGAACAAAAGCACAAGTTTTTGGTTTGTAACCATCCTCTTATCATCAGATGCTAGAGACTTGTAACTTCCCTAGCAATGGGTTCTTGTAACTTGTAACTCATTTTTACTTCAATGAAATAAAAAGAGTTATCATTTTGGGTTGGACTATCTAGATTGTTTTCACGTTGACTCCTTTTCTTTTGAATATACATCATTGATAATACTTCTTTAGGTATCGCCCGTTGATTGGGGGACATTGCCTCCTCCCCATCCGGATGTGCTAACATGTAGGCCCCGTTAAGTGAGACATTTTTTACTGTAAAGGGACCTTACCACTTAGGCTCAAACTTCCCTTTGCACCGGCTCTACATGATAATAGGTCTCTTGACAACTAAGGCTAGATCACCATGAGTGAATGAGTGGATCATGACAAACTTATCAAAAGTCTTCTTTATTCTCCCTTGGTTGAGTTCAAGGTTAGGCTGACTCCTCATGCATGTCCTTTAGTTTTGCATGAATGAAACTTGTCCCATGCTGCCCTTTTTCCTCTTTTATTAATAGATGCCTTCCCATCCATCTCAAGACCTTTGTCCCTCGCTCTCTCTCGCACGTTTTAATCTCTCTCCCTCTCTAAAAGACTTAGAGCCTCAAACTTTGGAAGCTTCACCTTTGAGGAGGAGCTTGGTGGAGGGTAAACTTGGAGTTCTTGTGAGGTAAGTGGATCTCTACCCCCTTGCACCAAGTTGTATGAGGCATGAATTAAAGCATGAATAAAGTTAAATGGTGAATGAGTTGAAGCATGATTTTGGGCATACGATTGCATAGGAATTTTGTTATAGGAATGGAGTTGTATGAGTGTTGTTGTGCACTATTTTTTGAGGAATTTAGTCCTTCTTTGTGTATCATGCTATGTACTGCTGTGATATCAATTGAGTCTAAAAATTAGTGGATTGTTGCTCTTGTGAGCCCAATTTATAATGGTTTTTGTCTCATGTTGTTAACTTGCATAATTTATAAGTTGCAGAGTGATCCTTGATGCATGCCATGGGTAGATTGTGAAAATCTATAGACTATTCATATTTTTGTAACACCTGGTTGACCCATAAAATGATCTCAGAATTGCCTCAAATTACTACCATTGGAAAGATCTCTGAGTCTAGTTTCATTGTAATGCTTATGTCCATACGATATTATAGATAGATTGGAGGATATGATGTGAAATGTGGATGCACGTCACTGTTAGTATACTATTACAATTTCCAGAAATGTTACTTCTGTTGTACTAAGACTTTGCCTGACTTATTGAAGTCCAAATGCCACGAAATTACTGCCATTGGAAAGATATAAAAGTGTAGTAAAAATTTTTTGTGTGGGCCCTGTCGAAATTCCTTGTGAAAAAGAAGATATGTTATGGGTCGATCACTGTTTGACTATTTTTTTGGATTTTGCATCAATCCTGTTGTGATTAAGGGTTTTCACCAACCAAACGAAATCCATTTTCTATCAAACCATAGCCTTTTGCAAGATATCGGAGTAGGTTAATACTTTCATGAAGAAAATATTTCGAAATTGTCTTTAGATTGAAAGTTAGCTTCTTTTTATGAAGGTGTGTCATTGTGGATAGTTTTAGCAAAAGCACCGATTTAATGCCTCTGTTGTCACTGAATTTGACTAACAAAAAGGCATCAATTTTAACCCAAGCCCTGGCCATTGGAACCGGTTATGAGTCATATTTAATTCACAAGTTGAGTACTTTTCAAGTTTCCTCGATTTTGACACATGGGTGGAATTTCAAAGACATGTCAATTCTTTCACAGCACAACAGATTTCAGACTAGTGTCTCTGTTCTTGAGTTCCTTTGAAGTGGCAAATAAGGTCCGATTTCACTCAAACCACCTCTAATTGAAAGATAGTTGTGTCTAACATAAAATTGATTTTCAAACTATCTTCAAATTCCAAATAAAATAAAAGTCTTGCTTTGACTTGGATGTCAGAGCCTAAATTTTTAGAAAGTGTGACATCGATA
Source organism: Amborella trichopoda (assembly GCF_054954075.1). Taxonomy (NCBI): domain Eukaryota; kingdom Viridiplantae; phylum Streptophyta; class Magnoliopsida; order Amborellales; family Amborellaceae; genus Amborella; species Amborella trichopoda. The sequence continues at coordinate 24,838,648 of NC_142347.1, read as the reverse complement.
CTCTGACTACTGTTATATGAACTCTGATTCTGTTATATGAACTCTGATTATGTCATAAGAACTTTGATTCTATTATAGGAACTCTGATTCTATTATATGAAGTCTGATTCAGTTATAAGAAGTCTGATTCTGTTATAAGAAGTCTGATTCTGTTATAAGAAGTCTGATTCTGTTATAAGAACTCTGATTCTGTTATGTGAACTCTGATTCTGTTATAAGAACTCTGGTTCTGCTATATGAACTATGATTCTGTTATATAAAATCTGATTATGTTATAAGAACTTTGATTCTATTATATGAACTCTGATTCTATTATATGAACTCTGATTCTGTTATAAGAACTCTCATTCTGTTATGAGAACTCTGATTCTGTGTTATGAACTCTTATTCTGTTATAAGAACTCTGATTTTGTTATATGAACTTTGATTCTGTTATAAGAATTATGATTCTGTTATAAGAACTCTAATTTTGTTATATGAATTTTGATTCTGTTATAAGAACTCTTATTCTGTTCTCTGAACTCAGATTCTGTTATATGAGCTCTGATTCTGTTATATGGACTCTGATTTTGACCACTACACAATGCATCCTCCATTGGTAGTGTGCCCTTTTATTCTGACGTGTGAGCATGGACTTGCCGTACAATGATATATATGTGATATTCTGTCAGACTCTGTAAGTGTGAGCAAGGATTTGCCGCACGTTAACATGCGAGCATGGACTTCCCACATGATCCTTCCCTGACTCCCGATGATAGGTAGGAAGTTAGGCTTGATTGTACTTGGGAGGGTCGCACCCCCAAAGATTTCTGGGCATTATCCATCGGGACCCTTTTGGTAGTGTAACGTCCTCTAGTGGTGAGAGAGTAAGAGAGCAGTGTCTTGTAAGGCCTCAGCCTATAAAAAACCCCAAAACATGCTGGAGACTGTGTGTGTTTGTGTGCATGTGTGTGAAGACAATACAAAGTGACGTTTCCTTGTCGTTGTCTTCCCCTTGAGTGATGGCAAAAGTCCTAAGCAATAGGATTGGCTTGGCCTAATGAATAGGGCTTCTACTTCAGGAGTAGCTTGTTTATGTTCTACTTATTCGAATTCTTTATTTTGAATGAACATCTGAATGTATCTGTACGACACGTATATATACTCTGATGTGTGACCACATTCTATGAAAAAAATGTGAATTCTGACAAAGCATGGACATGTAATTATGTACTTACTGATAGTCCGGAATGTAAGGGCAGTGACCTACTTACTGAGCTTATTGCCCACTTCGTTGACTTCATCCATGTATAGAACTAGTACCTGATCGTGTGTGGAGAGTGGCAGACTGGTGATAGTAGGTGTTTGGAGTTCAAACCGGCTCAAGACTCTCTTCTTGACTTTGTAGGTGCCTGGTGGTGTAGCCACGTGTCGTTCTTTTGATGCAATATTTTTTAGATGAATATAAGGCTTGTAAGCCTCAAAATTTATTCTAAAGACATTTTGGGGATGAATGAAGCTAACGGTTTAAATTTATTCAGTTTTTCGTTTCTTGATGTATGAGTTTTATCTTCCTTCATGGTCTGCTTTGATTCCGTCATTTTAATACGTGTTGATGCCACTCCCACCTGAGTGACGTACGCGACCTCTGTGTTCGCGATCCCGAGCTCTGTCACCCTCCGTTATGGGACGATAGGGAGCGGGATAATAGGAGTTATAGTATCAGAGCAGCTAGAATAGGATTCTTGGCTTAGAGAGTCTTAGAAGTGTCTTTAGAATGGTTTGGATAGATTAGTAACTAGTATCTAGGTGTCCCTAACTTAAGACAAGATGTTGAGAACTCATGCCAGCGGTTCAAGTGTAGGAAATGGGAACCTTGAGGCCTTCGAAGAGACTATTAGGATGCTCAGGACTGTGAACCAAGTTATGGAAGATTACGAAGAATTCCGATTAAGAATAGAAAGTTGGCAAAGGCCCTTAGCATCTGGATGTTTTTGGAGGAAGGTTTGGATGCCCCCTAGGAGAGGTTTTAAGCATAGGGCTCAATAGGGTGTCGTAAAGACCCAAAAGACTCCCCGAGGTAAGTTGCAAGAAAATCAGTGCCCGACATGCACATACTGTGGCAGGACCAACCACTCCATGGCAGAGTACCGTAAGAAGATGAAAGCATGTTATCGATGTGGTAGGCCTGGCCACCTGATTAAGAAATGCCCCATGATAGAGCTTGAAAATCAACCAGAGACTCAAGGACTAGAAACTCCACTAATGGAACCAAGAACTAAGGTGTCTACCTCAAAGCTCCAAGGTAAGCTCTTTGTTTGTGGTAAAGGAGCTGGAACTTTAAGTGGTCACGGATCTTCTTACTCTTTTGTTGCACCACACTTGACATGCCATATAAATGTTAGACCCTCACTTCTTGATTAGAAACCAATAGTATGCACACCATGGGGGAAATCTATAAAAACAGTTATTTATGTATAAATCATGTGGAGTCTTACTTGGAGGATGTATTCTGCCTATAGATTTGATATGGTTAGATATCCAAGCCTTTGATGTTATTTTGGGCATGGATTGGCTATCCACGCACCATGCTACTGTAGATTGTCATGATAAGACTGTAACCCTTAGACATTCAAACCAGCTTGAGTTAGACTTTATTGGCATCAAGGATGTTTCCCCTCTACATTTTATTTCAGCTATTCGGGCTTCCCGTTTATTGGCTAGAAAGTGTGTTAGGAACCTAGCTTACGTAGTGGAGAATCGGGTTGACCAGTCTAAATTAGACGAAATACAGGTGGTGAGAGAATATCCAGTGGTCTTTCCTAAAGAGTTAACCTCTCTACCCCCAATCAGAGAAATTGAAATTGAGACAGATGCGGTCCCTAGTGCTGCTCCCATCTCCAAAGCCCCTTATAGGATAGTTCTAATTGATCTGAAGGACTTAAAAGAAAAATTACCCGAGTTTTTGGAGAAGGGATTTATTCAACCTAGTGTGTCACCTTGGGTTGCTCCTGTTCTGTTTGTTAAAAAAAAAGACGGGTCTTTGAGGTTATGTATAGACTATCGACAGCTCAACTAGGTTACTATGAAGAATAAGTACCCCTTGTCAAGAATAGATGATCTCTTCGACCAACTCCAAGGGGCCCAAGTATTTTTCAAGGTTGACCTTCGGTCAAGTTACCATCAGCTGTGAGTTAAGGAGGAAGATGTCCCTAAGACTGCATTCAGAACTCGTTATGGTCATTACGAATTTTCAGTAATGTCGTTTGGACTAACTAATGCCTCGGCTATTTTTATGGATTTGATGAACATGGTTTTTTAGACCCTTCCTGGATGACTTTGTAGTAGTCTTTACATATGAAATCTTGGTAAACTCAAGAAATCAAGAAGAGCATGCACGCCATTTAAGGATGGTTTTCCAGACACTGAAGACAGAAAGGTTATATGTCAAGTTGGGGAAAAGCGAGTTTTGTTTTCAAAGCATGGCCTTTCTCAGACATGTTGTTTCTAAGGACGGGGTCGCAGTTGACCCTTGTAAGATTGAAGTCATGATTAAGTGGGGAAGGCCAACAAATGTGACGGAAGCCTGTAGTTTTCTGGGTTTGGTAGGATACTATAGGCGCTTTGTAGAAGGTTTCTCTAGGATAACACTTCCCTTGACTCGCCTAACCCATAAGGAGGTGAAATTTGTTTGGTCAGATGATTGTGAGAAGAGTTTTCAACAATTAAAGAATGGATTGACTATTGCCCCAATACTGACCTTGCCCGAAGCAAACGAAGGCTCTTTGGTCTACACTAATGCTTCCCATAAGGGATTGGGACGTGTGTTAATGCAGCATGGGGAAGTTATAGCTTATGCCTCTCGAAAATTAATGCCACATAAGCAAAATTACCCAACTCATGAGCTAGAGCTCGCGACTGTGGTATTTTCCCTTAAAGGTCTAGAGACATTATCTCTATCGAACCCAGTTCAAGATATTCATAGATCATAAGAGCCTCAAGTATTTATTTTCTCAAAAGGAGCTAAATATGAGACAAAGAAGGTGGATGGACCTACTAAATAACTATGATTGCACTATCAATTACCAACCCAAAAAAATAAATGTGGTGGTCGATGCTTTAAGTCTGAAACCCTTGATATCAATAGCCCATTTGATGGCCCGAGAGATGAAACTGATAGAAGATGTAGTGGAGTGGTGCCCAACTTTACCCTTCAACTCTGGGGCAAGAATAATTGCAGGTCTAAAAGTGGAACCTCAACTCTTCCAACAAATTCAAGTAGCCAAAAAGGCAGAACCCCCGCTTTTGAAAATCCTGGAAGAATTAAAGTAGGATAGAAAGGAGGATTCTTTCGGTCGGCAACGATGATCTAATAATATTCGAGGAACATGTACGTGTTCCAAATGATGAGAATATCAAGAGGGTCATTTTAGAAGAGGCGCACCACTCTCATTAAACTATACACCCAGGAAGCATAAAAATGTATCAAGATTTAATGAAGACTTTCTGGTGGAATAACATAAAAAGGGATGTGGCACAATTTATTTTTAAATCTCTGACCTGTCAGCAAGTAAAGGCTGAGCACCAGAAACCTACCAGGCTGTTACAACCTCTGCTTATGCTGGAAATGGGAGCACATCACTATGAACTTTGTGTCCGGTTTGCCAAGATCAGGATTGGGTCATGACAGTGTTTGGGTTAAGTGTGGACCGATTGACTAAGGCTGCACATTTCTTACCGGTCCGCACTAGTTATACCCTGGATAAACTGGTTCACTTATACGTCAAGAAATTGTGATGCTGCATGGGGTACCTGTTAATATTGTGTCCGACAGGGACTTTAGATTTACTTTGAGATTTTGGAACAGTCTGCAAACCGTCTTTAGGATGAGACGTACTTTTAGTACTGCTTTTCACCCCCAGACCGATGGACAGTCAGAAAGGACCATTCAGACCTTAGAAGATATGTTGAGAGCTTACTTTAAAGGAAACTCAGATGATCACTAACCTCAGATAGAATTTTCATATAAAAATAGTTTTCAGGCCAATATTCAATTGACCCCTTTTGATGCTCTATATGGGAAGAAATGTAGATCACCAATGTGTTGGGAAGAAGTCGGCAAAACTAGACTGTTAGGGCCGAAAATTGTTCAAGTAACATAAAAAAAGATCGCCCTAATTCGAGAAAGGCTTAGAATAGCTCAGAGTCGGCAGAAGAGTTATGCAGATAATCACCGAAGGGACCTTAAATTTGAAGTGGGTGATCGAGTCTTTTTGAAATTGTCACCAATAAAGGGAATTATGAGGTTCGGCAAGAAAGGGAAGCTAAGTCCATGCTTCATCGGACCCTTTGAAATATTAGAGAAAATTAGAGTCACGACATATCGATTTGGCCAATATCGTGATGTCTTCCATGTTTCATTATTAAGAAAGTACCGGCCCGATCTGTCCCACGTCTTAAAATATGAGCCGATACCGATAAGGAAAGACTTAACTTATGTTGAGAAACCAGTAGAGATTCTAGATAGAAGGGTACAAGTTTTATGCAACAAAGAGATTCCCCTAGCCCGGGTTTAATGACAGTGTCATTCGAAGGAAGAATCAACATGAGAACAAGAGGATGAAATTCGGGAGAAGTACCCCCATTTATTTGATTGAGAATTTTGAGGACAAAATATTTTTAAGGGCGGAATGATGTGATGACCCAAACTTTTTCGGCTAGTTAAAAGGCATAGCGAGATAGGGAAGAGTGTCAGTGCAGCTTGGGTTGCTTAATGTCGATAGGGTTGTCCAGCACTGGCTGTGAAGGAGAAGAAGCGTCAGCACCGGTTGAGTTGCCCAGCGCTGATTGTGTTGTCTGGCGACGGCTATGAAGGAGAAGGAGCGTCAGCGCCGGTTGAGTTGTCCAGCGCCGATGGGATTGTGTGTAGCAGCAGCTGTGAAGAGGAAAAGCGCAGCGCCTGTTGCTCAGCGTCGGTTGGCCAGCGCCAGTTGCCAAGTGCTGGTTGGGAAGGTTAGCGCGAGCTTTGTAGCGCAGGTTGTGTTTCGCCGTGCATGTACAAGGTGTTACCGTCGGGTATGTTTCTACTGTGAGTGTTTTCCATGTGGCACAAGCATGCTCCAGCCCACAATGATGATGTCCCCCAGGTTTTCTCTGTCTCTCCCCTCTTGCATACCACTTGTTTTCTCTCTCTCTCTCATGCATGTCCTTTAGTTTTGCATGAATGCCACTAGTCCCATGCTGCCCTTTTTCCTCTTTTATTAATAGAATCCTTCCCATCCAGCTCAAGAGATTGGCTCTCTCTCTCTCTCTCTCCTAGGTTTTACTCTCTCTCCCTCTCTAAAAGACATAGAGCCTCAAGCTTTGGGAGCTTGACCTTTGAGGAGGAGCTTAGTGGAGGGTGAACTAGGAGTTCTTGTGAGATAAGTGGATCTCTACCCCCTTGCACCAAGTTGTATGAGGCATGAATTAAAGCACGAATAAATTTAAATGGTGAATGAGTTGAATCATGATTTCAAGCATGATTTTTGGCAAAACATTGCATAGGAATTGTGTTAGAGGAATCGAGGTGTATGTGTGTTATGCTCTGGTTTTCCAGGAATTTAGTCCCTCTTTGTGTGTCATGCTAGGCACTGCTATGATATCAGTTGATTCGAAAAATTGGTGGGTTGTTGTTCTTGTGAATCCAATTTGGACTAGTTTTGGTCTCATGTTGTTATCTTGCATAATTTATAAGTTGCAGAGTGATCGTTGATGCATGCCATGGCTGAACTGTGAAAATCCAGAGACTGTTTTGATTTTTGTAACAGCTGGTTGTCCCATAAAATGACCTCATAATTACCTCAAATCACCATTGGAAAGATATCTGAGTCTAGTTTCATTTTTATGCTAATGTCTACACGATATTCTTGATATATTGGAGGATATGATGTGAAATGTGCATGCACATCACTTTTAGCATACTGTTACAATTTCCATAAATGATACTTCTGTTGTACTGAGACTTTGCCTGACTTATTGAAGTCCAAATGACATGAAACTACTTCCATTGGAAAGATATACAACTCTAGTAAAGTGTTTGTGTTTGACCCCTGTCGAAATTGCTTGTGAATCAAAATGTATGGGTAGGTCACTGTTTGACTATTTTTTTGGATTTTGCATCAACCCTTCTGTGATTACTGGTTTTCACCAACCAAACGAAATCCATTTTCTGTCAAACCAAAGCCTTTTGAAAGAGATCTGAGTAGGTTAAAACTTTCATGTGGATATTTTGAAATTCTCTTTAGATTGAAAGTTACGCTTCGGTTTTTGAACGTGTGTCACTGTGGACAGTTTTAGCAAAAGCACAGAGTTAATGCCTTTGATGTCATTTAATTTGACAAACTAAAAATATCCATTTTATCCCAAACCCTAGCCATTGGAACCGATTATGAGTCATATTTAATTCACATGTTGAGCACTTTACGTGGTTCCTCCTTGATTTTGGAGCATTAGCAGAATTTTAAAGGCATGTAACTATTTTCACTGCACAACAAATTTGAGACTAAGTGTCTCTTTTCTTGGGTTCTTTTGAGGGGCCAAATAAGGTCTGATTTCGCTCAAACCACCTCTAATTGAAAGATAGATGTGTCTAACATAAAATTTATTTTGGAACTATCTTCAAATTACAAATCGAACGAAAGCTATAGCCATGTATTGATTTGGATGTCATTGCCTAAATTTTTAGAAAGCGTGACATCGATACTCTGACTATTGTTATATGAACTCTGATTCTGTTACATGAACTCTGATATGTTATAATAACTCTGATTTGTTATATGAACTACGAATCTAATATATGAACTCTAATTCTATTATAATAACTCTGATTCTATTATAAGAACTATGATTCTATTATATGAACTCTGATTCCATTATGAGAACTATGATTTTATTATATGAATAATGCTTTTGTTATATGAACTCTGATTTTGTTATAAGAACTCTGATTCTATTATAAAAACTATGATTCTATTATATGAACTATGCTTATAATATAAGAACTCTGATTCTGTTATAAGAACTCTAATTTTGTTATATGAACTCTAATTCTGTTATACGAACTCTAATTCTGTTATATAAACTTTGATTCTATTATAAGAACTCTGATTTTGTTACAAGAACTCTGATTCTATTATAAGTACTCTGATTCTGTTATATGAACTTTGATTCTGTTGTAAAAACTTTGATTCTGTTATCTGAACTCTGATTCTATTATATGAGCTTTGATTTTATTATATGAAGTCTGGTTCTGACCGCTACACAATGGATCCTCCATTGGTAGTGAGCCCTGTGATTCTGGCGTGTGATCATGGACTTGTCGCATAATGATATATATATGATATTCTTTCAGACTCTGTATGTTTGAGCATGGACTTGCCGTACCTTGCCATGGCAGCATGGACTTGCCACATGATCTGTCCCTGACTCCCGATGATAGGAAGGGAGTTAGGCTTTGATTGTACTTGGGAGGGTAGCACCCCACCAAGATTTCTGGGCACTATTCATTAGGACCGCTTTGGTAGTGTAACGTCCTCTAGTGGTGAGAGAGCAAGAGGGCAGTGTCTTGCAAGGCCTCAGCCTATCAAAAACCCCAAGGCTTGCTGAGGACTGTGTGTGTGAAGACAATACAAAGTGATGTTTGCTTGTCATTGTCTTCCCTCCTGAGTGATGGTAAAAGTTCTAAGCAATGGGATTGGCTTGTCCTAATGAATAGGGCTTCTACTTCAGGAGTAGCTTGTTTTTGTTCTGCTTATTCGAATTCTGTATTTTGTATGAACATCTGAATGTATTTGTACAACACTTATATATACTCTGACATGTGACCACATTCTTTAGAACAAATGTGAATTTTGATAAATCACGGACATGTAATTATGTACTAAGTGACAGTTCGAAATGTAAGGGCATTGATCTACCTAGTGATTTTATTTGTCACTCTGCTTACTTCATCCGTGTAGAGAACTAGTACCTTATTGTGTGTGGCAGGTGACAGACCGATGATAGCAGGTGTTTGGAGTTCAAGCCAATTCAAGACTCTCTTCTTGACTTTGTAGATGCCTGGTGGTGTTGCCACGTATTGTTCTTTTAATGTAATACTTTTGAGATGAATGTATGGCTTGTAAGCCTGAAAATTTATTGTAAAGAAATTTTGGGGATGAATGAAGCTAACGGTTTAAATTTATTCAGTTTTATGTTGCTTGATGTATACGTTTTATCTTCTTTCGTGGTTTGCTTTGATTCCTTACTTTTAATATGTGTTAATGCCACTCCCACCTGAGTGACGTACACGGCCTCTGTGCTCATGATCTCGAGCTCTGTCACCCTCTGTTATGGGACGACGGGGGTCAAGGAGTGGGGTTGTGACACTCTATGACCTTAAACTGTAGCGGAGATCATGTTGCACGACCCTAAACTGCATGGTCCAAGTTGGAGGACTCTAAACCACATAGTCACGGTCCAAGCTATATGACCTAAAACCATAGTCCACATCCTGACCGCATGATGTTAAACTGCTTAGCACAAGTCCAAGAGGCATGACCTTAAATATACCCCACAACATATGTGCACACACCCTTTACGTGCATCTTAACGTATGCCTTCCTTAACTGACCCTTTCGTGTGCGCACCATCTTCACCGACTCCCTTGTGAGTCCACCTTTCTTCATTTCCATCATTGATCACTCCCTAGTGAGTCTCGCCCATGCTCACAGAACGACAAGCTATTTCGCCATCCATACTAGTTGTCAGTTAGTGGGTCACCACTTTCGACCTTCCTTTCATACTCATCCATCTTTCATAGGTAGCCTCGTTCCATCTCCCCAAAGTGAGCTAAAACTACCACCATACTCACTTCATGGCCTCCATAGACTGCAATCCATCCCCACCACGATCAAGCTATATGTCTTTAAACCATAGTGCACATCCTAACCGCATGATGTTAAAGGGCTTCGCACAGGTCCTGAGGGTATGACCTTAAACATGCCCTCACAAAAAGAAAAGAAGAAAAGAATAACGGACATTGTGTACACCTAGACAAGGAAACACCATGAGTAAAAATGACGGATGGGCATGGTCACGAAACCATGAGTAAGAGAGTTTAGTGAAAGTAAAAAACCTGGGCACAGTGAAAACCTGAAAGGGCAATGTGAGAAAAAATGGAAAAAAAGGGTGGACATGGCCGAAAGGTCATGGGTAAAAGAGCCTCAAATAAAAAGGAAGTTGGTAAAAATCGTCACCACGACACCTCTTCCTAAAGTCCAAGTGAAAATCCACAAAGGATGCTCAGACCAATAAACAGGTTGATGTAGCACTTGCCTCAATAAGTGGCTTCAGCCCACATTCAAAAAAAGGAAAACCCCTAGTGTCACAATACCAGGACTCAAAAATACGAGCTTTAAGGAAGATTCTGATAACTTGAGTCCATTTACAAGAAAGACTCGATGAGCAGAAGTTTCACCAAGAAAGTAAGACAAGTCTCATGAAGAAGAGCATCATTCCTAAGAGGTTAACAACACACTCCAAAAATGTTGAAGACGCCCCAAGAAAGAAGTCAGCCATGAATTTGGTGCGGTAATCAGAATCGAGAGGTATCTTGATTGCCGAAACTACATAGTAGTGGGTAGGGGTCATACCCAAAGCTGGTCACCTCGATAAATTGAGGTACCCTACTCACCAAGAAATAATTGGTGCACAAAGTAGATGGCACTGACAAAAGGCCCTTCAACACACCAACAAACAAATAAAATCCTCGAAACATGGCTCAACACTAGAGGATACAAACAAACTCAGATGAAATGAGAATAATGCCCTTCGACATGGTACTCAATTGCCAAATGGGCTTGATTCTGATCAACGAGGTCCGTACAAAATCCTTAGCTATCAGAGTCACAACTAATCCCTTGAGGGTGAGGACTTTGACAGGATCCCTCAAAAAAGTCTCTTCTCCCCCTAAAGTTTCCATGGACAGACCTGCGAACAATGCATCCCAACGTTTGAGCATCCTAGTTGCATCACTGTGTGAATCTCCTTAGCGTTCACGTGGTCCTATGGTTAGGAAGAAAAGAGTAATAAAGCCTAAGGAAATTTTTTGAATGTTGTCCTTATCGCTTCCCTTGAAGCACAATATTCTGTGGGGCAAGCCGGTTAAACACATTTTTTAGAACCTTGGTCCCTAACGTGAATAAAGAGGAAGCTTGACAAAATAGTGGAATTCTCGACAGTCTCAAAAGAGCCCCAGAACTGGTCAAGATCTTCATAGGTACTCTAAAAGGTCACTTGCCAAGTTTCGTCACAATCCAACATGTCTAAGGCAGTGAACACAAAAGTATAATTTTGGAAAACTGGCCTCTGACACCCTAAAACGGATCCTTACAACTAGAACTATATTTTTGGTGTGTCAAACAGCTATGAGATCGCCACCATTAGGTCAAGTTTCGGCTTAATTAGCCACTTCAGGACAAAGTTAAGAGCAAAACATATAAATAAGAGGAGCTGCACACCATTCTTGTGTGGCCACCCAACACCCAAACACCATTAAAGGTGACCGTCTTCACAGTCACAAGCAATAATTTTTTAGGCCCATATCTTACTCGTCCTTAGTCGGATTGAGCTCAAATTTTGTGAGCCTATTTGTCTCATCAAGACGAGCATTTCAGTATGTGATACGCCACATGACGTCACCCGAGCAGGGAAAAAAGCTAAAGAGAAGCTGCTGAACCATGAAGAAGTTGTAGAAAATTCAGCAGCGACACGCCTCGCTCGAACAGCCAAATCACGGTGCTCACACATTGGATTGATACAAAACCATTCCATCATGTGCATTAGGTCTAGGGCTACCGTTGATCCAAACCTCATATATGATGAACGGTTGGATTTTGCAAAAGAACATGATGAAGTGACTGTAAATTTCGGCCACTGGATTCCAAAATCCAACCAAAACCTAAAAGTTGTGAAATGTTCATTCGGGCTCCAAAACATGTACCGTTTCTTTCCACGCAATCGTGATGGCATTCTCAGTGCACTACAATGAATAAATTGAAAAGAAAATTAAGGAACGAGCATACTATCGATCCAAAACTTTTATGATTCATGTAAATTTCAAATCTCATGATCGTGGCCTAAAAACACGATCCATGGCTCGAAATTAGTATCAAATCGATCGTCATGCCGAGCCCTATAAGAAAAAAATCATATTCGATCAAACGAGCATCAAAGCAAGATCGAATCAGTCATGGAAGATCACATAAGTTTTGGAGCAGCAACACGGACTGTTCTGAAATTCCATCTATTGTTAGGCTAGTTTTTGGGCATCCACCCATGTTTGGGTCCGATTCTATAGAAACATGTAAAACCCAATTGTAAACAACGTTCGATTCATTTCATTTTACACATTGATCAATAAAGCTTTCAATTCTCACTTTAGTTCATGGGTGCATCTTGGAGAGAGAGAGAGGAGAGAGGATAGAGAAGAAAAGGGTCGGTACCCCTCAATAAGTAACTTTCTCTCTCCTTCTCTTTTCTCTCTCATCTCTATCTCTCTCTTCTTTTTCTCTCGTTATTTCTCTCCTGCTTCATCTTTATCTCTTTCTCTCTCTTCCTCCTCCAGTCTGTCATGTCTTGCACTCTCTGCTCTCTTTCTTTTCTCTATTCACCTATGGCGAACCTCTAGTCAGGTGTGATGTCTTCCTGTTTCTAAGACACAAACAGTGAGTTGAGCCTTAACCAGGATGGCAGACCGGGCCTCTGTCAAAACTCTCTTGTCTCTCTTGTGTCTCAAATGATGAAATCCATTGCCGTCTGTGTTCTCTCTTTCGCCTCTCTTGTGTCTCAGATGGTGAAGTCCATTGTTGTCTATGCTTTATCTCTTTCTACTTCTTCTAACATAGCCAGTGAGGGCTCAGCTCCACCTTTGTCTTCTCTACCTTCTTTTTCTAACATAGTCGGTGAAGGCTCGACACTGTCTATGTCTTCTCTTTCCCTTCTTCTTCTAACACAGCACAGGTTGTCCTCATCTTTCCCTTCTTCTTTTAACATAGCTGACGAAGGCTCGACACCTTCTATATCTTCTTTCCCTTCTTCTTCTAACATAGTTGGCGAAGGCTCAGTGTTGTCTATGTCTTCTCTTTCTTCTTCTTATAACAAAGCGGCGAAGGCTTAGCTCCGCCTATGTCTTCTCTTTCCTCATCTTCCACCACAGCTGGCGAAGGCTCGGTGTTGTCTATGTCTTCTCTTTCTTCTTCTTTTAACACAGTCGACGAAGGCTCAGCACCGCTTGTGTCTTCTCTCCCCTTCCTTCTGTCACATTCGGTGGAAGCGCATTGACGCCTGTGTCTTTTCTTTCCCTATTCGTCACAATCGGTGGGGACACCACGCTGACTAAGTTTTCTTTCTCCTTCTTTCATTGCCATCTGTGCTTGTCTTTACCTTTTCTTTTCCCTCTATCCTCCTTCCCGATCTTCTTCTCCTTTCCTTCTCTTGCTCCTCTTCTTTCTATTCTCTTCTTTATCTCCTATCCTTCTTCTTTTCTCTCTCTCTCTGATCTCTATTCTTTCTTTTATTCTTTCGTTTGATTAAGAGGGGTTGAGACTAGCCTTTCATGGTAGTCCTGTCATTTTGCTATAATTTCGTTGTGTCGGTCAGAGTTATTGTGCCCGCTTTATCGCCACTGTCCAGCTATTTGGTATTGATACTATCATTTATTGGTAATTATGTTTAGTCGTTCTGAGATACCAAGCCCGTTTTACTGCCACACTAGTTTTTGAATGCGTTTTTCAACACCTTGGTCCCCGATGCGGAATAAAGAAGAAGCAGGTCAATAAAACCTAAAAAAATAGTGGAGATTTCAATAGTCTCATAATGGCCCCAGAATTTGTTATGATCTTCAACAGCACTCCAAAAGGACATGTGAAATGGACGTCGTAACTAGAGCTATATTTATGGTGCCTCAATTTGCTGTGGGACCACCTCTATTGGATCCGACACGGTCAAAAACCTTTATGGGTCAAGTTTCGACTTGATCAGCACTACAAGACAAAGTTATGGGCAAAATATCTAAAAGGGTTAGGCCACACACTATTCCCATGTGGCTAGCCTACACCAAAACACCATTAAAGGTGGTTATTTTCACAGTCACGAGCATTGACTTTCGGGGCCCATATCTCATTCGATTAAAGTCAAATCATGCTCAATCATGGTGAACATGTTCGTCTCGTCAAGACGAGAGTTTTGATATGTGGTACCCCCTGTGATGATGCCCGAGCAGGGAGAAAAACTAGAGATAAGTTGCTGATCTGTGAAGAAAATTCAGCAGCAGCATGCCTCACCCGAACAACCAATTCATGACGTTCGCTTACCCGATCGACACGAAACCAATTGCATTATGTACGTAAGGTCTGTGGCTATCTTTAATCCAAACCTCGAATACGATGAATGGTTGGATTTCACACATGAAGGCATAGAAGCTGCTGTAAATTTTGATGATCGGATTTCAATATTCCGGTCAAAAACTCAAGACAGGACACGAAATAGAGCCGTGCTTGTTGCAGCGTGATTGTGATGGCATGCTCAGTACATTTCAGAGAAGAAAAAGAAGAAAAACATTAAGAAACGAGCACACAATTGATCCAAAGTTTTTAAGATTCAAGCAAATTTCAAGTTTCATGATCATGGTTATAAACATGATTCATGGCTCAAAAATTTTATCAAATCGATCGTCATGCCTAGCCCTACAAGAAAAAAATTATCTTCCAATCAAACGGGCATCAGAACAACCCTGGATCAGTCATGGAAGATCAAGCGAGTTCTCGAGCAGCAGTAGGGACCTTTCTGAAATTCCACACATTGTTAGGTAGGGGCAAAACAATCCTTTTGCACCCATTTTTAGAATTTCTTTTCATTTAATTAAATTGTAATTATCTTCAATTTTAGGTAGTTTTTTTACTTCCACTCATGTTTGGGCATAATTTTACATAAACATGCAAACTTCATTCTAAAGCACCTTCGGTTCATTCTTCAATATTGAGTAAAGACTTCAATTTTTCCTTGAGTTCATGAGTGCATCTTGGAGAGAGATAAGAGAGAGAGGAAAAGGGGTAGTAACTTTTGATAAAGTAATTTTCTCTCTCCTCTCCTCTTTCTCTCTCCTTCCCTTTTTCTATCTCTATCTCTTTTTCTCTCTTCTTTTCATCTCTATCTCTTTTTCTCTCTTCTTCTCATCTCCAACTCTCTTTCTCACTCTTCTTCTCATCTTTATCTCTCTTTCTCTCTTCTTCGCATCTCTTTCTCGCTTTCTCTCTCCTTTCTTCTTGACATAATCGACGATGCATAGCACTGCTTATGTCCTCTCTCTCCTCTGTTCTTAACCCAGCTGATAATGCTTAGCATCGTATGTGTTCTCTCTCTTCTTTATTTAACACAGTCGGTGAAGCTCAACACCGCCTGTGTCCTCTCTCTCCTCTCTTCTTAACCCAGTCGAGGATGCTCAGCACCGTCTGTGTCTCCTCTCTCTTCTTTGACTAACACAGATGGTGAAGCTCAGTGCTGTCTATGTCTTATCTTTGCCCTTCCTCTAACACAGCTGGTGATGTTCAATATCGATTGTGTCTTATCTCTCCCCTTCTTCTAACACAACCAGCGATGCTCAACGCTGACTGTGTCTTATCTCTCCCCTTCTTCTAACATAGTCGACGATGCTCAGTGTCGACTGTGTCTTATCTCTCCTCTTCTTCAAACACAGTCGACGATGGTTTAGTGTCGTCTGTGTCCTCTCTTTCTTCTTCTTTTAACACAGCCGGCAAAGCTTAAGCACCACAGGCATCTTCTCATGCTTCTTATCCCGCCACAGTTGACGAAGCTTAGTGTCACCTGTATCTCCTTTCTCTCTCTTCTCTCTTCATGTCATAGCCGACAGAGACATGTCACCGACTAAGTTTCCTTCTTCCCCTCTTGTTGTTGTCTATACCTTTGCACCTTCCTTCTCTCTTTTCTCACACTCTTCCCCTCCTTTCTTTCCCTTCCTCTCCTTCTTTCTGTTCTCTGTTTCTTCTCTTAACTTACTTCTCATTCTCTCTTTGTGATCTCCATTCTTTCTGTTATTCCTTTGTTTGATTAAGAGGGGTCGAGATTAGCCCTCCATTGTAGTCTTGGTGTCTAACCGTAATGTTGTTGTGCCAAAATTACTATGTCTGCTTTATTGCTACGATAGACTAACCATCATGTCTAGCTAGTCAGTATCAGTATTGATGTCTATTAGTAATTCTGTTGAGCCAGTCTGAGTTACTGAGCCTACTTTACTGCCACATCAAGCTAATTACATACCAGCTTAGTCATTGTATTGATCGTCGCACCTGGTAAAATTCTTCTCTCCCCCATCTTTCTTCTCTCATTATTCTCTTCTTCTTTTTGAATGTGCACGCTTGTGTACGTTTTCTCGAAGGCAAGGTGAGGTCTGTTGACCCACCTATCTTGTAACATTTTCCATATATGTGTGAATGTAGAAAATAGGAGAATACAAGTCAAGGGAGGCGATTCCGACCCAGTTTTACTAATGGGGGACTTTCTTCCTGATCTAGGAGGGCGCCCATGCGAGCCAGCCCGAGTAAGTCCCAAACCCACCTTAAATTCTTCTCTCATCAGTTGGTAATACCTGCCCTTGTTATCGAATGAGGTTCTCGAGCCCAGTTGACAACCTTCTTCAGTCCTAGGAGAATAGGTAGCCCAGTCGACATCCTTCTTTAGTTCTGGATAGCCCAGTTGACATCCTTCTTCAGTCCTGAATGAATAAGTAGCCCAATCGACGTCCTTCTTTAGTCCTGGGTGAACTGGTAGCCCAATCGACATCCTTCTTCAGTCCTGGGTGAACAGGTAGCCCAGTCGACATTCTTCTTCAGTCCAGGGTGAACAGGTAGCCCAATCGACTTCCTTCTTTAGTCCTGGGTGAACAGGTAGCCCATTCGACGTCCTTCTTCAGTCTTGGGTGAACAGGTAGCCCAGTCGACACCTTTCTTCAAGGCTGGGTGACAACGTAACCCAGTCATTATCTCTTCCTCTAGGCTCGGTGACAATGTAGCTCAGTCATTATCCCTTCTTCAAGGCTGGGTGACAATGTAACCCAGTCATTATCTCTTCCTCAAGGCTGGGTGACAATGTAGCTCAGTCATTATCCCTTCTTCAAGGACCATCCCTTCTTCAAGGCTGAGTGACAACGTAGCACAATTATTATCCCTTCATTAAGGACCATCCCTTCTTCAAGGCTGGATAACAACCAGCCCAGTCAACAGCCTTCTTCAAAGCTAGGTAACGACCTGCCCAGTCATGATCACTTCTTCAAAACTGGGGATTAACGTGCCCAATCAACATCCTTCTTCAAGGACCCCCTCCCCATGCATGAAATGTGCATGCCTTCTCCTTTTCTTATGAACCCTCTCCCCATGCATGAAATATGCATGCCTTCGTCTTTTCTTATGGACCTTCTGCCCATGCATTAAATGTGCATGCCTTCTCCTTTTCTCATGGACCTTCTCCCCATGCATGAAATGTGCAAGCCCTCTCCTTCTTCTATTATGGACCTCTCTCTCCATAAGGTTAGTTGACAAAGTAGCCTAGTCAAGGCAACAAACTGACAAAGCCAGGGTAGAACCTGTAAACGACATCAGCTAACCTAGCCGGCACGACAAGACCTTCAGGATCGTCTAATAGAACTTGCTCCCAACAAGACTCTGTTAACGAGACCCATAATGGTACTCTAATCGTCAAAAGAAAACATGGTGTAGAAGAAAACAGCACCGTCAATTTGTCTCTTCTCCCCTTAAAGCCTCCATGGACAGACCCGCGAACAGTGCATCCATACAACTGAGCATCCTGGTTACACCGTTACATGAATCTCCTCGGCATGCAAGTGATCCTGTGGCGAGGAAGGAAAAAATTAAAAGCCGAAGGAACATTTCTAAATGATTGCCCTTCTCGCTTCTCTTGAAGCACAACATTCAGTGGGAAAAGCTGTTTGAATGTATTTTTCAGCATCTTGGTCCCTGGTAGGAAGCTGGTCAATAAAACCTATAAAACAGTGGAAATTCTTGACAGCCTCGAAATGGCCCCAGAATTGCTCAAGATATTCGTTAGCACTTCAAAACACCACCTGTCAAGTTTCTTCCCGATCAGACATGTCTAAGGCAGTGAACACAAAGAAACACTTTCAGCGAAATCAATCTCTAGCACCTTGAAATGAACCCTGTAACTAGAGGTACACTTTTGGTTTGTCAAATAGCTGTGGGACCACCACCATTATATCTGACACTGTCAAAAACTCCTATGGGTCAAGTTCGACTTAATCGAGCCCTTCAAGACAAAGTTATGGGTAAAATACTGAAAAGGGGTAAGCCGCACAATATTCCCGTGTGGCCTCATCCATCAAAACGCCATTAAAGGTTGCTGTTTTTACAGTCATGAGCAGACACTTTTCAGGCCCATAACTCACTCGTTCCAATTCAGATCGCTCTCAAATATGGTGAGCATGTTCGTCTCATCCAGATGAGCAATTCGATATATGGTACGCCCCGTGACAATGCCCGAGCAAAGAGAAACACTAAATGAAAGTCTCTGATCCGTTAAGGAAGTTGCAGAAAATTCGGTAGCAGTGCGCCTTGTTCGAGCAGCCAAATCATGACGCTCGCATATGTGCTTAGGATGAAACCAATTGTGTTATGTGCATGAGGTCCGAGGCTATCTCTGACCTGAACCTCGCGTACGATGAACAGTTGAATTTAACACACGAAGGCACCAAAGCTCTGTAAATTTCGGTCATCAGATTTCAAGATTCCAGCCAAAAACTCAAGATGACGAAATCTTCGTCCGGACACGAAATCAAGCTATGTTTGTTGCAACGTGATCATGACGGCATGCTCATTGTGATTCAATAAAGAAATCACGAAGAAACAGCAATAAACGAGCACACAATCGATCCGATGTTTTCAAGACTCATCTAAGATTCAAGTCTCGTGATCATGGCTCAAAAACATGATTCATGGCTCGAAGTTGCTATCAAAATGATCGCCATGCTGAGCCTTACAAGAAAACAATAGTCTTTCGATCAAATGGGCATCAGAACACCCCCAGGTCAACCATGGAAGATCACGCAATATCTCGAGCAGCAGTGTTCGACTGTTCTGGAATTCCAAGGATTGTTAGGCAAGGGTAAAACAATCTTTTTGCCCCTATTTTTAGATTTTTTAAATTGAATTAAATCGTAATTACTTTCAATGAGGGTTACTTTTGGGCCGAATTCTATATAAATAGGCACTACCTTATTGTAAGAAAAGGCTTGATTCATTCTTTGATGATTGAATAGAAATTTCCATTCTTATTGAGCCTGTGAGTACGTCTTGGAGAGAGAGAGAGGAGAGAGAAGAAAAGGATAGGTACCCTTTGGGCTAGTAACTTTCTTTCTCCTCCCCACTCTCTCTCCTCCCCTCTTTCTTTCTCCTCCCCTTTTCTCATCTTTCTCTCTCTTTCCCTTTTCTCATCTCTATCTCCTCCTCATTGTAACTGGTGCAAGCTTAGAGCTGTTTTATTCTCCTCTCTCTCTCTCCCCTCTCTTTCATCCTCAGCATCGGGTGAGGTTTTCAGTCTCTTCTTCTTCTTTCATCCTCAGCACCAGGTGGGGTTGTCCCTCTCTTCTTCTTTCATCCTCAGCTCTAGGTGGGGTTTTCCCTCTCTTCTTCTTATATCTGCAGTGCCGGGTGGGGTTTTTTCTCTCCTCTCTTCCTTAATAGTCGATGAACCCTAGCGTCAATTAGATTTCTCTCTCCTCTCTTCCCTAACAGTCGGCAAGCCCTAGCACCAGTTAGATTTCACTCTCCTCTCTTCTCTAACAGTCGGCGAACCCTAACACCTGTTGGATTTCTCTCTCCTCTCTTGTCACAGCTAGTGAAGCCTAATGCTGGCTCAATCTATCTCCCTTGCTGCTCTCTTGTTGCAATCGGTGCAAACCTAACGCCGATTGGTTCTCTTTCTCTCTTCTCTTCTGATAGTTGGGGAAGCCTGGTGCTGACTGTCTTTTCTCTCTCTTCTCTTCCGAAACAGTCTGCAATGTCCAAAGCAGACTGCATCTTCCTTCCCTCTCTCTTTTATCTTCTTGTCTTTTCTCCCCCCCCTCTCTATTTGTTCCCTTCTTCTCTTACTTCATTCTTTCCCTCATGACCACCACTCTACTATTCTTTTGTTCGACTAAGAGGGATTGAGGTTAGCCTCTCATGGAAGTCCTGTCGTATAACCGTAATGTTGTTATGCTAGGATTGCTTGGCCCATTTTATTGCCACGACAGACTTACCACCGTGCTTAACTAGTCGGTCTTGGTAATGACGCTTAGTAGTAATCCTATGAGCCGGTCTTAGTACCAAGCCCATTTTACTACCATGTCAGGCCAAATACTTGCCTGCTTGATCATCTCGCTCGTCGAACTCTTCTCTCTCCCATCTTTCCTCCCTTCTTCTTTTTGAATGCACCTGCTTGTGTACATTCACTAAAGAGTAAACGGGTGAGGTCTGACCCACTCGTCTTACAACCTTTGCCATATATGTGTGTAATTGCAGAAAATAAGAAGAATACGAGCCAAGAGACGAAATTTCGATCCAGTTTCATTACTGGGGGGCTTTCTTCGTGATCTAAGAGGGCGCCGACGGGAGCCAGCCCGCGTAAGTCCCGAACATACCATTAAAATTCCTCTCTCACCGGTTGGTAACACCTACCCCCGTTCTTCAACGAGGTTCTCGAGAGAGAGATCTCAGAAACGTTCCAGGTCTTCTCTCGAAACCCGAGACGCGTGCTGCCCGTTCATCCAGATTCGGAGGGTGAGATCGAGGCAATTAACCAGGGTTGATGATCAAAATTAAACCAAATTTCTAAAAATTAAGATTTAATTGAATTAAAAGAAATAGAAAAATAGGGTGTAAAATGATAGATTTGCCCCTTCCTAATAATTTAAGAAATTTCAAAACAGTCCCTATGCTGCCCCAAAACGTGCGTGACCATTCATGGAAGATGATCTGGGGTTGTTCTGATGTCCGTTTGAAAGATGATTGTTTTCTTGTAGGGCTCAACATGGTGATCAATTTGATACCAACTTCGAGCCATGGATCGTGTTTTTAGGGCACGATCATGCACCTTGAAATTTCGATGAATCCTGAAATTTCGGATCAGTAGTGTGCTCGTTCCTTGAGGTTTTTTTGTGATTTTTTCTTTGGATCACACTAAGCATGCCATCACGATCGCGAGGCAATAAACACACCTCGATTTTGTGCCCAGACGAAGGTTTTGCAGGTTTGGAGTTTTGGCTGGAATCTAAAATTCTGATGACAATTTATAGTCACTTCATCAGCTTCGTGTGCAAATCTGAGCATTCATCATAAGTGAGGTTCGGACCAGTGATGTCCATGGACCTTACGCACGCGATGGAACTGGTTTGACGTTGATTGAGCTCACGAACGGTGTGATTTGGCCGCTCAAGCGAGGCATGATGTTGTTGATTTTCCTGCACTTTCTTCACGGATAAACAACTTCTCTCTAGCTTTCCTACGCGGTTAGGGGTCGTCGCGGGGCGTGCCACATATCGAAACGGTCGTCTCAATAAGACGAATACGGTTCAACAAGTTTGAACGTGATTCGACCTTTGATGAGGAAGATATAAGTGTCACAATTCACTTATCGTGACTGTCCCTTTAATGGAGCTTTGTTGCAGCGTGGCCGCACGAGAATAGCATGCAGCTCCCCCGGTTTTGCTCTATTGCCTATAACATCTTCTTGAGATGTCTGTTTAGGCTGCGATTTGATCCCTGGGCATTTCAAATTATTACGGATCTAATGGCGGTAATCCCACAACAAATTAAGATACTGAAAATATAGTTGTAGTCATAGGATCCGTTTTAGGGTGCTTAGAGGTTGATTCTACCGGAAATGTTTCTCAGTCTGCAGTGCCTTAGACATGTTGGATTGTGACAAAACATGGCAAGAGACTTTTGAGAGTTTTTATGAAGATTTTGACTAGTTCTGAGGCTATTATGAGATTGTCGAAATTTCCACTGTTTGCTAGGCTAGGCTTTAATTGAGCGAGGACCTCATGATGATGCAAAATACCTTCCAACAATAGGGTTTGAGGATCTGGCACAAGAAAGGTGTGCGACGCATCCAAAAGGAGAGACCTGACACGTCAGCAGCACTTGAACCCAATGATCTCCTTAAACAAAACCCCTTCTACCCATTGCAAATCGCAACGGAGTCCAAGACAAGAGAAGGAGAACAGTGCATGGTGATTCAGGTCATTGGAGATGACCCTAGTCATCAGAATCCATGATCCCAAGACCGTCGTGATCCTATGATGACTCAGTCTATCACCAAGGCCCAAGCTTAGTTGAGGCATCCTCAACCCGTTTTGACTAGCCCCCCTGATAAAGTCAACAGGTGGCATAAAACTCCTGCTATTCCTAGTGCTTCCTTCACGGAAGAGACGGTTGAGGTCATGGTCATCAATCAGACTAATGAAGATCCTCAAGACCGAATAGCCCAGCTCGAGGAAGTCATTAACCGGATGGTGGAATGGCTCAATCAGGTGGAAAATGCCAAGCCTCCAGCGAATTCATCTCACCATAGTGGCAATTCACCTTAGCTACCCCATTCCGCAGATGAACCTCCAAGAAAACCCCGTCTACCGCCAACCTATGGCTATCCCCCAATGCCGTCTTAAGCTCTTCTTCATTCGATTATGCAGGCTGATATTGATGCCATGGTCAACCATAGCTTATGGAACAAATAGATCCCTAGTGCACGGGAAACCGTTATGTAACAAAAGCCTTACCCCGCATTCATTGACTCGTTGCCCTTCTCACCAAATTACCAAAAAGGAAGATTCCCCATCTTCAATGGTACATGCTCGCCTCATCAGCATGTTGCACATTTCATGTCAACATGCCAATAAATGGCCTCCAACGGTAGGCTCTTTCTTCACCAGTTTGTGGAAACTTTGGATGGTCCAGCATTCAAATGGTATGCCCGTCTCCCTCCAAACTCTGTTCACACATGGGAGGAGATGGGGCATCTTTTTTATAAGTGTTTCTATGAGGTTGAGAGAGAAGTGCAGTTCATAGAACTGCTTACCATGACTCAAGGTTTAGATAAGCCTGTCGATCATTTCATTTTCAGGTGGAAAGACTTAGCTACCCATCAAAGCAATCTTATGCCAGAAATCGATGCGGTGCAGACTTTTGTTTGCAACATGTGGCCTGAAATATCATTACATGTTGAATATATGAACCCCACCACCATTACAAAATTGATATCGAATGCAGTCCGGATCAACAGCTTATATAAGCATCTTAAGGGAGCCATGTCACAAGTCATGGAAGGAGGAGCTAATCAGTATGCTGGTAATAACCACACCAACTCACGGGGCTGTCAGGAAAAGAGCACGGTTAGTGCAGCAGCTACTATCTTTATGGTCAAACAGGCCACTGACCAGACCAATATTCAGACCGTAGATGTTTTCAAGGGCTTGCTGCCTCGGAAAGCTCACGAAACCCCTCAGCAAGGGTAGCAGTTCCAACAGTCCTATAATAGGGTTCCACCACCCCAAGGTGTCTATCAAAAGGACTACTGGGAAGAGAAGAACAAGGTCTATAGCTCCGATAAATAGTGGGTCCCAATGCTCCTCCGAATGTTATTCGAACAAGGGATGATTGCTCTTCCAAAAGCAAAAGGCTAGATGAAGTCAGATTGCTAAATAGCAGGAGATATTATGCATATCACTAGATGTTAGGGAACCCAGTCTAGGATTGGTTCGCTCTCAAAGACCATATCGAGGCATTAATTTAGAAATGGCAAATACATCTGGATAGCCTCAAAAAGGCATTCGACACCACTGAGACCTCCCACATGGTCATTGTTTGGGAAGAAGAACAAGATCAAGGGTTGTACCTCGACGAGCTCCTGCTCAACATTCTGCCTGTAATATTCACCATGATGGTCTAAGAGGGAATTATTTCTCCTCGTCCATCATGGCAGCCCAGGCACATAGTTTAGGCCACTGAGGATCTTTGATGCCCATACCATCAGATAGTGGACCACGATATATCTCAGTGCTTCAGTTTCTAGGACTTGAAAAAGGAAAAGATGAGGAGAGGGCGAATGGTTGTGGAAGTTTCAATCCTGGATTAGGATGGGCATGAGCAAAAGCCAGATCTAGCAGAATGAAAGGACACTCAATAGCAGCCTCCACAGGAGAATGCACCTCCTGAGGCTCTCGACTATGACAAGCCTTCTACTTTGTAGCCCTGACAGACTTAGAGGGGGCGAAGTAAGATGAAGTCCATGAAGAGGGAGGTAATTCGACAAGAAAACACGGCACCGAACCTCACATGCCACGCCACCTTGTTCCTGTCAATAAAAAGAAAGACAGGTGGGCACGTGAGTCACTCATCGCAGAAGAAGGATGCCACGACGTCTCGCTGAAACCATGATTCCCCCACCTATCCTGCCTTTGCCAACTCTCCAAGATTTTCTCCCTTAAAGGGTCACATCATCCAGTAGTGACCATACTCTAAGTTTGCATACCAAAATTACCCCAGAGGGGATGGCTACCCATGTCTTTACTCCCACATCCGATAAAGGTGAGGACTTAAAAAGCACCCCTCAACGGTCCAAGCAGGGTAAAAACCTTAAAGATCCCCTGCAGGGTAAAGAAGATAGATGGAATCATTGAATGATTACGATTGTACAATTGATTACCTATCGGGTAAGACTAATGTAGTAGTCAACGCCTTAAGTCAAAAAGTTGTTGTCTCCGTGGCATTGTTGGAAGCTATTTTTCATCAACATGGGGCCCCCGCTCAAGAAAGCCTAGCAAACAGTGCAAATTCTGGTAGTCTCAGAATAACACTAGAATCGACCAAGATCTTCATAAGGTCTCACAAAAGTCTCCTGCCAAGTTTCATCGCATATGGACATGTCTAAGGTAGTGTAGACTGAGAAACGCTGGCATAATCAACCTTTAGCACCATGAAACAACCCCTATTACTAGATCTACTTTTTCGATATCTCAAAATGCTGCCAGATCACCACCATTAAATCCGACACGGTCGAAAACTTCCAGGGGTCAAATTTCAGCACGAACAGCCACTTCAGGACGACGTTATAAGCAAAAGAGTGAAACAAGAGGGGATGTACGCTATTCCCTTACGGCTACCCTGCAACTCCACGTCATGGAAAGGATAGTCTCAACCAGTGGCTTTCGACACTCATATCTCACCCTCCCAAGTAAGATCCCACTCAAACTTGATGAGCATGTTCGTCTAGTTAACACGAGCGATTCAATATGTGGCATGCCATGTGACGACACCCGAGCGTGAAGAAAAGCTAGAGAGAAGTTGCTGATCCATGAAGAAAGTGCAAGAAATTCAATAGCATCGTGCCTCGCTCAAGCGGCCAGATCACGTCGCTCGCGAGCCCGATCGTCATGAAACCAATTCCATCATGTGCATAAGGCCTCAGATTATCATTGACCCGAAACCCGTACGTGATGAACGATCAGATTCTTCACATAAATTTGACGAAGAGACTACAAATTCTGTCACCGAAATTCCAGATTCTGATCGAAATTCCAAAGTCGCAAAATCTACGTTTGGGCACAAATTTTAGTTGCTTTTGTTGCTCCGCGATCGTAACGGCATGCTCAGTGTAAGAACCATGCCCATCTTGCTAGTTCTAAGAACCATGCCCGTGTTGCTACCACTCCGAGTCAATGACTTCTAGTTGCAATGCTAGTCTCACCTCTTCGTCAAATTTTCTTCCCTTTTCTATCTTTATTTGAACCTTACGCTTCATCACCCTCTCGTGTGAATGTACAGTTTCTTAAGACAAGGGTGGGTCTTTCTGACCCACTTGTCTCTCAAATTAACCATAGAAGTGTTGTGCAGAAAGTAAGAGGATTGTAGGTCAAGGGAGGCGATTTCGAATCAGCTAAAGCAGCTGGGGGGCTTTCTTTGTGATCAAAAAGGGCGTCCACGCGAGCCAGCTCGAGTAAGTCCCGAACTCACATTAAATTCCTCTCTTATCAGTTGGTATACATGCCCTTTCTATCGAGCAAGGTTTTGATAGAGTGGTCTCAAACCCCGGGTTTGTCAGAAACCCAAGATACATGCTGTCAGATCATCCAGATCCAAAGGGTGAGATCGAGGAACCTAACCAGCTTGGAGACTCCATTGGGGACTTACTACCCCTTAGTCAGCTCTCTCTTGTTTGACAAGTATCCTCTTTTACTTTCTTCTATAATTTATATGGCGGCTGGGTTGTTCAACCCATTCATTTGAGTCGGGGACTTCCTTATCCCTGCACACGTGACTGTCCCAGGGAAGCAAACTGCTCAAGATGCCTTCCCTACTCTCCTCCTGAGTTAGGACTCACGGTCCGGCTCCTAGGTTCTCACCATGATCGGTGCGAGAGGGGACTCAAAAGTCCCCACCTCCCAACTACCTCGCCTTGGTGGACCCTTCTCCAAGGCCTCTTGCACCGGTGGCACATCTGCCACCACACATAGCACTCACCCTACTACTGGAAAGTCTCTTGCTGGTCATATTGCTGAGGCACACCGGAAGGCTGCCCCCATCACTTCCATGAAAGGAAAGGAAGTTATCGTCTCTCCTAAGGTTTGCCGAAAGGCAGCCCCTTATGCTCCTTCACCACCCCGAATCTCCACACTTGGAGGGTCGGCACATAGAGGCAGAGGTCCTGAGATCTTCACCCCTCGTACACATCCAAGGGCTCGTGGTCCATCCACTCGAGCCACACTTCAAGGAAACCCTCACGTTGCTTTGAGCTCACATCCAGGGCTAGGCCTTCTCGATCCGACCCCTACATGCGTCATGCTACATGCGTCATGCATTTGCTTTCCACAGCTCAGGGTAGCTAGCTCTACGCCACCTCGAGCACATGAGGGTCGACCACTCCGTTCGCCCTCCCAACACACACAGCTTCACCTTGTGAGCGATAGGCTTCTGCCGCACCCCTCATAGACACATGCTCACGGGTCTCGGCCTCCTGAGGTCGAACCCATTTATTGGGTCCGGTTGACCCCCTAGTCACCCTGACGCTAACTCTAAAGGTGCACATGCACTGTCTTGGCAGGTCCCTTTTCTGACCTCAACTCAGACAGAGTCGTGAACTAGCTCCTTCCTCTGTCACTCTCCAGACACCAGGCAAACACTTTGAGCCTGGTACTCAAAGGTTTTGCCTAAGAGTACCATCTTGAGCTAGCCTCAGATCAGCCTTGCACAAGGGCCCCACAAAGGACCTTGAGCAATGACTTGATGTCAGACAAAGGCCTCCAGCTCCAAGGCAGAACCCAGGCTGCCTTCCGTCCTTGGCCCCACTTCCTGTTCCAGCTCATAGACACAACCCTTACGTGTTCGAAGAAGGCAGGGCAGTCTAGTTCTCAAGCTCTATTTTGGAGTGAAGTCTACAGTCGTCTCAAGGTTAAGCTGTATAGAGGTCTTCAGATCCTGATCATAGAAGCCTTCAAGGCAGTCGAGGCCACCACCTTTGATGACCTTCTGCAACGTAACCCCTTTTTCCCTCTCCAAACTCCAGAGCCTGACCGAGTCCAAGTGTATTGCTGGGTTGTCACTACTCAGAAACCACGGTCCCAAGGCTGTCAAGAACCAGTCCTCACAAGATCCGCATACAAGGCTCGAGTCTAGTAAGGGCGGGCCCAACCCCTCCAGATTGACTTTCCATGCACCACTCGTGGACCTCAGCAGTCCACTGTCCTACCAGGCTCTGACCCTTTAGAGGAGACGGTTGGTGTCATGGTTATCAATGACCCAGACGATAGTCAAGAGGATCAAATGAATAAGTTTAAGGAAATGATGCAAGCCATCCTTGTAATGATGGAACGCCTAGAGGCTTCCAGGTCCCCTTCTTTGATCGATTCCCCGACTGGTGAGGGCATAGTTTCCAGGCAAACTCCTCCATCACCCTCCCAAGACAATTCTACCTCCCGCAAGGTCTCCCAAACCGACATAGATGTTATGGTTTTCGATAGCCTCAAGAACAAGGTCCCAGGCATGCAAGAGACGCCACTCTATCAAAATCCATACCCCGCGTACATAGACCATGTACCCTTTCCTCTGAACTATCAAAAGAAGAAGCGCCCTCTGTTCAACGGTATTTTGTCTCTGCACTAGCATACCGCTCACTTCTAGGAGGCCTGTCGGGAGATGGCAGTTGACGAACGACTGCTCCTTTGCCCGTTTGTTGAAACTCTTGAAGGGCCAGCCTTCTAGTGGTATGCTAGGCTGCCTCCCAACTCGGTACACACATGGCAAGAGATGGAGCAGTTGTTCTACTAATGCTTCTACGCTCAAAGCAGGACCTCAATGTTATCAATCACATAGTTAGGCTCTACAATATGCTCAAAGTAGGCACCTAACAAATCATAAAGCCAGTCCCTATAATACACTCTAAGCAGGCACATCGTTGATGTCAATCACATAGTCAAGCCCTACAATACGCTCAATGTAGGCTCTTAACAAATCACAAAGCCAGGCTCTACATTACGCTCAAAGCAGGCACCTCGCTGTTATCAATCACATAGGCAGGTCCTATAATACGCTCAAAGTAGGCACCTATCAAATCACAAAGCTAGGCCTTGCTTCTTACAAGAGGTACAATACACGAGCTGGCTCTGCTTGATGTCGCCCTTGTAGTTCTTTTGGACCTTGCCATTCCTTCGACTTTCCTTTTCTCGTGGACCCCCAGAGGGGTGGAGGCCTGTCCTTTGCTTCTCTTTCCTCAATTGATAGTCATCACAATCTTTTTCCACATTCCTGGCCAGATCCACCAATCGAAAGAAGGCCTTAAGATTGACCGAAAAAACTCTCCCTCTGATATTAGGCCGTAACCCTCTCTAGAACTTACTTGTCTTTCTAGCCTCTGTGTTGATGATATGCGGCGCGTATCGAGATAATTCAAAAACTTTGGCCACATATTGATCAACTGTCAGATTCCCTTATTGTAACTCTATGAATTCTGCCTCCTTCCTTTCGTTTATCAATTCAGGTAAATATTTTTCATTAAAGGCCTCTAGAAATTTTCCTAAGTAGGTACTATCTTCTTCTCTTCCCATGCTTGTTGGATCGAATGCCACCAAAGTTTGGCGTCCCCTTCTAACATGAAGGTACCTAGTCTCAACTTTTGCTTGTCGGAGCATTGGAGGACTCTAAAGATCTTTTCCACTTGCATTAACCATCTCTTTGCTTTCTCTACTCCCCCAAGCCCCAAGAAAGTCGGAGGATGCAACCTCTTAAACTTTTTTATCAAGTTGATGTCATTCTGGTCAGGGGTGGGGTAAACGGGGCTGACATTGCTTCCTTCGTCATCTGCGTCATGGTCCCTAAGGTATTGAGAAACTCACCGAGGGCCTCGGTGTTTTCATTACTGGAACTTGCATTATTGGCCCGCGTCCTCGACAACTTCAACCTAAGACACAAGCAGTCAGTTACTAATCTATCCCAAACTATTCTAAAGACACTCAGTTAACTAAGTAAGTGGATTCATTACCCTTGTATTGTAGTTGTGGGAATGCATGGAAACTTAGGCATATGAATGAGTAATAGAAGTGCACGCCTTTTTCAATGGAAATTTGGGGTTTTTGTTCCATAATAATTAAGAATGTAACAATGGAGTTGTGATTCTTAGGTTATGTAAGAAATGCATGTTGTATGTGTTCACATTGTGAGAAAATGGAGGTTATCATGTTCTTCATTATGAAATGATGGTTATGGAAGGCATTCTCGACACCTATTAAATGAAACTATGAAATTCTAGGAATATGGGTGTTCTTGACAAGAAAATGGAGTCCGATGGACCTTAAACTACCACCGTTGGAAAGATACACGAGCCTAGTAAAATGTTTATTTTTTCCCACTGTTGAAATTCTTTACAAAAATGAAGTTATATTTCTAAATGAGAAGGTGTGTCACGGTGGATTGTTTTTCTAGATTTGTCATTAATACTACCATGTTCATCGATTTTAACTAACAAATGTCATCCATTTTTTGGCCAAACCACAACCATTTGAAAGATCTTTGAATGGGTTAAAAGTTGCAGTTTAGAAAATATTTTGAAAATCTCCTTAGATGGAAAATTATGCTTTGTTTTATGAAGGTATGTCGCTGTGGACAGTTTTAGCAAAACCATAGATTTAAAGATTCTGATGTCATTAAATTTGATTGACTAAAATGTAACCATTTTAGCTCAAGCCCCAACCATTGGAACATGTTGTGAGTCATCTTTAATTCACATGTTGAGCACTTTTTGAGGGTCCTTTTGATTTCGAAACATTGGCATAATTTGAAAGACTTGTCACTGTCTTCACTACACAACATATTTCAGACTAAGTGTCTCTGTTCTTGGGTTCTATTAAGGGCCCAAATAAGGTCCAAATGCACTCAAACCACCCCTACTTGAAAGATAGTTGTGATTAATATAAAATCTATTTTGGAGCTATCTTCAAATTCCAAATGGAACGAAAGCTATAGCCTTGTTTTGAGTTGGATGTCACTGGCCGAATTTTTAGAAAGTGTGACATCGATACTCTGGTTCTATTATATGAGCATTGATTTTGTTATATGAGCTCTGATTCTATTATAAGAGCTTTGACTACTGTTATATGAACTTTGATTCTCTTATCTGAACTCTGAATCTGTTATATGAACTTTGATTCTGTTATATGAACTCTGATTCTGTTATATGAACTCTAATTTTGTTATTAGAAGTCTAATTCTGTTATAAGAACTTTGATTCTAGGTTATAAGAACTCCGTATGAACTTTGATTCTGTTATAAGAACCCTGATTCTGTTATAAGAACTCTTAATCTGTTATAAGAGCTCCGACTTCTGTTATATGGATTCTGATTTTGATCGCTAGACAATGGATCCTCCATTGGTAGTGAGCCCTCTGATTCTATATGTGTGAGGATGGACTTGTTGCACAATGATATATATATATGTGATATTCTATCAGACTTTGTAAGTGTGAGCATGGACTTGCCACATGATGCTTCCCTGACTCTCGATGATAGGAAGGGAGCTAGGCTCTGATTATACTTGGTCTCACCCCCCACGATTTTTTGGCACTATCCATCGGGACCCTTTTAGTAGTGTAACATCCCCTAGTGGTGAGAGAGTAAGAGGGTAGTGTCGTGCAAGGACTCAGCCTATCAAAAACCCCAACGCACGCTGGGGATGTGTGTGTGAGTAAGGACATTACAAAGTAGGACCTTTACTTGTCATTGTCCTCCCTCTTAAATGAGGGTAGAAGTCCTAAGCTCAGGATTGGCTTAGTCTGATCACTGTGGCTTCTACTTCGGGAGTTATCTACTCTGTTCTGCTTGTCTGAATTCTGTAGTTTGTAAGATTACCTAATTATAACTATGATATGCAAGTAATGCTCCGTTAATTGATTTTGATTCTTATATATGGTCTTTATGTGCACTCTGATATGTGACCTTACTCTGTATGAAAAATACGATTTCTGATGAACTATGAGCATGTTAACATGTATATCCTGATAGTCAGGAATGCAAGGCTAGTGATCTTCTTACTAGGAATTTAGCTCATTCGATCTTAATTTCATAACTGTAGAGTAAAGGGTGGAGGCAGCTGTGCTTACGGTGGGTGGAAGTTTTTGAGGGCTTGAAGCTTGAAATCAAAAAATTTGAGAAGTTGTCTTATGAAGACTTTCGTAGTATGTTTTGGTGATTTCAGGGATATGATGTATTCCTCATTTTGTGTATCTTTTGGGTCAATAGTGCCTTAACGATCTTGTAAAGACTTTGATTTGGGAACAAATGAATTGGATGTACATTTGGGATTGATAATTGTTAGATGTATGGATTTGTTTTAGTTTTCTTTCGTGGTTAGCTCTCAATTTCGTGTTTCATGCGTTGAGCCACTCTCACCTGAGTGACATTCGTGACCTCCGGTGGCAATCCACGCTGTGTCACCCTCCGGTAGGGGTTAGGGAGCGGGGTCGTGACAGACTTTATATTGATAAACTGTACCATTGTCACATATGGATAGCACCACAGATGTATAATGCTAGACCTACTTACTGGGCTGTATAGCTCATCCCATTATTTCTCATCTACTTGTAGATTGATAGTGGCATGTACAGGGATGGGAGTTCGTATTTGGCAGCTGGATACAAAGCTAGTGTTTTTGAAGAAGGTGCTTACACCTCCTTTGTGTGTAGGCCGTTTGGCTCTGGTTTTGTTTTGTGTTTGGTGGATATGTGTAATATTGGGCCTTGATGCCCCGAAATGAATGTAATATTTTGGAAGATTTTTATATTATGAATTTTAGTGTGCAGAGTTTTTCCTTACTCTTATGTCAGTTAATCTTGTCGCTTTAGGTCTATTCCATGGTTTGCTCGATTTTTGAATATAAAGCCGTTGGGTCCACTCCTACTTCAGTGACAAACGTTACATTAAATCACAAACCCGTGCTCAATCGCTCGTCGCCACATAAGGTACAGTGGTCGGAGGTGGGGTTGTGACAGTTATGGTATCAGAGCAGCCAGGAGAGGATTCTTAGCCTTGGAAGTTTAGGAGAGTCCTTAGATTTGTTTTTGGGTAAGCTTGTGACTAAGTGTTCTTGTGACTAGGTTAAAAGATGTCGAGAGCTCGTAATCGCAACGCGAGCTCTAGTAATGACAACATCGAGGCATTCAGCAAGTTTTACAAGACTTTGGGGGCTATGACCCAAATGATGAAAGAATCGATGCCAACCCAGTCTACCACTACACCAGAGCTGAATGACAGTAGCCTCATTGAGAGGTTTAGGAGAATGGCACCCTCAATTTCTTTGGGGCATGGAGGAGTGGAGAAGGCTGAGCGGTGGAAGAAATAGATAGAGAAAATTTTAGAGGTGTTACACTGCTCGGATGAGCAAAACGTTAGACTTGGGGCCTTTATGCTGGAAGGGGAGGAAGAATACTGGTGTGACTCAGTAAAGCATGCTTGGAGCGAGACAGGGAACGAGGTCACCTGCGAAAACTTCTTGACAGCTTTTGATGCGAAGTACTTCCCCGATTTAGTAGAATTTATTGAACTCTAGCAAGGGAGTATGACTGTGGAACAATATGTCACTCGTTTTGCAGAGCTTTCTAGGTATGCACCCCACATCATAAATACCTAGGCGTGAAAGGCCGCTAAATTGAAAGGGGCTAGCGACCAGATATCAAGAGTAGGGCGATGTCGACCAATATAGACTCGTACACGTCGATGATAGACCATGTTCAGAAGATTGAAAAAGATTTCGAGGATCGCAGGTTAAGAGATGAAGGAAAAAGGAAAATAGTGTCGTTGAGGAAGTTTGAGAAGAAACCCTGACAGTCTTCTAGGAGAAATGCTAGAGTGAGACCGTACTCACGTAACCCAAGAATTCTCAGGAGTTTTCTGGGCAATATAGACAATGATCGATGCCCGATTTGTACTTATTGTTGGAGATGCAGCCACACTACAACATAATGCTACCAGAAGAAGAATGTTTGTCTGAAATGCGGCAAGCTTGGCCACTGGGCGTAGGACTGGACAATGATGAAGACCGAGGATCGCCTGAAGACCCAAGGATGAGCGTTCACACTCACTGAACAAGAGGCTAAGGCATCCACCTTGGTGATCGGAGGTATGCTCTCAATTTGTGGTATTAATGCTAAAGTCTTAATTGACTCTAAATCCTTTTATCATTTGTTGCACCCCATTTTGCTCATTGCATGAATGCTGCACCTGCATGTCTCTATTACATTTTAGTGGTATGTGCACCGGTGGGAGACTCTATGGAAACTGATAAAGTATATAACCATGTAAGATGACTATTGATGGTGTGACCAGGCAGTAGACTTGATCCACCTATATATTAAAGACTTTGATATAATTCTAGGCATGGATTGGTTGTTTATACACCATGCCACTGTTGACTGCCATGAAAAGACTGTATCCTTTAAACGTCTGGATCAAGAAGAAGCACACCTTGAGGGCATTAGGGATACTTCTCCTCTGCACTTTATCTCTGCCCTCCTGGCCTCTCGCCTCTTGGCTAAGAGATGTGTAGGATAACTGGCACATGTGGTGGAGAATTAGGATGTTCAGATGCTTCCTAGATGACTTTGTAGTGGTGTTTATCGATGATATCTTGATGTATTCAAAAAGTCGGGAACTGCATGAGCAACATCAAAGGATGGTCTTGCAAATTTTGAAGTCGGAAAGATTGAATGCTAAGTTGAGCAAGAGCGAGTTTTGCCTCCCCAATGTAGCTTTCCTTGAACACATTATTTCTAAAGATGGGATCACGATCGACCCCTCTAAGATCGAAGTTGTCCTTTAGTGGGAAAGGCCAACAAATATGACTTAGGTTTGTAGCTTCCTGGGACTGACAGGGTACAATAGGCGCTTTGTGGAAGGATTCTCAAAGATAGCGCTCCCCTTAACTCGGCTAAACCAGAAGAATGCAAAATTTGTATGGCCAAAGGAGTATGAGAGGAGTTTCTAGGAATTTAAGAAGAGATTAGTCGCAGCCCCAAGATTAGTCTTGCCTAAAGGAAATGAAGACTTTGTTTTTTATACCGATGCATCCCATAAAGGACTTGGATGTGTACTTATGCCGAGAGATATAGTTATTTCTTATGCCTCCAGGCAGCTAAAGCTGCATGAACAAAACTTTCCCACTCACGACTTGGAGCTCGCGGCAGTAATGTTCGCATTAAAAATCTTGAGACACTACCTCTATGGTGCCAAGTTTAAGGTGTTCACGGACCACAAGAGCCTCAAGTACCTTTTTTCCCAAAAAGAGTTAAACATGAAGTAGAGAAGATGGATGGACTTATTGAATGATTATGATTGTACAATTGATTACCAGCCACGCGAGACTAATGTGATAGCCGGCGCTTTAAGTCGAAAAGCTGTGGTCTCTGTGGCACATTTGATGGTTCGAGAAATGAAGCTATTAAAAAATGTGGTGAACTGGCACCCATGTCATCCCCGTAGCAAAGGCGAAGGAATGATGTCATGCTTAAGAATGGAACCCCAACTCCTTCAGCAAATTCGAGCGGGCCAAATATCCTCAACTGACAAAAATCTTTGAGGAAATAAGAATGGCAAGAAAAGGAGATTTCTTTATGAGCAGTCTTGACTTTTTAAGGTTTAGAGGCCGAGTGTGTGTTCCTAATGATGAGAAGATAAAAAGGGTCGTCCTAAAAGAAGCACACCACTCCCGCTACACGATACACCCAAGGAGTACAAAGATGTACCAAGATTTAAAACAGACCGTCTGGTGGAACAACATGATGCGAGATGTGACACAGTTTGTCGCTAAGTGTTTGACATGCCAGCAAGTGAAGGTAGAACATCAGATACCTGCAGGACTATTACCGCCCTTACCCATTCAAAAATGGAATTGAGAACACATCACGATTGACTTTGTTTCTAGATTACCAAGATCAAGTACAGGGAATGATAATTTCTGGGTTGTGGTGGACTTATTAACTAAGGTTGCTCACTTCTTACTGATTCGCATGACCTATACTCTGGATAAACTGGCCTAGTTGTACTTCAGAGAAATTGTGAGATTGCATGGAGTACCCATTAGCATTGTGTATAGGGACACTAGATTCACCTCGATATTTTGAGCATGTCTACAGACTGCGTTGAGAACCGAACTTACATTTAGCACCACCTGTCACCCCCAGACAGATGGACAGCTGGAAAGAAACATTCAAACCATGGAGGACATGTTAAGGTCATGTGTCACTGAATTTAAGGGAAGAATTTGCCTACAATAATAGAATTTGCCTACAATAATAGCTTCCAAGCCAGTATTTAGATGGCACCTTATGAGGCCCTGTATGGAAGAAACTGTATATTGCCCGTCTGTGGGCGAAAGAAGATTACTAGGACCAGAAATACTTTAGATGACTTTTGAGGAGAATTCCTTGATTAGAGAGCGACTCAAGATAGCCCAAAGTCAGCAAAAGAGCTACACCGATAATCATCGGAGAGACCTCGAGTTTGAAGTAGAGGTGTTTGAACGTTTTTTTCATCACTTTGGTCCCCAGGAGGTAGCAAGTCAGTAAAGCTAACAAAATAGTGAAAATTTGAGACAGTCTCATAATGGCACTAGAATTAGTCAAGATCGCCATCAGCACTCCAAAATACCATCTGCCACATTTTATCGCTATCATACATGTCCAAGGTAGTGAACTCAACGAAGCAATTTAAGCAAATTCAGTCTCTAATGCCTTGAAATGGACATTACAACTGGAACTACATTTTCGATGTCTCAAATCACTGTGGGGCCACTACCATTAGATTCAGTACAGTCAAAAATCCCTTTAGGCCAAGTTTCGGCTTAATCAGATACTCCAGAATAAAGATATGAGCCAAATATTGAAACAAGAGAGGTCGCACACTATTCTTGTGTGGCCTCAATACACCAAAATACCATTAAAGGTGACTGTTTTACAGTCACAAGCAGTCACTTTTGAGGCCTGCAACTAAGTTGTTCCAAGTCAGATTGTTCCCAAATTTGGTGAGCGTATTCGTCTCATCAAGGCAAACAATTTGATATGTCGAGCAAGGAGAAAACCTAGAGAGAAGGTATCGATCCATGAAGAAGTTGTAGAAAATTCAACAGCGACACGCCTCACTCGGTAGACTAAATCTCGACCCTCGCTTAATGGATCGACACGATACCAACTTCATTGTGTGCATAAGGTCCAAGGCTATCACTAGTCCGAACCTCGTACATGATGGACGGTCAGATTCCATCCACGAAGCCGACAAAGTGACTGAAATTTTGATAATCGGATTCTAAATTCTGACAAAAACTCAAAAGTTGCGAAATCTTCGTTCATCCCGTTTATTGCCTTGAAATTGTGATAGCATGCTCAGTGCACTATGATGAAGAAATCACAAAAAAACATTAAGGAACGATCGCACTATTGATTCAAAGATTTTAAGATTCAAACAAATTTCAAGTCTCGCGATCATGGCTCAAAAACATGTTTCATGGCTCGCAGTTGGTATCAAAAGGATCGCCATACCGAGCCCTACAAGAAAACAATAATCTTTCCATTAAACGACCATCAGAACACCCTTGGTTCAGTCATGGGAGATCACGTAAGATCTCGAGCAGCAGCAGGAACTGTTTTGAAATTCCACGCATTGTTAGGTAGGGGCAAAACAGTCCGTTTGCACCCATGTTTAGAATATATTTTAATTCAATTAAATATAAATTTTCAGCAATGAGTTCTAATTTTGATCAATCCATCCATGTTTGGGCAAAATTCTATATAAACAGGTACTGCCTCAATGTTAAAGAAGACTAAAAGGTCTCTCAATGTTTGATTCATTCTAGGAGGATTCAATAAAATTTCGATTCTTTGCTTAAGCATGTGAGTATGTTTTGGAGAGAGAAAGAGGAGAGAGAATAAAAGGGCTGATACTCTTCAAGCAAGTAACTTTCTCTCTCCTCCCCTCTCTCTTCTTCTCTCTTCTCTCTCTTTCTATTTCTCTCTCTCTTTCTCTTTCTTTCTCTTCTCTCTCTCTTTCTCTGTGTCTCTGTTCTCTTTCTCTCTTTATCTCTTTCTTTATCTTTCTCTTTCTCTTTCTCTTTATCTCTCTTCTCTCTCTTCTCTATCTCTTTCTCTTTCTCTCTCTTTCTCTCTCTTCTCTCTCTTTCTCTTTCTTTATCTTTCTCTTTCTCTTTCTCTTTATCTCTCTTCTCTATCTCTTTCTTTTTCTCTCTCTTTGCTCTCTCTCTTTCTCTCTCTTCTCTCTTTCTCTCTTGTCTCTCTCTCTTTCTCTCTCTTTCTCTCTCTTCACCCTCTTCTCTCACTCATTCTCTCTCTTTTCTCTCTCTTTCTTTCTCTTCTTTCAACTGGCGAGGCCCAATGCCGGTTGGTCTTCTCTATCTTCTTCTTTCGACTGGTTAGGCCTAGCATCAGTTGGTCTTCTCTATCTTCTTCTGACTAGTGGCGAGACCTAGT
The DNA here is from genome assembly GCF_054954075.1 of Amborella trichopoda. Lineage (NCBI taxonomy): Eukaryota > Viridiplantae > Streptophyta > Magnoliopsida > Amborellales > Amborellaceae > Amborella > Amborella trichopoda. The sequence continues at coordinate 24,800,547 of NC_142347.1, read as the reverse complement.
GTCGGTTGGTTTTCTCTATCTTCTTCTTGCAACTGGTGAGGCCTAGCGTCGGTTGATCCTCTCTATCTTCTTCTGTTAACTGGCGAGACCAAGCGCATGTTCGTTTTCTCTCGCTTCTTTTATCAATCGACGAGGTCTTGCGTCGGATGGTCTTCTCTCTTCTTCTATCAGTCAGTAAGACTTAATGTAGGTTGATTTTCTCTCTCTTCTTCTATCAACCGACAAGACCTAGTGTCAGTTGGTCTTCTTTCTCCTCTATCAATCGGTGAGACTTAATGTCGATTGGTCTCCTCTCTCCTCTCCTATCAGTCGGTGAGACCTAACGCTGGTTGATCTTCTCTTTCTTCTTCTATCAGTCAGCGAGACTTGGTGTCGTTAGTCTTTTCTCTGCTCTTTTGTCAGTCGGTGAGACCTAGTACTGACTGGTTTTCCCTCTCTTTTTCTGTCAGTTGGCGAGACTTAGCTCCAGTCGATCCCCTTCATCTCTTCTCATCTAACACTGCCGGTGAATCCTAACACCGACTGCTTCCTCTCTCTCCCATCTCCTAAAATAGTCAATAATGTCTAGCGCCGACTGCATCGCCTCTTCCTTATTCTCCCTCCTCTCTTCCTTCTTTTCTCTCCTTTCGTCTATTCCCTACTTCTCTTTAATCATTTCTCGGTTACTCTTTCGTTCAACCAAATGAGATTGAGGTTAGCATCTCATGGCGGTTCTATCATCTAGACGTAATGTTGTTGTGTCAGGTTTGTGTGGCCCGCTATACTGCCATGACAGACTGACCATCATTCTTAGCTAGTCAATATTGGCAATAGCGTTCTCGTGAGTCGGTCTCTGTTACCGAGCTCGTTTCGTCACCATGTTATGCCAATCCTCCACTAGCTTAGTCACTGTCCTGATCTTATCGCTTGGTCGAATTCATCTCCCCCCCCCATCTTTCTTTCTTGTTTTTGAATACGCATGCTTGTGTATGTTCATTAAAGAGGAAAAGGGTGAGGCCTGACCCACCTGTCCCATAACCTTTTTCATATATGTGTGTGATTGCATGAAAGTAGAAAATTAGAAGAATACAAGCCAAGGGAGCGATTCCGAACCAGTTTTATTACTGGGGGGAATTCTTCGTGATCTAATAGGGCGCCGACGCGAGTCAGCCCGAGTAAGTCCCAAACCCACCTCTAAATTCCTCTCTCACATGAGTAAATCCCGAACCCACCTTTAAATTCCTCTCTCACATGAGTAAATCCCGAACCCACCTTTAAATTCCTCTCTCACATGTTGGTAACATTTGCCCCCTTTTTCGAACGAAGTTCCCAAGAGAGAGATCTCACAAATGTCCCGGGTCTCACCTTAAACCCGAGACACGTGCCATCCAATCCTCCTGAGATTCGGATGGCGAGATCGAGGCACCTAACCAACTTGACGACTCCATTTGGGACTTACTACCCCTTAGTCGAATCGTTCTTATTTGGCTAGTTTTTCTTTATCTGCTTTCATTCTCTTTTCACATTCACTTATGGATGTTGGTTTCCGTAACCCATTTATCCTGATCGGGGATTTTCTTATCCCCTTATTCGAGAGTGTCCCTAGGGAACATGGTCCTTCGACTTCGTTTCCGACCATCCTCTTGAGCAAAGATCGCTTGTCTAGCTCCCAAGTCTTAACTTAGATCAGTGTGAGGAGGAACTTGAAGGTCCCTCACTCCCCATCTCTTCACTCTGGTGGAAACTCCACAAAGGCACCTTGCATGGGAAGCACTTATGTTGCCCCACACAACATCCACCCAGCCACCGGCAAGTCACTTGCCTGTCATGTTTCTGAGGTATGCCGGAAGGCTGCCCAATCCCTTTCTACAAAAGGCAAGCAAGTTTCCATTGCTTTTGCGGGTCGCCATAAGGCTACCCCTCGCATTCTTACACCATTGGTCTCTATCCCTAGAGGCTCAACACATCGACAAGGCCCGTGGGTAACCCACTTGAGTCACACCTCGGGGCAACCCTTCTATTGCCTCGAAACCGTGTTTAAGATCGAACCTTCCAAGGTCAGATCCCGTGCATGCCACTCATGTGCATCTCACTGCTCGGGGCAACGCTGTTATTGAGCCAACCCAAGTACACAGGGTATGACCTTCTCGTCCTTCTCTTATGCACACACACGCGCATCCTGTAAGGGGCAGGCCTACACCTATTCTCCTGCAGACACCTCCTCGTAGTTGTCAGCCTCTTAAGGCAAGTTCACTTGCCCGATCCTGGGTTGAACCTCAGGTCTCCCGTAATCCTTCTTCAAGGGGCACACGTACGTCGCCATCTCAGACGGCCCCTCGTCCTCTACTTTGGCCTCCTCATGAGTCGACCCTGCTCCTGCCTGCTCCTCCTTCATCGACCAAGCACCTTCAGCCTTAGTACTCAACGATTTTCCCCAAGAGTACCATCATGAACCAGCCCCAACAGTTTGGTCATAGCTTTGTATCTCATAAGAGAGCTCGAGGCATGGACCTTATGGAAGATTGAGTCCTTCATCCTTCCCAGCCCAAGATGACGCCAGTTCTTGGCCCTCATCCATTGTTGCACCTGATGGAGACAACTTTCTCCTGTGCAGAAGGAATTGACCAGCTGCAACCTATATTACTGTTTTCGTGTGAGGTCCATCAAAACCTCCCATGGCATAACCATTCAAGAGGAGGACGAAATGGCAGGTATCCTCTACACCCTCTTCATTAATGCTTTTGGAAGGCATAATCACACTAAAGCAAGAAAGGCAACCCCTTCATCTTGTTAAGGGGACTGAAGATTATTGGTGTCCATACCATCAGATAAGAGGTCATTATCTGCCAGAATGTACAACTTTGCTTGACATATTCGCAAAGAAGATGCGAGAGTGTTAATAATTTTACAACCTCCCCGTAAGTGATCCCCAAATAACTTCATCATTGGGGTAAGAAGATCTCACAAGGCAGGACCTTCCGATCAATGACTCAGACTCTGCCGAACCCTTGACTTCCCAACCATGGATGATCTACAATGGCCAAAGCAGACTCAAGTCTTTGAGGTAAGAAGTGCTTCGCCAAGCCAGAGCTGAACGCGAAGCTAGTGAGACAAATCAAATGGAACCTCAGAAAATTAGAAAGTGACGGGACCCAAAGTCTGCTCATCGAAGGAACAAGACCGCTCAACGCACTGTCAAGCAGAAATTTCTCAGGCCCCTTCCTCCGTTGTCAACTTTGCTAGACTTCATCCCCGGCACGATCCTTTTTCCTTCTTCATCCTGTCAAGAAGACGTCCCCATGCCATCTTCCACTCAGAAAACGTCCAATGAGGGTTACAATGTTAAAGGCACTCCCCAACAGTCTAAGCAAGGGAACGACCCAAAAGGTCCCCAGCACACATCCAATGAGGGTGACGACATTAAAAGCACTCCCCAGCTGTCCAAGCAAGGGAAAGACTTAAAAGATCCCCTTCACCCGTCCAACTTTGGTGATGTCGTAAAAAGCTGCCCATATCAGTTTAATGAGGGGAACGACCTTAAAAGTCCCCCACATTCTAAACCTACTCCTCCTTCATCTCTTGCTTCTCATTCTTCCTTGTCTACGTCTCCTGCAAGTACAACCTTCATATGTCTGGACTTCGATTCTGTCGATAGAGAGCTTGAGGGATCGAACATAACTAAGAGGCAACAGAAGAAATTGAGAAAGACCTTGGCGCAGGCATTAGGATTCTTAACAGTTGCCAATGCCCTGGCAGTTAAGGCCAAGGCAGAACCACCTTCATTAAAGGAGCGAAAGAAGTGTAAGCCAAAGAAACCCCAGTGGCCACCTGAGCCTAACTTTGAGCAGAGATTGAGAGAGTCGAGGAGGCAAAGTTTCTACTCTCAGGAAACTTGCCACATGATACAACTCTGTGAAGCACCAACCTGTGCGGGCAAAACACTGTAGATAGCTGCTCAAAGACCGAGTCATTTGCATCGACATACTTCTTGCATTACAATCATTCAATCAAAAGATCCCTAAAAACAATGACGAAGAGTTGCAAGAGGCTCTAGAAGAATTGGAAATACGTGGTCAGGCCACAGTTGACAAACTCGAAGAAATAAATCTTGGAGATGAAGCAGACTCCAGACCTACCTTCATTTCAACAATAATGTCTCTAGATGAGAAAGACGAGTTCATTGCCTTCTTGCAAAAGAACTGGGATGTCTTTACTTAGCATTAACATGAGATGCCCGATTTAGACCCTCAAGTCGTCGTTCACCGTCTCGACATTGATCCGACTGTCAAACTTGTCAAATAGAAATCAAGAAGAATTAGGCTTGATCTCGAAATGCAGATACATGCCGAGGTAACCAAACTTTGACAAACAGGTTTCATCTGTGAAGTCAATAACCGAAAATGGTTAGCAATTGTCGTTCCAATCAAGGAGAAGAATGGTCAAATCAGGGTCTGTATTGACTTTCGCGATTTGAATACTGCTTGTCCCAGGTATCACTTTCTGTTACCCTTCACCGAGATGCTCATCGACTCCACAGCTCATTGCCAAATCTTTTCCTCCATGGATGGATACTCCAAGAATAATTTGATAAGGATGGCGCCTGAAGATGAAGAGGCCACAACATTCTTAACTCCGAAAGGGGTCTTCTATTACACAATGATACCTTTTTGATTAAATAATGCCGATGCCACATACTAGAGAGCAATGACGACCATTTTCCCAGAGATGATGCACAAAGAGGTGGAGTGTGATGTGGATGACTTGGTGGTAAAATCCAAAGAGAAGGATGCTCATATGAGAGATCTTGGAAAGGTGTTCAAATGCTTGCGTCTCCATCAACTAGAAATGAACCAGATGAAATGCGCTTTTGGCTTGCGTTTGGGAAAATTCTTGGGGTTCATCGTTAGACATCGTGGGCTTGAAGTTCAGCTAGTTAAGATCAAGCCCATCCAAGAAATCTCGTCACCGACTTCACTTCGAGAACTGCGCTCCCTCTAAGGGCAACTGACATACATTCGTAGGTTCATCTCGAACCTCTCAAGTCGTTGTAAACCCTTTAGACACCTACTAAAGAAAGATACACCATTCATCTGGGATGAAGCATGTCAAGCAGCCCTTGACGACATTAAGCATTATTTACTCAACCCTCCAGTACTCTCTACACCAGTACTGGGAAAGCCCCTCATTTTATACGTGACTGCTTTAGACAAGTCACTCGGAGCATTGTTGATACAAAACAATGAAGAGGGAAAAGAGACTGTGTTATATTACCTCAGCCACAAAGAGCTCAGTCCCCTCATTGTCATGACTTGGGGCCACGGGAGCAGCAACCTCTTGGTGCTCGGGCACATCATCAACTTTAGGCTCTTCTCCTCCAGCCATAGCCCCTGCCTCGATCAAGGCACTAAACTCCTCATGCATGGCCACATTGACATCTGAGCCTTTATTTGGAGCATTTGCTTCAGGCTTTCATCCTCCTCCATCTCCACCCAAGCCGCCTTAGACTCAGGAACTACCCCTGGACTTATGGTGTCACCCTAAGATCCAAAGTCCCCTCCCGATCAGAACCAATGCCAATAGGCTCATAATTATCAGAGTCGTCTACCTCAGTTTTTGAAGGAAAGAAAACATTTTAAAAGAAGCAGAAGATGGTTCAGAAAGCACAAAAGGTGATATTAGAAGAATTCTTAAAAGATCAGAGGAGAAAGGGCTACCTCCTGATTCTGACACCACATGAAGCTTGTCACACTTCTGCCTCCGAATACACCCACTATCTGAAGACGTTGCATGGGTGTCCGCAGAAGTCGGGCACTTTTATTTCTTTTCCCCTACTGGAGTAAGAGCAGTCGCCTCAAATCCCCCTCCTTGAGAAGACCTTCCAGCCAATTTGTCGTGGAGATCGCTCCCGATTAGGGCATTCAGGTCCTATGATGGACTCTTCTCATAACCAAGGACTTGTCGCCCCTCATCCCATTCGAAGATCGAGCTAAGATTGTCGAAGACACTCCTAGTCATCGTCTTCATTGCAAGAAACTATGGCGAGGCCTCATCAGTAGCTATCTAACGAGGAAGCCCAAATCCCGCCAGTTAGACGGATAATCCAAGGAAAACACCATGTCGGGAGCAAGAGCATCCGCTAGCATCCTTTGTCGGGCTTCCTTGCTCCAATTGCCATTCACCCTTTTCTATGGGTGATCCTTATCCCAATAGCCCTTACTGGTGATTCTCCACTAGTACACATACGACTTGGTTGTTCAAACTCTCCTACCAAAGTGAGCTAGCACATATTTACTAGTCTTTGTCATTTAAAGACACATGGACCAACCAATCTGTATATGATTCGGCAGCCAACACTCTTGAAAAGCTCCAAACTCTTCTGCCCTCCCCTTATACACCTTACTTTGGTGCTTCTTGAAGAATACCGAAAAGGGGTAGCCATGGTCAAGCCTGTGCTGACAGGCGAAGCGGTGGGGAAAATACCCCTCTAGTTAGGCACTGTGTGGGGTCCGATAAGGTAAGACTCCCGTTCTGATGCTCAACATGAACATGAGTTCCTTAATCTTTGTTGGGGCACCATCCAGTTCCGTTCCCAATTCATCAACGAAAGCACGGTTGGTGAAGCTGCCAACTGGAAAAGTGACTCTCCTCATGTTCAAAGAATCATTCTCAAACAGACCCCGAGCCTCCCCTAGGGTATGGAAGATAGCCCTCTAATTAACAATCTTCATCAGGAAGGGCCACAATTTATTTCCTGAGCACTGATGCTTGACATAGGTGTTAGGGAAATAAGCCCCTAGCCACTCGTACACATAATGCACAGGGAACAGAGTTTTAAAATCTTTAGGAATAGCTTCTCGTCCTACGATGTCGTTCCCTCCCTCTTTACCCTTATAGGCTTTTCCATTTGAGATAGCCCCCAAGCCATGGTATATGTTGCATAGAACTGCCTAGGCAAGGGCATACTCACGCCCTCTGGCCATGTCGCACGCCACGTATAGTACCCCTGGACGAATGTCGTCCCCCCAACCAGGGAACACGAATTTTCACAAGAATAAGGCCAGGTAGGCGGCAGAGAAGACACGGTCATCACCGGTCTCGAGTTGATATATGGGAGGTGTCTCTATTGCAATTGCCTTCCCTTTCCCCTTCGGAGTACCCTGACCACCCTCAGGGTAATCCCCACAAAAGAATTTCACCCATTCTGTAAAGGTGACGCTTCCATTGGTAGATCAGCTTACAATTCCCTGATAGGCCTCAAAGATCTTTGGAAGACTGGTCGGTGGCTCTTCACCCCTCAAGTTAACACTACCGAAGATGACTGAGTTTGACGGCACAAAATCATTATACATGGCTCCGAGCATCGGGAGACCTCCAATAAAGTGAATATCCAGTAAAGAGATTCTTGCTTTGTCATGACCAAGAAGCCAAGTATTTCTTAGATGGCTCCATATCTCCAGCAATACCTTTATTGTATTAGAGCAACGATCGAAGTAGCTGCTCGAACATTGGACTGTTGCTCATAGCGAAGCACGCTCAAGAACGCTTTCATACGAAGCCAATACCTTGACAGTCCAGGAAGAGTATCCCTTCAAGTATTGGTGCTCTCCCAGAATCCAGAGGGCGTTTTTCGACCACCTTAGTAATCCCTTTGCCTGAACTATTCGCTTCCTCAAGGTGGGCAAGTTCTCTCTGGATGCATACAGTGAAGAAGTGCCATCCCTTCTTCAATACAAAGATTGCCATCATTGCCCTCCGACACTTCAAAGCATATGGGGTTAGTAATGAAAGTGACGCTAAGAGGCCACTCTGGCTGGTACACCGGCTGGGTCAGCCAAATGGGTTCACCCCTTCATAAAACTTCACTCGTAAAATCATGAGAGTCGATTTCCCCTTCCCTTGGGAGACTCTTCACATCGAGGGTTATGTAGGAAGAACCAGCCATTACAAAGGACTTAATTGTTCACTCCTAAAAAGTTGCTAAGGCACTAGAACAGCGCCGGTTCAGTCTGTCCAACACTCAGCGTCGGTTGAACCTCTCAAACACTTAGCGTTGGTGAGCTCCTCAAGTGCCCAGCGCCAGTCGCGTGTTAAAGATTAGCGTCGGGTGAGTTTGTCGAACACTCAGGGCCGGTTGAGTTTCTCAATAATCAGCACCCGTTAAGCACCAACAACTAACACTGGTTGAGTCTTTCAGCACTAAGCATCGGTTCAAATTGTCAACACCCCAGTGCTAGTTGAGTTTTTCAAAGGCTAGTGCCGGCTGAGAGCAAATCACTCACACGTGCCACGAATCCTAATCATGACACCTCGAATTCAGTTGCGCCGACTGACAGCCATCACCACGTCCTTCGACGCTGCCTCACACACGAGTGACTGATAACTGTACGCTCTCTAAGGATGACAGTTCACCTCCAACAACCGTACGCTACGCCTTCTGCAGGTTTACGTCCAACCTCATGTGACCGTTCAATTTCTGCCGGAATTGCTCCCACAAAGCCAAAAACTCATGGGAAAATTCACGCCAACTAATTTTGGCTTGGACTTCACCAGAACCTCATTGGGAAACCTCTGTGACACCACTAACAGTGTCAAAAAGTGGAGATAACCTGGGTAAACCTATTGAATGTGCATGGAAACTTATGCAACACCATGACCAGTGTCGAAAAACTTCCACAATCGTCGGCAAACCCCTTAAAAATCCCCAGAAAGATCTCAAGACATGCGAAAATACTCATTGATGTGTTTCTCGCCTCTTCCAATTAGAAAAATGACAGTCGTAGCCTCCTCTTCTTCCCGTAAAGATTCTCAGAAAGCTCTCCGTCCCCCGTCGCTTTCTCTGCAAACGCACTGAATTCATGGCAAAGTTTGTTTGCCAAAGGGTCTTTTCTGCATAAACTTCACTAGAATCTTGCTGTCTAGCGAATGTTCTTCCTTACAGAAACTGTTGCTGAGCTCCCACTGCTCCTCGAAACTTTAACCGGGCACACCTTCTCCTCACTGTTGAAGAAACCAGATGCTTAAAGTTTTTACCCTTGGCAAAAAATAAGGGAAAACGGAATTTTACCACCTTATATAGCCTACGCTACCCTCAAGTGCCCCTCACAAACTCAAAATTACAGTTGCGTCCAAGGGAAGCCAAGCAACAACGAGCCGGGTCGATCTCAACCCGAGTCCTGAAGTAACTCTCATCCCCAATGCTGGGTGAGTTTCTAAATACATCCTTAGAGCCGGGTGTGTTCCAAATACGACCCTAGCGTCAGTGGACTTAGCGCCTAGTTTGTTTTAAAATACATCCTTAGTGCTGGTTGACTTAGCGTCAAGTGTGTCTCCAAACAACGCTAACACCGGTGAACATAGCGTCGGATGTGTTTCCAAATACGACCCTAGCACCGGTTGACTTAGCGTTGGGGGTGTTTCCAAAAACAACCTTAGCACCGGTTGACTTAGCGTTGGGGGTGTTTCCAAAAACAACCTTAGCACCGATTGACGTAGTTTCAGGTGTGTCTCCAATATGACCTCAGCCTGTTGTCTTCAGATAATACCACTGGTCATTCACAACAACAGCTGAACAGTGCCGGGTGTGTTGTGAGAACTCAGCATCGGTTGAATATTCGCCATAAAACCATTAGTGTTGCACATGGCGCCAACCATATTTGAAGTACTGTATGCCCTACCACTATCCCAAGTGGAGTAGTACCCAAGCCCGGATGTATCACTCCTAGTGGACTTACACCTAAAACTGTGACTTCCCCAATGGAGTCAGGAGGTGTCCCTCATCCCCCACTTGAAGTCACACCCATACTATGGCCCATCATCCCCAGTGAAGTTAGGGTAATTTTTACTTCCCTAATCTCCAGTGGGTTAGCTTCACACTAACCTACCTTATCCCTAGGGAGTTGGGTTACCTGTCATAAGTCAATTCTCCATAAAGTCTCATTTGTCACCCCAGGGAGTAACACTTACCCCCCAATCGCCAGTGAAGTCCGCTTCTGTTAGCCAACCTTCATCAAGTCATCATTTCCATCTGAGCCATCTGCTTATGTATGGCCTTAACAGTTTTATCCCTAGGGGCTCAAATTGCCATCCACAGACCTATTCCCCATGGAGGTCCCCCGACATGGCGATCCAGCCTCGGTCCATAGTGCATGATTCTAAACTGCTCAGCCTCGATCCAGATTGCATGTCCCTAAACTGCTTAGACTTGCTCCAAACTGCATGACCCTAAACTGCTCAGCCTCGGTCCATACTGCATGACCCTAAACCGCTTAGCCTCGGTCCATACTGCATGACCCTAAATTGCTCAGACTTAGTCCATACTGTATGACCCTAAACTGCTCAACCTCGGTTCATACTACATGACCCTTAACTGCGCAGCCTCGATCCATCATGCATGACCCTAAACTGCGCTTCCTCGGTCCATATTGCATGTCCCTAAACTGCTCAGCCTCAGTCCATACTGCATGACCCTAAATTGCTCAGTCCCGATTCATACTGCATGACCCTAAACTGCTTAGCCTCGGTCCATACTGCATGACCCTAAATTTCGTAGCCTCGATCCATACTGCATGACCCAAAGCTGCTCTGCCTCGATCCATACTGCATGACCCTAAACTGCTCGACCTCAATCCATACTCCATGACCCTAAACTGCTCAGCCTCAGTCCATATTGCATGATGATAAAAACTGCTCAGCCTGGGTCCATACTGCATGACCCTAAATTGCTCAGCCTCAGTCCATACTGCATGATAATAAAAATAGCTTAACCTCGGTCCATACTGCATGACCCTAAACTGTTCAGCCTCGGTCCATACTGCAGACCCTAAACTGCTCAACACCATATTCTGAACTATATAACCTTAAACTATAGTGGAGGTCTAGTTGCACGACCTTAAATTGTATGACTTTAAATTACATAACCATGGTCCAGCTATATGACTTTAAACCATTGTACACGTCCTAGTCGCATGATGATAAAAGGCCCAGCACCATGGTCCAAACTATATGACCTGAAACTGAAGCGGAGGTCCAGTTGCACAACCTTAAATTGCATGGTCCTAGTTGTATGACTTTAAACTTCTGGTCCAACTGTTTGACCTTAAACAATAGTACACGTCCTCGTCGCATGACGATAAAAGGCTCAACACCATGGTCCGAACTATATGACCTGAAACTGTAGCATAGGTCTTAATGCATGACCTTCAACTGCATGGTCCTAGTTGTATGACTTTAAACTGCATAACCATGGTCCAGCTGTATGACGTTAAAAATCGTAGTGCACATCCTAGCCACGTGACGATAAAAGCCACGTGACGATAAACTGCTTCGTGCAGGTCCTAGAGGCATCATCATAAACTCGTCACCACATATGCGCACACGCCTTTTCGTGCACTTTCACGCATGCCTTCTCTATCCTATCTGTTTGTGTGCGCGCACCACCTTCATTACCTCCTTAGTGAGTTCATTCCTTTCATCATTTTACAGCATTCCCCAGTGAGTCTTACTCATGCTCACAAAACAGCAAACCATCCCGCCATCCATACTCATTGTAAGTTAGTGAGTCACCATCATCCACTCACATTTCATACATCATCCATCTCTCATAGGTAGCCTCAAGCCATCTTCCCAAGTGAGCCAAACTACCACCATACTCACTCCATGGCCTTCGTAGACTGTCATCCATCACCATTATGGTCCAGTTGTATGACCTTAAACCATAGTGCATGTTTAGATCGCATGACGTTAAACTGTTTCGCACAGGTCCCGGAAGCATGACCTTAAACATGCCCTCACATACCTGAACAAGGGAACGCTATGAGTAAAAATGACAAACGGGCATAGTCATGAAATCATGAGTAAAAGAGTTTTCATGAATAAAAACTGGGCACAGTGAAAACCCGAAAGGGCATTGTGAGCAAGAATAATAAAAAAAAGGGGGTGGACATGACCAGAAGGTCATGGGTAAAAGAAACCCATAAAAAGAAGTTGGTGAAAACCGTCTCTGCAGCACCACTTCCTAAGACCAAGCAAAAATCCGCAAAGGATGCTTGGATCAATAAACAGGTTGATGCAGCACTTGTCTCAACAGGCAGCTTCAATCCTCACTCAAAAGAAGAAATTATCGGGTGACACAAAAACTAGGAACCCAAAAACTAGAGCTTCATGGAAAAGATTCAGCTTCATGAAATTGACAATGCAAGGGGAGAACCTGCCAGAGACTTCAGATCGCCTAGCCGACAGGCTCAGACCTTCGGGATCGGCTAACACTGCCCCCCCGACTGGACCCTATAGTCAAGACCTAAAGTTGTACTCTGAAAATCAAAAGCAAACCTAGTGCACCAGCAAACAATGCATACCAAAGCAAATCAACGAACCCAGACCAAATGGGAACAATGCCCTTTGCCATGGCACTCAATTGCCAGATGGGACCAATTCTGACGGACGAGGTCCGTACAAAATCCTCATAATCAAAATCATAAACAGTCCATACGAGGGTGATGAATTCGACAAGATCCCTCAAAAAATTCTCTTCTCCCCCTAAAGTCTCCACAGACAGACCCTCAAACATTGCATCCCTAAGTCTGAGCAGCCTAGTTACACCATTACGTGAATCTCCTCGGCGTTCATGTGGTTCTGTGGCTGGGAAGAAAAAAATCAAAATCCGAAGGAAACTTTCTGATTGACTGTCCCTCCCGCTTCTATTGAGGCACACCATTCGACGGGGCAAGTTGTTTGAACGTATTTTTCATCGCCTTGGTCCCAGGTAGGAAGCTAGTCAATAAAGCCTACAAAACAATGAAAACTCTTGACAATCTAAAAAATAGCACCAAAATTAGTCAAGATCGTCATCAACACTCCAAAATACCACCTGCCAAGTTTCATTGTGATCATACATGTCTAAGGTAGTGAACATAAAGAAACAATTTCAGCAAAATCAGTCTCTAATACCCTAAAACGAACCCTAGAACTGAAACTATATTTTTAGCATCTCAAACCACTATGCGACCACCACCATTTGATCAGGAATGGTCGAAAGCCCCTACGGGCAATGGTTTGGCTTAATCGTTTACTCCAGAATAAAGATATGAACCAAACATTAAAATAAGAGAGGATGCACACTATTCCCAATTGGCCTCACTGCACCAAAACACTATTAAAGGTGACTATTTTATAGTCATGAGAAGTTACTTTCAGGATCCGTAACTCACTCGTTCCAAGTCATATTGTTCCCAAATTTGGTGAGCGTATTCTTCTCATTAAGACGAACAATTCGATATGTGGCACGCCCTGAGACAATATTCGAGCAGGGAGAAAAGCTAGAGACAATTTGTTGATCCATGAAGAAGTTGTAGAAAATTCAGCAGCGACACCCCTCGCTCGATGGACCAAATCATGACGCCCGCGCAACGGATTGACCCGAAACCAATTCCATTATGTGCATGAGGTCTAGGGCCATCATTGATCGACACCCCGTACATGATGGACAATTAGATTCCATGCAGGAAGCCAATGAAGTGATTGAAATTCCAATCATTGGATTCCAGATTCCGGTTAAAACTCAAAAGTTGTGAAATCTTTGTTTGGGCTCAAAATCGCGTCCCGTTTGATGTCACTCGATCGTGACAGCATGCTCAGTGCACTACGATGAGGAAATCACAAAAAAATATTAAGGACCGATCACACTATTAATCCGACATTTTTAAGATTCAAATAAATTTCAAGTCTCGTGATCATGGCTCAAAAACATTATTCATGGCTCGAAGTTAGTATCAAAATGATCGCAATGCGAAGTGTCAAAACGAGTGTCAAAACACCCTCATAGGAGATCATGCAAGATCTCAAGCGGCAGCAGGGACTGTTTTGAAATTCCACACATTGTTAAGTAGGGGCAAAATAATCCTTTTGCACCCATTTTTAAGATTTATTTTAATTCAATTAAATTCTAATTTCCAATAATTAGGTCTAATTTTGATCAACCCACCCGTGTTTGGGAACAATTCTATATAAACAGGCACTGCCTCATTGTAAAAGAAGGCTAAAAAGGACTCTCAACATTCGATTCATTCTGGGAGGATTCAATAAAGTTTTGACTCTTTGCTTAAGCCTGTGAGTACATCTTGGAGAGAGATAGAGAAGAGAGAATAAAAGGGCTGATACCCTTTAGGTAGGTAACTTTCTCTCTCCTTCCCTCTCTTCTTCTCTCTTTTCTCTATTCTCTCTCTTCTTTCTCTTCTTTCTCTTTCTCTTTCTCTCTCTTCTATCTTTCTCTCTCTTCTCTCTCTTTCTCACTCTTCTCTCTCTTCTTTCTCTTTCTCTTTCTCTCTCTTCTCTCTCTTTCTCCCTCTTCTCTCTCTTCTTTCTCTTTCTCTTTCTCTTTCTCTCTCTTCTATCTTTCCCTCTCTTCTCTCTCTATCTTTCTCTCACTTCTCTCTCTTTCTCTTTCTCTTTGTTCTCTATCTCTATGTCTTCTATCTTTCTCTCTCTTCTCTTTTTATTTCTCTCTCTTTTTCTCTCTTTCTCTCTCTTTTTTCTCTCTCTCTCTTTCTCTCTCTTCTTTCTTTCTCTCTCTTCTATCTCTTTCTATCTTTCTCTTTCTCTCTCTTCTCTCTCTTTCTCTTTCTTTCTCTTTCTCTCTCTTCTCTATTTCTTCTCTCTCTTTCTCTCTCTTTCTCCTTCTTATCTCTCCTTTCTCTCTCTTCTCAACACCGATTGGTCTTCTCTATCCTCTTTTGTCAACTGGTGAGGCCCAATGCCAGTTGGTCTTCTCTATCTTCTTCTGACAACTAACGAGACCTAGCGTCGGTTGGTCTTCTCTATCTTCTTCTAGCAATTGGTGAGGCTCAGTGCTGGTTGGTCCTTTCTATCTTCTTCTGTCAATTGACGAGAGTTAGTGTCAGTTGATTTTCTCTCTCTTCTTCTATCAATCAGTGAGGCCTAGCACCAGTTGGTCTTCTCTCTCTTCTCCTAACAGTCGGTGGGAATTAGCATCAGTTGGTTTTTTCTCTCTTCTCCTATCAATCGGAAAGAGATGCCACCGGTTGGTTTTCTCTCTCTTCTTCTATCAATCGACAAGAACTAACGTCAGTTGGTCTTCTTTCTCCTCTATCAATTAGCGAGACCTAATGCTGATTGGTCTTTTCTCTCCTCTCCTATCAGTCGGTGAGACCTAGCATCGGTTGGTCTTCCCTTTCTTCTTCTATCAGTTTGTGAGACTTGGTGCCGATTGGTCTTCTCTCTCTTTTTCTGTCAATAAACGAGACCTAGCACCAACTAGTTTTCCCTTACTTTTTCAATCAATTGGTGAGACTAAGCGTCAGTTGGTCCTTTCTCTCTTCTTATCTAACACTGTCGGTGAAGCCCAGCGTCGACTGCTTCCTCTCTCTCTCATCTCTTGAAACAGTCGGCAATGTGTAACGTTGACTGCATCTCCTCTTCCTTCTTCTCAATCCTCTCTTCCTTCTTTTCTCTCCTTTCATCTATTCCCTTCTTCTCTTTTAACATTCCTTAGTTACTCTTTCGTTCGACCATAGGGGATTGAGGTTAGCATCTCATGACGGTCCTGTCGTCTAGACATAATGTTGTTGCGTTAGGTTTTCTTGGCCCGCTATACTGCCACGATAGACCGATCATCGTGCTTAGCTAGTCGATATTGGTAATAACGTTTAGTAGTGATCTCGTGAACCGGTCTCGATTATCGAGCGCCTTTTGCCATCATGTTATGCCAATCATCCACCAGCTTAGTCACTGCCTTGATCTTCGTGCTTGGTCGAATTCTTCTCCCCCACCCCCCGTCTTTCTTTCTTCTTTTTGAATACGCATGCTTGCATATGTTCATCAAAGACGAAAAGGGTGAGGCCTGACCCACCGCTCCCATAACCTTTGCCATATATGTGTGTGATTGTAGGAAAGCATAAAATAAGAAGAATACGAGTCAAGGGAGGCGATTCCAAACTAGTTTCATTACTGAGGTGACTTTCTTTGTGATCTAAGAGGGCACCCACAAGAGTCAGCCCGAGTAAGTCCCGAACCCATCTTTAAATTTCTCTCTCACCGGTTAGCTAACACCTGCCCTCATTTTCGAATGAGATTCCCGAGAGAGCGATCTCACAAACGTCCTAGGTCTCTCCCGAAACCCGAGACGCGCCGCACGATCTCTAGGGATTCGGAGGGCGAGATTGAGGCACCTAACTAAGGGGATCAAGTCTTCTTGAATGTATCACCAACCAAGGGTGTTACAAGATTTGATAAAAAGGGGAAATTAAGCTCACGATTCATTCGACATGTGGCTTACCGACTTGGCCTTCCACCTGAACTGGCCAGCATCCACAATGTCTTCCATATATCACTGCTAAGGAAATATCAACTTGACCCATCCCATGTCTTGGAGTGTAAACCAATCCTGCGAAGGGATGATTTGACCTATGTTGAGCAACCGATTGGGATTTTAGACAGAAGAGTACAAGTGTTGCGTAATAAAGAAATTCTCCTAGTCCGGGTAAAATGGCAATATCATTCAAGAGAGGAAGTGACATGGGAACGGGACGTCGAGCTTAGGGAGAAATATGCCCATCTTTTTAGTTAATGTTATTATGACTTTGAGGACAAAATCCCTTTAAAGTGGGTGATGATGTAAGGGCCACAATTTTCTCCCAAGCCATTATCGTCGTGCGAGAAGAACGATGTAATGTTGAGCGAGAAGGCGTAATGATTTTCACCACGTGCGAAAGGTATATGGAGTATTGCTGTATGAGGAATTGCTGCACGTATTTAGAGAGCAGCGCCGGTTGGAAGAGAAGAGAGAGCAGCGCCGGTTGGAAGAGAAGGGAGTGCAGCACCGGTTGAAAGAGAAAAGAGAGCAGTGGCTATTTGAGTTGCATCAGTTGGAAGAGAAGAGAGAGCAACGTCAGTTGGAAGAGAAGAGAGAGCAGCGCTGGTTGGGAGCAGCGCTGGTTGGGAGTAGCGTCGATTAGAGTAGTGCTGGTTGGAAGAGAAGAGAGAGCAATGCTGGTTGGAGTAGCGTCGGTTGAAAGAGAAGAGAGAGAAGTCTTGGTTGGAGCAGCATATGTTGGAAGAGAAGAGAGAGAAGCGTCGGTTGGAAAAGAAGAGAGAGCAGTGTCGGTTGGAAGAGAAGAGAGAGCAGCATCAGTTGGAGCAGCGCCGGGTGGAGTAGTGCCGATTGGATTATAACCAGTTGGAGCAGTGCCGGGTGGAGCAGCGCCAGTTGGACGTTTGATGGTGCAGCGCCGGGACATGTACATGTCAAACGTACAGCCTATGTACATGTCAGAGTCGCCCCGTACATGTCAGAGTAATGAGTGATTGCATCAGCCACAGTGTTTTCCATCCACCCTCTCCTTTTTAGCCTCAGGCAACACAGGTCTCTCCCATTTTTTGCAACTTTTCCCCTCTCTCTTGGAGCTCATTGCTACCCCTTTGAAGACAACCCACTGGTGAAGCTAAGGAAAGCCCGTGAAGGCCATGAGTGAGGACTTGTGATTCTGTGAGTAGTTAAGGTATGTAGGTTTAGCTTTATGCATCCATGAGTGCTGTAAAAATGTTGAAATGGATTAGATAATATAAGGAAAACGTAAAGAATGAATGGGTTAATATGAGGTTGAAGTTTCAGTTTGTGCTTCTCAATGCCATGACTGTGCTTACCATCTGTTTGATCTTTTTATATATAGAAACTCATGAAATCTCTCACTATGAGAATCCTTATTACGAATAAGGTTCCAAGCCCAAAGTGTAGCTTGGCTAGGAAATATTAAATGTTCTTTAAAAGTATATTAACTTGAGAATATGAATTTCCAAGACTGTGAATGTTTTTACATCTATATGTTCAATGACCAAATGGCGTCATAATGGGATCAAATCAATCCCAAATAAAAGATCTGTGTGTATACTCCAAGTTTAAGTTTTTTTCCATGATAATATTTTGCATGTATAAAATGATATGGCCATAAATGTCGAGGCATGACACAGTTCATAATCGCTGCTATTTCCAGCAACTGTAGCCTTCTTTGGCCAATGCTTTTGACTTAGCTAATGGTATCCAAAAACCTTGAAATTCCATCCATTGGAAAGATCAATGACTGTACTTAAAGTTGCTTGTTTTGAGATGGTTGAAACTCCCCACGGATTTGGAACTATGACCCGAATTCGCGAACATGTCACTGCACACTATTGCAGGGAAATTTCCAGCAAGTAAGGCTCACTTTATACTGAGCTATTGACCCATCAAATGCCACCTTAAATTTCTTCAAATCACGTTTTTTTAAAGAAATGTGTGTTAGCTCAAGGTTTTATGTTTGAGGCATCCTTAAACTCCCCCTACATCGGGAGCTACACCCTTGCAAAGAGGGGCATGTCACTGTTACTTGTCACTGCATACTTGTATGAACATGCGACACTAAGTTGTCTTGATATATGATAAATGTGAATGCCATATGATAAATTCCATGAGAATGTCATAAAGATATGTGAATGATGCCATGTAAACTGCACTTTGTGAGAAAAAGGGGCCACGAAAGCGATAATGATGAAATGAAGTAACAATGAATGCCAAAATGCTACTATGAAAGCTTATGTGTAAATGCCTTGTGAAAGCTGATGAAATGCATGTCTTTTGCTAAATGCTATGATGCTATGATGAAATATGATTCATCTGTTATGAGGTAATGAATGGCCATTGCATATATTGTTATTAACCACTACGCGGTGGGACACTCACCTGCTGCTGTTATATTGATGAGAGTGTTGACCACTATGCATTGGGACCCCAGCCCTTTTGTAGAGGGTATTGGACTTATTGATGGGAAAATTGGCTGCTACACGATGGGACCCGAGCCCATCGGTAGCGAGAGCTAGGTTCACCAAGACATTGATGAGGATATTGACCACTATACATTGGGACACTCATCGGTAGTGGATGCTACTATTATATTGCCTGCTACGCGATGGAACACTCATCGGTAGTAAGGAAAGAGATGTTGGCATATCCCCTAACCAGCATAATGATAGGAACGGGTTAAGGGAGACGATAAAGGGCCACACCCTAGAATTATGAAATGATATGTGATTGATGCCTTGCAAGGTAAGGGCCTATCGAAACCCCAACGCACGCTGGGAACTGTGTGAGTGTGTTGAGGGTATTACGAAGTGGGTACACCACTTGTCATTTGCCTCCCTCCTGTATGATGGTAGAGGTCTTAAGCAATGGGATTAGCTTAGCCTGATTGATAGGGCCTCTATTGTGGGAGTAGGTGATTCAGGGAGTACGTGGGTAATGATTGAATTTCTTTATAAGGAATGTTTAACAGTATAATGATGGAATGATTTATGATTTCATTAATTGAAGGCTCTGATCGCATTGATGTAGAGATGACTGCCATTTAAATGAAATGTTCATATTCGATGTCTTGACTTGATATGCATTTATGCTAAATTATGACTTTATATTAATAAACTGTACCATTGTCACATATGGATATCACCACCACAAATGTATGACACTAGACTTGCTTACTGGGCTTTATAGCTCATCCCATTATTTCTCCTCCACTTGTACATTGATAGCGGTAGGTACAGGGCTGGAAGTTTGTGTTTGACGGCTGGAAGACAAAGCTAGTGTTCTTGAAGAAACTGCTTAGACCTTGTTTGTGTTTGGGCGGTTTGGCTCTGGTTTTGTTTTGCTCCCGGTGGATATGTGTAATATGGGGCCTTGATGCCCCGAACTGAATATAATATTTTGGAAGATTTTTATATTATGAATTTTGGTGTGAGGAGTTTTTTCTTACTCTTCTACCAATTAAGCTTATCGCTTTAGCTCTCTTCCATGGCTTCTCGATTTTTGAATATAAAGGCGTTGAGTCCACTCCTACCTGAGTGACAAATATTACATTAAATCACGAACCTGCGCTCGATCACCCGTCGTCACGTAAGGTCCGGTGGTCGAGGGAGGGGTTGTGACATAGAGTTAGGATAGGTCTGCCTTAAATCGTCTAGTTTAGATCTTACCTAAGTCTAGATTCTAGAACCCCTCCGAAGAGAATCACCATGTCGGTTACTCAAAGCGACTATGATGATCACTCGATGGCCGACTCTAAGCCTAACCTTTCTAAACCTAGGGACCAACATGCTGCAATTCCTTGGAATTATCAATAGAACTCAGGCCAATCCATTATCCAATGCCCAAGTCTTCAGTTAGAGGCAGAGTCCCAAGGGTCGACTCCTAATCCTGAAATCGGTGTAATCCGAAAAGCTACTTCAGCCCCTGAATAGTCAGGGGTTCTGACAAGGCATTGTCCTATAGGGGATTTTAGGTAGCCAAAGTAGAAGCCGAGTAAGGGACGAAATTAATGCAGCATCTAACGCCAATTCCCACAAGTCGAACCAAGATAATCTTGAAGCACAGCGATCTCAAAACCATGACACACTTAGGTCTAGGGGATCCAACCTAACCTCGAGCCACTGTAGTACCACTCATGACATTCTTAACACTGTACGGAGCAGAGGCGTCAATCCAGACCAACCCTTAGGCGAGATGGGCGTCCAAGCTGCCCTTAAAAGTCTGATTGACCTAGGTTACATTGTTCATTCCCCAGCTCATGGGTTGATGCCAAACCAACTTGATGGTATAGGTCAACCCCTAGCACAACCAAGTCATCTGATTCTTCAATCACCCCCCTTAGTTCACCCCGTCCAACAAACCGTGCCATTCCGTAACTGGTGGCGACATTTATGGGTCAGTATGCCCCTCAGGGACAAATGTATCAAACTATCCCGGTGACCACGACCCATCAACCTCAAGCCCATAAAGCCCACATCTACCCCAAATCTCAATTTACCAATCTACACTTGGGAACCCACTGTCTAGTGAGCCTACTGTCATGCCCAATACTCAAAAAGAAGGCATTTTGAAAGCAATGTAGGATATGCTTGTAAGAATGAGTATGCATGATATTTTACCCCCAAAGTCCTATGTTCAAGAGACTCTACGAGGCATGGAAGACCTTCCACTAGGATTGGTTGGCCCTGAATTTAGGAATAAGTTTAATGGGAAGAGAGATACAGATGCTCACGTCAATGTGTATCTCCTCTCCATGAGATCTTTGCGAGAAAGGCCAAATCAACTGAAGGTCATATTTTTGCAAACATTGTCTAACGAGGCTCTAAACTGGCATCGAAGAATGATGTGTACTCAACCACACATCACTCCAGACGAAATGTTCAATCTCTTCGTCTCTCACTACCGTGGGTCAATCACCAAGATCTCTCTCCCTGGGCGAGACAAAATCCAGGAGCATCCTTTGAGGATTTCATTTGTGAATTCTGTGAGGCGGAAATTCGGATTGTAGAATGCCCTCTGACAGACCCAGCTAAAATACCTATGGCCTTGGAGAATGCTACTCCCGAATACAGAACTTTTTCAGCTTAGGTCTTATCCCCCACTCCATCGACTCCATGATCGAGCGGATAAAACGACATGAAAGGGCAAGAGGGACACCCCTCAGCACCAGGCCCGACAATAAACCAATAATGACTCCCCAAAATAAGATAAAAAACAATAACAAATGGAAGGCTTCCAGTCAAGTCAATGAGATTGTCGTTAACGGACTGGCTCAAGGGTCAACCACTCAGCACAACAATCAGAACCAAAATCGAATGGGATAGCCTAGAGCTAACTCTCGAAATAATAACCAACGGCGAGAGGATAATTTCATTCCTCTCAAAGACCCACTGGAAAAAGTGTTGGAATTGCTCCTAGCTAGAAACATGGTTTTTCTCTCGCCACCAATTGAATCACCATTTCAAGTCACAATTAAAAGCAAGTGCTACAAATGGCATCAAAACCATGCCCATGACGCCCAAAACTGCATGTATTTAAAACGGGTGATTCAAGGGTTAATCAATAGGGGAGACATCATTGTCGCTCCTACAAATCAACCCATCGAAGAGCCTAATCAAAAGATGCGTATCTTCACAAATCCTCTCCCTAAGAATATGGTCACAACGACCGAAAAACAGGGAGCTTAAGACAATGCAAAAGAGAACGTTGTCATTCACATGATTGAGAGTGGAGAAGATGATCCCACCCAATTCATATTTGCATGTGATCATCACTATCCAAAAGACCGAAGAAGATCTTTTGAGCCTTTTGAGAGGAAGCCCTTCATCTTCGAACCTCGATAACCTGCCCAAATGGGATCAATATGGCGAAGATGATACGCTAGAAATCAATATGGTCAAGACCAATGAAAAAGCGTCATCTTCCAAACAAGGGGCTAACACCCCAAAGTCTGCTATTACTCTTGCTAGGGCTGACCCCATTGAGCTTCAAGCTGGCGAGGTTGATTCCTTAACCTGAATAGGCCAAGTGTTCAAACCCATTCAACTGTTGACCTGACACTCTCGATAGAAGAATGGGAAATACCTCAAGAGCCAAACAACCAACAGGAGCGGCAGATCACGAGTCGAATAAAGAAAGTCAAGGATCTGTAACCACCTACGATCTACCGGCTCATCTCGGGAAGATCCAAGCTCAAATCTCCATCTTGGAGCTACTCGCCAACTCACTAGCACACAGAGCCCACATCGAAAGGGTTCTCACTAAGCCACACATCCCGAGCGACACACAACCGGATGAATTGTGTGGAATGATCAACCAATTGATGTCAACAATGCCAATCGTGTTCACAGACAATGACATCCTAGCCTGCTTCAACCGCTTTCATGTATCATTGTTTTCATGAAAGGATATGAAATATGAAGTGCTTGTTGATAATGGGGCATCCCTAAACATATGCCCTATGAAAACGGTGAAGCAGATAGGCAAAAGCTCAGATGACTTCCAGCCATGTCAACTAACTATCGTTGCGTACGATGGGACCAAGAGACAAGTTGAAGGCATACTGCCTATCACACATAAGATCGGCCTAGTCGTCCAAGTGATAATTTTTTATGTTTTAGACATAAAACCTTCATTCAACATCCTGCTAGGAAGATCGTGACTACACGAAAAACTCGTAGTCGCCTCTACGCTCCATAAATGCCTCAAATATCCAACAAAAAATGATGTCGCAAAGGTATGCGCTGAACCCCCAAATTTCTCAATCCTAACATACATAATGGGAAGCTAGCCTTAGGGGTCGAGCTTTGAGAAATACCATCGCTTCCTTTGAGCAAGCTGATTGTGCCACCTTACGACCCCATTCCTCAAATTTTGCAAACTTTCGTATCGATGGAGGACATTATCCAATGTCAACATCAATATGGTTTTGGGTCCCTCGAAGCTTGGCACATGCACCTCTCTCAAGGCTTCCAACCAGGTCAGGGCTTGGGAAGTCAAGGGCAACGCGTAATTGAGGCGATTTCTGAATCACCCCAAGCCGAAACTGAAAACGAGGATCGAAGAGGACTCGGGTGTTCCCTCACCCTATTTCAAAGCCAGATAAATCCTTCAAGCTATCCAGGCTTTGTATCCGTAGGCATTCAAAGCCTCGATCCTCTTAATGCCCATCCTTCAAAATGGTCAAAGGTGATCCTTGATTCCCCAACAGGGAATAACTCTTCTTCCACATCTCAGCAGACACAAGAACTGGGAATTGAAGACCGTTTCACTGACCTAGATTTGAAGGTATGCACAATCGGCTCTAACACAACCAAGTGTGCTCATCTGCCTACTCAAACTCAGGAATGGAATTGGTTGATCACTCCTCTATCTCGAGAATTGCTGAAAGCATACCAGCAGCACCTCCAAATCACGGTGCCAAAAACTGGATAGGTGCAGGGTAGCCATCTAATCGCCCTGCGTGTCCGGTCCATAACATTTATCTCACGAGTCCCATAAGGGACACCTCTTGCGACATTTCAAAAACCGGGGAAAATTCAAAACATGATAAAGCTGATAATAACAAAAAAGAATTCTCAAAAATGGTTCTCACTCAAGATAGCCCAATAACAGTGTCGAGACAATGAATTGGATGACCAAGATGAAGATCAAGAGAGTCAAGAGTCTAAAGAAATCTCTCAACCTGAGGAACTTACTTCCCATGTTGAGTAATTCAAGAATAGGTTCGACGGTGACCACTTAGCTAAAGACACACTACCAAACAATATTCCCGTTAACACGAATCTCCCTGATGAAACCCTCTTCACAATTGAGGATTCGATTTGAGAGCTATACTTCGACGTTGCAAATAACGAATACGGGTTAGGTATAGGAGTCATAATATGCTCACCTGAGAAGATTTTAATGCCAACAACCATCAGATTGAATTTTCCATGTACCAATAATGTCGCTGAATACGAAGCCTTGATAGTCAGGCTTGAGAATGTCATGGGAATGAAAATCCAGCAAATACGACTGATGGGTGACTCCTTACTCGTCATAAACCAAGTTCAAGGGATTTGGAGGGTGAAAGAAGAAAAGGTCAAACCCTATCAAGAAACGGTGGAAAAGATGATTCCATATTTTAAGAAAATCTCCTTTCAACATGTAACAAAGGAAAATAATCGGTTCGCCGACACCCTTGCAACCCTTGATTTGATGGTTGATATTCCTCCAGAAATCACCGCATTGCCATTCTATATCAAGAACAAACATGACCCTTCCCCACCGAGGATCTAAAAAGAAATAGAGCAAGAGATTGAGAACGATGGGGAAGTATCTTTTGTGGTTTCAGATGCGCTAGTCAAAGCAAAACCATGGCTCCATGATGTTTTGTCCTTGCTAAAAGATGGGTTATACCCCAAAGGAGCCACCAAAAAGGATAAAAAGCCTTTCGAAGGTATTTGATAGGATTCTTGGTAAGAGGTGACCTCATATTCAAGAAATCCTTCAATGACATCATTTTACGGTTCCTTGATAAGCCAGAAATTGACCAAATACTAACAGAGTTGCACAATGAAGGAGGTCATTCTGGGGCAGCCACCGTAGCTCATAAAATCAAGCGCCAAGGCTATTACTGGACCACCATGCACCATCCGTATCACTCAACTTATCCATGCACCGTCCGTATCACTCAACACAACGCTGCCCATATGGCTCTTTGCCATGTGGGGTCTTGATATCATTGGAATAATATCCCCAAAAGACTCAAATGACCACCGTCTAATATTAACGGCTATAGAGTAATTCACAAAATGGGTTGAGGATGCATCATTTGTCAAATATAAGGACAACATGTTGCCCGTTTCATGAAGAACAACATTGTATTCAGATTTGATGTTCCTGAGTCAATCCTTACTGACAATGGATCCAATTTCAAAAATGAAAGGGTGTGTAAAAAGTTCAAGATAACGCAGAAATTCTCCACACCTTACTACCCTCAAGGAAACAGACAAGCGAGGCCACAAATAAAGGACTGCTTAGAATAATAGATAGAATAACAGAAGGTGGCAAAGATTGGCACGAAAAGCTAAATGATGCCCTATGGGCCTACCGAACAACTGAGAAGACTCCTACTGGCATGACCCCATACTCATTGGTGTATGATATGGAAGTAGTGATACCCATAGAAGTTGAGATACCATCTCTCCAAATCCTTATTCATAAAAATTCAGATGAGGAACAAAAGGACGAAGCATGAATCACTTTCCTCATTAATTTGGATGAAAAACAACAACGAAGAACACAAAATATTGCTTACTAACATAAAACCGAAAGGGCATATCAAAGAAAAGTTGTTCCTCGACAATTCAGAGAAGGAGATATGGTACTCAAGAAAATCTTCCACACTCCTACAAATCCACACCCATTAGGCAAGTTCAAACCTAATTGGGAGGGGCCATTCGTGGTTACCCGAGTGCATGCAGACAATACTTATAAGATAAAAAATCAGGAAGGGTGCGAACTCAGTGACCCCATTAATGCAATGTATCTCAGAAAATATTACCCATAATGGGCTCAAAAACATTGTGAAAACCTACAAAGGCATCACAAAGAAAAATAAAAAAACAAAAAACTGGACGTGGTGAAAACCTGAAAAGGCATCACGGGTAAAAGGAATAAAAAGATCTCCAAGAAGGAGCTTTCGATGCAAAACACTCAAGTACAAACTAGTACTTGCAAGTTGCAATAATACTGCACAAGCAAACCCTGAGGATTAAGACCCCTCCTAAACCCTACCGCAGGTTCCCAATATAACTAACTTAGAAAGATGTAGGAGAGTGACATGAATGGAAAACCGAAGTGATTTCGACGAACGCTAAAAAACATCAAGACCCTCCAAGAGAGAAGCCTGACAAGAATCCAGAGGGCTCTTCATGGATCCACAAAGTAGAGGATGAAAGATCCAAATGTAAAATGACGACTTCATGATTTATGAGTTCTCATGATCCCACAAGGGAATCCTCTCATCATCCTTGTTTAGAATATAACAAAGAAAATGACCACCAAAGGGCCATAGGTGGCAAAACTATAAGGTCCATCTCTTTTGAAAATGTTGTTTCAATTTGATCGTTAAAATCATCCATTTTCAAAAGCGTTCTCCTTTTAGAAGGGACTTCCTCCATCACTACAAGAGGTTAAACTGTTAGTAATCTAGCCTCATTCTTGAAGCCAACTTCCTATGCCTGTTATGAAGGCTAGAAACTAGTCAAGCACTCCATGATTATATGAGTATAACTACCAATTACCACATATAGGAGATGGGTGAACCTTGTCAATGACAAAATTGGCTAGTTTGGGAGATTCTTTCTCTCGACTGGATGCCCTTAGTCAAAATGAGGCAAGCTTATCCCTTTGTGTGCATACAATGACCCATCGCTGGAAATTTGAAACAAAACCCCTACAACTAGGGGGGCGGAGTTTGTGAAAAAAAATAAAAATAATAATCAGTTTAAAAAGTTTGTGCAAACAACATGTTCCCCACTACTTTGATGAATCAATCGCACATAAAAAAAAAAAAAGAGGGTAGGATACCAAGCAAGAGAAAGAAGCCTTGGTAGAACAAAAAGCGAAGCAATATATACATATGAAGTTCCAGAGTAGTCCCTACACACAAAAAGAAAGAAAAAAAAAGAGACGAAGGTCGCATCTTTGATACTGAATCCTCCTTGACCGTTGTTGTACGACTACTCGCCTCTCCCACCAACCTCGGTCGAACCTGCCTGAGTAGATGCCCGAGATTGTGACCGACTTCAAACGGAAGATGGTAATGGCACCCTCACATAATGATTCACATTTGCTACAGAAGGGTTGCCACATGCAGCCAATAGGAGTCCTGACTGTCTGCCATACTTGTCCATAAGACCCTTCACATCCTCTTTAAGCTCGTGACATTCATCTCTAGCAGAATTGTGTTGAAACAGCAAAGCATACCCTCTCCGATTGGTAGCGCTCTACATTTCTCTCTAAATGTCTATTGCAGTTGGCAGATGGTCCAGGAAGGGTAGGAGCAACAAAAGAGGAGGATGGTACTGATTGTACTCTCTCCAACTCAGCCTGAACCATCTCCAGCTAGTCCCTCATGAAGTCACGCCCCGCCACCATCCTATCAAAATTTTGGTGCAGATGCTCGAAGTCCTCTGCTATCGAATCCCGCTCCTCGATCACTGAATCACACTCAGTACGAAGGGAAGCGACCTCATCAGTAGACGATCGGCTCTTATCAAGATAAGTAGTCTGTAACTCCCGCATCACCCCTCACCATGATTGGTGAGAGTGGCTATATCTCTCAAGACAGCCCTATATCTATCCTCATACTAAGGCAGGGACATATCCTCCTCCTCCTCCTCACCAATAACGCAAGTAGCCCTACTCCTCCATTCCTCTACTCAAGGAGCCATCTCTCTCAAATAAGCACTGTAACAATCCTAAACTTTTGAAAAAAAAAAAAAAAAAAAAAAAAAAACAAAAGAAAAAAGGAGAAAATATGCTTTTAATTAGATGATGTTCTGTTTGAATATGATGGTCCTTGGGGACCATCACTATTTTCAAAACTTTTGCTTTGGATTAACTTTTTCTTTGCCTTTACTTTTTTTTCCTTTGTCTGCTTTTGCCTCCTGCTGCTTGCAGCTGGCAACGTCCTTTAGCGGACGTGGTTTTCGTACGATAAAAGTCTGCTTTTAACATGACACCTCAGGTATGAGGTAGAGCGTAAGAAAACAATATAATAATACGTTATAAGAATTTAAATAGGGGATGTGAGCACTCTCACCCTAAAACAAAATTTTGAAATCTCCCTCTGGTCGAAACACAGTGAACTTCTCTCTCGAACCGAAATTTTTTATCGGAAGCTCCCTCTCAAATAATTGTGGGTAAGTGACATGTCTTCCTGAAAAATAGTCTATTTTTAAGAAATAGTGATATTTTCGTCTATGGTCTTTATTTTATCAGTTTTGTGTGTAAGTGACATCGTCTTTCTGAAAAATAGTCTGTTTTTAATAAATAATGATATTTCCGTCCAGGATCTTTATTTTATAAGTTTTATGTGTAAGTGACATCGTCTTTCTGAAAAATAGTCTATTTTTAATAAATAGTGATATTTCCGTCTAGGATCTTTATTTTATCAGTTTTATGTGTAAGTGACATCGTCTTTCTGAAAAATAGTCTATTTTTAATAAATAGTGATATTTCCATCTAGGACCTTTATTTTATCAGTTTTATGTGTAAGTGACATCGTCTTTCTGAAAAATAGTCTGTTTTTAATAAATAGTGATATTTCCGTCCAGGATCTTTATTTTATCAGTTTTATGTGTAAGTGACATCGTCTTTCTGAAAAATAGTCTATTTTTAATAAATAGTGATATTTCCGTCTAGGATCTTTATTTTATCAGTTTTATGTGTAAGTGACATCGTCTTCCTGAAAAATAGTCTATTTTTAATAAATAGTGATATTTTCGTCTATGGTCTTTATTTTATCAGTTTTGTGTGTAAGTGACATCGTTTTTCTGAAAAATAGTCTATTTTTAATAAATAGTGATATTTCCGTCCAGGATCTTTATTTTATCAGTTTTGTGTGTAAGTGACCTCATTGTCTCGAAAAATAATCCATTCTTTGTAAAAAATAAAATGAAATAATTATTTCTGCTTATTATCATGAATTTTAGGCGAGATAAATTTTATGCGCACGTGACCTCATTATCATGAAAAATAATCTTTTTAATAAAAATTGTGATATTTCTTTCTACTGTTTTGAATATTTAGACATTGTAAAATTCATGTGCAAATGACTGCCGTATTATTTAAAAATTGACATTTTTGCAATTGATTATAGTATTGTTGTGAAATGTTTATTTGTGAATTGATATTCCATAAATTGTGATAATTCCGTATTCTTGAATTTTTATAAGAGTTTTTCTATACATATTAAATTGGCAATTATGCTAGAATGCCTTTACAAACTGCTACCTTTCTAAATTTGAGCCCAAAATATTTGATTGGTTATTTTTGAAATATTATAGAGAGTGACTGTTATTAATGGTTTAAGTGAAATTCATATTAATGGTTTCAGTGATATGTTGAGTACATGATATTGCTGCTTTCGAATGTTTAAAGAGATTTAGAAATAATTTAAGTATGCAAGTGGACTCATCCGGTTCGCCGGTGAGGTATAAGTGGACCTGCAAAGATTAAGTGGCTCTATCTGGGACGCCGATAGGGATTAAGTGGACCTATCAGGACGCTGATGGGGTATATAGGTGACCTACTTGGGACGCCAGTAGGGTATTTTGTGAAATCCTTTGAATTATGTACTGCCGTTAAAAGTGTATAAGCATTTCAATTACTCGGATTATACTTAGTATTTCTGTTAATCGATCTCCTTTTTGAAAATATTGATATCTTTCAATCATGATTATTTTTAGGATTATGATGATCACTTACTGAGTAGCCAAACTCATCAAACTATGGTAAACATTTTTTCAGGATAACTGCGGTTTCATTTGTGTCCTCGTCAAGATCAACTTTGGGAAGATATTGTAGTTTTGCTTAAACTTTCTTTTGTTACTTTGTAAGACCTCGCCACTGTAAATTTGTCCTATCAACAGATGTATATATGTTTTGTCCGTCACATCTCAGGAATAACAGTATTGTAAATTCTTGGGGTGTGACAAGCACCCTCATAGGCGGTGGAAACCATAATGGGAGTCCAGGGTGGGGTAATCTCATAGAACGTTTGAGGAAGGCCAAGCTGACGTCGAACTTGACCAGGGAAAGTGGGCATCACCAGAAACATGCAAATCAGGTGAACCGTCATCCTAAAAGCTTGAGAGGAAGACACGTAAACAATAGGGATGGGCTCAACTCTCATAGGAGTCCAACCGATCTAGAAATCAAAAAAAAAAAAACATATGTCAAGTAAAGAACGAGAAAGATGGGGGAAGAAGAAGAAGAAAATGAAGAAAGAAAAGACCAAGCACATAACTCACCTCCCCTAGAACCTAAGTGTCCAAGAGCTGCGAGTAATAGAACCATGAAGGGATCCTCTCAGAATCCCACACTCCACATGACCAGCAATGAATTGTTGGGAATGATGGCGTCAGTCGACTGAGAATAGGACGAGGAATGGTGATGTGCTCCCATGCCTAGACTTGGAGAAGGAATGAACAACCCCCCAAGAAGTCGGCTCCTTTAGCACACTACAAAGGTGATGATGCAGCCAGCCCACGATCAATGGACGCCACGCCACTCGCTCCAAGTAGTGTAACTACCTGGTCACGCAAACCACTAACAAATGGGCTTGACCCTTGGATCGATACAAAAATAGAACCTCCCCAAACAAGTGCGCAAGGAAGGCTCGCAGGGAATATATCTCACTATCTGAAAGAGGACCATGATCAATGGTCTGATCCACCTCCTGTCGGAACACCTCTAGCTCAACTTGATCATAGCCCGCTCATGAGCATACCGGATCCTCTCTCTCTCCTAGTCTTTCCACTCCTCATTAGTAAGTGACACTTGAGGAGGCACCGTATCCTCATCAAAAAATGCGCTCCCATCACCAAGATCAGAAGTGTCACGCCCAACTCCTTCTGCATCCCCTGATAATCGTGCAGCACCTCTGGTCAAAGGGTGACTAGACTCACCCTACACTGACTCACTCACCCCAGCACCATCCACCTCCATAGGGGGGCCTTCCCTTGTGGGACGGTCTCTTACCCATAGAAGCTGAAACGCGGGGAGCACCGCCACCTATCATCCTCTCTACACAGTGGGCTACTCCAGTAAATTCCCACCTTAGCTTCCCAAGGTGGATCTTTGAATCATGCCTTTCCCTGGTTTTTTCTAAACGAATATCGAGTAATTCCTTGTAGTCAGCGGCATAACTAGTAAACATACCTAGGGGAATACTCAAAAAAGGCCTGCCCTCACTCCGAACCTCAAGAATCCGGGTAACATCCTCAAGGGTAGGGGCAAGCTCACCACATCGCAGTGGAATTGAACAAGTATCCAGTCTATATCGAAGACATAACTCGATAATCAAGGCACCATCTAAGCTAAAAGGCCTGATCTGGCAGAGCTCCCATAAACCAATCCAGGCACCTGCCCAGAAGTCAACAACCTTACCCATTTGCGAATAGAAAATAGGCGAGATCTCTAGTCAATGAAGAACCCCTGTAAGAATATATATATATATATATATATATATATATAAAGGGGGGGGGAGTCATCAAGCTCGACACCTCTCATAGTTCATAAAAAAAAAAAGAAAAAAAAAATCACCTCACAATAGGGGTATTTTGGTCATTTTGCACTCTAGAGTATTTTACACCCAAAAGGGCATTATGGTCATTCTATTATCCCTAGATTACGAGGGCAGAAACAATCATTCAAAATTACCCCCAAAAGGTACAGTTCACACGCAAGGCTATATTGGTCATTTTGCACTCAAGGGTATTTTGGTCATTTTACACCTAAAGGGACAGTATGTTTATTCTACTATCCTTAAATTACGGGGGTAGAAACAATCATTCAAAATTACCCCCAAAAGGTAGAGTTCACGCTCAAGGGTATTTTGGTCATTTTGTACTAAGGGTATTTTTGTCATTTTACACCCAAAGGGGCAGTATGGTCATTTTACTATCCTTAGTTTATGGGGGCAGAAACAATCATTCGAAATTACCCCAAAAGTTAGAGTTTACGCTCTCGGGTATTTTGGTCATTTTGCACTGGGGAAATTTGGGTCATTTTACACCCAAAGGGCCAGTATGGTCATCCTACCATCCCTATATTACAATGGTAGAGGCAATCATTCAAAATTACCTCCAAAAAGGTAGAGTTTACACTCAGGGGTATTTTGGTAAGTTTGCATTCAGAGGTATTTTTGTCATTTTACACCCATAGGGGCAGTATGGTCATCCTACCATCTCTAGACGATGGGGGCGGAGACAGTCATTCAAAATTACGCCTGAAAAAGTAGAGTTCACACTCAAGGGTATTTTGGTCATTTTACACTCAAGGGTGTTTTTGGTCCTTTTTGCACCAAGGGGTGGCAATAGTTCCCTAAAATTACCCTGATGATCTGGGCGTTTAACAGAACAGTTCACATGCATGTCAAAAGCATTTTGGTCATTCCCAATCCCAGTCTATTCTGGACTTGTTCGTAGTCTGGGTTAACCATCCTCCATCAAGGCTATCTCACACCATCTCAACGTAGCTCCCAATGATCTGGGCTTTTAACCGAACAGTTCACGAGCAAGTCAGAAGCATTTTCAAATGAAGATTCTTGGCATGTTTGTGCATTTTTTTTGAAAAAAAATTTATCCCAACAAAAGTATTTCATGAAATTTTAACAAGTTATCTTGTATTTAGGAAATTGGAAATGAAGATCTTTTCTCTCTCGCAAGCCAAAGCAGGTAGTGTACAATCCTAAAAAAAAACAAAAAAGCAAACAAGCCAACATTCATTAGAACATTTCATCAAACATTTCGAAAGCTGAAGACTTACCTTCTCTTACCCCTTTATTCTCAAAATATGACCTAATCCGAGTGTCCACTGATGCTCCTCGGTGTCCATCCATGACAATCAATCCGATTTTGGTATAAAATGCAATTTTGGCAAGAAAACCCAAGTGGAGTAGGGTTGAAAGTTTGAAAATTCAGAATAAAAAGAAGAGTGGGAAGACTCAAAACAAGTGAATGGAAAATGGGGGAGGAGCACGCCCCATTTTATATTAAAATCTCACCTGGGCTGGGCGGCACACCTCGTGCCGCTCGAGCGACAACGTTTGTGTCGCCCAGACTTAGTAAAAACAAACCAAAAAAAAAAATTGCTTGGCGGCTCACCTTGTGTCACCCACGCGACATGGTCCGTGTCACCCAACCTGATAGAAATAAATAAATAAATAAAAGATTTGCTTGGCCACAAGTCTCGTGCCGCCCAGGTGTCAAGGTCTGTGTCGCCCAACCCGTAAATAAATAAAAATAAATAAATAAATAAATATATATATATATATATTTATATATATATTTATATATATATTTATATATATATTTATATATATATTTATATATATATTTGCTTAGCGGCAAGCCTCGTGCCTCCCAGGAGACACGGTCCGTGCCGCCCAACCCGTTAATCAAAAAAAAAAATTTCTTCTTTCTCCACAATCCCAAGAAATCAATCAGAATGCAAAACAATATTCTGGATATGTCACAATTTCATATTTTATTCATCCACTAAACATAGCTTCATCACATGCATTCTCACGATCAAATCTAATCTTGAGACCAATGTTACTATTGTCTCTATGGACTTAAAAAAAGAAAAAAATAAAATAAAACTTCTGAAAATAGAATGATCACAAGATCAACGTATTCTTGTCAATAGAACATAAAATATTTTGGTTATTCAGTCTTCGGCTTCGGATCAACATCCTTCTCCTTGAGTTCCACCACGAAGGCCGCCCATCGAGTCAATTCGACTTCAACTTCTTCCAAGCTGATGTTAGACGTGTCTTCATTGGATTTGATTCTTTTGTTTGAACAAGAAGTGCCATCTTCTTGATGAAGCACAAGATTCGGAGTAGGAGCAGAAGACTCTCCACGAAGTCTCGAAGATTTGGGGCATAGTGGAAGAGGGAAGGCATGTTCTCACCAATAGTCATAGTTCAAAGTGGTTGTGGGCTTATCTTGCTTAACTAACCCCTCGCTAAAAGAGGACTTTTTTCTCTTCCACGACAAACCAGCGTTGACCAGAAGAGTGGAAGAGTCTCGTCAAAGCGGAAAGATAGGGCAACGATCAATCTCCTCTCCTGTAGAAGTATAATTTTGAGTATGGCGAAATTGGTGAAGCACCCTCTGAGGGAAATACCCCTCTGTGAAGTGCTGCCCCACCAGAATAAGACATGAGTGCCCCATAGCAGGCAACAATAGAGATACGTTTTCAAGAACCCTGATCACCCAATTGAATGACGACAACTCGTCAAGAATTCTCCGATAATAATTGACATCTCGAGGTCGAGTGGTGTCCTTAACATATGCTACTCCCAAAGCAACAGATACAACTGTTGTTGATCGAGGAGGGTGGACAATAGCAACGTGTTCGTAGGCTCAAATCTGCAGAAAACAGGAGTCAAAAGCATTCCAAAAGATCCCACAATAAAAGTCCAACTGAGACCCTCTAGGATTGAGCTGGGCTTTTTCCAATTTATTCCTATGACAAAATATGGTTTCTAGAGCCCCAAAAAAAAAAAATCAAATCAGTGCCCTCAATAAATCGGTTACCTCGCGTGACCTTGTTGTGAAGACCCCGGTATATGCCCGCCAACACGTTCGGAACTATGGCGTAACCCGCTCGTTCCTAGGAGGCTTGGACTAAAGGAATAAGGGAACTACGAATTGTCTTACGACCACTCGGAAAGATAATAGAGCCCAACAATACAACAGGAAAAGTACGGATCTGTTCGGCAGCTCGAGATTGCTCTTGATTTCGGACCAGCAACTCCATATCAACCCACTGATAATGAGAAGAATAAGTAGGCCCCAACAGTCGCGCGCTCGTGATATAATGGTCATCAATGGCAGTGAAGGGTTGATATGCAATCTCGGCCAAGTTCAGGCCAGAAATCCTGGCAACTTCCTCCAAAGTCGACATTGTCTCACCTGTGGGAAGAAAGAAAGTGTTCATCTGATAGTTGAACTTCTCAGCAAGAGCCTCAAGGAGTGGAAAGTTCACATGGCAAGAGGCCATGCTCAAGATGCCTATCATCGAAATCGAAGCCAAAAGGGCCATGAGCTCAGGCCACTGCCGAGTGGAAAGAAACCAATCTCGGAACCAAGGTCCAATGATAGGAAAGTCATTGACGCGTTGGGGAACTTACTTTTTAATGTACGAAAAATAGCGGACTTTGTTTGAACTATTTTTCAGCATTTTGGTCCCTGATAGGAATCTTGTCAATAAAGACTACAAAACAGTGGAAAAATGGGGGACTCTGTTTGAACGTATTTTTCAGCACTTTGGTCCCTAATAGGAATCTGGTCAATAAAGCCTACAAAACAGGGGAAATTCCTAACAGTCTTATAATCACTTCAAAATTGGTCAAGATCTTCATCAGCACTTCAAAAGACCGCCAAGTTTCATCACGATCAGACATGTCTAAGGTAGTGAACACAACGAAACAGTTTCAACTAAATCGGTCTCTAGCACCCTGAAATGGACCCTGTAACTAGAGCCATACTTTAGGGCATCAAATAGCTGTGGGAATACCGTTATTAGATCTAGCACGATCGAAAACCCCTATGGGTCAAGTTTCAGCTTAATCGGGCACTCCAACACAAAGTTATGGTAAAATATGGAAAAGCGATAAGCCGCATGCTATTCTCGTGTGTCCTCACGCCATCAAAACACCATTAAAGGTGGCTGTTTTTACAGTCATGGGCAATCACTTTCGGCACCTACAACTCACTCGTTCCAAGTCGGATCGCTCCCAATTTGGTGAGCGTGTTCGTCTCATCAAGACGAGTAATTGGATATGTGGTATGCCCAATGAAGACACCCGAGCAGAGAGAAAAACTAAATGGAAGTCGCTGATCCGTGAAGGAAGTTGCAGAAAATTCAATAGCAGCACGCCTCGTTCGAGCAGCCAGATCACGACGCTCACATATCCCATCAGCACAAAACTAATTGCATTATGTGGGTGAGGTCTGAGGCTATCTCTGGTCTGAACCTCGTGTACGATGAATGGTTAGATTTCACACATGAAGGTTTTAAAGCTGCTGTAAATTCCGACCATCAAATTTTAAAATTCTGGTCAAAATATTCAAGACGACAAAATCTTCATCCGGACACAAGATCAAGCTACGTTCGTTGCAACATGATCGTGACGGCATGATCAATGTGATTCAATGAAGAATTCACGAATAAACATCAAGGAACGAGCACACAATCGATCCGAAGTTTTCAAGATTCATCCAAAATTCAAGTCTCATGATCATGGCTCAAAAACATGATTCATGGCTCGAAGTTGGTATCAAAATGATCGCCATGCCGAGCCCTACAAGAAAACAATAGTCTTTCGATCAAAAGGGCATCAAAACGAACTCGGTTCAGTCACGAAAGATCACGCAACTTCTCGGGCAGCAGCAGGGACTGTTGTAAAATTCTACACATTGTTAGGCAGGGGCAAAATAGTCTTTTTGCACATATTTTTAGAATTTGTCTAAGTTCAATTAAATTGTAATTTTCTTCAATTCTAGGTAGTTTTTGAGTGTACTCCCACTTTTTAACCCAATTCTATATAAACAAGCAATGCCTCATTGTATAAGGAACGTATTCATTCTTCTTGGATCAATCAATAAAAATTTTGATTTTTGCTTGAGCTTGTGAGTGCGTCTTGAAGAGAGAGAGGAGAGAGAAGTGAAAGGTCAGTACTCTTTGAGCAGGTAACTTTCTCTCTCCTCCCATCTTTCTCTCCTCCTCTCTTTCTCTCTCATCCCCTCTATCTCGTCTCTATCTCTTTCTCACTACTCCCCTCTATCTCATTTTTCTCTTTCTTTCTCCTCCACTATTTTACATCTCTATCTCTATCTCTATCACTCTTCTTCTCATCCTTATCTCTTTCTCTCCCTTTTGTCTCGTGTCTATCTCTTTCTCTCTCCTCCCTTCTTTCTCATCCCTATCTCTCTTTTCTCTCTCCTCTACTTTCCTACATAGCCCTGGGTATGATTTTCTCTCTCCTCTTCTTTCATTCCCAACGTCGGGTGGGATTTCTCTCTCCCCTCCTCTTCTAATGCAGTTGGCAAAGCCTGGCACCGATTAGATTTCTCTCTCCCGTTCTCTTCTAAAGTCAGTCGATGAAGCCTAACGCTGGCTAGATTTCTCTCTCCCCTCCTCTTCTAAGCTAGTCGACGAAGCGTAATGCCGATTAGATTTCTCTCTTCCCTCTTCTTCTAAGCCAGTAGGTAAAGCCTAGAACCGGTTGGATTTCTCTCTCCCCTTCTCTTATGAAGCTAGTTGGCAATGCCGAGCGCCGGTTAGATATCTCTCTCCCCTCCTCTTCAAAGCTAGTCGACGAAGCCTAACACCAGTTGGATTTCCCTCTCCCCTCTTCTTCTAAGCAAGTCGGCGAAGCCTAGTGCAGGTTGGATTTCTCTCTTCCCTTCTCTTCATGAGCCAATTGGCGAAGCCTAGCGCCTGTTGGATTTCTCTCTCTCCTTCTCTTCTAAAGCCAGTCAACGAAGCCTGGTGCCTGTTGGATCTCTCTCCCCTTCTCTCTTCTTCTGAAACAGTCGACGAAGTCTAACGTCCACTACATTTTCTCTCTCTTCTTTTGACAGTCAGCGAAGCCTAACATCGACTGCATTTTCTCTCTTGTCTTCTGGAATAGTCGGTGAAGCCTAACACCGACTGCGGCTTCTGTCTCCTTCTCTATATAACATAGTCGATGAAGCCTAGCACCGATTGTGTTTTCTTTCTCTTCCTTCTAATACAGCCGGTAATGCCTAACGTCGACTACATCTTCCTTCTCTCTCTCTCTTTTATGCTCTCGCCTTTCATACTCTTCTTGTCCTTTCTTCTCCCTCCTTCTTTTTGTTCCCTTCTTTTCTTATTTCATCTTCATAACCATCATTCTGCTACACTTTTATTCGACTAACAGGGATTGAGTTTAGCCTCTCATGGTAGCACTGTCGTCTAGCCGTAATGTTGTTGTGCCAAGATTACTTGGCCTGCTTTATTGCCACGACAGACTAGCCATCGTGCCTAGCTAGTTAGTACTAGTAATGACATCTAGTAGTAATCATGTGAGCCAGTCTTAGTTACCGAGCCAGTTTTGCTACCACGTCAAGCCAATTATTCACCAGCTTAGTGACCACGCTAATCGTCTTGCTCAGTTGAATTCTTCTCTCCCCCATCTTTCTTCTCTTCTTCTTTTTGAATGCGCATGCTTGTGTACATTCATCAAAGAGGAAACAATGATGTTTGACCCACTTGTCTTATAACCTTTGCCATATATGTGTGTGATTGCAGAAAAAAAAAAAGAATACAAGCCAAGGGCTGCGATTTGGAACCAGTTTTATTACTGGAGGGCTTTCTTAGTGATTTAAGACTGCGCCCATGTGAGTCAGCTCGAGTATGTTCCGAACCCACCTTAAATTCCTATCTCACCGATTGGTAACACCTGCCCCAGTTCTCGAAAGAGGTTCTCGAGAGAGAGATCTCAAAAACGTCCCGAGTCTTCCCTCAAAACCTGAGACACGTGCTGCTCGATCTCTGAAAGGATCCCAAGGACGAGATTGAGGCACCTAACCAGCTTGGCGACTCCATCGGGGACTTATTACCTCTTAGTCGGATCATTCTTGTTTGTTTAGTTTCTTCTTTTATTATTTGCTTTCATTATCTTTTCATATTTTATTTATGTCTTACATGTTTTGGAACCCATTTATTCCGATCGGCGATTTTCTTATCCCCGTATTCTAGAGTGTCCCTAGGGAATAAGTTCCTTCAACTTCGGTCCCTACTATTGAGAAAAGACCCCTTGTCTAGCTCTCAGGTCTTAACCTGGACCAGTGTGAGGCGAGACCTAAAAATCTCTCACTCCCCATCTCCTTGCTCTGGTGGAAACAAAACCAAGGTGCCTTGCATCGGCAGTACTTCTGTTGTCCCACTCAGCATGCACCCAGCCACCGACAAGTCATTTGCTGGTTGTGTTTCTGAGGTACGTCAAAAGGCTGCCCAGTCCCTTTCTGCAAAAGGCAAACAAGCTGTCTTAGCTTCTGTGGGTCGCCATAAGGCTAGCCCCCACATTTCTTCATCGTTGGTCTCTGTCCTTATAGGCTCAACACATTGAGGTGGAAACCCCATGGTCTCCACCCCTCACACACACCATAAGGCTCGTGGATTACCCACTCGAGTAAAACCTTCGGGCAACCCTTCTGTTGCCTCAAGTCCGTGTTCAAGATCGAACGTTCCAAAGCCAGGTCCTCCTACTCTACACACACAAGCGCAACCTGTAAGAGGCAAGCCTACACTTATTCTCTTACAGACACTTGCTCATAGTTCTTGGCCTCTTAAGGCCAGACCGCTTACACGAGCCCAAGCGGACCCTCAGGTCTGCCGTAATCCTTCTTCAAAGGGCACACAAGTGTCGCCATCACAGACATCCTCTCGCCCTCGACCCAAGCTTTCTCATGACTCAATCCTGCTCCAGGCCACTCCTCCTTCATGGAGCAAGCAACTTCAGCCTTGGTACTAGAAGGTTTTCCCCAAGAGTACCATCTTGAGTTAGCCCCGTCATTTTGGTCGTGTCTCTGGAGCCCACAAGAGAGCTCGGTACAATAACCTGATGGAAGATCGAGGCCTTCATCCACCCCGACCCAATATGACTCCAGTTCCTGACCCTCATCCTTTGCCCCACCTGATGGAGACAGCTTTCTCCGGTGCAAGAAGAGCTGACCAGCCGCGACCTAGATCGAAGTTTTGACTTGAGGTACATCAAAACCTCAAGTCTAAATGCGATAGAGGCTTGCAAATTTTGACTATGGAGGTGACCAAGGCAGTCAAAACAACCAATTCTGACGACCCTCTTCACCTGAATCCCTTCTACCCCCTTTAGATGATGAAGCCTGAAAAAGAGCTCCATGAGCCCTATGTTGTTGTTAGTGTCGCAGAAGAAGACCCAGTCACTCAGTAGCCACGGTCCCAAGAGCACCTGTCCAAACGCGATCAACATACAAAAGTCAAGCTCAGTCCGGGCAAGCTGGCCCCTTGCCACTGACCTACCACGTATGACTCGATAGGTTTGCAAGCCCGTGGTTTCACTAACATTGACCTCCATGGAGAAACGGTCAGTGTAATGGTTGTAAGTGAGCCCGGTGATGCGCAGGAAGAGCACATGAGCAAGTTTGAGGATATGGTGCGCGCGATGATGGAAAAGATCGATTGTATCGATGTCGGACGTTAGGCGGCTAACCATGAGGTCAATTCCCATCACTCCGATGGTGCATCCCCACGACCCTCTGCCTTACAGGATAATTATGTCCCTCATCCAGTCTCTCAGATATACATTAACGCTTGGTCACCCATAGCTTAAAGAATAGACAAATCCCAGGGATACAGGGTGCGATGCCTTTTCAAAGGCCATACCCCTCAAATATTGATCAAGACCTGTTTCCCTCAGATTATAAGAAAGGGAAGTTTC
Source organism: Amborella trichopoda (assembly GCF_054954075.1). Lineage (NCBI taxonomy): Eukaryota > Viridiplantae > Streptophyta > Magnoliopsida > Amborellales > Amborellaceae > Amborella > Amborella trichopoda. The sequence goes on along the minus strand of NC_142347.1, from coordinate 24,759,991 downwards.
CTTTATTCAACAGAACCACATCCTTGAACCAGCATTCACTTCAAGGAAGCACATTGAGAAACAGCAGCTGACGGGAGACTTCTTCTCTGACAGTTCGTTGCGACCCTTGATGGCCTAGCATTTCAATGGTATACCCGACTTCCTCCAACTCAATCCATAAATGGGAGGAGATGGAGAAACTGTTCTATCAACGCTTCTATGAGGTCGAGAGAGAGGTTCAAACCATTGAACTTCTCACCCTAACTCAAGACCCCGATGAGCCCGTGGATCAATTCATATCAAGATGGAGAAACTTTGCTTCCCGCCATTCTAATCCTATGACTGAGAAGGAAGTAGTCCAAACTTGCATGCGGAACATGCGACCCGAGATCGCTCTACATGTCGAGGCCTCTAATCGGACATTCATGTCCGAGTTGATCTCTAAATCAGTTCGCATAGAAAGTTTATCATGCGACCATGGTGGGACACGACAACCACTGCAAGCTCAGCAAACAACCGTGGCAATAGTAGCTCTCGAAATAACACATGATGCTCCAACAGAAAGGGGTAATCAGTGCGTCCGTTATGATCACTGATTCAAAGAAGGCTCCCTCCCTAACATTGAATTCCTTTAAAGGGTGACACCCCATACTGGCAAGCAACAACAGTCATACAATCGGGTGCCTCTACAAACAAACTTTGATCGAGGTGATTATTTCACTAGGCATAGGAACAAGGTCTGTCCCTTCTAGAAGAAAAGGGTCCTTGCGCTGTTCAGGTTATTATTGGAACAAAATATGGTCCAGCTTCTAGAAGCTAAGTTCCCCGAGCAACCTGGCCTTGACACTCAGGCAAATTAATGTGTCTACCATCAGAGGATCAATCATCCCACAGACGACTGCTACACACTTAAGGATATTATTGAAGCCCAGATTCGGAAGGGTCAGATAAAGCTTGAAGACTTAAAGAAGGCCTTTGGGGCAGCAGAGGCCTCCCATGCCGTAAGCATTCAAAAGGAAGACAAAATGCCTAGTATCCTTTACGCCTTCTTCATTATAATGCTTCAGGAAGGCATAATCACACTAAAGCAGCTTGTGAAAGGGAATAAAGATCGTTGGTGCTCGTACCATCCGATAAGAGTCCATTACCTACTAGAATGCACAAGTTTCCTAGACATATTCTTAAAGAAAATGCAAGAGTGTTAGGAGTTTTACAATCTCTATGTAAGTGATCCCCAAGTGATTCCTCTATCGGGGCAAGAAGACTCACAAAGCTAGACCTTCCTATCAATAACTGGGACTCCGTCAAATCCTCGACTTCCCAATCATGGATAGTCTACCATAGTAGAAGCAAACTCAAGCCCTTAAGGCGAGAAGCAGTTCGCCAAGCAAGAGTTGTTCGCAAGCCCAGCGAGACAAATCAAATATCATCTCAGAAAATCAGAAAGAGACGCACACCAAGGGCTACTCACCAAAGAAACAAGACCCTTCAACCCACAGTCGAGCAGAAATTTCTCAGGCCCCTTCCTTCGCTGCCAACTTTATTGGACTTCATCCCTGACACGATCCTTGTTCCTTCTTCATCCTGTCAAGAAGACATTCTCGTGCCATCTCCCACTCAGCACAAGTCCAATGAGGGTGACGATGTTAAAAGCACTCCCCAACGATGTAAGCAAGGGAAAGACCTAAAAGACCCCTTGCACCCGTCCAACCTTGGTGATGACGTAAAAAGCAGCCCAGATCAATCTGATGAGGGGCGACCTTAAAAGTACCCCACCTTCTAACCCTTCTCCTTCTTCTTCTGTTGCTTCTCATTCTCTCTCTTCTACGTTCCCTGTAGGTACAACCTTGATATTCCTGGACTTCAAGGCTCTAGATCCAGAACTTGCAGGATCCAACATGAGCAAGATGCAGTGGAAGCGATTGAGAAAGACCCTAGCAAAGGTAGCAGGATTCCTAACAGTTGCTGATGCCTTGATAGGTAAGCCAAAGCAGAGCCACCTTCTTCAAAGAAGCACAAGAAGTTGAAGCCAAAGAAACCCCAGTGGCACCTTGAGCCAGATTTTGAACAAAGACTAAGAGAATCGAGAGGGCAAAGCTTTTACTCTCAAGAGCTTGCAATATGGTGCAAGTTTATGAAGCGCAAGTCATTGTGGAGCAAGCACAGTGCACATCTGTGCAAGGACCGTGTGATTCATACAAGGATACTTCACGCCCAACCTTTGTTGAACCCCAAAACAAGCTCTTGTGGCCTGATTGCCTTGCCATGTTTGAGGTTGATCCTTCTTTCCCTCAATTTGAGAGAGGCACAGAAATCATGACATACTCTGGAGCCCTATTGGAAGCAGAGATGTCAGGGTCATGGCTCTCTACACTTGAGGTCGATCAAAAGATCTCTGAAAACAACGATGAAGAGTTGCAAGAGGCTCTAGAAGAATGGAAAGAAGGTGGTCAGGCCACAGCTGACAAACTCGAAGAAATAAATCTTGGAGACGAAGTGGCACTTTCATTCAGCGAATATGTCTCCAAACAAGAAAGAAGATTTCACTACCTTCTTGAGAGCAAACCGAGACATCTTTGCTTGGTATTACCATGAGATGTCTCGGCATAGATCCGACTATCAAACTTGTCAAATAGAAATAGAGAAGGTTTAGGCCTAACCTCGAGATGCAGATAGACGCCAAGGTGACCGAACTCAAACAAGAAGGCCTTTTTCGCGAAGTCAAGTACCCAAAATGGCTAGCAAATGTTGTTCCAGTAGAGAAGAAAAATGATCAAATCAGGGTTTGCATTGACTTCCATGATCTCAATATCACCTGTCCCAAGGATGACTTCGTGTTGCCATTCACCGAGATGCTCATCGATGCAACAGCTCACTGTCAAATCTTTTCCTTCATGGACGGATACCACGGGTATAATCAGATAAGAATTGTGCCCAAAGATGAAGAGGCCACTGCATTTTTAACTCCAAAAGGGGTCTTTTGTTACACAATGATGCCTTTTGGACTAAAGAATGCTGGCGCCACATACCAGAGAGCAATGATGACCATTTTCAAAGACATGATGCACAAAGAGGTGGAGTGTTATGTAGATGACTTGGTGGTAAAATCCAAGGAGAAGGATGCTCACATGAGAGACCTTGAAAAGGTATTTAAGAGACTACGTCTTCATCAACTTAAAAGGAACCCACTAAAATTCTCTTTTGGCATGCGTTCAGGAAAATTCTTGGGGTTCGTCATCAACTTCGAAGGCTTGAAGTCGAGCCAGTCAAGATCATGGCAATCCAAGAAATTCCATCACCGACTACACTTCGAGAACTGCACTCCAAGGGCAATTGGCATACATTCGCAGATTCATCTCAAACCTTTCAGGTCGCTGTAAACCTTTTAAGAACCTGCTAAAGAAAGATACCCCATTCATTTAAGATCAAGCATATCAGGCAACCCTTGACGATATCAAGCATTATTTACTTGCAAGGGGCGAGAAGAATTATCCCCCTATTGAGAAGATGTGCTTGGCCGTAATTTTCATTATACAAAAACGTCGCCATTACTTGCTTTGTCATGAAGTTAAACTTATATATAAAGTTGATCCCGTAAAGTTTCTTACGACATGCCCGTGCTTGTCAGGACGCCTTGCTAAGTGGGCATTATTGCTGATGAAGTTCGATAGCACGTATGTCCCAAAAAAGGCTGTCAAGGGCAAGGCCTTGGCTGACTTTCTTGCAGCACACCCCGTATCAATAGAATCTCCTCTATCAAGCGACCTCCTTGATGAAGAAGTATTTTGTATCGAGCTTGATCATGCTTGGGAATTGTACTTTGATGGAGCCTTCCAATCCGATCGAGGAGGTGCCAAAGTAGTATTCTTAACTCGGAGAGGAGGAATATTGCCACTTTCTTTCTCTCTAGCTTAAGTCGGTTCTCATAATAAGGCAGAATATCAAGCCCCTATAATCGGACTGGAGATAGCCCTCGACCTTGACTTGGAACAACTCAAGATATATGGCGACTCTGAGTTGGTTATCTGACAGCTCAAAGAGATCTATGATGTGAGAAAAGAAACTCTCAAACCTTATCACGATAATGAAAAATCATAAATGGCCTAGTTTGAGGGCGTATCCTTGAGTCACATCCCTAAGAGGCTAAACTTGCAAATTGATGCACTTGCAAAACTCTACGCTACAATTCAGTTGTCCTCATTAGGACCCATGCTTGTTTGGGTGGTAGAATGAGGACACACCGAACTAAGAACTGAGGTTGATACGGATGATGAGAGAAATATCTTCCCCGAGTGCCCTCCTTATCCATTTAGAGCACTTCTATCAGCCAAAGAAGTAATCAAGACTAAACAAGAAATAGCACAAAGTCAAGGACCTAAGGGTGGAAATTAAGAACCAGAACTCTTTGACCTAATGTGTGCGAAAATTGAGAAGGTAGAAGATTGGTGAGAGCCCATCACCAGTTTCCTAAAACATGGTAGGCTCTCAGAAGATCGTGCTGAACGCAACCTCATACATCGAATGTCTACCAAGTATACCGTCCTTGAAGGATATTCTCTCTTCAGATGGTTGTTTGACGACATTCTTCTTAGATGCGTTGATATCCAAGAAGCAAATAAGGTATTAGAAGAAGTCCACTCAGAAATTTATGGACTACACCAGTCCGGTCCTAAGCTCTATGAATGAATATATAGATTGGGATACTATTGGCCTTTTATGATCGTTGATTCCTTAAGCTATGCTAAAAAGTGCCAAGTATGCCAATTACATTCCAGCCTGGTTCACCAGCCTCCAGAGTCCTTACACCATACGATTATGTCATGGCCCTTCTCACAATGGGCTATAGACATCGTAGGGCCTATTGAACCTCCTTCCACAATGGGTCATGTATTTATCCTAGCTGCGGTAGATTATATCTCTAAGTGGGATGAGGTCGTCCCTCTTAAGCAGGTTCTTAGGACATCGGTGACCTTCATTTGACATCATATCATATCTCACTTCGGAGTGCCCGATCGGATTATATCTGACAACGGTCCTCAATTTAGGAGTCATCATGTCGATCACTTAGTTAACCAGTTTGGTTTTGAATGGAGGTACTCGACTATGTACCACCCTCGGGCTAATGGATTAGCTGAGGCTTTCGACATGACTCTGTGCAACATTTTAAGAAATTCAGTATCAAATAAAAGGAAGAACTAGCATGAGAAGCTTCCCGAAGGACTATGGACTTATCGTACTACTACGCGAAATGCTACTGATTCCACTCCTTATTCTCTGGTCTACGGGGGTGAAGTAGTTTTACCTCTCAAAATACAAATCCCTTCACTGTGAGTCGCTATTCACCAAGGAAAAACCGAAGATGAGAGAGTCAAGCTTCGGTATCAAGTATTGGGTGCACTCGATGAGAAGAGGCCAGAGGCTCAGCAGAACCTAGAACTCCACCAAGGGAGAATGAAAAGGGCTTTTGATAAGTCTATCAAGATCCGCTCATTCACCCCTGGTGATCTAGTCTTAGCTGTTAAGAGGCCTATTATTATGCATGACCAGCATAAAGGGAAGTTTGAGCCTAAGTGGGAAGGTCCCTTTATAGTAGAAAAGGTCTCTCCCAACGGAGTCTACATATTGGCACATCCCTAAGGAGGGGAAGCAATGCTACTTAAAGAAGTACTACCCATAATACATATTCAAGAAAAAGAGACTCGATGCGAAAGTAAGCAAGATAGTCCAAACAAGTTCTAACTCTTTTTATTGCAGTAAAAAAGAGTTACCAGTTACAAGCTAAAAGAAGCCCATTATCAAGGAGGCTATAAGTCTCTTGGATCTGAGGATAAGAGGACAATTACAAATAAAAAATTGTAGTTTTGCTCTTGCATCTTAGGATTAGAGGACATTTACAAACCAAAATCTAGAGTTTTTCTCTTGCATCCAAGGATAACATGATGGTTACAGGCCAAAACAAATGCCTACCTCATGAAGAAGAAGCAAACCCCCCAAAGAAAGGCCCTCCTCATGAAGAAGAAGCGAAACCACTTAGAGGGTTAGCTTCAATTCATCTGATGAGTAAGAGGATGGTTACAGGCAAGAAGATGAAGCGAAGCCACTTCAAGACATTATCTTCAGTTCATCTGACGTGTCTATCAAACATAGAAGCCAGATATCTCATATGACGTGTATATCAAATATACAACGTAGGATTCATTTGACATGTGAACAAAGAGGGTTGTCCTGACGAGGAACTGGCCTACGACAGAAAGCCTACCCTGTTCACAGTGGATGTCCTTCCACAGAACAACATAGACCTCACTATTGTGCTGGAGGATTTCGCTTCCAACAGGTACTACAAGCCACACCTTACCATCACTCACCAGTTTTTGCCTGCTCATGAACATCGCCGTACATAGCTCATCACCGAACATTGCAAATCCCGCACATAACTTACTGCCACATGCGAGCATTACTCTCTACATCATGACAAGCCACACTGCTGATGAGGGTCGTCTGAAAGTCAGCACTGGCTATGTCTCCCAAAGGCTAACGCCGGTTGCCTTTCTTGAGGATCAACATCGGTTGCACTTCTAAACCATCAGCGCCAGTTGCCCCAGTGTCGGCAGCACTTCTATTAGCACCATACCCATTGCGACTATTCGCTTCCTGAGACTCCTCATTTTCAAAGATTAAGTTTTCGCACCACTATACACTTTTAAACCATCAGCGTCAGTTGCCCCAGTGCCGTCAGCACTTCTATTAGCACCAGACCCATTGCGACTGTTCACTTCCTGAGACTCCTCATTTTCAAAGATTAAGTTTTCGCACCTCTTTAATGGTCGCACGATGAGAAGGGTAACCATACACTTTCCCTGTGATGGTTCACCTCCCACGATGGTTCGTCGTACAATTTCCACGATGGTGTACCTCCTGTGATCATTCATCTCCTACTGGAACTCCTACGTGGCCAAAAACCCACTGAAAAACTTTCTCGCCTGTGCTTTTGGCCAGAACGTCACCACAGCTTCACTGAAAACTTCTCCAAACTTTCCCTTAGTCCCCAAAAGCCTTTGCAACACCACTAACAACTTTGGAAAGTTACCACAACCCTCGGGAAACCTCTTAAAACTCCCTGAAAAACTCCCAAGATGTGTGGAAATGCTCACTGATCCACTTCCCACCTATTCTACCAAAAAAAAAATGCAGTCAAAATCTATTTTGTTTCCTGAAAAACTCCTTAGAGAACTTTCCTTTCCCGCTCCTCTCCCTACGACTTCACCAAATTCTTGGCAAAGTCTGCTTGCCGAAGGCCTTCCCTGCAAAACCACCTAAAATCCCACTGTTTGTCGAAAGCCTTCCTTGCAAAAATCTTGCCGCTTATTAGAACTTCAACCAGGCACCTTCTCCTCACTGTTAAGAAATTGTTTATTAATTTTTTTTTCCCTTTGGTGAAAAGTGAAGAAAACGGGATCTTACCCCCTTATATAGACACACTACCCTCAAATACCCCTCACAAACTGGGAATCCCAGTTGCATCCAAGGGAAGCCGAGCGACGATGAGCCAGGTTGGGCTTTGACTCGAGGCCCGATGTAACTCCCATGTCCCGCATCGGTTGACATGGCACTGGGTGAATTCCAAACAACCCCAGCACTGGTTGACGTGGCACCAGGTGAATTCCAAATAACCCCATCACCGATTGATGTGACGCCGGGTGAATTCTATAACAACCTCAGCGTCGGTGGATGTGGCGCCATGTAAGTTTCCAAACAACCCCAGCGCTGGTTGACTTAGCATCAGTTGTGTTCAAACTTTGTCACGGCTCATTCACAACGCTAGATGAGTTTAAACAACCCAGCACGGTTGTGTTTTTGAGAACTCAACACCAGTTGAATGCTCACAACAAACAATAATTGCTACACCTGGCATCGGTTGTATTTCCAACAGTCTATTGTCACCGACTCCAGGCTGAAGCCTTGCGTGTCCTACCACTATCTTCAGTGGAGTTGTACCCAAGCCTTGATTTGTCATCCCCAGTGGACTTGCACTCAGGCCGTTGCACCCAAGCCCTGACCTATCATCCTCAAAAGAGTTAGGAGCAAGTCACTGTCCCTCATCCCCAGTCGGAGTCACACCCATATTGCAGCCCATTATCCCCAGTGGAGTTAGGGTCAGGTCATTCTTACCTCTTCAATTCCCAGTGGGTCTGTTTCACGCCAAGCTATCTTATTCCCAGGGACTCGAGCTACCTGTCATAAGCCAATTCTCTGTAGAGTCTCATCTTTCACCCCAAGGAGCCACATTTGCCCTCATAATCCTTAGTGAAGTCCTCTTCCGTTTGCCATCTCTCATTGGGCCACCATCTTCATCTGAGCTCCTCGCTTTTGTATGGCCATAACCATTTTATCCTCAGGGAGTTAGATTGCCACCCACAGACTTATTCCCCATGGAGCTCCACCTACATGGCGACCCACGCAAAGGTCTAGAGGCATGACCCTAAAACTACACGGTCCAAACTATATGACTTTAAACTGTAGCGGTGTTTAAAGCGCAGAATCGAGTGATCTAACGATGTAGATCTCTCAAATCTAACACTTTCAATTGATAAAAAATAAATGAAAAAGCAATGGTAGAGAAAATGTGAACAATCGAATTTAGATCTGAGATCAGATTTGCCTAGAAACTAGTAGATCTACTCTCAGATCTGTGCCGGAGCCAGCATGATTCGAAGCCTTTCAAAACACAATTTTCAATAAAAAAGAATCAAAGCCAGATAAAAAATAAATAAATACAATAAAAGAAAAGAGGAAATGAAGGAGAAGAAAATACCGAACCGGGCCCGATGGCTCGGGCTTCTCGAGAATTTGGGGGCTCGCTCGTATCAACACCGGTTCCTTTTTCCCGTGTGGTCCAGATGTCGATCAGCAAGTCCCTGATAGTAATAGGGTGGTTGAGCCCTAGAAATCGTTTAGATCTAGGGTTGTTGTCCCCTAGGTGTAGGTTTACTCAAGCTTAAGATGAGGGTTAGGGTTTTCTCATGGAAGGTCTCTCTACTCTCCTAAGGTTTATATAACAACCTTGAATTTTAAGAACTAAAAATAATGTTAATATTGTTGATAGAAATAAATACAAATAATAATAATAATAATAAATAAATAAACAAAACAAAATAAAATGTCAGCCTTACACAAAGAAATCATTTTTGAATGAGAGTCCATCCTACTAATATTTTACCATGTGGACTATTGACATAGGGTGGTCCATAAAAGACCCCTCCTTATCTTACTCCTTTTAATTAATGTGTTAGCCTTCTCTTTTGTTTCCTATAATACCAAAATTAACGTGTTTGGCGTACTCTCTTGTAACTTTTGACGTGGCAGGTTAATATGCCATCTTCCATTTTATATTATAATTTATTATCGATTTTATATTATATTAACACAAGTCTCTCATTTAATATTTTATTGACACCTCTTACTTGAGGTGTCATGAAAGTACCTCTCTCTCTCTATCTCCTAAACAAAGTCTCTCTCTATCTTGGATGAGCTTTTATATATATATATATATATATATATATATATATATATATATATATATATATATATATATATATATATATATATATATATATATATAAAAGGTCTTTAAAAGTTGACGGTACATCACCTGACGTGGCTAACTCAACAACCTCGTCCATGTAGTTGAGACACCTTTATAAAAGATGTTAAAATTTTAAAGGCCTCTTTCCCTCATAAAAATCCTTAACGGGCTTAGTTTTAACAAGGGCTGGGATGCTCTTTCATCAAGCGTGCTCTCTCACTCTCTCTCACTAAGTGTTTACAGGATGGGAGTTGGAAGATGGTGGGGTAAATCCAATAGATTAGTTTGGGATTTTGGTTGGAGCTTTATGGATTTTGGATGGTAGACTTCCTAGAGTTCGGAGGGCTATGTTACTCAGCTAATTCCAGTCAAGCTTGAGGTGGTCCCCAGCAGCAGTAATATATTTTGGTAGATGCTTGTAGGGCAACGATAATTACATATCAGAGTAATTTAAAGAGTAAGTGATTGCACTCTCCTGAAAAATAGTTTGTTTTACGTAAAATAGTGATATTTCTGTCCAACATCTTTATTTTATAATTTTTATGTGTAAGTGACTTCATTCTCTTGAGAAATAATCTTTTTAGCAAAATTACGATATTTTATCTATTGTTAGGAGTTTTAAATACTGTGAATTATTAGAAATAAATGTGATATTTTATCTTTTAGTAAAATTGTGAGATTTCCTTCGATTTCCTTCTACTGTTTTGAATATTTAGACATTGTAAAATTCATGTGCAAATGACTACCTCATTATTTGAAAAACTGATATTTCTACACTGGATTGTAGTATTGCCTATGAAATGATTATTTGTGAATTGACAATTTCATAAATTTCTATTGATACTTGACTGTTATCATGTTAGATTTCAAGAATGTCTACCTTTCAAAAATTATTGCCAAAATGTTTGACTAGTTACTTACCGATATTTCAATGAATGTAATTATTATTAATTGCTTCAAGTGAATTCCTGTTAATGACTTCAATGATACTTTGCATATATGATGTTGATGCTTTCTGAGGTTAAAAGAAATTCAGAGCTAATTTAAGTATATTTGGACCCATCCAGGACGCTGGTGGGGTATTTGGACTCATCCGGTACTCCGATGAGGTATGATTGGACCTGCAAGTAATAGTTTGGGCCCATCCAGGACATTGGTGGGATATTTGGACTCATCCGGTACATCGGTGAGGTATGATTGGACCTGCGAGGATTATTTGGACCCATCCAGGATGCTGGTGGGGTATATAGGTGACCTACTTGGGACGTTAGTAGGGTATTGTGTGAAATCCTTTGAATGATGCATTTTTGTTAAAATGTTTATATGCATTTCTATTATTTGGATTATGCTAAATTGTGAATTTTTAAAGAAAAGCTATTATCCATAAATGCTTTTCCTCGTATTGTTTTTAACAAATATCCCTTTTTGAAAATGTTTATATCTTCCAACCATGATTATTTTTTAGGACCATGATGATCACTTACTGAGCAGCCAAACTCATTAAAACTATGGTAAATATTTTTCTAGGAATTGCAGTCTCATAGTTCGAGTGCAGTAGGACCAGCTCTGGAAGATATTGTAGTCACGATTAAATTTCCCTTTGGAACTTTGGGCTCTAATGCATCATTGTAATTTTTGTTCTATCAAGAGATGTATATACCTAGCCTTTATGTTAATACCAGTTGTGAGCAAACTTTGTACAAATTTTAATTAATGAAAAAATCTATTTTGTTACAATATATATAAATAGGAATTTGAATATTTCCTAGTAAAAGAATAGTCTGTCGCACCTCTGGAATGTTAGAAATCTTGGGGCATGACAGTTTCTCTTCCAGCCTAAAGTTTCTAAAAGTCTCGTCCCTCTTCCAACATCTCTCTTTTCATCCTTTTATGGTCACCCAAAGTGAGTTCATCTGAACGAGGGATTTGTTGTGGTAGAGTTATCCCGTAACTAACAAATCCCTTGGTCAAACGAATTTTAAATTTTTTAAAATTTGGATTTGAGCAATGTGGATAGCACCACAAGGCCAAACCACCTAAAATATTACCATAAAAACATGAGAAATGATAAAAACATGTTTGGGGAAAAACAGGTTTGGGCGGCATGAGTCGTGTATGCTTCAAATTGAAAATTTTATTTTCAAGTGTGTTCCCTAGTCTCTTTTGAAGCTACCAGAGAAACTTTGGGTCAAAACGGATTTTTTTTACTAATTTTAATGGTTTTTTTGGTAAAATATGACATTTGTAGGATGACTTGGGTGACACGCCCTATGTCACCTGGGAGGCACGCCCAGTGTCGCCAAAACCAAATTTTTCTAAATTGATTTTTTTAATTTTTGTATCTTCCTCAGCCTTTTTTGTAGCTCTCAGAGAAAATTTAGGTCAAAACGGATTTATTTATTATTTTTGATGATTTTTTCAGTAAAATAGCGTGTTTATTGCATTCCGGGTCAAAACAGGCATTTGCTGGGTTTTGGGCTGGCAGAATGGTTCCGGCTCACAAGGTAGGTTGTGTGACATATGGATTTTGGGTTTACTAAGCCAATTTGATTGTAAGGGTCTAAGAAAACAATAGAACTTTCCATATTTAAAGCGGTTGTCTACAGTTGGCCCTCTTTGGTACTCCCTGTCCTTCGAGGGATAAGAGAGTGACAAAAAAGTATAAACGTTGTCGTTCCCTGTCCTTCGAGGGCCAGGCTAATGCACACTCCCTATTCTTCGAGGGACAGGTAATAGTAGACTCTCTGACGTTCCCTGTCCTTTGAGGGGCAGGAGAATGTCAAATATGAATGTCACCCCACATCACGTGGGCACATGGCACATCAACTATTCCTCCAAGTCATTGCACTCCCATGCTCACCCACCTAGGGCATTTTCATCCTAGGGTTTTCGGCATGAGGTGTCGGTGAGTTATGCAAGCTTGAAACTCAAGGTGGATTTTATAGCCATGCCACTTGACCTCAGGGTTTTCTCAGTTTGAAAATTTTAACCCTGGAAATTTCTTTCCTTAAGGGTTTTCTATGGCGGTCAATAGGAAAAGGTTTTCTATAGGATGAGACTTGTCTGATCAATTCCGAATAGAGAGGCAAGGCAGCAATGCGATAATCGCGGCAATGCGATGTTCATCATATACGGGTGTCCAAGCTCTTTTGTTTTTACAAGTCTTTTCAGAAGTTTTTGAATGTAGGAGGGGATTTGAAACAGAACCCGGAGCAGGGACAAGCTACGATTTTTAACAAAGAATTTAATGTTTTTGAAAACATTAGACATATGATGAAAATTTTTAAAAGAGAAAGATATTTCGAAAAGCAATGTTGGTTAGCAATTTCAACTCCTGCAGCCATAGAGCCCTCTAAGTAGTTTAACGTCATGTAGCGATGGACGATAAACCTGACCTTTATGTCATACGGGGATAGACAGTACCTGTCTCGGCTCATTTACGTCGCACGAGTTTGATGTTGAACTGGATAACCCGACCTTTTACGTCATACGGAACTAGAAGTTACCTGTCTCGGCTCTTTTACATCTCACAAGTTTGACGTATTAGCTTGATTTTTTAACGTCGCATGAGTTTGATGTGTTAGCTCATTTTTTTAACGTCGCACGAGTTTGACGTGTTAGCTCATATTCTTAACGTTGACGAGTTTGACGTATTAGCTTGGTTTTTTAACGTCGCACAAGTTTAACGTGTTAGCTCGGTTTTGTAACGTTGCACTAGTTTGACATGTTAGCTCGGTTTTTTAAAGTCGCACGAGTTTGACGTGTTAGCTCGGCTTTTAACGTCGCACGAGTTTGACGATCTGAATCCTGGTTGGCAATTTAGGCTTGTGCCACCATAGAGCAAAAGAATTTTCTGAAATTGGTTGGCAGTTTAAACTCATGCCACCGAGGAGCAAACGATTTTGAAGCCGGTTGCAATTTAGGCTCATGCCACCGAGGAGCAAAAGATTTTGAAAACTATCCCTAAAGGCTCAACACATCAAGGCGGAGACCCTACAACCTCCACCCCTCACACACACCATAAGGCTCGTGGGTCATCCACTCGAGCCACACCTCGGGGTAATCCTTACGTTACCTCCAACCAACACCCAAGATCAGACTTTCAAAGGCTGGGTCCTGCATACGATGCTCATATGCATCTCACTATTTGGGGCAACGCCGTAAGTGCACCAACCGAGTATCAGGAGACGACCTCCTCATTCTCCTACTCAGCACACACAAATACACCTTGTAAGGGGCAGGTCTCCACCTGTTCTCTTGCAGACACTTGCTCGTAGTCCTCGGCCTCCTAAGGACAGACCACTTGCTCAAGCCCGAGCTGATCCCTAGGTCACCCGTGATCCATCTTCAAGGGACACACACGCGTCGTCGTCACAGACAACCCCTCGCCCTCGACTTAGGTGTCCTCTCAACCATGCTTTTGCCTGCTCCTCCTTCTTCGAGCAAGCACCTTCTGCCTTAATACTTGAAGACCTTCCCCAAGAGTACCATCCTGAACCAGCCTCGTCATTTCGCTCATGTCTCCAGAGCCACAAGAGAGCTCGGGGCAAAGAGCTGATTGAAGATCGATTCGTTCATCCTCCCCGGCCCATGATGACTCGAATCCCTGGCCCTCATCCTTTACCACACCTGATTGAGACAGCCCTCTCTTGTGAATTAACAGCCGACAAGCCGCAATCCCAATCACAGTTATGGCGCGAGGTCCATCAAAACCTTAAGGCTAAATGCTATAAGGGTCTTCTAATTCTTACAAACCAAGTAATCGAGGTGGTTGGGGTAACCTGCTCTGATGACCCTCTTCGCCTGAACCCTTCTACCCTCTTTAGATGACGAAGCCTGAAGAAAATCTCCATAAGCTTTGCACTGTGATTAATGTTATCGAAAGTGACCCAGCCCCTCATCAGCCATGTCCCAAGACCATCGAGAACCGGTCCACATGCGATAGGCATACAAAAGTGCAGTTTAGTCAAGGCATGCTGACCCCCTGCTAACTAATGTGCCGCGTGTGACCCTCAAGTTTGGAAGCCCTCGACCGCAGTTAAGGCTGACCTCCCAAGAGAAAAAGTCAACGTAATGGTTGTAAAGGATCCTGACTCGCAAGAAGACCGCATGGATAAGTTTGAAGACATGGTGCACATGATGATGGAGAAGATTGATCATATAGACGTCGCACGACAATCAGGTCACCATGTGGTCAATTCCCACCACTCAGATGGTGCACCTTCAAGGCAGCCCCTTCCCTCTGCCTCACAGGACAACTTTGTCCCTCACCCCATCTCATAGGCAGACATAGATGCTATGGTGACCCATAGCCTAAAGAACAGGTAAATTTCGGGGCTACAGGGTGCAACGCCTTATCAAAGGCCGTACCCTTCATATATTGACCAGGTCTCGTTTCCCTCAGATTACAAGAACGGGAAGTTTCCCTATTTCAATGGGACCACATCCCTGAACTAGCATATCGCCCATTTTTAGGCAGCATATCTGTCAGTCTGATTAGAGACCCTTGATGGCCCAGCTTTTCAATGGTATGCTCAACACCCTCCAAATTCAATACATACTTGGGAGGAAATGGGGAAGTTGTTTCACCAGCGGTTCTATGAGGTCGAGAGAGAAGTTCAAACAATTGAACTCCTCACCCTGACTTAAGATCCCGATGAGCCCGTGGACCAGTTCATATCAAGATGGACAAATTTAGCTACTCGCCATCCCAATCTTATGCCCGAGTAGGAAGCAGTTCAAACTTGCATTCGGAACATGCAACTTGAGATCACTCTACACATCGAGGCCTCTAATCCAACTTTCATGTTAGAGTTGATCTCCAAATCAGTTTGCATAGAAAGTCTATCATGCCACCACAACGGGTCATGACAATCGCCTACAAATTCATGGAACAATCGGGGTAATGGTAGCTCTCGGACTAACACCAGGGGCAGCCAACAGAAAGGAGTGATCAGTGCAGCTGTCACGGTCATTGATCCAAAGAAAGCTCCCTCCCACACTTTGGACCTCTCCAAAGACGTGAGCATGACAAAGATAACAGCCCGGTGGGCAAGCAACAATAGTCATACAATTGAGTACCCCGTCAGTGAATCTTAATCGGGATGATTATTTCACCAGGCATAGGAATAAAGTCTACCCCTTTGAGAAAAAATGGGTCCCTGAACTGCTTCAGTTGTTGTTGGAACAAAACATGATCGAGCTTTTAGAAGCCAAGTTCCCTGAGCAAGCCGGGCTCGACACCTAGGCAAATTATTGGGCCTACCATCAAAGGATCAGTCACCCCACAGATGACTGCTACATGCGAAAAGATATTATCAGAGCCCTGATCCAAAAGGGTCAGATAAAACTCGAAGACTTAAAGAAGCCTTTCAGGGCATCAGAAGCCTCACATGCACTAACCATCCTAGTGGAAGATGAAGCCCCTGGTATCCTTCATGCCTTCTTTGCTATAATGCTTCAGGAAGGCCTAATCACACCGAAACGGGCAAGGCAACCCCGTCACCTTGCTAAGGGGACTGAAGACCATTGGTGCCCATATCTCCAGGTATGGGGTCACTACCTGTGATAATGCACCAGTTTCCTTGATATATTCGCAAAGAAAATGCGGGAATGTCAGGAGGTTTAAAACGTCCCAGTAAGTGGTCCCCAAGCCACTGCTTTGCTAATACAAGAGGATCTCCCAACACAAGACCTTCTTAATAATGAGTCAGATTCTGCTGAACCCTCGACTTCCCAGCTAGGGATAGTCCACCATGGGTGAAGCACGCTCAAGTCCTTAAGAAGGGAAGACGTTTGCCAAGCTAAGGCTGTTCACAAGCCTAGCAAGACGAATCAAACACCACCCCAGAAAACCAGAAGGAGAAGGGAACCAAGGGCTGTTTGTTAGAGAAACAAGACAACTCGACCTCCAGTTGGGAAAAAATTTCTAAGGCCCCTTCCCCCACTGCCAACTTTGCTGGACTTTTTCCATGGCACGATCCCTCTTCCTTCTCCATCTCGTCAAGAAGACGTCCCTAGGTCATCTTCTCCTCAGAACGTATCTAATGAGGGTGACGACATTAAAAGCACTCCCCAATGGTCTCAACAAGGGAAAGACCTAAAATACTCCCTGCATAAATCAACCCTAGTGACGACGTAAAAAGCCGCCTATATCGGTTCGATGAGTGGAACTACCATAAAATTCACCCACTTTCTAACCCTTCTCCTTCTTCTTCTTCTACTTCTCATCTTTCTTCTCCTAGGTCTCCTGGATGTACAACATTGAAATGTTTGGATTTCGGGGCTCTCGACAGAGAATTCGAAGGGATCAACATAAGCAGGATGCAACGGAGTGATTGAGAAAGACCCTGGCACAGGCAGCAGGATTCGTTACAATTGTTGTTGCCTTAGCAGCTAAAGCCAAGGTAGAGCCACCTTCTTCAAAGAAGCACAAAAAGTTGAAGCCAAAGAAATCCCAGTGCCGCCCTAAGCCGGACTTTGAGCATAGACTGAGAGAATCAGGAGGACAAAGTTTCTACTCTCAGGAAGCTTGCCACATGATGAAAATCTCAGAAGCATCACCCATCACAGGGCTGATAAATCTCAGATAGGGGAGGATGCTGCAACCTCCACTGCAGAAGTCGAGCACCTTGAAGATTCTTGGTCTGCCACTATCCCCTAATCCAAAGACTAGTATGTCTATCTCACGGCTCCTTGGGCTCCTTCCCAATTCCAATACCTCAAACAATCCACCTATTGTCGAATTCCCTGGGACACCTGTGATCCCATATACTCAATCACTTCCAAAGCCTCAAACCTCCATCACCTGAACTAAGCTTGTTGTGCAATGGATTTAGCTAGTAGGACAAAATAAACCTCTTCCACCCAAACCTGCTCCTCCACCCAACATACCACCCAAACCAATGCCAGGATTAGGTGCACAAGGCCTTGATCAAGAAAAGGTGAAATATGATGTGATAGGGAATCTACGAAAGCTTTCAGATCTGCTCAATATCTATTACGCCCTCATGCTCTCGAAGGATTACCGGATGCCTTTGGTTTAGACTCTCTCTAACCAGAGGTTTACGAGACCAAAGTAGAACCTATTGAAGTGGACCCGTCGATTTTAGAAGGATATATGCCAATCACTTTTTCAGAGGATGATCTGTAGCTGGGAGAAAAGTTTCATAATCACCCTCTCTTTGTCATTGGAAAATTACATGCATGCCCCATCAACTTGGTTATGTTAGATGGACAGTCGATAGTCAGCCTTATTCCAAAGAGGATCCTTTCTCGATTAGGGTTAGTGTCCAAAGATCTTACTCTCACCCACGTCACAGCTCAAGGTTTCAACCAATCAAGAGAGAAGCCAGCTGCCACAATTCGCCTTCATTTTAAGATTGGTGAGCTGAACGATTAGGTCTAGTTTCACGTAATTGACACTGACACTTCCTACAACATTCTCCTCGATCGGCCATGGCTCCATGACAAGGTGGTGGTTCCATCGATGTTGCACCAATGCTTCAAGTATAGATGAGACGGGAGGCAGCATACGATCTATGCCAACAAAAGAACATTCCCTATAGCTGAAACTCACTACGTCGATGCTAAATATTACTTCACAGATCTGATGTCGCCTTAGAAGCTGAGTGATGGAGGTCACAAGTCTACAATGAAGACAACATCTTTGCCTCATGAAGATGTTGAGGATGTTGGGAGAACATTGGTGAACATGTTGAAAGAGGAAGGAAAAGCAGGGCAGAATTTTACCTCTAACCTTTATTAATTCTAACATCCCAACCATCATCCCTGAGGAAACTCCTTCTTCACTTGAAAAGGTGTCTTCGCCCTTTGCCCCCATTTTTGAGACACCTTGGCTGGAAGATGAACCAGAGGTCATTCTTGAGATTGAGCAAGTCATGGAGATAGAATTCTCGACTCCAAAGATCACTTATATACCGGACCATCAGAAAGTCCTGCATGTCCCCATTGCACTCTTGAAAGCAGAAGTGGAACGCCAACCGCCGTGAAAGATTTTTCAAAATACGGCTGCTATAAGTATAGAGGATGCTCCTCGAATCAGTGACCAGCCACAAGTTCTACACTTTCTTAGTTTGACGGGAGGAGAGCAGTTTGAGAAAGGCCATTCTTCTTCCCCTCAATGGCAGGATCCCCTAGCAAACTTAAGAAGCGAAGTTCGCAATCTCCAAAGTCAATTGGAGGTCATTCGTATCACTTCAAAAAATCTCAAGGAGTTTGTGCCTGAGGCCAAAAGCTATGATGGGCTTGAAGTGAATGGACCACTAATGGAGGCCGAAGCCCCTCCTGACTGGACTATCTATAGTGAGCAGGCTCACCAAATGATGCGGAAAATGAACTATGAGCCTTTGTCCAATCAAACATTACAAGGAGAAAAGCAGTGACTCCCCATTTATTAGCTATACAAGCCACGAAAGCCCGTCATGGGGCTAAACAAGGCCTAGGGTATTAATATAGCGAGAGGCATTAGAAAAAAATCACATGAGGTACAACAAAGTAAGAGGAGAACGAAATCATTCAGCAAAGTCAATCAGAAGAAAAAAAGAAGCACTTTATTCATCAGTGAAAACTTTTACAAGTGCTAACTAAAGAAAATAAATTTTCAAAAATGATCAATTATCCTATTGATCTCTGCACTGCACGTCGCATGAGAAGTCTCGGTGCCCTAGACACGCTCTTTCAATTCGGCCACCATTTGGGTCTCCTCCTCCATCACCACAGTTTCAGACTCAATGGTCCAAGCGAGTTCAGACAAATTTGTAACCAAAGAGGCCTCCATGGCCCTCCTCTGGATCATCTCTGTCTCTAGACCAATGAAATCTTGCCTCGATATTCGCATCTCCTCTCTTATTTCGATCATCCTCTTATAGCTAGCTTCCTTCTACCTCCCTCTTGAGTTCCTGCTGACAGCCAGTCATCGTGGCCTTCTTCTCAATGCAAGAATCTATCTTCTCGTGGTGACACAATCTTGGCCCCTCTAAGGAGGCTAGCCTGTTTATTTCCACCTCATGATGTAGTATTCCTGACCGCCAACTCTCCATCTCATTCAGGGTTGCATCAAAATGGGAAAGGACTTCTAGTGCACTCACAATATCAGTGGTCATAGAAGGCTCCCTTAGTTTGACCAACGCCTCGCCTAGCTCATTGAAAGGTAGCTCTCTTAAACCCTGAAAGCATGCTCGAAGCATGCCTGTAATCATACCAGAAACCCTGGACCCAGATGATGGTGCTAGATTACTACTATTGAAGAGGCTTTGGCTTCAAGGACTAGGCTTGTCAAAGTGATTGTCAACTGAGCCACTGGCTCCCCTGGAATGATGGTAAAGTCCAGAGCTTCTTGGCCCTCAGACTCAGAGGCAGCCCCAGCCTCAACCTGCATGGGTTCTTCAATACCAGCCTCGTTGCGTTGACCCTTGCTTATGGAGGCCTCCACTTATGCCCTAATGGCTTCCAAAGAAACATGTTCCCCATGCTTCTGACCCTCCTGAACTTCCACGTCAACATTGGCTAGTTCAAAAGCTGCCTCTTCCCTTTGGCCTTCACCACTTGTCGATTCAGCCCCACCCATGGTTTCTTCCATCTGGCCTACACCCTCAATAGCCAGAACCTCAGCCACGAAAATTTCAACCCCTTCATCTTCATGATCTGTGCCCTAGAGGGCAGCGGCCTCTTGGTACTGAGGGGCATCATTAACTACAGGCCCTTCTTCTTGAATCATAGCCCCTACCTTAGTCGGGGCATTAAACCCTTGACGCATAAAGGCCACATCAGGATCAAATTCCTTCCTGGAGAAATTGCTTTGGGACCTTCAGCCTCTTCAGTCTCCATCGGAGCTGGCTCTGACTTAAGAACGACCCTTGGACAAGGCGCCTCCCTAAGATCCAGAGGCACTTCCTGGTCAGAAGGAATAACAATGAGCTCAGAAGGGATGGAGTCATTTTCTTCAGTCTCTGAAGAAGAAGAAGACAATTCAGGAGAGACAGAAGATGGTGGAAAAAGTGCAGAAGGTGAAACAGGTGGAGTTGTTAATGCTCAGAGGAGGAAGAGCTACCTCTTAGTTTTAAGATCACAGGAAGATTGACACCTCTACGCCTCCAAGTACGCCCACTAATTGGTAATGACACATGAATGTCAATAGTGGTGGAGCGTTTTCATTTCTTTCCCCTTGCGAAAAAAGGAGCGCCCGCTTTAGAATTCCTCCTACAGAGGGGCCCTCATCGAGTCTACTATGAGGATCACTCCCAATCAGCACGTTCAGGTCCTGTGTGGGATGCTTCTCATAACCAGGGAACTGTTGGCCCTCATCCCATTCAAATATGGAATTGTGTTTATCAAAGACTCTCCCAGTTCTCTATTTCATGGTTAGAAATTCTGGCAAGACATCATATGTCTCTATCTCTCGAGGGATCCCTAGATCTTGTCAGTTCGAGAGATATTCAAAGGCAAAGACTTCGTTAGGAGCAGGAGGATCCACCACTCTCCTCTGCCTAGTCTCCTAGCGCCAGTTGCCATTCTCTCCTTTGCAAGGGTGATCCTCATCCTAGTATCCCTTGTTGGTGATCCTCCACTAGTTTGCATAGGCCTTGGTCAATCGGACCCTCCAGCCAAAGTGAGATAACACATACTTGCTGATCTATGTCATTTCTAGCCACGTGGACTAAGCGGTCTGTAGATGTTCTGGTAGCTAGCACTAATGAAGGGTCCCAAGCTCTTTCGGCTTCCCTACGTTTACTCTGCACCGGTGCTTTTCGAAGAACACTGAGATGGGGCAGCCCTGATCAAGCCCATTATGACGGGCGAAGTGGTGGGGGAAGTGTCCTTCTAATCTGGCACTGTACGAAGTCTGGTAAGGCAGAACTTGTCCTTTAATGCTCTGAATGAACATGAGTTCCCTGATGGTTGTTGGAGCACCGTCTAGCTCCTTCCCCAGTTCATCAATGAAAGCATGATCAGTGAAGCTCCCAACTAGAAATGGGACCCGCCGCATATTCAAAGAGTTATTCCCAAATAAGCCTCGAGCTTTCCCAGGCTGTGAATGATAGACTTTTAGCCAACAATCCTCATCAAGAAGGGCCACAATTTGTTCCATGTGCCCTGGCTCCTCACATAAGTGCCAGGGAAATAAACCCCTAGCCACCGACACACGTAATGAATGGGGAATGGAGCCTTAAAATCCCCTGAAATTGCCTCTCATCCTACAATTCTATTCCCTCCCTCTTTGCCTTTGTAGGCCTTTCCAAGGGAAATGGCCCCCAAGCCGTGGTAAATGTTACACAAGACTGGCTCGGCAAGGGCATACTCACGCCCTCTGGCCATGTCGTAGGCTACATACATTACGCCTAGATGGATATCGTCGGCCCACAGGGGGAGCACGAACTTGCACAAAAATAAGGCCACATATGCAGCTAGGAAGACACAGTCATCTCTTGTCTTAGATTGATACACGGGAGGTGTTCCCTTCACAATTGCGTTCCCTTTTCCTTTCGGAGTACCCCAACCACCTTCGGAATAGTCCCCACAAAAGAATTTCACCCATTCGGTGAAGGTTACTCGACCATTGCTACATTTGGCATGAACTAATTTGTATGCCTCGAAGATATTTTGAAGACTGGCAGGTAGGTTTTCATCCCCCAAGCTAGCACCACCAAAGATGACCAAGTTTGGAGGAACGAACTCGTTATATATGGCCCCAATCATCGGAAGGCCCCTAATAAAATGAAGATCTAGCAAAGAGATTCCTTCTTCCCCATTCCCAAGAAGCCAGGTATTACAAATGTGACTCCAGGTCTCCAGTAATACTTTTGACAGTATTAGAGCATCGGTCATAATAGCTGCCTGAACACTGGATCGCTGTTAGCAGAGATGTACGTTCAAGAACTTGTTTGTGCGATATTAATAACTTGGCAGTCCAGGAAGTGTATCGGTTCAATTGTTGGTGCTCCCTTTATATTCGAAGGTCTCTTCCTGACGATAGTAGTAGTCCTTTTGTCTATGCCATTCGTTTTCCTAGTATAGGCAAGTTCTCCTCAAAAGCTATGTTCTTGTGCATACAATGAACGAGTGCCACCCCTTCTTCGATTCTAACATTGCCGTCATTACCCTCACGAACTTTAAAACTACCTGGGTCAGTAATAAAAGTGACACTAAGAGGCCACTTTGATTCGCATACAAGCCTTGTTAGCTAAATGAGCTTTCCCTCTTGTAAAAGTCTCACTGGTAAAGTAATCAGTACCGGCCAATGCACCCCTCGAAAGATTCTTCACATCAGGAGTTCTGTAAGAAGAACTAGCCATGATAAAAGGGTTCATTGGTTTACTCCCAAATCAAAATTGTGAAGGCACTAGATCAGCGTCGACTGTGCACTCAAAGCTTAGTATCAGCTGTGTCCGCTAACGCTTAGCGCTGGTTGTGTCTGCTGAAAACCTTAGCACCGGCTGTGTCCGCTAATGCTTAACACCGGTTGTGCACTCAAAGCTTAATGTCGGCTTTGTCGACTAACCCTTTACACCGGCTATTACCAAACCTTTAGCATTGGTTGAGCACTCAAACCTTAGCGCCAGTTGTGTCTGCCAACACTTAGCGCCGGTTGTGCTTGCCAATTCCTAGCACCAGCTGTGTTTGCCAATGTCTAGCACTGGCTGCGTTCAAATCTTTCACACATGCCATGGATTTTACGTGTGCCACCTTGAGCTCTGCTACGTGGCCTGACAACCATCGCCACGTCCCTCTACGCTGCCTGACACACGAGCGAATATCAATCCTCGCTTACCCTGTAACTGTCTTGGTTCAGCAACCGTTCGTTTTCCCTATTCCCTTCGATCTTCCACCAAAAATCCACTATGAGACTTTCCCTGCCTAGGTCTTGGCAGGAAAGTCACTAAAACACCACCAAAAAATCTTTGCAACGCCACTAAATTACTGAGAAACTACTGAAAAGCACCGAAAAATCTCGACAATGCCACTAAGTGATTGAGAAACTACTAAAAACCACCAAAAAATCTCTCCAACTCCCCCAAGTTGTCAAAAAAACCATGTTCTTCAGCTGGAAAACTGCTAAAGCCAGTAGAAAGCCCCGCACAACCCGCTGCTGCAACTCTCATCTCCTTTTTCGTTTCCCTCTTCTACTCACAAAAACCACAACAAAACTCCCCGATAGCTTCGTTGCGCCGACTGCAAGTCCCTGTAATGTCACAAATTCTGACAAAATCCCTGTTAGACTTATCGAAACCTTCCCTTTTTGCCAGTAAAACTCCTGCAAACACTTAGCCGGAATCCCTGGTTGCTTGCTTCTCACCACTAAAAAGCTTTACCTCAAGTTTTTTTTAACCTTTGGTAAAAAATTGGGAAAAAATGGGGTCTTACCCCCTTTATATAGCCGAGGTTTCCCTCAAATGTCCCTCGCAAATGGGGAATTCCAACCATGTCTTGGAAGGCCAAATGTGGATGGGCCGGCTTTTGACCTGATGCCCAGGCAAAGTCTCATTGCCACCTCATAAAATGCCATGTAACAAAGACTAAGATGAGGTCGGGCTCGGGTCATGGCCCGAATATTAACCCATACTTTGTGCTGGCTACGCGGTCGAAGTCAACTAGCGTCGGCTGTGTGTTCTTGGTTGATGTCGGCCGTGTCTTCAAAACGTCTAGTGTCGGCTATGTCTACCAACACCTACCATCGACTATGTTAACCAATGCTTAGAACGGGCTGCGTTTCAACAACCCTAGCACCGGCTGTGTGCTCAGCAACTTAGTGCCAACTGTGTGCTCAGCAACTTAGCGTTGACTGTGTTCATGTGATAGCATGGGCCATCCTCAGCGCCGACTGTGTTTTTAACAAGTTCAATGCTGGTTGGGTCGTTAAGAAGCAATGTTCATTGTTTTCAGCGTTAGTTGTATTTTTAAAGATTCATCGCCGGCTTAGCACTGAAAAGAAGTAAAGGTTGTTGTGCCCGACATTGACTGCGTTCTAGATAGTCTACTGTCACTCAACCCATGCAGAAGCCATGTGTGTCTTATTATTATTATCCCCAGTAAAGTGGTGGCTTGACTCTGACCTATTATCCCTAGCAAAGTGGTACCTAGGTCGTTCAAACTCAGGTCATGACTTCTCATCCCCAGTAGGAGAATCATACTCATATTACAGCTTGTTATCCCCAGTGGAGGTAGGGTCATTTTAGCTAATGCAAACCCCAGTGGTGCCTCACACTTATTTATTCTTTCCACAAGGATATAAAAGACCCACATTTGTCCCCTTGCTGGTCTTACCTATTTTGCCCCTAGCAGGTCAGATTGTCGTGCACAAACCTATTCTCATGGAGTCTGACCTACATGACGACGCAAGCCACGGTCCGCGCTGCATGACCTTAAACTACATGGCAACGGTCCGAACACCATGACCTTAAACCACTACCATACTCAATCCATCGCCTCTACATACTGCCATTCATCTCCACCACAGCCTAGCTGTATGACCCTAAACTAGAGTGCACATTCTGGTCGCATGATGTTAAAAGGCTTCACATAGGTACTTTTGGCATGACCTTAAACATAACTTCATGAAAAACAACGGGCATGGTGTATACCTTAACAAGGGAACACCATGAGTAAAAATGACAGACGACCATGGTCACGAAACCATGAGTAAAAGAGTTTCATGAAAATAAAAACTTGGGCACTGTGAAAACCCAAAAGGGCACTGTCAGTAAAAATGGAAGAATAATGGTGGACACGGTAGAAAAGGTCGTGGGTAAAAGAGCCCTCAAATAAAGGAAGATGGTGAAAACCGTCTCTATAGCGTCGCTTCCCAAGGTCAAGTTAAAATATGCAAAGGATGCTTGGACCAATAAACCGGTTGATGTAGCGCTCACCTCAATAGGTGGCTTCAGCCCACACTCCAAAAGAAAAATCCCTCGTGTCACAATACTAGGACTTAAAAAATACGAACTTCAAGGAAAAGATTCCGACAGCCTAAGCCCAGTTGCAAAAAGGACTTGAAAGATAGAAGATTCGCCAAGAAAGAAAGACAAGTCTCATAAAGAAGAGCATCATTCCTAGGAGGTTTCAAATGTACTCCAAGATGCTGGAGGAGCCTTGAGAAGGCTAAGTCAGCCATGACTTTGGACTTGCTATGTAACGACTTACACAGTAGTGGGTAGAGGTTATACTTAGAGCTGGTCACCTCGATAAACTAAGGTACCCTACCCGCCAAGGAACAACTAGTGCACAACACAGACGAGTGCCGAAAAGGCTCTTCAGTAGAACAAACAAACAAGAAAGTCATTTTGACAAACCAAAGAGGCCCACGAAGGCAAGAAACTGACAATGCTAGGGCCAAACCTGCCAGAGATTTCAAGCTGACGCCTCGCTATGAGGCCACCTCGCCAAAATCCCTCCCTGGCCGATAAACTCAGACTTTCGGGACCAGCTAACAAAATGCCCTCAACATGACCTGGCAGGATGGGACCCACATAGGTACCCTCCTTGTCAAAAGCAAACCTGATGTAATAGCAAAAAAAGCCAACCAAAGGCCCTTTGGCTGTCTATCCAATGGAAAACAAACCCAGACCAAATGGGAACAACACCCTTCGACATGGCACTCAATCGCTAGACGGGTCTGATTCTGACTGACAAGGTCCGTACAAAATCCTCAACTTCAGAATCACAAATAGTCCACACAAGGGTGAGGACTTCGATAAGAACCCTAAAAAATGTCTCTGGTCCCCCTAAACTCTCCATGGACGGACCCGCGCACAATGCACCCTACATCTGAGCATTCTAGTTGCACCATTGTTTGAATCTCCTCAGCGTTCACGTGGTCCTGTGGCTAGGAAGAAAAAAGTACTAAAGCAGAAGGAAAATTTTTTAATGTTGTTCTTCTCGCTTCTCTTAAAGCACAATATTCGGTGGGGCAAACTGTTTTAACAAATGTTTCAGCACCTTAGTCCCCGATGCAGAATAAAGAGGATGCACGCCAATAAAGTCTACAAACACAGTGGAAATTTTGATAATCTCATAATGGCCCAAGAATTGGTCAACACCTGCATCAGTCTTTCGAAACGCCACTGCCATGTCTTTTTACAATCAAACATTTCTAAGGCAGTTAACATAAAGAAAACATTTCAAAAAAATTGGCCTCTAACATCCTGAAATGGACCCCGCAACTAGAACTATATTTTTGGTACATCAAGCAGCTATGGGGACCACCACCATTGGATCCGGTACAGTCGAAAACCCCTATGGGTCAAGTTTCAGTTTTATCAGGCACTCCAAGACAAAGTTATTAGTAAAATACCAAAAGGGGGTAGGTCGAACACTATTCCAGTGTGGCCACCCTGCACCAAACCACATCACCATTAAAGGTGTATTTTTTTACAATCATGGGCAGTTACTTTTGGAGCCTATATCTCACTCATTCGAAGTCAAATCACTCTCAAATTTTGTGAGCATGTTCATCTAATCAAGATGAGCATTTCAATATGTGGTACTCCCTGTAACGTTACCCGAGTAGGGAGAAAAACTAGAGAGAAGTTGTTGATCCATGAAGAAAATTGCACAAAATTCAGTAGTAGCACGCCTCACTCGAGCAGCCAAATCATGGCGCTTGATACCCGATCGACATGAAACCAATTGTATTATGTGCATAAGGTCCGTGGCTATCTTTGGTCCAATCCTCACATACAATGATTGGTTGGATTTCACACACGGAGGTGTCGAAGTTGCTGTAAAGTCCAAGCATAGGATTTCAAGATTCCGACAAAAAACTCAAGATGACGAAATTTTCATCCAGACACAAAATCGAGATGGCATGCTCAGTGAGTTTCAGTGAAGAAACTAAAGAAAAACATCAATAAACAAATACACTATCGATCCAAAGTTTTCAAGATTTAAGCAAATTTCCAGTCTCATGATCATGGCTCAAAAACATGATTCATAGTTCCAAGTTGGTGTCGAAATGATCGTCATGTCGAGCTCTATAAGAAAACAATCATCGTTCGAATCAAACGGGCATCACCCCGGATCAGTCATCGAAGATCACACAAGTTCTCAGGCAGCCGCAGGGACTGTTTTAAAATTCCACATATTGTTAGACAGGTGAAAAACACTCCTTTTGTACTCATTTTTAAATTTCTTTTAATTCAATTAAATTGTAATTATCTTCAATTTTAGCTAGTTTTTGGGCGTCCACCCATATTTGGGCCTAATTCTATATAAACATGCAAAGCCAAATTGTAAAGGACCCTCAGTTCATTTGGCAGAAGCATCAATAAAGTTTCAATTTCTTCTTGAGTTTGTCGGTGCGTCTTGGAGAGAGAGAGAGGAGAGAGAATAAAAGGGCTTGTACCCTTCGATAAGGTAACTTTCTCTCTCCTCCCCTCTTTCTCTTTCCTCCCCTCTTTCGATTTTATCTCCTTCTCATCTTTATCTCTCTCTTCTTCTCATCTATATCTCTCTCCTCTCCTCCTCCTCTCTATCTATCTCTTTTTCTCTTCTTTATCTCTTTTTCTCTCTCCTCTTCCCATCCTCTATCCCCTTCTTTTGATATAGTCAGCAAAGCTCAGCACCGACTATGTCCCCTCTCTCTCCTCTGTCTAGCCCAGTCGGTGAAGCTCAGCCCTGATTGCATCCCCTCTCTCTCCTTTGTCTAGCCCAATCGATGAAGCTCAATGCCGACTGCAGCCCTTCTCTCTCCCCTGTTTAGCCCAATCGATGAAGCTTAGTGCTGACTGCATGCCCTCTCTCTCCTCTATCTATCCGAGTTAGTGAAGCCCATCACCGACTGCATCTTCACTCTCTTCATTGTCTAACACAACCAGCAACACTTAGCACCGATTGTGTCCTCTCTCTTCTCTATCTTGCTCAGTCAATAAAGCTCAGCGTCGACTACATTTTCTCTCTCTTCTTTGTCTAACACAACTGGTAACGCTCAATGTTGACTTGTGTTCTCTCTCTCTTCTTTGACTAACACAGTCGATGATGCTCATCCCCAACTGTATTTTCTCTCTCGAAGCTCATCGTCGACTGTGTTCTCTCTCTCATCTTGGTAAAAAACAGTCGACAATGCTCAGCACCGACTGTGTCCTCTTCCTTGTCTTTACCTAATATATTTGCTGACGCCTAACGCTGTCTGTGTTCTTCTCTCTTCTCTCACGCTCTTCTCCTCCTTTATTTCTCTTCCTATCCTTCATTCTATTCTCTTCTTCTTCTCTTCTCTTACTTCTTATTATTTCTTTATGATCTCCATTCTTTCTGTTAGTCATTCGTTTGATCAAGAGAGGTTGAGATGCGCATATCGTGGTAGTCTTGTCGTCTAGCGGTAATGTTGTTGTGTCAGAATTACTGTGCCCGCTTTATTGCCACTATAGACTAACCATCATGTCTAGCTAGTCAGTATCGGTATTGACATCTAGTAGTAATTCTGTATAGCCGGTTTGAGTTACCGAGCCCATTTTACTACCACGTCAGGCCAATTACCCACCAGCTTAGTCACTCTGCTGATCTCCCTGCTTGGTCAAATTCTCCTCTCCCCCAACATTATTCTCTCATTATTCTCTTCTTCTTATGAATGTGCACATTTTTGTACGTTCACCAAAGAGGCAAGTTGAGGTTTGTTGACCCACCTGTCTTTAACATTTGCCATATATGTGTGATTGCAGAAAACAAGAGAATACAAGCCAAGGGAGGTGATTCTGAACCAGTTTTACTACTGGGGGGACTTTCTTCGTGATCTAAGAGGGTGCCTACGTGAACCAGCTCGAGTAAGTCCTGAACCCACCTTAAATTCCTCTCTCATCGATTGGTAATACCTGTCCTTGTTCTCAAACGAGGTTCCCAAGGGAGCGATCTCAAATGTCTCGGATCTCCCATAAAACCTGAGAAGCGTGTTGCTCGATCATCCTGATCCGGAGGGAGAGATCGAGGCACCTAACTAACCCTCAATAGCACTTGAGGCTTACCTCCCTAGAGAAACGACATTATGGTTGTAAACGAACTTAGCGACTCCCAAGAAGCACACATGATAGGTTTGAACAGATGGTCCAAGCAATGACGGAGAAAATTAATCGTATGGAAATGATTCGATCCCAGTCAATGCATCCCGTCATGAGGCCGACTCCCTGCATTCGGATGATGCAGTGCTAAGACAACCTCCTCCTTCTGCCTCATAAGACAATTCTATCCCTCACCCCCTCTCACAGGCAGGTATCGATGCTATGGTGACCCACAACCTAAAGAAGAGGCTGATCCCATGTATATAGGGTACAACACTTTCCTAGAAGTCATACCCCTCTAACATTGATTAGGTGTCGTTTCCCTCAGACCACAAGAAAGGGAAGTTTCCCTTGTTCAATGGAACGACATCCCCGCACTGGCATATCACCCACTTCCAAGCAGCATATCGAGAGAAAACGACTGATGAGAGACTCCTCCTCCATCAGTTCATTGAAACTCTTAATGGCCCTGCCTTTCAGTGGTATGCTAAGCTTCCCCAAAATTCATTGCATACTTAAGAGGAAATGGAGAAAATGTTCCATTAGCATTTCTATGAGGTTGAGAGAGAAGTCCAAACTATAGAACTTCTCACGTTAACCCAGGACCTAAACGAACCCATTGATCAATTCATAACAAGGTGGAGAGATTTAGCTGCTCGACATCTTAATGTCTTCAAACAGCTTGCCCCACAAAATGTTGTGCTTTGAGAGAAGTGAGAAGGACAACATTCAGAAAATTTCCTTTGGCTTAATTACTTTTTTTCTTCTTAGCCACAGGACCACGTGAATGCCAAGGAGATTCACGCAATGTTGTAACTAGGATGCTCAGACATTTGGATGCAATGTACAGGTCCGTCTGTGGAGAATTAGGGAGAGAAGAGAATTTTTTGAGGGATCTTGTCGAAGTCCTCACGCTCAAGGGACTAATTGTGATTTTGACAGCTGAGGATTTTTACAGACCTCGTTGTTCAGAATCAGGCCCGTCTGGCGGTCGGGTGCCATGCTAAAGGGAATTTTTCCCATTTTGGTCTGGGTTTTTTTGTTTTGTTATTTGTTGTGGATGGTGTGCTGAAGGGCCTTTGGTTGGTGACTATCTACGTGGTGCACCAGGTTGTACTCGGTGGGTAGGGTACCTTATTTTATCAAGGTGATCAACTATGGGTATACCCCCAGCCTACTGCTTGAAGTTTTGTTTACATAACAGGTTAAATTTCTAGCGAACTTTGGCCTTCTTGGGGCATCTTTAGCATTTTGGAGTGTGTTTGTGACCTCGTGAGATTCATCATGACACTTGTTTTGCCTTCTTGACAAGTCTTCTATCGTTCGAGTCCTATTTGTTAATGAACTCAGGCAGTCGGAATCTTGCTTGATGGTCGTATTTTTGGGTCTTGGTATTGTGACACTAGGGATTTTTCTCTTTAGAACATGGGCTAAAGTCGCCTATTGAGGTGAGTGTTGCATCAACGTATTTATTGGTCTAGGCATTCTTTGCAAATTTTCACCTGGACTTTGGAAGGGATATCGTAAAGATGGTTTTCACCAACTTCGTTTTATTTGGGGCTCTTTTACTCATGAATTTTTGGCCATGTCCACTCTTTTCTTCTATTTTTACTCTTGGTGCCCTTTTGGGGTTTTTACCGTGCCCGGGTTTTTATTTATGGAACTCTTTTACTCATGGTTTCATGACCATGTTCATCCATCATTTTTACTTATGGCATTCCCTTTTTCAGGTATACACCATGCTCGTTATTTTATTTTATTTTTTGTGAAGGCATGTTTAGAGTCATGCCTTCAGGACCTGTGCGAAGACTTTTAATGTCATGTGGTCAAGACGTGTACTACAGTTTAAGGTCATACAACTAGACCATAATGGAGATGGATGGTAGCCTATTGAGGCCATGGAGTGAGTATGGTGGTGGTTTCAACTCACTTTTGGGGAGATGGCATGAGGATACCTATGAAAGATGGATGATGTATGGATGGAAGTTGGAAAAGTAGCAACCCACTAGCTTGCCGGCGAGTGTGGATGGCGGGACGTCGTTTTGTGAGCATGGGTGAGACTCGCTGGGGAACGATGAATGGTAGTGAACGGATACACTGGGGAATTATGAAGGTGATGCGTGCATGGAGGAGTCAGCTTGGGAAGATGTGCGTGAAGATGCACGTAAAGGGCGTGTGCGCATGTGTGGGGGCATGTTTAAGGTCATGCCTTCGGGACCTGTGCAAAGCAATTTAACATCATGCGGCCAGGACATTCACTATAGTTTTAAGCTCATATAACTTGAACCATGATTTTACAGTTTAAATTCATACAACTAAGGCCATGCAGTTAAAAGTCATACAACTAGACCTCCGCTGCAGTTTAAGGTCATATAGTTTGCACCATGGTGCGAAGCCTTTTAACGTCATCTGGCCAAGACGTGCACTATAGTTTAAGGTCAGAGACCTTAGACCATGGCTATCCAATTTAAACTCATGCAGCTAGGACCATGCAGTTTAAGGTCATGCAACTAGACCCCCGCTGCAGCTTTAAGGTCATGTAGTTTGGACCATGAAGTTTAAGGTCATGCACCTGGACCAAGGCTGCGCAGTTTAAGGTCATGCAGCACGGACCGAGATTGTGCAGTTTAAGGTCATGCAGCTTAGATCAATGATGTGCAGTTTAAGGTCATGGAACACGAACCAAATCTGTGTAGTTTAAGGTCATGCAGCACGGACCAAGGCTGTGCAGTTTAAGGTCATGCAGCTCATACCATGGCTGTGTAGTTTAAGGTCATTCAGCACGTACCAAGGTTGTGTTGTTTAAGGTCATACAGCTCAGACCATGGCTGTGCAATTTAAGGTCATGCAGCACGGACCATTGTGTGGGTTGTCATGTAGGTGAAGCCCCATTGGGAATAGTTCTGTGGTTAGCAATCTAACTCCCTGGGCATAAAATGATTAAGGTCAGCAGGGATTTATATGGAGAAGCAGACATCAATGGGGATTACGGAATAAGTATGACTCCCTAAGATGAAGGATGGAATTCCGTACGGAATAGGTTCATCGAAGGTAACCTGACTCCTGAGGATAGGATAGCTTGGTACACGACTGACCTATAGGGGATTGAAGGGGTAAGCATGACCCTAACTCCGTTGGGCATCAATGGGCTGCAGTACGGGTGTAGTTCCTATTTGGCATGAGGGACAGTGGCCTGCTCCTGACTCCATTCAGGATGATAGAGGTTATGGCTTTGATACAACTACACTAGGGATAATGCTAAAATACCGTACGGGCCACAATCTTCTCCCAAGCTAGTATCGTCGCATGAGAAGAAAGATGTAATGTCGAGCGAGAAGGCATAAGGATTTTTGCATTACGCAAAAGGTGTATGGAGTATTGTTGTTTGAGGAATAGGCGTGTTTAAGGAGCAGCGCCTGTTGGAAGAGAAGAGAAGAGATATAGAGAACAGTGCCGATTGAAAGAGAAGAGAAGAGAGAGAGTAACGTCGGTTGGAAGAGAAGAGAGGTCAGCGCCAGTCGGAGCAGCACCGGTAGGAAGAGAAGAGAGATCAGTAGTAGTTGCAGCAGCGCCGATTGGAAGAGAAGAGAGATCAATGCCGGTTGGAGCAGCACTGAAGGGAAGAGAAGAGAGAGAACAACACCGATTGGAAGAGAAAAGAGGAGCACCAGTTGGAGTAGCACCGACCGGAGCAACACCAGTTGGATGTTTGATAGTGCATCACCGGGAGTGTCTTAGTCAAACGTACAACCTTTGTGCATGTTAGAGCCTCCTAGTACGAGTTAGAGCAATGAGTGATTGCGTCAACTATAGTGTTTTCCAACCACCGTCTCCTTTTAAGCCTTGGGCAACACGGGTCTCTCCCATTTTTCCTAAACTTTTCCTTCTCTCTTAAAGTTCACTGCTTCCCCTTCCCAGACATCCCACTGGTGAAGCCAAGGAAAGCCCGTGAAGGCTATGAGTGAGGATTTGTGATACCAAGAGAAGTTAAGGTAAGTGAGTTTATCTTTATGCATCCATGACAGTTGTAAAAATGTTGAAATGGATTAGATGATATAAAGGAAAATGTGAAGAATGAATGGGTTAGCATGAGGTTGAAGTTTCAGTTTGTGCTTCTCAATGCCATGACTGTGTCTACCATATGTTTGATCTTTTTATTAATGGAAACTCATGAAATTGCTCACCATGAGACTCCTTAATACGAATAAGGTTACATGCCCAAGGTATGGCTTGGCTAGGAAATATTAAGTGTTCTTTAAAAGTATATTAACTTGAGAATATGAATTTCTAGAACTGTGAATGTTATTACATCTATATCTTTGATGAAAAATGGCCTCCAAATGGGACCAAATTTGTCCCAAATGAAAGACATGTGTGTGTACTCCAAGTTTACTTTTTATGTCATGATAATATTTTGCATGGATAAAACGATATGGCCCTAAATATCAAGGCATGACACTGTTCACAGTCGCTGCTATTTCCAACAACTATGGTCTTCTTTCGGCATTGATTTTGACCTAGCTAATGATATCCAAAAGCCTTGAAATTACCGTCATTGGAAAGGCCTATGAATGTACTTAAAGTTGTATGTTTTGAGATGTTTGAAACTCCTCATGGATTTTAAACTATGACCCGAATTGCACAAACATCTCAATGTGCACTGTTGCAGGGAAACTTCCAACAACTAAGGCTCACCATATACTGAGCTATTGACCCATCAAATGGCACCTAAATTTCATCAAATCACTGTTTTGTAAAGAAATATGTGTTAGCTCAAGGTTTTATGTTTTAGGCATCCTGAAACTCCCCGTACATCGGGAGCTACGCCCTCGCTGGGCATGTCACTAATACTTGTCATTGCATCATTGTACGACCATGCGACACTAAATTGTCTTGATATATGATAAATGTGAATGCCATATGATAAATTCCATGAGAATTCCACAAAGATAGTGAATGATGCCGTGTAAACTATACTATGTGAGAAAAAGGGGCCACGAACGCAATAAAGATGTAATGAATTAACAATGAATGCCAAGTGCTACTAAGAAAGCTAATGTGTAAATGCTCTGTGATAGCTGATGAAACGCATGTCTTTTGCTAAATGCTATGACGCTATGATGAATGGCCACTGCTTATATTATTATTAACCATTACGCGGTGGAACACTCACCGGTGGTGGATACTGTGTTGTTATATTGATGAGAGTGTTGACCACTATGCATTGGGACCCGAGCCCTTTGGTAGCGGATATTGGACTTATTGATGGGAACATTGGCCGCTACGTTGTGGGACTCAAGCCCATCGGTAGTGAGAGCTAGGTTCACCAAGACATTAATGAGGATATTGGCCACGGACACGCACCGGTAGTGAAAGCTACTATGATATTGCCTTCTACGTGGTGGGACAGTCATGAGTAGTAAGGAACGAGATGCTGGCATATCTCCTAATCTGCATAATGATAAGAACAAGGGAGAGGATAAAGGGCACCCTAGATATATGCAGTGATATGTGATTGATGCCTTGCATGGTAAGGGCCTATCGAAACCCCAATGCGTGTTGGGGACTATGTAAGTGTGTTGAGGGTATTACAAAGTGGATACACCACTTGTCATTACCCTCCCTCCTGTGTGATCGTAGAGGTCTTAAGCAATAGGATTGGCTTAGCCTGATGGATAAGGCCTCTACTGCAGGAGTAGGTGATTCAGGGAGTGCATGGGTAATGATTGAATTTCTTTATAAGAAATGTTTAGCATTATAATGATGGAATGATATATGGCTTCATTAATTGAAGGCTCTGATCGCACTGATTTGGAGATGACCACCATTTAAATGAAATGTCTGTATTCAATGTCTTGAAGTGATATGCATTTATGCTAAATTATGACTTTAGATTGATAAACTATACTATTGTCATATATGGATAGCACCACCACCACAGATGTATAACACTAGACCTGCTTAGTGGGCTGCATAACTCATCCCATTATTTCTTCACTACTTGTAGATTGATAGTGGCAGGTACAGGGCTGGAAGTTCGTGGTTGGCAGCTGGAAGACAAAGCTAGTGTTCTTGAAGAAGGTGCTTAGACCCTGTTTATGTTTGGGCCGTTGGCCCTAGTTTTGTTTCTTTCCTGGTGGATACGTGTAATATTGGGCCTTGACGCCCCAAACTGAATCTAATATTTTGGAAGATTTTTATATTATGAATTTTGATGTTCAGAGTTTTTCCTTACTCTTATACTAGTTAAGCGTGTCCCTTTAGCTCTCTTCCATGTTTTGCTCGATTTTTTAATATAACGCCAATGAGTCCACTCCTACCTAAGTGACAAACGTTACATTGAACCACGAACCCATGCCCGATCGCCTGTCACCGCATAGGTACAGTGGTCAGGGGCGGGGTCATGACAGTTATGGTATCAGAAAAGCCAGGTGAAGATTCTTGGCTTAGGAAGTTTAGGAGAGTCCTTAGATTAGTGTTGGGGTAGGCTTGTGACTGGGTGTTCTTGTGACTAGGTTAAAGGGCGATTACAAAACTTTTCTCCCAGCTACAGATCGTCCTCTGAAAAGGTGATTGGCATGCATCCATCTAAAATCATCGGGTCCACATCAATAGGTTCTACTTCGGTCTCATACACCTCTGGGTTAGCCTGAACCAAGGCCCTCTGGTAATCCTTTGAGAGCATGAGGGCGTCGTAGATACTAAGGAGTGCTGGAAGCTTCCATAGATGCTCTGTCACATCATATTTCACCTTTCCTTCGTCAAGGCTTTGTGCTCCTAGTCATGCCACTGATTTGGGTGGTATGTTGGGTTGAGGAGCAGGTTTACGTGGAAGAGGTTTATTTTGGCTCGCTAGCTGACACAATTGCACAACGAGCTTGGTTGGGGTAATGAACGTTTGAGGTTTTGGAAGCGATTGAGTCAAAGGTATCGCAGGGAATTGGAGAATAGGTGGATTGTTTGAGGTATTGGGATTAGGAAGAAGTCCCAGGAGCTGGAGGATTGGCAGATTGGCATTTAGATTAGGGCGTAGTAGTGAATTAGGAAACTTCAAGGTTCTTGACTTCTGCATTGGAAGTTGCAGCGTCTTCCCCAATCTGAGGCTCATTTACCCTGTGTTGGGTGATGTTCCTGAGATTTGCACCATATGACAAGCCTCTTGAGAATAAAAGCTCTGTCCCCTTGATTTTCTCAGTCTTTACTCAAAGTCAGACTCAAGGGGCCACTGGGATTTTTTTTACTTTGTCTTTTTATGCTTATTTGAAGAAGATGGCTCTGCTTTGGCTTTAGCTGTCAGGGCATTAGAAATTGTTAAGAATCCGGCTACCTGGGTCAGGATCTTTTTCAACTGCTTCCATTACGTTCTGGTTATGTTGATTCCTTCAAATTCTCTGTCAAGAGCTTCGAAGTCTGGACATTTCAAGGTTGTCAACTGCTTCTCGCCTTAAAGACTTGAGTCTGCTTTGCCCATGGTGGACTATCCATGGTTGGGATTGGGTTCAGTAAAGTCTGAATCATTATTAGGAAGGTCTTCTGTTGGGAGATCCTCTAGCACTGGTGGAGCAGTTGTTTAAGGATCATTTACTCGGACATTGTAAAACACCTGACATTCCCACATTTTTTTTGCGAATATATCATGAAAACTGGTTCATTCCCACAGGTAGTGGCCCCATATCAGATGGTACGGGGGCCAACGGTCCTCAGTCCCTTAAGCAAGGTGTCGGGGTTGCCTTGCCTATTTTGGTGTGATTAGACCTTCCTAAAGAATTATAATAAAGAAGGCGTGAAGGATATCAAGGGCTTCGTCATCCTCTTTGACAGTTACTACATGGAAGGCTTCTGCTGCCCCGAATGCCTTCTTTAAGTCCTCAAGCTTTATCTGACTCTTCTGAATCAGGTCCTCAATGATATCTTTTAGCGTGAAGCAGTCATCTGTAATGTGATTCATCCTTCTATGGTAAGCACAATAATTTGCTTGAGTATCGAGCCTAGCTTGCTCAAGGTACTTGGCTTCTGGAAGCTCGATCATGTTTTGCTCCAATAATAATTGGAATAGTGCAAGGACCCATGCCAGGTGAAATAATCATCCCGATTAAGATTCGCCGGCAGGCGTACTTGGTTGTACGATTGTTGTTGCTTGCTTCTTTGAGGAGTTGTATTTACTGTGCTCACCCCTTTCGAGAGGTCAAAAGTTTGGGAGGGAGCCTTCTATGGGTCAGTGACCATGACGGCTGTATTGATCAGTCCTTTTTGTTGGCTGCCCCGAGGGTTAATCTGAGAGCAGCCACTGCCCTGGTTGTTCCCCGAGCTTGCAAACAGTTGTCGTGACCTGTCGTGGTGGCATGATAGACTTTCTATGCGAACTGATTTAAAGATCAGCTCTGACATGGAAGTCAGATTAGAGGCCTCGATATGTAGAGCAATTTCAAGTCGCATGTTCCGCACGCAAGTTTGGACTGCTTCGTTCTCAGGAGTGGGATTGAGATGGCGAGTAGCTAAATTTCATCATCTTGATATGAAATAGTCCACGGGCTCATCGGGGTCTTGAGTCAGGGTGAGAAGCTCGATGGTTTGAACCTCTCTCTCAACTTAATAGAAATGCTGGTGGAACAGCTTCTCCATTTCCTCTCAAGTATGCACTGAGTTTAGGGGAAGTTGAGCATACCATTGAAAAGTTGGGCCATCAAGGGTTTCAACAAACTGACGGAGAAGGAGTCTCCCATCAGGAACTGTTTCTTGACATGCTGCTTGAAAGTAGGCGATATGCTGATTCGGGGATGTGGTTCAGTTGAATAGGGGAAACTTCCCTTTCTTGTACTCTGAGGGAAACGGGACCTGGTCAATGTAAGAAGGGTACGGCCTTTGATAAGGCTTTGCACCCTACATCCTTGGAGTTTGTCTGTTGTTTAAGCTATGGGTTATCATAGCATCAATGTCTGCTTGCGCGACGGGGTGAGGGACAGAATTGTCCTGTGAGGTAGAGGGAACGAGCTGCCTTAGAGGTGCACCATCTGAGTGGTAGAAATTGACCTCATGGTTAGCTGATTGTCGTGCGACATCTATATGATCATTCTTCTCCATCATTGGGCGCACCATATCTTGAAACTTGTTCATGCGGTCTTCTTACAAGCCAGGTTGGTTAATAACCATCATGCTGACTGTTTGACAAGGGAGGTCAGCCTTAGTTGCAGTTGAGGGCTTATGAACTTGACGTGTCACACGTGGCAGATCGGTCAGCAAGGGCCAGCACGCCCTGACTGAACTCGACTTTTGTTTGCTGATCGAGTGAGCACCGGTTCTCTATGGTCTTGGGATTGTGGCTGCTGAGGGTCTAGGTCATCTTCTACGATACTAACCATAGTGCAGAGCTCATGGAGCTTTACTTCAGGCTTTGTCATCTAAAAAGGGTAGAAGGGTTTTCGGCGAAGAGGGTCATCAGAGCTGGTTACCCGTCCTCCTTGGTCACTTGATGGACCTTGCACCAAAAACTGTGATCGGGCCTGTGGGTGTTTAGCTCTTCTTGCACAAGAGAGAGTTGTCACCATCAGGTGTGACAAAGGATGAGGGCTAGGGACTTGAGTTATCTTGGGTCGGGGAGGATGAAGGACTTGATCTTCCATAAGGTCTTTGCCTCGAGCTCTCTTGCTGGTTCAGGATGGTGCTCTTGGGGAAGGTGTTCGAGTACCATGACTGAATGTGCTTGCTCGATGAAGGAGGAACAGGCAAGAGCAGGGTTGACCTATGAACACTTGAGTGAAGGCGAGGGGATATCTGTGACGACGACGCATGTGTGCCCCGCGAAGAAGCATCACGGGTGATCTGGGGGTCTACTCGAGCTCAAGCAAGTGATCTGACCTTAGGAGGCCAAGAACTGCGAGCAAGTGTTTGCAAGAGAACAGGTGGAGGCCTGCCCCTAACAGGATGTGCTCGTGTGTGCTGAGTACGAGGACTAGAAGATTGTCTCCTGTGTACTCGGGTTGGCGCACTAACGATGTTGTCCTGAGCAGTGGCATGCATTTGAGCAGCGTATGTAAGACCCGACCTTTAAGAGGTCTGATCCTTGATGCTGAATCAAGGAAACGTAAGGGTTGCCCCGAGGTGTGGCTTGAGTGGGTGACCCATGAGCGTTATGGTGTGTGCGAGGGGTGGAGGCTGCAGGGTCTCCTCCTCGATGTTTTGAGCCTCTAGGGATAGAGACTCGTGGTGGTACAGGAATGTGGGGGGTAGCCTTGGGGCGACCCACAGGAACAATGACAACTTGTTTTCTATTTGCAGAGCGGGACTAGGCGGCATTTCGGCCTACCTCAACAATACGACAAACAAGTGGCTTGCTGATTCTAGGGTGCATGCTGTATGCAGCAACAGATGTGTTGCCGATGCAAGGTGCCTTAGTGGAAGTTCCACCAAAGCAAGGAGATTGGGAGTTGGGAATTTGAGGTCTCTCCTCACTCCAATCCAGGTTAAGACCTGGGAGCTAGACCTGGGGTCTTTGCTCAAAAGAAGGGTTGGGAACTATGTTAGAGGAACTTGTTCCCTGGGGACACTCGAAACTGCGGGGATAAGAAAATCTCTGATCTGGAAAAATGGGTTACAGAACCCAGCAGCCATAAGTGCAGACACATAAAATAGAAACTTAGCCAAACAAGTACGATCTAATTAAGGGGTAGTAAATCCCCAGTGGAATCGCCAAGCTGGTTAGGTGTCTCGATCTCACCCTCTAAATTAGGATGATCGGGCGGCACATGTCTCGAGATTCAGGGAGACCCGCTAGTTTGAGATCGCTCTATCGGAAACCTCATT
Organism: Amborella trichopoda; assembly: GCF_054954075.1. Taxonomy (NCBI): domain Eukaryota; kingdom Viridiplantae; phylum Streptophyta; class Magnoliopsida; order Amborellales; family Amborellaceae; genus Amborella; species Amborella trichopoda. The sequence goes on along the minus strand of NC_142347.1, from coordinate 24,719,626 downwards.
CGAGAACTTGGGTAGGTATTACCAACCGATGAGAGAGGAATTTATGGTGGGTGCGGGACTTAATCGGGCTGGCTAGCGTGGACGCCCTCTTAGATCACGAAGAAAGCCCCCATGTCGTAAAATCGGTTCGGAATCGCCTCCCTTGGCTTATACTCTCCTATTTTCTGCAATCACACGTATATGGCAAATATTATAAGACAGGTGGGTCAACAGACCTCACCTTGCCTTCGAGTGAATGTACACAAGCATGCATATTCAAAAGAAGAAGAGAATAATGAGAGAAGAAAGATGGGGGAGAGAAGAATTTGATCAGAAGAGGAGATCAAGACAATGACTAAGTTGGTAGGTAATTGACCTGACGTGGCAGTAAAACGGGCTCAATAACTCTGACCTGCTCAACAGAAATATTACTAGACGTCAATACTGATACTGACTAGCTTGACATGATGGTTAATCTATTTTGACAATAAAGTGGGCACAATAATTCTAGAACAACAACATTACGGCTAGATGACAAGACTATCATGAAAGGCTAATCTTGACCCCTCTTACTCAAACGAAAGAATAACGGAAAGAATGGAGATCATAGAGATAGAATGAAAAGTAAGATAAGTGGATAATAAGATAATTGAAAAAAAGGAGAGGAAGAGAAAGAAAGGAGGGGGAAAGCATGAGAGCAGAGGGAAGGAAGGAGCAAAGATACCGACAGTAACAAGAGGAGGAGAAAGAAAACTCAATCGGCGAGGTGTCTCCGCCGACTATGACGAGTAAGGAAAAGAAGGTGAAGGCATAGGCGACAATGTGCTCCTACCAATGTGACAAAAGAGAGAGAAGGAAGGGAACACAGATGATGCTTGACCTTCACCAGCTGTGGCGGGGGAAGAGGCATGATAGGATGAAGACGGCGCTAAGCTTCGCTGACTGTGTTAAACAAAGAAGAAAGAGAGGACATAGACGATGCTACGCATCACAGACTATGTTAGAAGAAGAGGAGAGATAAGGCATAGGCGGCACTGAGCTTCGTCAACTGTGTTAGACAAAGAAGAGAGAGAGAACATAGACGGTGCTAATCATCGTTGGTTGTGTTAAGAAGAGAGGAGAAGAGGACATAGGCAACACTGAGCTTCATCGACTGCGATAGACAAAGAAGAGAGAAACCACAGATGGCACTAAGCATCGCCGGTTGTGTTAGAAAGAGAGGAGAGAGAGGACACAGGCGGTGCTGTGCTTCGCCGACTGTGTTAAACAAAGACGAGAGAGGATATAGATGGTGCCAAGCATCGTCAGGTGTGTTAAGAGAGGAGAGAGAAGGATATGAGCAGTGCTGAGCTTCCTCGGATGTGTTAGACAAAGAAGAGAGAGGACACAGACGACGCTAAGCATCATCGAATGTGTTAGGAAGAGAGAAGAGAGAACGATACAAGCGGTGCTAAGCATCACCAACTGCATTAAGAAGAGAGGAGAGAAAAAGAGAGATAGAGACGAGAAGGGAGAGATAGAGATGAGAAGAGGAGAGAGAAAGAGAGAGAGATGAGAATAAGAGTGAAAGAGGATAAAGATGAGCAAAAGAGAGTGAAAGAGAGATAGAGATGAGAAGGGAGAGATAGAGATGAGAAGGGAGAGATAGAGATGAGAAGAATAGAGAGAAAGAGAGTTAAAGATGAGATGAAGAGAGAGAAAAAGAGGGGAGGAGAGAGAAAGTGGGGAATAGAGAGAAAGAGAAATAGGAGAGAGAAAGAGAAAGAGGAGAGAGGAAGAGGGGAGGAGAGAGAAAGTTACTTTACCAAGGGGTACCGATCCTTTTCTTCTCTCTCCTCTCTCTCTCCAAGATCCACCCACAAAACTTAAGAAAAAATTGAAGTCTTTATTGAATATTGAAGAATGAACCGAAGGGGATTTTACAATGAAGCTTTGCATGTTTATAGAGAATTGGGCTCAAACATGGGTGGACGCTCAGAAACTACATAAAATTGAACATAATTACAATTTAGTTGAATTAAATGAAATTCTAAAAATGGGTGCAATAGGAGTGTTTTGCCCTTGCTTAGCTATGATTGGAATTCTAGAACAGTCACTGCTGCTGCTCGAGAACTTTCGAGATCTTCCATGACTAATCTGGGGTTGCTCTGATGCCCATTTTATTGAAAGACAATTGTTTTCTTGTAGGGCTTGGCATGGCGATCGATTTGATACCAATTTTGAGCCATAAATCTTGTTTTTGAGCCATGATCATGAGACTCGAATTTTAAATGAATCTTGAAAACTTTGGATCAATAGTGCGCTCGTTCCTCGATGTTTTTAATCTATTTCTTCACTGAATCACACTGAGCATGCCGTCATGATCACATTGCAACAAGCGCGGCTTAATTTTGTGTCCGGATGAAGATTTTGTCGTCTTGAGTTTTTGGCAGGAATCTGAAAATTCGGCGACCGAAATTTACAGCAACTTCGATGCCTCCCTGTGTGAAATCCAATCATTCATCGTACATGAGGTTTAGAATAGAAATAGTCACGGACCTTACGCAAATAATGCAATTGGTTTCATATCGATCGGGTACGCGAGCATCATGATTTTGGCCACTCGAGTGAGGCATGCTACTGCTGAATTTTTTGCAATTTTCTTCCTGAGTCAGCAACATTTTTCTAGTTTTCTCCTTGCTCGGGCATCGTCACGGGGTGTACCACATATCAAAATGCTCGTCTTGACGAGACAAGTATACTCACAAAATTTGAGCACGATCTGACTCTAATCGAGTGAAATATGGGCCCTAAAATTCAATGCCTATGATTGTAAACAGAGCCACTTTGAATGGTGTTTTGGTGCAGGGTGGCCACAACGGAATAGTGTGCGGCCTACCTCTTTTTAATAATTTACCCATAAGTTTGTCTTGGAGTGCCCGATTAAGCTGAAACTTGACCCATAGGGATTTTCAAGCTTGTCGAATCCAATAGCGGTGGTCTCATAATAATTTGACTTACCAAAAATGTAGTTTTAGTTATAGGGTCCATTTCAAGATGCCAGAGGCTAATTTTTTCGAAATTGTTTCGTTGTGTTCGCTACCTTAGACATGTCTAATCACGATAAAACTTGGCAAGTGGCCTTTTGGAGTACTGATGAAGATCTTCACCAATTCTGGGGCCATTCTGAGACTGTCAAAATTTCCACTGTTTTGTAGGCTTATTGACCTGCTTCCTCTTTGTTCCGCATCGGTGACCAAGGTGTTGAAAAATGCGTTCAAACAACAACATGAAGAGAGAGGTGGTGCACTTTGTGGCTAAGTGTTTTACATATTAGCATGTGAAGGCAGAACTTCAGAAACCTGTTGGACTGTTGCAGCCCTTGGCCATACCAGAGTGGAAATGGGAACACATTACAATGGATTTTTTTTCTAGATTTCCAAGGTTAAGTGCAGGACATAATAGTATTTGGGTTATTGTGGACTGACTAACTAAGGTTGCTCATTTCTTTTCTGCACCACCTACACCCTGAATAAACTAACCCAGCTATACATCAGAGAAATTGTGAGGTTGCATTGTATACCTATCAGCATCGTGTTTGATAGGGACACCAGATTTACCTCTAGGTTTGGGCAAGTCTGCAGTCGGGCTTTAGAACCAAGCTTACCTTTAGCACCGCCTTTCACCCCGAAACAGATGGGCCTTTTGAGATTTTGGAAAGAATTGGAAACGTGGCATACCGACTTGCCCTGCCTCCTGAACTGGCCAGCATTCATAATGTTTTTCATGTATCACTGTTAAGAAAAAATCAGCTTGACCCATCTCATGTTTTGGAGTATGAACCAATCCTGATCAGAGAAAACTTGGCCCATGTTGAACGACCAATTGGGATATTCGACAAGAGAGTACAGGTTTTATGCAGTAAAGAAATCCCCCTGATATGGGTACAATGCTAGTATCATTGAAGAGAAGAATCAACATGGAAATAGGAGGACGAAATTTGAGAGCAGTACCCCCACCTTTTTTCTTAATAACGGTTTTATTTCGAGGAAAAAATATTTTTTAAGGGGGATGATGTAAGGACCACAAATGTTTTTCCCCTATCATGAGGCGCTCATGGCAATAGAGACAGTAGTCGGGTAGTGCCGTGTGTGTAGTAGAGGAGGCACGCGCTCGGCGTTAAGGAAGTAGACTATCGCCACACGTGAAGGAAGGTATTACCGCGCACGTAAGAGACTATCACCACGCGTGAAGGAAGGTATCACCATGCATGTAAGAGACTATCATCGCACATAAAGGAAGATATTGTCGCGTGCATTAGAGACTATCCTCGCGCGTGAACGAAGGTATCGCCGTGCACGTAAGAGACTATTGCCGAGCATGAATGAAGGTATCGATGTCCGCATAAGAGGCTATCGCCGAATGTAAGAGACTATCGTCGTGCATGAACTGGAGCATCGTCGCTTGTGAAGGCAGAAAAGAGTCAACGTCCCGCGTGAAAAAGAAAGATATGACAGCTGTCAGCGCCCCACTTGTCAGTGTCGTACGTGTCAGTGACGCGCCTGTCAGCCATCACCATCACTTAATCCTTGAGTACTTTAGCCCTTCCCTCCCTTCTATCCATCTCCTCCCTCATTCTCTCAACTTTCTCGACTCTCACTTCCTCCCTCTAAAGCTCAAGTGTGTGCCCTCTGTTGCTGCTGTGTCTTTGAAAAGCCTTTGCTTGGAGTTAAGGAAAGCCATCAAAGGCCATGAGGGGAGGTCAAGGGCACTCTAAGAGGTAAAGTAAGTGGGTTTAACTCTTATGCACCCATGGTGGCTAGGATGATACAATGAAAATGCAATGTATGAATGGATTGATGGGAGATTGAAATTATAGATTCGTGCTTCTCAATATCAAGACCGAGTCAACCATGTAAATGATCTTGTTATTCATGAAAACTCAAAAAATAGTTCATTATGAGACTTGTTAACATGAACAAGGTTCCACGCCCTAAGAATACCTTTGTACTGAGCTATTGACCCATCAAATGGCACCCAAATTCGTTCGAATCACTGTCCTGGTAGAGGGATGCGTATTAGCTCAAAGTTTCATGTTTGAGGCATTCTGAAACTCCCTTTAGATCGGGTGGTACGCCCTTGCAAGAAGGGCATGTCACTGTTATAGGTCACTACATCAATATTAATTCCTCACAACACTAAGTTACTCTGATATGTGATAAATGCGAATGCCATATGATAATTTTCATGTGAATGCTATATGATAAATGTCATGTGAATGCCATAAAGATATGTGAACGATGTCGTATATTTGCACCTTGTGAAAAAAACGGGGCCATGAGCACAATGTTGATAAAAAGAACTCATAATGAATGTTAAATGCTACTGAGAAGACTTATGTGTAAATGCCTTGTGAAAGCTTATGAAACAAATGTCTTTTGATAAATACTATGATGATACGATGAAACATGATTCATCTGTATGAAACATTGACTAATGTGAATGAATTGTATGCGTGAACATGATGAAGGGCCACTGTTTATATTGATATTGACCACTACACAGTGGGACACTCATTGGTAGTGGATACTGTGATGAAGGGCCACTGTTTATATTGATATTGACCACTACACGGTGGGACACTCCTCGGTAGTCGATACTGTTATGATAATGTGATGAAGGGCTATTCTTTATATTGATATTGACCACTACACGGTGGGACACTCACCGGTAGTGGATATTATTATGATATCACCTACTATGCCATGGGACACTCATCCGTATTAAGGAAATTGATGTCGGCATATCCCCTAACTTGCATAATGATAGGAACGGGTTGAGGAGAAGATAGAGGGTCGCACCCTAGATTCATGAAATGAAATGAAATAAGATGAGATATATGATTGATGCCATGGAAGTTAAGGGCCTATTGAACTCCCATTGCGCGTTGGGGACCATGTGCATGTGTTGAGGGTATTACAAAGTGGATTACTCTAGTGTGATGGTAGAGATCTTAAGCAATAGGATTGGCTTAGCCTAATGGATAGAGCCTCTACTACGGGAGTAGGTGGTTTAGGAAGTGAGTGGGTGATGGTCGAATTTCTGAGTAAGGAATGTTTTATGATTGTATTGATATAATGTTAATGATTGCACTGATTGAATTTTAATGATTACATTGATTGAATGTTAATGATTTCACTGATTGAATGCTCATGATGGAAAGGATTAATGCTAACTTTCATTTAAAAGAAATATTCATATTCGTTGTCTTGACCTGATATTCATATATGCTAAACTATGACTTCATATTGATGGATTGAACTGTCATCCCACATGAATATAATTGTTATAGATGCATAACACTAGATCTTCTTACTGCGCTTTTGAGCTCATTCCATTATCTATCTTTCCCCTCCTAGTGGACGAAGAGCAACAGGTCTAGAGTCGGAAGCATGGGTTGCAGTTGGGGAATTAGAGCAACCACCTCGAGAAGGAGTTAATGCTTGTATGTAGTCGGGCTTTTAACCCTATTTGTAACTGTCTTATGTAAACTCTGTAATCACAGGCCTTAGTTCCTTGGACTTTATTGTAGAAATTTTTGGAGAGGAATATAATGTAATATCTTGTGGATAAATGGGTTTGCCATGTTTTTAATTTGTTTGTAGTATTTTCATGGTTTGCTCGATTATCGAAAGTAAAGGCATTGAGTCCGCTCCTGCATGAGCAACAGACGTTACATGAGGATCATGAACCCGTGCTCGATCTCTTGTCGCCATGTATGGTACGGTGGTCAGGGGTGGGCTCATGACATCGGGCCTCAGACTTGGGCCTGGTCCGATCTGTCTAAAGGTCGATGCTCGGCATTGCACAGGCTATGGTATGCCTCTGTTTGGGCCTTGAGTCTGAGCCCCGATCCTATCCATCCCATTTGAAGGTTGGCGCTCGACATTGCATGGTCATCGGTAAGCCTCTGTTCGGGCCTCGGTGAGCTTGACCCAATCTGCCCATCGTCGATTGGCCTTCTGGGACCAGTAACCGTGAGAGAGAAATGGACTTTTGACGAGGAATCTGATGTCAGTAGAGTACTTGGGTGAGGGTTTGCAGGCAGTCTGGTGAGCAGGAGAAGGTTACGGCTGTGAGGCGAGAGCACTTGTGGGGAAGACCTGAATAATCGTGGTAGTTGTCGTCACCGAAATTGAGGAACCGGCAGCTTGCCGAGGTGAACTGAGGTTTCGACAGTGATCCTTAGGATATCAGAGAGGTGGGAAAGAGGCAAGAGAGGGTCGCTGGGGAATTTTTGTGGACGTTTCGGTTGTTTCCCGTTGGGTTTTCGTCACCTGAGAGTAGTGGGAGAGTAGCAGTTGTGAGAGGAAGTGTTTTCCAGGGTAGAGAAGTAGTGGAACTGGTGTCACAGTTGGTTTCCAGCAAGCGGGGAGACGGTTTTCTGGTGAGCAACCGAAGATCGTAGGGAAAGTGAACGGCCATATGCAGCCTGACAGTTGTGGGGAGAAGGGCTGTTAGTCAGCACATAAGAAATGTGCGTCAGGCCTCGTCATGGTGGAAGTAGTCAGGCGGTGCTCCTAGGGTTCGAGGTGACATTTGTGGCTCATGGGAATAGCTTGAGCACAGCCAGTGTTGAACACGGGCGGCATTAGCCCCTCACAACATAAATCCTTGGGTTTGCACACGGTGCTGCGTCTTGAGTCAGCAGTCGATGATAGCCTCTTGGTAGGGCGACGGTGTTGTGCCTTGGTTGAAACACGGTGCTACTACATCAGTTGGAAAACAGTGATGGCCTCCACAAATCCAGTTGACGTTAAACTTTAAGCAACCAGTTGGCGATATGTCCTTGCGAATGTAGCCGGTGCTATGCCTTGAGAACCTAGACTGTAGTAGCTTCGTGACTTAGCGTATGTCGATAGAATAGCCGACGTCAATCTTTATTTATGCAGTAGGCGATATCCTTGCCTTTTGCGCACGATGGTAACACTGCCCCTCAGTGACTTGCACACGTCCGCAAAACCTTCGCTTTTAGCTTCAAGCGTCATTCCTAACATGAAGAACCTCCTACAGGTAGGGGAACTCGACACTAACATGTTTATCAGTGAAATCTTGGCGAGGGGTGAGCCCATCTGACTCACCAATGCATTGTGTGAACCAAGGTGGCCTTGAGTGTCACGTTTCTCAGTGACCCCGTTCACTTTGAGGTTAAAGAAGACAAAGTTGGGAATGGAAGGATGGCAGGCCTCTTCCACTGTTTGCATAGGAATGTGGCCTCAGGCGGGGGACTCGCTTACCTTAAGCAAGAGGATGGTTAATACCCTGGGCCTGAAGTGGTCCTTTACTGGTCTCTAGGTGCAAGGGGAGCACCAATATTTAAAAGGAAATTCTTCATGGGCCATAAAAGTGCTGGACTGATACCGGGGCATTTTGAAGAGTGTTTCCCTGCTAGCCGCCATCCGGTGCTTGATTGGCTACTATGACCGTTGCTTGAACACTATCAAGGTATTGTTGGAAACATGGAGCCATGCCAATAACACATGGCTTCTTGGTCATGGAGAGGCAGGGATTTCGTTGCTAGATCTGCACTTCATCAGTGGGCTTCCACTCATCGGTGCTATGTACGACATGTTCATGCCCTCATACTCAATCATTTTTGGAGGTGAACAAGTCAAGAAAGAAGAACCACCAGCTGGACTTCAAGAGCTGTTTGGAATTTACCTGTTGCTTAACTCTAAGTCTAAGAATGGACGTGCCTCCTTCACTTAGTGGGTGGCATTCTTCTACGGAGATTGCACTGATGAAGTTGGTCCAAGCACAAGGAGAAAGGGTAAAGAATCTATGAAGGGAACCCCTCCAGTATTTTAGTTGCAAAGTCGAAACGACCACGTCTTGCTGGTGCCATACTTAGTGCTCTTCTTCTGCAAGTTTGCTCTCCGAGGAGGAGCAGACACTGTACGTCCAGAGACATTTTAAGATGCCTTTTCCCATCCACTATGTATACGGCTAGCTTGAGGCTTATTTCTTCAACACCTATACCAGAATTGGGGTGTTGGAGGAAACAATGTGTCTATTTCTCCTGAAGATTGCTGGGAAGAAGACGGTCTTCCATACTTTTTGCCATGCACGTAGCTTGTTCAGCAATGACCACCTCCACAGGAGCCGGGTCGCCTTCCCGATTGGATTCCTTACAGATCGTGCCTTTGTCAATGAACTAGGCAAGAACATGGATGGTGCTCCCACTACTCATAACGAGCTCATGTTCATGTTGAGCATCAGGGGTTGAGTTCTATCTTGTTGTACAATCCATAGTGCTAAGCTCGAGGGGTATTTCCCTCATAAATTCGCTCGACAGCACGGGCTTGATGAAGGATGGCCTGTCTCAGTGTTCTTTGAGAAGCACTACAGTAAGATCAACCATAGAAAGAAGGACAAACTGGGGACTCATCGTGAGACATGGCTCATGAGGCATGTTCACACAGCTTGGGCCACATGCTTAGAGTTTACAGAGATTAACAAGTACATGCTTCTACACTTCGATAAAATGATGCAAGCGACTGAGGCCCATGAATGCTAGTGGCTGATCATCGGTCGTGGATATTAGGGGTTTGACCATCCCTGGAAAGGGGAAAACTACCGTTGGCACCAAGGGACACGAAAAAAGATGATGGTGAGAACCCTTCCTTTGGGTGAGGTTTTTACCCTTGACTTCCTCTGAGACTGGCAATAAAATGAGAGGCCCCGACAAATTGCTGTCGACAAGTCTCTACCATGGTTTCTTACTATGAAGAAGAAGACAGAGAGCATTTTCGACAACCTCTCTGCTATCTTCAAATGGAAGAAGGGCCTCAAGGTTCCTGGGTATGAGGAGCGCCCAGTCCAGGATCTAAACGAGTTGATGAGGAGCGTCCCGCACAATAGACTTGCCGCAAGCTCTTCTCGACGGGGTGCTTCTAAGACTGCTGCACCTTCTCAAGTGAAGGGGAAGAAGAGGAAGCGGACTACACCAGTCGTACCTCATGCCACGGTTCAAACTGCAGCACGGGCTCTAAAGCGCATTGAGCCCAAACTTTCAGTTGTTTGGGAGTCTGCCGGTGGTTCTTCACCATCTGCTTCCTCAGAGTCCTACGTGTCTACTGTTATTTTCGCATTGCCCTCTACTCTTGAGGATTCGTCTTCCCTTTAATCTGAGCCCTTCTCTAGCTCTTTAAAGATTCAAGCCAGTGCCTCAGATCCCACTGCACCGATAGACATTGCTTCAGATCAGGAAATGACGTTTGTGGCTGAGGGGGAGGCCGTAGTCTCAATGGAGATCAACAGAGCCGATGAGGCCAGCCTTGATGAGGCAGTTGAGGTGGAGAAAGTCTATGAGGCTAAAGAAGTTGCTATGCCCATCGAGGTAGAGGGTGAAGTCATGGAAAGGAAAACCCCAAGAGAGATTGTGGTCATAAAGGAGGCTGGTGCCCCAAGGACTGAAGAGGGGCTACTCGAGCAGTAGGAAGTTGCTGCTTTAGGCGATGTAACTGTAGGGGATGTAGAGGCAGGACATCCTCAAGGGGCTGATCTTGAGGGCCCAAAGACGATAGCCCTGATGAGCGATATTGTGAGGGCCGAGTAGGTTGAGACTAGGGGCCCCTCTGAATCTACAAATGATGAGAGCTTGGGCTTCATAATCGCTTGAGAAGAGCCAGCAACTCACATGACTATCATCCTTTCGAGCCCCGCCCTTGAGACCGATGCGCCTTTCATTGCAACGGCCCCATCAGCATTGCCCAGGCTTAATTTCTATGGGATGTCTAGCATAATCATGGATATGCTTCGTCTGGGCATGCAGAGACTGAAAGATCTGCCTCTTACTGAACTTGACAATGCAATCCAGAAGTTGAGCCAGATCACCCTTCTAGCGGTGTACTAGAGGTCCTCCCATATTTTGATGATGCTGTAAACGAGCTGGAAGGGTGAAGAATAAGGGCCTTGCATGAGGAAACAACTACACAACGGCTAGAAAGCTCGTAATTACCCCCTTTGGATTCCTCACTCATGCGCCATCACGAACTAGTAGAAGCTCAATTGCAGCAAAAGGATGTTGCAGTCTCCCAATGTTCTGACCTTACTAAGGAGGCCATCGCCTGCCACCACAAGGTGATGACCCTAAGGGCGGAGATATTAAAGCTGATGCAAGAGCTTGATAAGTTCGAGGAAGTGACTACATCTTGGGAAGAAATTGATAAGGTGCTTGCTAATAATTTTTGACCCTCAAATACTCCTTGGAGGAATGGTCTGCCTTGATGGAGCATAAGGTGGGGACGGTGGCAGAGCTGAAGGGACGCATCCAACATGTTAGGGCGTTAGTCAGAGCATCTAGAGGGAAGATCAATGAAGTGATTGATCGATTTTGACAGTGTCATCTTATTTTCTTGTCCTTTTCCCTTTTTTTTTTATTGTAATATCCCCTTGCTTTATGAATAAAATTCCCCCTTTTCCTTCAATGTGATGCGTGACTCTTTTCTTATTTATTTATTTTCTTCTTTGCACTCTTCCTCTTGCTCTTGTTCATTGTTTCTACCCCTTCATGGAAAGGGACATGGAGGGATACCCTACACTTTGCTTTGTTTTACGACAAGCCGTTGTAGCTTCCATGACCTTGAATGGGGGAGCAGTTGCTTCTTCTCCCCTTAATGTTTGATTGAACATTGTCTCATAGTTCATCATTCTAATAATGTGATGAACCCGATCGTTGTAAATAATCCAATCAAAAGGAGCTTTGGCTTCTTTTTGAGGTGCATTCACCCCAAGCCCATCGTAGCTCTTGGTCTCGAGCGTGAACTCCTTTAGGTGTTTTGAAGCGATACGCATCACCCCCAATTGGTTCTGGAGACTGTGAACCTCGCTTCTTAACTCTGCCAGGAGATCCTGCTCTTGAGGATAAGAGGGTTGTCCTTTCCTTAACTACTCTTTTTCAATAAAATCAGGGAAACACAAAACCTTTCAGGGTGCCTGATGCATTAGTTTTGCTTCTAAGACTGCAATGGGGACATACAGACTTTTTGATGGTTCGGTGTGTAGGTGACCCTTGGGACAGAGAAATCTACCCCCATGACTTCCTCAATTACCTGGGTGACTTCTGGTTCTTCTTCTTACACAAGTAGTTCAAAATTAGAAGCAGAGGGGGGAGCCTCTTCTTCAAGCGAAGATGGAGTTTCCTCTGGGATGGTTGAGGGAAAACTGGGATGAATGGGAGTTAGAGGGAAAGTTTTCCCTGTCTTTCTTCCTCTTTAAAAATGCTTACGAGCGTTCTTGCGATGTCCTAAACATCTTCATGAGGCAAAGGTTCCGCCTTTTTCACAAACTTGTGATCACCTTCATTTGACTTTTGGAGTGACACAAAATCTGTAAAGTAGTACTTGGCATCAGCATAGTGAGTTTTGGCAATAGGAAATGGTCTTTTGTCATCATAGACTGTATACTGTCTCCCATCTCGACTATACTTGAAACACTGATGCAATGTCGATGGAACCACCTCCCAATCATGGTGCCACGGGCGACTGAAAAGGATGTTGTAAGATGTGTCGGTGTCGATCACATGAAATTGGGCGCAATCATTTAATTCACCGATCTTAAGAAGAAGGCGAGTGGTGCCGGTAGACTTCTCTCCTGACTGATTAAACCCCTAGACTATGATATGAGTCAGAGTGAGATCCTCAGATCCTAATCCCAATCGAGTGAGGATCCTCCTTGAGATAGGGTTCACTGCTAACCCTCCATCCAACATAATTCGGTTCATGAGGCATGCATGTAACTCACTAGTCACAAAGAGAGGGCAATTGTGAAACTTTTTACTCAAATGTAGATCATCCTCTGAGAAAGTAACTGTCATACATCCACTCAAGATTGCTGGGTCCACCTCAATGGGTTCCAATTTGTTCTCGTACACTAATGGATTAGAAAGAGCCTGAACTAGAGCCATGCGGTAATCCCTTGAGATCATGAGGGCATCATAGATGCTAAGAAGGGCTGAAAGCGTCCTTTGGTGTCGTACCACATCATATTTCACCTTTTCCTTGTCAGCTTCTTGTGCTCTTGGTCCGGCCACTAGTTTGGGTGCTATGGTAGGCTGAGGAACAGGTTTAGGCTGAGGAACAGGTTTAGGCGGAGAAGGTTTGTTTTTGGCTACTGGCTAGCTGGATTGTGCAGCGGGCTTAGTTTGGGTAGTCTGAGTGGATGTTTGAGGTTGAAGCTTAGGAGTTGGCTGGGTATATGGGACCAGCGACATCATAGGAAATTGAATGATGGGTGGATTGTCCAAGGTATTTGGGTGAGGAAGGAGCCAAAGGAGTTGGAGGATGAGTAAATTGTTTGAGGTATTTGGGTAAGGGAAAAGTGGCAGACCAGGGAACTTTTGGATATTTGGCTTCTAAGGTGGAGGTTGTAACGTTTTCCCCGACCTTAGGCTCATTTGCCCCATGTTGAGTGATGTTTATGAGATTTGTACCATGTGGTAAGCTTCGTGAGAATAGAAGATCTGCCCCCTTGATTCTCTTAGTCTCTGCTCAAAGTCAAGCTCAAGAGGCCACTGGGATTTCTTTGACTTTGACTTCTTGTGCCTCTCAGTAGAAGAGGATGACTCTAACTTAGCTCGATTCGCTAAGGCATCAGCAACTGTTAAGAATCCAGCCCTCAAGGCTAACGTCTTTTTCAGCCGTCTCTAGTGCATCCTACTTATATTGGTTCCTTTGAGCTCTTTATCAGGGACAGAAGAGGCCGAATTATCATTTCCCAAATCTTGAATCAAGGGGTCCTCCTGTATCAATGGAGGAGATATATTGGGGATCTCTATCAGAACGTCACCAACTTCTTGACTTCTCTGCATTTTCTTCGCTAATAGCTTGTGGAAGTCAGAGAATTCACTTAGGTCATGCCCCGATATCTAATGACATGGACACTAGAGACCCTTTGCTCCTCGAGAATGGTGCTTGGGTTGTTTTGTTGGTTTCGACGTGATGAGGCCTTCTTGAAGCATCATGGCAAACAAGGAGTGAAGGATGCTGGGTGCCTCATCTTCTTCCTGAACTATCACTGTGTGGGAGTCTTCTACTGCCTCGAATTCTATCTTAAGTTCTTCAAGCTTGATCTGATCCTTTTGGATCAGCTCCTCGATGAGGTCTTTAGGTGTGTAGCATTCTTCTGTGGAGTGGTTTTGTTTACGAAGCAAAATCTGACAGATCTATCTGGTGAAGTTCTCTTTGATCTTGACACCTTAAAAATGATGAAAATGAAATGGTAGAGAAGGTGGGACAAATCAAATTCAGATCTGAGGCCAGATCTGCCTAGAAACGAGCAGATCTATGGCTGAGCCAGCATGATCCAAAGCATCAAAAACACAATTTTTTTAAAGAAAAATAATCAAAATGTACTCAAAACAGTAAAACAAAGTAAGAAAACGATACTAAACTAGGCCGGATGGCTCGGGACTCTCAAGCCTTCGAGGGCTCACCCGTATCAGCGCCAGCATCCTCTTTGCCTCTCTCATCTGGATGTTGACCAGTAGATCTGTGATGTACAGGGTGACTGTGCCCTGGAGATGGTTTTATAACTAAGGTTGTTGTGCCCTAGAGATCTAGGGTTTTGGCTTAAGGTTAGGGTTTCAGGAGGCTAGGGTTTTTGATGCTAACTCTTTCCTAGGGTTTTCAGCTTTTTTCGAAGAAGTCTGTCTGTCCCTTCCATTTCTAACTTCATCTGCCCTTAAGTAGCCATGAAAAAGGGATATATAAGGGCCCAAGACCTATTGGAAAAGATATACATCCATAACCAACAAATCCTAAGTCAATTATATCAAAATTTGGGGCACGAATTTGGCCGACACGGGTCGTGTCGCCTATGGCATGGTGGCACAGGTCGTGTCGCTTGGGTGGCACACCTTATGTCACACAATCCAAATTTGGTCCAAATTGATATTTTTCACTTCTGGTGTGTTCTTTAGCCTTTTGTGAAGCTACCATAAAACATTTGGGCTAAAATAGATTTTTTTATTATTTTTATTGATTGATTTGGTAAAATGGGCATTTGCAAGATGACTTGGGCGACACACCCCATGTCACAAACCAAAACTTTTCCAAATTTATGTTTTTGAGTTTGAGTGTCTTTCTCAGCGTCTTATGAAGCTCTCAGAGAAAATTTGGGTTAAAATGTATTTTTTTACTATTTTTAATGATTGTTTTGGTAAAATAGAATATTTTCAGGGTTTTGGTGCTGACAGAATGGTTCTAAGTCCAAGGGTAAGTTGTGTGACCTATGGATTTTTCATTCACTAAGTCAATGTGATCCTAAAGGTCCAAGAAAACCACAAAACTTGCCAATTTTAATGCAGGGTATCTACAGTTTCCCCTCTTTGGCATTCCATGTCCTTTATGGAATAGGACAGTGGCAAAGAAGTAGACACGATGTTGTTCCCTATCCTACGAGGGGCAAGCGGACATGCACTCCCTATCCTTTGAGGGACAGGTGAGCAGCAACATTAGACTCTTTGATGCTCCCAATCCTTCGAGGGGCAGAAGAATGTCAAAGATGAATGTCATCCTGACGTCATGTGGGCAGATGGCACACCAACTATCCCTTCAAGTCATTGCACTCCCATGCTCACCCACCTAGGTCATTTTTATCCTAGGGTCTTCGGCTTGAGGCATCGGTGAGTTATGCAGACTTGAAACTCGAGGTGGATTTTACATCCACCATGCCATTTGACCTCAGAGTTTTCTCAGTTTGAAAATTTTAACCCTAGCAATTTCTTTGATTTCCATAGGGTTTCCAAAGGTTGTCTATAGGAAAAGGCTTTCTATAGAATGAGACTTGCCTGATCAATTCCTAATAGAGAGGCGAGGAAGCAACGTGGTAATCGTGGCAATACGGTGTTCATCATATAAGGGTGTCCAAGCTGCTTCATTTTTGCAAGTCTTAGAAATTTTTGAATGTAGAAAGGGATTTGAAGCAAAACCCGGAGCAGGGACATGCTACGATTTTAACAAAGAAATTAAATTTTTTGATAACACAAGACATATAATGAAAAGTTTGAAAAGGGAAAGATATTTCGAAAAGCAATGTTGATTAGCAATTTCAACTCCTGCAACCATAGAGTCCTCTATGTAGTTTAGCATCATGCAATGATGGACAATACACCCAACCCTTTTACGTCATACTAGGATAGACGTTTGAACAAGGTGGTTGTGCCTGTAACACATTGAACATGGTGGTTGTGCCCTGAACAACATTGAATAGGGTGGATGTGCCTTGAATACATCCGACATTTTACATCATACTAGGCTAGACGTTACCTGTCTTGGCTCTTTTACGTTGCATGAGTTTGACGTTGAACTGAATATACCCGACCTTTAGCGCCACCCTCCTACATCTTTCTGAGTTGGTTCTGTTGAGAACCTGTACGGTTTAGGAGGAGTCTTCAACCTCAAGGTTTGCTTGTGCAATATTATTGAAACTTGCAAATACTTGTTTGTACTTGTGTGCTTTGAATCGAAAGTTCCTTCTTGGCGATCTTTTTATTTCTTTTACCCTGTGGTGCTTTCTCAGGTTTTTCACCACATCCATTTTTTTGTTTTTTTTATTTTTTTATTTTGTTATTTTTCTTATTTTTCTTTCTAATGCCTTTTCAGGTTTCCACCACATTTTTTAGCCCTTTATGGGTAGTATTTTCTGAAATACATTGCATTAATGGGGTCATTGAGTTCATACCCCTCCTGATTTTTTATCTTGTAAGAGTTATCTGTGTGCACTCGAGTAACCAGGAATGGCCCCTCCCAATTGAACTTGCCTAAAGGGTGTGGATTTGCAAGAGTGTAGAAGATTTTCTTGAGTATCATGCCTCCTTCTTCGAAATATCGAGGAACAACTTTTCTTTTGTATGCCTCTCGATTCAACGCTGGAAGGCAATGATATTTTGTGTTGCTCGTAGTTGTTTTTCTTCCGAATTAATAAGGGCAGCGATTCGTGCTTCGACCTTTTGTTTCTCATTTGAATTTTTATGAATAAGGACTCGGAGAGATGGTATCTTAACCTCGATGGGTAGCACTGCTTCCATACCATACACCAATGAGTATGGGGTCATGCCAGTAGGAGTCTTCTCAGTTGTTCAGTAGGCCCATATGGCGCCATTTAGTTTTTTGTGCCAATCTTTCCCACCTTCTATTTTTTGTCTATGATTCAGAGAAGTCCTTTATTTGTGGCTTCTGCTTGTCTATTTCCTCGAGGGTAGTAAGGTGTGGAGAATTTTTGTGTTATCCCAAACCTTTTGCACACATTAGTGACCTTTTCATTTTTGAGATTGGATCCGTTGTCAGTGATGATTGACTCTAGAACTCCAAATCTGAATACAATGTTATTCTTTATGAAACAGGTAAAATGTTGACCTTCAATTTTAACAAATGGTGCAACCTCTACCCATTTGGAGAAGTATTTTGTAGCTGTTAATATAAAACAGTGGCCATTTGAGGCATTTGATGATATCATTCCAACAATATCAAGACCCACATGGCGAAGGGCCAGACGGGCGGTGTAGAGTAAACGGATACGGATGGTGCATCGATGAGGTCTTCATAGAGTTGACATTTGAGACACCTCTTAACAAACTTCCAACAGACTTCAACCATGATGGTCGAGTAGAAGCCTTGGTGCCTGATTTTTTGAGCTAAGGCAGCTGCCCCAGAATGACTTCCTTCATTTTGCAACTCTGTTAGTACTTAGTCAATTTCTGATTGATTGAGGCACCGTAGAATGATACCATCGAAGGACTTTTTGAATAGGAGATTACCTCTTACTAAGAATCCCATAGAAAACCTTCGAAGGGCTTCTTTATCCTTTTTCGTGGCTTCTTTAGGGTACAACCCATCTTTCAACAGGGACAGAACATCGTGGAACCATGGCTTTGCCTAAGCTAACGCATCTTAGGTCACGAGGGACACTTCCCCATCGTTCTCATTTTCTTTCTTTATTTGTTCTTTTATCCTTAGTGGGGAAAGGTCATGTTTGTTCTTGATATAGAATGGCAATGCAGTGATTTCTGAAGAATATCAACCATCGAAGCAAGGGTTGCAAGGGTGTCGGTGAACCGATTATTTTCTCTTGTTACATGTTGAAAGGTGATTTTCTTAAAATATGGAATCATCGTTCCCAACTTTTCTTGATAGGGTTTGATCTTTTCTTCTTTCACCATCCAAATCCCTTGAACTTGGTTTATGACGAGTAAGGAGTCAGCAATCGCTCGTATTTGCTGAATTTTCTATCCCTTGGCATTCTCAAACCCGGCTATCAAGGCTTTGTATTCAGCAATGTTATTAGTACATGAGAAATTCAATCCGATGGTTGTTGGCATTAAAATCTTCTCGAGTGAGCGTAGTATGACTGTTATACCTGATCCGTAGTCGTTCTTTACACCATCAAAGTATAACTCCCAAATCGAGTCCTCATTTGTGAAGAGGTTCTCATCCGGGAGATCCATGTTAACGGGACGGGAATATTGTCTGGCAGTGCGTGTTCAGCAAAGTGGTCAGCAATGGCTTGTCCTTTGACCGATTTTTTAGTGACATACTCAATCTCGAACTGGCTCAATAGCATTCTCCACTTCGCCAAACATCCGTTGAGGACTGGCTTGTCCACTAGGTACTTGAGTGGGTCAATTTTTTATATGAGCTTGATAGAATGAGATAAGACATAATGTCTTAGTTTGTTCTTTTCCATGATCGTTATATTGTACTAACATTGCCCCCATGGTCTTGTCTTTCACTAACAGGTATAGGAACAGGGGTTTATCTAGCCCAGGAGGACTAAGGATGGGAGGTTTGGTGAGTGATTTGATTGAACGCTTCTTGGCATTCAATGTCCCATATGAATGGGGTGTTCTTCTTAAGTAGTCTATTGAATGGTGCGCACTTATCTGTCAGTTGTGATATAAAATGCCTTATGGCTTGTATGCAACCTTGAAGCCCATGGATTTCTCTAATATTCAGGGGAGGAGGAATTTCAGTGATGGCTCGTATTTTGGATGGGTCCACCTCGAAGCCTCTTTGGCTCACTATAAAGCCTAGTAATTTGCTGGATTCAACTCCAAAGACACATTTTTGGTTATTGAGTTTGAGTTGATATTTCCGGAGTCTTTCGAAAATGATTCTCAAGTTTGTGAGATGATCAGATCTGGTCTTTGACTTGACTAGAATGTCGTTGACATAGTCTTCCATAATGGTTTGTATTAAATTGTGGAAGATGCTAGTCATTGCCCATTGATAAGTTTCTCCTGCGTTTTTGAGACAGAAGGGCATGACTTTGTAACAATAAGTTCCCCATTGCGTTATGAATGAAGTAATGGTTTGGTCTACTTCTACCATGAGGATCTGGTTGTAACCCAAGAAGCCGTCCATGAATGACATAGCTTCATGCCCCACAGTGTTGTCGACTAAGGCATTTATGCTTGGTAACGGGAAGTTTTCCTTTGGACAAGCCTTGTGGAGGTCTCGGAAGTCGACACACACTCAAATCCTCTCATCTTTCTTGGGTATGACCACTATGTTTGCCAACCATTCTAAATAATCGATGGGAGTAATGAACCTTGCCTTGAGTAGTTTGTTGATTCTTCTTTGATTTTGAGCTCTAGGTGAGTCTTTTGACGTCGGAGTTTCTGCCTTACAGCTCTTGCCCCTTCGTTGAATACTAGGTGATGTTGCACCAATGTGGGATCAAGCCCTAGCATATCATCGTATGACTAAGTGAAGACATCTCAATATTCCTTGAGAAAGGAAATAACATTTTCCCACTCCTCAGAAGATAAGTAGGTTCCAATCTTGGTTAACCTTAGGTCCTTCTCAGTTCCTAGGTTTACGTCAATCGTCTCTTTGATGATAGCCGTTGGATCACCATCGAACCTCTTCTTCAATTTCTCAACTTAGGAAGTAAGTTCCTCAGGTTGAAAGATTTCTTCAGACTCTTGACTCTCTTGATCTTCATCTTGGTCGTCCAATTCATCGTCTTAGGTATTATGCAACGTTATTGGGCTATCTTGAGTGAGCGCTATTTTTTAAAACTCTTTTTCATTATTATCAGCTTTATCATGTATTTAATTTTCCACGGTTTTTGAAATGTTGGAAAAGGTGTCCCTTATGGGACTCGGGAGAGAAATGTTGGGGACCAGACTCGTAGGACAGCTAGATGGACACCCTGCGCTTATCCATTTTTTGGCACCAGGACTGGGAGGTGCCGTTGGTATGCTTCTAGTGATTCTCGAGATAGAGGAGTGATCGATCAATTCCGTTTCTGAGTTTGAGTAGGCAGATGAGCACGCTTGGCTGTGTCAGAGCTGATTGTGCATACCTTCAAATCTAGGTCAACGAAAAGGTCTTCAATTTCCAATTCCTGTGTGTACTGAGATGTGGAAGATGGACTCTCCCTTGTTGGGGATTCGAGGATCACTTTTGGCCATTTTGAAGGACGGGCATCGAGAGGATCGAGGCTTTGAATGCCTCCAGATTCAAAGCCTGGATAACTTGAAGGCTTCATCCGGCTTTCAAATAAAATGAGAGACCATCTGAGTCCTCTTCGATCTACGTTTTTAGTTTTTTCTTGGGGTGATTCAGAAATCGCCTCTGTTATGCCTTGCCTGTGACTCCCCAAGCCTTGGCCTAGTTGGAAGCCTTGGGAGAGGAGCATGTGCCAAGCTTCAAGGGACCTGAAGCAGTATCGATGTTGACATTGGATAATGTCCTCCATCGATGTAGATGTTTGCAAAATTTGAGGAACAGGGTCGCCGGCCTCGAGGCGTAAGGTGGCACAATCGGCTTCCTCAAAGGAAGAGAGTGGGATTTCTCTAAGCTCGTCCCCTACGACTAGCTTCCCGTTATGTATGCTAGAATTGGAATAAGAAGCAGGTTCAGCACATACCTTCGTGATGCCGTTTTTAATAAGAAACTTGAGGCATTGATGGAGTGTTGAGGTGAGCTCGAGGTTCTCATGTTGCCACAGTCTACCTAGCAGCATGTTTAATGAAGGTTTTATGTCTAAGACGTAAAACTTTATCACCTGGATAGTAGGACTGATCTTGAGTGTGAGAAACAACATGCCTTCAGCTTGCCTCATGGTCTCGTAGTATGCGGCGATAGTTCATTGGCACGGCTTGAAGTCATCTAGGTTTTGCCTGTCTGCTTCACTATTTTCATAGGGCATATATTCAGAGATGCCCCATTATCAACCAGCACTATCCTTATCTCATATCCTTTCATGAAAATAGTGATATGAAGAGGCTGGACATAAAAGTGGTTGAAGCTGGCCGGGATGTAATTGTTTGTGAACATGATTGGCGTTGGTGCCACTAGTTGGTTGATCATACAGCACAACTCATCGGGTAGTGTGTTGCTCGAGATGTGGGTCTTAGCAAGAACCTTTTCAATTTTTTCCTTATGTGCCGACGAATTTGCAAGCAGCTCCAAGATGGAGATTTGAGCCTGGATCTTCCCGAGATGAGTCGGTAGATCATAAATGGTTGCGAATCCTTGAGTTCTTATATTAGGTTCATGATCTGCAGCCCTTGCTGGTGGTTTGGCTGTTGAAGTGGCTCCCATTCTTTCATCAAGAGTGTCCACCATCAATTGGATGGGTTTGAATACTCGACCTCTTCAGGTTAAGGAATCAACTTCGCTAGCCTGGAGCTCGATAGGGTTAGCCCTAGCAAGAGTAATGGGAGACCTCAGGGTGTTGGCCCCTTGTTTGGAACATGATCCCCTTTCATCATCTTTGAACATGTCAATCTCGAGGGCATCATCTTCGTCATATTGGTCCCACTTAAGCAGATCATCAGAGTTCGGGAACGAAGAGTTTCCTCTAAGAAGACTCAAAAGATCTTCTTCAACTTCTTAGAGATGATGATCCCAAGCAAATGAATTGGCTGGGGTCATCTTCTTTATCCCTGTTTTCAATCATGTGAATGATACCATCCGCCTTGGAGTTAGTCGGAGCTCCCATTTCTTCAGTCGTTGTGGCTGTATTTTTAGAGAGAGGGTTTTTGAAGATACCCATCTTTTGATTAGGTTCTTCAACAGGTTGATTTCCAGTTGCGACAACGATGTCGCCCCTATTAATCAACCCTTGAATCACTCGCTTCAAGTAGAAATAATTTTGAGTATCATGGGCATGGTTTCTATACCATGGGCACCATCTATTCTTATCCTTAACCTTAAATGGTGGTTCAAATGATGGGGAGAGTTGAACCATGTTTTTCTTCAAGAGTAACTTCAACACTTTTTCTAATGGGTCTTTGAGAGGATGGAAGTTGTCCTCTCACATTCGATTGTTATTTTGAGTGTTAGCTCTAGGCTGACCCCTTCAATTTTGATTCCAATTATTGTGCTAGGTGGCTGAACCCTGAGCCGGTCTGTTAACGACAATTTTGTTAACTTGACCGAAAGCTTTCCCCTTTGTCCTTGCTCTGATTTTTATTCGAGGGAGTTGTGATGGGTTAGTTATGGGGCCCAGTGCTGAGGGGTGTCCCTCTTACCCTTTCATGTCGAGCCACCCTCTCGATCATGGAGTCGAAAGAGTGGGGGATAAGTCCCTGGCTAAAGAAGGTCTTGTATTAAGGAGTTGCATTTTCCAACGCCATGGAGATTTTAGCTGGGTTCGTGAGTGGATATTTGATGATCAGCATTACAGCCACGCGGAATTGACCAATAAAATCCTCGAAGGATTCTCCTGGGTTTTGTTTAGTTCCATTGAGCTCGCCCAGTGAAAGAGATCTTAGTGTCGACCCACGGTAATGAGAGACGAACTAGTTGAACATTTCGTTTGGAGTTATGCGTGGTTGAGCGGTCATTATTCTCCGATGCTAGGTTAAAGCCTCATCGGTCAATGTTTGTTAAAACAGGGTCATCAACTGGTTAGGCATGTTCTGCAAGGCTCAGATGGAGAGGAGATACGCATTGACGTGAATATCTGGGTCATTCTTCTCATTGAATTTTTTTTTAAACTCTTGAATGGCAAACCCAGGCGGAAGGTCTTTCATGCCTCCAAGGGTCTCATGAACATAGGCCTTTGGGGGTAGGATTTCATGCATACCCATCCTTACAAGCATATCTTGTATCGCTTTTAAGGTGCCATCTTGTTGGGTAGTTGGCATTAGAGTAGGCCCACCGGTCGATGGGTGCCCGAGCATAGACTGATGAGTTGAGACTTGGGGTAGATGTTGGCTTGCTTGGGCCTGAAATTGATGAGGCACAATCACCGAGGCGGTTTGATACACTTGCGCCTGAGGGGCGTACTAACCCATGGGTGTCACCACCGGTCGCAGAAATTGCACGGTTTGATGGACCGAATGAGCTAGAGCAAACAATTGAAGAATCGGCTGACTCGGTTGTGCTAAGGGTTGACCTATACCACTAAGTTGGTTTTGGCATTGACCTGTAAGCTGGGGCATGAACAGTGTATCCTAGGTCAACTAGACTTTTGAGAGTAGCTTGGCAACCTGTCTCGCCTTGGGGTCGATTTGGGTCGACACCTTTGCCTCATTCAGTGTTCAAGACATCATGAGCTGTACTATGGGGACTCGAGGTAGGGTTGGTTCCCCTAGATCTAGGTGGGTCTTGGTCTTGAGATCGTTCGACCTCGAGGTTATCTGGGTTCGAGTTGTGGGAATTGGTGTTAGATGCCGCATGAAATTCTTCCCTCGCATGGCTCCTGCTTTGGTTGCCTAAGGTCAGACGGCTACTATTGTGGCTACTTAAGGTTCCCTGTAGGACAATGCCCGTCCAGACCTCCTGGCTCTTTAAACTTTCTTTGGGCAAAGCCAACCTTTCGGACCATGCAAAGTTTAGCGTTAAGAGTGGATCCCTGGGACTCAGCTTCTAATTGAAGACCTGGACGATGGATAATGGATTGGCTCGAGTTCTGGCCGTAATCCCAAGGGATTGCAGCATACTGGTCCCTAGGTTTGAGAAGGCTCTATTTAGAGTCAGTCATAGAGCGGTCATCATAATCGCCTTGGGTAAGCAACATGATGACTTTCTTTGGCCAGGTTCTAAAGTCTAGGCTTAGGTAAGATCTAAACTCGATGACCTAGGGAAGACCCAGCTTGACTTTAGGGGCAAAACCTTAACTAAGATAAAGGCTAATAGTAGCTCGGAATCTAGACTTCCTAGACTCAGTGGGTTCTGATTCAAACCCTAAACTAGGGTAAGCCTAGTCTAGCTCTGGAGGCAACTCAGAGCTATGCTATAACCTACACTATGATCTAGACTAGATGGTGAACGAGTGTCGTCATGGGCCAAGGGTGGGTCTATGCTCAGACCAGGGTGTGAGCCTGGTTCGGACCTGGACTGAACTAGGTGCAAGCCTGGGCTTGGACCTAGAGGGGTTTGGAACTAAGACCGGATGTGGACCCTGACTGGGTTAAGATTTAACTAGGAACATGCCTTCTGCTCGGATCAAGAGGGGCCCTTCGAACATGGGTGTGAACCTGGTTCGTACCTGGGCTAAGCTGGATACAAGCCTGGACTTGGACCTAGAGATTTTAAGGATCAGACCAGGGGTGGACTTGGAATGGATCAAAGATGAGCCAGGAATGAGATTTCATCTCGAACCAAGAGGGGGCCTAGGTTCGGACCTGAGTGTAAACTTGGTTTGGACTTGGGCTAGGCTGGGTATAAGTCGGAACTTGGACCCAGAAGCTTCAGCTGAGACAAAAAGCGGCTCCGGATTGGAATCTAAGATTAATTGATCAGGATTAAGAAAGCAAGCACATGAAAACGTTTGACCTAGTCTGATTATGTGTAGGCTTGGCTTGAGAGTGGGATCCTAACTATTGAAGTGCGGCTAGGCTGATATAGGTCACCACATAGGTCCTGGCCTCCTGTTATAGGATGTTCACTAGGTCCTACTATACGTGGAGTTGCTTTGAGGCAAAGGATTACAGAGGGGGGCTCACAGTTAAAGTTATGCGAATCCCAACTGCCTCGACTCTCATTCTTATGTTCTCCTCATGCCGTTAACATGAATTTTGGGGGTTTTCAAAAAATTTGTTTTCTGGTTTTTCAAGATTCCTGGTCAATGTGTACTAGAGGGTGTAAAGAAGCACATAAATGAAAATAATGTCAAGCACACAAACACACAATGCAAAGAAAGAAAATAAATGAGCGCTCGGCACTGATCGTGCTTAGCGATGTGAGCTTCTAGGCGAAACTCGCTCGAAGCATAGTATAGATGGAGGGGTAAGCAACCCCTAAGAAGGTAAAGTCAGAACAATGAAATCAGGAAAATTCCATGCTAAGTCGAGCGCGGCCTGAGTCGAAGGTGACTCGACCTGGACACAGTTCAGGGATGGTACAAGCAGCCCTCGATGTATATCGTTTTTTATTTTTTTATCTCTTTAAAATTTGATGAAATACAGTTAGACTAAGCATGGTGAAAGTAGGGAAAATGGTTTCAACCAAAATTAATTAACTAAAATAAAACAGAAAAAGTCTAGAGCAAGACAGACTTATTTGAAGCATATTATTTTTTTATATTTTTAAAAATTTAATTTTAAGCCAAATATTGGTGAAAAATCTCAAAGAAGGCTTTGTAATAGACCCTTGGGGTCCCAGAATGTTTATGAGACCTTCGTGATAGGGCGGCATGGGTCGTGTCGCCTAAAAAAACAAAATTTATTTTTTTTAATTTTTTCTATTTTTTATATTGTTGATCTTGATAAAATAAGACTACTGAAACTTGTAGAAGTAGAAAAATCATAATTTTTTATTAAATAAAACCAAAATAAGTGAAACAGATGAACAATAGATAGAACAGACTTGTATCAAGAAAAATATATTTTTGGTATTTTAAAAAATTTTATTTTGCTCAAAAACTTTTTTAGCAGTCACAAGAAAGACTAGAACTCAGCCTGAAAATTTTTTAAAAAATTCTGAATTAGGCGATGGGGGTACCAGAGAGCGTGCCACCCTTGCCCTCGGCGGCACGGTCCGTGTTGCCTTGGCTGCACACCCTATGTCGCTTAGGCAGCACGCCTGGTGTTGCCCAAAAAATTATTTTTTTATTTTTTTTATTTTTTTCTTGTAGATATTGATAAAATAATCTTACTGTAAACTTGGAGAAACAGTAAATAAAATGGTTTTTGATGAAAATAAATTAAAATAAAGTGACAATAAATCTACCAGAAAATTTTTTTTACATTTTAAAATATTTTATTTTGACTTGAAACTTTGGGAAAAGTCACAAAATGGTACCTAAAACATTCCTACACAGTTTCAAAGTATTGTGAGATTTTGGAACTTTTGATGCTCGGATCATGCTCGATTTGCCCCACGATAGGCGCCAAACTGTTTACGATGAAAAATATGACTAATCTATCTGGTGAAGATCTATCTTTTCTTGACACCTTAAAAATGATGAAAATTAAATGGTAGAGAAGGTGGGACAAATCGAATTCAGATCTGAGGCCAGATCTGCCCAGATACGAGCAGATTTGCTCTCAAATCTGTGGCGGAGCCAGCATGATCCAAAGCATCAAAGACACCATTTATTTTAAAGAAAACTAATAAAAAATTTGATCAAAATAAATTGAAAACATGAAGCAAAGGAAGAAAATGATACCAAATGGGGCTGGATGGTCTGGGACTCCCGAGCCTTCAAGGGCTCGCCCGTATCAGTACCAGCGTCCTCTTTGCCTCTCTGATCTAGATGTCTACCACCAGATCTGTGATATACAGGGTAGTTGTTTCCTAGAGATGGTTCTATAACTAGGGTTGTTGTGCACTAGAGATCTAGGCTTTTGGCTTAAGGTTAGGGTTTCAAGAGGCTAGGGTTTTTGAAGCGTTTTTCCAAATAAGCGTTTTTCGAAGAAGTTCGTTTGTCCCTCCCATTTTTAAATTCATCTGCCCTTACGTAGCTACGAAAAAGGGATATACAAGGGCCCAAGACCTGTTGGAAAGGATATACATCCATAACCAACAAATCCCGAGTCAAACATATCAAAATTTGGGGCACAGATTTAGGCGGCACGAGTCGTGTCGCATGGGCGGCACGCCCCGTGTCATACAAAACAAATTAATCCAAATTGAGCCTTTTTCACTTCTAGTATGTTCTTCAACCAGAAATATTTTGGGTCAAAACAAATTCTTTTACTATCTTTAATGATTTTTTTAGTAAAACAGGGTATTTGCAAGATGACTTGGGAGACACGCCATGTGTCATTTGGGCGGAAAACCCGTGTTTCCCAAACCAAAACTTGTCCAAATTTATGTTTTTTAATTTATGTGTCTTTCTCCACCTCTTATGAAGCTCTCAGAGAAAATTTGGGTCAAAATATAGTTTTTACTATTATTAATGATTGTTTTGCTAAAACAACTCGTTTTTAGGGTTTTGGGCCAAAACAGGGTGTAACAGGGTTTCTGGGCTGGCAGAATGGTTATGGGTCCAAGGGTAAGTTCTATGACCTACGGATTTTGGGTTCACTAAGTCAATGTGATCCTAAGGGTCCAAGAAAATCACAGAACTTGCCTGATTTAAAGCGGGGTGTCTATAGGTTTACCATTCGATGATAAGCACAATATCGACCAGCTTGATCAGGAAAATTGATCTTGGGCAGCTCAATCATGTTATGTTTCAGATATAGTCGGAGTAGCGTAGGAAACCATTCCTTCTCAAGAGGATAAACCTTGTTCTGATGTCTGGTCCAATAGTCAACTCGGTTAAGGTTTGCAGGTGGGGATACCCGGTTGTATGACGGCTGCTATTTGCCTATCTGAGGTGTTGTCTTTGTTGTGCTTACCCCTTTGGAGAGGTCCAAAGTTTGAGAGGCAGCCTTCTTTGGATCATTGAAGGTAACAGCTGCACTGATTCCCCTTTTTATTGGTTGCCCCAGGCGTTGGTCCGAGAACTACCATTGCCCCTGTTGTTTCCCAAGCTTGAAGATTGTTATCGTGACCTGCGATGGTGGCGTGACAAACTCTCTATGCAAACTGACTTAGAGATCAGCTCCGACGCCCCTTGAAGTAGCATTTCGGGTGACTTGAGGGTCAGCTTAGGCTTGAATAGGTGGTCTTGCCTTAGGAGGCCGAGAACTGCGAGCACGTGTCCGTAAGGGAGCAGTTGGAAGCTTGCCCCATACAGGGTGCGCAAGTGTGTGCTGAGTGGGAGGACGAAGGAGTAGTCTCTCGTGTACTTGGGTTGGTGCAGCAATGGCATTCGCCCTAGCAGTGGGATGCATATGCTTGATCACAGGTTTCAGCCTAAGGAGTCTTGATCCTGAATGCTTACTTGAGGTAGCATAAGGGCTGTCCCGAGGTGTTACCCTTGTAGATGACCCACTAGCCTTAGTGTGTGTGTGTGAGGTGGACGCCCCAGGGTCTCCTCCTCTATGTGTTGAGTCTCTAAGCATAGAGACTCGAGGTGGTATAGGAATGTGGGGGGAAGCCTTATGACGACCCACAGTGGTAACTTCCTTGCCTTTTGTAGAAAGGGACCGGGCAGCTGTTCGGTGTACCTCGGCAATGCGACTGACAAGTGACGTGCTGGTGACAGGGTGCATGCTGTAAGCGGTAGCAGACATGCTACCAATGAAGGGCGCCATGGTGGAAGTTCCACCATGGCAAAGAGATGGGGAGTTAGGGACCTTTAAGTCCCTCCTCACGCCTATCCAGGTTAAGGCTTGAGAGCTAGATCAGAAAATCCCCTATCCAGATAAAGGGCTTGAAGAACCTAGAAACCATGTGGTGTGTGAAAAAAGAAAAACAAAGGAGAAACTAGCCAAACAAGGATGATCTGACAAAGGGGGAGTAAGTCCCCAGTAGAGTATCCAAGCTGGTTAGGTGCCTCGCTCTCCCCCTCCAAATCTAAGTGATTTGGTGGCACGTGTCTCGAGGTTTGGGGGAACCCGAGACCTTGAGATTGCTCCCTTTAGAGCCTTGCTCATGAGCAAGGGCAGGTATACCAACCGATGAGAGAGGAATTTAAGGTAAGTTCGGGACTTACTCGAGCTAGCTAATGTCGGCGCCCTCTTAGATCACGAAGCAAGGCCCCCAGTTCTATAACTAGTTCAGAATCACCTCCCTTTGCTTGTATTCTCATGTTTCTGCAATCACACACACGTGGTTAATTTTACAAGACAAGTGGGCCGAAGGACCCCACCTTGTCTTTGGGTGAATGTAAATAAGGCGTGCACATTCAAAGGAGAAAATAGAAGAAATGATGAGATGAGGGTTGGGAGAAGGAAGAAGAGAGAAGAAAAAGGAAAGAAAGAGACATTTGACCGGGTGACTAGCCTTGCACACTGGCTAGATTGGCATGATGATTGACAGACATGGTAACGTGGACCGGCACAATGACAATACTACTCGACGATAGAACATCAACACCGACTAGCCTAACACAACGGCTAGTTCGATGTGGCAACAAGATGGGCATGGTCCGGCATGGTGGCAGCACTGCTCGACGACGAGAGTACCGTGTCAGTGCTAGACTTAACCCTTGGTCAAATGAGAAAGGAGGAAGAAGAAGAAAGAGAGAGATAAGGGATAAAAAAAATAGAGAGCAAGAAGCGAGAAAAGAAGAGAAAAGAGAAGAGAGAAGAGAACAGAGAGAAAGAATAGAAAAGGGAGAAAAGAAGAGAAGAAGAGAGAAAGAAAAGAGAGAAAAGCACGGACGGCGTTGGACATCCACCATCCACGATAGAGAAAGAGGAGAGAAAGTATGTGGATGGCGATGGACTTTCCTGTTTAGGATAGAGAGAAGATGAGAGAGAAAGAACATGAATGATGATGGACTTCTATCGTCCATAACAGAGGAAAGGGGAGAGAGAAATAACATGGACGACGATGGACTACCGCTGTCCATGCTAGAGAGAGGAGTGAGAAATGAAAGTCATGCGCGGAGATGAGCATCGTCGTGCACCACATGAGAAAGAGAAAATTTAGACAGAAGCCCGACCAACCACTCGTGTTAAGGCCTGACTCACTGCGCATATTTTCATAAGATAAAGGAAGGCTGAGAACGTCATACCCGATGATAAGCATCGTCATGCACGACTGGAGAGGATGGAGAAAAGAAATAAGAGTGAAGGCAAGAAAGACAGGGAGAATGAAAGAGGATTTTAGGAAATAGGAAAGGAAAGTAGAGAGAGAAGAAAGGAAAGAAGAGAGGGCAAAGGAAAGTGAGGAGAGAAATTGGGAAAGAGCCGAAGAAGAAAGAAGGAAACAGTGAGAAAGAGATTAGGAAAGAGAAAAGAAGATTAAGGAAAGAGAAGAAGAAAGAGGTACGCATGGCACTGTCACCACCGTCAGTGTCAGAGAGATAAGAAAAATGAAAGAGAGATTCGTGCACGGTGTTGCCATTTTCGTGCATGTTCAGACAGAGAGACAGAGAGAAAGATAAAGCAGAGAGAAGAAGGTAGAAAATGAGATTCGTGCACAGCATTGCCATCGCCGTGCAGGTTCAAACCGAGAGAAAGATAGAGCAGAGAGAAGAAGGTAGAAAAAGAGATTCATGCACAGCATTGCCATCGCCGTGCAGGCTCAGACAGAGAGAAAGATAGAGCAGAGAGAATAAAGACATAAGGAGAAGAGGAAAAAGAAGAAGAGAGAGAAGAAAACGCACACGACATTTCCATCGCTGCGTGTGTGAGATAGAGAAAATAAAATAGAGAGAGGTTCATGCATGGCACTGTCATCGCCATGCACATTCAGTCAAAAAGAAACAAAGAGAAAGATTGAGAAGAAGAAGAAAGAGAGAGAATTGGACATACACAACGCTACCATCGCCATGTGTGTTAGAGAAAGAGAAGGAAGACGATGACATGCATGGCTCTGCCACAATCATGCATGTTCAGAGAAGAAGAGGGAGAAGATAAGAAAAGAAGAAGAAAGAAAAGAGAGAGGAAGCAAGAGAGAGAAAAGGAGGAAAGAGAAAGATAGAGATGAGAGGAGGAGAGAGAAAGATAAAGACGAGAGAAGGAGAGAGAAAGAGATAAAGAT
The DNA here is from genome assembly GCF_054954075.1 of Amborella trichopoda. Taxonomy (NCBI): domain Eukaryota; kingdom Viridiplantae; phylum Streptophyta; class Magnoliopsida; order Amborellales; family Amborellaceae; genus Amborella; species Amborella trichopoda. The sequence continues at coordinate 24,688,664 of NC_142347.1, read as the reverse complement.
AAGAGGAGGTGAGAGAAAGAGATAGAGATGAAAGGAGGAGAGAGAAAGAGATAGAGACGAGAGAAGGAGAGAGAAAGAGATAGAGATGAGGGAAGGAGAGAGAAAATTACCATATCGAAGGGTACCGACTCTTTTATTCTCTCCTCTCTCTCTCTCTCCAAGATGCACCCACAAAATCAAAGCAAAAGCACGAACTTTTTGTTCAATTGAAAGTATGAGGGGATCAGGGGAAGAACCCTTTACAATTAGGTTTAGCATATCTTTATAAAATTGGGCCCAAACATGGGTGGATGCTCAAAAACTATCTCAAGTGATGATAATTACAATTTAATTGAATTAAAATAAATTCTAAAAATGGGTGCAAAATGATTGTTTTTCCCATGCCTAACAATATGTGGAATTCAAAACTGTCTCTGCTGCTGCCTTAGAACATACTGATTAGGTGCTTTGATATCTCCCTTCAAATCTAGGTGATCTGGTGACACGCATCTCGGGTTTTAGGGGAACCCGAAACTTGAGATCGCTCTTTCGGGAACCTTGCTCAACAACAAGGGCAGGTGGACCAATCGATGAGAGAGGAATTTATGGTGGGTCGGGACTTACTTGGGCTGGCTTGTGTGGGTGCCCTCTTAGATCACGAAGAAAGCCCCTCAGTCGTAAAACTGGTTCGAAATCACCTCCCTTGGCTTGTATTCTCCTATTTCAGCAATCACACACATATGGAAAATGTTACAAGACAAGTGGGTTATGGGACCACACCTTGCCTTCAGGTCAACGTACACACGTGCACATTCAAAAGATGAGAAGAATGAGAGGATGAAGATTGGGGTGTGAAGAATTTGATCGAGTAGTGAGACTGACACAATGACCTTACTAGTAGGTAACTGACTTGTTGTTACAGTAAAACGGTCTTGGTGACTCAGATCGGCTCAATAGAGTTATTACTAGACGCCTGTACCAATACCGATTAGCTAGACACAATGACTTATCTGTCGTGGCAATAAAGCAAGCATAGTAACTATGATTGGCACAACAACATTACAACTAAATGATAGGACTACCATTGAAGGCTAGTCTCAACCCTTCTTGATCAAACGAGAGAGTAAAAGAAATAAGAAAGATCAGACAGAGAGATATGAGACAGAAGGCGATAAAAAGAGAAGAAGATATGAGTAGAAAGAAGAGGAAAGAAAAAGAAGAAAAAAGAGCACAAGAGAGGATAAGGGCGAAATAAAGAGAAGGAGGAAGAAAGGATAGAGAAATAGAGTGGAGTAAGAGAGAGAAGGAAGAGGGAGAGACATAGACGACAATGAACCTCCATCTGCTGGGACTGAAGAAGAGGGAAGGAAAGATACAAGCGGCACTAAGGATTCACTGGCTAGGCTAGGGGAAAGAGAGAGAAGAAAACTCAGGCAGTGTTAAGGTTTTTCCATCTGGGACAGAAGAAAGGACAAAACTCAGGTGGCACTAAGGATTTACCGTCTGAGACAGGAGAAAGGAGAAAGCTCAGGCGATGCTGAGGTTTCACTGTCTGGGATACAAGAAGAGGGGCAAGGAGACCTAAGCGGCGCTAAGGCTTCACCGACTGAGTTAGAAGAGGAAAAAAGAGATACTGACGGCACTGAGGCTTTGCCAGCTGAGTCAGAAGTGGGAGGACAGTGAAAGCACAGACGATGATGGACTTCTGCTATCTAGGACGAGAGAGAGAGGGGATTTTGACAAAGACCCCGCCCACCATTCAGGCTAAGACCCAACGCACTGCTTGTGTCTCATAAGAAAGAAGACATCATACCAGGCAAGTGGTACGACTTGGATGGATGGACGAAAGAAGGAAGAACAGAGACATGATAGACCAATGGAGGAAGAGGGAGAAAGAGATAAAGATGAAAGCAAGAAAGAGAAAGGGAGAGATGACATAGAAAAGATGAGATAGAGACCAGAGAAAGAGAGATATGCATAAGAAGAGATGAGAGAGAACGAGAGGCAGATATGAGAAAAGAGGAGAGAGAAAGAGAGATAATAATGAGAAAAGAGAAAAGAGGATAGGGAAAGAGGGGAGGAGAGAGAAAGTTACCTTATTGAGGGGTACCGACTCTTTTCTTCTCTCTCCTCTCTCTCTCTCTAAGTCGCACCCACAAACTCAAGCAAAAATGAAGTCTTTACTGAATATTGAAGAATTGTGTATGTATCTTTACAATTTGGTTTTGCATGTTTATATAGATTTGGGCCCAAACATGGGTGGATGCCTAAAAAATACCTAAAATTGAAGATAATTACAATTTAATTGAATTAAAAGAAATTCTAAAAATAGTGCAAAAGGATTATTTTACCTCTGGCTAACAAAGTGTAGAATTCCAAAACAGCCCTTGCAGCTGCTCGAGAACCTGCGTGATATTCCATGAGTAATTTAGGGTTGCTCTGATGCCTGTTTGATTTAAAGATGATTATTGTCTTGTAGGTCTCGGCATGGCGATCGATTTGATACCAACTTCGGGTCATGAATCATGTTTTTAAGCCATGATCATGAGATTTGAATTTTGGATGAATCTTGAAAACTTTGGATCGATAGTGTACTTATTTCTTGATGTATTTGTTCAGTTTCTTCTTTGAGTCGCGCTGAGCATGCCATCACAATCACGTTGCAACAAACGCTGCTCGATTTTGTGTCCAGACAGTGATTTCGTCGTCTTGAGGTTTTGGTCGAAATCTTGAAATCCGGCGACCGAAATTTACAGTAGCTTCAACGCCTTCGTGTGTGAAATCCAACTATTCATGGTACGCGAGTTTCGAACTAGAGATAGCCTCAGACCTTACTCACATAATGCAATTGGTTTCGCATTGATCGGGCAAGAGAGTGTCGTGATTTGACCATCGGATTGACGTGTGTTGCTACTGAATGTTCTGAAACTTTCTTCACGGATCAAAAACTTCTCTCTAGTTTTTCTCCCTGCTTGGGCATCATCACGAGGTACACCATCTGTCAAAACACTTGTCTTGATGAGACGAACATGCTCACAAAATTTGAGCCCGATCTAATTTGGAACAAGTGAGATATAGGCCTCGAAAGTCACCACCCGCGACTGTAGAAAAAACCACCTATAATGGTGTTCTGCTGCAAGGTGGCCACACAAGAATAGTGTGCGGCCCACCCCATTTTTGTATTTTCCATAACTTTGTCTTGAAGTGCCTGATTAAGCCAAACCTTGATCGATAGGAGTTTTCAACCGTGTCAGAGTCAATGGAGGTGGTCCCACAGCTTTTTGATGCACCAAAAATATAGTTCTAGTTATGGGGTCCATTCCAAGGTGCAAGCGGATTTGCCAAAACTATTTTTATGTGCTCACTGCCTTAGATATGTTTGATTACTATGAAACATAGCAGATGGCCTTGTCAACTGCTTATGAAGATCTTGAGCAGCTATGGGGCTATTTTGAGATGGTCAAAATTTCCACTTTATGTTGAGGCTTTATTAACCTGCTTCCTCTTTATTCCGCATCAAGGACCAAGGTGCTGAAAAATGTGTTCAAACAGCTTGCCCCGCCGAATGTCATGCTTCGAGAGAAACGAGAAGGACAACATTTCAAAATTTCCTTCAGCTTTATTACTTTTTTCTTCCTAGCCACTAGACCACATGAACGCCGAGGAGACTCACACAATGCTGCAACTAGGATGCTCAGACGTTTGCATGCAATGTGCAGGTCCATCTATGGAGACTTAAGGGAAGAAGATAATTTTTTGAGGGATCTTGTCGAAGTCCTTACTCTCGTGTAGACTTTTTATGATTTTGAAGTTGAGGATTTTGTACGGACCTCGTTAGTAAGAATCAAGCACATTTGGCAGTCGAGTGCCATGCTGAAGAGTATTTTTCCCATTTGGTATGGGTTTATTTGTATCATCTGGTGTTGAGCAACGTTTCAAGGATTTTGTTTATGGTGTGTTGAAGGGCCTTCTATCGGCACTGTCTGCTTTGTGCACCAGTTATTTCTTGGTGAGTAGGGTACCTCAATTTATCGAGGTGACCCGCATGGTGAGGGGCGAGCCCATTTGGCTCACTGCGCCTGTATGCAATTTGGAGTGGCCTCTTAACATCACTTTCATCACCGATCCGGTTCGTTTTGAAGTCTAGAGTGATAATGATGGCAATGTGGGTATCGAAGAAGGGGTGACGCTTCTCCATTGCATGCATAGGAACATAACTTCTGAGGAAAACTTGCCCACCCTTGAAAAGTAAATGGTGAAAACAAAGGGGCTAATATGGTCGGATAAGGGCCTTCGAGTATATGAGGAGCACCCATATCTAAAGGGATACACTTCTTGGACCACCAGAGTGTTAGTGTCATATAAGAGCATTCTCGAACGTGCTTCACTGCTGGCAGCAGTTCAGTGCTCGGCCAGCTACTATGATCGGTGATCCAACACTATCAAGGTACTTCTCGAGAATGGAGCCACGTTAGCAACACCTGGCTCCTCGAGCATGGGGAAGCAAGAATCTCTTTGCTAGATCTTCATTTTATTGGGGGCCTTCCGCTGATTGGGGTCATGTATGACGAGTTCATCCCCCAAAACTTCATGCTCAGTCTAGTAATGGTCGTGTAACCTTCACCGAATGGATGAAATTAGTTTACGGGGACTATCCTGAAGGTAGTCTGGGTACTCCAAGAGGGAAAAGAAAAGTAAAGGGGATACCTCCCATGTATCAACTTGAGACCACTGACGATCGTGTCTTGGCTGCATATTTGGCCTTATTTTAATGCAAATTTGTGCTCCCTGGAGGGGAAGATGACATTCGTCCAGGCAACTTCTTGCAAGAGGGTGTAATTACTCCCTTGCTCAATCAATCCTGTGCAATATATACCATGGATTAGGGGTCATCTCTCGCAGAAAGGAATAAAGGCATGGAGGGAGGGAATGGCATTGTCGAAGGCGTAGCGTTCCCTGGGATTTTAAGGCTCCATTCCCCATCCATTATGTACATGGGTGGCTAGGGGCCTATTTCCCTACCACTTATGTCAAGATCCTAGGCTCGAGAGAGAAAGTGTGGCCTTTCTTGATGAGGATTGCTGGCCAAAAGGCTATCTTTCATAGCTTAGGGGAATCTCGGGGTTTATTTGGGAATGACTCCTTGATTATGCGGCGGGTCCCATCTCCAGTTGGGAACTTCACTGATCGTGCTTTCATTGATGAGTTGGGGAAGGAGCTGGATGGCTCTCCTACTACTATTAAGGATCTCATGTTCATCCGGAGCATTAGAGGGGGAGTTTTCCCCTCAATGCCAGATTGGAAGGGTATTTCCCTCAACTGTTTCACCCATCAGCATGAGCTTGATCAAAGCTGCCCCTTCTCCGTATTTTTTTAAAAGTACCGAGGCAAGGTAAACATGGGGAAAACGTAAGAGCTTGGGACTCTTCGTGAGTGCTGGCTATCAGGACAGATACGGAGTGCTTGGTCCACATGTCTAGAGATGACAGAGATAAGCAAGTATGTGATACCTCACTTTAGCAGAAGGGTCAGGGTGACCGAGGCATATGCAAAGGATCACCTGCAAGGGATATTGGGATGAAGATCACCATTGTAAAGGGGAGCATGCTAACTGGCGCCAAGAGATCAAACTGAGAAGGATGGTGGATACTGCTGCTCATGCCGAGGTTTTTTTCTTGGGATATCCTTTGAATTGTGAGTCTCTTTGAATTTCTCGAGAGATAGCAGCTGATGATACTCTTCCACAATACTTGGCCATGAAGAAGAAAATTGGGAGCATTTTTTACAAGCTCGGTTCCATCTTCGATTGGAGTGAGGGGCAAAAGGTCCCAGGTCATGAGGGGCATCCCATTTAGGACTTGAACACGCTGATTGGGAGTGGTCCTCGTAGTAGACTGGCTGGAGGCCCTTCTCAAGGAGAGAACTCTGTAGCAGCTACCCATCCTCCAGAGCGGCGAAAGAAAAGGAAACAATCCACCCCTATCAGCACTCGTGCACCAACTCAAGTTGGTAGGCGTACCCAAAGACGTAGGGGTGCCAAATTTCTTATGATCTAGAAACCAAGAGGTAGGTCTTCCTCCTCCGATCATTTAGCAACTCCCCCAGTGTCACATTTTGTACTTTCTCCACCATTTTCTATCACTCTTAAATTGTTTTCTTCTTCTTTAGAGACTAAAGAAAACGACTCCGGCCCTTCTGAGCCCATTGTTATTGCTTCCGACCGGGAAATGACTCCGGAGCTTGGGGAGGTGCCTCTAAGCCCAAGGGTAGTTCCTGAGTCATATCCAGCTCCCATAGAGACAAGCAAGGCTGAAGGCCCTGGAGCAGTTGCTCTAGGAAGGGAATTTGATGCTGATCTGGCTTTTGTGCTTCAAGGGTTTAGTGCCCCGACTGAGGCAGGGATGATAATTCAAGGAGAATGGCATATGGTTAGTGATGCCCCTTAGTAACAAGAGACTACTGCCCCCGAATGTACAGATCATGAAGATGATGGGGTTGAGCTTTTTATGATCGAGGTTCTAGTTGTTGAGGGCGCAGGCCAGATGGAAGGAACCATGGCTGAGGCTGGATCGACGATCGATGAAAGCCAAAGGGAAGAGGCAATTCCTGATCTTGCCAAAACTGACGTGGCAGTTCAGGAAGGTGAGAAACAAGGGGAGGAGGCTTCTTTGGAACCCGCTGAGAAAGAATTGGAGCCCCTCATAGGTGCGGGAGAAAGCGATGAGTCTGGTATTGAAGAATCTTGACAGGTCGAGGCTGGGGCTACCTCTGGGTTTGAGGTGCATGAAGCTATGGAGCTTGCCGTCATTTTTAGAAGAGCAGGTGGCTCAGACGGCTATCACGTCATCAAGCCTGATCCTTGATGTCGAAATCTCTTCAGCAATAGTAATCCCAACAGCATCATCTGGGCCCATTTTTAGCGAGGTTTCGGGTATAACTGCAAGCATGCTTTGTGCAGGCCTTCAGAGCTTAAGGGAGCTGCATTTCAATGAGTTGTGCGAGGCTTTGGCCAAACTGACAGAATTTGCTGCACGACTACTGTGGTTGGGAGTCGGCCAGAAGCCCTTTCCCACTTTGATGCATCCCTAAATGAGCTGGAGAGCTGACGGTCGGGAATACTGCATCGTGAAGTCGAGACCAGTAAGCTAGCCCCCATAGAGGAGTCAATCTTACGTCGTCGTGAGGAGATAGATTCCTGCAATGAGAAGAAGGCCAGTATGACTAGCCATCAACAGGATGTCAAGAGGGAGGCACAAACTTACTTCAAGAGGATGATCAAAATAAGAGAGGAGATGCATATTAAGGTAGGAATTCGCTGAACTTGAGAAGGAGATGATTCAGAGAAGGGCCATGGAGGACTCTTTGGTTGCAAATTTGTCCGAACTCACTCGGACCATTAAGTCTGAAACTGTGGCCATGGGAGAGGAGACTCAAATTGTGGGCGAACTGTAGGAGCGTGTCCATGACACCGAGACTTCTCTTGTAACATGCAGTGCAAAGATCAATAAGATAATTGATCATTTCTGAAAATGTCTTTTCTTTTGCTGTCACTTATAAAAAGTTTGAACTCATGAATAAAATTCGTATTTCTCTTATTCTGAATGACTTTGCTGCATGAATTTATTCTCCTCTTACCCATGTGCTCTGTTTGGGTTTTAAACATCTCTCGACATATTTATTGTCTCAAGGGGCTAATACCCTAGGCCTTGTTTAGTCCCATGACGGGCTGCTGCGGCTTCCATGATTTTGAAATGGGGAGTCATTGTTTTTTCTCCTCTTAATGTTTGATTGGCCAAGGGCACATAATTCATTTTCCTCATCATTTGATGAGCCTGGTCACTATAGATATTCCAATCGAGAGGGGCTTTGGCCTCCATTAGTGGTGCATTCACTTCAAACCCATCATAACTTTTGGTCTCAAGCACGAACTCCTTGAGATGTTTTAAAGCAATACACATAACCTCCAATTGGCTCTGGAGACTGTGAACTTCTCACCTTAACTCTGCTTGGGGATCCTACTCTTGAGGGAAAGAAGACTATCCTTTCTCAAACTGATCTCCTCCCACCAAACCAAGGAAGTGTGAAACTTGTGGTTGGTCAGTGGTCTGACGAGCATCCTCTATGCTTATAACAACTGGATTTTGAAAAATATTTCACAGTGGTTGACATGCCACTTCTTCTTTCAAGAGTGCAATGGAATGTGCACGACTTTTTGATGCTCCGACGTATAAGTAATCTTTTGATCTAGGAATTTTATCCCCAGGACTTGCTCAATCTGAGGAATGACCTCTGGTTCATCTTCTTGCAAAGGTGGCTGAGAACTTGGGGTAGAGGGCGAGGAATCCTCTTTAAATGAAGACAAAATTTCTTAAGGGATGATTATTAGGATGCTAGAATGAATAGGAGTTAGAGGGTGATATCTGCCTTGCCTTTGTTCCTCTTTGAACATGTTTACCAATGTTCTCCCCACATCCTCAACATCTTCATGAGGCGAAGATGTTGTCTTCATTGTAGACTTGTGATTCCCATCGTTCAGCTTTTGAGGCGACACTAGATCTATGAAATAATACTTAGCATCAGCATAGTGAGTTTCAGCTACAGGAAACGGTCTTTTGTCAATATAGACCGTATGTTGTCTCCCATCTTGGTTATACTTGAAGCGCTAGTGTAATGTCGATGGAACCACTCCCTGGTCATGGAGCCATGGCCGACCGAGGAGAATATTGTAATAAGTGTCGATGTCTAAGCATAATTGTTCAGCACATCGATCTTAAAACAAAGGTGAACTATACCAACCGGCTTCTCTACTGACTAGTTGAACCCTTGAACTGTGACGTGGGTTGGACTAAGATCTTCCGACCCTAATCCCAACTGAGTAAGGATCCTCCTCAGGATAAGGTCAACTTTCGAACCTCCATCCAACATAATTCGGTTAATGGGGCATGCATGTAATTTACCAGTCACGAAGAGAGGGCAATTCTGAAACTTTTCTTCCTATTGCAGATCATCCTCTGAAAAGGTGATTGGCATACATCCTCCTAAAATCACCGGGTCCACGTCAATGTATTCTACTTTGGTCTCATACACTTCTGAGTTAGCGAGAGAGCCATCTGGTAATCCTTAGAGATCATGACGACATCGTAGATATTGAGAAGGGCTGGAAGCTTCCTCAGATGTCCTATCACATCATATTTCACCTTTTCCTGGTCATGGCTTTCTGCTCTTAGTCCTTCCACTGGTTTGGGTGGTATACTGGGTTGAGAAGTATGTTTGAGTGGAAGAGGTTTATTTTGGTCTGCAGACTAAATTAATTACGCATCGAGCTTAGTTTTGGTGATGGAGGATTGAGGTTTTGGAAGCGATTGAGTAAGAGGTATCCTAGGGAATTGGAGAATAGGTGGACTGTTTGGGGTATTTGGATTAGGAAGGAAACTAGGGATATGTATGATAGGCAAATCGGTATTTGGATTAGGGCGAAGTAGCGAATCAGGAAACTTCAAGATACCCTACTTCTGCAGTGGAGCTTGCAATGTCTTCCCGGATCTAAGGCTCATTTGCCCCGTGAAGAGTGATGCTCCTGAGATTTGCAGCATATGACAAGCCTCTTGAGAACAAAAGCTCTGCCCCCTTAATTATCTCAATCTTTGCTCAAAGTCGGGCTCAGGGGGCCACTGGGGTTTCTTTGGCTTCAACTTTTTGTGCTTCTTTGAAGAAGGTGACTCTGCTTTTGCTTTAGCTGCCAATGGTGGTGTCAGCAACTGTTAAGAATCCAGCTGCCTGGGCCAATGTCTTTTTCAACCGCTTCCTTTGTGTCCTGCTTATGTTGGATCCTTCAAGTTCTCTGTCAAGAACCTCGAAATCTGGACATTTCAAGATTGTACCTGCAGGAGACAAAGGAGAAGAAAGATGAGAAGTAGAAGAATAAGAAGGAGAACAGTTAGAAAGTGGAGGACTTTTAAGGTTGTTCCCCTCATCAGACCTATCTGGGCTGCTTTTTACGTTATCTTGAGGGTTGGACGTGTGCAGGGAATCTTTCAGGTCTTTCCCCTGCTTATAACGTTCAGGAGTGCTTTTAACGACATCACCCTCATTGGACATGCTCTAACGAGAAGATGACTCGAGGACATCCTCTTGAAAGGAAGGAAGGAGGATCGTGCCAGGAATGAAGTCCAGTAAGGTTGGCAGTGGAGGAGGAGGCCTGAGAAATTCCGGCTCAACTGGCAGTTGAGCCATCTTATTTCTCAGGCTAGTAGCCCTTAGTGACGTCTCCTTCTAGTTTTCTGTGGTGGTGATTTATTCGTCTCGCTAGGCTCGTGAATAGTCCTAGCTTGGGAGACTGCTTCTCTCCTTAAAGACTTGAGTCTAGTTCGTCCATGGTGGACCATCCATGGCTCGGAAGCTAAGGGTTCAGCAGGCTCTGAATCATTTTTACACGAGTCTTGTGTTGGAAGACCCTCTCGCACCAGTGGAGAAATGGTTTGGGGAGTAATTATTGGGATGTCGTAAGACTTCTAACCTTCTCATATTTTCTTTGCGAGTATATTATGGAAACTAGTGCATTCCCACAGGTAGTGGTCCCATATTTGATGGTATGGGCACCAACGAACTTCAGTTCCCTAGGCAAGGCATTGGGGCTGTCTTACCGATTTTAGTGTAATTAGGCCTTCTTGAAGCATTATAACATAAAAGGCATGAAGGATATCAGGGGCTTCGTCTTCTTCTTGGATGGTTACTGCATGGGAGGCTTCTGCTACCATGAATGCGTTCTTTAAGTCCTTAAGCTTTATCTGACCCTTTTGAATCAAGGCCTCGATGATATCCTTTAAACTGAAGCAGTCATCTGTGGGGCGATTAATCCTTCGATGGTAAGCAGAGTAATTTGCCTGAGTGTCGAGCCTAGCTTGCTCAGGGAAGTTGGTCTTTGGAAGCTCGATCATGTTTTGTTCCAATAATAATCGGAAGAGCGTAGGGACCCATTCCGTCTCAAAGGGGTAAACCTTATTCCTATGCCTGATCCAATAGTCATTCCGATTAAGATTCGTAGATGGGGGTATTGTTGCTTGCTTGCCTGAGGCGTTGACTCTGCTGTCTTAAAGAGGTCCAAAGTTTGGGAGGAAGCCTTCTTTGGCTTAGTGACTGTAATAGCTGCACTAATTACTCCTTTTTGTTGGTTGCCCCGGATGTTAGTCCGAGAGCTATCATTGCCTCGGTTGTTCCCTGAGTTGCTGGCTGTTGTCATAACCCACCGTGGTGGCATGATAGGCTTTCTATGCGGACTGATATAAAGATCAGTTCTGACATGGAAGTCGAATTGGAGGCCTCGACATGTAGAGCAATCTCAGATCGCATGTTCCGCACATAAGTTTGAACTACTTCCTTCACAGGCATAAGATTGGGATGGAGAGCAGCGAAATTTCTCCACGTTGATATGAACTGGTCCACAGGCTTCTCTGGATCTTGGGTCAGCGTGAGAAACGCGATGGTTTGAACTTCTCTCTCGACCTCATAGAAATGTTGGTGAAACAACTTCTCCATTTCCTCCTAAGTGTGCACTGAGTTTGGGGGAAGTTGAGCATACCACTGAAAAGCTCGTTCGTCAAGGGTTTCAACAAACTGACGGAGAAGGAGTCTCCAATCAGCTATTGTTTCACGACATGCTGCTTGGAAGTGGGCGATATGCTGATTCGGGAAGGTGGTTTCATTGAATAGGGGAAACTTCCCTTTCTTGTAATCTGAGGGAAACAACACTTGGTCAATATATGAATGGTACGGCCTTTGATAAAGCGTGCACCTTGTATCCTCGGCATTTGTCTATTCTTTAAGCTATGGGTTACCATAGCATCAATGTCTGCCTGTGAGATGGGGTGAGGAACAAAATTTTCAAGCAGAGGGAAGGGACTGCCTTGGAGGTGCTCCATCTAAGTGATGGGAATTGACCTCATGGTTAGTTGATTGTCGTGCGATGCCTATATGATCACTCTTCTCCATCATTGCGTGCACCATATCTTCAAATTTGTTCATGCGGTCTTCCTACGAGTCAAGTTCGTTTATAACCATTACACTGAATATTTCTCCCAGGTGGTCAGCCTTATTTACAGTTGAGGGCTTTTGAACTTGACGAGTCGCACGTGGCAAATCGATCAGCAGGGGGTCAGCATGCCTTGACTGGACTTAACTATTGTATGCCGATCGCGTCAGGATCGGTTCTCAACAGTCTTGGACCGTGGCTACTGAGTGGCTGGGTCATTTTCTTCAACATTCACAACAGTGCAGGGCTCATAGACTTGTTCTTCAGGCTTTATCATTTGAAAAGGGTAAAAGGGATTCATGGGAAGAAGGTCATCAGTGCTGGGTGCCCCGACCGCCTTAGTCACTTCCTTTGTCAGAATTCGTAAACCCTAATCACGTTTAGCTTTGAGGTTTTGATGGACCTCGCACCAAAACTGCGATCGGGGACTGTAGCAGGTCTGCTCTTCTTTCACAAGAGAGGGCTATCTCCATCAAGTGTGGAAATGGATGAGGGTCAGGGACTGAATTTAACTTGTGTCGGGGAAGATAAAGGACTCGATCTTCCATCAGGTCTTTGCCTCGAACTCTCTTGTGGGATCCAGAGACACGACCAAAATGACGACGTTGGAGGATGGTTCTCTTAGGTAAGGTCTTGGAGTACCAGGCTAGAGGTTTTTGCTGAAAGAAGGAGGAGCAGGCATGAGCTGGGTGGACTCATGAGGATTCCTGAGTCGAGGGCGAGGGGCTGTCTGTGATGGAAATGCGTGTGCGCCCCTTGTAGAAGGATCACGGGTGACTTGGGGGTCAGCCTAGGCTCGAGCAAGTGGTCTGGCCATAGGACGCCGAGAACTGTGAGCAGGTGTCCGTAAGAGAACAGGTGGGATCTTCTCCCTTGTAGAGTGTGCTTCTGTGTGCTGGGTAGGAGGGAGAGAAGGTCACCTCCTGTGCACCCGGGTTGGCATAATGACGGCGTTGTCCGAAGCAGTGGGATGCATATGAACAATGTGTACAGGGCTTAGCCTTGGGAGGTCTGATCCTAGATGCTGACTCGAGGAAACATAAGGGTTGCCCCGAGGTGCGTCTCGAGTGGATGACCGACAAGCCTTATGGTGTGTGCAAGAGGTGGAGGCCCCAGGGTCTCTGCCTCGATGTGTCAAGCCTCTAAGGATAAAGACTCATGGTGGTGCAAGAATGTGGGGGGTAGCCTTGTGGTAACCCACAGAAGCAATGACAACTTGTTTGCCTTTTTTCAGAAAGGGATTGGATAGCCTTCCGGCATACCTCGACAAGTGACTTGCCGGTGGCAGGGTCGGTGCTGTGTGCGGCAACAGAAGTGTTGCCGATGCAAGGGGCCTTGGTGGAGGTTCCACTAGAGCTAGGAGACAGGGAGTTAGGGACTTTTAGGTCCCTTCTCATGCCAATTCAGGTTAAGACCTGAGAGTTAGACCTTGTTTCTTTGCTCAAAAGGAGGATTGGGAACAAAGTTCAAAGAACTTGTTACCTGGGGACACTCATGAATGTGGGGATAAGAAAATCCCCAATCCGGATGAATGGGTTACAGAACCCGGAAGCCATAAGTGAAGATACAAAAATAAAATGAGAAACTTAGTCAAACAAGCATGATCCAACTAAGGGGTAGTAAGTCCCCAGTGCAGTTGCCAAGCTGGTGAGGTGCTCGATCTCGCCCTTCGGATCTAGGTGATCTTACGATATGCGTCTCGAGTTTCAGGGGAACCTAGGACTTGAGATTGCTCTCTCCAGAACCTTGCTCAACAACAAGGGCGGGTGGATTAACCAATGAGAGAGGAATTTAAGGTGGGTTCGGGACTTACTCGAGCTGGCTGGTTAGGTGCCTCAATCTCGCCATCAGGATCCCTGAGGGATCGGGCAACTCGCGTCACAGGTTTAGGGAGAGACCTGGGACATTCGTGAAATCATTCTCTCAGGAACCTTATTCGAAAATGGGGGCAGGTGTTCCCAACAGGTGAGAGAGGAATTTAAAAGGTGGGTACGGGACTTACTCTGGCTAACTCGCTTGGGCGCCCTCTTAGATCATGAAGAAAGCGCCCCAGTAATAAAACTGGTTTGGAATCACCACCCTTGGCTCGTATTCTTCTTATTTTCTACTTTTTGCAATCACACACATATATGGTAAACGTTATGGGACAGGTGGGTCATACCTCACCCTTTTCCTCTTGAATGAACGTATGTAAGAATGCGTATTCAAAAAGATGAAAGAAAGACGTAGGGAAGAGAAGGATTCGAGCAAGAGAGAAGGTCAGGGCAGTGAATAGGTTGGTGGATAATTGACATAACGTGGTGATGAAATGGGCTTGGTAACTTAGACTGGCTCACAGGAGCACTATTAGATGTTATTGCCAATATCGACTAGCTAGGCATGATGGTCGATCTGTCATGGCAGTAAAGTGGGCCAAGCAAACCTGACGCAACAACATTACATCCCGACGACAGGATTGCCATGAGATGCTAACCTCAATCCCTCTTGGTCGAACAAGAGAGTAGCAGAGTAGGGGTCAAAAAGTAGAAGGGAACAAACAGAAGGAGAGAGACGATGGAAGAAAGGAGGGAGAAGAAGGGAGAGGAGATGCAGTCGATGCTAGACATTACCAACTATATCAGAAGATGGGAGAGAAAGGAAAAGAACCAACTGATGCTAGATCTCGTCAACAGATAAAACGAGAAAGAGAAAGCCAATCGGCTCTAGGTCTCTCCAGTTGATAAAAGAAGAGAGAAAGCCAACCGATGAAGGCCAACCAGCGTTAGGTCTGGCCAGTTGGTAGAAGAAGAGAAGGGAGAAGACTAACCGGCGCTAAGTCTCACTGACTGGTAGAGGAAGAGAGAGGAAAACCAACCGGCGCTAAGTCTCACCGATTGATAGATGAAGAGAGAGGAAACTATCGGTGCTAAGTCTCACTGACTGACAGAGGAAGAGGGAGAAAACTAACCAACACTAGGTCTCACCGACTAATAGATGAAGAGAGAGAAAATCAACCGATGTTAAGTCTCACCGACTAACAGAGGAAGAGAGAGAAAACTAACTCACGTTAGGTCTCACCAACTGATAGAAGAAGAGAGAGGAACCCAATCAACTTTATGTCTCATAGACTGACATAGGAAGATAGAGAAAACCAACCGATGCTAGGTCTCACCAACTGATAAACGTAGAGAGAGGAAACCAACAGGCTCTAAGTCTCGTCGACTGATAGATGAAGAGGGAGGAAACCAATGCTAAGTCTCACAGACTGACAGAGAAAGAGAGAGAAAACCAATCTCACCGACTGAGAGATGAAGAAAGAGGAAACCAACTGGTGCTATGTATCACCGACTGATAGAGGAAGAGAGAGAAAATCAATCAACGCTAGGTCTCACCGACTGATAGATGAAGAGAGAAGACCAACCGGTGCTAGCTCTCACTGATTGACAGAGGAAGAGAGAGAAAATCAACTAGTGTTAGGTCTCACTGGTTGATAGATGAAGAGAGAGAAATAAAGAGAGAGAGAGAGAGAAGAGAGAAGAGAGTGAGAAGAGAGAAGAGAGAGAGAAGAGAGAGGAGGAGAGAGAAAGTTACCTACCCAAAGCATATCGACCCTTTTCTTCTCTCTCCACTCTCTCTCTCTAATACATACTCACAGGCTCAAGTAAGGAATCAAAATTTCTATTCAATCTTCTAAAAAATCAACTGAAGGTTGAGGGTTTACGTCTTGTTTTACAATGAGGCAGTGCTTGTTTATATAGAGTTGTGCCCAAACATGGGTGGATTGATCAAAATTAGACCTAATTGCTGAAAATTAAAATTTAATTGAATTAAAATAAATTCTAAAAATGGGTACAAAAAGACCGTTTTGCCCCTGTCTAACAATATATAGAATTTTAGAACTGTCCCTGTGGCTGCCCGAGAACTTACATGATCTTTCTTGGCTGACCCGGGGTTGTTTTGATGCCTGTTTGATTGAAAGATTACTACTTTCTAATGGGGCTCGACAAGGCGATTGTTTTGATACCAACTTCGAGTCATGAATCATGTTTTTGAGTCATGATCACGAGACTTGAAATTTGTTTGAATCTTGGAAACTTCGGATCGATATTGTGGTCTTCCCTTAATTTTTTTATGTTATTTCTTCATCATAGCGCACTAAGCATGTCCTCACGATCACGTGGAAACAATCGGAACATGATTTGGAACTCGAACGAAGATTTCACAACTTTTGAGTTTTCGCCAGAATCAGGAATCCAGCAGCCGAAATTTAAGAAACTTTGTCGGCTTTATGCATGAAATCTAATCGTCCATTATGCAATTCGGTCCAATGATAGCGTTGAACCTTACGCACATAATGGAATTGGTTTTGCGTCGATCCGTTGCGCGAGCATCATGATTTGGTTCATCAAGCGAGGCGTGTCACTGCTGAATTTTCTGCAACTTCTTCATGGATTGGAAAATTCTCGCTAGATTTTGTCCCTGCTCGGATATCATCTCTGGACATGTCATAAATCGAATTGTTTGTCTTGATGAGACGAATACGCTCACCAAATTTGGGAGTGATCCGATTTGGAACGAGTGAGTTACCTACCTCAAAAGTGACCGCCCGTGACTGTAAAAACGACCATCTTTAATGGTGTTTTGATGCAGTAAGGCCATACGGCAATAGTCTGTGACCTCTCCTATTTCAATGTTTTGCTCATATCTTTGTTCTAGAGTGTCTGATCAAACCGAAACTTGGCCATAGAGGTTTTCGGCCGTGTCAGAACCAATGAGAGTGGTCTCATAATGATCTGAGTCTCCAAATTTGTAGCTCCAGTTGTAGGGTCCGTTTCAGGGTGTTAGAGGCCAATGTTTTGAAAACGTTTCTTTGTGTTCACTGCCTTAGACATGTCTGATCGTGATGAAAGTTGGTAGGTAGTATTTTGAAGTGTTGATGACGATCTTGAACAATTCTAGGACCATTATGAGTCTGTCAGTAATTTACCATTGTTTCCTAGGCTTTATTGACCTGATTCCAACCAGGGACCGCGGTGATGAAAAATATATTCAAACATCTTGCCTCGCCGAATGTTGTGCTTCAAGAGAAGCGAGAAGGACAATCGTTTGGAAAGTTTCCTTTGACTTTTACTTTTTTCCTTCCTAGCCACATGACCACGTGAATGCCGAGGAGATTCACATAATGGTGTAACAGGCCGTTCAGACATTGAGATGCATTGTTCGCGGGTCCGTTCATGGAGACTTTAGGGGGAGAAAAGAATTTTTTGGCAGCATTTGTTTGCTGCTATACCAGGTTTTCTTTTGACCATCAGAGTACCACTATTGGTCTCATCTACCGAGTCCAGTCAGGGCAGCTTCTATTAGCCGATCCCAAAGTTCTAGTTGTGTTGGCTAGGCGAGCAGAAGTCTCTAGCAAGTTCTGCCTTGGCTTTGACAGTTTTTACCTTGGAAGGATGACAATTGGGCTACTTTGTCACCTAGCCTCCGGGAGAGAGGGAGAAGGAGAAGTCATGCACAATCCATGCATGGGGAGGAAGTTTATAAGAGAAGGAGAAGGCAACTCCAAGCATGGGGATGAGGTCTATAAGAGAAGGAGAAGGCATGCACACTCCATGCATGGAGAGGAGGTCTATAAGAGAAGGAGAAGGCATGCACAATCCGTGCATGGGGAGGAGTTCTATAAGAGAAGGAGAAGGCATGCAGACTACATGCATGGGAGGAGGTCTACAAGAGAAGGAGAAGCCATGCACACTCTATGCATGGAGAGAAGGTCCTCGAATAGAAGAAGAAGGCATGCACACTCCTTGCATGGGGAGGAGGTCTCTAAGAGAAGGAGAAGGCATGCACACTCCATGCATGGGGAGGAGGTCTATAAGACGAGGAGAAGGCAAGCACACTCCATGCATGGGGAGAAGGTCCTTGAAGAAGGGATAATGACTGGGCTATGTTGTCACCCAGACCTGAAGTCGACTAGGCTACTTGTTCACTAAGGACTAAAGAGGGATTTCGACTGGGTTACCTGTTCATCTAGGATTGAAGAAGGATGTCGACTAGGCTACCTATTCACCCAGGACTAGAGGAGGACGTTGATTGGGCTACCTGCTCACCTAGAACTAGAGAAGGATGTTGGCTAGGCTACCTTTTCACACAGGACTGAAGAAGGTTTTTGACTGGGCCACTTGTTCACCCAGGACTAAAGGAGGATGTCGACAGGGCTAGCTGCTCACCTAGGACTGGAGAAGGATGTCGACTGGGCTACATATTCACCCAGTACTAGAGAAGGATGTCGACTGGGCTACCTGCTCACCTCGGGACTGGAGGACATCGACTGGGCTACTTATTCACCCTTGACTAAAGAGAGACATTGACTGGGCTACCTGTTCAACCAAGACTAAAGAAGGATGTCGACTGAGCTACCTGTTCACTAAGGATTGAAGAGGGATGTCGACTAGGCTACCTGTTTATCTAGCATTAAAGAAGGATGTCGATTGGGCTACCTATTCACCCAAGACTAGAGGAGGAAGTTTATTGGGCTACCTGCTCACCCCAAACTAGAGAAGTACGTTGACTAGGCTACCTTTTCCCCCAAGACTAAAGAAGGTTGTTGACTGGGCCATCTGTTCACCCAGAACTGGAGGAGGACATCGACTGGGCTACCTGCTCACTTAGGACTGAAGAAGGATGTCGATTGGGCTACCTGTTCACCCAGGACTAGAGGAGGGCGTCAACTGAGCTACCTGCTCGCTCAGAACTAAAGAAGGATGTTGACTGGGCTTACCTATTCACCTAAGACTGAAGAAGGACATTGACTGGGCTACCTATTCACCCAGAACGAAAGAAGGATGTCGACTGGGCTACCTACTCACCTAGGACTAGAGAAGGACGTTGACTGGGATACCTATTCACCCAAGACTGAAGAAGGATGTTCACTAAGCTACCTGCTCACCTAGGACTGAAGAAGGATGTCGACTGAGCTACCTTCACACTCAAGACTGGAGGACGTCGACTGGACTACCTATTCTCCCTTGACTGAAGAAGGACGTCGACTGGGCTACCTGTTCAACTAGGATTGATGAAGGATGTCGACTGGGCTACCTATTCACTCAGGACTGGAGAAGGACATCGTCTGGGCTACCTATTCACCCAAGACTGAAGAAGGATGTCAACTAGGCTACCTGTTCACCAAGGACTGAAGTAGGATGTCGACTGGGCTACCTTTTTACCCAGGACTAGAGGAGGACGTCGACTGGGCTACTTACTTACCCAGGACTGGAGAAGGATAATGGTAATGGATGGCAGTCTATGAAGGCCATGGAGTGAGTATGGTGGTGGTTTGGCTCACTTGGGGAAACCACTAACTTACACCAAGTACAAATGATCAGATGGTTCATCGTTTTGTAAGCATGGGTGAGACTCACTGGGGGATGATGTAGGTGATGCACGCGCACTAACATGTAGGTTGGGAAAGACATGCGTGAAACTGCATGTAAAAATGTGTGCATGTATGTTGGGGCGAGTTTATGGTCATGCCTCTTTGACCTGGGCAACATAATTTATTGTCGTGTGGCTAGGTCATGCACTATGGTTTAAGGTCACATAATTGGACCGTGGTTATGTAGTTTTAAAGTCATACAAGTAGGACCATGAAGTTTAAGGTCGTGCAACTTGACCTCCACTACAGTTTAAAGTCATATAGTTCATATCATGGTGTTGTGCAGTTTAACGTCGTGCGACTGGGACGTAGACTATAGTTTAAGGTCATATAGTTTGGACCATGCAGTTTATGGTCGTGCAACTAAACATCTGCTACAGTTTAAGGTCATATAGTTCAGATCGCGGTTATGCAGTTTTAGGTCGCACTGCTAGAACCATAGTTATGCAATTTTAAGTCATACAACTAGGACAATGCAGTTAAAGGTCATGCAACTAGTCCTTTGCTACAGTTTGAGGTCCTATAGTTTGGACACGGAGTTTAGGTTCATGCATCTAGACCAGGGTTGTGCAGTGTAGGGTCATGCAGCATGGACCGTTGTGTGGATCGCCATGTAGGTGGAGCTCTATGGGGAATAGGCCTGTGGACGGTAATCTGACTCCCTAGGGATAACATGGCTAAGACAATTCACAAATTGAGGGCTAGGTGGAAATGGTGACCTGATGAAGGATGACCAGCAGAAGTGGACCTTGTTGTTGTTTTTAAGGGGGTAAGGTACTCTCTGGTGTGAAAGATGAGACTTATGACCAGTAACCCGACTCCTTGGGAAAAAGGTAGCTTAGTGTGAAGCTGACCCACAGGGTATTGGGGAGGTGAGAATGACCCTAACTTCATTGAGGATGATGGGCCGTAGTATGGGTGTGACTCCTAGAGGACGAGGGACATCTCATGACTCCATTGGGAAGGCCACAGTTTAGGTGAACCGGCCTGGGTGCAAGTTCACTAGGGATACAGGTAGGGCATACACTGCTTGAAATACAGGCGGCGCCAAGTGTAGACCTGATGGTTTGTTGTGAATTTTCATCCGGCGTTGAGTTCTCACAACACAATCGGCAGTGAGTTTTAGCACAACCGGCATTGTTTAGCTGGCATTGTGAATGACCCGTGATATTATCTGAAGCCAACTGGCGTTGAGTTAACTAGTGCTAGTGTCATTTTGGAGACAAACCCGACGCTAAGTCAACCGATGCTAAGGTTGTGTTTGAAAAGACACCCGATGTTAAGTCAACTGACGCTAGGGTTGTTTGGAAATCCACCCAGCGCTATGTCAACCGGTGCTGGGGATGGATTTGGAAAATGCCCGGAGCTAAGTCAACTGGCACTAGGGTTGTTTGGAAATCCTCTCCGCACTGGGGATGGATTGATGAGAGTTACCTCTGGCCTCGTGTAAACCCTGCTTGTTGTCTCTTGGCTTCTCTATGACGCAACTGGACTTCCCAATTTGTTAGGGGCATTCGAGGGTAGTGTAGTCTATATAAGGGGGTACAATCTTGTTTTCCTTTATTTTCACCAAAGGTAAAAAAAAACTTAAGCACAAGCTTTCTTTAACAGTGAGGAGAGAGTGCTCGCTTGAAGTTTCTGACGTGCAGTGGGACTTCAGCAACAATCTCTGCGGGGAAGGTTCTTCGGCAGGTAGCAGTATCTAGCAAGGGTTTTGCAAAGAAGACCTTCGGCGTGCGGACTTTGCCCAGAATTTAGCGAAGTTGCAGAGAGAGTAGGGGGGGAAGGAGAGCTTTTAGAGAATCTTTCAGGGAAGTAGAGGAGGCTCCAGCTATCGTTTTTCTTTAGGGAAGAGGTAGGAAACACATCAGTGAGTATTTTCGCATGTCTTGAGGGATTTCCAGGGGTATTTTAAGGGGTTTCCAGACAGTTTTAGAATTTTTTCGATAGAAGAGAAATGGCCATGGGAGGTGGGCCATACGGCTGTAGGAGGTGAACCATCGTGGGGAAGGCATACGGTTGCAGGAGGTGAACCGCAGTTCTTGAAAAGTGTGTGACCATTAAAGAGGTGCGAAAACTTAAGTTTTGAGAAACGAAGAGTCTCGGGAGGCGAACAGTCATGATAGGACGGTGCTAATCAGAAGTGTAATTAGCGCTCAAAAAACCGGTGCTGATGACTTGGAGTGCTGACACAACCGACGTTGACCCCTAAACAAGGTAGCCAGTGCTAATCGAAAGTGGTGCTGATGCTAAGGCAACCAGCACTAATAACTTGAGTGCTAACACCATCGGCGTTGACCCTCAAGCAAAGTAGCCGACGCTAACCAGTGCTGACTTTAAGAAGACCCAGCTGGCGCTGGCTTCAATCGATGTTAATCAGCAGATGTGGCTTATCACGGTCTGGAGAATGACATTCACATGTGTCGATAAGTCACGTGCGGGGTTTGCAACGTTCAGCTATGAGCTTCACGCGGCGATGTTCACAAACCGACAAAGAGTGATGAAGGATGTGGCGTGGGCTATGGTACCTGTTGGAATCAAAATTCAGCAATACGACAGTGGGGTCCATGTTGTTCTGTGGAAGGGCCTTCACTGTAAACAAGGTGTTCTTTCCATCGGCTCCTTGCCAGAGGAGCCCATCTTGTATGTTTGATATACACATCGAATGCATCCTGCGTCGTATGTTTGATATACACGTCAGATGAGGTATCTAGCTTGTATGTTTGACATACAACTAGGATGGACTGAGGCTATCTTCTTGGAGTGGCTCTGCTTTGTCTTCTGGCCTGTAACCATAGTCTTACTCGTCAGATGCATTAAAGATAACTCTCTAAGTGGTTTCACTTCTTCTTCATGAGGAACTCTTTCCTTTTGTGGGTTTGCTTCTTCCTCATGGAACAGGCATTTGTTTTGGCCTGTAACCGTCCTCTGACTATCAGATGCAGTAGAAAAAGCACAACTTTTGGTTTGTAACCAGATGCAGAGACTTGTAACCTCCCTAGTAATGAGTTCTTGTAACTTGTAACTCATTTTTACTGCATGAAAAACAAAAGGAGATAGCATTTTGTTTGGACTGTCTTGCTTGTTCTCATGTTGAGTCCCTTTCTTTTGAATACCCATCATGGATAATACTTCTTTAGGTATCGCTCGTTGATAGGGGGCATTGCCTCCTCTCCACCAGAATGTGCTAGTTTGTAGGCTCCATTGGGTGAGACCTTTTTTACTATAAAGGGACCTTCCCACTTAGGCTCAAACTTCCCTTTAAACCGGCCATGCATAACAATAGGCCTCTTGACGGCTAAGACTAAATCACCAAGGGTGAATTAGCGGATCTTGACAGACTTGTTAAAAGCCCTCTTCATTCTCCCTTGGTTGAGTTCAAGGTTCTGCTGAGCCTCTAGCCTCTTCCATTGAGTGCATCCAATTCTTGATACCGGAGCTTGACTCTCTCATCTTCGGCTATTCCCTGGTGAATATCTACTCGCAATGAGTGGATTTGTATTTAGAGAGGGAAAACTGCTTCACAGCCATAAACCAGAGAATAAGGAGTGGAATCAATAGGATTTCGTATAGTAGTGTGATAAGCCCATAGTGCTTCGGGAAGCTTCTCATGTCAGTTCTTCATTGTTTTTTATACTGACTTTCTTAACACATTGCATAGAGTCTTATTGAAAGCCTCATCAAATCCATTCGCCCGAGGGTGTTACAAAGTCGAGTACCTCCATTCAAAACTGAACTGGTTAACTAGGTGATCAATGTGATGACTCCTAAATTGAGGGCCATTGTTAGATACGATCTGATGGGGCACTCTAAAGTGGTATATGCTATGATGTCGAACAAAGTAGGCCACCGCTGTCCCAGGAACTTGGTTACGGGGGACCGCTTCAACCCACTTAGAGAAATAATCTATTGCAGCTAGGATGAAAACATGGCCCATTGTGGAAGGGGGGGTCAATGGACCCTACGATATCCATACCCCATTGTGAGAACGGCCATGACGAAACCATAGGGTGTAAGGGCTTTGGAGGCTGGAGTGTATTTGTCATACCTGACACTTTTCAACGTAGCTTAAGGATCAGCGATCATAGAAGGCCAATAGTATCCCAACCTGCGTATTCGTTCATAGAGCTTAGAACCAGACTAGCGCAACCCACAAATGCCTGAGTGGATTTCTTCTAACACCTTATTTGCCTCTTGGATGTCGACACATCTCAGAAGAATGTCGTCAAATGACCGTCTAAAGATAACATCACCTTCGAGGAGGGTATACTTGGTGGACATTCGATGTATACTGTTACGTTCGACACGATCTTCTGGGAGCCTGCCATGTTTTAAGAAACTAGTAATGGGGTCTCTCCAATCTTCGACCTGCTCAATTTCTGTGCATATTGGGTGAAAGTATTGTGGTTCTTGATTTTGACCCTTAGCTCCTCAAATTTGTGTTATTTCTTATTCGATCTTGATTACTTATTTGGCCGATAGAAGTGCTCCAAATAGATAAGGAGGACACTCGGGGAAGATATTTCTCTCGTCATTTACATCGACTTCAATTCTTAGCTCGATATGTCTCCATTATGCCACCCAAACAAGTGTGGGTCCTGATGAGGACAACTAAATTGTGGCGTCGAGTTTCACAAGTGCATCAGCCTGTGAATTTAGCCTCTTGGGGATGTGACTCAGAGATACGTCTTTGAATTGGCCCACATACGATTTTGCAATATCGTGATAAGGCTTGAGGGTGTCTTTTCTTACACATAAATCCCTTTGAGCTGTCGGATAACCAACTCAGAGTCACCATAGATCTCGAGCTGCTCCAAGTCGAGATCGAAAGTTATCTCAAGTCCGATTATAAGGGCCTAATATTCTGCTTCATTATGGGAATTGGCTTGAGCGAGAGAGAAATAAAGTGGTAGTATTCCTCCTGTAGGAGTCATGAATACTACTACAGTGCCTCCTCGTTCCGATTGGAAGGCTCCGTCGAAGTATAATTCCCACACAAGAGCAAAGTCAGCACATAATACTTCTTCATCAGGGAGGTCGCTTGATAGAGGAGATTCGGTCGGCATGGGGTGTGCTGCTAGAAAGTCATCCAAGGTCTGGCCCTTGATGGCCTTTTGTGGGACATAAGTGACATCAAACTCCATCAGCAATAATGCCCACTTGATAAGGTGTCTTGACAAATATAGACGTGTCATGAGAAAGTTTACAGGATCAGCTTTTGAAATAAGTTTCACTTCATGACCTAGCAAGTAATGGTGGAGTGTTTGTACTGCGAAGATCAAAGCTAGACACATCTTCTCAATAGGGGGATAGTTCCTCTCGGCTCCTTGCATCCTATGGCTGAGCTACTATAATGCAGTCTCCTTTCCCTCTTCATTGTTTTGTGCCAATAATGCTTCGAGTGCCTTGTCTGGAGCAGTCACGTATAGAATGAGGGGTTTCCTCAATACCGGTGCAGAGGGCACTAAAGGGTTGAGCAAATAATGCTTGATGTCGTCAAGGGTTGCCTGACATGCCTCATCCCAGATGAATGGGGTATCTTTCTTTAGTAGATGTGTAAAGTGTTTACAATGACCTGAGAGGTTCGAGATGAACTTGCGAATGTACGCCAGTTGCCCTTGAAGAGAGCACAGTTCTCGCAGTGTAGAGGGTGACACCATTTATTGGATTGCCTTGATCTTAACTGGCTCAACTTCAAGCCCTCGATGTCTGGTGATGAAGCCCAAGAATTTTCTGGGGCGCACGCTAAAAGAACATTTCAGCGGGTTCATTTTAAGTTGATGAAGACGTAGTTGCTCAAATACTTTTTCAAGGTCCTTCATGTGAGCATCCTTCTCTTCAGATTTTACCACCATGTCAGCTACATAATACTTCATCTCTTTGTGTATCATGTCTTTGAAAATGGTCGTCATTGCTCTCTGATATGTCGCCCCAGCATTCTTTAATAAAAAAGGCATCATTATGTTACAAAAGACCCCTTTTGGAGTTAAGAATGCGGTCGCCTCTTCATCTTTGGGAGCCATCCTTATTTGATTATACCCAGAGTATCTGTCCATGAAGGAAAAGATCTGGCAGTGAGCTATTGAGTCAATGAGCATCTCGGTGAATGGTAACGGGAAGTCATCCTCAAGACAGGTGGTGTTCAAATCGCGAAAGTCAATACACACTCTGATTTGACCATTCTTTTTCTTGACCGGAATGACATTTGCTAGCCATTTCTGATATTTGACTTCACGGATGAAACCTCTATTTTGGCGTCTATCTGCATCTCGAGGTCAGGCCTGAACCTTCTGGACTTCTGTTTGACTGGTTTGATAGTTGGATCGATGCCGAGATGGTGAACTGCTACTTGAGGGTCTAACCAAGGCATCTCATGATAGTGTCAAGCAAAGACGTCTCGATTTGCTTTCAAGAAGGCGGTGAAATCTTATTTTTTTCCTGGAGATGTATTCGCGAAAATGAAAGTGGGTTTGGGATTCTCTTTGTCTCCAAGATTTATTTCCTCAAGTTCATGAGCTGTGACCTGACCACCTTCCTCCCATTCTTCTTGAGCCTCTTGCAGTTCTTCATCATTGTTCTCACAGATTTTTTAATCAACCTCAAGTGTAGAGACCTATGATCCTGACATTTCTACCTTTGATAGAGGTCCGGAGTGGGTCATAATTTCTACACCTTCCTCGAATTGAGTGACGGAAAGGTCAACCTCAAATGTGGTGAACTCGTCAGGTTGGAGAGGCTTGTTTTGAACGTTAAGGGGGAATTGAGGTTAAGTAATGATGATATGAAGAGTGTCTTTGTACGAAGCATACGGTATTTATACGGATGCGTGGAGTGTTTGCTCTAAGCCAGCCGATTCTACACAAACTTGTTTCATGTGGTAAGCCTCCTGATAATAGAAGCTTTGTCCTCTTGATTCTCTCAATCTCCGCTCGAAGTCTGACTCAGGGGGCCACTGGGGATTTTTTAGCTTTGACTTCTTGCGCTTCTTTGATGAAGGTGGCTCTGCCTTAGCTTTAACTGTCAAAGCATCAACAATTGTTAAGAATCTTGCTGCCTACGCCAGGGTCTTTCTCAACCTCTTCTGCTGCATCCTATTTATATTGATTCCTTCGAATTCCTAGTCGAGAGCCTCGAAGTCTGGGCACATCAAGGTCATACCTACAGAAGACATAAGAGAATGACAAGCAGGAGAAGAAGGTGGAGAATGGTTGGAAAGTGGGGGACTTTTAAGGTCATTCCCCTCATCAACCGATCTTGGCAGTTTTTTACATTATAACCAGGATTGGACGGGTGCATGGGATCTTTTAGGTCTTTCTCTTAATCAGACCGTTGGGGAGTGCTTTTAATGTCGTCACCGTCATTGGAAGTTTGTTGAGTGGAAGATGTCACAAAGACGTCTTCTTGACAGAATGAAGAAGGAAAAAGGATCGTGCTGTGGTTAAAGTCTAGCAAAGTTGGCAACAGAAGAAGGGGCCCGAGAAATTCCTGCTCAACTATGGGTTGAGAGGTCTTGTTTCTTCGACGAGTAGCCCTTGGTGCCCATCTTTTTCTGGTTTTTTGAGGTAATGTGTGATTCGTCTCGCTGGGCTGGCAAACAACCTTAGCTTGATGAACTGCTCCTCGCCTCAAAGATTTGAGTCTGCTTCGGCCATGGTTGATCATCCATGGCTGCGAAGTTGAGGGTTTCGCAGCGTCTGAATCATTGATGGGAAGGTCCTAAGTTGTGAGATCTTCTTGCCCCGATGAGGAAGTCATTTGAGGATCACTTACGGGAAGATTGTAGAATTCTTAATACTCCCACATATTCTTTGTGAATGTGTCAAGGAAAGCTATGCATTCTAACAAGTAATGACCTCTTTTCTGATGGTATGGACACCAACGATCTTTTGTCCCCTTAATAAGGAAAAGGGGTTGCCTTGTCTGTTTCGGTGTGATTATGCCTTCCTAAAGCATTATAATGAAGAAGGTGTAGAGAATTTCCGGCACTTCATCCTTCTCCTTGATGGTTACAACATGGGAGGCTTCAACTGCCCTGAAGGCCGTCTTTAGGTCTTCAAGCTTTATCTGACCCTTCGGAATCAGAGCCTCAAATAGGTCCTTCAGCATGTAGCACTCATCCGTAGGATGACTAATTCTCCGATGGTAAGCACAATAATTCACCTGATCTTTAAGGTCAGATTGCTCGGGGAACTTGGTTTCTGAAAGCTGGATCATATTCTACTCCAATAATAACTGGAACAATGCAGGGACCCATTCCTTCTCGAAGGGATAGACCTTATTCTTATGCCTGGAGAGATAATCCTTCTGATCAAAGTTGGTCAGTGGAGGTACCCTGTTGTATGACGGTTGTTGCTTGCCAACCTGGGGTGTTACTATTGCCACGGTTACCCCTTTAAAGAGGTCCAAAGTTTGGGGGGAAGCCTTTTTTGAATCAGTGACCATGATGGCTGGACTGATTACCTCTTTCTGTTGGCTGCCCGGTGTGTTATTCCGAGAGCTACCATTAGCCTAGTTACTAACTGAATTTGAAGATGGTTGTCGTGCCGCACCATGATGGCGTGACAAACTTTCTATGCAAACTGATTTAGAGATCAACTCAGACATGGAGGTTGGATTGGAGGCCTCGACATGTAAAGGGATTTCATGTCGCATATTCTGCACGTAATTTTAGACTGCTTCCTTCTCGAGCATAGGATTAGGATGGTGGGAGTTCTCCATCTTGATATGAACTGATCTACAGGCTCATCGGGGTCTTGAGTCAAGGTGAGAAGCACGATGGTTTGATCCTCTCTCTTGACCTCATAGAAGCGTTGATATAACAGTTTCTCTATCTCCTCCTATGTATGCACCGAGTTTGGAAGAAGTCATACATACCATTGAAATTCCAGGCCATCAAGGGTCTCGGTGAAGTCGTGGAGAAGAAGTCTCCCATCAGCTGTCGTTTCCTGCCATGTTGCTTGGAAGTGGGCGATATGCTGGTTTGGGGAGGTGGTTCCACTTAATAGAGGAAACTTCCCTTTCTTATAGTCTGAGGGGAACGAGACTTGATCAATATAGGAGGGGTACGGTCTTTGATAAGGCGTCGCCCTCTGTATGCTGAAATTTGTCTGTTCTTTAGGCTATGTGTGACCATAGCGTTAATATCGGACTGAGAGACCGGATGAGGGATAAAATTGTCCTGCAAGGTAGATGGAGGAGGTTACTATGGAGGTATACCATTAGAGTGATGGCAATTAACCTCATGCTAGCCGACTGGCATGCAGCTTAACACGAACCATATCCTCAAACTTGTTCATGCGATCCCTCTGCACATCACTGAGCTCGCTTACAACCATTACACTGACCTTTTCTCATGGGAGGTCAACGCTAGTGGCAATAGAAGGTTTAGGAGCTTGACGGGTCAGACATGGTAGGTCAGTCAGTAAGGGGAAGCTTGCCCTGACTGAACTCGACTTTTGTAAGCAAATCACGTTTGGAGCGGTTCGTGAAGGTCTTGGTACCGTGGCTGCGGGGCCAGTTCATAACGGTCTTGAGACTGTGGTTGTTTAGTGGCTCGGTCTTCTTCTGCGACAGTAACCACAGCACAGGGCTCATAGAGCTCTTCTTCAGGCTTCATCGTCTAATGGGGGTATAAGGGATTCGGGTGAAGAGGGTCATCAAAATTGGCTGTTTTGACTGCCTTGGTCACCTCCCTAGTCAAACTTTCTAGACCTCTATCGCGTTTAGCCTTGAGGTTTTGATGGACCTCTTACGAAAACTGTAATCTAGGTTGTGGTTGGTCAACTCTTCTTGCACAAGAGAAAGCTGTCTTCATCAGGTGTGGCAAAGGATGAGGGTCAGGAACTGGAGTCATCTTGGGCTGGGGAGGATGAAGGACTCGATCTTTTGTGAGGTCATGCCCCAAGCTCTCTTATGAGCTCTAGAGACATGACCAAAGTGTTGGGGCTGGATCAGGATGGTACTCTTGGGGAAAACCTTCTAGTACCAAGGCTGAAGGTGGTTGCTCGATGAAGAAGGAGCAAGCGCAAGCAGGGTTAACTCATAAGGAGGGCGGAGTCGAGGATGAGGGGAGGCCTGAGATGGCGACATGTGTGCATCCCTTGAAGAAGAATCTTGGGGGACCTAGGGTTCCACCCCGGCTCGTACACGTGCGCTAGCCTTAAGAGATCGAGAACTATGAGCAGGTGTCTGTAAGAGAATAGGAGCAGGCCTGCCCCTTACAGGGCGCACTTGTGTGTGCACGAGAGGAGGATGAGGAGGTCATCTCCTGTATACTTGGGTTGGCACAATAATGGCGTTGCCCCGAGTAGTGAGATGCATGTGAGTGGCGTGTGGAGGATCTGGGCCTCGGAGGTTCGATCTTGGACACGGACTTGAGGTAACAAAAGGGTTGCCTCAGATGTGACTCAAGTGGGTGACCCACGAGTCTCGTTGTGTGTTGTAAGGGGTTGAGACCGTGAGGTTTCACCTCTCTGTGTTAAGCCTCTAGGGATAGACACCCCTGGTGTAAGAATGGGTAGCTTCATGGTGACCCACAAAAGCAATGACAATTCGCTTGCCTTTTGCAAAGAGGGACTTGGCAGCCTTCCGGCATACCTCAGAAACATGACTTGTAAGTGACTTGCCGGTGGCTAGTTGCATGCTGTGTCGGGCAGCATAAGTGCCGCCCATGCAAGGTGCCTTGGTTGAATTTTCACCAGAGGGAAGAGATGGGGAGTGAGGGACCTTCAAGTCCGTCCTCACACCGGTCCAGGTTAAGACCTGAGAACTAGACAAGGGGTTTTTGTTCAAGAGTGTGGTCAGGAACGAAGTCGAAGGACCTTGTTCCCTAGGGACGCTCTCGAATAAGGGGATAAGAAAATCCTCGATTTGGATAAATGGGTTACAGAACCCAACTGTCATAAGTGAATGTGAAAAGATGATGAAAACAAATACAGAAGAAACTAGCCATATAAGAACGATCTGACTAAGGGGTAGTAAGTCCCTAGTGGAGTCGCTAAGTTGGTTAGGTGCCTCAATCTCGCCCTCTGGATCCCTAGGGGATTAGGCGACTTGGGTCTCAGGTTTCTGGAGAGACTCGGGGCATTCGTGAGATTGCTCTCTCTGGAACCTTGTTCGAAAATAGGGGCAGGTGTTACCAACCGGTGAGAGAGGAATTTAAAAGGTGGGTTTGGGACTGACTTGGATTGACTTGCGTGGATGCCATCTTAGATCACGAAAAAAGTCCCCAGTAATGAAACTGGTTCTATATCGCCTCCCTTGGCTCGTACTCTTCTTATTTTCTACTTTCTGCAATCACGCACTTATATGGCAAAGGTTACGGGACAAGTGGGTCAGGCCTCACTCTTTTCGTCTTTGATGAACATACGCAAGCAGGTTTACTCAAAAAGAAGAAAGAGAGAATGGAGGAAGAGAAGGATTTGACCAAATAAGAAGGTCAGGGCAATGACTAGGCTGATGGATAATAGACATAACGTGGTGGTGAAATGGGCTCGATAACTGAGGCCGACTCACGGGATTGCTACTAGACGCTATTGCCGATATCGACTAGCTAGGCACGATGATCAGTCTGTCGTGGCAGTAAAGTGGGCCAAGCGAACCTGACATAACAACATTACGGTTAGACGACAGAACTACCATGAGATGCTAACCTCAATCCCTCTTGGTCGAACGAGAGAGCAGCAGAGTAAGGGTTAAAAAGAAAAAGGGAATAAACAAAAGGAGAGAGAAAAAGGAGAAAAGGAGGGAGAAGAAGGGAGAGAACATGCAGTCGATGCTAGACATTGCCGACTGTATCAGAAGATGGGAGAGAGAGGAAAATAACCAATTGGAGCTAGGTCTTGCAAACTGAAAGAAGAAGAGAGAGAAATTCAGCCGACACTAAGTCTCATCAGTTGACAGAAGAAGAGAGAGAAGGTTAACCGGCGCTAGGTCTCGCCAGTTGGGAGAAGAATAGAAGGGAGAAGACCAACCGGTGTTAGGTCTTTCCGACTGGTGGAGGAAGAGAGAGGAAAACCAATCAATGCTAGGTCTCGCCGACTGATAGACGAAGAGAGAGGCAACCAATCGACGTTAAGTCTTGCCAACTGACAGAGGAAGATAGAGAAAATCAATCAGCACTAGGTCTTGCTAACTGATAGATAAAGAGAGAGGAAACCAATTGGCTCTAACTCTCGCTGACTGTCAAATAAAGTGAGGGAAAACCAACCAGTGTTAAGTCTCACCCATAGATAGACGAAGAGAGAAAACCAACCAACACTAAGTCTCGTCGATGAATAGACAAAGAGAGAGGAAACCAATTGGTGTTAAGTTTCACCAATTGACAGAGGAAGAGAGAGAAAACCAATTGGTGTTAGGACTCACCGATTGATAGACGAAGAGAGAGGAAGCCAATTGGTGTTAAGTCTCATCAACTGACATAGGAAGAGAGAGAAAACCAACCGGTACTAGGTCTCACCGATCGATGGACAAAAAAGAGAGAAGACCAATCGACACTAGCTCTCACTGACTGATAGAGGAAGAGAGAGAAAATCAACAGACACTAGGTCTTGACGACTGATAGATGAAGAGAGAGAAAGAAAAAGAGACAGAAGAGAGAGAAGAGAGTGAACAGAGAGAGAAGAGAGAGTGGAGGAGAGAGAAGTTGCGTGCCCGAAGCATAGTGGTCCTTTTCTTCTCTCTCCTCTCTCTCTCCAAGATGTACTCAAAGGCTCAAGCAAGGAAGCGAAATTTCTAATCAATCTTCTCAAAAATCATCTGAAGGCCGAGGGTTTGCGTCTTGTTTTGCAATGAGGCAGTGCTTATTTATATAGAGTTGTACCCAAGCATGGGTGGATTGATCAAAATTAGACCTAATTGATGAAAATTAAGAATTAACTGAATTAAAAAAAATTCTAGAAATGGGTGCAAAAAGACTATTTTGCCCCTACCTAACAATGTGTGGAATTACAGAACAGTCCCTGTGGCTGCTCGAGAACTTGCATGATCTTCTGTGGCTGATCTGCGGTTGTTCTCATTCCCGTTTGATCGAAAGATTATTGTTGTCATGTAGGGCTCGACATGGCTACTGTTTTGATACCAACTTCGAGTCATGAATCCTTTTTTTGAGTCATGATCACGAGACTTAAAATTTTTTTGAATCTTGAAAACTTTGGATCCATAGTGAGGTCTTTTCTTAATTTTTTTCTTTGATTTCTTCATCGTAGCACACTAAGCATGTCATCACGATCGCGTAGCAACAATCAGAACGCGATTTGGAGCCCGAACGAAGATTTCGAAACTTTTGAGTTTTGTTCGGAATCTGGAATTTAACGGCCAAAATTTTAGTAACTTCGTCAGCTTCATGCATGAAATATGACAGTCCATCATGTACATTGTTCGGTCTAATGATAGCCCTGAACCTTACACACACAATGGAATTAGCTTTGCATCGATCCGTTGTGCGAGCATCGTGATTTGGTTCATCGAGCGAGGTGTGTCGCTACTGAAATTTTTGTAACTACTTCACGGATTGGAAACTTCTCTCTAGCTTTTCTCCCTGCTCAGATATCATCTCAGGGAATGCCATATATTGAATTGTTTGTCTTGATGAGATGAATATGCTCACTAAATTTGGGAGCCATTTGATTTGGAACGAGTGAGTTAAGGGCCCCGAAAGTGACTACTTGTGACTGTAAAAACAACCACCTTTAATGGTGTTTTGGTGCAGTGAGGCCATACGGGAATAGTGTGCGACCTCTCATGTTTCAATGTTTTATTCATATCTTTATTCTGGAGTATCAGATTAAGCTGAAAGTTGGCCCATAGGAGTTTTCGACCATGTCAAATTTAATGGCGGTGGTTCCACAATGATTTGAGACACCGAAAATGTAGCTACAGTTTTAGGGTCCATTTCAGGGTGGGGTGCTAGAGGCCAATTTTCCAAAAACACTGTTTCTTTTTGCTTACTGCCTTAGACATGTCTGCTCGTGATGAAACTTGGCAGGTGGTCTTTTGAAGTGTTGATCACGATCTTGAGTAATTCTACGGCCATTCTGAGACTCTCAAGAATTTTCCACTGTTTCATAAGCTTTATTGACCTGCTTCCTATTAGGAACCAAGGTGATGAAAAATAGTTCAAACATGGGCACCCTCTTAGATCACGAAGAAAGCCCCTCAGTCGTAAAACTGGATCAGAATCGCTTCCCTTGGCTTGTATTCTTCTATTTCTGTAATCACACACATATGGCAAATGATACAAGACAGGTTGGTCAAGGGACCACACCTTCCCTTCAGGTGAACGTATATAGGCATGCACATTCAAAAGATGAGAAGAATGAGAGGATGAAGATTGGGGTGAGAAGAATTTTATTGAGTAGTGAGATCAACACAGTGACCTGGCTAGTAGGTAATTGACCTATCGTGGCGGTAAAATGGGCTAGGTAGCTCAGACCGACTCAACAGAGTTACTACTAGACGACCGTACCAATACCAACTAGCTAAACATAATGACTTGTCTGTCGTGGCAATAAAGCAGGCATAGTAACTTGGACCGGCACAACAACATTACAGCTAAACGATAGGACTACCATTGAAGGCTAGTCTCAACCCTTCTTGATCAAATGAGAGATTGAGAGAAAGAAGAGAGATCTGAAAGAGAGAGATGAGACAGAAGGTGATAAGAAAAGAAGAAGATATGAATAGGAAGAAGAAGAAAGAAAAAGAAGAAAGAAGATCATAAGAGGGGTTAAGGGAGAAATAGAGAGGAGTAAGAGAGAGAAGGAAGAGGAATAGAGGCACAGACAGTAATGGACCTCCATCTGCTGGGACTACTGAAGAAGGAAGGAAAGACACAGGCGACGCTAAGGCTTCGCCAGCTACGCTAAGAGAAAAAGAGAAAAGAAAAGGTTTCAAATTTTGGGATAGAAGAAAGGAGAAAACTCAAGCGGCATTAAGGCTTCACTATCTGAGACAAAAGAAAGGAGAAAACTCAAGCGACACTGAGGTTTCACAGTCTGGGTTAGAAGAAGAGGGGCAAGGAGACACAGGAGACGCTAAGGCTTCACTGATTGAGTCATAAGAGGATAAAAGCAGTACAGGCGGCATTGAGGCTTCTCGCTGTGTCAAAAGAGGGAGGAGAGTGAAAGCCAGACTGCGATGGACTTTCGTCGTCTGAGACAAGAGAGGGAGAGGGAATTTTGACAAAGACCTGGCCCGCCATTCAGGTTAAGACCCAACCCATTGCTTGTGTCTTAGAAGCAAGAAGACATCACACCAGGCCAGAGGTATGCCATGGATGGATGGAGGAAAGAAGGAAGAACAGAGACATGATAGACCAGAGGAGGAAGAGGGAGAAAGAGACAAAGATGAAAGCAGGAAAGGGAAAGCGAGAGATGAGAGAGAAAAGAAGAGATAGAGACGAGAGATAGAGATGAGAAAAGATGAGAGAGATAGAGATGAGGAAAGAGGAGAGAGAAAGAGAGATAGAGATGAGATAAGAGAATAGAGAAAAGAGGAGAGAGAAAGAGGGGTGGAGAGAGAAAATTACCTTATTGAGGGGTACCAATCTTTTTCTTTTGTCTCCTCTCTCTGTCCAAGACACACCCACAAACTCAAGAAAAAAGGAAGCCGTTATTGAATATTGAAGAATTGTGTATGTGTCTTTAAAATTTGGCTTTGCATGTTTATATAGAATTGGGTGAAAAAACTAAAAATGGGTGTAAAAGGACTATTTTGCTCCTGCTTAACAATGTGTGGAATTCCATAACAGTCCCTCCTGCTGCCCGAGAACTTGTGTGATCTTCCATGACTGATCCTGGGTTGTTCTAATGCTCATTTGATTGAAAGATGATTGTTTTCTTGTAGGTATTGACATGACGATCGATTTGATACCAACTTCGCGCCATGAATCATGTTTTTAAGACATGATCTTAAAACTTGACTTTTGGATGAATCTTTAAATCTTTGGAACAATAGTGTGCTTGTTTCTTGATGTTTTTCGCTAGTTTCTTCATTGATGCACACTGAGCATGCCGTCACCATCACGTTACAACAAACGCAACTCAATTTCGTATCAGGACAGAGATTTCGTCATCTTGAGTTTTTGTCCAGAATCTTGAAATTCGATGGCTGGAACTTACAGCCACTTCAACGCCTCCGTGTGTGAAATACAATTGTTTTCTGTACGCGAGGTTCATACCAGAGATAGCCTCGGATCTTATGCACATAATGCAATTAGTTCCGCATTAATCGGGTAAGCAAGCGTCGTGACTTGGCCATCGGAGTGAGGCGTGCTGCTGCTGAATTTCTATAACTTTCTTCATGGATCAGCAAATTCTCTCTAGTTTTTCTCCCTGCTTGGGCATCGTCACAGGGTATACCACTTATCAAAATGCTCGTCTTGATGAGACGAACCTGCTCACAAATTTTGAGTGAGATCCGACTTGGAACGAGTGAGATATAGGCCCTGAAAGTCACTGCTAGTGACTGTGAAAACAGCCACCTTTAATGGTGTTTGGGTGCAGGGTGGCCACATGGGAATAGTATGGGACCCATCCCTTTTTGGTATTTTACCCATAACTTCGTCTTGGAGTGCCTGATTAAGCCGAAACTTGACCCATAGGAGATTTTGACCGTATCAGAACCAATGGTGGTGGTCTCACAACTATTTGACATTCGAAAAATATAATTCTAGTTATAGAGTCCATTTTAGGGTGCTAGAGGCGGATTTTAACGAAATTGTTTCTTTGTGTTCACTGTGCTAGATATGTCTGATTGCGATGAAACATGACAGGTGGCCTTTTGAAGTGCTTATGAAAGTCTTGACCAGTTCTACGGCTATTCTGAGATGGTCAAAATTTCCACTGTATGTTGAGGCTTTATTGACCTGCTTCCTCTTTACTCCTCATCAGGGACCACGGTGCTGAAAAATATGTTCAAACATACGTGATCTTTCGCGAATGATCCGGGATTGCTCTAGTTCCTGCTTGTCCAAAAGATGATTGTTTTCTTGTAGGGATCAACATGTCGATCGATTTGATACCAACTTCGAGCCATGGATCATGTTTTTAAACACGATCATGTGACTTGAAATTTGGATGAATCTTAAAAACTTTGAATTGATAGTATGATCTTTCCTTGGTGTTTCTTCATGATTTCTTCATTGGATCACACTAAACAACCGTCACAAACCCGTAGCAACAAACGCAGCTTGATTTCGTACCCGGACGAAGATTTCACAACTTTTGGGTTATGGCCTGATCTAGAACTCTGGTGCCATAATTTAAAATCAATTTATTGGGTTTTTGTATGAAATTCGATCGTTCATCATTTAGGGGATTCGGACGAGAGATAGCTCTGACCTTACGCACACGATGGAACTGGTCTCACATAAATCCGAAGGAGGGGTGTCGCTGTTGATTTTCCTACAACTTTCTTAACGGATCAAAAGATTCATACAAATTTTGAATCGCATTATTGTGGCCTAAAAACACGATTCATGGATCGAAATTAGTTCTAAATCGATCGTCATGTTGAGCCCAACGAGAAAGTGATCATCTTTCGGTCAAATGGGTTCCGTAGCAACCCCAAATCATCCATGGAAAATCACATACGTTCTAGAGCAGCAGCATGGACTGTATTGAAATTTCATGTATTGTTGGGCAGGGGAAAATCCATCATTTTTCACCCATTTTTACATTTTATTTTAATTCAAAAAAATTGTAATTATCGTCATTTAAGTCATATTTTGGGCATCCACCCATGTTTAGGGCCCAATTCTATAAATACATACTAAACTTAATTGTAAACGACTTCCCTCAAGCTTCAATCTCATGAATAAAATTTGAGAGTTTTACATTGATATTGTGGGCACATCTTGGAGAGAGAGAGAGGAGAGTGAATAAAAAGTTTGATACCTCTCGGTGAAGGTAGCTTTCTTTCTCTCTCCTCCTCTCTTCTGTCTCTTCTTCTTTCTTTCTCTCTCCTTCTCTCTTCTCTCTCATCCTCTTCTTTATTTCTCTCTCGTCCTCTCCTTCTCTCAGTCTCTCTCTCCTCTTCTCCTTCTCTCTATCGTTTTCTCTCCTCCTCTTAGTGTCACTATCCCATTTCATGTCTCTCTTTCCCCCTTTCTCTCTTCTCAGTCTTTCCTTTTCTCTTTCTACCTTTCCTTTCTCTCTCCTCCTTAATCATGTAATGGTACACATCATTGAGCATGACATTCTCCGTCCTTTCTTGTCTCCTTGAACATGAATAGCGAGCCGAGCCTTAACCCAAGTGGTGGGCCGGGTCTCTGACTAAGTTCCTCTTTCTCAATGTTGTGTACGACGATGCTTATCACCGCGCACAACATTTCATCTCATATTCTCTGACAAGGACACTGAACCGGGTCCTTTCCCAAGTGATGGGCCAGGTCATGTCTGAGTCCTTCTAACGTGCATGACAATGCTTATTGCCACATGCATCTTTTATTTTCTCTCACCTCTCTCTCCCTCTCATCATGGACGACGGAACCTACGTCGTCCATGTTCTTTTTTATTCTTTCTCTTGACATGGACGGCAAAACCTATTGCCATCTATGTTCTTCCTTATTATCTCTCCTCTATCATGGATGATGATGTTTGAATGCATTTTTCAGCACCTTGGTCCCCGATGCAGAAAAAAGAGGATGCAAGTCAATAAAGCCTACAAAATAGTAGAAATTTTAACAGTCTCATAATGGCCCTAGAATCGATCAAGATCTTCATCAGTACTCCAAATGGCCACCTGTCAAGTTTCATTGTAACTAGAATTATATTTTTGGTGCGCCAAACAGCAGTGGGACCACCACCATTAAATACGACATGGTCGAAAACCCCTATGGGTCAAGTTTCGGCTTAATCAAGCACACCAGGACAAAGTTATGGGTAAAATACCAAAAGGAGTAGGTGGCATACTATTCCCATGTGGCCACCTTGCACCAAAATGCCATTAAAGGTGGTTGTTTTTACAGTCACGAGCAGTGACTTTCAAGTCCTATATCTCACTCATTCCAAGTCGAATAGCTCTCAAATTTTGTGAGCATGTTCATCTCATCAAGACGAGCATTTCGATATGTGGTACGCCCCTTGATGATGCCCGAGCAGGGAGAAAAATTAGATAGAATTTGCTGATCCGTGAAGAAAATTGTAGAAAATTCAACAACAGCACGCCTCACTCGAGCGGCCAAATCATGGCTCTCGCATACCCAATCGGCACAAAACCAATTGCATCATGTGTGTGAGGTCAATGGCTATCTCTGCTCTGTACCCCGCATACGATGAATTGTTGGATTTCACACATGGAGGCATTGAAGCTGCTCTAAATTCTAGCCGCCGAATTTCAACATTCTGGCAAAAAACTCAAGACGATGAAATCTTGATTCAGACACGAAATTAAGCTGCGTTTGTTGCAACGTGATCATGACGGTATGCTTAGTGTGAATCAGCGAAGAAACTGAAGAAAAACATTAAGAAACGAGCACACAATCGATCTAAAGCTTTCAAGATTCAAGCAAATTTCAAGTTTTCTGATCATGGCTTAAAAACATGATTCATGTCTCAAAGTTGGTTTCAAATTGGTTGCCATGCCAAGCCCCCAAGAAGACAAACATCTTTCGATCAAATAGACATCATAACAACCTTAGATCAATCATTAACGATCACGAAAGTTCTCGGGCAGCAGTAGGGACTGTTCTAGAATTCCACACATTGTTAGTTAGGGGCAAAATAATCCTTTTGCACTCATTTTTAGAATTTCTTTTAATTCAATTAAATTGTAATTATCTTCAATTCTAAGTAGTTTTTGGGCGTCCATCCATGTTTCGACCCAATTCTATATATGTATGTAAAGCCAAATTGTAAAATCCCCTTGGGTTCATTCTTAAATATTCAATAAAGACTTCATTTTTGCTTCAGCTCGTGGGTGTGTCTTATAAATAGAGGAGAGAGAAGAAAAGGCCTGGTTTCCTGCTGTAAGATAACACTGTCTGTCATCCCCTCTTTCTCTCTTATTTCTCGTCCTATCTCTCTTCTTATCATCTCTCTCTTTCTCTTTTTTCTTCTTGTATCTATCTCACTTTCTCTCTCTTCTTCTTATCTCTATCTCTCTTTCTCTCTCTTCTTCTTATCTTTATGTTTCTTTCTCTCTCTTCTTCTCCTCTCTATCTCTCTTTTTCTCTCTTTTTCTCATCTCTCTCCTTCTCTCTCTTCTCGTCTCTATCTCTTTCTCTTTCTTCTTCTCATCTCTATCTCTCTTTCTCTCTCTTCTTCTCGTCACTATCTCTCTTTCTCTCTCTTCATCTCATCCCTTTCTCTTTGCACTTCTTCTTCTTAAAATACAGCCGACAATGCTTAGCGCCGACTGTGTCTCTTTGTCGCCACTCTTCTTAAAACACAACCGATAATGCCTAGCACCGACTGTGTCTTTCTCTCTCTACTTTTCTTAAAATACAGTTTGCAATGCCTAGCACTTACTGTGCCTTTCTCTCTCCTCTCTTCTTAAAAAACACAATCGTGATGCCTAGTGTCGATTGTGTTCTTCTGTCCCCCCTCTCTCTCTAATACATCCAGCGATATCTAGTCCGACTGTGTCCTCTCTCTTTTCTTCTTCTAACGCAGCCAGCAATGCTTAGCGCCAACTGTGTCTTCTTTCTCTTCTTCTTCCAACATAGCCGGTGACGCTTGGCACCGACCGGGTCCTTGTCCCTTTTTTATCCTTCCTTCTCTCTTCTCTCACAATCTTCTCCTTCTTTCATTCTCTTCTCCTCTTATTCTCTTACCTCTTATTCTCTCTTTATGATTTCCATGCCTTCTGTTATTTTTTCGTTTGACTAAGAGAGGTTGAGATTAGCCTCTTATGGTAGCCCTATCGTCTAGTCGTAATGTTGTTGTGTTAAAATTAATGTGTCGGCTTTATTACCATGACAGACTAACCATCACATCTAGCTAGTCAGTATCGGTATTGACGTTTAGTAGTAACTCTGCTGTGTCGGTCTGAGTTACCAATTACCTACCAGTTTAGTCACTGTGTCGATCTCCCCATTTAGTCAAATTCTTCTCTCCCCCATATTCCTTCTCTTATTCTTCTCTTCTTCTAAAATGTGCACTCTTGTGTACGTTCACTACAGAGGCAAGGTGAGGTTTGTTGACCCCACCTGTCTTATAACGTTTGCCATATATGTGTGATTGCAGAAAACAGGAGAATACAAGTTAAGGGAGGCGACTCCGAACCAGTTTTACGACTGGGGGATTTTCTTCGTGATCTACAAGGGCGTCCATGCGATCCAACCCGAGTAAGTGCAGAGCCCACCTTAAATTTCTGTCTCATCAGTTAGTAATATCTGCCCTTGTTCTTGAAAGAGGTTCCCGAAAGAGCGCTCTCAAAATGTCCCGGGTCTCCCCTTAAACCTAAGACACATGCCGCCTGATCATCCAGATCTGGAGAGCGAAATCGAGGCACCTAACCAGCATTGCTACACCACTGAGGACTTATGACCCCTTAGTCGGATCGTACTTGTTTGGCTAGTTTCTCTTCTTTTTTTTTTATTTTCTGTATTCACAGATCGCTTATGGATTGCAGGTTCTGTAACCCACTCATTTGGATCGGGGATTTTTTCATCCCAACATTCGCGAGTGTCCCTAAGGAACAAGTTCCACCAACTTTGTTTGCAACCATCCTTTTGAGAAAAGACCTCTTGTCTAGCTCCTAGGTCTTAACCTGGATTGGTGTGAGGAGGGACTTGAAGGTCCCTTACTCCCCATCTCCTCGCTTTGATGGAACCTCCGCCAAGGCACCCTGCATTGGTAGCACACACACAGCATGCACCCAGCCACCGACAAGTCACTTGTTGGTAGTACTACCGAGGTACGCCGGAAGGCTGTGAGTCCCTCTCTACAAAAGGCAAGCAATTTTCCATTACTTTTGTGGGTCACCGTAAGGCTGACCCCCACATTTTTGCACCACCACGAGTCCTTATTCCTGGAGGATTGACACATAGAGGCAGAGTCCCAACGGCCTTGACCTCTCACACACACCATAAGGCTCGTGGGTCACCCACCCGTGCCACACCTCGGGGAAACTCTTATGGTACCTCGAGTCTGTGTCCAAAACCAGACCTCCCAGGATACGACCTCCTTGTCCTCTTACTCAGCACACATAAGCGCACCCTGTAAGGGGCAGGTCTCCACCTGTTCTCTTACGGACACCTGGTCATAGTTATAGGCCTTCTAAGGCCAGATAACTTGCTCGAGCCTGGGCTGACCCTCAGGTCCCCTGTGATCCTTCTTTAAGGGGTGCACACACGTTGTCGGCACATACATCACCTTACCCTCGACTCAAACCTCCTCATGAGTCTGCCCTGCCACTGTCTGATCCTACTTCTTCGAACAAGCATATTCAACCTTGGTATTCAAAGACCTTCCCCAGGAGAACCATCCTGAACCAGCCCCCTCATTTTGGTGGTGTCCCTAGAGCCCACAAGAGAGCTCGGGGCAATGACCTGATGGATGATTGAGTTCTTCATCCTCCCGGCCCAAGATGACCCCAGTCCTTGGCCCTCATCCTTTGCCGCACTTGATGGAGACAGTTCTCTCTTGTACAAGAAGAGCTGACCAACGCAATCCCGATCGCAGTTTTGACGCGAGGTCCATCAAAGCCTCAAAGCTAAGCATGATAGAGGTCTGCAAATTCTGACCAAGGAAGTGACTAAGGTAGTCGGGGAACCTAGTTTTGATAACCCTCTCCACCTCAATCCCTTCTACCCTCTTCAGATGATGAAGCCTGAAGAAGAAGGCCATGAGCCCTACATTGTGGTTAGTGTCTTAGAAGATGACCTAGCCACTCAGCAGCCACGGTCCCAGCACCCTCGAGAATCGGTCCTCACACGATCGGCACCCAAGAGTCGAGTCCAGTCGGGGCACACTGGCCCACTACTGACCGATGTACCATGCAGTATCCGTCAAGTTTGCTAGCCCTCAGCTGCAATTGAAGCTACACTTCATAGAGAAACAATCAGTGTAATGGTTGTAAGCGAGCCTGACGACGCGCAGGAAGAGCGCATGAACAAATTCGAAGATATGGTGCGCTTGATGATGGAAATGATCGGTCGTATAGACGTCGCACACCAATTAGCTAACCATGAGGTCAATTCCCATCACTCAAATGATGCACCTCCATGGCAGCCCCCGTCCTCTGCCTCACATGACAATTTTTTCCCTCACCCCATCTCTCAGGCAGACATTGATTCTATGGTGATCCCTATCCTAAAGAACAGACCAACCTTGGGGATATAGGATGCGATGCCTTGTCAATGGTTGTATCCTTCATACATCGACCAGGTCCCGTTTCCCTCAGATTACAAGAAAGGGAAGTTTCCTCTATTCAATCGAACCACGTCCCCAAACCAGCATATTGCCCACTTCCAGGAAGCATGTCTAGAAACAACGGCTGGCAGGAGACTTCTTCTCCGTTAGTTTGTTGAAACCCTTGACGACCCAACTTTTCAATAGTATGCTCGACTCCTTCCAAACTCAGTACATACATGGGAAGAGATGGAGAAATTGTTCTATCAGTGCTTCTATGAGGTCAAGAGAGAGGTCCAAACTATTGAGCTTCTCACCCTGACTCCAAATCTCAATCAGCCCGTGGACCAGTTCATATCAAGATGGCGAAATGTGGCCGCTCGTCATCCCAATCTTATACTTGACAAATCCCGTTGACAAATCTTAATCGAGATGATTATTTCACTAGCCATAGGAACAAGGTCTACTCCTTTGAGAAGGAATGGGTCCCTGCACTGTTTCGATTATTATTGGAACAGATTATGATTCAGCTTCCAAAAGCCAAGTGCCCTGAGCAAGCTAGCCTTGACACTCAGGCAAATTATTGCGCTTATCATAGAAGGATCAATCATCCCACAGATGACTGCTACACGCTGGCTCTGATCCAAACGGGTCAAATAAAGCTTGAAGACTTAAAGAAGGACTTTGGGGCAGCAAAAGCCTCCCATGTAGTAACCATCCAGGAAGAAGATGAAGCCCCTGGTGTCCTTAATGGCTTCTTCGTTATAATGCTTCACGAAGGCATAATCACTCCGAAGCCCTCAAAGCAACGTCGATGCCTTAATCAGGGGACTGAGGACAGTTGATGCCCGTATCAACAGATAAGAGGTCATCACCTATGGGAATGCACCAGTTTCCATGACATATTCGCAAAGAAAATGGGGGAATGTCAGGAGTTTTACGACGTTCCAATAAGTGATCCCCAAGCCACTGCTCCATCGGTGCAAGAGGAGGACCACCCAACATAAGACCTTCCTAACAATGATTCGGACTCTGCTAAACCATTGACTTCCCATACGTGGATAGTTCACCAAGGACGAAGCAGATTCATGTCCGTGAGACGAGAAGCAGTTCACCAAGCTAAGGTTGTTCACAATCCTAGCGAGATGAATTAAACACAACCTCAAAAAAATCAAAAGGACACGGGCATCAAGGGCTACTCACCAGAGAATCAAGACGGTTCAACCGCTAGTTGAGTAGGAATTTCTCAGGCCCCTTCCCCCACTATATGACCTTAAACTGTAATGGAGGTCTAGTTGCAAGACCTTAAACTGCATGGTCCTAGCTGCATGACTTTAAAACTGTGTAGTTATGGTCTAGCTATTTAGCTCTAAAATTATAGTACACGTCCTAGCCGCATGATGTTAAAAGACTCATTACCACGGTCCAAACCACACAATAGTAAACTGTAGCAGAGGTCTAGTTGCACGACCTTAAATTGCATAGTCCTAGTTGCATGACTTTAAAGCTATGGCCTAGCTGTATGACCCTAAAACTATAGTACACATCCTAGCCGCAAGATGTTAAAAGGCTCAGCACCACGGTCCAAACTATATGACTGTAAACCGTAGTGAAGGTGTAGTTGCATGACCTTAAACGACGTGATCCTAGATGCATGACTTTAAAACTGCATAGCTATGGTCAAGCTGTATGACCCTAAAACTATAGTACACATTAGTTAGGTGCCTCGATCTCACCCTCTGAATCGCTGGAGGATCAGGTGGTGTGTGTCTCATGTTTCGAGAGAGACCTAGGATGTTGGTGAGATTGTTTTCTCGGGAACGGCATTTGAAAACAGGGGCAGATGTTACTAACCGAGGAGAGAAGTTTAGAGGTGGGTTCAGGACTTACTTGGGCTGATTCGCATGGGTACCCTCTTAGATCACGAAGAAAGCTCCCATTAATGAAACAGGTTCGGAATCTCCTCCCTTGGGTCGTATTCTTCTTATTTTCTGCTTTTCTGCAATCACACACATATATGGCAAAGGTTATGGGATAGGTGGGTCTGGCCTCACCCTTTGCCTCTTTGATGAACATACGTAAGCACGCGTATTCAAAAAGAAAAAAGAAAGACGGTGGGAGAGAAGAATTCGACCAAGCAAGAAGATTAGAGCAGTGACTAAGCTGGTGGAAAATCGGTGTAACGTGGCAGCGAAACGGGCTCGGTAACTGAGACCGGCTCATGAGATCTCTACTAGACGTTATTACTAATATTGATTGGCTAAGCATGATAGTCGGTCTGTCGTGG
The DNA here is from genome assembly GCF_054954075.1 of Amborella trichopoda. Taxonomy (NCBI): domain Eukaryota; kingdom Viridiplantae; phylum Streptophyta; class Magnoliopsida; order Amborellales; family Amborellaceae; genus Amborella; species Amborella trichopoda. The sequence continues at coordinate 24,643,665 of NC_142347.1, read as the reverse complement.
CAGTAAAGCGGGCCAAGCGAACTTGGCGCTGCAACATTATGGCTGGACGATAGGACTGTCATGAGATGCTAACCTTAATCTCTCTTAGTTGAATGAAAGAGTAACAGAGGAATGGTTAAAAAGAAGAAGGGAATGGATGGAAGGAGAGAAGGGAGGAGAAGGAAGAGGAGATACAATCAGCCCTAAACATCATTGGTTGTTTCAAGAGATGTGAGACAGAGGAAGCAGCCGACGCTAGGCTTCACTGGCTGTGTCAAATGAGAAGATAGAAAGAGAACTAACCGACGCTATGTCTCTCAAACTGATAAAATAAGAGAGGGAAGAACAATCGGTGCTAGGCCTTGCCGACTGACAGAAGAAGAGAGGGAACAACAACTGACGCTAAGTCTCACCGACTGATAGTAGAAGAAATACAAGATCAACCGGCACTAAGTCTCGCCGACTGATAAACAAAGAGAGGGAAAACCAACCGCCATTAAGTCTCACCGACTGATAGCAGAAGAAAGAGAAGACCAACTGACGTTAGGTCTCGCCGATTGACAGAAGAAGAGAGAGAAGACGAACCGGTGCTAAGTCTTGTCGACTGATAGAAGAGGAGAGAGAAAATCAATTGCTGTTAGGCCTCACCAATTGATAGGAGAAGAGAGAGGACCAACTGGCGTTAGGCCTCATCAAGTGATAGAATAGGAGAGAGAAGATCAACCGGTGTTAGGCCTCACCACTGATAGGAGAAGAGAGAGAAGACCAACCAATGCTAGGCCTCACCGACTGATAGAAGGACAGAGAGAACCAACCGGCGCTAACCCTCGCCGGTTGACAGAAGAAGGTAGAGACGAGAAGAGAAGATGAGAGAGAAAGAGATGGGAATCGAAATTTTTATTCAATCTTCTAACAATGAACTAGAGGCCGAGGGGCCTGTTTACAATGAGGTAATACCTGTTTATATAGAATTGTGCCCAAACATGGGTGGATTGATCAAAATTAGACCTAATTACTGAAAAATAAGATTTAATTGAATTAAAAGAAATTCTAAAAATGGGTTGCCCCTGCCTAACAATGTGTGGAATTCAATAATAGTTCCTGCTCATGCCCAAGATCTTGCATGATCTTTCATGGCTGACTCAAGGATGTTCTGATGACCCATTTAATCGAAATATTATTGTTTTCTTTTAGGGCTCGTCATGGCAATTGTTTTGATACCAACTTCGAGCCATGAATCATGTTTTTGAGCCATGATCACGAGACTTGAAATTTGCTTGAATCTTAGAATCTTTGGATCGATAGTGTGATCGTTCCTTAATGTTTTTATGTGATTTCTTTATCGTAGTGTACTGAGCATGTTGTCACGATCGTGTGGCAACAAACGGAACACGGTTTGGAGCCCGAACGAAGATTTCACAACTTTCGAGTTTTGGCTGGAATCTGGAATCTATCAGACGTGGTGACGGTTAGCCTTCATCCTTGGAAATCGTGTGACCATTAAGAGGATGCAAAAACTTAAGCTTTGAGGAGTCTCGGGAGGCGAACAATCGTGACACAGCTGGCACTAACAGAAGTGCAACTGGTGCTGAGGCAATAGACGCTCATGATTTGGAGTGCCGACATAACCGACGTTGAACCTCAAGAAAGGCTAGGAGCATAACGGACGTTGGCCTTTGGAGAACACAACCGGCGTTGGCTTCAGTCGATGCTCATCAGCACATGTGGCTTATCACGATGCCAAGAAAATGTTCATGTATGACGGTAAGTCATGTGAGGGGTTTGCTGCGCTTGGCGATGAGCTACGTATGGTGATGTTCATGGGCCATCAAAGACTGATGGAGGATGTGGCGTGGACTGTGGTACTTGTTGGAAACCAAGTCAAGCAGTATGACAGTGGGGTCCATGTTGTTCTGTGGAAGGGCCTTCATTGTGAACAGGGTGTTCTTTCCAACATAGGCCAGCTCCTTGCCAGAGGAGCCCATCTTGTATTGATATACACATCAAATGGGTCCTACGTCGTATGTTCGACATACACGTCAGATGAGGGATCTAGCTTGTATGTTTCACATGCACGTCGGATGGACTGAGGATAAATTCTTGAAGTGGGTCTGTTTTTTCTTCTGGCTTGTAACCATCCTCTTACTCATAAGATGAATTAAAGCTAAGTCTCCAAGTGGTTTCCCTTCTTCTTCATGAGGAGGTCCTTCCTTTTGTGGGTTTGCTTCTTCCTCATGGGAAATGCATTTGTTTTGGCCTGTAACCATCCTCTTACTCTCAGATGCAAGAGAAAAGCCACAAGTTTTTGGTTTGTAATTGTCCTCTTATCATCAGATGCAAGAGACTTGTAACCTCCCGAGCAATGGGTCCTTGTAACTTGTAACTACAATAAAAATAAAAGAGTTAGCATTTTGTTTGGACTATCTTGCTTGTTTTCAAGTTGAGTCCCTTTCTTTTGAATATACATCATGGATAGTGCTTCTTTAGGTTTCGCCCGTTCATACGGGGCATTGCTTCTTCCCCATCAGGATGTGCCAATATGTAGACTCCGTTGGGTGAGACCTTTTTTACCATAAAGGGACCTTCCCACTTAGGCTCAAACTTCCCTTTGCACCGGTCAAGCATGACAATAGGCCTCTTGATAGCTAAGACTAGATCACCACTGGGGAATGAGAGGATCTTGATAGACTTGTCAAAAGCCCTCTTCGTTCTCCCTTGGTTGAATTCAAGGTTCTGCTGAGCCTCTAGCCTCTTTCTGTTGAGTACATCCAATTCTTGATACCAGAGCTTGACTCTCTCATCTTCGGTTATTCCTTGGTGAATAGCGACTCGGAGTGAAGGGATTTGTATTTCGAGAGGTAAAACTGCTTCACCCCAATAGACTAGAGAATAAGGAGTGGAATCAGTAGAATTTCGTGTAGTCGTACGATAAGCCCACAATGCGTGGGGAAGCTTCTCATGTCAGTTCTTCCTTGTTTTTTATACCGACTTTCTTAGAACATTGCACAGAGTCTTATTGAAATCCTCACTTAATCCATTTGGCCTAGGGTGGTACATAGTCGAGTACCTCCATTCGAAACCAAACTGGTTAACTAAGTGATCAATGTGATGATTCCTAAACTAAGGATCGTTGTCAGGTATTATCTGGTCAGGCACTCCGAAGTGGTATACGATATGATGTTGAACGGAGTAGGCCACCATTGTCCTAAGAACTTACTTAAGGGGAACTGCTTCAGCCCACTTAGAGAAATAATTTGTTGCAGCTAAGATTAAAATATAGCCCATTGCGGAAGGAGGTCAATAGGCCCTATGATGTCCATCCCCTATTGTGAGAAGGGCCATGATGCAACAGTAGGGTGTAAGGGCTCTAGAGGCTGGTGAACCAGGTTGGAATGTATTTGGCATTACTTAGAACATTTTAGCATAACTTAAGGAATCAGCTATCATGGAAGGCCAATAGTATCCCAACCTACATATTCGTTCATAGAGCTTAGGATCGGACTAGTGTAGTCCACAGATGTCTGAGTGGACTTCTTCTAACACCTTACTTGCTCCTTGGATATTGAATTCTTCAAAGGATCATCTGAAGAGAGCATCTCCTTCGAGGAGGGTATACTTGGTGGACATTTAACATATGCTATTGCGTTCAGCACGATCATCGGGGAGCCTGCCATGTTTTAGGAAACTGGTGTTGCGCTCTCTCCAATCTTTTACCTGCTCAATTTTTATGCACCTTGGGTCAATAAATTTTGGTCCCTGATTTTGATCCTTAGCTCCCTGACTATGTGCTATTGCTTGTTCATTTTTTATTACTTCTTTGGCCAATAACAGTTCTCCAAATGGGTAAGGGGGACACTCGGGGAAGATATTTCTCTCGTCATCCGGATCAACCTCAGTTCTTAATTCGATGTGTCTCCATTCTGCCACCTAAACAAGCATGGGCCCTGATGAGGACAACTGAATTGGAGCATCGAGCTTTACGAGTGCATAGGCCTAGGAATTTAGCCTCCTGGGGATGAGATTCAGGGATACGTATTCAAAATGGGATACATACGACTTTGCAGTATCATGATAAGGCTTGAGGGTATCCTTTCTCACATCATAGATCCCTTTGAGTTACCTGATAACCAACTCAAAGTCACCATAGATCTTAAGCTGCTCCAAGTTGAGATCGAAGGCTATATCAAGTCTGATTATTACGGCTTGATATTCTGCCTCATTATGAGACAGGCTTGAGTGAGAGAGAAAGAAAGTGGCAATACTCCTCCTCTCGATGTCAGGAATACTACTCTGGTGCCTCCTGGATCTGATTGGAAAGCTCTGTCGAAGTATAATTCCCACAGATGAACAAGATCAGCACAGAATAATTCTTAATCAGGGAGGTCGCTTGATAAAGAAAATTCTGCCGATACGGGGTGTGCCGCAAGAAAGTCAGCCAAGACCTGGCCCTTGATGGCCTTTTGTGGGACATACATGCTGTCAAACTCCATCAGCAATAGTGCCCACTTAAACAGGCGTTCCGACAAGCATGGGCGTGTCATGAGAAACTTTACAAGATCAGCTTTCGATATAAGTTTCACTTCATGATCGAGCAAATAATGATGGAGTTTTTGTACTGCAAAGATCAGGGTCAGACACATCTTCTCAATAGGGGGATAATTCTTCTCGGCCCCTTGCATCCTACGACTGAGATAATATAACGTGGATTCTTTTCCTTCTTCATTGTTTTGTGCAAACATTGCTCCGAGGGACTCGTCTAAAGTAGTCACATAGAGAATGAGGGGTCTTCCCAATACTGGCGTCCAGAGTATTGGAGGATTGAGTAAATAATGCTTGATGTCATCAAGGGCTGCTTAACATGCGTCATCCTAGATGAATGGGGTATCTTTCTTTAGCAGGTGTGTAAAGGGTTTACAATGACCCGAGAGGTTCGAGATGAACCTACAAATGTATGCCAGTTGCCCTTGGAGGGAGCACAGTTCTCTAAGTGAATTCGGTGATGGCATTTCTTGGATTGCCTTGATCTTAATTGGCTTAACTTCAAGCCCTCGATGTTTGACGATGAACCCCAAGAATTTTCCCCAACGCACGCCAAAAGCACATTTCGACGGGTTCATTTTTGGCTGATGGAGACGCAAGTGCTTGAACACCTTTCAAGATCTCTCATATAAGCGTCCTTCTCTTTGGATTTTACTAACAAGTCATCCACATAACACTCCCCCTCTTTGTGCATCGTGTCTCGAAAAATAGTCATCATTGCTCTTTGGTATGTGCCATCGGCATTCTTTAATCTAAAAGGCATCATCGTGTAATAGAAGACCCCTTTCGGAGTTAAGAATGATGTGGCCTCTTCATCTTCAGGCGTCATCCTAATCTAATTATACCAGGAGTATCCATCCATGAAGGAAAATATTTGACAATGAGTTGTGGAGTCGATGAGCATCTCAGTGAATGGTTATTGGAACTCATCCTTAGGATAAGCAGTATTCAAATCGTGAAAGTCAATACAGACTCTGATTTGACCATTCTTCTTCTTGACCAGGAAGAAATTTGCTAACCTTCTTGTCTAAGTTTGATTATCTCGGCATCTATCTACATTTCAAGATCAGACCTGAACCTTCTTGATTTTTGTTCGACAGATTTGACAGTCGGATCAATGTCAAGACGGTGAAAGACAACTTGAGGGTCTTAACCAGGCATCTCATGGTAATGGCAAGCAAAAATCTCCCGGTTCATTTTCCAGAAGGAAATGAACTTCTCTTTCTCGTCTAGAGACATTCTTGCTGAATAAAGGTAGGTCTGGGGTCCGCTTCATCTCCAAGATTTATTTGTTCGAGTTCGTCAACTGTGGCCAAACCACCTTCTTCCAATTCTTCTGGAGCCTCTTGCAACTCGTCATCATTGTTTTCAGGGATCTTGTGATTGACCTCAAATGTAGAGACCATGATCCTGACATCTCTACCTCCGAAAAAGCCCCAGAGTGGATTATAATTTATGTATCTTTCCCCGTTTGAGGAAGGGAAGGGTCTTTCATAAACAGGGGTTGTTTCTCGGACTGCAGGAGTTCATCTTGGAGATCGTAAGAAATTTGAGATTGGATGATTGTAGTGCAAGAAGTATGACAATATGAATCACTCTGCCTTTTAGCAGCTATCTGCAGTGTTTGGTCCACACGGGTTCGTCCTTCACAGACTTGTGTCATGTGGCAAGTTTCCTGAGAGTAGAACCTTTGCCCCCTCGACTCTCTCAATCTCTGCTTAAAGTTAGGCTCAGGGGGCCACTAGGGTTTCTTTGGCTTCGACTTCTTGCGCTTCTTTGTTGAAGGTGACTCTGACTTGACTTTAGCTGTCAGGGCATCAGCAATTGTTAAGAATCTTGTTGCCTGCGCCAGGGTCTTTGTCAATCACTTCCGCTGCGTCCTGCTTATATTGATTCCTTCGAATTCCCGGTTGAGAGCCTCGAAGTCTAGGCGCATCAAGGTCGTACCAGAAGAAGACATAGGAGAAAGAGAATGGAAGCAAGAGGAGAAGGTGCATAAGGGTTAGAACGTGGGGGACTTTTAAGGTCGTTCCCCTCATCAAACCATCTGGGTAGCTTTTTACGTCATCACCAGGGTTGGATAGGTGCAGGGGTTCTTTTAGTCTTTACCAATACCATTAGGGAGTGATTTTAACGTCATCACGTGCATCGGACGTTTGCTGAGTTGAAGATGGCATGGGGACGTCTTCATAATAGGATGAAGAAGGAAAAAGGATTATGTCAGGGATGAAGTCCAGCAAAGTTAGCAACGGAGGAAGGGGCCTAAGAAATTCTTGCACGACTGTGGGTTGAGCGGTCTTGTTTCTTCGACGAGTAGCCCTTGGTGCCCGTCTTTCTCTGGTTTTATGAGTCGCTGTTTAATTTGTCTCACTGGTTCACGATCAGCGCTGGCTTAGCGAACAGCTTCTTGCCTCAAAGACTTGAGTCTGCTTCGGCCATGGTAGATCATCCATGACTAAGAAGTCGAGGGTTCTGCAGAGTCTGAGTCATTGATTGGAAGGTCCTTCCTTGTGAGATCTTCTTGCCTCAAGGAAGTTATTTGGGGATCACTTACGGGGAGGTTGTAAAATTATTGACACTCCCTCATCTTCTTTGCGAATATGTCAAGGAAAGATGTGCATTCTGACAAATAATGACCTCTTATCTGATGGAATGGGCACCAACGATCTTCAGTCCCCTTAGCAACACGGCGGTGTTACCTTTCCTGTTTTAGTGTGATTATGCCTTCCTGAAGCATTATAATGAAGAAGGCATAGAGGATACCCTGCATTTCGTCCTCTTATTGAATGGTTACGACATGGGAAGCCTCAGCTCCCCCGTAGGCCTTCTTTAAATCTTCAAGCTTTATCTGACCTTTAAGAATCAGAACCTCAAAGATATCCTTCAGCGTGTAGCTGTCATCTTTGGGGTGATTGTTCCTCTGATGGTAGGCACAATAATTCGCCTAACTGGAACAGCGCAGGGACCCATTCCTTCTCGAAGGGATAGACCTTATTCCTATGCCTGGTGAAATAATCAGTCTGATCAAAGTTGGCTGGCGGAGGTACCTGATTGTACAACTATTGCTGCTTGCCAGTCTTAGATGTTACCTTCATCGTGCTTACCTCTTTAGAGAGGTTCAAAGTTTGGGAGGGAGCCTTCTTTGAATCAGTTACCATATCAGCTAAACTAATTACCCCTTTGCGTCTGCTGCCCCGTGTGTTATTCCGAGGGCCACCATTGCCCTGGTTGTTCTCTGAACTTGTCGATGGTTGTCATGCCCCACCATGATGGTGTATTAAACTCTATGCAAACTGATTTATAGATCAACTCGGACATGGAGGTCGGATTAGAGGCGTCGACATGTAGAGCGATTTCATGTCGGCTGTTCCGTATGCAAGTTTGGACTGCTTCCTTCTTAAGCATAGGATTGGGATGACAGGAAGAAGGTTTCTCCATCTTGATATGAACTGATCTAAGGGCTCATCAGGGTCTTGAGTCAAGATGAGAAGCTCGATGGTTGAACTTCTCTCTAGACCTCATAGAAGCATTGATAGAACAATTTCTCCATCTCCTCCCATGTATGCACCGCGTTTGGAGGAAGTCGGGCATACCATTGTGGAGAAGAGGTCTCCCATCAGCTGCTATTTCCAGACATGTTGCCTAGAAGTGGGCGATATGCTGGTTTGGGGAGGTGGTCTCGCTGAATAGAGGAAACTTCCCTTTCTTATAGTCTGAGGGGAACGGGACCAGATCAATAAAGGAAGGATATGGCCTTTGATAAGGTGTCGCACCCTATATGCTTAGAATTTATCTTTTCTTTAGGATATGGGTGACCATAGCGTCAATATCTGACTGAGAAACCATATAAGGGACAGAATTATCCTGTATGGTAGATGGAGGGGGCTGCTGTGGAGGTGCACCATCAGAGTGATGGGAATTGACCTCATGGTTAGCCGATTGGTGTGCCACATCAATGTGATCGATCTTCTCCATCTTCGCGTGCACCATATCCTCGAACTTGTTCATGCGATCCTCCAACGCATCACCAGACTCGATGACAACCATTACGCTGACCGTTTCACGAGGGAGGTCAATGTTTGTGGCAGCTGAAGGCTTGCGAGCTCGACGAGTCGTACATGGCAGGTTGGTCAGTAAGAGGTCAGCATGTCCTGACCATCAGCATGCTCGATGGTCTTGGGATGGTCACTGAGGAGCTGGTTCACGACAGTCTTGAGACCATGGCTGTTGAGTGGCTGGGTCTTCTTCTGCGACCATAACCATAGCATAGGGCTCAATGAGCTCTTCTTCAGGCTTTATCATCTAAAGGGGGTAGAAGGGATTTAAGTGAAGAGGGTCGTCAAAATTGGTTGTTTTGACTGCCTTGGTCAGTTCCCTAGTCAAAATTCGCAGACCTCCATCACGTTTAGTCTCGAGGTTTTGATGGACCTCATGCCAAAACTGTGATCTAGGTTGCAGCTGGTCAACTCTTCCTGCACATAAGAGAGCTGTCTCCATCAGGTGCCGCAATGGATGAGGGCCAGGAACTGGAGTCATCTTGAGCTGGGGAGGATGAAGGAGTCAATCTTTCGTGAGGTCCATGCCTTGAGCTCTCTTATGGGCTCTAGAGACATGACTAAAGTTTGGGGCTGGTTTAGGATGGTACTCTTGGGGAAAACATTTGAGTACTAAGGCTGAAGGTGCTTGCTCGATGAAAGAGGAGTAAACAGGAGTAGGGTAGACTCATGACGAGGCTTGAGTCAAGGACGAGGGGATGTTTGAGATGGCGACATGTGTGTGCCCCTTGAAGAAGGATTACGGGAGACCTGAAGGTCAACCCAGGCTTGTGCAAGTGTTCTGGCCTTAGGAGGTCGAGAGCTACAAGCAAGTGTCTGTAAGAGAACAGGTGCAGGCCTGCCCCTTACAGGGTGTGCTTGTGTGTGCATAGAAGGTGGACGAGAAGGTTGTCTCTTGTGTACTCTGGTTGGAGCAATAATGGTGTTCCCCTGAGCAGAGAGATGCACATGAGTGGCGTGTGCAGGATCTGGCCTTGGAAGGTTCGATCTTGGACATGGAGTAGAGGTAATGGAGGGTTGCCCCGAAGTGTGACTCGAGTGGATGACCCACGAGTCTTCTAGTGTGTTTGAGGAGTAAAGACCATCGGGTTTCCACCTTGATATGTTGAGCCTTTAGAGATAGAGACCAACGGTGTAGGAATGTGGGAGGTAGCCTTATGGCGACCCGCGGAAGCAATGGCAGCTTGCTTGCCTTTTGCAGAAAGGGATTGGGCAGCTTTCCGGCGTACCTCAAAAACATGACCGGCAAGTGACTTGCTAATGACTGGGTGCATGCTATGTGGGGCCACATAAGTGCTGCCCATGCAAGGTGCCTTGGTGGAGTTTCCACCAAGGCAAAGAGATGGGGAGTGAGGGATCTTCAAGTCCCTCCTCACACTGGTCTAGGTTAATACATGGGAGCTAGACAAGGGGTCTTTCCTCAAGAGGATGATTCCGAACAAAGTCAAAGGACCTTGTTCCCTAGGGACACTCTCGAATAAGAGGATAAGAAAATCCCCAATCCAGATAAATGGGTTGCAGAACCCAGCAGCCATAAGTGAATGTGAAAAGACAATGAAAGCAGATAAAGAAGAAACTAGTCAAATGAGAATGATCCGACTAAGGGGTAGTAAGTCCCCAGTGGAGTCACCAAGCTGGTTTGATCCCTCAATCTCGCCCTCCGAATCCCTGGAGTATCGGACGGTATGCGACTCAGATTTCGGGAGAGACCTGGGATGTTGGTAAGATCGCTCTCTAGGGAACGTCGTTCGAAAAAGGGAGCAGGTGTTACCAACCAATGAGAGAGGAATTTAAAGGTGGGTTCAAGACTTACTCAAGCTGACTCGCGTGGGCGCTCTCTTAGATCATGAAGAAAGCCCACCAGTAATGAAACTGGTTCGGAATAGCCTACCTTGACTCTTATTCTTCATATTTTCTGATTTTCTGTAACCACACACATATATGGCAAAGGTTATGAGACAGGTGATTCATGCCTCACCCTTTTCCTCTTTCGATAACATACACAACCATGTGTATTTAAAAAGAAGAAAGAAAGACGAGGGGAGAGAAGAATTTGACCAAGTGAGAAGATCAGAGCAGTGACAATGGTGGATAATCAGTGTAACGTGGCAGCAAAATGGGATCGGTAACTGAGACTGGCTCACGGGATAGCTACTAGACGTCATTACCAATATCAACTGGTTAAGCACAATGGTCGGTCTGTTGTGGCAGTAAAGCAAGCCAAGCAAATGTGGCACAACTACATTACGGCTAGACGAGAGGGTTGTCATGAGATGCTAACTTCAATCTCTCTTGGTCGAACGAAAGAGTAGCAGAGGAATGGTTAAAGAGAAGATGGAAACGGATGAAAGGAGAGAGAAGAAGGAAGAGTGGAGGGAGAAGAAGGAAGAGGAGATACAGTCGACGCTAGACATTGCCGGTTGTTTCAGGAGATGGGAGAGAGAGGAAGCAGTCGACGCTAGGCTTCGCCGACTGTGTCAGATGAGAAGATAGGAAGAGAACCTACTGACGCTAAGTCTCGCCAACTGACAGAAGAAGAGAGGGAAGACTACCCGGTGCTAGGTCTCGTCGACTGACAGAAGAAGAGAGGGAACACCAACCGACGTTAAGTCTCGCCTACTAATAGCAGAAGAAAGAGAAGACATACAACCGCTAAGTCTCGTCGACTAACAGAAGAAGAGAGGGAAAACCAACGGGTGCTTAGTCTCGCCAACTGATAGTAGAAGAAACAGAAGACCAATCGACGCATGGTCTCACCGACTGGCAGAAGAAGAGAGAGACGACCAAATCATGCTAAGTCTCACCGATTGATAGAAGAGGAGAGAGAAGACCAATCGGCATTAAGCCTCACCAACTGATAGGAGAAGAGAGAGAAGACCAACTAGCGTTAAGCCTCGTTAATTATTAGAAGAGGAGAGAGAAGACAAACCAGTGTTAAGCCTCACCAACTAAAAGGAGAAGAGAGAGAAGACCAACCGGCACTTGGCCTTACCAACTGATAGAAGGAGAGAGAGGACCAACTGACGCTAGGCCTCGCCAGTTGACAAATGAAGGCAGAGACGAGAAGAGAAGATGAGAGAGAAAGAGATAAAGACAAAGAGAGAGAGAGAGGGAGAACGAGAGCGAGAGAGAGAAGAGATATAAGAGAGAGAAAGAGGGAGAGAAGAGAGAAAAAGAGAAGAAGAGAGAAAGAGAGAAGAAGAGAGAGGGAAAGAGAGAGAGAAGAGAAGAAGAGAGAGAGAGAATAGAGAGAAAGAGAGAAGAAGAGAGAGAGGGGAGATGAGAGAGAAGAGAGAGGGGAGGAGAGAGAGAAGAGAGAAAAAGAGAGAGAGAGAGGAGAGAGAGAAGAGGGAAAAGGAGATAGGGAGGAGAGAGAATGTTGCCTACCTGAAGGGTATCGACCCTTTCCTTCTCTCTCCTCTTTCTCTCTCCAAGACGTACCCACAAGCTCAAGCAAGAAATTGAAATTTTTATTTAATCTTCCAATAATCAACTAGATGCCGAGGGGTCTGTTTAAAATGAGACAGTGCCTGTTAATATAGAATTGTGCTCAAACATGAGTGGATTGATCAAAATTAGACCTACTTGCTGAAAATTAAGATTTAATTGAATTAAAAGAAATTCTAAAAATGGGTGCAAAAGGATTGTTTAGCCTCTGCCTAATAATGTGTGGAATTCTTGAACAGTCCCTGCTAATGCCTGAGATCATGGGTGATCTTCCATGGCTAACATGAGGGTGTTCTGATATCCATTTAATCAAAAGATTATTTTTTTCTTGTAGGGCTGGGCATGACGATCGTTTTCATACCAACTTCGAGCCATGAATCATGTTTTTAAGCCATGATCACAAGACTTGAAATTTGTTTGAATCTTGGAAACTTCGGATCGATAGTGCGGTAATTTATTAATGTTTTTCTATGATTTCTTCATCGTAGCGCACTGAGCATGCCATCACGATTGCGTGGCAACAAACAGAATGCAGTTTCGCGCCCGAACTAAGATTTCGCAACTTTTTAGTTTTGACCAGAATCTGGAATTTGGTGGTCGAAATTTCAGTTACTTCGTCGGCTTCATGAAAGGAAAATGACCATCCATCGTGTGCGGGGTTCAGACTAATGAAAGCTCTAAGCCTTATGCACACAATGGAATTAATTTTGCGACGATCTAGTGCACGAGCGTCGTGATTTGGTCTATCGAGAGAGGCATGTCGCTACTGAATTTTCTGCAACTTCTTCATGGATCGGCATATTCTCTCTAGCTTTTCTCCTTGCTCGGACATCATCTCGGGGCGTGCCACATATCGAATTATTGGTCATGATGAGATGAATATGCTCACCAAATCTGCGAGCGATCTGACTTGGAACAAGTGAGTTACAGGCCAAAAAAGTGACTGTCCGTGACTGTAGAAACAACCACCTTTAATGGTGTTTTGGTGCAGTGAGGCCACACGAGAATAGTGTGCGGCCTCTCCTGTTTTAATGTTTGGCTCATATCTTTGTTCCGGAGTATCCGATTAAGTTGAAACTTGGCCCATAGGGGTTTTCGACCATGCAAATCAAATGGTGGTGGTCCCAATGTGATTAGAGATACTGAAAATGTAGTTCCAGTTGTAGGGTCTATTTTAGGGTGTTAGAGACCGATTTTCCTGAAATTGTTCCTCTGTGTTCACTGCCTTAGACATGTTTGATATTGACCAATTCTGGGGTCATTCTGAGACTGTCAAGAATTTCCACTATTTCGTAGGATTTATTGACCTGCTTGCTACCAAGGACCAAGGTGATGAAAACTACGTTCAAACACATGTCCTAGCCGTATGACGTTAAAGCTTCATGGTCCATTAAAACTGCATGACGTCAAAACTGCAAGACGTTAAAATTATACGATCGTAAACTATAACGAAGGTCTAGTTGCATGACCTTCAACTGCATGGTTCTAACTGCATGACATTAAAACTGCATAACTATGGTCTAGTTGTATGACCCGAAAACTATAATACACATCTTAGCCGCAGGATGTTAAAAGGCTCAGCACCAACGTCCAAATTATACAACTGTAAACTGTAGCAGAGGACTAATTGCACGACCTTAAACTGCATGGTCCTAGCTGCATGAGTTTAAAACTACATAGCTATGATTTAGCTGTACGACCCTAAAATTATAGTACACATTCTAACCGCAAGGCATTAAAAGGCTCAGCACCTTGGTCGAAACTATATGACTGTAAACTGTAGCAAAGGTCTAGTTGCATGAACTTATAATTCATGGTCCTAGCTCTATGACTTTAAAACTACATAGCTATGGTCTGGCTGTATGAATCTGAAACTATAGTACACGTTCTAGCCATAAGGCGTTAAAAGGCTCAGTAACTTGGTCCAAACTATATGACCGTAAACTGTAGAGGAGGTCTAGTTGTACGACCTTATATTGTGTGGTCCTAGCTCCATGACTTTAAAACTGCATAGCTATGGTCTAGCTGTATGACCTTAAAACTAAAGTACACGTCCTAGCCGCATGACGTTAAAAGGCTCAGCACCATGCTCCAAACTATATGACCTAAAACTGTAGCGAAGGTCTAGTTGTACGACCTTAAACTGCTTGGTCTTAGCTGCTTGACTTTAAAACTGCATAGCTATGGTCTAGCTGTATGACCCTAAAACTATAGTACATGTCCTAGCTGTATAACGTTAAAAGGCTCAGCACCAAGATCCAAACTATACAACCGTAAATTGTAGCGGAGGTCTAGTTGCACGACCTTAAACTACATGGTCCTAACTGCATGACTTTAAAATTGCATAGCTATGGTCTAGCTGTTTGACCCTAAAACTGTAGTACACATCCTAACTGCATGACGTTAAAAGGCTCTGCACCATGATCTAAACTCTATGACCTTAAACTGTAGCGGAGGTTTAGTTGCATGACCTTAAACTAAATGGTCCTAGCTGCATGACTTTAAAAATACATAGCTATGGTCTAGCTGTTTGACCCTAAAACTATAGTACACATCCTAGCAGCATGACGTTAAAAGGTTCAGCACCACGATCCAAACTATAGGACCGTAAACTGTAGCGGAGGTCTAGTTGCATGACCTTAAACCGTATGGTCCTAATTGCATGACTTTAAACTGCATAACCACGGTTCATGCTATATGACCCTAAACCATAGTGCACATCCTAGCCATATGACGATAAACTGCTTTGCACAGGTCCCAGAGGTATGATCATAAACTCGCCCCCATGTACAAGCGCACACCTTTTTACGTGCAACTTTATGCATGTCTTCCTTAACCAACCCATGCGTGTGCACTACCTCCCTAGTGAGTCCATTCATTTCATCATCCTTCATCATTCCTCAGTGAGTCTCACCCACGCTCACCAAACAGCAAACCATCCCGCCACCTATACTTGTTGCAAGCTAGTGGGTCACCATTTTTCACCCACCTTTCATACCTCATCCAACTTTCATAGGTAGCTTTGTGCCATCTCCCCAAAAGTGAGCTAAAACTAGTATCACTTTTCTCTTGTCCCACGTTGATCAATAAAATTTGAGAATTCTCTTTGAGATTGTTGGTGCATCTTGGAGAGAGAGAGATAAAGAAGAAAAAGGTCAGTACCCTTCGATAAGGTAATTTTTTCTCTCCTCTTCTCATCTCTCTTTTCCTCTCCTCCTCTCATCTCTCTTTTTCTCTCTCCTCCTCTCATCTCTCTTTTTCTCTCTCCTCCTCTCATCTCTCTTTTTCTCTCTCCTCCTCTCATCTCTCATCTCTCTTTCTCTCTTCTCCTCTTTCTCTCTCTTCTCGCAGCATGCATAATAATGGGCAATCGCCGTCCATGTCTTTCGTCTTCTTCTTTCTTCTTTTCCACTTTTCTCTTTCTTTACTCATTTTCATCCTTTCCATATCCTTCTTCTCTCTTTCCTAATCTCTCACTTCTTTCTTTCTCCCTGTTCTCTCTCTTCTCCATTCATGCACAACAGAGCCTATCATCAGGCATGATGATGATATCCTATGGAACACACACAGCTAGCTGGGCCTTAACCCGAGTGGCAGGCCGGACCGAGCCACTGTTTGAGTTTCTTCCTATGTCATGGACAGTGAAAGCCCATCGTTATCCATGTTTTCTCTCTCCTCTTTCTATGTCATGGATGCCACAAGCTCATTGCCATCCATGATTCTCTCTCTTCATCCTTTTATCATTGACAGTGGAAGCTCATCATTGTCCATGTTTTCTCTTTCCTCTTCTCTTCTTCGTCATAGATGGTAAAAGCTCATCACTATCCAGGCATCTTCTCTCTCCTCCCTCCTTCGTCATGGACCGTCCATGTTTCTTCTCTCTTCAGTTTCCTTCGTCATGGACGGTGGAAGCCCATCGCAGTCGATGTTTCTTCTCTCTTCCCTTTCCTCTATCATGAACGGCGGTAGCCCATTGCTATCCATGTTTCTTCTCTCTTCTCTTTCCTCTGTCATGGACGGTGGAAGCCCATTGCCATCCATGTTTCTTCCTCTTCTCTCTCTCTTGTCATGGACGACAGAAGCCCATCATTGTCCATATTTCTTTCTTTTCTCTTTCTCCTGTCATGAAAGGCAAAAGCCATCACCATCCATGTTTCTTCCTCTTCTCTCTCTCCTGTCATGGATGGCAGAAGCCCATCGCCGTCCATGTTTCTTCCTTTTCTCTCTCCCTTGTTATGGGCGACAGAAGCTTATCACCGTTCATGTTTCTTTCTCTTCTCTCTCCTGTCGTGGATGGTAGAAGTCCATCGCCGTCCATGTTTCCTCTCTGTCTTTCTTTGTTCCTTCTCCATTCTTTCTCTGTCTTTCTCTCTCTCCCTTCTTCCTTTTCTCTCTTTTTTTCCCTCTTTATCTTCTTTCTTTGTCTCTTGAACTGCTCTTCTTCTCTCTTCTCCTTTCTTCTACTCTACTCTTCTCTTCTTCATCTTATTTTCTCTCTCTCTCCATTTTCTTCTCTCTCTTTATTCTTTCTTCTCCTTTCTTCTCCTTCTCTCTTCCTCTATCTTCCATTCGCTCTCTTTTTCTTTTCTCTCTTCTTTCTTTTTCTTCTCTCGGTTGACTACGGGCGGTTAAGATTAGCACTGTCAGGGTAGTCTTATCGTCTAGCCGTAATGCTGTTGTGCCAGTCTCAGTTACTGCGCCCATCTTACTGCCACGACAGACTCGCTATCGTGCCAAGCTGGTTGGTTGTGGTTTATTTGTCTAGTACTAATGTCATTATGCAGGTCTGAGTTATCGTGCCCATCTTGCTACCTCACCAGGTCAATCACCTATTGGTCTAGTCACTGTGTCTATCTAGCCGCTTGGTCAAATTCTTCTTTCCCCTTTCTTTTATTCTATCTCTTCCTTTTCTTTCTCTCACCCCAATCTCTATCTTCTTATTCTCCCTTTCTTCTCTTGGATGTGTACGCCTGTGTACATTCGCCTAAAGACAAGGTGGGGTCCCTTGGTCCACTTGTCTTGTAACATTAACCATGTGTGTGTGATTGTAGAAACATAAGAGTATAGGCCTAGGGAAGCAATATCGAACCAGTTGAAGGACTGCGGAGCTTTCTTCACGATCTAAGAGGGCACCCTCATGAGCCAGCCTGAGTAAGTCTCGAACCCACCTTAAGTTCCTCTCTCATCTATTGGTATACCTGCCCTTGTTTCCTAACAAGGTTTCCGAGAGAATGATCCTAAGTCTCAGGTTCCCTTGAAACTCGAGACACGTGTCGTCAAGTCATCCCAAACCGGAGGGCAAGATCGAGGCACCTAACTAGCTTGGCGACTCCACTAGGAACTTACTTCCCCTTTGTTGGATCGTCCTTGTTTGGCTAGTCTCTCCTTTTGCTTTCTACATTACATTCACGTGGCTTCTGGGTTCCTTAACCCATTCATCCAAATCGAGGATTTTCTCATCCCCGCATTCGCGAGCTTACCCTCGAAACAAGTTCCTCCAACTTCATTCCCAAGTTTCCTCTTGAGCAAAGCCCAATGTCTAACTCCCAGCAATTAACCTGGATAAGTGAGAGGAGGGACTTCAAGGTCACTAACTCCCCATTTACTTGCCCTGGTGGAACCTCCACCAAGGCACCCTGCATCGATAGCATATTTGCTACCACTCACAGCACACACCCTATCACCGGCAAGTCACTTGCCAGTCGTATTCCTAAGGTATGCCAAAAGGTAAGCAAGTTGTCATTGCTCTTATGGGTCGCCGTAAAGCCACCCCCCACATTCGTCCACCACCTCGGGTCTCTATGATTATAGACTTAACACATAAAGGAGGAGACCCTGGGGCCTCCACCTCTCACATACACGCTAAGGCTCATGGGTCATCCACTCGAGCCACACCTCGATGCAACCCTTATGTTACCTTGAGTCATTATTCAGCATCAGGCCTTCTCCAGACAGATCCTATACACGTTTTGCATGTGCATCCCACCACTCGGGGCAAAGTCGTCGTTGCACCAACCTGAGTACACGAGAGACGACCCTCTCGTCCTCCCACTCAACACACACTAGTGCACCCTATAAGGGGCAGGCTTTCACCTGTTTCCTTACAGACGCCTGCTAGTGGTCCCTGGCCTCTTAAGGCTGGACAACTTGTTCGAGCTCGGACTGACCCCAAGTCACCCGTAATCCTTCTTCAAGGGGTGCACACACGCCGCCTTCCCAAACTGCCAAGCACCTCAACCCTTGGTACTCGAAGTCTTTCCCCAAGAGTACCATCTTGAGCCAACGTCGTCAACTCGATCATGCCTCTGGAGCCTATAAGAGAGCTCGAGGCAGAGACTTCATGGGAGATCAAGTCCATCATCCTCTGCCTAAGTTAACCCTAGTTCTTGACCCACACCCTTTGCTTCACCTAATGGAGACAGCTCTCTCTTGTGCAATAAGAGCTGACCAGCCACAGTCCCGATTGTAGGTCTGGCATGAGGTCCATCAAAGCCTCAAAGCCAAGTGCGACAGGGGTCTGCAAATCCTGACCAGGGAAGCCACTAAAGCAGTCCGGGCACCCAGTTCCGATGACCATCCACATCAGAATCCCTTCTACCCTCTTCAAATGACTAGGCTTGAAGAAGAGGTGCTAGAACCATGCACGGTGGTCAGTGTCATAGAAGATGATCCAACCACTCAGTAGTTATAGTCTCAAGACCGTCGAGAACCAGTCCTTACACGATCGGCATATAAGACTCGAGTTCAATAGGGGCACGCTGAGCCCCTGTTGATCGATCTATCACATGTAACCTGCCAAGCCAAGAAGCCCTCAACTGCACCTAAGCCTAACCTCCCTGGAGAAACAGTCAGCGTCATGGTTGTAAATGCACTTAGCGGCTCCTTGGAAGCACACATGGATAGGTTCGATTAGATGGTGCAAGAAATGATGGAGAAGATTGATCGCATGGAAACCGTGCGACACTCGGCTAACTAAGAGGCCAATTCCCATCATTTGGATGATGCAGCTCCACGGTTGCCTCCTCTTTCTGCCTCACAGGACAATTCTATCCCTCACCCTCTCTCATAGGCAGACATCAATGCCATGGTAACCCACAGCTTAAAGAACAAGCAGATCCCGGGAATACAGGATGCAACACTATACCAAAAGCCCTACCCCTCTTTCATTGATCAGGTGATGTTTCCCTCAGATTACAAGAAAGGGAAGTTTCCCATGTTCAATGGAACGACATCCCCGCACTAGCATATCACACACTTCCCAGCAGCATGTCAAGAGATAGCGGATCATGGGAGACTCCTCCTTCGTCAGTTTGTTGAAACCCTTGATGGCCTGGCATTTCAGTGGTATGCTCGGCTTCCCCCAAATTCAGTACATACTTGGGAGAAAATGGAGAAACTGTTCCACGAACGCTTCTATAAGGTCAAGAGAGAAGTTCAAACCATCGAGCTTCTCACCTTGACTCAAGAACTAGACGAACTTGTCGATCAATTCATAGCAAAGTGGAGGGATTTGGCTACTGGCCATCTTAATCCCATGCCTGAGAAGGAAGCAATCCAGACTTGTGTGTGAAACATGAGACCTGAGATTGCTCTACATGTTGAGGCCTCAAATCCAACCTCCATGTCATAGCTCATCTCTAAGTTTGTTCGCATAGAGAGCTTGTCATGACACCATAGTGGGTCACAATAACAGTCTTCAAGTTCGAAAAACAACCGAGGCAATGGTAACTCTCGAACCAACCCCCGAGGCAATCAGCAAAAAGGGGTGATCAGTGCAGCTGTCACCGTTAGCGATTCAAAAAAAACTGCCTCTCAGACTTTGGACCTCTCTAAAGGGGTAAGCACTGCAAAGACAACACCTCAGGCAGGCAAGTAGTAGCAGTCCTACAACCGGGTACCCCCACCTACGAACCTTAATCGAGATGATTATTGGGCCATGCATAAGAATAAAGTTTACCCTTTTGAAAAAGAATAGGTACCCATGTTACTCCGACTGTTATTGAAACATAACATGATCGAGCTACCTGAGTCCAAGTTCCCTAAGAAAGCTAGACTCGACACTCATGCGAATTACTGGGCTTACCAGCAAAGGATTAACTACCGTACAGAGGAATGCTACACGATTAAAGACATCATTGAGGCTCTGATCCTGAAGGGTCAGATAAAACTTGAAGACCTAAAGAAGGCATTCGCGGTAGCAGAAGCTTCCCACATAGTGACAGTCCACGAGGAAGATGAAGCACTCGATCTCCTTCATGCCTTATTTTCCATGATGCTTTATGAAGGCCTCATCACACCAAAGTCTGCAAAGTAGCCCAATAGCCTTGCTCAGGAAACTGAGAACCATTGTTGCCCGTACCATCAGATATGGGGCCATGACCTGAGGGAGTGCTTCAGTTTTCACGACATAATCGCAAAGAAAATATAGGGATGCCAAGAAGCTCGTAATGTTTCGCAAAGAGATCCCATAGTCACTGTTCCATCGGTGCGAGAGGACCTCCCAACACAAGACCCAGGTAATGATAATTCAGGTCTTGGGGAACCCTCAACTTCCCAACCATGGAGAGTTTACCATGGGTGAAGTAGACTCAAATCTTTGAAGTGAGAAATAGTTCATCAAGCTAGGGCTGTTCACAAACCTAGCAAGACGAATCAAGCACTTTTTATGAAAACCAAGAGAAGATAAGCCCCAAGGGCTACTCGTCGAAAGGTCAAGGTGCCTCAACCGTCGGTCGAGCAGGAATTTCTCAAGCCTCTTCACCCGTTGCCAACTTTACAAGACTTCATCCCCGAAAAAATTTTCCTTACTCCCTCACCTCACTAAGAAGACATCCTTGAGCCATCTACTAAGCGAGACTGTTTGAACATATTTTTCAGCACCATGATCCCTATTTAGGAATAAGTAGGAAGCAGGTCAATAAAGCCTACAAAATAGTGGAATTCTTGATGATCTCAGATGGATCCCAAAACTGGTCAAGATCTTCATCAACACTCCAAAAGACTACCTGTCAAGTTTCATCGCGATTCGACATGTCTAAGGCAGTGAACACAAAGGAACAGTTTTCCAAAAATGGCCTCTAGCACCCTGAAACGGATCCTACAACTAGAACTACATTTTTTATATCTCAATTACTATGGAACCATCACCATTGGATTGGTCATGGTCGAAAACCCCTATGGGTCAAGTTTCAGATTAATCGGGTACTCCAGAACAAAGATATGAGCAAAACATTGAAATAAGAGGGGCCGCACACTATTCATGTGGGGGCTCACTCCACAAATCACCATTAAAGGTGGTTGTTTTCACAGCCACAAGCAGCACTTCTGGATCCCATAAATCACTCGATCCCAGTCCGCTCTCAAATTTTGTGAGTGTGTTCGTCTCGTCGAGACGAGTGTTTTGATATGTGGTACGAGGCCCCGTGACGATGTCTGAGCAGGCAAAAAAATTGGAGAGAAGTTGTCAAACTGTGAAGAAGTTGCATAAATTTCAGCAGTGACATGCCTTGCTCGATGGACCAAATCATGACGCTCATGCAACGGATCGACGTGAAACCAATTTCATTGTGTGTGTAAGGTCTAGGGCTATCGTTGGACCGAACCCGTTACATGATGGACGGTAAGATTTTATGCACGAAGCCGATGAAGTAACTAAAATTCAGGCCTCCAGATTCCATATTCTGGCCAAAACTCAAAAGTTGCAAAATCTTCGTTTGGGCTCCAAATAGTGTTGTATTTGTTGCCACGTGGTCATGACGGTATGCTTAGTCCACTACAATGGAAAAATCACAGAAAAACATCAAGGAACGAACGCATCATCGATCCAAACTTTTCTTGATTCAAGCAAACTTCAAGTCTCATGATCGTGGTTCGAAATATGATCTATGGATCGACAAATTAGTATCAAATCAATCGCCATGCCAAGCCCTACAAGAAAATATTCATCTTTCGATCAAACGGGCATCATAGTAACCCCGGATCAATCACAGAAGATCGCACAAGTTTTTGGGCACCAGCAGAGACTGTTTTGAAATTCCACACGTTGTTAGGCAGGGGTACAACAGTTATTTTGCACCATATTTTCTTAATTTTCTTTAATTCAATTAAATTGTAATTATCATCAATTTAGTTAGTTTTTTCGTATCGACCCATCTTTTAGCCCAATTCTATATAAACATGCACAGAAATTGTAAAAAGGCCCATGTTCATTATTCACATTGATCAATAAGATTTGAACTTTTACTTTGAGTTCGTGGTGCCGCTTAGAGAGAGAGAGAGAGGAGACAGAAAAAAGGGTCGGTACCATTGGGTAAGGTAACTTTCTCTCTCCTCATCTTTACTCTCTTTTTTTCTCATCTTTACCTCTTTTCTCTCTCTTCTTTTCTCATCTTTACCTCTTTTCTCTCTCTTATTTCTATTTTTCTCTCTTCTTTATATTTTTCTCTCTCTTCTTTCTTTTTCTCTCTCTTCTTTCTTTTTCTCTCTCTTCTTTCTCCTTTCTCTCTCTTCTTTCTTCTTTCTCTCTCTTCTTCTCAACACTGGCTAGGTTTTCTCTCTTTTATTTCTATCTTTTTCTCTCCTCTCTTCTTCCTAGCACTGGTTAGGTCTTCTCATCTCTATCTCTCTCTCTCTCTTCTTTTCTCTCTCTTCCCATTGCTTTCTCTCTTTCTTCTCTTCTTTTCTCTCCTCTTCTCTCATTCCCAGCACCACTGGGTTTTCTCTTATTTTTCCCCTCTTCTCTTTCTCTTTTTAACCTTGTGGTCCCGCATGACCACAACCCTTCTCTTCCCCCTTTCTTGGGGTCTCTCACGACCACAACTTCTTCCCCTCCTTCCTTGTGGTCCGACATGACCACAGTTCCCCTCTTTTTTTCCTTTTTTGTCCCCTGCTAATTCACCTGCATCCAGGTGCACCCTAGGGTCTACCTCCTTTATCTTTTCTTGGTGGTCCTTCATGACCATCTCCCTTTTCTATTGTTTTCCGGTACACCTTTTAGGTTAGATGCCTCGATCTCACCCTCGAATTTCAAGGAAGATCCGGGACATTCGTGAGATCGCTCTCTTAAGAACCTCGTACGAAAACGAGGGCAGGTGTTACCAACCGGTGACAGAGGAATTTTAAAAGGTAGGTTCGGGACTTACTCGATTGACTTGCATGGGCGCCCTCTTAGATCACGAAAAAAGCCCCCCAGGAATGAAACTGGTTCGAAATCGCCTCCCTTGGCTCGTATTCTTCTTATTTTCTGCTTTCTGCTTTCTGCAATCACACACATATATGACAAAGGTTATGGGACAAGTGGCTCATACCTCACCCTTTTCCTTTCTGATGAGCGTACACAAACATGTGCATTCAAGAAGAAGAAAGAAAGATGGGGGGAGAGAAGAATTTAACCAAGTAAGAAGGTCAGGGTAGGGACATGACTAGTGGATAATTGACATAGCGTGGTGGCGAAACGGCTCGGTAACTGAGATAGGCTCAAAGGATTGCTACTAGACGTTATTGTTGATATCTACTAGCTAGGCACGATGGTCGGTCTGTCGTGGCAGTAAACCTGGCCAAGCTAACCTGACTTGACAACATTACGGCTAGATGATAGGACAACCATGAGATGCTATCCTCAATCCCCCTTGATCGAACTAGAGGGCAGTAGATGAATAGTTAAAGAGAGGAAGGGGATAGACGAAAGGAGAGAGAAGAAGGATGAGGAGATGCAATCGGTGCTAGACATCGCTGATTATTCAGGAGATAGAAAGGAGAGGAAGCAGTCGACGCTAAGCTTCACCTACTGTGTCAGATGAGAATAGAGGAAGGAAGCTAATTTCATGAATTTCAAGCACTTCATCCTCCTCTTGGATGGTTACAACATGAGAGGCTGCAGCTGCTCCGAAGGCCTTCTTTAGGTCTTTGAGCTTTATCTAACCCTTTTGAATCAGCGCCTCAATGATGTCCTTCAATGTGTAGCAGTCATCTGTAGGATGATTAATCCTCTGATGATAAGCACAATAATTCACTTGATCATCGAGGTCCGATTGCTCGGGGAACTTGATTTTTGGAAGCTGGATCATATCCATTCCTTCTCGAAGGGATAGACCTTATTCCTATGCCTCGAGAGATAATCCTTCTGATCAAAGATGGCTGGTGGAGGTACCCTATTGTATGACGGTTGTTGCTCGCCAACCTTGGGTGTTACTGTTGTTACGGTTACCCCTTTAAAGAGGTCTAAGGTTTGGGGGGAAGCCGTCTTTAAATCAGTGACCATGACGGCTGCACTGATCACCCCTTTCTGTTGAGTGCCCCGTGTGTAATCCTGAGAGCTACCATTGCCCCGTTTTTTGCTGAACTTGTTGATGGTTGTCATGTCGCACCATGATGGTGTGACAAACTTTCTATGCACACTGATTTGGAGATCAACTCTGACATGGAGGTCAGATTGGAGGCCTCGACATGTAAAGCGATCCCAGGTCGCATATGTTGCATGCAAGTTTGGACTGCTTCCTTCTTAGGCATAAGATTAGGATGACGGGAAGCCAAGTTTCTCCATATTGATATGAACTGATCTACATGCTCATTGGGGTCTTGAGTTAAGGTGAGAAGCTCGATGGTTGAAACCTCCCTTTCGACCTAATAGAAGTGTTGATAGACAAATTTCTCCATCTACACCCATGTATGCACCGAGTTTGGAGGAAGTCGGGCATACCATTGAAATGTCGGGCCATCAAGGGTTTCGACAAACCGACAGAGAAGAAGTCTCCCGTCAGTTGTCATTTCTGAACATGCTGCCTAGAATTGGGTGATATGCTGGTTTGGGGAGGTGCCACTGAATAGAGGAAACTTCCCTTTCTTATAATCAGAGGGGAAAGAGACTTGATCAATATAGGTGGGGTATGTTCTTTGATAAGGTGTCGCCCCCTGTATGCCTTAAATTTGCCTATTCTTTAGGCTATCGGTGACCATAACATCAACATCAGACTGAGAGACCGGATGAGGGACAAATTTGTCCTGCGAGGTAGATGGAGGAGGCTTCCGTGGAGGTATACCATCAGAGTGATGGGAATTGCCCCATGGCTAGCCGACTGGCATGCAGCGTCAATACGATCTACCTTCTCCATCATTATGCCCACCATGTCCTCAAACTTGTTCATGCGATCTTCCTGTGCATCCTTGAGCTCACATACAACCATTACGCTAACCGTTTCTCTAGGGAGGTCAATGTTAGTGGCAGCTGAAGACTTGCAAGTTTGACGGGTCGTATGTGGTAGGTCGATCAGTAAGGAGTCGACATGCCCTGACTACTCTCAACTTTTGTACATATATCGGACCGGTTCTCTACGGTCTTGGGACCGTGACTGAGGATCCGGTTCACGATGGTCTTAGGACCGTGGTTGTTGAGTGGCTGAGTCTTCTTTTGCAACAGTAACCATGGCACAGGGCTCATAGAGCTCTTCTGCAGGCTTCATTGTCTGAAGGGGGTAGAAGAGATTTAGGTGAAGAGGGTTGTCGAAATCGGCTGCCTTGATTACCTTGGTCACCTCCTTAATCAAAATTTGCAGGTCTCTATAGCGTTTAGCCTTGAGGTTTTGATGGACCTCTTACCAAAATTGTGATCTAGGACATGCTTGGTCAACTCTTCTTGCACAAGAGAGAGTTGTCTCCATCAGGTGTGGCAAAGGATGAGAGCTAAGAACTGGGGTCATCTTGAGCTGGGGAGGATGAAGGACTCGATCTTCTGTGAGGTCCATGCCCCGAGCTCTCTTATGAGCCCCAGAGACATGACCAAAGTATTGGGGCTAGTTCAGGATGGTACTCTTGGGGAAAACCTTCAAGTATCAGGGCTGAGGTGCTTGCTCGATCAAGAAGTAGCGTGCAAGAGTAGGGTTGACTCATGATGAGGCTCAAGTCGAGGATGAGGGAAGGCCTGAGATGGCGACACATGCCCCTTGAAGAAGGATATTGAGGGACCTGAGAGTCCACCAGGGCCCGTGAAAGTGAGCTGGCTATAAGAGGCGGAGAACTACAAGCAGGTGTCTATAAGAGAACAGGGGTGGACCTACCCCTTACAGGGTGTGCTTGTGTGTTAATAGGAGGAGGACGAGGAGGTCATCTCCTGTGTACTCTGGTTGGCACAATAATGGCATAGCCTCGAGTAGTGAGATGCACATGGGTGGCATGTGGAGAATCTGGCCTTGGAAGGTTCGATCCTAGGCACAGACTCAAGGTAACAGAAGGGTTGCCCCGATGTCTGACTCAAGTGGGTGACCCACGAGTCGTGTGGTGTGAGTAAGGAGTGGAGACCACGGGATTTCTGACTCTCTGTGTTGAGCCTCTAAGGATAGAGACCTCTAATGTAGGAGTGTGAGGGGTAGCCTTATGGTGACCCACTGAAGCAATGGCAACTCGCTTGCCTTTTGTAGAAAGGGCTGGGTAGCCTTCCGACGTACCTCAGAAACATGACCGGTAAGCGACTCGCTGATGGCAGGGTGCATGCTGTGTGCGGCAACATAAGTGCCTCCAATGCAAGGCACCTTGTTGGAATTTACACCAGAGCAAAGAGATAGGGAGTGAGGGACCTTCGAGTCCCTCCTCACACTGGTCCAGGTTAAGACCTGGGAGCCAGACAAGGGGTCTTTGGTCAAGAGGATGGTCAAGAATGAAATTGAACGACCTTGTTCCCTTGGGACACTCTCAAATAAAGGGATAAGAAAATCCCAATTCGAATGAATGGGTTATAGAACCCAGCAGCCATAAGTGAATGCGAAAAGATGATGAAAGCAGATAAATAAGAAACTAGCCAAACAAGAACGATCCGACTAAGGGGTAGTAAGTCCTCAGTGGAGTCACCAAACAGGTTAGGTGCCTCGAGCTCACACTCTGGATCCCTGAGGGATCAGACGACTCGCGTCGGTTTCGGGGAAGACCTGGGACATTCGTGAGATCGCTCTCTTGGGAACCTCACTCGAAAACGGGGACAGGTGTTACCAACCAGTGAGAGAGGAATTTAAAAGGTGGGTTTAGGACTTACTCGGGCTGACTTGCATGGGCGCCCTCTTAGATCATGAAGAAAGGTCTTGAAACAGGTTCGAAATCGCCTCCCTTGGCTCATATTCTTCTTATTTTCTGTTTTTTGCAATGACACACATATATGGCAAAGGTTATGGGACAGGTGAGTCAAACCTCACCCTTTTCCTCTCTGATGAGCGTACACAAACATGCGCATTCAAGAAGAAGAAAGAAAGACGGGGGGAGAGAAGAATTCAACCAAGCAAGAAGGTCAAGGCAGGGACTAGACTGGTGGATAATTAACATAACGTGGTGGCAAAACGGGCTAGGTAACTAAGACCGGCTCACGGGATCGCTACTAAATCTTATTGCCGATATCGACTAGCTAGGCACAATGGTTGGTCTGTTGTGGCAGTAAAGCGGGCCAAGAGAACCTGGAGCGACAACATTACAGTTAGACAACAGAACTAACATGAGATGCCAATCTCAATCCTCCTTGGTCGAACGAGAGAGCAGCAAAGGAGTGGTTAAAGAGAGGAAGGGGATATACGAAAGGAGAGCGAAGAAGGAAGAGGGGATGCAGTCAGAGCTAGACATCACCGAGTATTTCAGGAGATAGGAACAAGATGATGCAGTCGGCATCAAGCTTCACCAACTGTGTCAGATGAGAAGAGAGGAAGGGAGCGAACTGGATCTTAGTCTCGCCAGCTGATAAAAGAAGAGATGGAAAATCAGTTGGCTCTAGGCCTTACCGAATGGGAAAAGAAGAGAGAGGAGACCAACCGACGTTAGGTCTCATCGAATGATAAACGAAGAGAGAGGGGACCAACCGAGGTCTCACCGACTGATAATCGAAGAGAGAGGGGACCAACCGGCCCTAGGTTTCATCGACTAATCGACGAAGAGAGAGGGACCAACCTATGCTAGGTCTCGCCAGTTGACAAAGAGGGGACCAATCGATGCTAGGTCTCGCCAATTGATAGACAAAGTGAGAGGAGACCAATAGGCACTGGGTCTCATCGACTGATAGACAAAGAGAGAGGGGACCAATTGGCGCTAGGTCTCACCGACTGATAGATGAAGAGAGAGGGGGCTAATGGGCGTTAGGTCTCATCAATTGACAAAAGAAGAGAGAGAATGCTAACAAGTGTTAGGTCTCATCGACTGATAGATCAAGAGAGGGAGGGGCAACCGACGCTAGGTCTCGTCAGTTGACAGAAGAAGAGAGAGAAAGTTAATTGGTGCTAGGTCTTGTCAATTGATAGAAGAAGAGAGAGAAGGCCAACTGATGCTAGGTCTCATCAATTGACAGAGAGAAGAGAAAGAGAAGAGAGATAAGGGAGAGAGGTTATGAGAGAGAAAGTGGCCTACTCGAAGAGTACCGTTTTCTTCTCTGTCCTCTCTCGAAGAAGAAGAAGAAGTACTCATAGGCTCAAGCAAGGAATTGAAATTTTTATTGAATCTACTCAATATCGAGAGGTGGTGGGGGGTTTTCGTGTTGTCCTTTTACAATGAGGCAGTGCCTGTTTATGTAGAGCCTAAACATGCGTGGATTGATCAAAATTAAATCTAATTGCTGAAAATTAAGATTTAATTGAATTAAAAGAAATTCTAAAAATGGGTGCAAAACGATTGTGTGAAATGCTTAACAATGTGTGAAATTTTAGAACAGTCCTTATGGTTGCCCGAGAACTTGCATGATCTTCTGTGGCTGTCCCAAGGTCGTTCTGAAGCCCGTTTGATCGAAAGATTATTGTTTTCTTGTAGGGCTCAATATGGCGATTGTTTTGATACTAACTTCGAGCCATGAATCATATTTTTGAGTCATGATCACAAGACTTGAAATTTGTTTGAATCTTGGAAACTTTAGATCGATAGTGCGGTCTTTTCTTAATTTTTTTCTGTGATTTCTTCATCGTAGCGCACTAAGCATGTCATCACGATCGTGTGGCAACAATCGAAACACGATTTGGAGCCCGAACAAAGATTTCGCAACTTTTGAGTTTTGACGGGAATCTAGAATCCGGCGACCAGAATTTCAATAACTTCATCGGCTTCGTGCATGAAATCTGATCGTCCATCATGCACGTGGTTTGGTCTAATGATAGCTCTGAACCTCACGCACACAATGGAATTAGTTTTACGGCGATCCGTTGTGCGAACGTCACGATTTGGTTCATCGAACAAGGTGTGTTGCTTCTGAATTTTTTGCAATTTCTTCACAGATCGGTAACTTCTCTCTAGCTTTTCTCCCTGTTCGGATATCACTCTAGGCATGCCACATATCGAATTGTTCGTCTTGATGAGACGAATACGCTCATCAAATTTGGGAGCGATCTGACTTGGAACGAGTAACTTACGTGCCCCAAAAGTGACTGCCTGTGACTATAAAAACAGCCACCTTTAATGGTGTTTTGGTACAGTGAGGTCATATGGGAATAGTGTGCGACCTCTCCTGTTTTAATGTTTTGCTCATATCTTTGTTCTGGAATGTCTGATCAAGCCGAAACTTGATCCATAAGGGTTTTTGATCGTTCCAAATCGAATGGTGGTGATCCCACAGTAATTTAAGACACCAAAAATGTGGCTCCAGTTGTAAGGTTCATTTCAGGGTGCTAGAGGCAAATTTTTTGAAAACTGTTTCTTTGGGTTCACTGCCTTAAACATATATGATCATGACGAAACTTGAGAACTTTCCACTATTTTGTAGGCTTTCTTAACCTGCTTCCTACCAGGGACCAAGGTGATGAAAAATACGTTCAAACAGCTTACCCCACCGAATGTTGTGCTTCAAGAGAAGCGAGAAGGACAAACATTCGAAAAGTTTCTTTCGGCTTTTACTTTGTTCCTTCCTAGCCACAGGACCGCATGAATGCTGGGGAGATTCACGTGATGGTGTAACTAGGCTGCTCAGACGTAGGGATGCATTGTTCGCAAATCCGTCCATGGATAATTTAGGGGGAGAAGAGACTTTTTGGTGACATTTGTTTACTGCTACACTAGGTTTACTTTTAACGATCAGTGTACCACTATTGGTCTCGTTTACTGAGTCCAATTGGGGGCAGGTTCTATTAGTCGATCCCAAAGGTCTGGTCGTCCAGGCTAGGCGAGCTGAAGTCTCCAACAGGTTCCTAGCTTTGTCAGTTTCTACCTTGGGGGGATGATGACTGGGCTACTTTGTCACCTAGCCTCATGAAGAGGGGGGGTCTATAAGAGAAGGAGAAGGCATGCACACTTCATGCATGGAGAGGAGGACTATAAGAGAAGAAGAAGGCATGCACACTCCATGCATGAGGAGGGGGTCTTGTAAGGGAAGGAGAAGGCATATATACTCCATGCATGGGGAGGAGATCTTGTAAGAGAAGGAGAAGGCATGCACACTCCGTGCATGGGGAGGAGGTCTTGTAAGAGAAGGAGAAGGCATGCACACTCTGTACATGGGGAGGAGGTCTTGTAAGAGAAGGAGAATGCATGCACACTTCGTGCATGGGAAGGAGGTCTTGTAAGAGAAGGAGAAGACATGCACACTCCATGCATGGGGAGGAGGTCTTGTAAGAAGGAGAAGGCATGCACACTCCACGCATGGGGAGGAGGTCTTGTAACAGAAGGAGAGGGCATGCACACTCTGTGCATGGGGAGGAGGTCTTGTAAGAGAAGAAAAAGGCATGCACACTCTGTGCATGGGGAGGACGTCTTGTAAGAGAAGGGACAATAACTAGGCTACGTTGTCACCCAGCCCTGAAGAAGGATGTCGATTGGGCTACCTATTCACCTAGGACTTGAGAAGGATGTCGACTGGGCTACCTGTTCACTCAAAACTGGAGAAGGATGTCGACTGGGCTACCTGTTCACCCAGGACTGAAGAAGGACGTCGCCTGGGCTACTTATTCACGCAGGACTGAAGAAGGATGTTTGTTAGGCTACCTGTTCACCCAGGACTGGAAAAGGATGTCGACTGGGCTACTTATTCACCCAGGACTGAAGAAGAACGTCGACTGGGCTACCTATTTACCTAGGGCTGAAGAAGGACATCGACTGGGCTAGTTCACCTAGGACTGGAGAAGGATGTCGACTAGACTTCCTGTTCACCCAGGACTGAAGAAGGATGTGAACTGGGTTACCTATTCACCCAAGACTGAAAAAGGATGCCGACTGGGCTACCTATTCACCCAAGACTAAAGAGGGACGTCAATTAGGCTACCTGTTCACTCAGGACTGAAGAGGGGCGTCGACTGGGCTACCAATTCACCCAGAACTAAAGAAGGACGTCGGTTGGGCTACCTATTCACCTAAGACTGAAGAATAAATGTCCAGGGATGATTTTAACATCTACATCCTATTGGACGTCTTGACAATGAAGGGAGTATTGACTAAGGTCATCTGTTTATTGGTCCAAGCATCCTTTGCGGGTTTTCACTTAGATTGGGGAAGCAATGCCGTAGAGACGGTTTTCGCCAACTTCTTTTTATTTGGGGCTCTTTTACCCATGACCTTTCGGCCATGTCCCTCCTTTTTGTCCATTTTTACTCATGATGCCCTTTCCGGTTTTCACCGTGCCTGGTTTTTATTCACGGAACTCTTTTACTCATGTTTTTGTGACCATGCTTATCCGTCGTTTTTACTCATAGCGTTCCCTTCTTTAAATATACACCATGCCCATTTTTTTTTTTTTTTTTTTTTTGTTTTTGTGAGGGCGAGTTTATGGTCATGCCTCCTTGACCCGTGCAAAACAGTTTAATGTCATGCGGCCTGGACGTGGGCTGTGGTTTTAAGGGCATATAGTTGGACTGCAATGGTGATGGATGGCAGTCTATGAAGGCTATGGAATGAGTATGGTGGTGGTTTGGCTCTCTTGGGGAGATGGCTCGAGGCTACCCATGAGATATGAGTGATGTATGAAAGGTAAGTGGACATTGGTGACCCACTAACTTACAATGAGTATAGATGATAAGATGGTTCACCATTTTATGAGCATGGGTGAGGCATACTGGGGAATGATGTAGGGTGATAAACTCATAGGGAGGTAATGAAGGTGATGGGCGCACACTAACAGATGATGGGCGCACACTAAAGGCATGTGTTCGTATGTGGGGGCAAGTTTATGGTCATGCCGCCTTGAGCTGGGCAAAGCAGTTTAACGTCATGTGCCCAGGACGTGTACTATGGTTTAAGGTCATATAGTGGGACCATGGATATGCAGTTTTAAAGTCACACAACTAGGACTATGCAGTTTAAGGTTGTGCAACTTGACCTTCGCTACACTTTAAAGTCATATAGTTTGGACCATGGTGTTGTGTTGTTTAATGTCGTGTGATCGGGACGTAGACTACGGTTTAATGTCATATAGTTTGGACCATGCAGTTTAAGGTCGTGCAACTAAACCTCCGCTATAGTTTAAGGTCATATAGTTTAGACCATAGTAATGCAGTTTAACGTCGTGTGACCTAGACGTAGACTATGGTTTAAGGTCATATAGTTTGGACCATGTAGTTTAAGGTCATGCAACTAGACCTCCGCTATAGTTTAAGGTCATATAGTTCGGACTATAGTTATGCAGTCTAAAGTCATACAATTGGGACCATGCAGTTTAAGGTCGTGCAACTTGACGTCCGCTACAGTTTAAGGTCGTATAGTTTGGACCATGGTGTTGTGCATTTTAACGTCATGCGATCGAGATATAGACTGTGGTTTAAGATCATATAGTTTGGACCATGTAGTTTAAGGTCGTGCAACTAGACCTCTACTACATTTTAAGGTCATATATTCAGATCGTGGAGTTTAGGGTCGTGTGTCTAGACCAGGGTTGTGCAGTTTAGGGTCATGCAGCATGGACCGTGGTGTGGGTCGCCATGTAAGCGGAGCTCCATTGGGAATAGGCCTGTAGATGGTAATCTGACTCCCTAGGGATAACATGGGTAAGACCATTCACAAACTAAGGGCTAGGTTTAAATGGTGACCTGATGAAGGATGACCAACAAAAGTGGACTTTGCTGTGGTGTTTAAGGGGGTAAGACACTCTCTAGCTCTCTAGGGTGAAAGATGAGTCTTTATGGCCGGTAACCCTACTCCTTGGGGATGATGGGCCGTAGTATGGGTGTGACTCCTAGTGGGGAAGGACGGACAGCTCATAACTCCATTGAGGAGGTCACAATTTAGGTGCAATGGCCCGGATGCAAGTCTATTAGGGATAGTGGTAGGGCATATACTGCTTGAAATACGGTCGGCGCCACATGTAGTGTTGATGGTTTGTTGTGATTTTTCAACGAGCGCTGAGTTCTCACAACACAAGTGGCGCTAAGTTCTCACAATGCAACTGACACTGAGTTCTCACAACACAACTGATGCTGAGTTATAACACAATCGACACTGCTCAGTTGGCATTGTGAATGACCCATGATATCATCTAAAGTCAACTGGCGCTGAGTTAACCGATGCTAGGGTCGTTTCAGAGACACACCCAACACTATGTCAACCGGTGCTAAGGTTGTATTTGAAAACACACTTGGCGTTAAGACAACTGGTGCTAATTTGTATTTGAAAACACTCGCAGCGCTAAGTCAACTGGCGCTAGGTTGTATTTGAAAACACACCTAGCACTATGTCAACTGGTGCTAGGTTTGTTTAGAAATTTACCTGGCATTGCATCAACTGACGCTGGGGATGGATTGATGAGAGTTCCTCGGGCCTCGTGTCGAAGCCCGACCCGACGCGTTATCGCTTGCCTTCCCTTGGATGCAACTGGTATTTCGAGTTTGTCAAGGGATTTTTAGGGCAGTGTAGTCTATATAAGGGGATAAAACCCCGTTTTTCCCTTATTTTTCACCAAGGGTAAAAACTTAAGCTAGTTTTCTTTAGCCGTGAGGAGAGAGTGCTCGGTTGAAGTTTTAGATCAGTGGGACTTCAGCAACTGTCAGGGCAGGTTCTTTGGCAGGCAGCAGGATTCTAGCAAGGGTTTTACTGAGAAGACCTTCGGAGTGCATACTTTGCCCAGAATTTGGCAAAATTGCAGAGAGAGTTATAGGGAAGGAGAGTTTTCCAGGAAGCAGAGGAGGCTTTGGCTATCGTTTTTCTCTCGGGAAGATGGGGGAAAACACAACAATGAGTATTTTTGCACGTCTTGAGCGCATTCCGGGGGCTTTTAAGGGGTTTCCCGACTGTTGTGGAAGTTTTTCGATACTTTCATGGTGTCGCAGAGTTTTCCAGACAAGGTTCTGGGGATGTTCAGATCAAAACGATAGGCGGGAAAGTTATTTGTGAGTTTTCGGCCCTGTGGGAGCAATTCCTGCAGAAGACAAAAGGTCACCGAAGGTGGGCCACACGGCTACAGGAGGTGAAACGTCGTGGGGAAGGCGTATGGCCACTGAAGGTTAACTGTCGCAAGGAAGGCGTACAGTTGCTGGACATGAATCGTCGCGAGGAAGGTGTACAGTTGCTGGAGGTGAACCGTCATCTTTAGAAATCCTATGACCATTTAAGGAGGTGTGAAAACGAGGAATCTCGGGAGACGAGCAGTCACTACAGGGTAGGTGTTAACAGAAGTCCAACTAGTGTTAAGGTAACCAGCGCTAATGATTTGGACTGTTGATACAACAGGCATCGACCCTCAAGAAAAACAGCCAATGCTAAGGGTTAGGAGCACAACTGACACTGGCCTTTAGAGAACTCAACCAGCGATGGCTACAGTGGGTGCTCGTCAGCACATGTGGCTTATCAAGAAGCGAAGAAAGATGTTCGCATGTGTCAGTAAGTCACGTGCGGGGTTCGCGACCCTCGGCAATGAGCTACGTACGGCGATGTCCATGGGCCGGTAAAAAGTGACGAAGGATGAGGCGTCGCTTGGGGTATCTGTTGGAAGCCAAATCCTCCAGGACAACAATGAGGTCCACATTGTTCTGTGGAAGGGCACCCACCGTGAACAGAGTGTGCTTCTCATCATAGGCTAGGTCTTTTCTAAGGCAGCCCATGTTATATGTTTGATATACACGTCGAATGGATCCTACGTCCTATGTTTGACATACACATCAGATGAGGTATCTGGCTTGTATGTTTGACATACACGTCGGATGAACTGAGGCTAACTTCTTCGAGTGGCTTTGCTTTGTCTTCTGGCCTGTAACCATCTTCTTACTCATCAGATGAAGTAAAGCTAACTCTCCAAGTGGTTTCGTTTCTTCTTCATGAGAAGGTCCTTCCTTTTGTGGGTTTGCTTCTTCCTCATGGGACAGGCATTTGTTAGGCCTGTAACCATCCTCTTACTCTCAGATGCGAGAGAAAAAGCACAAGTTTTGGTTTGTAATCGTCCTCTTATCCTCAGACGCAAGAAACTTGTAACCTCCTTAGTAATGGGTTCTTGTAACTTGTAACTCATTTTTACTGCAATATAAAAGAAAAACGTTAGCATTTTTTTTGGACTATCTTGCTTGTTTTCGCGTTGAGTCCGTACGCATCACAGATAGTACGTCTTTAGGTATCGCCCGTTGATAAGGGGCATTGCCTCTTCTACACCAGGATGTGTTAGTATGTAGGCCCCGTTGGGCGAGACCTTTTTTACTATAAAGGGACCTTCCCACTTAGGCTCAAACTTTCCTTTATGCCATCCATGCATAACAATATGCCTCTTGACTACTAAGACTAAATAACCACTGGTAAATGAGCGGATCTTGACCAATTTTTCAAAAGCCCTCTTCATTCTCCCTTGGTTGAGTTCAAGGTTCTGCTGAGCCTCTAACCTTTTTCCATTGAGTGCATCTAGTTCTTGATACCGGAGCTTGACTTTCTCATCTTCAGTTATTCCCTGGTGAATAGCTACTCGCAATGAAGGGATTTGTATTTCGAGAGGTAAAACTGCTTCACCCCCATAAACCAAAGAATAAGGAGTGGAATCAGTAGTATTTTGTATAGTAGTGCGATGAGCCCACAGTGCTTCGGGAAGCCTCTCATGTCAGTTCTTCTTTTTTTTTATACTAACTTTCTTAGAGCATTGCATGGAGTCTTATTGAAAGCCTCAGCTAATCCATTCACCCGAGGGTGGTACATAGTCGAGTACCTCCATTCGAAACCGAACTGATTAACTAGGCGATCTATGTGATGCTTCTAAATTGAGGGCCATTGTCAGATATGAACCGGTTAGGCACTCCGAAGCGGTATATGATATTATGTCCAACAAAGTAGGCCACCGTTGTCCCAAGAACTTGCTTAATGGGGACCGCTTTAGCCCACTTAGAGAAATAATTTGTTGCAGCTAGGATGAGAACATGGCCCATTGCGGAAGGGGGGTAAATGGGCCCTACGATATCCATACCTCATTGTGAGAAGGGCCATGATGCAACCGTAGGGTGTAAGGGCTCTAGAGGCTGGTGATCCGGGCTGGAGTGTATTTGTCATACCTAGCACTTGTGGGCATAGCTTAAGGAATCAGTGATCATAGAAGGTCAATAGTATGCCAACATGCGTATTCGTTCATAGAGCTTAGGACCGGACTGGTGCAGCCCACAAATGCCTGAGTGGACTTCTTCTAACACCATATTTGCCTCTTGGATGTCGACACATCTCAGAAGAATGCCGTTGAATGACCGTCTAAAGAGAATATCATCTTTGTGGAGGGTATACTTGGTAGACATTCGACGTATAATGTTACGTTCGGCACGATCATTCGAGAGCCTGCCATGTTTTAGGAAACTAGAAATGGGGTCTCTCCAATCTTCGACCGGCTCAATTTCTGCACATATTGGGTCAAAGAATTGTGGTTCTTGATTTCGACCCTTAGCTCCTCAACTTTGTGCTATTTCTTGTTTGGTCTTGATTACTTCTTTAGCTGATATAAGTGCTCCAAATGGATAAGGAGGACACTCGGGGAAGATATTTCTCTCGTCATCCGCATCGACTTCAGTTCTTAGCATGATGTGTCCCGTTCCCCCACCTAAACAAGTGTGGGTTCTGATGACAATAACTGAATTGTAATGTTGAGTTTCGCAAGTGCATCAGCCGGCGACTTTAGCCTCCTGAGGATGTGACTCAAGGATACGTCTTCGAATTGGACCATATACGATTTTGTGGTATTGTGATAAGACTTGAGGGTGTCTTGTCTTACATCATAAATCCCTTTGAGTAGTCAAATAACCAACTCAGAGTGTCCATAGATCTTGAGCTGCTCCAAGTCGAGATCGCAAGCTATCTCGAGTCCGATTATAAGGGCCTGATATTCTGCTTCATTATGAGAATCAACTTGAGCGAGAGAGAAAGAAAGTGGCAGTATTCCTCTTGTAGGAGTCAATAATACGACTCCAGCACCTCCTCGTTCGGATTGGAAGGCTCCGTCGAAGTATAATTCCCACACAAGAGCAAGGTCGACACATAATACTTCTTCATCAGGGAGGTCGCTCGATAGAGGAGATTCAGTGGGCACGAGGTGTGCTGCTAGAAAGTCAGCCAAGGCCTAGCCCTTGATGGCCTTTTGTGGGACATATGTGACGTCAAACTCCTTCAGCAATAATGCCCACTTGGCAAGGCGTCCTGACAAATATGGGTGTGTCATGAGAAATTTTATAGGATCAGCTTTTGATTTAAGTTTCATTTCATGACCAAGCAAGTAATGGCGGAGTTTTTTTACTGTGAAGATTAGAGCTAGACACATTTTCTCAATAGGGGGATAGTTTCTCTCGGCTCCTTGCATCCTTCGGCTGAGGTAGTATAACACAGTCTCTTTTCCCTCTTCATTGTTTTGTGCCAACAATGCTCCGAGTGACTCGTCTAGAACAGTCATGTACAAATGAGCGCTGGAGAGTTAAGCAAATAATGCTTGATGTCATCAAGGGCTGCCTGACATGCTTCATCCCAGATGAATGGGGTATCTTTCTTTAGCATATGTGCAAAGGGTTTACAACGATCTGAGAGGTTTGAGATGAACCTGCAAATGAATGCCAGTTGCCCTTGAAGAGAGCGCAGTTCTCGAAGTGTTGTGGGTGATGGCATTTTTTTGAGATCCTTGATCTTAACTGACTCAACTTCAAGCCCTCGATGTCTGACGATGAACCCAAAGAATTTTTTGGAGCGCACTCTGAAAGAGCATTTTAGCGGGTTCATTTTAAGTTGATGAAGACGTAGTCGCTCAAATACTTTTTCAAGGTCCTTCATGTGAGCATCCTTCTCTTCAGATTTTACCACCAACTCATCTACATAACACTCCACCTCTTTGTGTATCATATCTTTGAAAATGGTCGTCATTGCTCTCTGATATGTTGCCCCAGCATTCTTTAATCCAAACGGCATCATTGTGTAACAGAACCCCTTTTGGAGTTAAGAATGCGGTGGGCTCTTCATATTCGAGCGCCATCCTTATTTGATTATATCCGAAGTATTCATCCATGAAGGAGAAGATCTGGCAGTGAGCTGTAGAGTCGATGAGCATCTCGATGAATGGAAACAGAAAGTCATCTTTAGGACAAGCAGTGTTCAAATCATGAAAGTCAATACACACTGTCATTTGACCATTCTTTTTCTTGACCAGAACGACATTTTCTAGCCATTTCAAGTATTTGACTTCCCGGATGAAACCTGCATGTCTGAGCTTGGTTATCTCGGTGTGTATCTGCATCTCGAGGTCAGGCTTGAACCTTCTCAACTTCTGTTTAACTGGTTTGATAGTTGGATCGATGTCAAGATGGTGAACTACTACTTGAGGGTCTAACGCAGGCATCTCATGATAGTGTCAAGCAAAGATGTCTCGGTTTGCTTTCAAGAAGGTGGTGAAATCTTCTTTTTCTCCAAGAGACATATTCTCTTAAATGAAAGTGGGTCTGGGATCCGCTTCATCTTCAAGATTTATTTCCTCAAGTTCATCAACTGTGGCTTGACCACCTTCTTCCCATTCTTCTGGAGCCTCTTGAAGTTCTTCATCGTCGTTCTCAGAGATTTGTTGATCAACCTCAAGTGCAGAGGCCCATAATCCTAACATTTCTACCTCTGATAGAGGTCTAGAGTGGGTCATATTTCTGCACCTCCCTAGAATCGAGTGATGAAAAGGTCAACCTCCAACGTGGTGGACACGTCAGGTTGGAGAGGCTTGTCTTGAACATTAGAGGGGAATTGAGGTTCAGTGATGTTTATGTGAAGAGTGTATTCATATGAACCATACGGTATTTGTACGGATGCTTGAAGTGTTTGCTCCAAGCCAGCTAGTTCTTCACAAACTTATATCATGTGGAATACCTCCTGAGAATAGAAGCATTGTCGTCTTGATTCTCTCAATCTCTGCTCGAAGTCAGGCTCAAGGGGCCACTAGGGCTTCTTTGGCTTTGACTTCTTGCACTTCTTTGATGAACGTGGCTCTGCCTTGGCTTCAGCTGTCAGGGCATCAGCAACTGTTAAGAATCCTGTTGCCTATGCCAAGGTGTTCTTCAATCGCTTCCGCTACGTCCCGCTTATATTGATTCCTTAGAATTCTCGATCAAGAGCCTTGAAGTCTGGGCACATCAAGGTCGTATCTGTAGAAGACATAAGAGAATGAGAGCAGGAAAAGAAGGAAAAAGGATCGTGTCGGGGATGAAGTCCAGCAAAGTTGGCAATGGAGGAAGGGGCCTGAAAAATTCTGCTCAACTGTGGGTTGAGAGGTCTTATTTCTTCGTCGGGCAGCCCTTGGTGCCCATCTCTTTCTGGTTTTCTGACGTAATGTGTGATTCGTCTCAATGGGCTAGTGAACAGCCTTAGCTTGATGAACTGCTTCTCGCTTCAAAGACTTGAGTCTGCTTTGGCCATGGTAGATCATCCATGGCTGAGAAGTTGAGGGTTCCGCAGGGTCTGAGTCATTGATGGGAAGGTCCCGCCTTGTGAGATCTTCTTGCCCCGATGCGGGAATCATTTGAGGATCACTTACGGGAAGATTGTAGAATTCTTGATACTCCCGCATCTTCTTTGCGAATTTGTCAAGGAAAGTTGTGTATTTTGACAAGTAATGACCTCTTATCTGATGATATGGACACCAACAATCTTCAGTCCCCTTAATAAGGAAAAAGTGTTGCCTTGCCTGCTTTGGTGTGATTATGCCTTCCTGAAACATTAAAATGAAAAAGGTGTAGAGAATTCTAGGCACTTCATCCTCCTCTTGGATGGTTACAACATGGGAGGCCGCAGCTGCCCCGAAGGCCTTCTTTAGGTCTTCGAGATTTATCTGACCCTTCTGAATCAGGGCCTCGATGATGTCCTTCAGCGTGTAGCAGTCATCCGTAGGATGATTAATCCTCCAATGGTAAGCACAATAATTCACCTGATCGTCGAGGGCAGATTGCTTGAAGAACTTGATTTCTAGAAGCTGGATCATATTCTGCTCCAATAATAACTGGAACAACGCATCTACCCCTTCCTTCTCGAAGGGGTAATTAAAATAAACTGAGGTGCTTTTTTGTAAGAAAAATAAATTTAGGTTCTCCTTCGTAACTAAAACAAACTGAGGTACTTTTTGGTGACCTAGAAAAAAAAATGAGGTAATGAAAAATAGTTTGAGGTATTTCTTGTTAAGAAAAAACAAAATGAGGCAGACAAAAGTAATTTGATGCATTTTTTGTAAAAAAAATAAATAAATGTGCATTTTGGTAATAAAAAATAAAATTACGTAAGGAAAATAATGTGAGGTATTTTTTGGTAAAAAATAAATTGAGCTGCTTTTTGTAATTAACAATAAATTGAGGTATTTTTCGTTTGAAAAATAAATTGAGGTACTTTTTCGTGATAAAAAATAAAATGAGGTATAGAAAAATAATTTGTGATATTTTTCCAAAAAAAAAAAGGCGACGTTTTTTTTGAAAATAAAGAAAAAATTAGGTAAAAAAAAATAATTCGAGGTATTTTTCATTAAAGAAATAATTTGAGGGACTATTTACAAATTAGAATAAACTGAGGTATTTTTCGCTGAAGAAATAATTTGAGATACTCTTTGCAAATTAGAATAATCTGAGGTAATGTTTGGTTTGAAAAATAAATTGAGGAATTATTTGAAAATAAAGAATATAATGAGGCAAAAGAAATAATTTGAGGTACTTTTGGGAAATAAAAAGTAATATCAGGTAGAGAAAAATATAATGAGGTATTTTTTCTTGTAAACGAATAAATTCAGTTTAAAAAAGTAATTTGAGGTATTTTCGGTAATTAAAATAAACTGAGGTGATTTTTAGAAAGAAAATTAAATTGAGGTACTCTTTGGTAACTAAAATAAACTGAGGTACTTTTTGGTGACTGAAAAAAAACAATGAGGTAAAGAAAAATAGTTTGAGATATTTTTTGGTGAGAAAAAATAAAGTGAGGGAAAGAAAAATAATTTGATGTATTTTTTGTAAAAAAAAGAAATCGAGGTGCATTTTGGTAATAACAAATAAAATTACCTAAGGAAAAATAATGTGAGGCATTTTTTTGTAAAAAATAAATTGAGCTGCTCTTTGGCAATTAACAATAAACTGAGGTATTTTTTGTTTGAAAAAAAATTGAGGTACTTTTTTGTGGTAAAAAAAAAACAGAGGTCTAGAAAAATAATTTGTTGTATTTTGCCGTAAAAAAATAATTTGAGGTTTTTTTCAAAAAAAAAAAAAATTAGGTAAAGAAAAATAATTCGGGAGGTATTTTTTGCTAAAGAAATAATATGAGGTACTCTTTGCAAATTAGAATAAACTAAGGTATTTTTCGTTAAAGAAATAATTTGAGGTACTCTTTGGAAATTAGAATAAACTGAGGTATTTTTCGTTTGAAAAATAAATTGAGGAATTCTTTGGAAATAAAGAATAAAATGAAGCAAAAGAAATAATTTGAGGTACTTTTGGGAAATAAAAAATAAATTTAGGTAAAAAAAAAAAAAATGAGGCATTTTTGATAAAAATAAATAAATGGAGGAACTTTTTGCTAATAAAAAATAAAACTACTTAAAGGGAACTAACTTTAAGTAAAGTTTTTTGTTAAAAGACTAAATAGAGGTACTTTTTGGTAATAAAAAATAAAATAACGTAAAGAAAAATAATTTTAGGATTTTTTATAAAAATAAATAAATTGAGGTACCCTTTGGTAATTAAAAAAAAAAAAACTCAAGTACTTTTTACATAAAAATAAAAATGGGTACTTTTGGGTAATAAAAAAATAAGATGATGCAAAGGAAAACAGTTTGAGGCATTATTTTTGAAAAAGAAAATAAAAATGAGGCAACGAAAAATAAAAATAATTTGATGTATTTGTTTTGGAAAAAAAAAGTTGGTGTGCTTTTTTTTATAACAAAAAGTAAAATGAGGTAAGAAAAATAATTTGCGGCATTTTTTGATACAAAATAAATTGAGATACTTTTTGGTAACCAAAAATAAACTGAGGTATTTTTCGTTTGAAAAATAGATTGAGGTACTTTTTTGCAATAAAACATAAAATGAGGCAAAGAAAAATAATAGGTGTTCTTAATTGGTAAAAAATATGTAGAGGTTATTTATAGAAATAAAAAATAAAAATGAGGTAATGAAAAAAATTTGAGGTGCTTTTTGCTAAAATAAATAAATTGAGGTACATTTGGCAAATCAAAATAAACTGATGTATTTTTTGTTTACAAATAAATTGATGAATTATTTGGTAATAAAGAATAAAATGAGACAAAGAAAAATAATTTGAGGAATGTTTTGGTAAAAAAAAAAGAAAATTGAGGAGACTTTGGGAAAAAAAAAATAACATCAGATAAAAAATAATATAATGAGGCATTTCTTCTTGCAAAAAAATAAATTCAGTAGCTTTTTGGTAATTAAAATAAACTGAGGTTTTTTGTTTTGTAAACAAATCGGTTGAGGTATTTTCGGTACTAAGAAATAAAATATGGTAAAAGAAAACTTGTTTTGATGTATTTTTTGTTAAAAAATAAAGTGAGGAACCTTTTGGTAATAATAATTAAAATGGGACAGAGAAAAATAATTTGAGGTATTTTCTTGGTCAAACAATAAATTGATGTAAGTTTCAGAAATTAAAATAAGCTGAGATATTTTTCGCTTTAAAAATAAAATGAGCTACTTTTCTGTAAAAATAACAATTAAATATGCTAAAGAAAAGTAATTTGAGGTATTTTTTTGGTTAACAAAATAATTTCATGTACTCTTTGGTAATTAAAATAAACTGAGGTGTTTTTGAGTAAGAAAAATATATTTAGGTACTCTTTGGTAACTAAAATAAACTGAGGTACTTTTTGGTGACCGAAAAAAGAAAACGAGGTAATGAAAAATAGTTTGAGATATTTTTTTTTAAGATCAAATAAAATGAGGCAAACAAAAGTAATTTGATGCATTTTTTGTTAAAAAAATAAATCAATGTGCATTTTGGTAATAAAAAATAAAATTACGTGAGAAAAATAATGTGAGGTATTTTTTGGTAAAAAATAAATTGAGCTTCTTTTTGTAATTAACAATAAATTGATGTATTTTTCATTTAAAAAATAAATTGAGGTACTTTTTTGTGATAAAAATAAAATGAGGTATAGAAAAATAATTTGTGGTATTTTTCCTTAAAAAAAATTACTCGAGGTTATTTTCGAAAATGAAGAAAAAATTAGGTAAAAAAAAATAATTCGAGGTATTTTTTGTTAAAGAAATAATTTGAGGTACTGTTTGAAAATTAAAATAAACTAAGGTATTTTTTGCTAAAGAAATAATTTGAGGTACACTTTGCAAATTAGAATAAAC
Source organism: Amborella trichopoda (assembly GCF_054954075.1). Lineage (NCBI taxonomy): Eukaryota > Viridiplantae > Streptophyta > Magnoliopsida > Amborellales > Amborellaceae > Amborella > Amborella trichopoda. The sequence goes on along the minus strand of NC_142347.1, from coordinate 24,599,966 downwards.
TGAGTTATTTTTCATTTCAGAAATAAATTGAGGAATTATTTGAAAATAAAGAACACAATGAGGCAAAAGAAATAATTTGAGGTACTTTTGGGAAATAAAAAGTAATATAAGGTAAAGAAAAATATAATGAGGTATTTTTTCTTGTAAAAAAAAAAATTCAGTTTAAAAAACTAATTTGAGGTCCTTTTCGGCAATTAAAATAAACTGAGGGGTTTTTTAGTAACATAATAAATTGAGGTACTCTTTGGTCATTAAAATAAACTGAGGTACTTTTTGGTAACTGAAAAAAAAAACAGAGGTAAAGAAAAATAGTTTGAGATATTTTTTGGCAAGAAAAAATAAAATGAGGCAAAGAAAAAAAGTTTGATGTATTTTTTGTAAAAAAAAAAAAATCAAGGTGCATTTTGGTAATAACAAATAAAATTACCTAACGAAAAATAATGTGAGGTATTTTTTGGTAAAACATAAATTGAGCTGCTCTTTGGCAATTAACAATAAACTGAGGTATTTTTCGTTTGAAAAATAAATTGAGGTAATTTTTTGTGGTAAAAAAAAAAAGAGGTATAGAAAAATAATTTGTTGTATTTTGCTGTAAAAAAATAATTTGAGGTTTTTTTTTAAAATAAAAAAAAAATAGGTAAAGAAAAATAATTCGAGGTATTTTTGCTAAAGAAATAATTTGAGGTACTCTTTGCAAATTAGAATAACTTGAGGTATTTTTCGTTAAAGAAATAATTTGAGGTATTTTTCGTTTGAAAAATAAATTGAGTTATTTGGAAATAAAGAATAAAATGAAGCAAAAGAAATAATTTGCGGTACTTTCGGGAAATAAAAAATAAATTCAGGTAAAGAAAAATATAATAACATATTTTTTATAAGAAAAATAAATCGAGAAAATGTTTTTTGTTAAAGAAAAACTAACTTTACGTAATGTTTTTTGTTAAAAGACTAAATAGAGGTACTTTTTGGTAATAAAAAACCAATTAACGTAAAGAAAAATAATTTGAGGATTTTTATTAAAAATAAATAAATTGCGTTGTCCTTTGGTAATTAAAAAAAAAAAAACTCAAGTACTTTTTACATAAAAAATAAAAAGGGCTATTTTTGGGTAATAAAAAAATAAGATGATGCAAGGACAAATGTTCGAGGCATTTTTTTTGCGAAAGTAAATAAAAATGAGGTAAAGAAAAATAAAAATAATTAGATGTATTTGTTGTGGAAAAACAAAATTGGTGTGCTCTTTTTTTTAATAAAAAGTAAAATGAGGTAAGAAAAAATAATTTGCGCCACTTTTTGGTAGTAAATAAATTGAGATACTTTTTGGTAACCAAAAATAAACTGAGGTATTTTTCATTTGAATAATAGATTGAGGTACTTTTTTGCAATAAAACATAAAATGAGGCAAAAAAAAAATAATTGGTGCTTTTAATTGGTAAAAAATATGTTGAGGTTATTTATAGAAATAAAAAATAAAAATGAGGTAAAGAAAAAAAATTAGAGGTGCTTTTTGCTAAAATAAATAAGTTGAGGTACGTTTGGCAAATCAAAATAAACTGAGGTATTTTTCGTTTACAAATAAATTAATGAATTATTTGGTAATAAAGAATAAAATGAGATAAAGAAAAATAATTTGAGGTATTTTTTAGTAAAAAATAAAGAAAATGGAGGAGACTTTGGGAAATAAAAAATAACATCAGGTAAAGAAAAATATAATGAGGCATTTTTTCTTGTAAGAAAATAAATTCAGTAACTTTTTGGTAATCAAAATAAACTGAGGTTTTTTGTTTTGTAAACAAATCGGTTGAGGTATTTTCGGTAATAAGAAATAAAATATGGTAAAACAAAATTTGTTTTGATGTATTTTTTGTTAAAAAACAAAATGAGGAACCTTTTGGTAATAATAAATAAAATGGGGCAAAGAAAAATAATTTGAGGTATTTTCTTGGTCAAACGAAAAATTGAGGTAAATTTTGAAAATTAAAATAAGTTGAGATATTTTTCGTTTTTAAATCAAAATGAGCTACTTTTTGGTAAAAATAACAATTAAATATGCTAAAGAGATGTAATTTGAAGTATTCTTCGGTAATTAAAATAAACTGAGAATTTTTTTAGTAAGAAAAATAAATTTAGATACTCTTTGGTAACTAAAATAAACTGAGGTACTATTTGGTGACCGGAAAAACAAAAGGAGGTAATGAAAAATAGTTTCTGATATTTTTTGTTAAGAAAAAGTAAAATGAGGCAAACAAAAGTAATTTGATGCATTTTTTGTAAAAAAAATAAATCAATGTGCATTTTGGAAATAAAAAATAAAATTACGTAAGGAAAATAATGTGAGGTATTTTTTGGTAAAAAATAAATTGAGCTGCTTTTTGTAATTAACAGTAAACTGAGGTATTTTTTGTTTGAAAAATAAATTGAAGTACTTTGTGATAAAAAATTAAATGAGGCATAGAAAAATAATTTGTGGTATTTTTTCGTAAAAAAAACAAGTCGAGGTTATTTTTTAAAATAAAGAAAAAATTAGTTAAAGAAAAATAATTCGAGGTATTTTTCGTTTAAGAAATAATTTGAGGTACTCTTTGCAAATTAGAATAAACTGAGGTATTTTTCCCTGAAGAAATAATTTGAGGTACTCTTTGCAAAGTAGAATAAATTGAGGTATTTTTCAAAAATTGAGGAATTATTTGGAAATAAAGATTAAAATGAGACACAAGAAATAATTTGAGGTACTTTTGGGAAATAAAAAGTATTATAAGATAGAGAAAAATATAATGAGGTATTTTTTCTTGTAAAAAAAGTAAATTCAGTTTAAAAAAATACTTTGAGAAACTTTTGGGAAATAAAAAATAACAGCTGGTAAAAAAATATATAATGAGGTATTTTTTCTAGTAAAGAAATAAATTCAATTTAAAAAATTAATTTGAGGTCCTTTTCGGTAATTAAAATAAACTGAGGTGTTTTTTAGTAAGTAAAATAAATTGAGGTACTCTTTGGTAACTAAAATAAATTGAGGTACTTTTTGTTGACCGAAAAAAAAAATGAGGTATAGAAAAATGGTTTGAGATATTTTTTTGTAAGAAAAAATAAAATGAGGCAAAGAAAAATAATTAGATGTCAAAGAAATACCTCAAATTACTTTTCTTTACCTCATTTTATGTTTTACTGAAAAAAAGTACCTCAATCTCTTATTCAAACGAAAAATAAGTTTTTTTTTTATCAAAAAATGCCGCAAATTATTTTTTCTTACCTCATTTTATTTTTTATTACGAAAAGTGCACACCAATTTATTTTTTTAACAACAAATACATCAAATTATTTTTATTTTTCTTTACCTCATTTTATTATCTGTTTTAAAAAAAATACCTTGCTTTATTTTTTAACCAAAAAGTGCCTCAAATTATTTTCATTTACCTCATCTTCTTTTTTATTACCTAAAAATAGCCCATTTTATTTTTATAAAAGAAATACCTGAGTTTTTTTTTTTTAATTACCAAAGGGTTCATCAATCTATTCTTTTGGAAAAAATACCTCATTATATTTTTCTTTGCGTGATGTTATTTTCTATTTACCAAAAAATACCTCAATTTATTTTTCTTTATCTCATTATATTTTTTATTATCAAATAACTCCTCAATGTATTTATAGACAAATAATACCTCAGTTTATTCTGGCTTGCCAAACGTACCTCAATTTATTTATTTTAGGAAAAAACACCTCAAATTATATTTCTTTACCTCATTCTTATTTTTTATTTCAATAAATAACCTCAACTTATTTCTTACCAAATAATAGCTCAAATGTTTTTTCTCTACCTCATTTTATGTTTTATTGGAAAAATGTACCTTAATCTATTACTCAAACGAAAAATACCTCGGTTTATAATTTGTTACAAAAAAGTGTCTGAATTTATTTTTTACCAAAAAATACCGTAAATTATTTTTTCTTGCCTCATTTTATTTTTTTTTTACAAAAAAGAACACACCAATTTATTTTTGTCACAACAAATACATCAAATTATTTTTATTTTTCTTTACCGCATTTTAATTTTTGTTACAAAAAAATTATCCCAACTTATTTTTTAACCAAAAAATGGCTCAAATTATTTTCTTTTACCTCATCTTATTTTTTTACTTCCTAAAAGTAGCCCATTTTACTTTCATATAAAAAATACGTGATTTATTTTTTAATTACCAAAGGAAACCTCAATGTATTTTTTTTTATAAAAAATCTTCAAATTATTTTCTTTACTTGATTTTTTTTTTTTTTTTATACCACAAAGTACCTCTATTTATTATTTTAACAACAAATACCACAAATTAGTTTCCTTTGACTAGTTTTATTTTTTCATAGAAAAAAGTTCCTCGATTTATTTTTTTCATCAAAAATACCTCATTACAATTTTCTTTATCAGATATTATTTTTTATTTTCCAAAACTACCTCAAATTATTTTTTTTGCTTCATTTTTTCCTTTATTTACAAATAATTCCACAATTTATTTTTCAAACGTAAAAAACCTCAAGTTATTATAATTTGCAAAGAGTACCTCAATGTATTTATTTAGTGAATACCTCGAATTATTTTTCTCTACCTCATTTTTTTTTTTAATTACAAAAAAGTACCTCAATTTATTTTTCAAACAATAAATTGTTTGAACTAGTTTATTGTTAATTACCAAAATGTTGCTCAATATATTTTTTTACCAAAAAATAACTCACATTATTTTTCCTTACGTCATTTTATTTTTTATTACCATCAAAGTATTTTTCTTTGCTATATTTTATTTTTTCTTACAAAAACATATCTCAAACTATTTTTAGTTACCACATTTTTTTTTTTTTTGGGGTCACCAAAAAGTACCTCAATTTATTTTAATTACCAAAGAGTACCTCAATTTATTTTTTTACTGAAAAACACCTCAGTTTATTTTAATTACCGGAGAGGACCTCAAATTATTTTTTTAACGTAAGAAATACCTCAAATAACTGTTCTTTACCATATTTAATTATTATTTTTACCGAAAAGTAGCACAATTCATTTTTAAAACGAAAAATATCTCAGTTTATTTTAATTTCCAAAATTTACCTCAATTAATTCTTTGACCAAGAAAATACCTCAAATTATTTTTCCTTACCCCATTTAATGTTTTATTATAAAAAGGCAACCCAATTATTTTTTAACAAAAAATAAGTCAACATAAATTTTTTTTAACGAAATTTTATTTTTGATTACCAAAAATACTTCAACCGATTTGTTTATGAAACAAAATACCTCACTTTATTTTAATTAATTAAAAGTTACTGAATTTATTTTTTTGCCGCAAAAATACCTCATTATATTTTTTTTTGGATGATGTTATTTTTTATTTCCAAAAATTACCTCAAAATTATTTTTTTTACCAAAAAATATCTAAAATTATTTTTCTTTGTCTCATTTTATTTTTTATTATCAAATAACTCCTCAATGTATTTGTAGACAAATAATACCTCAGTTTATTCTGGTTTGCCAAACGTACCTCAATTTATTTATTTTAGTAAAAAACACCTCAAATTTTATTTCTTTACCTCATTCTTATTTTTTATTTCAATAAATAACCTCAAATAATAGGTCAAATGTTTTTTCTTTACCTCATTATATGTTTTATTGCAAAAAAGTACCTACATCTATTATTCAAACGAAAATTACCTCAGTTTATTTTTTGTTACAAAAAAGTATCTCAATTTATTATTTATCAAAAAATACCGCAAATAATTTGTTCTTACTGCATTTTCTTTTTATTTGTAAAAAAGAACACAGGAATTTATGTTTGTCACAACAAATACATCAAATTATTTTTATTTTTCTTTACCTCATTTTATTTTCTCTCACAAAAAAATTATCCCAATTTATTTTTTAACCAAAAAATGGCTCAAATTATTTTCTTTTACCTCATCTTATCTTTTATTACCTAAAAGTAGCCCATTTTATTTTTATATAAAAAGTATCTGATTTTTTTTTATTTACCAAAGGGTACCTCAATTTATTTTTTGTTACAAAAAAAATACCCCAATTTATTTTTCAACCAAAAAATGCCTCAAATTATTTTCCTTTACCTCATCTTATTTTTTATTATCTAAAAGTAACCCATTTTATTTTTATATAAAAAATACAAGAGTTTTTTTTTTAATTACCAAAGGGTACCTCAATTTATTTTTTTTACAAAAAATCCTCAAATGATTTTTCTTTACCTTATTCTGATTTTTTATTACTACAAAGTACCTCTATTTATTATTTTAACAAAAAATTACTTCAAATTAGTTTCCTTTAACTAGTTTTATTTTTTATTAGCAAAAAGTTCCTTGATTATATTTTTCTTTACCTGATATTATTTTTTATTTACGAAAAGTATCTCAAATTATTTTTTTTTCCTCATTTTATTCTTTATTTTCAAATAATTCCTTAATTTTTTTTTCAAACAAAAAATACCTCAGTTTATTCTAATATTCAAAGAGTACTTCAATTTATTTCTTTAGAGAAAAATACTGTTGGAAGACATTTTTCATCATCACGGGTTCCCGGTCAATAAAGCCTAACAAACAATGAAAATTTCGATAGTCTTCGAATAGCCCTAAATCTGACCAAAATCTTCATAAAGACTCTCAAAAGTCTCTTGCCAAGTTTTGTCATATTCTGACATGTCTAAGGTAGCGCAGACTGAGAAACATTTTATGTAGAATCAACCCCTAATACCCTGAAACGGATCCTATAAGTAGAGTTATATTTTTGGTGCCTTAATTTGCAGTGGGACCACCGCCATTACATCCGACACTGTTGAAAACCCCCAGGGGTCAAATTTCAGCTTGAATGGACATCCCAGAAAGAAGTTATAGGCAAAAGAGCGAATAAGAGGAGCCTAATACTATTCCTGTGCGGCCACCCTGCAACTCAACTCCATTAAAGGGGCAGTCATGATCAGTGACTTTCAAGGCTCATATCTCACCCATCTCAAGTTGGATTGCACTCAAATTTCGTGAGCGTGTTCGTCTCGTCAAGACGAGCGTTTCGATATGTGGCACGCTCCACGACGATGCCCGAACGCGAAGAAAAGCTAGAGAGAAGTTGTTGATCCGTGAAGAAAGTGCAGGAAAATCAGTAGCATCATGCCCCTCTCGAGCAGCCAAATCACACCGTTCGCGAGCCTGATCGACGTGAATTTAACTCCATCTCGTTCGTAAGGTCTAAGGCTATCTCTAGTTCGAACCCCGTACATGATGAACAGTCGAATTCCTCACACGAAGCCGGTGAAGTGATTTAAAATTTTATCGCCAGGATTCCAGATTCTGGCCAAAACTTAAAAGTTGCAAAATCTTCGTCCAGGCATGGAACTGAGCTGCCTTTGTTGCACCGTGATCGTGACGGTATGCTCAATGTGATCCAGCGAAGAAATTACAGAAAAACATCAAGGAACGAGCACACAATTGATCCAAAGTTTCAATATTTATTCAAATTTCAAGTCACATGATTGTGCCCTAAAAACAAGATCCATGGCTTGAAGTTGGTATCAAATTGATCGTCATGCCGAGCCTTATAAGAAAACAACTACCTTTCGTTCAAATGGGCATCAGAACAACCCCAGATCATCCATGAAAAATTATGCAAGTTCTAGGGCAACACATGGACTGTTTCAAAATTCCACACATTGTTAAGAAGGGGCAAATCTGTCATTTTGCACATATTTTCCTATTTCTTGTATTCAGTTAAATCTTAATTTCTAACAATTAGGTTTAATTTTGATCAATCTACTCATGTTTGGGCACAATTCTATATAGACCACATACCATAATTGTACACAAAGGGCTCGAAACCCTTCACCAAAGAGAATTTTTACTTAATAGAATTCCCTTTCCTTCTCATTGTTTGGAGAGAGAGAGAGTAAGGAGAGAGAAACTTTTGGAACGGTACCCCTAGGTACAAAGTAAATCTTCTCTCTTCTTTTCTTTCCTCTTCTTCTTCTTCGTCTGAGCCTCTCTCAGAGGCCATTCACGGCAGTGGCAGTGCCGTGCATGCCTCTTTCTTTTCTTTTATTCCCCTCCTGTGGTTTCACAGGGCGTACATGGCAATGGCAGTGCCATGCGAGAGCTCCTTTTCCCCTTATGTTGGTTCATCTCTATCTCTCAACGAGGCCCATGGGCGGTGCTGCTCACCGCCATCTGCAGATGTATCCTCGACGCCTCAGTGAAGAACACAGATGAAGAAACTTATTGGTGCCCATAGGGGTCTCCCCCTATTGCACACCTATTGTAGACGTCGATGCCTATCGCTGCCCATGAGAGGTCGCGGCAGCACTTATCGCTGTCCACGAGCTTCCTTCATGCACTTGGTGCCTATCGTCGTCTACGAACTTCCTTCGTACGCTAAGTGCCTATGGCCATCCGCGAGCTTCCTTCGCGCGCTCGGTGCCTATCGCCGTTTGTGAGCTTTATTCATGAGCTCAGTGCCTATTTTCATCCGCAAGCCTTATTCGTGCGCTCGGTGCCTATCGCCGTCCGTAAGCTTTCTTCGTGCGCACGGTGCCGATCATCTTATGTAGGCTCTTCTTGCGTCCCATGCCTATCATCATGTGCCTTGGAAAGAATTGTCGTCGTGCGCCTCACGAATGGCTATCCTCGCGCGCTTCATAAGTGGCTATTGCCGCTCGCGTAGGGGTGTGCTACCTTCTCGTGTTGCCCAACGGCGATGCCTAATGCCGCCCATAGTTCACTACTTGCCTTCTAGCCGTGAGTAGTAGTGCCTAGCGCTGTCCAAGGGTCGTGACACTACTACTCGACGATTATGGGTGGTGACACTTAGCATCGTCGGGACCCTATCTCTTCACCGTCTCATGCATTTTCTTCATTCTCTTCTCACTTGATCGAGGGTGGGCTCAGTCTAGTGTTGCCATAGTCATCTGGCTGTCAAGCAGTATTGCCATCGTGCTGGACTTGAGTACCATGCCCATCTTGCTGCCACACCAGATTAGGACATTCATGTCGACTTTGGTTGAGTGTAGTATTGTCGTTGCGCCGGCCCAAAGTACCGTGCCCATCTTGCTACCACTCCAGATCCATTACACTGGTCCAGCTATTATGCTAGTCTCTTCCCCTTGTCGAGTCCCCTCTTCTTTCCTCCTTTCATCCAAACCTTGCATTTCATCATCCTAACTTCTCACATTCTTAGCCACACGAATGTGCATTGCCCTAAGACAAGGGTGGGCGCTTCCGCCCACTTGTCTTGCAAATTAACCATAGTAGTGTTGTGCATAAAACAAAGAGATTGCAGGTCAAGGGAGGCAATTCCAAACCAGCCGAAGCAGCTGGGGGGCTTTCCGTCGTGATCTAAGAGGGCGCCAGCGCGAGTCAGCCTGAGTAAGTCACAGACCCAGGTGAGGTTGATCCCCACCTCACATCCAAAATTCCTCTCTCACTAGTTGGACACCTGCCCTTGTTCTGTGAACGAGGTTCTCGAGAGAGCGATCTCAGGTCCTGGGTCTTCCGAACCCGAGACACGTGTCACCCGATCACCTAGATCCAGGGAGGCGAGATCGAGGCACCTAACTAGCTTGACGACTCCACTGGGGACTTATTACTCCTTCGTCGGTTTGCTCTAGTTTGATCAATGTCTTCTTTTACTTTCTGCACTACTTTTTATGGCATCTGGGTTATTCAACCTGCTCATCTGAGTCGGGGATTTTCTCATCCCAGCAATCGTGACTGTCCCAGGGAAGTGATCTACTCAAGCTTCCTTCCCTACACTCATTTTGAGTCAGGGCTCACAATCCGGCTCCCAGGTCCTTTCTTGGGTTGGTGCGAGAAGGGACTTAAAAGTCCCTGACTCCCTTCTTCCTCACCCTGGTGGACCCTCCACCAAGGCCCCTTGCATTGGTATGACATCCGCTGCCACACATAACACGCACCCGGCTACTGGCAAGTCCCTTGCCGGTCATATTGTTGAGGTGCGCCAGAAGGTTCCTACTTGGTCCCTCACAGACACAAGCTCCTAGGTCTCGACGTCCTAAGGTCGAACCAGTTGAGCAAATCCGGGCTGACCCCCAAGTCACCCGGATGGCTAACCCTAAAGGTGCACACACACCGACTTTGCAGGTTCCTTCTCGTCCTCAACTCAAGAAGAGTCATGAAAGAGTTCCTTCTTTTGCTACTCTTCCTACACCAGGCAAGCACCTTGAGTCCTAGTACTCAAAGGTTTTTCCTAAGAGTACCATCTTGAGTCAGCCGCCTCAAGTCAAGCACGCACCTGGGCCTCACAAGGGAATCTTGGGCAATGGCCTGATGTCAGACAGAAGCCTCCAGCCTCCAAGGTAGAAACCCAGGTTGCCTTTTGTCCTTGGACCCCATTCTCTACTTCAGCTAGTAGACACGACCCTTGCCTACTCAAGAAAAGCAGGGTAGTCCAAATCTCAGGCTCGATCCTGGAGTGAGGTTCACAGCAGCCTCAAGAGTAAGCATAAGAGGGGCCTGCAGATTTTGACCAAGCAATCCTCCAAGGCAGTTGAGGTCGCCACCCTTGGTGACCTCCTGCCTCATAATCCCTTTTTCACTCTTCAGACTTTAGAACCTGAGCATGTCCAAGCATACTACTCTGTGATCATTGCCCAGAAGCCACGCGCCCAAGATGGTCAAGAACCAGTCCTCACACGATCAGCGTACAAGGCTCGAGTCCAGTCTAGGCATGCTGATCCCCTGCAAACCGACCTACCACGCACGACTCGCCAACCCGACCATCCACTACTCGATCTAGCTCTGACCCTTTCGATGAAACGGTCAGTGTCATGATGATCAACGAGTCGGATGATGACCAAGAAGAACAGATGAACAGGTTCGAGGTAATGATGCATTCCATCCTCGAAAGATGGAACGTCTAGAAGCCTTCAGGTCCCCTTCTTCTCACCATGAGATCGATTCTCCGTCTGGGGAGGACACAGTTCCTAGGAAAACACCCCCACCAGTCTACCAAGATAGCTCTGCTTCCCGTGGGGTCTCCAAACCGACATAGATGCCATGGTGGCCTACAGTCTCAAGAATAAGGTCCCAGGCATGCAAGAGGAGCCACTCTACCAGAAGTCGTACCCTTCGAATATTGATCACGTGTCATTTCCCCCAAACTACCAAACACCATGACAGATCTCATCAGCAACCCTCCGGCTCGAGCTCCCGCACCAACGATCGGGGCAACTAGCAAAAAGTGATGATCAGTGCGGCTGTCACTGTGACTGATACTAAGAATTCTGCCCCTCAAACCTTGGACCTCTCTAAGGCACAAACGTCTTAGGTCAAGGGCAAGCAGTAGTTCAAAAAGGTTCCACCTCCCAAAAATATTAATCGAAGTGACTTCTGGATCCCGCATCAGAATAAGGTGTACCCCTTCGATAAGGAGTGGGCTCCTTCACTGCTTCGACTGCTACTGGAGCGAAACATGATCTAGCTGCCATAGGTCAACACCGCAGAGCCGACTGGGTAGGAGACACATGAGACGTATTGCACTTATCACAAGAAAGTAGGCCAACCCACTCAGGGCTGCTATAAGCTCAATGACACTATCGAAGCCCTTATTAACAAGGTTCAGATAAAGCTCGAAGAGTTAAAGAAAGCGTTTGGGGCAACGGAGGCTTCTCACATAGTAACAATCCAAGAGGGTGATGAGGCACCCACTATCCTTCGTGAACTATTCTCCATAATGCTCGAACAAGGACTCTTCACTCCCAACCTGACAAGGCAGCCCAAGTTCCTGCCTCTAAGAACTGAGAACCTCTAGTGTGCGTATCATCAAACACGAGGCCATGACTTGAGCGAATGCACTGGCTTTCATGAGCTCTTAGCGAAGAAGATGCAGCAATGTCAGGAAGTCCATGGTAACCCAGAAGGATGCCCTCAAGTCCCTCTTCCTCCAGTGGAAGAAGAACTCCCAACACAAGCCCCGGGAAGCGCTGAGCTAAACCCTCTGCAGGGCCTCTTTGAGGCGATGCTCCAATAGGGTCTCGTCACTCCTAAGCCCGCCAGGCAGCCTAAACGCCTTGCTTAGGGTATGGAAAACCTCTGGTGCCCATATCACCAAGTATGGGGCCACGAGCGGAAGGAATGCTCTGGGTTCGAAGCTATAGTCACTTAGAAGGTACAGGAAGGCCACATCGTTTGCATTGTTCTCACAGAGCGCTTCCAAGCCGTCACTCCCGTCTAAGAGGAAATCTCACTACAGGTCCCCTAAGAGCATACAATGGACCCTTCAAAGCCCTCGACTTCTCAGCCCTGGGAAGTCTACCATGACTGGTGGCTCAAGTCATGGCCTCGTGTTTGATGATACGCACACTAGAGGTTCTCAGTTCTTAGAGGCAGGAACTTGGGCTGCCTTGTCAGGTTGGGAGTGAAGAGTCCTTGTTCGAGCATTATGGAGAATAGTTCACGAAGGATATTATATATCAGCATACTAGTATACTAGCATATACTAGTATACTAGTATATACTAGTACTAGTATATACTAATATTAGTATATACCAGTATATTAGTATATACTAGTATATATTAGTATACTAGTACATACCAATACTAGTATATACTAGTACTAGTATATACTAGTATATACTAGTACTAGTATATACTAGTTCTAGTACTAGTATACTAATATAAACAAGTATCTAGTAGTATATATACTAGTACATATATTAGTACTAGTACTAGTATATACTAGTATATACTATTATATGTACTAGTACTAGTATATATACTAGTATATATATTTGTATACTAGTATATTCTACTATACTAGTATATTCTAGTATACTATTATACTAGTATATATACTAGTATATACTTGTACTAGTATACTAGTATATTTTCGTATATATACTAGTATATACTAGTATACTAGTATATATATTAGTTTATACATTTGTATACTAGTATATACTAGTACTAATACTAGTATATATACTAGTATATATTCTAGTATATACGAGTTTATACTAGTATATACTAGTATACTAGTATATACTACTATATATATACTAGTATATACTAGTGTATACTAGTACTAGTATACACTAGTATATACTAGTATATATTAGTATGTATTAGTATAAATACTAGTATATACTAATAGATATACTTGTATATATACTAGTATACTAGTATATATACTAGTATCCTAGAATACTAGTATAACCAATATATTAGTATATACTAGTACTAGTATTAGTATATATACTAGTATATATACTAGTATATATATATATACTAGTATATACTAATATACTAATATATATACTAGTATATATACTAGTATATATTATAGTATACTAGAATATACTAGTATATACTAATATACTAGTGTCTACTTTTACTAGTATATACAAGTATATACTAGTATATATACTAGTATATATAAGTATAAACTAGTATACTAGTATATATACTAGTATACTAGTATATGCTAGTATATACTAATATACTAATATATACTAATACTAGTATATACTAGTATGTACTAGTACTTGTATATACTAGTGTATACTAGTATACTAGTATATACTAGTACTAGTATTAGTATATATACTAGTTTTTATACTAGTATATAAACTAGTATATACTAGTATATATACTAGTATAGTAGTATATACTAATACTAGTATATACTAGTACTAGTATGTACTAGTATACTAGTGTATATACTAGTATATATACTAGTATACTAGTATATATATTAGTATATACTAGTATATACTAGTATATACTATTATATATTAGTATATTAGTATACTAATATAAACTTGTATACTAGTATATACTAGTATGCTAGTATATTAGTATGCTAGTATATACTAGTACTAGTATATACTAGAATTAGTGCATACCAGTATATTAGTATATACTAGTATATATTAGTATACTAGTATATATTAGTATTAGTATATACTAGTATATACTACTATATACTAGTATATGTACTAGTATATTAGTATATATTGGTATATATACTAGTATATATACTAGTACAAGTACTAGTATACTAGTATATACTATTATATACTAGTATATATACTAGTATATACTACCATATAAACTAGTACTAGTATATATACTAGTATATATATTTGTATACTAGTATATACTAATATATTCTAGTATAATAGTATACTAGTATTTTCTAGTATACTATCATAATAGTATATATACTAGTATATACTAGTACTAGTATACTGGTATATACTAGTACTAGTATACTGGTATATACTAGTATATATACTAGTATATACTAGTATACTAGTATATATATTAGTATATATACTTGTATACTAGTATATACTAGTACTAGTATTAGTATATATACTTCTATACTAGTATATACTAGTACTAGTATTAGTATATATACTAGTATATATTCTAGCATATACGAGTATACTAGTATATACTACTATATATATACTAGTATATACTAGTATGTACTAGTACATATACTAGTATATACTAATAGATATATTAGCATATATATACTAGTATATATACTAGTATATATACTAGTATTAGTATATACTATTACATGTACTAGTATATATACTAGTACTAGTATAATTACTAGTATATATACAAGTACTAGTATATACTAGTATATATACTAGTATATTTACAAGTACTAGTATATACTAGTATTTATACTAGTACTAGTATACTAGTACATATACTAGTACATGTACTAACATATATTAGTGCATGTACTTAACATATACTAGTATTAGTATATACTAGTACATGTACTGGTATATACTAGTACTAGTATACTAGTATATATACTAGTATATACTATTACTTGTATACATACTAATATATACTAGTATATACTTGTACTAGTAAATATTAGTATATGCTAGTATATATTAGTACATGTACTAGTATATACTTGTACTAGTACTAGTATATACTAGTACTAGTAAATACTAGTACTAGTAAATACTAGTACTACTACTAGTATATACTAGTACATGTACTAGTATGTACTAGTATATACTAGTATGTACATGTATATAATACTACTAGTATATACTAGTACATGTATTAGTACATGTACTTGCATGTACTAGTATATACTGGTATGTACTAGTAGTAGTATATACTAGTACATACTAGTACATGTACTAGTATGTACTAATATATACTAGTACTAGTACATACTAGTATATACGTATGTACTAGTACTAGTGCTAGTATATACTTGTACAGGTACTAGTATATACTAGTACATGTACTAGTATGTACTAGTATATACTAGTATATACTAGTATGTACTAGTACTAGTATATATACTAGTATATATACTAATATATATACTATATATATTAGTATATATACTAGTATACTAGTACATATACTAGTTTACTAGTATACTAGTATACTAGTATACTAGTATATACTAGTATACTAGTATATTAGCACTACTATATACTAGTATATACTAGTATTAGTATATATACTTGTATATATACTAGTATATACTAGTATTAGTATATATACTTGTATATATACAAGTATATACTAGTATATACTAATAGTAATTTATACTAGTACATGTATTAATATAACTAGTACTAGCATATACTAGTACATGTACTAGTATACACTAGTACTAGTATACTAGTATATATATTAGTACTAGCATATATACTAGTACTAGTATATTTACTTGTTTATATAGTATTATATATACTAGTATATATATTTGTATATACTAGTACTTGTATATATACTAGTATAGACTAGTATATACTAGTACTAATATATATTAGTATGCACTAGTATGTACAAGTATATATTGTACTAATATATACTAGTATATACGTATGTACTAGTATTAGTACCAGTATATACTAGTACATGTACTAGTGTATACTAGTACATTGTACTAGCATGTACTAGTATATACTAGTATGTACTAGTACTAGTATATATACTAGTATATTCTAGTATACTTGTATATATACTAGTATATTAGTATACTAGTATACATACTGGTATATACTGGTATATTAGTATACTAGTATACATACTGGTATATATACTAGTACTAGTATATACACCAGTATATATATCAGTATATATACTAGTATACTAGTACTAGTATAAATACTAGTTTATATACTAGTATACTAGTATATACATGTACTAGTATATACTAGTACTAGTATATATACTAGTTTATATACTAGTATACTAATATATATAGTAGTTTATATACTAGTATACTAGTGTATATACTAGTACTAGTATATATACTAGTTTATATACTAGTACACTAGTACTAGTATATACTAGTATATACTAGTACTAGTATATATACTAGTATATACTAATACTCGTATATATACTAGTATATACTAGTATATACTAGTACTAGTATATACTATTACATGTACTCGTACATATTAGTATTAATACATATTAGTATATACTAGTACAAGTACATATTAGTATATACTAGTATATACTAGTATACTAGTACTAGTATATACTAGTACTAGTCGATACTAGTATGTACTAGTATACTAGTACTAATATATATATTAGTTTATATACTATTATACTAGTATATATACTAGTACTAGTATATATACTCGTATATATACTAGTATATACTAGTGCTAGTATATACTATTTCATGTACTCGTACTAGTACTAGTATATACTAGTACTAGTAGATAGTAGTATGTTTTAGTTTATTTACTAGTATATACTTGTAGATATAATAGTATATATACTAATCTATATATTAGTATACTAGCATATATACTAGTATTCTAGTATACGAGTATATACTAGTATATATACTAGTATATAGACAAATATACTAGTATACTAGTATATATATTAGTATGTATATTAGTACACTAATATATATACTAGCATATGTACTAGTACATACTAGTATATATACTAGTACTAGTATATATACTAGTATATATACTAGTACTAGTATATACTAGTATATATTCTAGTACTAGTATATACTAGTACTAGTGTATTCTAGTATATACTAGGATATACTGGTACTAGTATATATACTAGTGTATACTAGTATATATACTAGTGTATACTTGTATATACTAGTATATTCTAGTTTACTGATATACTAATATATTATAGTATACTAATGTACTAGTATATATACTAGTATATACTAGTATATATACTAGTATATACTAGTATATATACTAGTATATACTAGTATATATACTAGTATATATATTAGTATATATATTTGTATACTAGTATATACTATGACTAGTTTTAATATATATACTAGTATATATTCTAGTATATACGAGTATATAATAGTATACTAGTAAATACTGGTATACTGGTATATATACTAGTATATATACTAGTATAAACTAGTATATATACTAGTACTAGTATATACTCGTACATGTACTAATATATACTCGTACATGTACTAGTATATACTAGTATATACTAGTACTAGTATATTCTAGTATAAACTAGTACTAGTATATACTAGTAGATACTAGTATATACTATTAAGATATACTTGTACTAATATATATCCTAGTATATACTAGTACAAGTACATGTACTAATATAAACTAGTACTAGTATATGCTAGTACTAGTATATTAGTATATATAGTAGTACTAGTATATATACTAGTTTATATATTAGTATATATACTAGTGCTAGTATATACTAGTACATGTACTAGTATATACTAATACTAGTATATATACTAGTATACTAGTACTAGTATATACTAGTATATACTTGTTTATACTAGTACTAGTATATATACTAGTATATACTATTACATGTACTCGTACATATTAGTATTAGTACATAATAGTATATACTAGTACTAGTACATATTAGTATATACTAGTATATACTAGTATACTAGTATATACTACTATACTAGTACTAGTATATACTAGTACTAGTAGATACTAGTATGTACTAGTATATATACTAATATATACTTGTAGATATAATAGTATAAACTGATATATATATTAGTAAACTAGCATATATACTAGTATCCTAGTATACTAGTATATACTAGTATATATACTAGTATATATACAAATATACCAGTATACTAGTATATGTATTAGTATGTATACTAGTAAACTAGTATATATACTAGTATATGTACTAGTACTAGTGTATTCTAGTATATACTAGTATATACTAGTACTTGTACAAGTATATACTAGGATATACTAGTACTAGTATATATACTAGTATACTAATACTAGTATATACTAGTACATGTACTGGTATGTACTAGTACTAGTATATATTAGTACATGTACTGGTATATACTAGTACCAGTATATATTAGTACATGTACTGGTATATACTAGTACCAGTATATATTAGTACATGTACTGGTATATACTAGTACCAGTATATACTAGTATATATACTAGTACTAGTATATACTAGTATAAACTAGTATATATACTAGTATTAGTACTAGTATACTAGTATATACTAGTATATTTATTAGTATATATACTAGTATTAGTACTAG
Organism: Amborella trichopoda; assembly: GCF_054954075.1. Classification (NCBI taxonomy): domain Eukaryota; kingdom Viridiplantae; phylum Streptophyta; class Magnoliopsida; order Amborellales; family Amborellaceae; genus Amborella; species Amborella trichopoda. Next base: position 24,581,400 of record NC_142347.1, on the reverse strand, counting down.
TATACTAGTATATACTAGTATATACTACCATGTGTACTAGTACTAGGATATATAGTAGTATGTACTAGTATATATATTAGTATATACTAGTATATTCTAGTATACTAGTATACTAATATATTCTAGTATACTAATATACTAGTATATTTACTAGTATATACTAGAATATAAACTAGTATATACTACCATGTGTACTAGTACTAGTATATATAGTAGTATGTACAAGTATATATACTAGTATATACTAGTATATTCTAGTATACTAGTATACTAATATATACTTGTACTAGTATATACTAGTACATGTACTAGTATATTCTAATACTAGAATATATACTAGTATATGTACTAGTATATACTAGTACTTGTATATATACTAGTATAGTACTAGTATATATACAAGTACTAGTATATACTAGTACATATACTAGTATATATACAAGTACTAGTATATACTAGTATATATACTAGTACTAGTAGACTAGTAAATATACTAACATATATACTAGTACTAGTATATACTAGTACATGTACAAACATATACTAGTACATATACTAACATATGCTAGTACGAGTATATACTAGTACTAGTATACTAGTATATATACTAGTACTAGTATATATACTAGTACTAGTATATATACTAGTATATATACTGGTATATCTACTAGTATATACTAGTATATATACTAGTATATATATTAGTATATATACTAGTATACTAGTATATATACTAGTATAAATACAAGTATACTAGTATACTAGTATATATACAAGTATACTAGTATACTAGTACTAGTATATACTAGTATATACTAATATATAGTAGTATTAGTATATATACTAGTATATATATACAAGTATATACTAGTATATACTAGTACATGTAGTAATATAACTACTACTAGTATATACTAGTACATATACTAGTATACAATAGTTCTAGTATACTAGTATATATATTAGTACTAGTATATATAATAGTATATATATTTGTATATACTAGTACTTGTATATATACTAGTATAGACTAGTATATACTAGTACTAGTACATATTAGTATATATTAGTATATACTAGTACATATTAGTATATACTAGTACTAATATATACTAGTATATACTAGTACATGTACTAGTATATACTAGTACTAATACTAGTATATACTAGTGCTAGTATATACTAGTATATACTAGTACTAGTACTAGTATATACTAATACATGTACTAGTATGTACTAGTATATATACTAGTATTAGTATATATACTAGTACTAGTATATATATTAGTATATATACTAGTACTAGTATATATACTACTATATACATTAGTATGTACTAGTACTTGTATATATATACTAGTATATATTAGTACTAGTATATATTAGTATGTACTAGTATGTGCTAGTATATACTAGTACTAGTATATACTAGTATATACGTATGGACTAGTACTAGTATATACTAGTACATGTACCAGTATATACTAGTAATAGTTTATACTAGTATATATACTAGTATATACTAGTATACTTGTATACTAGTATATATACTAGTATATATACTAGTATACTAGGATAGTATTATATACTAGTATATATACTAGTATTTATTCTAGTATGTATACTAGTACTAACATATATACTAGTATATATATTAGTATATACTAGTACTAGTATACATACTAGTATATATACTAGTATATCTACTAGTATATACTAGTACAAGTATATGTATTAGTTTATACTAGTATACTAGTATATATACTAGTATATATTAGTACTAGTATACATACTAGTATATAAACTAGTATATCGACTAGTATATACTAGTACTAGTATATATACTAGTATATACTAGTACTAGTATATACTATTACATGTACTAGTACATGTACTAGTATATACTGTTACATGTACTAGTAGATGTACTATAATATACTAGTATATACTAGTACATGTATTAGTATATACTAGTATATACTAGTACATGTATTAGTATGTACTAGTATATACTAGTCTATGTACTAGTATATACTAATACATGAACTAGCATGCACTAGTATATACTTGTATGTATTAGTACTTGTATATACTAGTACATACTAGTTCATGTACTAGCATGTACTAGTATATACTAGTATGTACTAGTACTAGTATATACTAGTACATACTAGTACATGTACTAGTATGTACTAATATATACTAGTACTAGTATATACGTATGTACTAGTACTAGTACTAGTATATACTAGTATTAGTATATACTAGTATATACACGTATATACTAGTATATACGTATGTATTAGTACTAGTATGTACTAGTACTAGTATATACTAGCATATTTTAAGATTAATACATACTAGTACATATACTAGTATTAGTATATGCACTAGTACTAGTACAGACTAGTACTAGTACGTACTAGTACATACTAGTATGTACTAGTACAACTATTGCATACTAGTAGTACTAGTACATACTAGTACAACTACTACTATTAGTATATACTTGAAGTACTACTACTACAAGTACTAGTACATACTAGCACTACTTCTACTAATACTAGTGTTATGTATATAATAATACTAGTTATTGTATTAGTAGTACTACTAGTACTAGTCCTAGTTCTAGCACTAATATGTACTAGTAGTACTAGTACTTCAAGTACAAATAGTTCTAGCACTAGTATGTACTAGTAGTACTAGTACTTCAAGTACAAATAGTTCTAGTACTACTAGTTAGTGCTTATATGTACTGGTAGTATGAACTACTAATATGTACTACAAGTAGTACATACTGGTAGTACATACTTGTAGTACATATTAGTAGCTTTAGCAGGACTAGTACTAGTAGTAGAAGTACTTGTAGTACTACTATAAGTAGAAGTACTTGTAGTACTACTAGTAGTATGTATTATTAATAGTATTAAGAGTAGTATGTACTATTAGTAGTAATACAACTAGTACATACTAGTATGTACTACTTTTAGTATGAACTATTAGTATGTACAGTAGTACTAGTACTACTGCTACTAATACATACTAGCACTATTAGAACATACTAGTACTAGTATGTACTCCTTGTAGTAATAGTGCTATTACTACAAGTATGTAGTGCTAGTATGTACATCTAGTACTATCACTACTAGTACGTACTACTAGTATATACTTCTAGTACTACTAGAATTTTCTACTCGTATTACTAGTAGTAGTACTAGTAGTCTTAGTATTAGTACTAGTACTATTACTAGTAGTGCATACTAGTAGTACATACTAGTACTACTACTAGTACTAGTAATATATACTAGTACTACTACTATTAGTACTACTAGTACATACTAGTATGTACCACTACGAGTACTACTAGTAGTATGTAAAACCAATAGTGGTACATAGTAGTGTCGGTAGTATGTACTGCTAATACTAGTATGTACTCCTTGTAGTAATAGTACTATTACTACTAGTATGTAGTACTAGTATGTACTTCTAGTACTATAACTACTAGTATGTACTACTAGTACAACTAGTATTACTAGTAGTAGTACTTGTGGTCTTAGTAATAGTACTAATACTTCTACTAGTAGTACATACTAGTAATACATACTAGTAGTACATACTAGTAATACATACTAGTAGTACTACTAGTACTAGTATATACTAGTACTAGTATGTACTTCTAGTACTATCACTACTAGTATGTACCACATGTACTAGTATATACTAGTACTAGTATATATACTAGTATATACTAGTACTAGTATATATACTAGTATATATACTAATATAAACTAGTACTAGTATATATACTGGTATATACTAGTTTATACTAGTACATACTAGTACTAGTATATATACTAATACTAGTATATATACTACAATATATACTAGTATATATATTAGTACAAGTATATAGTACTAGTATATACTAGTATATAAACTAGTACTAGTATATACTGGTATATATACTAGTATATATACTAGTATATACTAGCACTGGTATATACTAGTACAGGTACATGGTACTAGTATATACCAGTACTAGTATATACTAGTACTAGTACTAGTAAATATACAAGTATATATACTAGTATATACTAGTATGTACTAGTATATATACTAGTATAAACTAGTATATATACTTGTATATGTACTAGTACTATTACTAGTATATACTAGTAAATACTAGTATATACTAGTGTATATATACTAGTATATGCTAGTAGTATATACTAGTATATACTCATATATACTAGTATATACTAGTATATACTAGTATACTAATACATACTACTATATATATACTAGTATATGCTAGTATATACACATATAAACTAGTATATACTAGCATATACAAGTATACATATACTAATATGTACTAGCATATATACTAGTATGTATACTAGTATATATACTCATATATATACTAGTGTATATATTAGTATATACTAGTACTAATATATATACTAGTATATATACTAGTATATACTAGTAAATATATACTAGTATATAATAGTATGTACTAGAAAATATATACTATAATACTAGTGTTTATATACTAGTATATACTAGTATACTAGTATATACTAATATATAGATACTAGTATATATTAGTATATTTACTAGTTTAAATACTGGTATATATACTAGTATATATACCAGTAAATATACCAGTATATATACTAGTATACTAGTATATATACTAGTACGAGTATATATAATACTATACAAGTATATATACTAGTATATATACTAGTACTAGTATATACTAGTATATACTAGTATATATTAGTACGAACTAGTATATATTAGTACTAGCACTAGTATATATACAAGTATATATAATAGTATATACTAGTATATACTAGTATACACTTATATACTAGTATATACTAATACTAGTATATACTAGTACTAGTATATATTAGTATACTAGTATATACTAGTATATATATACTAGTATATATATACTAGTATATACATACTAATATATATTAGTATATTTACTAGTATATATACTGGTTTATATACTAGTTTATACTAGTATATACTAGTATATGTACCAGTATATATACCAGTATATATACTAGTATACTAGTATATATACTGGTATATATAAGAGTATATATACTAGTATACTAGTACTAGTATATATAGAAGTACATATACTAGTATATATACTAGTATATACTAGTATATATACTAGTATATTAGTATATTCTAGTATATACTAATATACTAGTACATACTAATACTAGTATATACTAGTATTAGCATATACTAGAATATACTTGTATATATTAGTATATACAAGTATATACTAGAATATACTAGTATATACTAATATATCCTAGTACTAGTATGTACTAGTATATACTGGTACACCAGTATATGCTAGTATATATAAGTATATATATACTAGTATATACTGGTGTACCAGTATATACTAGTACATACTAGTATACCAGTATATACTAGTATATATACTGGTATATATACGAGTATATATACTGGTATATTAGTACTAGTATATATAGAAGTACATATACTAGTATATATACTAGTATATACTAGTATATACTAGTATATATACTAGTATATTAGTATATATTAGCATATACTAATATACTAGTACATACTAATACTAGTATATACTAGTATTAGCATATACTAGAATATACTTGTATATATTAGTATATACAAGTATATACTAGAATATACTAGTATATACTAACATATTCTAGTACTAGTATGTACTAGTATATACTGGAATACCAGTAAATACTAGTATATACTAGTATATATATACTAGTATATACTGGTATACCAGTATATACTAGTATATACTAGTATACCAGTATATACTAGTATATATATCTTAGTATGATTTAGTATATATACTAATATATATACTGGTATATATACTAGTCTATAAACAAGTATAAATACTAGTATATATAACAGTATATATACTGGTATATATACTAGTAAACTAGTATATATATACTAGTATATATACTAGTATACTAGTATATATACCAGTATATATACTAGTACTAGTATAAACTAGTACTAGTATATATACTAATATACTAATATATATTCTAGTATATATACTGGTATATATACCAGTATACTCGTATATATACCAGTATACTAGTATATATACTAGTATACTAGTGTATATACAAGTACTAGTTTATACTAGTACTAGTATATATACTAGTATATATACTAGTATATATACTAATATATTAGTATATATACTAGTACTTGTATATATATCTTAGTATACATACTAGTATATACTAGTATATATACAAGTATATATACTATTATATACTAGTATATACTAGTATACTAGTATATATACTAGTATACAAGTATATACTAATATACTAGTATATACTAATATAAGTATATACTAGTGATAGTATTTACTAGTGATAGTATATACTAGTATATAGTAGTACAAGTATACTAGTATATGCCAGTATACTAGTACTAATATATATACTAGTATATACGAGTATACTATTATATATACTAATATACCAGTATATATACTAATATACTAGTGTATACTATTATATATATTAGTATATACTAGTATATACTAGTACAAGTATATTAGTATATACTAGTATATATACTAGTATATTAGTATATATACTAGAATACTAGTACATATCTATACTAGTATACTAGTATAATACTAATAAACTTGTATATATTAGTATATATACTAGTATATACTCGTATATATAGTAGTATATATACTAGTATAATAGTATATATACTAGTATACTAGTATATATACTAGTATACTAGTATATACACTACTATATACTAGTACTATTATATACTAGTATACTAATACTATTATATACTAGTATATACTAGTACTAGTATATACTCGTATATACTAGTATATAATAGTATATACGAGTACTAGTATTAGTATATGTACTAATATGTATAGTAGTATACTAGTATATTTGTATATATAGTAGTATACTAGTATATACTAATATACTAGTATATAATAATACTAGTATATACTAGTACTATTATATACTTGTACTAGGATATACTAGTATACTAGTATATATACTTGTATACTAGTTTCTATTAGTATATACTAATATACTAGTATACACTAATACTAGTATATATTAGTATATATTAGTAAATACTAGTATATATTAGTATATACTAGTATATATACTTGTATATATACCAGTATATATAAGTATATACTAGTATACTAGTATATACACTAGTATACTAGTATGTACTAGTATATATTAGTATGTACTAGTATATATACTAGTATATATATTAGTATATACTAGTACATACTAGTATATACTAGTATATATACTAATATATATAAGTATATACTAGTATATATACTAGTATATATTAGTATACTAGTACATATACTAGCATATACTAGTATACTAGTATATACTAGTATATTAGTATATACTAGTATATATACTAGTATATATACTAGTATACAAGTATATACTAGTATACTAATATATATACTAGTATATATACTAGTATACTAATATATATACTAGTATATACTTGTATACTAGTATATACTATTATATATACTAGTATATATACTAGTATACTAGTATATACTAGTATACTAATATATATAGTAGTATATATACTAGTATACTAATATATATACTAGTACATACTAGTATACTAGTATATACTAGTATATATACTAGTATAAACTAGTATACTAGTATATCTACTAGTATATGCCAGTATATAATATATATACTAGTATATGCTAGTATATAATATATATACTTGTATATGCTAGTAGATATAGTAGTATACTAGTATATGCTAGTATATACTAGTACTAGTATATACTAGTATATATACTAGTATATATACTAGTATACTAGTATATACTAGTATACTAATATATATACTAGTATACTAATAGATGTACTAGTATATACTAGTATACAAGTATATGCTAGTATGTACATCTAGTACTATCACTACTAGTACAAACTACTAGTATATACTTTTAGTACTGCTAGAATTTTCTACTCGTATTACTAGTAGTAGTACTAGTAGTCTTAGTAATAGTACTAGTACTATTACTAGTAGTGCATACTAGTAGTACATACTAGTACTACTACTAGTACTAGTAGTATATACTAGTACTACTACTATTAGTACTACTAGTACATACTAGTATGTACCACTACGAATACTACTAGTAGTATGTAAAACTAATAGTGGTACATAGTAGTGTCGGTAGTATGTACTGCTAATACTAGTATGTACTTCTTGTAGTAATAGTACTATTACTATTAGTATGTAGTACTAGTATGTACTTCTAGTACTATCACTACTAGTATGTACACTTAGTACAACTAGTATTACTAGTAGTAGTACTTGTGGTCTTAGTAATAGTACTAGTACTTCTACTAGTAGTACATACTAGTAATACATACTGGTAGTACATACTAGTAATACATACTAGTAGTACTACTAGTACTAGTATATACTAGTACTAGTATGTACTTCTAGTACTATCACTACAAGTATGTACCACTAGTACTAGTATATACTAGTACTAGTATATATACTAGTATATACTAGTACTAGTATATATACTAGTATATATACTAATATATACTAGTACTAGTATATATACTGGTATATACTAGTTTATACTAGTACATACTAGTACTAGTATATATACTAATACTAGTATATATACTACAATATATACTAGTATATATACTAGTACAAGTATATAGTACTAGTATATACTAGTATATAAACTAGTACTAGTATATACTGGTATATATACTAGTATATATACCAGTATATACTAGCACTGGTATATACTAGTACAGGTATATGGTATTAGTATATACCAGTACTAGTTTATACTAGTACTAGTACTAGTACATATACAAGTATATATACTAGTATATACTAGTATGTACTAGTATATATACTAGTATAAACTAGTATATATACTTGTATATGTACTAGTACTAGTACTAGTATATACTAGTAAATACTGGTATATACTAGTGTATATATACTAGTATATGCTAGTAGTATATACTAGTATATACTCATATATACTAGTATATACTAGTATACTAATACATACTACTATATATATACTAGTATATGCTAGTATATACACATATATACTACCAGTATATATACTAGTATACTAGTATATATACTAGTACGAGTATATATAATAGTATACAAGTATATATACTAGTATATATACTAGTACTAGTATATACTAGTATATACTAGTATATATTAGTATATACTAGTATATAATAGTACTAGCACTAGTATATATACAAGTATATATAATAGTATATACTAGTATATACTAGTATACACTAATATACTAGTATATACTAATACTAGTATATACTCGTACTAGTATATATTAGTATACTAGTATATACTAGTATATACTAGTATATATATACTAGTATATACTAGTATATACATACTAATATATATTAGTATATTTACTAGTATATATACAGGTTTATATACTAGTTTATACTAGTATATACTAGTATATGTACCAGTATATATACCAGTATATATACTAGTATACTAGTATATATACTGGTATATATAAGAGTATATATACTAGTATACTAGTACTAGTATATATAGAAGTACATATACTAGTATATATACTAGTATATACTAGTATATATACTAGTATATCAGTATATTCTAGTATATACTAATATACTAGTACATACTAATACTAGTATATACTAGTATTAGCATATACTAGAATATACTTGTATATATTAGTATATACAAGTATATACTAGAATATACTAGTATATACTAATATATCCTAGTACTAGTATGTACTAGTATATACTGGTACACCAGTATATGCTAGTATATATAAGTATATATATACTAGTATATACTGGTATACCAGTATATACTAGTACATACTAGTATACCAGTATATACTAGTATATATACTGGTATATATACGAGTATATATACTGGTATATTAGTACTAGTATATATAGAAGTACATATACTAGTATATATACTAGTATATTAGTATATACTAGCATATACTAATATACTAGTATATACTATTACTAGTATATACTAGTATATACTAGAATATACTAGTATATACTAATATATTCTAGTACTAGTATGTACTAGTATATACTGGTATACCAGTAAATACTAGTATATACTAGTATATATATACTAGTATATACTGGTATACCAGTATATACTAGTATATACTAGTATACCAGTATATACTAGTATATATATCTTAGTATGATTTAGTATATATACTAATATATATACTGGTATATATACTAGTATATACTAGTATATAAACTAGTATAAATACTAGTATATATAACAGTATATATACTGGTATATATACTAGTAAACTAGTATATATATACTAGTATATATACTAGTATACTAGTATATATACCAGTATATATACTAGTACTAGTATATATATTAATATACTAATATATATTCTAGTATATATACTGGTATATATACCAGTATACTCGTATATATACTAGTATACTAGTATATATACTAGTATACTAGTGTATATACAAGTACTAGTTTATACTAGTACTAGTATATATACTAGTATATATACTAGTATATATACTAATATACTAGTATATATACTAGTACTTGTATATATATCTTAGTATACATACTAATATATACTAGTATATATACAAGTATATATACTAATATATACTAGTATATACTAGTATACTAGTATATATACTAGTATACAAGTATATACTAATATACTAGTATATACTAATATAAGTATATACTAGTGATAGTATTTACTAGTGATAGTATATACTAGTATATAGTAGTACTAGTATACTAGTATATGCCAGTATACTAGTACTAATATATATACTAGTATATACGAGTATACTAGTATATATACTAATATACCAGTATATATACTAATATACTAGTATATACTATTATATAAATTAGTATATACTAGTATATACTAGTACAAGTATATTAGTATATACTAGTATATATACTAGTATATTAGTATATATACTAGAATACTAGTACATATATATACTAGTATACTAGTATAATACTAATAAACTTGTATATATACTAGTATATACTCGTATATATACTAGTATATATACTAGTATAATAGTATATATACTAGTATACTAGTATATATACTAGTATACTAGTACATACACTACTATATACTAGTACTATTATATACTAGTATACTAGTACTATTATATACTAGTATATACTAGTACTAGTATATACTCCTATATACTAGTATATAATAGTATATACGAGTACTAGTATTAGTATATGTACTAATATGTATAGTAGTATAGTAGTATACTAGTATATATAGTAGTATACTAGTATATACTAATATACTAGTATATATTAATACTAGTATATACTAGTACTATTATATACTTGTACTAGGATATATTAGTATACTAGTATATATACTTGTATACTAGTTTCTATTAGTATATACTAATATACTAGTATACACTAATACTAGTATATATTAGTATATATTAGTAAATACTATTATATTCTAGTATATACTAGTATATATACTTGTATATATACCAGTATATATAAGTATATACTAGTATACTAGTATATACACTAGTATACTAGTATATACTGGTTTCTACTAATATACTACTACTAGTATTAGTATATATACTAGTATATATGCTAGTATGTACTAGTATATATTAGTATGTACGAGTATATATACTAGTATATATATTAGTATATACTAGTACATACTAGTATATACTAGTATATATACTAATATATATAAGTATATACTAGTATATATACTAGTATATACTAGTATACTAGTACATATACTAGCATGTACTAGTATACTAGTATGTACTAGTATATTAGTATATACTAGTATATATACTAGTATATATACTAGTATACAAGTATATACTAGTATACTAATATATATACTAGTATATATACTAGTATACTAATATATATACTAGTATATACTAGTATACTGGTATATACTATTATATATACTAGTATATATACTAGTATACTAGTATATATTAGTATACTAATACATATAGTAGTATATATACTAGTATACTAACATATATACTAGTATATACTAGTATACTAGTATATACTAGTATAAACTAGTACTAGTATATACCCGTACTAGTATGTACTAGTACTAGTATATACTAGTACTAATATATACTCGTACTAGTATATACTAGTATATATTCGTTCTAGTACTAGTACATATACTAGTATATATACTAGTATATACTAGTTTATACTAGTATATATAGAGTAGTATGTATTAGTATACTAGTATATATTAGTATCTACGAGTATATACTAGTATATACTAATATATACTAGTATATACTAGTATATACTAGTATATACTAGTATATACTAGTATACTAGTGTATACTACTATATATATACTAAAATATACTAGTATATACTAGTATATACTAGTACTAGTATATATACTAGTATATATGCTATTATATACTAATATATATACCAGTATTTATACGAATTTATAGTAGTATATATATACTAGTACTAGTATATACTTGTATATATACTAGTATATAGTAGTATATATACTAGTAGATATACTAGTACTAGTATATACTCGTACTAGTATATATACTAGTATATATACTAATATATACTAGTACTAATATATACTAGTACTAGTATATAATAGTATATACTAGGATATATACTAGTATATACTAGTATTAATACTTGTATATACAGTATATATACTTGTACTAGTATATACTAGTATATATACTAGTACTAGTATATATATACCAATACTAGTATATACTAGTACTAGTATATATACTATTATATACTAGTACTAGTAATAGTATATATATACTAGTACTAGTATATAGTACTAGTATATACTCGTATACATACTAGTACTAGTATATACTAGTATATATACTAGTACTAGTATATATACTAGTATAGACTAGTACTAGTATAAATACTACTATATACTAGTAGTATTATATATACTATTATATATCAGTACTAGTATATACTAGTACTGGTATATACTAGTATATATACTAGTATATGTACTAGTACTAGTACTAGTATACTAGTGTATACTAGTACTAGTACTAGTACATATACTAGTATATATACTAGTATGTACTAGTATATTCTAGTATATACTAGTATATACTAGTATATACTAGAATATACTAGTGTATTCTAGAATATACTGTATATATTAGTATATACTAGTATATACTAGTATATACTATATATATGTACTAGTATATACTAGTATATACTAGTACTAGTAACTAGTACTAGTATATATACTAGTATATAGTAGTATATATACTAGTATATATACTAATATATACTAGTATTTATATACTAGTATATGGACGTACATACTAGTATATATATTAGTATATACTAGTATATATACTAGTATATACTAATATATATTCTAGTACTAGTATATACTGGTATATACTAGTACTAGTATATAGTAGTATATACTAGTATATATATTAAATATGAAAAGATTGCAGAGTTCGCAGCTACTAATAATATAAAATAACAAATATGATATTGAACATAGGAAACAAAGAAATATCAAATACGATCCACGAAGTGTTAGTATATTCTCTTATTTTGATTGTAAACACAAATTTTAATTGCATAACTACTTACTGATTACATATACAAAGGCTGGCAAACTTTCTCCATTCGTTAGGATAGTAAGAAGGTAAAGCAGAGAGATGACAATCACACATTTGAAAATATAAAAGTCATATGAACGTTACCGACTTTTGTCGATGTACAAGTGGCTGAAATAACTATCCTTCTGTCTTCAGAAAGGAAGAAAGAAGAAAGGTAAGAAAGGTAGAGAAGAAGGAGAGAAGAGAGCAATATGGAACTATTGAGAGCTTTTGAGAACTTCGGCTGCTGCTATGCTGTTGCTGTGTCTATCCTTGATGCGTTCTGCCTTTCTTCACTTGATTACCTGGGTATTTATAGGGCAAGGTCTCCTGGGATGAGTGGTTCAAGACGAAGCCTTGTTGGCGAAGGAATTTGCTGATTGGCTGGGAGGAGCTTGTGGCTACACTTGCTTAATCGTGATGATGAAGGATTGATGAAGGACGCGTGGCACTCTGCGATAAGTAAGAGGATAAGAATATTGTACGTCCGTGATGATGAAGGTTCGATGAGGGACACGTAGTGAGCTGCCAGGAGAGAAGGAGGTTGGTGATATGATGGGGAATCTTGCATAGTCGGGATACGTGTGAACGACGGTGGTTGCGACTTGCTTGTGCGACTGATTAACGGTTGATGAGAGTTGATGTGACTCCCAATTAGTCACATCGTTTGTCGAGCTGATTTTTGTTGAGCCTTCTTGTCTTCTTCTGTTGAGGGGAATCTTTCGCCTTTTGTCGTTTTCTATTGGATGATATTGTCGTCTTCTATCAAGCATCTTTCTTTTGCTGATGGGGTCATATCGGTGGATAAAAAGGGAGAAAGGGAATATTTTTGTCCGATTTTTGGATTGATGGGGTCATGCCAATAGATGAGAATCTATTTGGCGGGTCACTGCATCGGGCTGAGTTATTCTGTGGGCTTTTGGCTGAAATCATCCAATAAGGGATTGCCTGATTGGACAGTTTCTTCTGATGTTGCTGGTGCAATATTATCAGGAGCAAATACATGAAGGAGTGTTTGCTCTATTTCTTCGAAAGTAGCATTGGGATGTGTCTGTTTCAATTTCTTTAGATAGGCTGAGAAAGTAGGTAGACTGACTGTATTATTTGATGGTGGATTGAGGATATTAGTTTGCAAAGGTATTCTTTTTAGAGGTAAGGTGGCAGGATTGGTACTGAAAATATCCCACCATTTGATTTTAAGGGTTTTCCTAACATGGGAATGTACTCATGGTTGTTAGTATTATTTTCGGAAATAGAGTATTCCCATTTTAAAATCCAGGGTATTTGGTAGATTGCCATGAAATAAAGATGGTAATAATCTTGGTCTGCGCAAGTATTATAATGACAAAATTTTGTTTGCAAAGTCTGGAAAGTATCAGGTAATATTTGAGTCTGGGATCCCCATACTAAAAACCAATGACGAAACCAACTAGGGAATCTTTCTAGGACAGGGAGTTTGAATTGGAGGTACCAAGAATGAGTATTATTTGGATTTTGGTAGGCAAATACTTTATGCCATGCATCAATGTATTCAGAATATTTATAATATTTATATTGGAATTTCGGATTTAATAACTTTTTTCCTTGAAGGGGATTACATCCCCAATCCTCGTAAGAAAGCAATTTTTTGATTTGAAATTTAGAGTAAGGATATAATTTAGTAGTACCTTGGTAAAAATGAACAATAAAGACTGAACCTGTTTCCATGAGAATGGCTTCATACCATTCACGGGTTTTAATGCCATAAGATGGATTCAAGTGATTTACAAGGTAAAGGGGAGCTATTTTATTTGGGTCGAGTTGTGCATGAGCATCAGAAATGGTTATATCTGGTAGAAAAGCAGTATCTATATAAATTGACTTGGCAGAGGTTGAGGTATGTTTATGTGGGTATGTTGCCGGGGAAAACGCCGGACTTTGAGTGGATATTGGACTTTGTGGAGGAGTCTGTATTAAATATTCAGGTACATTTGAGGATCGAAGAGGTGAAATGGGTGTCAAACTGAGAGAAGAATGGATGGGCATAAGAGGCCCATACCTGTTGCTTGGGATTAAATCCATTGGTTGTTTTCCTTTGGTATTTGAAGACTGAGGATTCATATTGATATTCTTATTGATATTCTTATTAGAAAGAAAGAGTTGCAAACCGTAGAAGGAAAAACCGTAGGAGGAGATTGCATCGTCCTTAAGTTGTGGTATATGGTCCCCCCTGCAAAAATTCACGGGTTAAAAAGTCAGGCAGAGAATTAGAAGAACCGTGAAGATGTTCAATAGAAAAATCAAAAGCAGATAAAATAGCCTGCCATCGGGCAAAGATTTGTTTTGAAACAAGATTTTGGACATCCTTTTGCAGAATGTCTTTGGCTGCCTTACAATCGGTGCGAATTAGAAAATGTTGATTAAGAATATCAGTTTGAAATTTGCAGACACAATGAATAATAACAAGTAATTCCTTTTTTACAGTGGAGTAATTCTTTTGGGTAGGATTCCAAGCTTTAGAAGTAAAACGTATTAATTGTTCTTTAGAATCAATTGATTGTTTTAATATTCCTCCTAATCCTATTTCAGAAGCATCACATTCAATAATTTTAAAAGCTGTTGGATCAGATAAGTTTAAACATGGGAGTTCTTTGACTCTGAGTTTAAGTTTTTGTACGGCCAAAGTATGAATATTAGTCCAGGGTGGAGGATTCTTTTTTAACCGATCACATAAAGGTTTAGCATCTAAAGCTAGATTTTGGTAAAAATCACTTATATAATTTAGACATCCTAAAAATCGTTGCAATTCAGTTTTATCTAAAATTTTATCAGGAAATTTGTCAGCAAAGAGGATTGATCTATCAATTAGATTGATTGTTCCTTGATTGATATTATGTCCTAGGAATCTTATTTTTGTTTGGAACAAATTTATCTTTTTAGCAGAAACAACTAACCCAGCTGTTTTTACTGTATGAATAAAAGTATGAAGATGTTTGAAATGTTGTTCTAGTGATTCAGAAAATACTAAAACATCATCAATATAAACGATCATGAATTTATAAAAGGGATTAAAGATATTATTCATTATTTTTTGAAATTCAGATGGAGCGTTTTTAAGACCGAAAGGCGTAACGTTCCATTCATATTGTCCAAAAGGGACATTGACGGCTGTTTTATATTTATCTTCTTCTTTTATTTGGATTTGCCAAAAACCAGATTTTAAGTCGAATTTGGAGAAGATTACAGCGTGTAATAATCTATCAAGTAGGTCCTTTTTATTTGGAATGGGATATCTAATCCATTTTAAGACTTTATTAAGCGGTTTATAATTAATGACTAACCGGGGAACTCCTCGTTCCTGCTCAGCATTTTTATTTATATAAAAAGCAGAACAACTCCAAGGAGATGAACTGGGTCGTATAAGTTTCTTTTGGAGTAAATCGTTTATTTCCAGTTGACATGTTTGTAATAATTCTGTATTCATTTGGATTGGTCTGCTTTTGTTGGTATCTTTGTTTCACTAAAACTTGGTTCATATGGTAATCCAACAATATGTTGTTTTCTATGCCAAAAAGCATTTAGTAATTCATTGCATATTTCTTTTTCAATAAAATTTTTGAGTTGTTGTATTTTTTGTATTATCTCATGAGTTTGGAGATTTTCACTGATAAGTTTATGTTTGATTTCAAGTTGTAAAGATCCTAAGAAATTTTCTTTGTATTTCATATTCTGTTTAACAGTATTAATTTCTTTAATTTTTGGTTTATCAAGAAATTCAAATCTAATAGGAGTACCATGAGTATTTGTTTCAATACCTGTATGAGAAATTATGACTGGATATAGCAAAGTAAGAAAGGGTACGCCAAGGATTACAGCTTGACTGAGTCCTTTGACCATTATAAATGGGGTAGGAAAACAATGTTCTTCTTTACAAATTTTGGCATTAGACAATTTGTATTTGATAAATAGCCTACTTCCATCGGCTATATTAAGAATTTGAGTGGTTTTATCAAAGTATTTTGTAGGGACTAATCCCTCATTAAGGCAATTCAGATCTGGTCCTGAATCTACTAGAGCTAGAGATTGGAATTCATCATTTATTACTATGGTTATTAATACAAACCATTTTTGTGTTATGACCTTATTTAAAACATTTACTGAATGTCTATTCGATGATTCGCCTTGATCCATTTGATCTAAATAATCATTGGGATGATATGAATTGAGTAAATGATTGAATTCTACTATGTCTTCTTCAGTATACAGTTCGGAAGTATTATCATGAAGTTCAAGGATTTGAATCCTTGTTTTTAATTGGGATAATTCTACTTTTATTGTATTAACTTCAGCTTTAAGGTCAGCAATAGTAGGTTCCTTTTGGGTGGCTTCATGCTGACTAATTCGTTTCATGATATCGGAGAAATTATAATTATCAGGAGGTTTAACTAATGGTGTATGTTTTGTTTTTGTTTTAGTTAAATTGATAAACTGAGTAATTATTTCTCTTTTTTCATTAGGATCAGGTATTTTCTCTATTAAATCTAAGATTAGATTGTCTTCTTTGGTTAATGTATGAATAGAAGATGTAATAGGACATTGACAGATTTCGTTTTCTGCATCCGAACTATCAGACCAATAGAATTCGTCATTATGTATTGTTCCTATAAAAGAAGTATCACTATTGGAAGAAGTAGTGTCTGATTCTGAACTATCGGATGAATCATATAATTGAATAATATCATAGATTTTATTTCTGATAGATTCATCTAATGTAATAGAGTCTAATTTTTGCTTAACCTTGCATTGACTTTTATAATGGCCTACTTTGCCACATTTATAACAGACAGGTAATTTCTTTTTATTTTGAGATGTTTTAGAAGCAAAACGTTTTGTAAATTTCTTATATTTTTTCTGTATGGTTGGAAAAGACTTATATGTTTTGTCTGGTTTATTTCGATGTTTTTTCTTTTTATATACTTTATGGATTTTATGCGGTTTAGTTTTATCTATATGACCTTGGTCCATATGATAGCCAAATTGTTGGCAAAAATCTCCTAATTCTTTTTTACCACTTAGATTCTGTTTATCAAGTTGTTTCTTGAGTTTCAGATTTGTACATAGGGCTAAGCCTTCAGCACAGATTTCTGAGGATAATTCTCCTAGTGTATATTGAGAATAATTTATTACACCACTATTCTTATTTTTTAGACGTTCTTTGACCTTTTCAGTAAACAGATAAGGTAGTCTTGCTACGAACTTTTCTTTCCAGTGGTCAAGATGACTATCTTCTCGAATAAGTAGTCGAGAGAAAAAGACGTCTTTATACCATTTATAATGTGATAGTGTAGGACATCGTAAATTAGATAAAAGATTAGCAGTTCTTACTGCAAGTATCGAAGTATTTCCTATAAAATGAAGAGCAATTGCATATATTAAAGAGTTGACAGCATCACTTTCAGAATATACCATATCCTCGTTATGTTCATTTTTTGTTGTCCATTGTCGATTATTAGTTAATATTTGTTGTTTTGTTTGTTCATTAAGATAGGAATCCCACCATCCTCTAAGCCATCCGGTGAATCCTGAGACTATGGCTTTTGTTATTTCCTGGTCATGACTACCAGCCATTTTACATGCTGAAGCATACATAGTCATGTGCTTCATTGTATCCAGTATTCGGTGATCAGAAATTCCATCTATATTCCAATTTATGATTGTTCGACCTGTATATGTAGAAGTATGGCTTGTTAGGTCTTCTTCTAATTGAATATCCACTGGGGTTGGTCTTTTATAATATGGTCGGGCATTTATTGGTTGCCAGTTTTTACTATAATTGATACGATTGATACTATCAGGAGTAAGTTGTATTTCAGACAATGCTTCTTGCATATTTTGTATTGTATTGGCAATTGGTGGTTCTTTTATTTCAGTAGTTTGGAAAAGTATTTCTTCTTGTGGAGTCATATTATCATGTTCAGGGATTTTTGCTTTTCCTTTATCATTGTCAGATAAAATGATTGTTGGTTTGGGATCTTTTATTTCTAGTTTGGATAATTTAGAAATTAATTGTCCCATAAGTGTTGTATTATCATCCGTCGATATGAAATTTCTCTTTATTCAAGTCAGGAGGTGGTTTAAAAAATAATTGTTTTTTCTCCTTGTAAGTGGGAGGTTGTAATAAATTTTCTATTCTATTAGTTTGTTGTCCAATCGTATGAAGACAAAGATTTGTATAATTATTTTGTTCAATTATATGTGGGAGTAATTCTACTCGAGCTATAATTGCATTGTTCAGTTTATAAGGTGTGGCTACTGTTTCATATACAACCATTTGAGTTGCTGGAGAAGAGGATCCTACAGTTTGTTTTGGAGTTTTTGCAGTTGGTACTGTCGTAGCAACTCCTTGGATTTTCAAGCTTTGTTCAGGAGGATGTATAGATTTGATAGTATTTCCTTCTGTAGTATTGAATACTGTGTATAGAGTTTCTAATGTATTTCTTTCGAAGTCAGGAATAGGGATATTATGTTGGCTTAAGGTGTCTCTTAACCAATCAAAGAAACATTTTCCTTTATTCCCTTTTTTTCTCCATTTATTAAATTGTGAATGAAATAATTCTACTAGCCTGGGTTTAAATTCTTTCACATACCATTCTCTAATATTTTTATTTTCTGGAGATAAAAAATCTTTGATAATATCTTCTCGAGTGAATGTTTCTTCAAGCTATAATACTTAAATGAATTCTGCCTCAGCAGGTTCTTCTTCAGCTTTTCTATATTGGGGTATAATGATATCATCAGATGTGCGTAGAAGTCCATCAATCTGTGGTTTGGTGTTGATGGAATATTTATTATAGGAGGAATCCTAGTATAAGTTGTAATGGATTTTCTTGGGGGTTCTGGATCTCGAAAAGAATGATCACTTGAAGTTTCGGAGATGGATGCATTATCCATAATTTTGTTATTTGTAGTAAATTGTATTTCAATATTTCTGTCTGTATATTCAATAATCTTGTCTGGAATATTTTGAAAGGGATTTTGTGATGGTTGGTTTTCATTGTGGATAGCCCATGTTTGGGGTAGAACAATATCTGACCATGATATTGTTTTTGGTATAATTGTATTTGATTTTTCCATATTAGTTTGGAAAATTATTGTTTGTCCTCTAGTATCTATTTGAAGTACATTTGGACATAATGTAGTCATTACTTTGTAATATATTCTGTAGACAATGGCTATATTTTGAGAACCTGTCATCATATCAAATCCTTGTGTTTTAAGATTTAAAGATAAAACATTTAAAATATTTGGATCAGTAAGTGATACAGAATAATTTGGAAAACAGTTGAAATATATTGGTCCACTACATAAACTAGATTCGACCATTCCTAATAGTGAATCAGAAAATCTATTATGCCTAGTATCGCGTAAGCAGACTAAGATAGAATTATATAATCCTAATCGAGTCAAGGGTTTGACTGCTATTTGTATTAATCCTATATGTAAATATTTATAATTTCTATTTTTGTGAACTTGTAATATCTTTTGAGATAATAATTGAAAATCCTCTTGGTTACTAGTAACAGAGAGAGTTTCTTCTACTGTTTTTATGGCATATCCGATTTTGAGGTCGAATGTGCCTTTTTTGTAAATATCTGATATTGGAACCTTTGGTATGTTCCAATTTTGTATTTGGTTTTCAATATCATTAATAATAATTTCCTCTTTGTCTTTGATCCTTAGAGTTCTATTAGTTTTACTAGTTGTGTTATCTGTTAGATTCTTAATAAATTTCTCCATTATTAGGTTGCGGTTGAGTGTTATCTGGACAGTCCTCCTTGACTACCTCTTACGTCTTCTAGACCTCAGCGGCTCTCCTGGCCTAAACGGTCAACTGACTGGGTGTCCTGAGCGTCTCTAACCTCAATTCTCGGACCAACTTTCTTTAATGAATTAATTTATTAAGTTTCTTAGGATAGCAGAACTCGTATTACTATTAGATCTCTAAAACAGGGTTGGCTTTGATACTATTTTCGGCCTAAGATCTACCCTAAGCTGTTACTACTATTTTTACTACTATTTATATTAAATATGAAAAGATTGCAGAGTTCGCAGCTACTAATAATATAAAAAATACAACAACTCAAAAATTTTATTGAAAAAGAAATATGCAATGAATTACCAAATGCTTTTTGGACATAATGTAGTCATTAATTTGTAATATATTCTGTAGACAATGGCTATATTTTGATCATATCAAATCCTTGTGTTTTAAGATTTAAAGATAAAACATTTAAAATATTTGGATCAGTAAGTGATACAGAATAATTTGGAAAACAGTTGAAATATATTGGTCCACTACATAAACTAGATTCGACCATTCGTAATAGTGAATAAGAAAATCTATTATACCTAGTATCGCGTAAGCAGACTAAGATAGAATTATTTAATCCTAATCGAGTCAAGGGTTTGACTGCTATTTGTATTAATCCTATATGTAAATATTTATAATTTCTATTTTTGTGAACTTGTAATATCTTTTGAGATAATAATTGAAAATCCTCTTGGTTACTAGTAACAGAGAGAGTTTCTTCTACTGTTTTTATGGCATATCCGATTTTGAGGTCGAATGTGCCTTTTTTGTAAATATCTGATATTGGAACCTTTGGTATGTTCCAATTTTGTATTTGGTTTTCAATATCATTAATAATAATTTCCTCTTTGTTTTTGATCCTTAGAGTTCTATTAGTTTTACTAGTTGTGTTATCTATTAGACTCTTAATAAATTTCTCCATTATTAGGTTGCGGTTGAGTGTTATCTGGACAGTCCTCTTTGACTACCTCTTACGTCTTCTAGACCTCAGCGGCTCTCCTGGCCTAAACGGTCAACTGACTGGGTGTCCTGAGCGTCTCTAACCTCAATTCTCGGACCAACTTTCTTTAATGGATTAATTTATTAAGTTTCTTAGGATAGCAGAACTCGTATTACTATTAGATCTCTAAAACAGGGTTGGCTCTGATACCATTTTCGGCCTAAGATCTACCCTAAGCTGTTACTACTATTTATATTAAATATGAAAAGATTGTAGAGTTCGCAGCTACTAATTGTTGCAATATAGTAACATAATATAAAAAAGCAAAGAAATATCAAATACGATCCACGAAGTGTGAGTATATTCTCTAATTTTGATTGTAAACACAAATTTGAATTGCATAACTACTTACTGATTACATATACAAAGGCTAGCAAACTTTCTCCATTCGTTAGGATAGTAAGAAGGTAAAGCAGAGAGATGGCAATCACACATTTGAAAATATAAAAGTCATATGAACGTTACAGACTTTTATCGATGTACAAGTGGCTGAAATAACTATCCTACTGTCTTCAGAAAGGAAGAAAGAAGAAAGGTAAGAAAGGAAGAGAAGTAGGAGAGAGGAGAGAAATATAGAACTATTGAGAGCTTTTGAGAACTTCGGCTGCTGCTATGCTGCTGCTGTGTCTATCCTTGATGCGTTCTGCCTTTCTTCACTTGATTACCTGGGTATTTATAGGGCAAGGTCTCCTGGGATGAGTGGTTCAGGACGAAGCCTTGTTGGCGAAGGAATTTGCTGATTGGCTGGGAGGAGCTTGTGGATACACTTGCTTAATCGTGATGATGAAGGATTGATGAAGGACGTGTGGCACTCTGCGACAAGTAAGAGGATAAGAATATTGTACGTCCGTGATGATGAAGGTTCGATGAGGGACACGTGGTGAGCAGCCAGGAGAGAAGGAGGTTGGTGATATGATGGGGAATCTTGCATAGTCGGGATACGTGTGAACGACTGTGGTTGCGACTTGTTTGTGCGACTGATTAACGGTTGATGAGAGCTGATGTGACTCCCAATTAGTCACATCGTTCGTCGAGCAGATTATTGTTGAGCCTTCTTGTCTTCTTCTGTTGAGGGGAATCTTTCGCCTTTTGTCGTTTCCTATTGGATGATATTGTCGTCTTCTATCAAGCATCTTTCTTTTGCTGATGGGGTCATATCGGTGGATAAAAAGGGAGAAAGGGAATATTTTTGTCGGATTTTTGGATTGATGGGGTCATGCCAATAGATGAGAATCTATTTGGCGGGTCACTGCATCGGGCTGAGTTATTCTGTGGGCTTTTGGCTGAAATCATCCAATAAGGGATTGCCTGATTGGACAGTTTCTTCTGATGTTGCTGGTGCAATATTATCAGGAGCAAATACATGAAGGAGTGTTTGCTCTATTTCTTCGAAAGTAGCATTGGGATGTATCTGTTTCAGTTTCTTTAGATAGGCAGAGAAGGTAGGTAGACTGACTGTATTATTTGATGGTGGATTGAGGATATTGGTTTACAGAGGTATTCTTTTTAGAGGTAAGGTGGCAGGATTGGTACTGAAAATATCCCACCATTTGGTTTTAAGGGTTTTTCCTAACATGGGAATGTACTCATGGTTGTTAGTATTATTATCGGAAATAGAGTATTCCCATTTTAAAATCCAGGGTATTTGGTAGATTGCCATGAAATAAAGATGGTAATCATCTTGGTCTGTGCAAGTATTATAATGTGCAAATTTGGTTTGCAAAGTCTGGAAAGTATCAGGCAATATTTGAGTCTGGGATCCCCATACTAAAAACCAATGACGAAACCAACTAGGGAATCTTTCTAGGACAGGGAGTTTGAATTGAGTATTATTTGGATTTTGGTAGGCAAATACTTTATGCCATGCATCAATGTATTCAGAATATTTATAATATTTATATTGGAATTTCAGATTTAATAACTTTTTTCCTTGAAGGGGATTACATCCCCAATCCTCGTAAGAAAGCAATTTTTTGATTTGAAATTTAGAGTAAGCATATAATTTAGTAGTACCTTGGTAAAAATAAACAATAGAGACTGAACCTGTTTCCATGAGAATGGCTTCATACCATTAACGGGTTTTAATGCCATAAGATGGATTCAAGTGATTTACAAAGTAAAGAGGAGCTATTTTATTTGGGTCGAGTTGTGCATGAGCATCAGAAATGGTTATATCTGGTAGAAAAGCAGTATCTATATAAATTGACTTGGCAGAGGTTGAGGTCTGTTTATGTGGGTATGTTGCCGGAGAAAACGCCGGACTTGGACTGGATATTGGACTTTGTGGAGGAGTCTGTATTACATATTCAGGTACATTTGAGGATCGAAGAGGTGACATAGGTGTCAAACTGAGAGAGGAACGGATGGGCATAAGAGGCCCATACCTGTTGCATGAAATTAAATCCATTGGTTGTTTTCCTTTTGTATTTGAAGACTGAGGATTCATAAATACTAGTATATACTAGTACTAGTCTATACTAGTACTAGTATATACTAGTATATATTAGTATATATACGAGTATATATACTAGCATATACTAGTATATATACTAGTACTAGTATATGTACTAGTATATACTAGTATATATACTAAGATAAACTAGTACATATACTAGAATATACTAGTAATAGTATATACTAGTACTACTATATACTAGTATATATTAGTATATACTAGTACTAGTATATACTAGTATATAATAGGATATACTAGTATATATATAGTAGTATATACTAGTATACTAGTATATACTAGTATATACTCGTATATACTAGTATATATACTAGTATAAATACTATTATTAGTACTAGTATATATACAAGTATATACCAGTATATACTAGTACATACTAGTACTAGTATATACTGGTATATACTAGTAGATATACTAGTATATTCCAGTATATACTAGTACTAGTATATACCAGTATATACTAGTACTAGTATATACTAATATATATACAAGTATATACCAATATATACCAGTATATACTGGTACATATACAAGTATATACAAATATACACTAGTATATACTAGTATATACTAGTACTAGTATATACTAATATATATACTAGTATATACTAGTATATATACGAGTATATTCAAGTATATACTAGTATGTATACTAGTATATACTAGTACTAATATATACTAGTATATACTAGAATATATACTAGTATATATACTAGTATATATGCTAGTATATATACTAGTATATACTGGTATATACTAGTATATACGAGTACTAGTATATATACTAGTACATATACTAGTGTATATATACTAGTACTAGTAGACTAGTATATACTAGCACTAGTACTAGTACTAGTATATACTAGTATATATACTAATATATATACTAGTATATACTAGTATATATACTAGTATATATACTAGTATATACTAGTATATATTAGTATATACTAGTATATACTAGTACTAGTATATACTAGTACTAGTATTAAGATATATACTAGTATATATACTAGTATATAAACTAGTGTATACACTAGTATATATACTAGTATACTAGTATTAGTATATGCTAGTATATATACCAGTATATACTAGTATATTGATTAGTATATACTAGTATATACTAGTATATATATTAGTATATGCTAGTATATATAATAGTATATATTGGCATATACTAGTATATATACTAGTATGTACTAGCATACTAGTATATACTAGTACATACTAGTACTAATATATACTAGCACATACTAGTACTAGTATATACTAGTATATACTAATATATACTAGTATATATATTAGCATATACTAGTATATGTATTAGTATATACTAGTAAATACTTGTACGTACTAGCGTACTAGTATATACTAGTACATACTAGCATACTAGTGCATTCTAGTACTAGTATATACTAGTACTAGTACTAGTATATTCTAGTATGTACTAGTACTATGATATATACTCGTATATACTAGTATATATACTTGTATATATACTAGTATATACTAGTATATATATTAGTATATACCACTATATATACTAGTACATATTAGTATATACTAGTACATATACTAGTATGTACTAGCTGTATATATTAGTTCTAGTATATACTAGTATATATACTAGATTGTACTAGCATATACTAGTATATACTAGTATATACTAGTATATATACTAGTATATACTAGTACTAGTATATACTAGTATATACTAAGACTAGTATATACTAATACTAGTACATATACTAGTATATACTAATATATATACTAGTATATACTAATATATATACTAGTATATACTAATATATATACTAGTATATACTAATATATATACTAGTATATAAACTACCAAATATACTAGTACATATACTAGTATATATACTACTATATATACTAGTATATACTAGTATATATACTAGTATATACTAGTACTAGTATATACTAGTATTAGAATATACCCGTACTAATATATACTAGTACTCGTAAATATTGGTATATACTAGTATATACTCGTACTAGTATATACTAGTACATATACTAATATATAAACTAGTATATACTAGTATATACTTGTATATATACTAGTATACACTAGTACTAGTATATACTAGTTTATACTCGTATATACTAGTATATACTAGTATACTAGTATATACTAGTATACTAGTATGTACTACTATATATATAGTAAGATATACTAGTATATACTAGTACTAGTATATACTAGTATACTAGTATATACAACTATATATATACTAGTATATACAAGTATATACTACTATATATATATTAGTATATACTAGTATATACTAGTACTAGTATATAATAGTATACTAGTATATACTAGTATATACGGGTATAAACTAGTATATACTAGTATATATACTAGTATATACTAGTATATATATTAGTATATGTACTAGTATATACTAGTACGAGTATATACTAGTACATACTAGTACTAGTATATGTACTAATATATATATTAGTATATACTAGTATATATACTAATATATAGTAGAATATATATAGTAGTATATACTGGCACTAGTATATACTAGTACTAGTATATACTAGTATATATACTAGTATATGTACTAGTAATAGTATATACTGGTACTAGTATATACTAGGATTAGTATATACTAGTATATATACTAGTATATACTAGTATATACTGGTATATATATTAGTACTAATATATACTAGTACTAGTATATATACTAGTATATATTCTAGTATATATACTAGTATATATACTAGTATACATACTAGTATACACTAGTATATATACTAGTATATATACTAGTATATATACTAATATATAGGTGTATGTATATACTAGTATATACTGGTACTAGTTTATACTAGTATATAAACTAGTATATACTAGTATATATATTAGTATATACTGGTACCAGTATATATATTAGTATATACAAGTACTAGTTCATATACTAGAATATACTAGTACTAGTATTATACTAGTATACACTAATACTTATATATACTAGTATATATACTAGTAGTAGTTTATACTAGTATATGTACTAGTACTAGTATATATACTACTAGTATGTATACTAGTATATACTAGTACTACTATATATACTAGTATATACTAGTACTAGTATATTTACTAATACTAGTATATATACTACTATATACTAGTAATAGTATATTTACTAATACTAGTATATATACTACTATATATACTAGTATATATATTAGTACTAATATGTAGTACTAGTATATACTAGTATATATACTACTATATACTTGTATATACTAGTATATATACTAGTATATACTTGTATATACTAGTACATATACTAGTATATACTTGTATATACTAGTATGTATACTAGTATATATACTAGTACTAGTATATACTAGTAAATATACTAGTATGTACTAGTACTAGTATACACTAATATATATACTAGTATATACTAGTACTAGTATATACTAGTATATGCTAGTATATACTAGTATATTAGTATATACTAGTACTAGTACTAATACATATACTAGTATATATACTAGTATATACTAGTATATTATAGTATATACTAGTATATACTACTATATATATACTAGTATATACTTGTACTAGTTTATACTAGTATATACTTAAATATTAGTATATATACTAATATATACTAGTACTAGTATATACTACTATATACTAGTATATATTAGTGTTAGTATATATAATAGTATATACTAGTATATATAATAGCATATATACAAGTACTAGTATATACTAGTATATATACTAGTATATACTAGTATATATACCAATATATACTAGTATATATACTAGTATATACACGTATATACTAGCATATATATTAGTATATACTAGTGTATATACAAGTATATACTAGTATATATTAGTATATACTAGTATATAATAGTATATATACTAGAATGTACTTGCAGTATATACTAGTACTAGTATATACTAGTATATATACTCGTATGTACTAGTATATACTAGTATATATACTAGTATATACTCGTATATACTAGTGTATATATTAGTGTATACTTGTATATATTAGTATATACTCGTATATACTGGTATATATACTAGTTTGTACTAGCAGTATATACTAGTAGTCGTATGTACTAGTATATATAGTAATATGTGCTAGCATCTACTAGTATATACTAGTACTAGTCTATACTAGTATATATACTAGTATTAGTATTTACTAGTATAGACTAGTACTAGTATATACTAGTACTAGTATATACTAGTATACTAGTATATACTAGTATTAGTACTAGTACATATACTAGTATATATACTAGTATATATTAGTATATATACTAGTATATACTAGTATAAACTAGTGTATATATTAGTATATATACTAGTATATATACTAGTACTAGTACTATTAGCAGTAGTACTATTAGCAGTAGTACTAGTAGTAGTAATATTATGTACTAGTACGGGTAGTACAGATTATGGTGTACTACTTGTCTATACTACTAGTATGTACAAATAATATATACTACTAGTACTTGTATTAGTACATACTGCTAGCACTACTACTAGTGCATGTACTATTACTACTAGTAGTTGTACTCGTACTACTCGTAGTACGTGTACTACAAGTACTATTCGTAGTAGTAAGTAGTACTAAAAATACTAGCACTATAAGTCTGTACTACTACTACTACTGGTACATACTAGTATGTACTACTAATACTCCAAGTATGTATTCTAGTACATACTTTTAGTACATACTAGTAAGTACTATTAGTACTAGTATGTACTTCTAGTACATACTAGTAACTACTAGTACTCGTTCTACACGTAGTAGTTCTAGTACTACACGTAGTGGTACAAGTACTACTAGTACTATTTGTAGTAGTAAGTACTACTTGTAATACTAGCACTACTAGTACATACTAGTACAAGTAACATTACTAGTACTAGTATGTACTAGTAGTTCTAGTACTAGTAGCACATACTACCAGTACATAATAGTACTACTAATACTAGTACTAGTAGTACATACTAGTATGTACTACTAGTAATACTATTATTAGCTGTAGTACTAGTAGTGGTAATATTATGTACTAGTACGGGTAGTATATATTAGTATGTACTACTCTTCTATACTACTGGTATGTACAAATAATATGTACCAGTAGTAGTTGTACTAGTACATAATACTAGTATTACTACTAGTACATGTTTTACTACTACCAGTAGTTGTAGTACTCGTACTACTCGTAGTAGTACCAGTACTATAAGTACTACTTGTACAGGTACTACTAGTACTACTCGTAGTAGTAAGTACTACCAGTAATACTAGAACTACTAGTACATACTACTACTACTACTATTAGTACATACTAGTATGTACTACTAATACTCCAAGTATGTATTCTAGTACATTCTTGTAGTACATACTAGTAAGTACTATTAATATTAGTATGTGCTACCAGTAGAATTAGTACTTCTAGTACGAAGACTAATACTACTTGTACTAGTACTAATAATACTAGTTTAAGTAGTACTAGTAGTAGTATCTATTACTAGTAATACTCGTACTACTCGTAGTAGTACAAGTACTACTAGTACTACTCGTAGTAGTACAAGTACAACTAGTACTACTCGTAGTAGTAAGTACTGCTAGTAACACTAGCACTACTAGTACGTATTAGTATTAGTAACACTACTAGTAGAAATATGTACTAGTAGTGCTAGTACTAGTAGTACACAATATTACTTCTAATACTAGTATGTACTACTAGTAATAATATGTACTAGTAAGTACTAATAATATGTACTAGTAGTAGTTGTACTAGTACATACTACTAGTACAACTACTTGTACATGTACTACTACCAGTAGTTGTACTACTCGTACTACTTGTAGTAGTACTAGTAATACTAGTACTACTCGTAGTAGTACAAGTACTTCAAGTACTACTCGTAGTCATAGTAGTACTAGTAGTACTTGTACTACTCGTAGTAGTAAGTACTATTAGTAATACTTGCACAACTAGTACATATTACTGCTACTACTCGTACATACTAGTATGTACTACTAAAACTCCATGTATGTATTTTAGTACATACTTGTAGTACATACTAGTAAGTACTACTAGTACTAGTATGTGCTACTAGTAATACAAGTACTAGCAGTAGTACTAGTAGTAGTAATATCATGTACTAGTACGTGTAGTATATATTAGTATGTACAATTTGTCTATACTACTAATACTACTAGTATGTATTAATAAGATGTACTATTAATAGTTGTACTAGTACATACTACTAGTACTACTACTACCAGTAGTTGTAGTACCAGTACTACTAGTATTACTCAAACTAGTACAAGTACAACTAGTACTACTCATAGTAGTACAAGTACAACTAGTACGACTAGTAGTTGTATGTACTACTAGTAATACTCGTACTACTCGTAGTAGTACCAGTACTACTAGTAGTGCTAGTACAAGTAGTACATACTACTAGTACATAATATGACAACTAATACTAGTACTACTAGTACATACTAGTATGTGCTACTAGTAATACCAGTACTCGCAGTAGTACTAGTAGTAGTAATATTATGTACTAGTACGGGTAGTATATATTAGTATGTACTACTTGTCTATACTACTAGTACTACTAGTATGTACTAATAATATGTACTAGTAGTAGTTGTACTAGTACATACTACTAGTACAACTACTAGTACATGTACTACTACTACCAGTAGTTGTAGTACTCGTACTAGCTGTAGTAGTATAAGTACTACTAGTACTACTCATAGTAGTACAAGCGCTACTACTATGTAGTACTAATACTCCAAGTATGTATTCTAGTACGTACTTATAGTACATATTAGTAAGTACTATTAGTAACAGTTTGTATTCTAGTACATACTTGTAGTACATACTAGTAAGTACTGTTAGTACTAGTATGTACTACTAGTAGAATTACTACTTCTAGTACTAGTACTAATACTACTAGTATGTACTTCTAGTACATACTAGTAGTAATACTAGTATGTACTGCTACTACATACTAGTAGTACATGTAGAACTAGTTCTACTGGTACTATTAGTAGTGCATGTAAAACTAGTTCTACAAGTACTACTAGTAGTAGTATGTACTACTAGTAATACTTGTACTACTCGTGGTAGTACGTACTATTAGTACTACTCATAGTAGTACAAGTACTACTAGTACGACTCGTAGTACTAAGTACTACTAGTAATACTAGCACTACTAGTATATACTAGTACTAGTAACACTACTAGTAATTGTTTGTACTAGTTGTTCTAGTACTAATAGTACATACTACTAGTACATAATAGTACTACTAATACTAGTACTAGTGGTGCATATTAGTATGTACTACTAGTAATACTAGTACTAGCAGTAGTACAAGAAGCAGTAATATTATGTGCTAGTATGGGCAGTATATATTAGTATGTACTACTTGTCTATACTATTAGTACTATTAGTATGTACTAATAAAATGTACTACTAGTAGTTGTACTCATACATACTACTAGTACTACTACTAGTACATGTACTACTACCACCAGTAGTTGTAATACTCGTACTAGTCGTAGTAGTACAAGTACTACTAGTACTACTCGTAGTAGCAAGTACTACTAGTAATACTAGCACTATTAGTACATACTACTACTACTACTAGTAGTACGTACTAGTATGTACTACTAATACTCCAAGTATGTATTTCAGTACATACTTGTAGTAAATACTAGTAAGTACTATTAGTACTAGTATGTACTACTAGTAGAATTAGTACCTCTAGTACTAGTACTAATACTATTAGTAGTAGTACTAATACTATTTGTAGTAGTACTAATACTACTAGTATGTACTGCTAGTACATACTAGTAGTACATGTAGAATTAGTTTTACTAGTAGTAATACTGGTATGTACTACTAGTAATACTGGTACCACTCGATGTAGTACCAGTAATACTAGTACTACTCGTAGTAGTACATGTACTACTAGTACTACTCGTAGTAGTAAGTACTACTAGCACTACTAGTACATACTATTACTAATTACACTACTAGTACTTGTATGTACTAGTAGTGCTAGTACTAGCAGTACATACTACTAGTACATAATAATACTACTCATACTAGTACTAGTAGTAGTACTAGTAGTAGTAATATTATGTACTAGCACGGGTAGTATATATTAGTATGTACTACTTGTCTATACTACTAGTACTACTAGTATGTACTAATAATATGTACTAGTAGTAGTTGTATTAATACATACTACTAGTACTACTACTAATACATGGAATACTACTACCAGTAGTTGTAGTACTCGTACTACTTGTAGTAGTACAAGACTAGTACTACTCGTAGTAGTAAAAGTAGTATTAATACTACTCGTAGTAGTAAGTACTACTAATAGTACTAGCACTATTAGTATGTACTACTACTACTACTACTAGTACATACTAGTTTATACTTCTAATACTGCAAGTATGTATTCTAGTACATACTTGTAGTACATACTAGTAAGTACTATTACTACTAGTATGTACTACTAGTAATATTAGAACATCTAGTATTGTATTAATACTACTAGTATTAGTACTAATACAACTAGTATGTACTGCTAGTACGTACTAGCAGTACTTGTAGAACTAGTTCTACTAGTACTAGTAGTAGAAGTATGTACTACTAGTAATACTCGTACTACTCGTAGTCGTACAAGTACTATTCGGAGTCGTACAAGTACTACTAGTAGTAGTAAGTACTACTAGTAATACTAGCACTACTAGTACATACTAGTACTAGTAACACTACTAGTACTAGTATGTACTAGAAATGCTAGTACTAGTAGTACATACTACTAGCACATAATAGTACTACTAATACTAGTACTAGTAGTACATACTAGTATTTACTACTAGTAATACGAGTAGTACTAGTAGTAGTACTATTATGTGCTAGTACGGGTTGTATATATTAGGATGTACTACTTGTTTATACTACTAGTACTGTTAGTACGAGCTAATAATATGTAATATTAGTACTTGTACTAGTACATACTACTAGTACTACTTTTTGTACATGTACTACTACTACCAGTAGTTGTAGTAGTCGTACTACTAGTAGTAGTACAAGAACTACTAGTATTACTCGTAGTAGTAAGTACAACTAGTAATACTAGCACTACTAGTACTTACTAGTAACAAAACTAGTACTAGTATGTACTAGTAGTTATAGTACTAGTAGTACATGCTATTAGTACATAATAGTACTACCAATACTATTACTAGTAGTTCTTACTAGTATGTACAACTCGTAATACTAGTACTAGTGGTACATACTAGTATGTACTACTCGTAATATTAGTACTAGTAGTAGTACTATTGTTTACTAGTACGGGTAGTGTATATTAGTATGTACTAGTCTATACTACTAGTTCTACTAGTATATACAAATAATATGTACTAGTAGTAGCTGTACTAGTACAGACTACTAGTCTTACTACTAGTACATGTAATACTACTACCAGTAGTTGTACAACTAGTACTACTCGTAGTAGTACAAGTACTACTTATTACTCGTACTAGTTAGTACTACTAGTTAGAAGAATTAGTACTTCTAGTACTATTACTACTAGTATGTACCGCTACTACATACTAGTAGTACATGTAGAATTAGTTCTACTAGTACTACTAGTGGTAGAATGTACAACTAGTAATACTCGTACTACTTTCTAGTATTTACTACTAAAAATAATAGTACTAGTAGTAGTACTAAAAGTAGTAATATTATGTACTAGTACGGGTAGTATATATTAGGATGAACTACTTGTTTATACAATTAGTACTACTAGTATGTACCAATTATATGTACTAGTAGTAGTTGTACTAGTACATACTACCAGTACTACTATTAGTACATGTACTACGACAACCAGTAATTGTAGTACTCGTACTACTCGTAATGGTACAAGTACTGCTAGTACTACTCGTAGTAATACAAGTACTATTAGTACTACTCGTTGTAGTACAAGTACTACTAGTACTACTCGTAGTAGTAAGTACTACTAGTAATACTAACACTACTAGTACATACTACTACAACTACTAGTACATACTAGTATGTACTACTAATACTCCAAGTATGTATTCTAGTACTTACTTTTAGTACATACTAGTAAGTACTATTAGTACTAGTATGTACTACTAGTAGAATTAATACTTCTAGTACTAGTACTAATACTACTAATAATACTCGTACTACTCGTAGTAGAACAAGTACTACTAGTACTACTCGTAATAGTACAAGTACTACTAGTACTACTAGTAGTAGTAAGTACTGCTAGTAATACTAGAACTACTTGTACATACTAATACTAGTAACACTATTAGTACTAGTATGTATTAGTAGTGCTACGACTAGTAGTACACACTATTAGTACATAGTAGTACTAATACTACTAGTACTAGTAGTACATACTAATATGTACTACTGGTAATACTGGTACTAGCCGTAGTACTAGCAGTTGTAATATTATGCACTAGTACGGGTAGTATATATTAGTATGTACTAGTCTATACTACTAGTACTATTAGTATGTACTAATAATATGTACTAGTAGTAGTTCTACTTGTACAAACTACTAGTTTTACTACTAGTACATGTACTACCTTAACCAGTAGTTGTAGTACTCGTACTACACGTAATTATATAAAAACTATTAGTACTACTCGTACTAGTACAAGTACTACTAGTAATACTCGTAGTAGTAAGTACTACTAGTAATACTAGCCCTACTTGTACATACTACTACTACTACTACTAGTAGATACTAATATTTACTACTATGACTCCAAGTATATATTCAAGTACATACTTGTAGTACATACTAGTTAGTACTATTAGTACTAGTAAGTACTACTAGTTGAAATGGTTTTTCTAGTACTAATACTAATACTACAAGTATGTACTGCTAGTACATACTAGTAGTACATGTATAACTAGTTCTACTAGTACTACTCGTAGTAGTATGTACTACTAGTAATACTCATACTACTCGGAGTAGTACTTGTACTACTTGTAGTAGTACAAGTACTACTAGTACTACTCGTAGTGGTAAGTACTACTAGTAATACTAGCACTACTAGTACATACTAGTACTAAAAAAACTACATGTATTAGTATGTACTGGTAGTGCTAGTACTAGTAGCACATACTACTAGTACATAATTGTACTACTAATACTAGTACAAGTAGTACATACTAGTATGTACTACTATTAATAGTAGTACTAATAGTGGTAATTTTATGTACTAGTACGGGTAGTATATATTAGTATGTACTAATAATATGTATTTGTTGTAATTGTACTAGTACAAACTACCTGTACTACTACTAGTACATGTACTACTACTATCAATAGTTGTACTACGAGTATTACTCGTAGTTGTAAGTACTACTAGTAATACTAGTACTACTAGTACATACTAGTACAAGTAACACTACTAGTATTACTCGTAGTAGTAAGTACTATTAGTACTAATAACACTACTAGTATTAGTATGTACTTGTAGTGCTAGTACTAGTAGTACATACTACTAGTACATAATAGTACTATTAATACTTGTACTAGTGGTACATACTACTACGTACTACTAATAATACTGGTACTAGCAGTAGTACTACGAGTTGTATTGTTATGTACTAGTACGGGTAGTATATATTAGTATGTACTACTTGTCTATACTACTAATACTTCTAATACTACTACTAATACATGTACTACTAATACTACTACTAATACATGTACTACTAATACAAGTACATACTAATACTACTACTAATACAAGTACATACTACTAATACTACTACTAATACATGTACTACTACTACCAGTAGTTGTAGTACTCGTACTACTCGTAGTAGTTTAAGCACTACTAGTACTACTCATAGTAGTAAGTACTACTAGTAATAATAGCACTACTAGTACATACTACTACTACTACTACTAGTACATACTAGTATGGATTACTAATACTCCAAGTATGTATTCTAGTACATACTTGTAGTACATACTGGTAAGTATTATTAGTACTAGTATGTACTACTAGTAGAATTAGTACTTCTAGTACATGTAGAACTATGTCTACAAGAAGTAGTATGTACTACTAGTAATACTCGTACTACTCGTAATAGTAAGTACTACTAGTAATACTAGCACTACCAGTACGTACTAGTACTAGTAACACTACTAGTACTAGTAGTGCTTGTACTACTAGTACATACTACTAGTAGATAATAGTACTACTACTACTAGTACTAGTAGTACATACTAGTATGTACTACTTATTTTTAATTCTGATAATCCATCTATTTGCCAATTTACTATTGATCTTCCTGAATATGACACTGCCTGTTGTATGGCATCTTCTTCCATTTGTACATCAACAGGTGTAGGTCTCTTGTGATATGGTAAAGCTGTTATTGGTTTCCAGTATTTTCCATAGGCTATTCTATTTATGGTTTCAGTAATAGGGGTAGTATCCATAAATGCTTTTTCTTGATTTTGGATTGTATCTTCTATGATTGGTTCTTGCTTTAGACTTCTATGATTGTATCTTCTAGTGATTTCTATCCTAACCTTGCTTTAGACTCTAAGCCTTTATATGATAGACTCAAAAAGAATCCTCCACTATGGACCAATATCCATACCAAGGCAGTACAGGTAATTAAACGCAAGGTAAAGACCCTAGACTGTCTCTCCTTACCTCATCCAACTGCTTTTAAAATCATAGAATGCGATGCTTCTAACAAAGGCCTCGGTGGTATTCTTAAACAAAAAATTAATTCTCAAGAACAATTACTTCGTTATACTTCAAAAGCTTGGAATACTACTCAATTAAATTATTCCATGGTTAAAAAAGAACTCTTAGCCATCGTACATTGTGTTTCAAAATTTCAAAGTGATATTTTAAACCAACATTTTCTCATACGAACTGACTGCAAAGCAGCCAAAGATATTCTGCAAAAAGATGTTCAAAATTTAATTTCCAAACAAATATTTGCTCGGTGGCAGGCTATATTATCTGCCTTTGACTTTTCTATTGAACACCTTCCCGAGTCATCCAATTCTTTACCTGACTTTTTAACCCGTGAATTTTTACAGGGGGAGCAACACTGACTCTAACGCAACAGCCCTTATCACTTGCCTTGCAACTGTTCGAGGAAAATAAGAATATTAATATTTCACCTTTAATTTCACCTATCAACATGGGTTCTAAAGACACTTCTCGTAGAAATAAACAACCCATAACCAGTCAAATAATACCATATGAAGGGGAACAACCGCCTTTGGCAATTCGTTCACCCTCTCAATCTCCTGTACACCAAATTACCTATCCTGAAGCCACAGCTTCAAAACCCATATATTCTCCTGCACAAAGCAAATCTGCTACTCCATCCACTATACCCAGATCTGCCTACCTCGAAAGAGCCTATCTCATGGATATCACTATCGATGAGAAATATATCAATACTGAACCCATAAAACTTGCTCCTCTTTATTTGATCAACCATCTTAACCCTTCCAATGGGGTTAAAACAAGAAAATACTTTGAAGCAATACTAATGGAAACAGGATCCATTTCTGTAGTCCATTATTTTCAACAAAACACTCGGACTATTGCATATAGTAAAGTCCAGATAAAAAATATACTTCCCTATGAAGAGTGGGGTTGTAATCCCGCCCATGGAAAGAAACTTCAAAATCCAGACTTTTCATATAAGTATTTTAAGTATGCCGAATATATAGAGGCATGGCACAAATTTTTCTATTACCAAAATCCTAACTATACTCATAGTTGGTATATTCAATTTAGATTACAAATTTTGGAACGTTTTCCCACCTGGTTCAAAAACTGGTTTTTTGTGTGGGGATCAACTGTTCAAATTTTACCACCTGCATTCAAAGCAGTGCAGGACAAATTCCAAGCCTATAACTAGAATGATATCACCATAGATCATCACCTCTATTTTATGGCCTTGTACCAGATACCCTGGATAATGAAATGGGAATATACCATTTCCCCCAATACTACCTCTGACTATACCTTTATACCTAGACTTGGAAAGACCATTTCAGTAAAATGGTGGGACATCTTTAATATGGACCCATCCTCACTTACTCCAAAAAGGATTCCTCCAAAACCTCTGGAAAAAACCCAAAGCCAGAATACAGCCAATACTTCTTTCGATTTTCCCACATACCTAAGAAATATGTTACAAGCAAATCCTAATGCCTCGAAAGAGACATTAGAAAATCAGATGAAAGAAATATTTGCAGAAGCAGGGAGAAAGCCAGTCTCCTCTGATGAAACCGTACAATCCTCTCCCAATATCAACCAATACCTCAATCTCCCAATAGAAGATCGGGAAGAAACTGATCCAGATGAAGATGAAGATGACCCGGATGAGTTCAGTCAACGACCATAAAAGATCATCACCAAAAGATTCCCCTTTAATATCATCCCCGACAAACCACTGGATAAAGTTTGTACAAAGATGCTCCACCAACGCTGTCAATATCTCCACCGATGCTCCACCGACGCTGTCACCCTCATCAATAAACACAAAGCATCAGGAACAGTAATCATCGACACAACACGACAAGCAAAGACTATTCAAGATGCTTTTACTGTAGCCACCCTAAACCCTAAACCCTAAACCCTAAACCCTAAACCCTAAACCAAAATTAAAAGAACTCAATAATGTCAAAAGTCAATTGAATAACAAAGAAAAATTTCTTTGTACCCTTAAACAAGAAATAAAATATAAAGTTATTGAAGAACAATTACAAACCTCTTCAATACAACAAAAGGTTCAATCATTACAACAATATATAGAAACCTCAATATGCAGTGAGCATCCTAATGCTTTCTGGGAAAGGAAAAAGCATAGTATCAGTCTACCATACGAACAAGGATTTGATGAAAAACAAATACCTACAAAAGCTAGACCAATACAAATGACTATAAAAGGGGGACTAACCCGTTTCACTCGGCAGGTCGAACTCTCCCTTCCTCTTCCTCCTCTTCTCAGTCTAGACCTTGAGGTCAAAACTCTCTCTTCCTCTCTAAAGCTACTCTTCTCCTTTCTCGACCAAGGAGCTTCTCTCTGAGTTCATCTTTTCTCTCTAAGATATTCTCTTCTCTCTAAGATATTCTCTTCTCTCTAAGATACTCTCTCTAAGAGACTCTTTCAATCCTTCTTCATTCAGAAAGACCAGATCGTCAAATATCAGCTACCCTGACTTCGTAGCCAAAATATTCCAGGTTCAATACTATCTCCTTTTCTGAAATATGTGTGACTGCAATTTCCATTCTCTTCCAACATACTGCCCATTTAGTACTAGTATATACTAGTATATATACTAGTTTACGTACTAGTATATACTAGTATACCGGTACTAGTATATACTAGTATATATACTAGTTTACGTACTAATATATACTAGTATATATACTAGTTTACGTACTAGTATATACTAATATGTACTGGTATATACTAGTATATTCTAGTATATATTAGTATATACTAGTATATATACTAATATATACTAGTATATACTAGTATATATACTAGTTTACGTACTAGTATATACTAGTACTAGTATATACTAGTGTACTAGTATATACAAGTATATACTAGTATATACTAGTACTAGTATATACTAGTATATACTAGTACTAGTATATATATACTAGTATATACTAGTACTAGTATATACTAGTATATAATAGTAATAGTATATACTAGTATATATACTAGTACTAGTATATACTAGTATAAACTAGTAATAGTATATACTAGTAATAGTATATACTAGTATATATACTAGTATATACTACTAATAGTATATACTAGTATATACTAGTAATAGTATATACTAGTATATATACTAATATACTAGTATATATAGTAGTACTAGTATATATACTAGTACGAGTACTAGTATATATACTAGTACTAGTACTAGTATATAAACTAGTACTAGTATGTATACTTGTACTAGTACTAGTATACTAATATATATACTAGTACTAGTGTACTAGTATATATACTAGTATATAAACTAGTATACTAGTATATATGCTAGTATATACTAATATATATACTAGTATATATACTAGTAAATCTACTACTATACTAGTATATAAACTAATATATACTAGTATATATATACTAGTATATACTAGTACTAGTATATACTAGTACTAGTGTATACTAGTATATATACTAGTATAGACTAGTATATACTAATATATATACTAGTATATATATAAGTATGTACTAGTACCAGTATATATACTAATACTAGTATATATACTAGTACTAACATATATACTAGTACTAGTCTATACTAGTATATATACTAGTACTAATATATACTAGTATATATACTACTATAGACTAGTACTAGTATATATACTAGTATATATACTAGTATATACTAGTATATATACTAGTACTAGTATATATACTAATACAAGTACATATACTACTATATATACTAGTATATATACTAGTACAAGTATATTTACTAGTACTGGTATATATTAGTACTAGTCTATACTAGTATATATACTAGTATAGACTAGTACTAGTATATACTAGTATACTAGTATATACTAGACTAGTACTAGTACTAGTACATATACTAGTATATATACTAGTTTATACAAGTATATATAGCAATAAATACTAGTATATATACGAGTATATACTAGTATATACTAGAATATTGTACTATATACTAGTATATACTAGTACTAGTATATTCTAGTATCCATACTAGTATATATACTAGTACTAGTACTAGTATCTATACTAGTATATATACTAGTATATACGAGTATATACTACTATATATATACTAGTATATACTAGTACTAGTGTATATATTAGTATATATATTAGTATATACTAGTACTATTATATA
Organism: Amborella trichopoda; assembly: GCF_054954075.1. NCBI lineage: Eukaryota > Viridiplantae > Streptophyta > Magnoliopsida > Amborellales > Amborellaceae > Amborella > Amborella trichopoda. The sequence continues at coordinate 24,539,205 of NC_142347.1, read as the reverse complement.
TACTAGTATATATACTAGTATATACAAGTATATACTAGTATATACTAGTATACTAGTATATACTACTATATATATACTAGTATATACTAGAATATACTAGTACTAGTGTATATACCAGTACTAGTATATACTAGTATGTACTAGAATATACTAGTATATATATACTAGTGTACATATACTAGTACGAGTGTATATACTAGTACTAGTATATACCAGTATGTACTAGAATATACTAGTACTAGTATATACTAATATATACTAGTAAGTACTAGTATATACTAGTATATACCACTAGCATATACTAGCATATATACTAGTATATACTTGTATATACTACTATATATACTAGTATATACTAGTACATACTACTATATGTACTAGTATATATACTAATACATATACTAGTATATACGAGTATATACCAGTATATATACTAGTATATATACCAGTCTATATACTAGTATACTAGTATATATACTAGTTCCAGTATATATACTAGTATACTAGTATATATACTAGTACTAGTATACTAGTAGACTAGTACATATACTAGTACTAGTAAATACTTTTAAATACTTGTATATACTAGTATACTAGTATATACTAGTACTAGTACTAGTATATATACTAGTATAGACAAGTATATATATACAAGTATATATACTAATATATATACAAGTATATACTATTATAGACTAGTATATACTAGTATATATACTAATACACTAGTATATACTGGTAGATACTAATATACTAGTATATACTAATACTAGTGCTAGTAAATACTACTATACTAGTATATACTAGTTTATATACTAGTATAGTATATATTAGTTGAAACTAGTATATACTAGTATGTACAAGTATGTACTAGTATATATATACTCGTACACACTAGTATATACTAGTATATATATACTAGTATATACTAGTATATATACTGGTATATATACTAGTACATACTAGTATACTAGTATATACTAGTATATATATACTAGTATATACTAGTATATATACTACTATATATACTAGTACTAAGACTAGTATATATACTAATATATACAAGTATATACTAGTATATACTAGCATATACTAGTATATGAATACTAGTATATACTAGTATAGTATATATATATACTATACTAGTATGTACTAGTATATACTAGAATATTGTACTATATACTAGTATATACTAGTACTAGTATATTCTAGTATCCATACTAGTATATATACTAGTACTAGTACTAGTATCTATACTAGTATATATACTAGTATATACGAGTATATACTAGTATACTAGTATATACTACTATATATATACTAGTATATACTAGTACTAGTGTATATATTAGTATATATATTAGTATATACTAGTACTATTATATATACTAGTATATTTGAGTATATACTAGTATATACTAGTATACTAGTATATACTACTATATATATACTAGTATATACTAGAATATACTAGTACTAGTGTATATACCAGTACTAGTATATACTAGTATGTACTAGAATATACTAGTATATATATACTAGTGTACATATACTAGTACGAGTGTATATACTAGTACTAGTATATACCAGTTTGTACTAGAATATACTAGTACTAGTATATACTAGTATATACTAGTAAGTACTAGTATATACTAGTATATACCACTAGCATATACTAGCATATATACTAGTATATACTTGTATATACTACTATATATACTAGTATATACTAATACATACTACTATATGTACTAGTATATATACTAATACATATACTAGTATATACGAGTATATACCAGTATATATACTAGTATATATACCAGTCTATATACTAGTATACTAGTATACTAGTATATATACATACTAGTATACTAGTATATATACTAGTACTAGTATACTAGTATACTAGTATATATACTAGTACTAGTAAATACTTTTAAATACTTGTATATACTAGTATACTAGTATATACTAGTACTAGTACTAGTATACATACTAGTATATATACTAGTATAGACAAGTATATATATACAAGTATATATACTAATATATATACAAGTATATACTATTATAGACTAGTATATACTAGTATATATACTAATACACTAGTATATACTGGTAGATACTAATATACTAGTATATACTAATACTAGTACTAGTATATACTACTATACTAGTATATACTAGTTTATATACTAGTATAGTATATATTAGTTTAAACTAGTATATACTAGTATGTACAAGTATGTACTAGTATATATATACTCGTACACACTAGTATATACTAGTATATATATACTAGTATATACTAGTATATATACTGGTATATATACTACTATATACTAGTATACTAGTATATACTAGTATATATATACTAGTATATACTAGTATATAAACTACTATATATACTAGTACTAAGACTAGTATATATACTAATATATACAAGTATATACTAGTATATACTAGCATATACTAGTATATGAATACTAGTATGTACTAGTATAGTATATATATATACTATACTAGTATGTACTAGTATATACTAATAATATACTAGTATATATTAGTATATATACTAGTACTCGTCTATATATTAGTACAAGTATATATACTACTATATATACTAGTATATCTACTAGTATTAGTATATACTAGTACTAATCTATACTAGTATATAAACTAGTACTAGTACATACTAGTATATATACTAATATATATACAAGTATATACTAATATATATACTAGTATATGTACTAGTACAAGTATATATACTAGTATATACTAATATATACTAGATCATACTAGTATATACTAGTATATACTAGTACTAGTATATACAAGTATATACTAGTATATACGAGTATATACTAATATACTAGTATATATCTAGTATATACTAGTATATATACGAGTATATATTAGTATATATACTAGCATATACTAGTATATATTATTATATACTACAATATAATAGTACTAGTATATATTAGTAGCTATACTAGTATATATACTAGTACTAGTACTAGGATATATACCAGTATATATACTAGTATATACGAGTATGTACTAATATTTACTAGTATGCTAGTATATACTACTATATATATATTAAAATATACTAGTATATACTAGTACTTGTGTATATATTAGGATATGTATTAGTATATACTAGTACTAGTATATATACTAGTATATATACTAGTATATACGAGTATATACTAGTATATACTAGTATATACTACTATATATATACCAGTATATATATACTAGTATAGACTAGTACTAGTGTTAATACTAGTATATATACTAGTATATACACTAGTACTAGTATATACTAGTATAAACATATACTAGTATATACTAGTATACTAGTACATGCTAGAAGTATATACTAGTATATACTAAAAGTATGTACTAGTATATACTAGTATATACTAATAATATACTAGTATATACTAGTACATACTTTTAGTATATACTAGTATAAACTACTAGTATATAAACTAGTACTAGTCTATACTAGTCTATATACTAGTACTAGTATATACTAGCATATATACTAGTATAGACTAGTACTAGTATATAAACTAGTATATATACTAGTATATACTAGTATATATACTAGTACCAGTATATACACTAATACAAGTACATATACTACTATATATACTAGTATATATACTAGTACAAGTATATATACTAGTACTGGTATATATTAGTACTAGTCTAAACTAGTATATATACTAGTATCGACTAGTACTAGTATATACTAGTATACTAGTATATACTAGTACAAGTACTAGTACATATACTAGTATATATAGCAATAAATACTAGTACATTATAGAATATACTACTATATACTAGTATATACTAGTACTAGTATATTCTAGTATCTATACTAGTGTAAATACTAATACTAGTACTTGGACTGTTTCTTCTGAAGTTGCGGGCCTGGTTGTGTCAGGAGCAAAGACATGGAGTAGTGTTTGCTCTATTTCTTCAAATGTAGCATTAAGATGTGTTTGCTTTAGTTTTTTGAGGTAAGCCGAAAAGGTAGGAAGACTGACTGTATTATTTGACACTGTTTTGAGGGTTTCAGGTTGTGGACGCGTCCTTTTCAAAGGAAGTGTGGTGGGATTAGTACTAAAAATGTCCCACCATTTGACTTTCACAGTTTTTCCTAATTGGGGAATATATTCATAGTTGTTGGTATTATTTTCAGAAATGGAGTATTCCCATTTAAGAATCCAAGGGATTTGATATATTACCATAAAGTAGAGATGGTAATCATCTAGGTTGGTGCAAGTATTATGTTGAGCAAATTTTGTTTGTAGATTCTGGAAAGCATCAGGCAATATTTGGGTTTGGGATCCCCATATCAGAAACCAGTGGCGAAACCAACTGGGGAATCTTTCTAAGACAGAAAGTTTGAATTGGATATACCAGGAATGAGTATTATTTGGATTTTGGTAGGCAAATACTTTATGCCATGCCTCAATATATTCAGAATATTTATAAGATTTATATGGAAATTCTGGATTTAATAACCTTTTTCCCTGGAGGGGATTACAGCCCCAATCTTCGTAAGAAAGCAATTTTTTGATTTGGAATTTCGAATATGCATATAATTTGGTAGTACCTTGGTAAAAGTGAACAATGGATACGGAACCAGTTTCCATGAGAATGGCTTCATACCATTCACGGGTTTTAATGCCATAAGATGAATTCATGTGATTTGAAAGGTAGAGGGGAGCTATTTTATATGGGTCGAATTGAGCATGATCATCAGAAATGATTACCTCTGGTAAAAAAGCAGTTTCTATATAAATGGATTTGGCAGAGGTTGAGGTTTGTTTTTGTGGATATGATGCCGGGGAAAATGCCGGACTTGGAGTGGATGATGGACTTTGTGGAGGAGTCTGTATAAGGTAATCTGGTACATTAGTGGATCGAAGGGGTGACATGGGTGTTAGGTTGAGAGAGGAATGGATGGGCATAAGAGGCCCATACCTATTGCTTGGGACTAACTCCATTGGATGTTTTCCTTTGGGATCTGAAGAATGAGGATTCATATTTGTATTGCTATTCTTATTTGAGAAAAAGAGGTGCAAACCGTAGGAGGAAAAACCGTAAGATGAGATGGTATTGTCCTTAGGTTGTGGTATATGGTCCCCCCTGCAAAAATTCACGGGTTACGAAGTCAGGTAGAGAATTAGAAGAACCGTGAAGATGTTCAATAGAAAAGTCAAAAGCAGATAAGATAGCTTGCCATCGGGCAAATATTTGTTTTGATACAAGGTTTTGGACATCCTTTTGCAGAATGTCTTTGGCGGCCTTGCAGTCAGTGCGAATTAAAAAGTGTTGATTAAGAATATCAGTTTGAAATTTGCATACGCAATGAATAATAGCAAGTAATTCTTTTTTGACAGTGGAATAATTCTTTTGGGTAGGATTCCAAGCTTTAGAGGTAAAACGTATTAATTGTTCTTTAGAAGCAATTGATTGTTTTAATATTCCTCCTAACCCTATTTCAGAAGCATCGCATTCAATAATTTTAAACGCTGTTGGATCAGATAAATTTAAACATGGAAGTTCTTTAGCTTTGAGCTTAAGTTTCTGTACAGCTAAAGTATGAATATTAGTCCATGGTGGAGGATTCTTTTTTAACCGATCATATAAAGGTTTAGCGTCTAAAGCCAGATTTTGATTAAGACATCCTAAAAATCGTTGTAATTCAGTTTTATCTAAGATTTTATCAGGAAATTTATCAGCAAATAGTATTGATCGATCAATTAGAATGATTGTTCCCTGATTAATATTATGTCCTAGGAATCTTATTTTTGTTTGGAACAAATTTATCTTTTTAGCGGAAACAACTAATCCGGCTGTTTTAACTGTGTGAATAAAAGTATAAAGATGTTTAAAATGTTGTTCTATTGATTCAGAAAAGACTAAAACATCATCAATATAGACAATCATAAATTTATAAAAGGGATTAAAGATATCATTCATTATTTTTTGAAATTCAGATGGGGCATTTTTAAGGCCGAAAGGCATAACGTTCCACTCATATTGTCCAAAAGGGACATTGAAGGCTGTTTTATATTTATCTTCTTCTTTTATCTGGATTTGCCAAAACCTGGATTTTAAATCGAATTTGGAGAAGATTACAGCATGTAATAATCTATCAAGTAAATCTTTTTTATTTGGAATGGGATATCTAATCCATTTTAAGACTTTATTAAGAGGTTTATAATTGATGACTAATCGAGGAACTCCTCGTTCCTGCTCAGCATTTTTATTTGACATAAAAGGCAGAACAACTCCATGGAGATGAACTAGGACGTATTAATTTCTTTTGGAGTAGGTCATTTATTTCTATTTGACATGTTTGCAATAATTCGGTATTCATCTGAATTGGTCTAGCTTTTGTTGGTATTTTTGTTTCACTAAAACTAGGTTCATATGGTAACCCTACAATATGTTGTTTTCTATGCCAAAAAGCATTTGGTAATTCGTTGCATATTTCTTTTTCAATAAAGCTTTTTGAGATGTTGTATTTTTTGTATTACCTCAGGAGATTGGAGCTTTTCATTGGTGAGCTTATGTTTGATTTCAAGTTGTAAAGATCCTAAGAAATTTTCTTTGTATTTCATATTCTGTTTAACAGTATTGATTTCTTTAATCTTTGGTTTATCAAGAAATTCAAATCTAATAGGTGTACCATGTGTATTTGTTTCAAGGCTAGTATGAGAAACTGTGACAGGATATAACAGAGTAAGAAAAGGGACACCGAGGATTACTGCTTGACTGAGTCCTTTGACCATTATGAATGGAGTTTGAAAACAATGTCCTTCCGTACAGATTTTAGCATTGGATAATTTGTATTTGATAAAGAGTCTACTTCCATCAGCCGTATTGAGGATTTGAGTGGTCTTATCAAAATATTTTGTAGGGACTAATCCCTCATTAAGGCAATTCAGATCAGCACCTGAATCAATCAATGCTAAGGATTGGAATTCATATTCATCATTGAATACTATGGTTATAAATACAAACAATTTTTGTGTTATTACTCTATTTAAAACATTTACCGAATGTTTATTTGATGATTCTCCATGATTCATTTGATCTAAATAATCATTGGGATGATATGATTTGAGTAAATGATTGAATTCTACTATGTCTTCTTCAGTATGTATTTCGAAAGTATTATTATGAAGTTCAAGGATTTGAATCCTTGTTTTTAATTGGGATAATTCTATTTTTACTGTATTGACTTCGGTTTTGAGGTCAGCAATAGTAGGTTCTTTTTGGGTAGCTTCATGCTGACTGATCCTTTTCATGATATCAGAAAAATTATAATTATCAGGAGGTTTAACCAATAGTGTATGTTTTGTTTTTGTTTTGGTTAAATTGATAAACTGAGTAATTATTTCTCTTTTCTCATTAGGGTCGGATATTTTTTCTATTAAATCTAAAATAAGATTATCTTCTTTTGTTAATGTATGAATATCAGAGGATGTAATAGGGCATCTACATATTTCATTTTCTGTATCTGAACTATTATCTGACCAATAAAAGTCATTATTATGTATTGTGCCTATAAAAGAAGTATCACTACTGGAAGAAGTAGTATCTGAGCTTGAACTTTCTGATGAATCATATAATTGAATAATATCATAGATTTTATTTCTGATGGATCCATCTAAAGTAATAGAGTCTAATTTTTGTTTAACTTTACATTGGTTTTTATAATGGCCTACTTTGCCACATTTATAACAAACAGGTAATTTCTTTTTATTTTGAGATGATTTAGAAGCAAAACGTTTCGTAAATTTCCTATATTTTTTCTGCTTGGTTGGAAAAGACTTATAGGTTTTATCTGGTTTATTTCGATGTTTTTTCTTTTTATATACTTTATGGATTTTATGCGGTTTATTTTTATCTATATGACCTTGGTCCATATGATAGCCAAATTGTTGGCAAAAATCTCCTAATTCCTTTTTACCACTTAGATTCTGTTTATCAAGTTGCTTCTTGAGTTTCAGATCTGTACATAGGGCTAGGCCTTCAGCACAAATTTCTGAAGATAATTCTCTTAATGTATATTGGGAATAGTTTATGACACCACTATTTTTATTTTTTAGACGTTCTCTAACTTTTTCAGCAAATAGATAAGGTAGTCCTGCGACAAATTTTTCTTTCCAATGATCAAGATGACTATCTTCTCGTATAAGTAATCGGGAGAAAAAGACGTCTTTATACCATTTATAGTGTGATAATGTAGGACATCGTAAATTAGATAAAAGATCAGCAGTTCTTGCTGCAAGTATTGAAGTATTTCCTATAAAATGAAGAGCAATTGTATATATTAAAGAGTTGACGGCATCACTTTCAGAATATACCATATCTTGGTTATGTTCATTCTTTGCTGTCCATTGCCGAGTATTAGTTAATATTTGTTGTTTTGTTTGCTCATTAAGCTATGAATCCCACCATCCTCTAAGCCATCCGGTGAATCCTGAAACTATGGCTTTAGCTATTTCTTAGTCATGACTACCAGCCATTTTACATGCCGATGCATACATAGTCATGTGTTTCATTGTATCTAATATTCTGTGATCAGAAGTTCCATCTATATTCCAATCTATAATCGTTCGACCTGTGTAGGTAGAAGTATGACTTGTCAGGTCTTCTTCTAATTGGATATCAACTGGGGTTGATCTTTTATAATATGGTCGAGCATTTATGGGTTGCCAGTGTTTACTATAATTGATACGATTTATACTATCAGGAGTAAGTTGTATTTCAGAAAATGCTTCTTGCATATTTTGTATTGTATTGGTAATGGGTGGTTCTACAAGTTCATTGGTTTGAAGGAGTATCTCTTCTTGTAGGGTCATGTTATCGTGTTCAGGGATTTTTGCCTTTCCTTTATCATTATCAGGGAGAACTGGGAGAACTATGGTAGGTTTGGGATCTTTTATTTCCAATTTAGATAATTTAGAAATTAGTTGCCCCATAAGTGTTGTATTATCATCTCCAATATGAAACTTATCTTTATTCAAGTCAGGAGGTGGTTTAAAGAATAATTGTTTTTTCTCTTTGTGAGTGGGAATGGAAGGTTGTAATAGATTTTCTAATCTATTCGTTTGTTGTCCTAATGTATGAAGACAAAGGTTTGTATAATTATTCTGTTCGATTATGTGTGGAAGTAATTCTATGCGAGCTATATTTGCATTATTGAGTTTATAAGGTGTGGCTACTGTTTCATAAACAACTATTTGGGATGATGAAGATTCTACAGTTTGTTCTGGAGTTTTTGTAGTTGGTATTGTAGTAGCAACTCCTTGGATTTTCAGGCTTTGTTCAGGAGGATGTATGGATTTGATAGTAGTCCCTTCTGTGGTATTAAATACTGTATATTGAGTTTCTAACGTATTTATTTCAAAGTCAAGAATAGGAATATTGTGCTGGCTTAAGGTGTCCCTTAACCAGTCAAAAAAGCATTTTCCTTTATTTCCCTTTTGTCTCCATTTATTAAAATGAGAATGAAATAATTCGACTAGTCAGGGTTTAAATTCTTTCACATACCATTCTCTAATATTTTTATTTTCCGGAGATAAAAAATCTTTGATAATATCATCTCGGGTGAATGTTTCTTCAAATATATACTAGTATATACTAGTACTAGTATATATATTAGTACTAGTAAATATATACTGGTATATACTAGTATATATATACTAGTATATACTAGTATATTAGTATATACTAGTATATATACTAGTACTACTACTAGTATATATACTAGTATATGTACTAGTATATATATACTAATATATACTAGTATACTAATATATACATACTTGTATACTAGTATATACTAGTATATATATACTAGTATAACTTGTATATACTAGTATATATACTAGTATAACAAGTATATACTAGTATATACTAGTATATGATAGTATATACTATACTAGTATATACTAGCATATACTAGTATACTAGTATATACTAGTATACTAGTATATACTAGTATATATATACTAGTATATATTAATATATACACTAGTATATATACCAGTATATATACTATTATATACTACTATATATACGAGTATATATATTGGTACATATACCGATATATATACCGGTATATATACCAGTATATATACTAGAATATATACCAGTATACTAGTATTAGTATATATACTAGTATACTGGTATATATACTAGTATATTTACTAGTATACTAGTATATATACTAGTACTAGTATATACAAGTATATACTTACTAGTATATACAAGTATATACTAATATATATATTAGTATATACTAGTATATATACTAGTATATACTAGTACTAGTATATATACTAGTATATACTAATATATACTACTACTAGTGCTAGTACTAGAATACTAATATACACTAGTACTAGTACTAGTATATATACTAGTATATATACTAGTAGACTAGTATATATACTAGTATATATACTAGTACATACTAGTATATACCAGTATATACTAGTACTAGTACTAGTATATATACTAATATTTATACTAGTATACTAGTATATATTAGTATTTACAAATATACTAGTATATACTAATACTAGTATAAACTAGTACTAGTATATACTAGTAAATACTAGAATATACTTGTATATACTAATATATATTTGTACTAGTATATACTAGTACTAATATATTAATATATACTAGTATATATACTAGTACTAATATATATAGTAGTATATATACTAGTATATGTACTAGTATATATACTAGTATACTAGTATATACTAGTATATATACTAAAATATATACTAGTATACTAGTATATATATTGGTATACTAGTATGCTAGTATATACTAGTGTATATACTAGTATATACTAGTATATATGCTAGTATATATACTAGTATATACTAATATATATACTAGTATATACTAGTATACTAGTATATATACTAATATATACTAGTATTTAGTATATATTCTAGCATATATACTAGTATATATACTAGTATACTAGTATATACTACTATACTAGTATATATACTAGTACTAGTATATATACTAGTATATATACTAGTATATATACTAGTATAGTAGCATATACTAGTAAATACTAATATACTAGTATATACTATTACTAGTATATACTAGTATATATACTAGTACTAGTATATATACTAGTATATGTACTAGTATATGTTAGTACATACTAGTACATACTAGTATATACAAGTATATGTTAGTACATACTAGTATATATACTAGTACTAGTTTATACTAGTACTAGTATATACTGGTATATACTAGTACTATGATATATAGTAGTATATACCAGTATATATACTACAATATATACTAGTACTAGTATATACTAGTATATATATTAGTATATATTAGTATATATACTAGTATATATTAGTATATACTCGTATATACTAGTATATATACTAGTATGTACTAACAGTATATACTAGTACTAGTATATACAAGTATATATACTAGTATGTACTAGTATATACTAGTATATGTACGAGTACTAGTATATTCTAGTATATATACTAGTATATATATTGGTAAATATACTATTACATACTAGTACTAGTATATATATACTAGTATATATATACTAGTATAGTATATATGTACAATACTAGTATATACTAGTATATATATACTATACTAGTATATACTAGTACTAGTACATGTATATATACCAGTATATTAGTATATACTAGTATATACTAGTATATATATACTAGTATATATATACTAGTATAACTAGTATATACTAGTATATACTAGTATATGATAGTATATACTAGTACAAACTAATATATACTAGTATATATATACTAGTATATACTAGTACAGTATATATATATATTATACTAGTATATACTAGTATACTAGTATACTAGTACATACTAGTATTTATTAGTATACATACTAGTATATATACCAGTATATATACTATTATATACTACCATATACTAGTATATACTAGTATTTACTAGAATATACTTTTATATACTAATATATATTAGTACTAGTATATACTAGTACATACTAGTATATACTAGTACTAGTATACTAATATATACTAGTATATATACTAGTATATATACTAGTACTAGTACATATCGTAGTGTATATACTAGTATAAGTATTAGTATATATACTAGTATAGTAGTATATACTAGTATATACTAGTATATATACTAGTATATATGCTAGTATACTAGTATGCTAGTATATACTAGTATATATACTAGTGCATACTAATATACTAGTATGGTAGTATTAATACTAGTATAAAGTAGTATATATACTAGTATATACTAGTATATATATTAGTATATACTAGTAAACTAGTAGATACTAGTATATATACTATGATATACTTGTATTTAGTATATATACTAGTATATATAGTAGTATACTAGTATATACTACTATACTAGTATATATACTAGTATACTAATATATGTATTAAGATATATACTAGTATACTAGTATATACTAGTATTTATACGAGTATATATACTAGTATACTTGGATATATACTAGTTCATATACTAGTAAACTAGTATATACTAATATATATTTGTATATATACTAGTATAAACTAGTACTAGTATATAGTAGTATATACTAATACTATGATATATACTTGTATATACTAGTATATATACTAGTACTAGTATACACTAGTGTACATACTAGTTTATACTAGTATATACATGTATATACACTAGTATATACTAGTATATATGTTTGTATATACTAGTATATATACAAGTATATATTAATATATACTAGTATATACAAGTATATATACTAGTATGTACCAGCTGTATATACTAGTACTAGTATATACTAGTATATATACTAGTATGTACTAGCATATATTAGTATATACTAGTATATACTAGCATATATATTAGTATATATATACTAGTATATAGACTAGTAATAATATATACTAGTACTAGTATATACTGGTATATACTAGTACTATGATATATAGTAGTATATACTAGTATATATACTAGTATAAAGACTAGTACTAGTATATACTAGTATATATACTAGTATGTACTAGCAGTATATACTAGTACTAGTATATACTAGTATATATACTAGTATGTACTAGTATATTCTTGTATATACTAGTATATACTAGTATATATACTAGTATGTACTAGTATATTCTTGTATATACTAGTATATACTACTATATATACTACTATATACTAGTACAAGTATATACTTGTACATATACTAGTATATATACTAGTATATACTAGTACTAGTTTATACTAGTATATACTAGTACTGGTATATACCCGTACTAAAATATACTAGTATATAGTAGTACTGGTATATACTAGTATATACTCGTACTAGTACTAGTACATATACTAGTATATACTAGTATATATATAGTAGCCTATACCAGTATACTAGTATATACTAGTATATACTAGTATATACTAGTATACTGGTATATACTACTATATATATTAGTATATATTAGTATATACTAGTATATACTAGTACTAATATATATACTGGTATATATACTAATATATAGTAGTTTATATATACTATTATATACTAGTATTAGTGTATACTAGTATATATTTCAGTATATATACCAGTATGTATACCAGTATATATACCTGTATATATACCAATATATATACCAGTATATACTAGTACAAGTATATACTAGCACTAGTATATATATACTAATTCTAGTATATACTAGTACTAGTACTAGTATATATATACTAATACTAGTATATATACAAGTATATACTAGCAAACTAGTATATATACTAGTATATATTAGCATACTAGTATGCTAGTATATATTCTAGTATATAATAGTATACTAGTATGTTAGTATATACTAGTATACTAGTATATACTAGTATACTAGTATATATACTAGTATATACCTGCATATTAGTATATATACTAGTATACTAGTATACTAGTATATACTACTAGACTAGTACATATACTACTGTACTAGTATATATAATAGTATATGCTAATATATATATTAGTATATACTAGTATATATACTAGTATATATACGTACTAGTATATACTAGTACTAGTATATATACTAGTACATACTAGTTTTAATATATACTAGTACTAGTATATATACTAGTATATATATTAGTACTAGTATATATACTAGTGTATATACTAGTATGAACTAGTACTAGCATACAAGCTAGTATAGATACTAGTATATATATTAGTATATACTAGTATATATACTAGTATATATACTAATACTAGAATATACTAGTATATACTAGCATACTAGTCTATATACTAGTATATTAGTATACTAGTACATACTACTATTATAGTACATATGCTACTATACTAGTATATATAATAGTATATACTAATATATATATTAGTATATAATAGTATATATAGTAGTATATACTAATACTAGCATATATGCTAGTATATATACTAGTATTTACTAGCTCTAGTATATACTAGTACTAGTACATATATTAGTATATACTAGTACAAGTATATATACTAGTATAGATACTAGTAGATATACTAGTATATACGAGTATAGACTAGTATATATACTAGTACTAATATATACTAGTATAAACTAGTACTAGTAAATACCAGTACTAGTATATACTAGTATATACTCGTACTAGTACTAGTACATATCCTAGTATATATACTAGTATATACTAGTATTCTAGTATATACTACTATATATATAGAAGTATATACTAGTATACTAGTATAGACTAGTATTAGTATATACTTGTACTAGTATACATTAGTATATACTAGTGCTAGTATTTATACTAGTCTATATACTACTATATAATAGTATATATATACTAGTATATACTAGTACTAGTATGCTAGTACTAGTATATATATACTACTTTATAGTAGTATATATACCAGTATATATACTCGTACTAGTATATACTAGTACTAGTATATATACTAGTTTATATACCAGTATATATACTAGTAGATACTAGTACAAGTAAATTCTAGCACTAGTATATATACAAGTATATACTAGTATATATACTAGTATATACTAGTACAAGTATATATACTAGTATTAATACTTGTATGTACTAGTATATATACTCGTACTAGTATATACTATTATATATACTAGTATATACTAGTACTAGTATATACACTAGTATTTGTATATATATACTAGTACTAGTATACATACTAGTATATACTAGTATGTACAAGTATATATACTAGTATATACTAGTATATATATTAGTATATACTAGTATATATTAGTATGTACTAGTATTTACTAGAACATATACTAGTATGTATTAGTATATACTAGTATATATACTAGTATGTACTAGCATATACTAGTATACACTAGAATATACTAGTATAAATACTAGTATATATACTAGTACTAGTATATACTACTACTATGATATATACTAGTATATATACTAGTATATATACTAGTACTAGTATATACTTGTATATATAGTAGTATATACTAGTATATATTAGTATATAATAGTATTACTAGTATATATACTAGCATGTACTAGCAGTATATACTAGTACGAGTATATACTAATATGTACTAGTAAATACTAGTATATATAATAGTATATATACTAGTATATATATTAGTACTAGTATATAGTAGTATATATACTAGTATATATATTATTATATATACTAGTATATACTAGTTCTAGTATATACTATTGTATATAATAGTATATACTAGTATATATATTAGTATATACTAGTATATATTATAAAATATATACTAGTATATATACTAGTATATACTAGTACTAAGACATACTAGTACTAGTATATACTAGTACTAGTATATACTAGTACTAGTACATACTGGTACTAGTATATATATTAGTTTATATATTAGTATATACCAGTATATATACTAATACTAGTATATATACTAGTATAGATACTAGTATATATACTAATACTAGTATATACTAGTACTAGTATATATACTAGTATATACTAGTATATATATTGGTATATATACAAGTACTAGTATATATACCAATATATATACTAGTATATACTAGTACGAGTATATACCAGTACTAGTATATATACTAGTATATACTAATACTAGTATATACCCGTACTAGTATATACTAGTATATACAAGTATATACTCGTATTAGTACTAGTACATATACTAGTATATACTAATATATATATAGGATTATATACTAGTACCTATTAGTATATACTAGTACTAGTATACAAGTATATATTAGTATATAGATAGTAGTATATACCAGTGTACTAGTATATACTAGTACTAGTATATACTAGTATACTGGTATATACTAGTATATATATATACTAATATATACTAGTATATACTAGTATAGTATATATATATACTATACTAGTATATATATACTAGTATGCATTAGTATATACCAGTATAAATTAATATATACTAGTATATATATACTAGTATAGTATATATATATACTACAATATATACAAGTATTAGTATATTTACTACTATATATACTAGTATATATACGAGTACTAGTATATACTAGTATATATATACTAGTACTAGTATATATACTAGTACTAGTATATATATACTAGTACTAGTATATATACTAGTACTAGTATATACTAGTATATATATACTAGTATGTATTAGTATATACTAGTATAAACTAATACATACTAGTTTATATATACTAGTATATACTAATATAATATATATATATACTACTATATATACGAGTATATATACTAGTTTTAGTATATATACTAGTACTAGTATATTCTAGTTCATATATACTAGTACTAGTATATATACTACTATATATACTAGTACTAGTATATACTAGTATATACTAGTATATATATATTAGTACTAGTATATATATACTAGTACTAGTAAATATAAACTAGTATATATACTAATATATATATACTAGTACTAGTATATATATACTAGTATATACTAGTACTAGTATATATATTAGTACTAGTATATATATACTCGTATATATATCTTAGTATGTACTAGTATATATGTACTAGTATATACTAGCATACTAGTATATATATAAACTAGTATATACTAGTATACTAGTATATACTAGTTTATATATTAGTATATATACTAGTACTAGTACTAGTATATATAGTAGTATTTATATACTAGTATATACTAGTATACTAGTATGTACATACTTGTATACTAGTATATACTAGTATATATATTAGTATGTATATACTAGTACATACTAGTATATGAGAGTATATACTAGTATAAACTAATATATACTAGTATATACTAGTATATGATAGTATATACTAGTATAAACTAATATATACTAGTATATATATACTAGTACATACTAGTACAATATATATATGTACTATACTAGCATATACTAGCATATACTAGTATACTAGTATATACTAGTATACTAGTATATACTAGTATATATATACTAGTATATATTAGTATATATTAGTATATATACTAGTATATACTAGTACTAGTGCTAGTACTAGAGTACTAATATATACTAGAACTAGTACTAGTATATATACTAGTAGACTAGTATATATACTAGTATATATACTAGTACTAATATATACTAGTATTAGTATATACTGGTATATACAAGTATTTACTAGTACTAGTATATACTAGTTCATACTAGTATATACTAGTACAAGTACTAGTATAGACTAGTACTAGTATATTAATATATACTAGTACTAGTATATTAATATATACTAATATATATACTAGTGCTAATATATATAGTAGTATATATACTATTATATGTACTAGTACATATACTAGTATACTAGTATATACTAGTATATATACAAGTATATATACTAGTATATTGGTATAAATATTAGTATACTAGTATGCTAGTATATACTAGTATATATACTAGTATATACTAGTATATATGCTAGTAAATATATACTAGTATATATACTAGTATATACTACTATACTAGTATATACTAGTATTTAATATATATTCTAGCATATATACTAGTGTACTAGTATGCTAGTATATACTAGTATATACAGGTATATATGCTAGTATATATATACTAGTATATACTAGTATACTAGTATACTAGTGTATACAAGTGTATATACTAGTATTTAGAATATATTCTAGCATATATACTAGTATATATACTAATATACGAGTATATATATTAGTACTAGTATATATACAAGTATATACTAGTGTATACTAGTATTAGTATATACTAGTATATTAGTATTTACTAGTATATGATAGTATACTAGTATATATACTAGTATATACTAGTTTATATACTAGTATATATACTAGTACTAGTATATATACTAGTATATATACTAGTATATGCTAGTACATACTAGTACATACTAGTATATGCTAGTACATAGTAGTATATATACTAGTACTAGTTTATACTAGTACTAGTATATGCTGGTATATACTAGTATATATACTACTATATATACTAGTACTAGTATATATTAATATATATATTAGTATATACTAGTATATATACTAATATATATTAGTATATACCAGTATATACTAGTATATATACTAGTATGTACTAGCAGTATATATTAGTACTAGTATATACCAGTATATATACTAGTATGTACTAGTATATACTAGTATATGTACGAGTACTAGTATATTCTAGTATATATACTAGTATATATATTAGTATATATACTATTACATACTAGTACTTGTATATACTAGTACTAGTGAATACTAGTATGTACTAGTACTAGTATATACTAGTATACTAGTATATACTAGTATATGTACACTTGTATATACTAGTATAGCATATATATATACTATACTAGTATATGCTAGTATATATATACTAGTATGTATTAGTATATACTAGTATAAAATTATATATACTAGTATATACTAGTATAGTAAATATATGTACTACTATATATACTAGTATTAATACTAGTACAAGTATAGACTAGTATATATATAGTAGTATACATATAGTAGTACTAGTATATCTACTACTATATATACTAGTATATATACGAGTACTTGTATATATACTAGTATTAGTATATACTAGTATATACTAGTAGATATAAACTTGTATATATATACTACTATTTACTAGTATTTACTGGTACTAGTATATATACCAGTACTAGTATATATATACTAGTATAGTATATATATACTATACTAGTATATATATACTATACTAGTATATACTAGTACTAGTACTTGTATATATACCAGTATACTAGTATATACTAGTACATACTAGTACATATATACTAGTATATACTAGTACATACTAGTACATATATACTAGTATATATACTAGTATATACTAGTATGTATACGAGTATATATACTAGTATACTCGGATATATACTAGTACATATACTAGTATACTAGTATATACTAATAAATACTAGTATAAACTAGTACTAGTATATAGTAGTATATACTAATACTATGATATATACTAGTATATACTAGTATATATACTAGTACTAGTATACATACTAGTTTATACTAATATATACTTGTATATATACTAGCATATACTAGTATATATGTTTGTATATACTAGTATATATACAAGTATATATTAGTATATACTAGTATATACTAGTTTATATACTAGTATGTACTAGCAGTATATACTAGTACTAGTATATACTAAGATATATACTAGTATGTACTAGCATATACTAGTATATAATAGTATATACTAGTATATGTATTAGTATATATATACTAGTATATATACTAGTAATAATAAATACTAGTACTAGTATATACTGGTATATACTTGTACTATGATATATAGTAGTATATACTAATATATATACTAGTATAAATACTAGTACTAGTATATACTAGTATATACTAATTATATACTAGTATGTTCTAGCAGTAGATACTAGTACTAGTATATACTAGTATACTTGTATATACTCCTATATATATTAGTATATATTAGTATATACTAATATATACTAGTACTAGTATATATACTAATATATAGTAGTTTATATATACTATTATATACTAGTATTAGTATATACTAGTATATATTTTAGTATATGTACCAGTATATATACCAGTATATATACCTGCATATATACCAGTATATATACCTGTATATACTAGTACAAGTATATACTAGCACTAGTATATATATACTAATTCTAGTATATACTAGTACTAGTACTGGTATATATATACGAATACTGGTATATATACTAGTATATACTAGCAAACTAGTATATATACTAGTATATACTAGCATACTAGTATGCTAGTTTATATTCAAGTATATAGTAGTATATTAGTATGCTAGTATATCCTAGTATATATACTAGTATATACTAGTATACTAGTATATATACTAGTTTATACATGCATATTAGTATATATACTACTTTACTAGTATACTAGTATATACTCCTATACTAGTACATATACCATTATACTAGTTTATATTATAGTATATACTAATCTATATATTAGTATATACTAGTATATATACTAGTATATACACGTACTAGTATATACTAGTACTAGTATATATACTAGTATATACTAGTTCTAGTATATACTAGTACTAGTATATATACTAGTACTAGTTTATACTAGAACTAGCATACAGGCTAGTATAGATACTAGTATATATATTAGTATACACTAGTATATATACTAGTATTAGTATATACTAGCATACTAGTATATATACTAGTATATACCAGTATATACTAGTATACTAGTATGTACTAGTATATACATAGTAGTATATACTAGTATATACTAGTATTAGTATATACTAGTACTAGTATATACTAGTACTAGTATATACTAGTCTATACTAGTACTAGTATATATACTAATATATATACTACTATATAGTAGTATATATATACTAGTATATACTAGTACTAGTATGTACTAGTATATATATTATTATATAGCAGTATACATACTAGTATATGTACTAGTACTAGTATATACTAGTATATATTAGTACTAATACATACTAGTACTAGTATATATTAGTACTAGTACATACTAGTACTAGTATATACTAGTATATATATACTACTTTATAGTAGTATATATACTAGTAGTATATATATTAGTAATAATATATATACTAGTATGTACTAGTATATACTAGTATATGTACGAGTACTAGTATATTCTAGTATATATACTAGTATATATAATGGTATATACACTATTACATACTAGTATATATATACTAGTATGTATTAGTATATACTATATACATACTAGTATGTATATACTAGTATATATATACTAGTATGTATTAGTATATACTAGTATAAATTAATATATACTAGTATATACTAGTATAGTAAATATATATACTATTATATATACTAGTATTAATACTAGTACTAGTATAGACTAGTGCATATATAGTAGTACATATATACTAGTACTAGTATATCTACTACTATATATACTAGTATATATACGAGTACTAGTATATCTACTAGTACTAGTATATACTAGTATATACTAGCAGATATATAATTGTATATATATACTAGTATATACTAGTACTAGTATATGTACTAGTACTAGTATATATATACTAGTATATACTAGTATAGTATATATATACAATACTAGTATATACTAGTATATACTAGTACTAGTACTTGTATATATACCAGTATATTAGTATATACTAGTATATATATACTAGTATAACTTGTATATACTAGTATATATATACTAGTATAACTAGTATATACTAGTATATACTAGTATATGATAGTATATACTAGTATATACTAGTATATGATAGTATATACTAGTATATATATATACTATACTAGTATATACTAGTATACTAGTATACTAGTATATACTAGTATATATTAGTATACATACTAGTATATATACTAATATACATACTAGTATATTAGTATACATACTAATATATATTAGTACTAGTATATACTAGTACATACTAGCATATACTAGTACAAGTGTACTAATATATACTAGTATATATACTAGTACTAGTACATATCGTAGTATATATACTAGTATATGTATTAGTATATATACTAGTATAGTAGTATATACTAGTATATACTAGTATATATACTAGTATATATGCTAGTATACTAGTATGCTTGTATATACCAGTATATATACTAGTATATACTAATATACTAGTATGGTAGTATTAATACTAGTATAAAGTAGTATATATACTAGTATATACTAGTATATATATTAGTATATACTAGTAAACTAGTATATACTAGTATATATACTATGATACACTAGTATTTAGTATATATACTAGTATATATACTAGTATACTAATATATGTACTAGTATATATACTAGTATACTAGTATATACTAGTATTTATACGAGTATATATACTAGTATACTTGGATATATACTAGTTCATATACTAGTAAACTAGTATATACTAATATATACTAGTATATATACTAGTATAAACTAGTACTAGTATATAGTAGTATATACTAATACTATGATATATACTTGTATATACTAGTATATATACTAGTACTAGTATACACTAGTATACATACTAGTTTATACTAGTATATACATATATATATACTAGTATATACTAGTATATATGTTTGTATATATATTAGTATATATACAAGTATATATTAGTATATACTAGTATATATCCTAGTATGTACTAGCAGTATATACTAGTACTAGTATATACTAGTATATATACTAGTATGTACTAGCATATACTAGTATATACTAGTTTATACTAGCATATATATTAGTATATATATACTAGTATATAGACTAGTAATAATATATACTAGTACTAGTATATACTGGTATATACTAATACTATGATATATAGTAGTATATACTAGTATATATACTAGTATAAATACTAGTACTAGTATATACTAGTATATACTAATTATATACTAGTATGTACTAGCAGTATATACTAGTACTAGTATATACTAGTATATATACTAGTATGTACTATCAGTATATACTAGTACTAGTATATACTAGTATATATAGTAGTATGTACTAGTATATTCTTGTATATACTAGTATATACTACTATATATACTACTATATACTAGTACAAGTATATACTGATAGTATATACTAGTGTATATACTAGTATATACTAGTACTAGTTTACACTAGCACATACTAGTACTAGTATATACCCGTACTAAAATATACTAGTATATAGTAGTACTAGTATATACTAGTATATACTCGTACTAGTACTAGTACATATACTAGTATATATATAGTAGCCTATACCAGTATACTAGTATATACTAGTACTAGTATATACTAGTATATACTAATATATACTAGTATATGCTAGTATACTGGTATATACTACTATATATATTAGTATATACTAGTATATACTAGTACTAATATATATACTGGTATATATACTAATATATAGTAGTTTATATATACAACTATATACTAGTATTAGTATATACTAGTATATATTTTAGTATATATACCAGTATATATACCAGTATATATACCTGTATATATACCAATATATATACCAGTATATACTAGTACAAGTATATACTAGCACTTGTATATATATACTAATTCTACTATATACTAGTACTAGTACTGGTATATATATACTAATACTAGTATATATACAAGTATATACTAGCAAACTAGTATATATACTAGTATATATTAGCATACTAGTATAAACTAATATATACTAGTATATGATAGTATATACTAGTATAAACTAATATATACTAGTATATATATACTAGTACATACTAGTACAATATATATATGTACTATACTAGTATATTCTAGCATATACTAGTATACTAGTATACTAGTATATACTAGTATATATATACTAGTATATATTAGTATATATACTAGTATAGATACCAGTATATATACTAATATATACTACTATATATACGAGTATATATACTGGTTTATATACCAGTATATATACCAGTATATATACTAGAATATATACCAGTATACTAAAATTAGTATATATACTACTATACTGGTATATATACTAGTATATTTACTAGTATACTAGTATATATACTAGTACAAGTTTATACAAGTATATACTAATATATATATTAGTAGATACTAGTACTATTATATATACTAGTATATACTAGTACTAGTGCTAGTACTAGAGTACTAATATATACTAGTACTAGTACTAGTATATATACTAGTAGACTAGTATATATACTAGTATATATACTAGTATTAGTATATACTAGTACTAGTATATACTGGTATATACAAGTATTTACTAGTACTAATATATACTAGTACATACGAGTATATACCAGTATATACTAGTACAAGTACTAGTATATATAGTAATATTTATACTAGTATACTAGTATATACAAATATACTAGTATATACAAATACTAGTATAAACTAGTACTAGTATATACTATTAATACAAGAATATACTTGTATATACTCATATATATTAGTACTAGTATAGACTAGTACTAGTATATTACTATATACTAGTACTAGTATATTAATATATACTAGTATATGTACTAGTACTAATATATATAGTAGTATATATACTATTATATGTTCTAGTACATATACTAGTATACTAGTATATACTAGAATATACTAGTATATATACAAGTATATATACTAGTATATTGGTATATATATTAGTATTTTAGTATGCTAGTATATACTAGTATATATACTAGTATATACTAGAATATATGCTAGTATATATATTCTAGTATATACTAGTATATATACTAGTATATACTAGTATACTAGTATATACTAGTATACTAGTAGATACTAGTATTTAATATATATTCTAGCATATATACTAGTATACTAGAATGCTAGTATATACTAGTATTTAGAATATATTCTAGCATATATACTAGTATATATACTAATATACTAGTATATACTACTATACTAGTATATATACTAGTATATACTAGTGTATACTAGTATTAGTATGTATTAGTACATACTATTATACTAGTATATATAGTAGTATATACTAGTATATATACTAGTACTAGTATATATACTAGTTTTTATACTAGTATATGCTAGTACATACTAGTACATACTAGTATATACTAGTATATGCTAATACATACTAGTATATATACTAGTACTAGTTTATGCTAGTACTAGTATATACTGGTATATACTAGTATATATACTACTATATATACTAGTACTAGTATATACTAGTATATATATTAGTATATACTAGTATATATACTAGTATATATTAGTATATACCAGTATATCCTAGTATATATACTAGTATGTATTAGCAGTATATATTAGTACTAGTATATACTAGTATATATACGAGTATGTACTAGTATATACTAGTATATGTACGAGTACTAATATATTCTAGTATATATACTAGTATATATATTAGTATATATACTATTACATACTAGTACTAGTATATACTAGTACTAATGAATACTAGTATATACTAGTACTAGTATATACTAGTATACTAGTATATACTAGTATATATATATTAATCTATGCTCGTATATACTAGTATAGCATATATATATACTATACTAGTATATGCTAGTATATATCTACTAGTATGTATTAGTATATACTAGTATAAATTAATATATACTAGTATATATATACTAGTATAGTAAATATATGTACTACTATATATACTAGTATTAATACTAGTACTAGTATAGACTAGTATATATATAGTAGTATACATATAGTAGTACTAGTATATCTACTACTATATATACTAGTATATATACGAGTACTAGTATATATACTAGTATTAGTATATACTAGTAGATATAAACTTGTATATATGTACTACTATATACTAGTATATACTAGTACTAGTATATATATACTAGTATATACTAGTATAGTATATATATATTATACTAGTATATATATACTATACTAGTATATACTAGTACTAGTACTTGTATATATACCAGTATACTAGTATATCCTAGTACATACTAGTATATATATACTAGTATAACTCGTATATACTAGTATATACATACTAGTATAACTAGTATATGATAGTATATACTAGTATAAACTAATATATACTAGTATATATATAGTAGTACATACTAGTACAGTATATATAAATATTATACTAGTATATACAAGTATACTATTATATACTAGTATATATTAGTATACATACTAGTATATATACCAGTATATATACTATTATATACTACTATATACTAGTATATACTAGTACTAGTATATACTAGTATTTACTAGAATATAATTTTATATACTAATATATAATAGTACTAGTATATACTAGTACTAGTATACTAATATATACTAGTATATATACTAGTATATATACTAGTACTAGTACATATTGTAATATATATAGTAGTATATGTATTAGTATATATACTAGTATATACTAGTATATATACTTGTATATATACTAGTATACTAGTATGCTAGTATATACTAGTATATATACTAGTGTGTACTAATATACTAGTATGGTAGTATTAATACTAGTATAAACTAGTATATATACTAGTATATACTAGTATATATATTAGTATATACTAGTATACTAGTATATACTAGTATATATACTATGATATACTAGTATTTAGTATATATACTAGTATATATACTAGTATATGTACTAGTATACTAGTATACTAGTATATACTACTATATTAGTATATATACTAGTGTACTAGTATATGTACTAGTATATATACTAGTATACTAGTATATACTAGTATGTATACGAGTATATATACTAGTATACTCGGATATAAACTAGTACATATACTAATATACTAGTATATACTAAGAAATACTAGTATAAACTAGTACTAGTATATAGTAGTATATACTAATACTATGATATATACTAGTATATACTAGTATATATACTAGTACTAGTATACATACTAGTTTATACTAATATATACTTGTATATATACTAGTATATACTAGTATATATGTTTGTATATACTAGTATATATACAAGTATATATTAGTATATACTAGTATATACTAGTATATATACTAGTATGTACTAGCAGTATATACTAGTACTAGTATATACTAGTATATATACTATAATGTACTAGCATATACTAGTATATACTAGTATATACTAGTATATTTATTAGTTTATATTTACTAATATATATACTAGTAATAATATGTACTAGCAGTAGTATATACTGGTATATACTTGTACTATGATATGTAGCAGTATATACTAGTATATATACTAGTATAAATACTAGTACTAGTATATACTAGTATTTACTAATTATATACTAGTATGTACTAGCAGTAGATACTAGTACTAGTATATACTAGTATACTTGTATATACTCCTATATATATTAGTATATATTAGTATATACTAATATATACTAGTACTAGTATATATACTAATATATAGTAGTTTATATATACTATTATATACTAGTATTAGTATATACTAGTATATATTTTAGTATATATACCAATATATATACCAGTATATATACCTGTATATATACCAGTATATATACCAGTATCTACTAGTACAAGTATATACTAGCACTAGTATATATATACTAATTCTAGTATATACTAGTACTAGTACTGGTATATATATACGAATACTAGTATATATACTAGTATATACTAGCAAACTAGTATATATACTAGTACATACTAGCATACTAGTATGCTAGTATATATTCTAGTATATAGTAGTATACTAGTATGCTAGTATATCCTAGTATATATACTAATTTATACTAGTATACTAGTATATATACTAGTTTATACATGCATATTAGTATATATACTAGTTTACTAGTATACTAGTATATACTACTATACTAGTACATATACCATTATACTAGTTTATATTATAGTATATACTAATCTATATATTAGTATGTACTAGTATATATACTAGTATTTACACATACTAGTATATACTAGTTCTAGTTTATATACTAGTATATACTAGTTCTAGTATATACTAGTACTAGTATATATACTAGTACATAAACTAGTTTATACTAGTACTAGCATACAGGCTAGTATAGATACTAGTATATATATTAGTATATACTAGTATATATACTAATATATATACTAATACTAGTATATACTAGTATATACTAGCATACTAGTATATATACTAGTATTAGTATATACTAGTATATATACTAGTATAAAATAGTACTAATATATACCAGTACTAGTACATATACTAGTATATCTTAGTTCTAGTATAAACTAGTACTAGTATATATACTAGTACATAAACTAGTTTATACTAGTAGTAGCATACAAGCTAATATAGATACTAGTATATATATTAGTATATACTAGTATATATACTAGTATATATACTAATACTAGTATATACTAGTATATACTAGCATACTAGTATATATACTAGTATTAGTATATACTAGTATATATACTAGTATAAAATAATACTAATATATACCAGTACTAGTATAAATACTAGTATATACTAGTACTAGTATATACCCGTACTAGTATATACTAGTACTAGTATATACTAGTATATACTAATATATACTCGTACTAGTACTCGTACATAAACTAGTATATACTAGTATATACTAGTATTAGTATATACTAGTACTAGTATATATTAGTATCTACTAGTATATGCTAGTACTAGTATATATACTAGTATATATACTAATACTAGTATATACTAGTACTAGTATATATACTAGTACTAGTATGTACTAGTACTAATATATACTAGTATATATATTATTATATAGCAGTATATATACTAGTATATCTACTAGAACTAGTATATACTAGTATATAATAGTACTAATACATACTAGTACTAGTATATATTAGTACTAGTACATACTAGTACTAGTATATACTAGTATATATATACTACTATATAGTAGTATATATACTAGTAGTATATATACTAGTAATAATATATATACTAGTATATATTAGTACTAGTACATACTAGTACTAGTAAATACTAGTATATATATACTACTACATAGTAGTATATATACTAGTATATATACTAGTACTAGTATGTACTAGTACTAGTATATATACTAGTTTATATACC
The DNA here is from genome assembly GCF_054954075.1 of Amborella trichopoda. Lineage (NCBI taxonomy): Eukaryota > Viridiplantae > Streptophyta > Magnoliopsida > Amborellales > Amborellaceae > Amborella > Amborella trichopoda. The sequence continues at coordinate 24,509,860 of NC_142347.1, read as the reverse complement.
AGTATATATACTAGTATATACTAGTACAAGTATATACTAGCACTAGTATATATACAAGTATATACTAGTATATATACTAGTATATACTGGTACAAGTATATATACTAATATTAATACTTGTATGTACTAGTATATATAGTTGTACTAGTATATATACTCGTTTTAGTATATACTAGTACTGGTGTATATACTAGTATTTGTATATATGTACTAGTACTAGTATACATACTAGTATATACTAGTATGTACTAGTATATACTAGTATATATATTAATATATACTAGTATATACTAGTATGTACTAGACGTATATACTAGTACTAGTATATACTAGTATATATACTAGTATGTACTAGCATATACTAGTATATTCTAGTATATACTAGTATGTATACTAATATATACTAGTATATATACTAGTATATATACTAGTACTAGTAAATACTAGTATATACTAATACCATGATATATACTAGTATATATTCTAGTACTAGTATATACTTGTATATATAGTAGTATATACTAGTATATATACTACTATATTAGTATACACTAGTATTACTTGTATATATACTAGCATGTACTAGCAGTATATTCTAATACGAGTATATAGTAGTATATATACTAGTATGTACTAGTATATACTAGTATATATACTAGTATATATACTAGTACTAGTATATACTAGTATATATACTAGTATATATATTAGTATATATACTAGTATATACTAGTACTAGTATATACTAGTATATATAATAGTATATACTAGTATATATATTTGTATATACTAGTATATATACTAGTATATACTAGTACTAGTATATATACTAGTATATATATTAGTGTATACTAGTAGATATAGTAGTACTAGTATATATACTAATATAGATATTAGTATATATACTAATACTAGTATATACTAGTACTAGTATATATACTAGTATATATACCGGTATATATACTAGTACTAGTATATATACCGGTATATATACTAGTACTAGTATATATACCAGTATATATACTAGTATATACTAGTACTAGTATATACCTGTACTAGTATATATACTAGTATGTACTAGTACTAGTATATACCCGTACTAGTATATACTAGTATGTACAAGTATATACTCGTACTAGTATTAGTACATATACTAGTATATATACTAGTATATACTAGTATATACTAATATATATATAGTACTATATACTAGTATATACTAGTACTAGTATACTAGTATATACTAGTATATATATAGTAGTATATAGTAGTATACTAGTATATACTAGTACTAGTATATACTAGTACTTGTATATATTAGTATATACTAGTATATACTAGTACTAGTATATATACTAGTATATATACTAGTATATATACTAATATATAGTAGTATATATATACTAGTATATACTAGTACTAATGTATACTACTATATATACTAGTATATAGTAGTATATATACTAGTATATTTACTAGTACAAGTATATACTAGTACTAGTATATTTATTAGTATATATACCAGTATATATACTAGTATATACTAGTACAAGTATATACTAGCACTAGTATATATACTAGTATATACTAGTACTAGTATATATACTAGTATTAATACCTGTATGTACTAGTATATATACTTGTAATAGTATATACTAGTATACATACTTGTACGAGTATATACTAGTATATACTAGTATACTAGTATATATTACTATATACTAGTATATACTAGTATATATACTAGTACTAATATATACTAGTATATATACTAGTACTAGTATATACGAGTATATACTAGTACTAGTATAAATATACTAGTATATACTAGTACTAGTATGGATACTAGTATATACTAGTACTAGTATATATACTAGTATATACTAGTATATATACTAGTATATAAAAATATATATAGTAGTACTAGTATATACTAGTATATATATTAAATATGAAAAGATTGCAGAGTTCGCAGCTACTAATAATATAAAAAAGCAAATATGATAATGAACATAGGGAACAAAGAAATATCAAATATGATCCACGAAGTGTGAGTATATTCTCTGATTTTGATTGTAAACATAAATTTGAATTGCATAACTACTTACAGATTACATATACAAAGGCTGGCAAACTTTCTCCTTTCGTTAGGATAGTAAGAAGGTAAAGCAGAGTGATGACAATCACACATTTGAAAATTTAAAAGTCATATGAACGTTACCGACTTTTATCGATGTACAAGTGGCTGAAATAACTATCCTACTGTCTTCAGAAAGGAAGAAAGAAGAAAGGTAAGAAAGGAAGAGAAGAAGGAGAGAAGAGAGCAATATAGAACTATTGAGAGCTTTTGAGAACTTCGGCTGCTGCTATGCTGTTATTGTGTCTATCCTTGATGCGTTCTGCCTTTCTTCACTTGATTACCTGGGTATTTATAGGGCAAGGTCTCCTGGGATGAGTGGTTCAGGACGAAGCCTTGTTTGCGAAGGAATTTGCTGATTGGCTGGGAGGAGCTTGTGGCTACACTTACTTAATCGTGATGATGAAGGATTGATGAAGGACGCGTGGCACTCTGCGATAAGTAAGAGGATAAGAATATTGTACGTCCGTGATGATGAAGGTTCGATGAGGGACACGTGGTGAGCTGCCAGGAGAGAAGGAGGTTGGTGATATGATGGGGAATCTTGCATAGTCGGGATACATGTGAACGACGGTGGTTGCGACTTGTTTGTGCGACTGATTAACAGTTGATGAGAGTTGATGTGACTCCCAATTAGTCACATCGTTCGTCAAGCAGATTACTGTTGAGCCTTCTTGTCTTCTTCTGTTGAGGGGAATCTTTCTCCTTTTGTCGTTTCCTATTGGATGATATTGTGGGCCTTTGGCTGAAATCATCCAATAAGGGATTGCCTGATTGGACAGTTTCTTCTGATGTTGCTGGTGCAATATTATCAGGAGCAAATACATGAAGGAGTGTTTGCTCTATTTCTTCGAAAGTAGCATTGGGATGTGTCTGTTTCAGTTTCTTTAGATAGGCTGAGAAAGTAGGTAGACTGACTGTATTATTTGATGGTGGATTGAGGATATTGGTTTGCAGAGGTATTCTTTTTAGAGGTAAGGTGGCAAGATTGGTACTGAAAATATCCCACCATTTGGTTTTAAGGGTTTTTCCTAACATGGGAATGTACTCATGGTTGTTAGTATTACTTTCGAAAATAGAGTATTCCCATTTTAGAATCCAGGGTATTTGGTAGATTGCCATAAAATAAAGATGGTAATCATCTTGGTCTGTGCAAGTATTATAATGTGCAAATTTTGTTTGCAAAGTCTGGAAAGTATCATGCAATATTTGAGTCTGGGTTCCCCATATTAAAAACCAATGACGAAACCAACTAGGGAATCTTTCTAGTACAGGGAGTTTGAATTGGAGGTACCAGGAATGAGTATTATTTGGATTTTGGTAGGCAAGTACTTTATGCCATGCATCAATGTATTCAGAATATTTATAATATTTATATTCTAATTCCGGATTTAATAACTTTTTTCCTTGAAGGGGATTACATCCCCAATCCTCGTAAGAAAGCAATTTTTTGATTTGAAATTTAGAGTAAGGATATAATTTAGTAGTACCTTGGTAAAAATGAACAATAGAGACTGAACCTGTTTCCATGAGAATGGCTTCATACCATTCACGGGTTTTAATGCCATAAGATGGATTCAAGTGATTTACAAGGTAAAGGGGAGCTATTTTATTTGGGTCGAGTTTTGCATGAGCATCAGAAATGGTTATATCTGGTAGAAAAGCAGTATCTATATAAATTGACTTGGCAGAGGTTGAGGTCTGTTTATGTGGGTATGTTGCCGAGGAAAATGCAGGACTTGGAGTGGATATTGGACTTTGTGGAGGAGTCTGTATTAAATATTCAGGTACATTTGAGGATCGAAGAGGTGACATGGGTGTCAAACTGAGAGAGGAATGGATGGGCATAAGAGGCCCATACCTGTTGCTTGGGATTAAATCCATTGGTTGTTTTCCTTTGGTGTTTGAAGACTGAGGATTCATATTGATATTCTTATTGACATTCTTATTAGAAAGAAAGAGTTGCAAACCGTAGGAGGAAAAACCGTAGGAGGAGATTGTATCGTCCTTAAGTTGTGATATATGGTCCCCCCTGCAAAAATTTACGGGTTAAAAAGTCAGGCAGAGAATTAGAAGAACCGTGAAGATGTTCAATAGAAAAATCAAAAGCAGATAAAATAGCCTGCCATCGGGCAAAGATTTGTTTTGAAACAAGATTTTAGACATCCTTTTGCAGAATATCTTTGGCTGCCTTACAATCGGTGCGAATTAGAAAATGTTGACTAAGAATATCAGTTTGAAATTTGCAGACACAATGAATAATAGCAAGTAATTCCTTTTTTACAGTGGAGTAATTCTTTTGGGTAGGATTCCAAGCTTTAGAAGTAAAACGTATTAATTGTTTTTTAGAATCAATTGATTCTTTTAATATTCCTCCTAATCCTATTTCAGAAGCAACACATTCAATAATTTTAAAAGCTGTTGGATCAGATAAGTTTAAACATGGGAGCTCTTTGGCTCTGAGTTTAAGTTTTTGTACGGCCAAAGTATGAATATTAGTCCAGGGTGGAGGACTCTTTTTAACCGATCATATAAAGGTTTAGCATCTAAAGCTAGATTTTGGTAAAAATCCCTTATATAATTTAGACATCCTAAAAATCGTTGCAATTCAGTTTTATCTAAAATTTTATCAGGAAATTTATCAGCAAAGAGGATTGATCTATCAATTGGAATGAATGTTCCTTGATTGATATTATGTCCTAGGAATCTTATTTTTGTTTGGAACAAATTTATCTTTTTAACAGAAACAACTAACCCAGCTGGTTTTACTGTATGAATAAAAGTATGAAGATGTTTGAAATGTTGTTCTAGTGATTCAGAAAATACTAAAACATCATCAATATAAACGATCATGAATTTATAAAAGGGATTAAAGATATCATTCATTATTTTTTGAAATTCAGATGGAGCGTTTTTAAGACCGAAAGGCATAACGTTCCATTCATATTGTCCAAAAGGGACATTGAAGGCTGTTTTATATTTATCTTCTTCTTTTATTTGGATTTGCCAAAAACCAGATTTTAAGTCGAATTTAGAAAAGATTACAGCGTGTAATAATCTATCAAGTAGGTCCTTTTTATTTGGAATGGGATATCTAATCCATTTTAAGACTTTATTAAGCGGTTTATAATTAATGACTAACCGGGGAACTCCTCTTTCCTGCTCAGCATTTTTATTTACATAAAAAGCAGAACAACTCCAAGGAGATGAACTGGGTCGTATAAGTTTCTTTTGGAGTAAATCGTTTATTTCCAGTTGACATATTTGTAATAATTCTGTATTCATTTGAATTGGTCTAGCTTTTGTTGGTATCTTTGTTTCACTAAAACTTGGTTCATATGGTAATCCAACCATATGTTGTTTTCTATGCCAAAAAGCATTTGGTAATTCATTGCATATTTCTTTTTCAATAAAATTTTTGAGTTGTTGTATTTTTTGTATTATCTCATGAGTTTGGAGATTTTCACTGATAAGTTTATGTTTGATTTCAAGTTGTAAAGATCCTAAGAAATTTTCTTTGTATTTCATATTCTATTTAACAGTATTAATTTCTTTAATTTTTGGTTTATCAAGAAATTCAAATCTAATAGGAGTACCATGAGTATTTGTTTCAATACCCGTATGAGAAATTATGACTGGATATAGCAAAGTAAGAAAGGATACGCCAAGGATTACAGCTTGACTGAGTCCTTTGACCATTATAAATGGGGTAGGAAAACAATGTCCTTCTGTACAAATTTTGGCATTGGACAATTTGTATTTGATAAATAGCCTACTTCCATCGGCTGTATTAAGAATTTGAGTGGTTTTATCAAAGTATTTTGTAGGGACTAATCCCTCATTAAGGCAATTCAGATCTGCTCCTGAATCTACTAGAGCTAGAGATTGGAATTCATCATTTATTACTATGGTTATTAATACAAACTATTTTTGTGTTATGACCCTAATTAAAACATTTACTGAATGTATATTCGATGATTCGCCTTGATCCATTTGATCTAAATAATCATTGGGATGATATGATTTGAGTAAATGATTGAATTCTACTATGTCTTCTTCAGTATGCAGTTCGGAAGTATTATCATGAAGTTCAAGGATTTGAATCCTTGTTTTTAATTGGGATAATTCTACTTTTACTGTATTAACTTCAGCTTTAAGGTCAGCAATAGTAGGTTCCTTTTGGGTGGCTTCATGCTGACTAATTCGTTTCATGATATCAGAGAAATTATAATTATCAAGAGGTTTAACTAATGGTGTATGTTTTGTTTTTGTTTTAGTTAAATTGATAAACTGAGTAATTATTTCTCTTTTTTCATTAGGATCAGGTATTTTCTCTATTAAATCTAAGATTAGATTGTCTTCTTTGGTTAATGTATGAATAGAAGATGTAATAGGACATTGACAGATTTCGTTTTCTGTATCCGAACTATCAGACCAACAAAATTCGTCATTATGTATTGTTCCTATAAAAGAAGTATCACTACTGGAAGACGTAGTTTCTGATTCTGAACTATCGGATGAATCATATAATTGAATAATATCATAGATTTTATTTCTGATAGATTCATCTAATATAATAGAGTCTAATTTTTGCTTAACCTTGCATTGACTTTTATAATGGCCTACTTTGCCACATTTATAACAGACAGATAATTTCTTTTTATTTTGAGATGTTTTAGAAGCAAAACGTTTTGTAAATTTCTTATATTTTTTCTATTTGGTTGGAAAAGACTTATATGTTTTGTCTGGTTTATTTCGATGTTTTTTCTTTTTATATACTTTATGGATTTTATGCGGTTTAGTTTTATTTATATGACCTTGGTCCATATGATAGCCAAATTGTTGGCAAAAATCTCCTAATTCTTTTTTACCACTTAGATTCTGTTTATCAAGTTGTTTCTTGAGTTTCAGATCTGTACATAGGGCTAAGCCTTCAGCACAGATTTCTGAGGATAATTCTCCTAGTGTATATTGAGAATAATTTATTACACCACTATTCTTATTTTTTAGACGTTCTTTGACCTTTTCAGCAAACAGATAAGGTAGTCCTGCTACAAACTTTTCTTTCCAGTGGTCAAGATGACTATCTTCTCGAATAAGTAGTCGAGAGAAAAAGATGTCTTTATACCATTTATAATGTGATAGTGTAGGACATCGTAAATTAGATAAAAGATCAGCAGTTCTTGCTGCAAGTATCGAAGTATTTCCTATAAAATGAAGAGCAATTGTATATATTAAAGAGTTGACAGCATCACTTTCAGAATATACCATATCCTGGTTATGTTCATTTTTTGCTGTCCATTGTCGAGTATTAGTTAATATTTGTTGTTTTGTTTGTTCATTAAGATAGGAATCCCACCATCCTCTAAGCCATCCGGTGAATCCTGAGACTATGGCTTTTGCTATTTCCTGGTCATGACTACCAGCCATTTTACATGCTGAAGCATACATAGTCATGTGCTTCATTGTATCCAGTATTCGGTGATCAGAAATTCCATCTATATTCCAATCTATGATTGTTCGACCTGTATATGTAGAAGTATGGCTTGTTAGGTCTTCTTCTAATTGAATATCCACTGGGGTTGGTCTTTTATAATATGGTCGGGCATTTATTGGTTGCCAGTTTTTACTATAATTGATACGATTGATACTATCAGGAGTAAGTTGTATTTCAGAGAATGCTTCTTGCATATTTTGTGTTGTATTGGCAATTGGTGGTTCTTTCATTTCAGTAGTTTGGAAAAGTATTTCTTCTTGTAGAGTCATATTATCATGTTCAAGGATTTTTGCTTTTCCTTTATCATTGTCAGATAAAATGATTGTTGGTTTGGGATCTTTTATTTCTAGTTTGGATAATTTAGAAATTAGTTGTCCCATAAGTGTTGTATTATCATCCGCCGATATGAAATTTCTCTTTATTCAAGTCAGGGGGTGGTTTAAAAAATAATTGTTTTTTCTCCTTGTAAGTGGGAGGTGGTAATAAATTTTCTATTCTATTAGTTTGTTGTCCAATCGTATGAAGACAAAGATTTGTATAATTATTTTGTTCAATTATGTGTGGGAGTAATTCTACTCGAGCTATATTGGCATTGTTCAGTTTATAAGGTGTGGCTACTGTTTCATATACAACCATTTGGGTTGCTGGAGAAGAGGATCCTACAGTTTGTTCTGGAGTTTTTGCAGTTGGTACTGTCGTAGCAACTCCTTGGATTTTCAAGCTTTATTCAGGAGGATGTATAAATTTGATAGTATTTCCTTCTGTAGTATTGAATATTGTGTATTGAGTTTCTAATGTATTTATTTAGAAGTCAGGAATAAGGATATTATGTTGGCTTAAGGTGTCTCTTAACCAATCAAAGAAACATTTTCCTTTATTCCCTTTTTTTCTCCATTTATTAAATTGTGAATGAAATAATTCTACTAGCCTGAGTTTAAATTCTTTCACATACCATTCTCTAATATTTTTATTTTCTGGAGATAAAAAATCTTTGATAATATCTTCTCGAGTGAATGTTTCTTCAAGCTGTAATACTTGAATGAATTCTGCCTCAGCAGGTTCTTCTTCAGCTTTTCTATATTGGGGTATAATGATATTATCAGATGTGCGTAGAAGTCCATCAATCTGTGGTTTTGGTGTTGATGGAATATTTATTATAGGAGGAATCCTAGTATAAGTTGTAATGGATTTTCTTGGGGGTTCTGGATCTCGAAAAGAATGATTACTTGAAGTTTTGGAGATGGATGCATTATCCATAATTTTGTTATTTGTAGTAAATTGTATTTCAATATTTCCGTCTGTATATTCAATAATCTTGTCTGGAATATTTTGAATAGGATTTTGTGATGGTTGGTTTTCATTGTGGATAGCCCATGTTTGGGGTAGAACAATATCTGACCATGATATTGTTTTTGGTATAATTGTATTTGATTTTTCCATATTAATTTGGAAAAATATTGTTTGTCCTCTAGTATCTATTTGAAGTACATTTGGACATAATGTAGTCATTACTTTGTAATATATTCTGTAGACAATGGCTATATTTTGAGAACCTGTCATCATATCAAATCCTTGTGTTTTAAGATTTAAAGATAAAACATTTAAAATATTTGGATCAGTAAGTGATACAGAATAATTTGGAAAACAGTTGAAATATATTGGTCCACTACATAAACTAGATTCGACCATTCCTAATAGTGAATCAGAAAATCTATTATGCCTAGTATCGCGTAAGCAGACTAAGATAGAATTATTTAATCCTAATCGAGTCAAGGGTTTGACTGCTATTTGTATTAATCCTATATGTAAATATTTATAATTTCTATTTTTGTGAACTTGTAATATCTTTTGAGATAATAATTGAAAATCCTATAGATTACTAGTAACAGAGAGAGTTTCTTCTACTGTTTTTATGGCATATCCGATTTTGAGGTCGAATGTGCCTTTTTTGTAAATATCTGATATTGGAACCTTTGGTATGTTCCAATTTTGTATTTGGTTTTCAATATCATTAATAATAATTTCCTCTTTATTTTTTATTCTTAGAGTTCTATTAGTTTTACTAGTTGTGTTATCTGTTAGATTCTTAATAAATTTCTCCATTATTAGGTTGTGGTTGAGTGTTATCTGGACAGTCCTCCTTGACTACCTCTTATGTCTTCTAGACCTCAGCGGCTCGCCTGGCCTAAACGGTCAACTGACTGGGTGTCCTGAGCGTCTCTAACCTCAATTCTCGGACCAACTTTCTTTAATGGATTAATTTATTAAGTTTCTTAGGATAGCAGAACTCGTATTACTATTAGATCTCTAAAACAGGGTTGGCTTTGATACCATTTTCGGCCTAAGATCTACCCTAAGCTGTTACTACTATTTATATTAAATACGAAAAGATTGCAGAGTTCGCAGCTACTAATAGTACAAAAACTACAACAACTCAAAAATTTTATTGAAAAAGAAATATGCAATGAATTACCAAATGCTTTTTGGACATAATGTAGTCATTACTTTGTAATATATTCTGTAGACAATGGCTATATTTTGAGAACCTGTCATCATATCAAATCCTTGTGTTTTAAGATTTAAAGATAAAACATTTAAAATATGTGGATCAGTAAGTGATACAGAATAATTTGGAAAACAATTGAAATATATTGGCCCACTACATAAACTAGATTCGACCATTCCTAATAGTGAATCAGAAAATCTATTATGCCTAGTATCGCGTAAGCAGACTAAGATAGAATTAGTTTATCCTAATCGAGTCAAGGGTTTGACTGCTATTTGTATTAATCCTACATGTAAATATTTATAATTTCTATTTTTGTGAACTTGTAATATCTTTTGAGATAATAATTGAAAATCCTCTTGGTTACTAGTAACAGAGAGAGTTTCTTTTACTGTTTTTATGGCATATCCGATTTTGAGGTTGAATGTGCCTTTTTTGTAAATATCTGATATTGGAACCTTTGGTATGTTCCAATTTTGTATTTGGTTTTCAATATCATTAATAATAATTTCCTCTTTGTTTTTTATCCTTAGAGTTCTATTAGTTTTACTAGTTGTGTTATCTGTTAGATTCTTAATAAATTTCTCCATTATTAGGTTGCGGTTGAGTGTTATCTGGACAGTCCTCCTTGACTACCTCTTACGTCTTCTAGACCTCAGCGGCTCTCCTGGCCTAAACGGTCAACTGACTGGGTGTCCTGAGCGTCTCTAACCTCAATTCTCGGACCAACTTTCTTTAATGGATTAATTTATTAAGTTTCTTAGGATAGCAGAACTCGTATTACTATTAGATCTCTAAAACAGGGTTGGCTCTGATACCATTTTCGGCCTAAGATCTACCCTAAGCTGTTACTACTATTTTTACTACTATTTATATTAAATATGAAAAGATTGCAGAGTTCGCAGCTACTAATTGTTGCAATATAGTAACATAATATAAAAAAGCAAAGAAATATCAAATACGATCCACGAAGTGTGAGTATATTCTCTAATTTTGATTGTAAACACAAATTTGAATTGCATAACTACTTACTGATTACATATACAAAGGCTGGCAAACTTTCTCCATTCGTTAGGATAGTAAGAAGGTAAAGCAGAGAGATGGCAATCACACATTTGAAAATATAAAAGTCATATGAATGTTACCGACTTTTATCGATGTACAAGTGGCTGAAATAACTATCCTACTGTCTTCAGAAAGGAAGAAAGAAGAAAGGTAAGAAAGGAAGAGAAGAAGGAGAGAAGAGAGCAATATAGAACTATTGAGAGCTTTTGAGAACTTCGGCTGCTGGTATGCTGCTGCTGTGTCTATCCTTGATGCGTTCTGCCTTTCTTCACTTGATTACCTGGGTATTTATAGGGCAAGGTCTCCTGGGATGAGTGGTTCAGGATGAAGCCTTGTTGGCGAAGGAATTTGCTGATTGACTGGGAGGAGCTTGTGGCTACACTTGCTTAATCGTGATGATGAAGGATTGATGAAGGACGCGTGGCACTCTGCGACAAGTAAGAGGATAAGAATATTGTACGTCCGTGATGATGAAGGTTCGATGAGGGACACGTGGTGAGCTGCCCGGAGAGAAGGAGGTTGGTGATATGATGGGGAATCTTGCATAATCGGGATACGTGTGAACGACGGTGGTTGCGACTTGTTTGTGCGACTGATTAACGGTTGATGAGAGCTGATGTGACTCCCAATTAGTCACATCGTTCGTCGAGCAGATTACTGTTGAGCCTTCTTGTCTTCTTCTGTTAAGGGGAATCTTTCGCCTTTTGTCGTTTCATATTGGATGATATTGTCGTCTTCTATCAAGCATCTTTCTTTTGCTGATGGGGTCATATAGGTGGATAAAAAGGGAGAAAGGGAATATTTTTGTCAGATTTTTGGATTGATGGGGTCATGCCAATAGATGAGAATCTATTTGGCGGGTCACTGCATCGGGCGGAGTTATTCTGTGGGCCTTTGGCTGAAATCATCCAATAAGGGATTGCCTGATTGGACAGTTTCTTCTGATGTTGCTGGTGCAATATTATCAGGAGCAAATACATGAAGGAGTGTTTGCTCTATTTCTTCGAAAGTAGCATTGGGATGTGTCTGTTTCAGTTTCTTTAAATAGGCAGAAAAGGTAGGTAGACTGACTGTATTATTTGATGGTGGATTGAGGATATTGGTTTGCAGAGGTATTCTTTTTAGAGGTAAGGTGGCAGGATTGGTACTGAAAATATCCCACCATTTGGTTTTAAGGGTTTTTCCTAACATGGGAATGTACTCATGGTTGTTAGTATTATTTTCGGAAATAGAGTATTCTCATTTAAAAATCCAGGGTATTTGGTAGATTGCCATGAAATAAAGATGGTAATCATTTTGGTCTATGCAAGTATTATAATGTGCAAATTTTGTTTGCAAAGTCTGGAAAGTTTTAGGCAATATTTAGTCTGGGATCCCCATACTAAAAACCAATGACGAAACCAACTAGGGAATCTTTCTAGGACAGGGAGTTTGAATTGAGTATTATTTGGATTTTGGTAGGCAAATACTTTATGCCATGCATCAATGTATTCAGAATATTTATAATATTTATATTGGAATTCCGGAATTAATAACTTTTTTTCTTGAAGGGGATTACATCCCCAATCCTCGTAAAAAAGCAATTTTTTTATTTGAAATTTAGAGTAAGCATATAATTTAGTAGTACCTTGGTAAAAATGAACAATAGAGACCGAACCTGTTTCCATGAGAATGGCTTCATACCATTCAAGGGTTTTAATGCCATAAGATGGATTCAAGTGATTTACATGGTAAAGGGGAGCTATTTTATTTGGGTCGAGTTGTGCATGAGCATCAGAAATGGTTATATCTCGTAGAAAAGCAGTATCTATATAAATTGACTTGGCAGAAGCAGAGGTTGAGGTCTGTTTATGTGGGTATGTTGCCGAAGAAAACGCCGGACTTGGAGTGGATATTGGATTTTGTGGAGGAGTCTGTATTAAATATTCAGGTACATTTGAAGATCGAAGAGGTGACATGGGGGTAAAACTGAGAGAGGAATGGATGGGCATAAGAGGCCCATACCTGTTGCTTGGGATTAAATCCATTGGTTGTTTTCCTTTGGTATTTGAAGACTGAGGATTCATATATACTAGTATACACTAGTACTAGTATATATACTAGTATACATACTAGTATATATACAAATATATAGATATACTAGTATATCTACAAATATATATATACTAATATATATACTAATATATATACTAGTATATATACTAATACATATATACTAGTATATATATACTAGTATATATATTAACATAGATACTAGTACTCGTATATACTAGTATATAAATATAAATATATATACTAGTATATATACAAGTATATACTAGTATATATATTAATACTAGTATGTACTAGTATATACTATTATATACTAGTATATACTAGCATATATACTAATACAAGTATATAATAGTACTAGTATATACTAGTACTAGTACTAGTACTGGTATATACTAGTATATACCAGTACTAGTATATACTAGTATATATAATAGTATAAACAAGTATATACTAGTATATATACTAGTATATATTGGTATATACTAGTATATATACTAGTACTAGTACTAGTATATATACTAGTATACTAATATATAAACTAGTATACTAGTATATGTACAAGTATTAGTATATACTAGTACTAGTATATACTAGTATATACTAATATATACTAGTATATACTAGTACTAGTACTAGTATATATACTAGTATATATACTAGTATATATACTTGTATATACTAGAATATATACTAGTACTAGTATATATACTTGTATATATACTAGTATATACTAGTACATATACTAATATATACTAGTATATATATAAGTATATATACTAGTATATATACTAGTATATACTAGTATATACTAATATACTAGTATATATACTAGTATACTAGTATATACTAGTATATACTAATATACTAGTATATACTAATACTAGTATACACTAGTACTAGTATATACTAGTATACTAGTATATACTAATATATATACTAATATACTTGTATACTAGTATATGCTAGTATATACTAGAATACTAGTACTAGTATATACAAGTATATACTAGTACTAGTATATAATAGTATATACTAGAATATACTAGTACTAGTATATACTAGTATATACAAGTATATTCTAGTATATACTAGTTTTATACTCATATATAATAGTATACTAGTATATATATTAGTATATATACTAGTTTACTAGTATACTAGTATATACTACTATACTAGTATATACTAGTACTAGTATATACTAGTATATACCAGTATATACTAGTATATACTAGTACTAGTACTAGTATATATACTAGTATATATACTAGTATATATACTTGTATAAACTAGTAAATACACTAGTACTAGTATATATACTTGTATATATACTAGTATATACTAGTACATATACTAATATATACCAGTATATATACAAGTATATATACTAGTATATATACTAGTATACTAGTATATACTAGTATATACTAATATACTAGTATATACTAATACTAGTATACACTAATACTAGTATATACTAATATACATACTAGTATACTAGTATTTATACTAATATATACTAATATATACTAGAATACTAGTACTAGTATATACAAGTATATACTAGTACTAGTATATAATAGTATATACTAATATATACTAGTACTAGTATATACTAGTATATAATAGTATATACTAGTATATACTAGTACTAGTATATACTAGTATATACAAGTATATTCTAGTATATACTAGTATATATACTAGTATTATATTAATATATAATAGTACACTAGTATATATATTAGTATATATACTAGTTTACTAATATACTAGTATATACTTCTATACTAGTATATATACTAGTATACTAGTGTATATACTAGGGTACAAGTATATATACTAGTACACTAGTGTATATACTAGTTTACTTGTATATATACTAGTACACTAGTGTATATACTAGTTTACTAGTATATATACTAGTATACTAGTGTATATACTAGTACACTAGTATATACACTAGTATATACTAGTATATAAACTAGTATATACTAAACTAGTATATATACTAGTACACTAGTGTATATACTAGTACACTAGTATATACACTAGTATATACTAGTATATAAACTAGTATATACTAGTTTTAGTATATACTTGTACTAGTATATAGTAGTATATACTAGTACTAGTATATAGCAGTATATACTAGTACTATGATATATACTAGGACTAGTATATACTAGTATATATACTAGTATATATACTAGTATATATACTAGTATATACTAGTATATATACTAGTATATATTAGTATATACTAAAATATTCTAGTATATATACTAGTATGTACTAGCAGTATATACTAGTACTAGTATATACTAGTACTAGTATGTACTAGTATATGTACTAGTATATACTAGTATATACTAGCACTAGTATATACTAGTACTAGTATGTACTAGTACATATTAGTACTAGTATGTACTAGTACATACTAGTATTAGCATATACTAGTACTAATACTAGTACTAGTACATACTAGTACTAGTATATACTAGTACATACTAGTACTATGATATATACTAGTATATATACTAGTACTAGTATATACTAGTATATACTAGTATACTAGTATATACTAGTACTAGTATATACTAGTATACTAGTATATACTAGTATACTAGTATACTAGTATATATACTAGTATATACTAGAATATACTTATATATACTAGTATAGTCAAGTACTAGTACATACTAGTATCTACTAGTACTAATATACTATGAAATATACTAGTATATACTAGTATATATACAAGTATATACTAGTATATATACTAGTATATACTAGTATATACAAGCATACTATTATACTAGTATATATACTAGTATATTAGTATATATACTAGTATATATATTAATATATACTAGTATACTAGTATATATACTAGTATATACTACTATATTAGTTTATATACTAATGTATATACTAGTATATATACTAGTATATACTAGTATACAAGTATATATACTAGTATATACTAGTATATATACTAGTATATACCAGTACTAGTATATAGTACTATATACTAGTACTATGATATATACTAGTATATGCTAGTATATATACTAGTATATATACTAGTACTAGAATATATTAGTATATATATTAGTATATATTAGTATATATACTAGTATATACTGGTATATACTAGTATATATATTGGCATATACTAGTATATATACTAGTATATATTAGTATATACTAGTATGTACTAGTATATATACTAGTATCTACTAGCAGTATATACTAGTACTAATATATACTAGTATTAGTATGTACTAGTATGTACTAGTACATACTAGTACTAGTACGTACAAGTACATACTAGTACTAGTATGTACTAGTACTAGTACTAGTACGTACTAGTACTAGTACATACTAGTACTAGTTTATACTAGTATATACTAGTACTATGATATATACTTGTATATACTAGTACATATTAGTATATATACTAGTACTAGTAAATACAAGTATATATACTTGTAAATATACTAGTATATACTAGAATATACTAGTATATATATTAGTATATACTAGTATATATAATAGTTCATATTAGTATATACTAGTATTTATACTAAAAGGTACTAGCAGTATATACCATTACTAGTATATACTAGTACATACACTAGTATGTACTAGTTTATACTAGTATATACTAGTATACATACTAGTATATATGTTAGTACTAGTATAGTACTAGCATATATACTAGTATATAAACTAGTATATACTAGTACTAGTATATACATTAGTATATACTAGTATTTATATTAATACATACTAGTATATATACTAGTATATACTAGTATATACAAGTACTAGTGTATACTAGTGTACGTACTAGTATACGTACTAGTATATACTAGTATACATACTAGTATCTACTAGTATACCTACTAGTATATACTAGTATATATACTAATAGTAGAATATACTAGTACAAGCATATATACTAGTATATATACTAGTATATATACTAGTATATATTCTAGTACTAGTATATACTAGTACTAGTATATATATTAGTAAATATACTAGTATATATACTAGTATATACTATATACTAGTATATATTCTAGTATATATACTAGTATACTAGTATATACTAGTATATATACTAGTAAATACTAGTATATATACTAGTATATACTAGTATATATACTAGTATATACTAGTATATATACTAGTATATACAAGCATACTAGTGTACTAGTATATATACTAGTACACTAGTATATATACTAGTATATATATTAATATATACTAGTATACTAGTGTATATACTAGTATATATACTAGTATACTAGTATATACTTCTATATTAGTATATATACTAGTGCATATACTAGTATATATACTAGTATATACTAGTATACAAGTATATATACTAGTATATACTAGTATATACTAGTACTAGTATATAGTACTATATACTAGTACTATGATATATACTAGTATATGCTTGTATATATACTAGTATATATACTAGTACTAGAAATTATTAGTATATATATTAGTATATACTAGTATATATACTAGTATCTACTAGCAGTATATACTAGTACTAATATATACTAGTATTAGTATGTACTAGTATGTCTTAGTACATACTAGTACTAGTATAGTACTAGTACATACTAGTACTAGTACATACTAGTACTAGTACATACTAGTACTAGTATATACTAGTATATACTAGTACTATGATATATACTTGTATATACTAGTACATATTAGTATATATACTAGTACTAGTATATACTAGTATATATACTTGTATATATACTAGTATATACTAGAATATACTAGTATATATATTTGTATATACTAGTATATATACTAGTTCATATTGGTATTTACTAGTATATACTAGTATTTATACTAAAAGGTACTAGCAGTATATACTAGTACATATACTAGTATGTACAAGTTTATACTAGTATATACTAGTATACATATTAGTTTATACTAGTATATACTAGTTTATATTAGTATATACTAGTATATACTCGTACTAGTATATACTAGTACATACACTACTATATATACTAGTATATACGAGTATATACTAGTATATACTAGTATACTAGTATATACTACTATATATATACTGGTATATACTAGTATATACTAGTACTAGTATATTCTAGTACTAGTATATACTAGTATATACTAGCATATACTAGTACTAGTATATATACTAGTATATATACTAGTATATACTAGTATATATAATCGTATATATACTAGTATATATACTAATATATAGTAACATATATATACTAGTATATATTAGTATATACTAGTATATATACTAGTATATACTAGTATATATACTAGTACTAGTATATATTAGTATTCTTATTTAACCAGGATATGGTATATTCTTATATACAATTGCTCTTCATTTTATAAGAAATACCTCAATACTTGCTGCAA
Source organism: Amborella trichopoda (assembly GCF_054954075.1). NCBI lineage: Eukaryota > Viridiplantae > Streptophyta > Magnoliopsida > Amborellales > Amborellaceae > Amborella > Amborella trichopoda. Next base: position 24,491,146 of record NC_142347.1, on the reverse strand, counting down.
GAACTGCTGATCTTTTATCTAATTTACGATATCCTACATTATCACACTATAAATGGTATAAAGACGTCTTTTTCTCCCGATTACTTATACGGGAAGATCGTCATCTTGATCATTGGAAAGAAAAATTCGTAGCAGGATTACCTTACCTATTTGCTGAAAAAGTTAAAGAACGTCTCAAAAAATAAGAATAGTGGTGTAATAAATTATTCCCAATATACACTAGGAGAATTATCCTTAGAAATCTGTGCTGAAGGCCTAGCCCTATGTACAGATTTGAAACTCAAAAAACAACTTGATAAACAAAATCTAAGTGGCAAAAAAGAATTAGGAGATTTTTGCCAACAATTTGGCTATCATATGGACCAAGGTCATATAGATAAAACCAAACCGCATAAAATCCATAAAGTATATAAAAAGAAAAAACATCGAAATAAACCAGACAAAACATATAAGTCTTTTCCAACCAAGCAGAAAAAATATAAGAAATTTACAAAACGTTTTGCTTCTAAATCATCTCAAAATAAGAAGAAATTACCTGTTTGTTATAAATGTGGCAAAGTAGGCCATTATAAAAGTCAATGCAAAGTTAAGCAAAAATTAGACTCTATTACCTTGGATGAATCTATCAGAAATAAAATCTATGATATTATTCAATTATATGATTCATCAGATAGTTTAGACTCAGATACTACTTCTTCCAGTAGTGATACTTCTTTTATAGGAACAATACATAATGATGACTTTTATTGGTCAGACAATAGTTTAGATACAGAAGATGAAATATGTAGATGCCCTATTACAACCTCTGATATTCATACATTAACAAAAGAAGATAATTTCATCTTAGATTTAATAGAGAAAATACCTGACCATAATGAGAAACGAGAAATAATTACCCAATTTATCAACTTAACAAAAACAAAACATACACCATTGGTTAAACCTCCCGATAATTATAATTTTTCTGATATCATGAAAAGAATCAATCAGCATGAAGCCACCCAAAAGGAACCTACTATTGCTGACCTCAAACCCGAAGTCAATACCGTAAAAATAGAATTATCCCAATTAAAAACAAGGATTCAAATCCTCGAACTTCATGATAATACTTCCGAAATACATATTGAAGAAGACATAGTAGAGTTCAATCATTTACTCAAATCATATCATCCCAATGATTATTTAGAACAAGTAGATCATGGCGAATCATCAAATAGACATTCAGTAAATGGCGAATCATCAAATAGACATTCAGTAAATGTTTTAAATAGAGTAATAACACAAAAATGGTTTGTATTAATAACCATAGTAATAAATGATGAATATGAATTTCAATCCTTAGCATTGATAGATTCAGGTGCTGATCTGAATTGCCTTAATGAGGGATTAGTCCCTACAAAATATTTTGATAAAACCACTCAAATCCTCAATAGGGCTGATGGTAGTAGACTCTTTATCAAATACAAATTATCCAATGCTAAAATCTGTACGGAAGGACATTGTTTTCCAACTCCATTCGTAATGGTCAAAGAACTCAGTCAAGCTGTGATCCTTGGCGTCCCTTTCCTTACTTTACTATACCCAGTTACAGTTTCTCATACAGGTATTGAAACAAATACTCATGGTACTCCTATTAGATTTGAATTTCTGGATAAACCAAAAATTAAAGAAATTAATACTGTTAAACAGAATATGAAATACAAAGAAAATTTCTTAGGATCTTTACAACTTGAAATCAAACATAAACTTATCAACGAAAAACTCCAAACTCATGAAATAATACAAAAAATACAACAACTCAAATATTTTATTGAAAAAGAAATATGCAATGAATTACCCAATGCATTTTGGCATAGAAAAGAACATATTATTGGATTACCATATGAACCTAGTTTTAGTGAAACAAAGATACCAACAAAAGCTAGACCAGTTTTAGATGAATACAGAATTATTGCGAACCGTAGGAGGAAAAACCGTAAGATGAGATGGTATTGTCCTTAGGTTGTAGTATATGGTCCCCCCTGCAAAAATTCACGAGTTAACAAGTCAGGCAGAGAATTAGAAGAACCATGAAGATGTTCAATAGAAAAATCAAAAGCAGATAAAATAGCTTGCCAGCGGGTAAATATTTGTTTGGAAACAAGATTTTGGACATCATTTTACAGAATATCTTTAGCAGCTTTGCAATCGGTACAAATGAAAAAGTGTTGATTTAAAATATCAGTTTGAAATTTGCACAAGCAATGAAGAATAGCAAGTAATTCTTTTTTGACATATACTAGTATATACTAGTATACTAGTATATACTACTATATATATACTAGTATATACAAGTATATACTAGTATATATACTAGTACTAGTATATACTAAGATATACTAGTATATACTAGTATATATCCTAGTATATATACTAGTATATACTAGTATACACTAGTATATATACTAGTATATGTACTAGTACAAGTATATACTAGTATATATACTAGTATATGTATACTAGTATATATATACTAGTATATACTAGTACTAGTACATATACTAGTATATATACTAGTATACTACTATATATACTAGTATATAAACTAGTACTAGCACTAGTATATATACTAGTATATACTAGTATACATATACTAGTATATATACTAGTATATACTAGTACTAGTACATATACTAGCATATATAGTAATATATACTAGTATATACTAGTATACATATACTAGTATATATACTAGTATATACTAGTACTAGTACATATACTAGTATATATACTAGTATACTACTATATATACTAGTATATAAACTAGTACTAGTACTAGTATATATACTAGTATATATATACTTATATATATATTAATATATACTAGTATATATATACTAGTATATACTAGTATATATACTAGTATATATACTAGTACATATACTAATATATATAATAATATATACTAGTACATACTAGTACTAGTATATACTAGTACTAGTATATACTAGTTTACTAGTACTAGTATATACTAGTACATACTAGTATACATATACTGGTATATATATACTAGTATATACTAGTACAAGTATATATACTAATATATATACTAGTATATACTTGTATATACTAGTATATATACTAGTATATACTAGTATATACTAGAATATACTAGTATATACTAGTATACTAGTATATACTACTATAAATATACTAGTTTATACTAGTATATACTAGTACTAGTATATATACTAGTATAGTAATATATATACTAGTATATATACTAGTATATATAGTAGTACTAGTATATATACTAGTACAAGTACTACTATATATACTAGTATACTAGTATACCAGTATACTAGTACTAGTATACTTGTATATATACTAGTATATAAGCTGGTATATATGCTAGTATATATACTAGTATACTAGTATATACACTAGTCTATACCAGTATATATATTAGTATATATACTAGTATACTAGTATATATACTAATATATACTAGTATATATATACTAGTAAATACTATTATTAGTATATACTAGTACTAGTGTATACTAGTATATATACTAGTATATATATTAGTATAAACTAGTATTAATATATATATATATACTAATATATACTAGTACTAGTATATCTATATATACTAGTATATATACTACTATATATACTAGTTTATATACTAGTACTAGTATATATACTATTACAAGTCTATACTAGTATATATATTAGTACTAGTACTAGTACATATACTAGTACTAGTATATATACTAGTATACTAGTATAGTATATATACTATTATAAACTAGTATATATATACCAGTATATACTAGTACTAGTATATACTAGTATATACTAGTACTAGTATATACTAGTATATACTAAGACACTAGTATTAGTATATACTAGTATACATATACTAGTATATACTAGTACTAGTACATATACTAATATATATACTAGTATATACTAGTACTAGAATATATTAGTACTAGTATATATACTAGTATAGACTAGTACTAGTATATACTAGTACTCGTATATATAGTAGTATTACTAGTACTCGTATATACTAGTACTAGTACATATAGTAGTACATACTAGTATATAAAGTAGTATATACTAGTACTAGTACTAGTACATATACTAGTATACACTAGTATATATACTAGTATGTACTAGTATGTACTAGAATATACTAGTATATACTAGTACATACTAGTACTTGTATATACTAGTATATATACTAGTATATATATTAGTACTAGTACTAATATATATACTAGTATATATACTAGTATATAAGAGTATATACTAGTATATATTAGTATAATAGTATACTAGTACTAGTATATAGTAGTATATATACTAGTATACCTATACTAGTATATATATACTAGTATATACTAGTACTAAAACATATACTAGTATATATACTAGTATATACTAATATATACTAGTATATATACTAGGATATATACTAGTATATACAAGTATATACAAGAATATACTAGTATTACTAGTATACTAATATATACTTTTATATATACTAGTATATACTAGTACTAGTATATATACTAGTATATACTAGTACTAGTATATACTAGTACTAGTATATACTAGTACTAGCATATATACTAGTATATATACTAGTATACTAGTATATATACTGGTATATTTACTAGTATACTAGTATATATAGTAGTACTAGTATATATATACTAGTACTAGTATATGTACTTGTACAGTAGTAATATATATACTTGTACTACTACTAGTATATATACCAGTAAATATATTAGTATACTAGTATTTATGCTAGTATATACTAGTATATATACTAGTATATAAACTAGTATATATACTAGTATACTGGTATAAAAATTAATACATACTAATATATACATACTAGTATATATTAGTACTAGGGTATACTAGTATACATACTAGTATATATACTAGTACTAGTATATACTAGTACTAGTATATATACTAGTACATATTAGTACTAGTATATATATTAGTATATACTAGTATATATATTAGTATATACTAGTACTAGTATATATACTAGTACTAGTAAATATACTAGTATATACTAGTACTAGTATATATACTAGTATATACTAGTACTAGTATATATACTAGTACTAGTATATATACTAGTACTAGTATATATACTAATACAAGTATATATACTAGTATATATACTAGTACTGGTATATATTAGTACAAATCTATACTAGTATATATATTAGTATAGACTAGTACTAGTATATACCAGTACTAGTACTAGTATGTGGTAGAATATACTAGTCCTAGTATATACTAGTATATACTAGTACTAGTACCAATACATATACTAGTATATATACTAGTACATATACTAGTATATACTAGTATATATACTAGTATATACTAGTATATATACTAGTATATACTAGTATATATACTACTATATACTAGTATATATTAGAATATACTAGTATATACTAGTACTAGTACATTCTAGTACCTATACTAGAATGTATACTGGTACTAGTACCAGTATATATACTAGTATATATACTAGTATATACAAATATATACTAGTATACTAGTATATACTACTATATATATACTAGTATATATTAGTATATACTAGTACTAGTGTATATATTAGTATATATACTAGTACTAGTATATATACTAGTAAATATACTAGAATATACGAGTATATACTAGTATATACTAGTATACTAGTATATACTACTATATATATACTAGTATATACTAGTATATATACTAGTACTAGTGTATATACTTGTATATACACTAGTACTACTATATATACTAGTATATACTAGTATTAGTATATACTAATATAAACTAGTAGATACTAGTACTAGTAGATATTAGTACTAGTAGATACTAGTACTAGTATATAATAGTATGTACTAGTATGTACTAGAATATACTAGTAAATTCTAATATATACTAGTATATTTACTAGTATATACTAGTATATGTACTAGTATATAAACTAGTACATATACTAATATATACGAGTATATACCGGTATATATACTAGTTTATATATTAATATACTAGTATATACTATTATATACTAGTATATACTAATATATACTGGTACTAGTATATACTAGTATGATCTAGTTTATACTAGTATATATACTAGTATATGCAAGTATATATTAGTAAATACTAGTAGATATACTAGTACATATTCTAGTATATACTAGTATATACTTGTACTAGTACATATTTGTATCTATACTAGCATATATACTAGTGTATATACTAGTATACATACCAGTATATACTAGTACTATTATATATATTAGTATATATTAGTACTAGTATATACTAGTATATCATAGTACATTCTTGTATATACTAGTATATACTAGTATATACATATACTAGTATATATAAATGTACTAGTATATACTAGTCTTAGTATATACTAGTATATACTAGTATATACTAATATATATTAGTATATACTAGCATATACTAGTAGTATCTACTAGTATATACTAGTACTAGTATATACTAGATATACTAGTATATATACTACTATACTAGAATATATACTAGTACTAGTATATACTATTATATACTAGCACTAGTACTAGTACATATACTAGTGTATATACTAGTATATACTGGTATATATACTAGTATATACTAGTATATTCTAGTATATACTAGTATATACTAAAATGTACTAGTATGTACTACTATAAATACCAGTATACTAGTATATATATTAGTATATATAGTACTAGTATTTATTAGTACTAGTATATACTTGTATGTACTAGTATATATTTGTATACTAGTATATACTACTATATATGTACTAGTATATACTAATACTAGTATATATACTGGTATACTAGTATATATACTAGTATATATACAAGTATACTAGTACATATACTAGTACTAGTATATATACTAATATACTAGTATATATACTAATATATACTAGTATAAATATACTAGTATACACTAGTACTAGTATATATTAGTATATACTAGTATACACTAGTACTAGTATATACTAGTATACATATACTAGTATATATACTAGGACATATACAAGTATATAAGAGTATATACTAGTATTAGTATATATACTAGTATATATACGAGTACTAGTACTAGTATATATACTAGTATATATACTAGTACATATACTAATATATATATACTAGTATATGCTAGTACTAGTATATACTAGTGTATACTTGTATAAATACTAGTATATATACTAGTATATAATAGTTTATACTAGTATATACTAGTATACTGGTATATACTTGTACAAGTACTAGTATATATACAAGTATATATACAAGTATATATACTAGTACTAGTATGTACTAGTATACTAGTATATACTAGTATATTCTAATATACATACTAGTATATATACTAGTATATATACTAGTATATATAGTAGTATATATGGTAGTATATATACTAGTACTAGTATATACTAGTATATATACTAGTACATATACTAATATATACTAGTATATATATCTTAATATATACTAGCATATATACTAGTATACTAACATATACTAGTATATATATACTATTATATACTAGTACTTGTGTATACTAGTATATACTAGTACATACTAGTATACATATACTAGTATATACCAGTACCAGTATATATACTAGTATAAATAGTAGTATATACTGGTATATAATGGTATATACTGGTATATACTGGTATATACGAGTATATACTAGTATATATACGGGTATATACGAGTAACTATACTGGTATATACCAGTATATATACTGGTATATACTGGTATATACTAGAATATACTAGTATATACTAGTATACTAGTAGGTACTACTATATATATATTAGTATATACTAGTATATACTAGTACTAGTATATAAACTAGTATGTATTAGTACTAGTATATACTAGTACTAGTATATATACTAGTATATATACTAGTATACTAGTATATATATTAGTATACTAGTTTATATAATAGCACTAGTATACATACTAGTACTAGTACTATTATATATATTTGTATTATTATATGTACTTAGACTTGTACTAGTATTCTAATAAATGTACTTGTACTAGTGTACTAGTGTATATAGTAGTATACATACTAGTATACTAGTTTATATAGTTGTCTAAACTAAAATATATACTAGTATATATACTAGCATACTAGTATACATTCTAATATATACTAGTATATATATACGAGTATTTCCTAGTACTAGTATATACTTGTACTAGTGTATACGAGTATATATACTAGTATATATACTAGTATATAAACTAGTACTACTATGTATACTAGTATATACTAGTAAATGTATTTGTATATACTAGTCCTAGTATATATATTAATACTAGTATATATACTACTATATATACTAGTATATATACTAGTACTAGTCTATACTAGTATATATACTTGTATATACTAGTACTAGTGTATACTAGTATATACTAGTACTAGTGTATATATTAGTATATATACTAGTATATACTAGTACTAGTATATATACTAGTATATATACTAGTATATATGAGTACATACTAGTATATACTAGTACTAGTACTAGTACATATACTAGTTTATATACTACTATATATATACTAATATATACTAAAATATACTAGTATACTAGTATATATACTAGTATATATACTTGTATATATATACTAGTATATATAATAATATATACTAGTACATATATACTAGTACATACTAGTATACATATACTAGAATATATATACAAGTATATACTAGTACAAGTATATATACGAGTATATATACTAGTATATACAAGTATGTACTAGTATATATCTTAGTATATATACTAGTATATACAAGTATGTACTAGTATATATACTAAGATATATACTAGTATATATTAGTATATACTAGAATATACTAGTATATATACTAGTATATACTACTATATATATACTAGTTTATACTAGTATATACTAATACTAGTATATATATTAGTATATACTAGTATATACTAGTACTAGTACATATACTAGTATATATATAATATAACCTAGTACTAGTATATACTTGTACTAGTGTATACGAGTATATATACTAGTATATATACTAGTATGTAAACTAGTACTACTATGTATACTAGTATATACTAGTAAATGTATTTGTATATACTAGTACTAGTATATATATTAATACTAGTATATATACTACTATATATACTAGTATATACACTAGTACTAGTCTATACTAGTATATACTAGTACTAGTGTATACTAGTATATACTAGTATATACTAGTTCTAGTTTATATATTAGTATATATACTAGTATATACTAGTACTAGTATATATACTAGTATATATGAGTACATACTAGTATATACTAGTACTAGTACTAGTACATATACTAGTTTATATACTACTATATATATACTAATATATACTAATATATACTAGTTTACTAGTATATATACTAGTATATATACTAGTATATATATACTAGTATATATAATAATATATACTAGTACATATATACTAGTACATACTAGTACTAGTATATACTAGTATATACTAGTAATAATATATACTAGTTTACTAGTACTAGCATATACTAGTACATACTAGTATACATATACTAGTATATATATACAAGTATATACTAGCACAAGTATATATACGAGTATATATACTAGTACAAACTTGTATATACTAGTATATATACTAGGATATATACTAGTATATACTAGTATATACTAGAATATACTAGTATATATACTAGTATACTAATATATACAACTATATATATACTAGTTTATACTAGTATATACTAATACTAGCATATATATTAGTATATACTAGTATATACTAGTACTAGTACATATACTAGTATATATACTAGTATACTAGTATATATATAGTACTAGTATATATACTTGTACTAGTACAAGTTTATATACTAGTATACTAGTTTATATACTAGCACTAGTATACTATTACTAGTTAAATAGTATATATACTAGTATATATACTAGTATACAAGTATATATACTGGTACTAGTATATACTATTATATACGAATATATATACTAGTATATACTAGTACTAGTACTAGTATACTAGTATATACTAGTACTAGTACTAGTATATATACTAGTATACTAGTATATATACTAGTATACCACTAAATATACTAGTTAAATAGTATATATACTAGTATACTAGTATATATACCAGTATTAATATATACTAGTATATACTAGTACTGGTATATATACTAGTATATATTAGTATATACTAGTATATACTTGTATATACTAGTATATACTTGTATATACTAGTATACTAGTACTAAGACTAGTACTAGTATATATACTAGTATATATACAAGTATATATACTGTATATATACAAGTATATACTATTATATACTAGTATATACTAGTATATATACTAGTATACTAATAAATACTAGTTTATATACTAGTATATATATACTAATATGTACTAGTTTATGCTAGTATATACTAGTATATACTAGTATATACTAGTATATATACTAGTATATATACTAGTACTAGTATATACTAGTATATATATTAGTATATACTAGTATAAATGTACTCGTATATACTAGAATACTAGTATATACTAATATATACTAGTATATACTAGTATACTAGTATATCTTAGTATATATATACTATTGTATATTAGTATATACTAGTACAAGTATATATACTACTATATATACTAGTATATATACTAGTACTAGTATATACTAGTATATATATAATAGTATATATATACTAGTACTAGTATATATACTAGTACTAGTATATACTAGTATATACTAATATATATGTATTAGTATATATACTAGTACTAGTATATATGTACTAGTACTAGTATATACTAGTATATATATACTAGTATATAGTAGTATATACTAGTACATACTAGTATATAGTAGTATATACTAGTATATATATACTAGTATGTACTAGTATATACTAGTGTACTAGTATATAATAGTATATATATATTAGTATATATTAGGATATATACTAGTATATATATAAGTATGTATACTAGTATATACTAGTATATGTACCAGTATATATACCAGTATATATACCTGTATATTAGTATATATACTTGTATTAGTATTTATACTAGTATACTGGTATATATACGAGTATATTTTTTAGTATACTAGTATGAATACTAGTACTAATATATACAAGTACTAGTACTAGTATATATGCTAGTATATATACTAGTATACTTGTATATATAATAATATTTATACTAGTACTAGTATAAACTAGTACTAGTATATACTGGTATATACGAGTATGAACTAGTACTAGTATATACTAGTACATACTAGTATATACCAGTATATACTAGTATACTAGTATATATACTAGTGTACTAGTATGCTAATATATAGACTAGTATACTAGTATATACTAGTATACTAGTATGCTAGTACATATACTAATATATACTAGTATACTAGTATGCTAGTATGTACTAATATATACTAGTTTGCTAGTATATACTACTATATACAAGTACTAGTATATACTAGTATATATTACTATATATACTAGTACTAGTATATAGTAGTGCTTGTATATACTAGTACTAGTACATATTAGTATATATTAGTATAAACTATTACTAGTAAACTAGTATGCTAGTATATAGACTAGTATACTAGTATATACTAGTATACTAGTATGCTAGTACATATACTAATATATACTAGTATACTAGTATGCTAGTATATACTAATATATACTAGTTTGCTAGTATATACTACTATATACAAGTACTAGTATATACTAGTATATATTACTATATATACTAGTACTAGTATATAGTAGTACCTGTATATACTAGTACTAGTACATATTAGTATATATTAGTATAAACTATTACTAGTATATATACCAGTACTAGTATATACTAGTACTCGTACATACTAGTATATAATAGTATATACTAGAATATACATGTATATACTAGTATACTAGTTTATACTAGTTCTAGTACTAGTATATATACTAGTATATATTTTTATATATACAAGTATATATACTATTATATACTAGTATATATACTAATATACTGGTATATACTAGTATATACTAATGTACTAGTATATACTAATACTAGTATATCGTAATACTAGTATATACTAGTTTATAAACTAGTATATATATACTAGTATATACTAGTATATGTTAGTATATACTAGAATATACGCTTTTATACTAGTATATATATTATTACTAGTACTAGTATATATACTAGTTTCAATATTAGTATATACTAATACATATGTACTAATATATACTAGTATATATATACTAGTATATATTAGTATATACTAAGATAGTCTGTATATACTATACTAGTATAGACTAGTATATATATACTAGTATGTATTAGTATATACTAGTATAAACTAATATATACTAGTGTATTTATACTCGTATATACTAGTATAGTATATATATATACTATACTAGTATATACTAGTATATATACTAGTACAAGTATATATACTACTATATATACTAGTATATATACTAGTACTAGTATATATATATTAGTACTAGTATATACTAGTATACTAGTATATACTAGTATGAACTAGTTTATGATAGTATATACTAGTATAAACTAATATATAATAGTATATACTAGTACTAATATATATATACTAGTATATAATAGTATATACTAGTACTAGTATATATAATAGTATATACTAGTATATACTAGTACTAATACTAGTATATACTATCATAAACTAGTTCATACTAGTATATACTAGTATACTAGTATATACTAGTACTAATACATATATACTAGTACTAGTATATATACTAGTATATATAGTAGTATATATACTTGTACTAGTATATATACTAGTATATACTAGTATAGTATATATAATACTATACTAGTATATACGAGTATATATATATACTATACTAGTATATATAATAGTATATACTAGTATATATACTAGTATATATAGTATATATAATAGTATATACTAGTATATATAATAGTATATATAATACTATACTAGTATATATAATAGTATATACTATATAATACTATACTAGTATATATAATACTATACTAGTATATATAATAGTATATACTAGTATATATAGTATATACTAGTATATATAGTATATATAGTATATATACTATACTAGTATATATAATAGTATATACTAGTATATATAGTAGTATATATACTTGTACTAGTATATATACTAGTATATACTAGTATAGTATATATATATACTATACTAGTATATACGAGTATATATATATACTATACTAGTATATATAATAGTATATACTAGTATATACTAGTATATACTAGTATATAATAGTATATACTAGTATATATTAGTCTATACTAGTACTAGTACTAGTATATATAATAGTATATACTAGTATATACTAGTACTAATATATAATAGTATATACTAGTACTAGTACTAGTATATATACTAGTACTAGTACTAGTATATATACTAGTATATATACTAGTATATCTACAAGTATTTATACTAGTATATATACACGTATATATACTAGTACATATACTAGTATATACTAGTATACTAGTTTATATACTAGTATACTAGTACATTCTAGTATACACTAATATACTGGTATACACTAATACTAGTATATACTAGTACTAGTATATATTAGAATATACCTTTATATGCTAATATATACTAGTACTAGTATACTAATATATACTAGTATATATACTAGTATATAGATTAGTACTAGTATATATAGTAGTATATATACCAGTATATATATTAATATACGAGTATACACTAGTATATATACTAGTATATATACTAGTATACTAGTATATATACTAGTATACTACTATATATACTAGTATACTAGTATATATACTAGTGTACTTGTATTTATACAAGTATACTAGTATGCTAGTAAATACTGCTATATACTAGTACTAGTATGTACTAGTATATATATTAGTATATATACTAGTACATACTAGTACTAGTATATAGTAGTACATACTAATATTATGATATACACTAGTGTATACTAGTATATATACTAGTATATTTACTAGTACTAGTATATACTGGTATACATATTATTATATATCAGTATATACTAGTATATATAGTAGTATATACTAGTATATATATTAGTATATACTAGTACATATACTAGTATATGTTAGTATATACTAATATATATTAGTATATATACTAGTATGTACTAGTAGTATATACTAGTACTAGTATATACTTGTATATATACTAAAATGTACTAACATATACTAATATATACCAGTATATACTAGTATATATACTAGTACATACTAGTATATATAGTGGTATATATACTAATACTTGTATATACTAATACTAGTATATACTGGTATATACTAGTACTATGATATATAGTAGTATATACTAGTATATATACTAGTATATATTAGTATGTACTATTATATGCTAGTATATATTAGTATGTATTAGTATATTAGCATATACTAGTATATATACTAGTATGTACTAGTATATACTAGTATAAACTAGTATATATATTAATATATATACTAGTACTAGTCGATACTAGTATATATATTAGTATATATATTAGTATATATACTAGTATATACTAGTACTAGTATATACAAGTATTAATATATACTAGTATATATATTAGTATATACTAGTATATATACGAGTATATACTAGTGATTTTACTAGTACTAGTACATACTAATACTGATATATACTAGTAGTAGTATATATACTAGTATATACTAGTACTAGTATATACCCGTACTAGTTTGTACTAGTACTAGTATATACTAGTATATGCCAGTATATACTAGTATATTCTAGTACGGGTATATACTAGTACTAGTATATACTCGTACTAGTACTAGTACATATAGTAGTATATACCACTATATACTAGTATATATATAATAGTATATACTAGTATAAATATAATAGTATATACTAGTATACTAGTATATACTAGACTAGTTTATACTAGTACTAGTATATACTAGTATATACTACTATAAATATATTAGTATATACTAGTATGTACTACTATATACTTGTTTATACTTGTACTAGTATATATACTAGTATATATACCAGTATATATACTGGTATATATACTAATATATAGTGTATAAAGTAGTACCAGTATATATACTAGTATGTACTAGTATATATACTAGTATATACTAGTATATATACTAGTATATACTAGTATATATACTAGTATATATACTAGTACTAGTATATACAAGTATATATACTAGTATATATACTAGTATATACACGTATATACTAGCATATATATTAGTATATACTAGTATATATACTAGTATATACCAGTATATATTAGTATATACTAGTATATACTAGTATGTACTAGCAGTATATACTAGTACTAGTATATACTAGTATATATACTAGTATGTACTAGCACATACTAGTATATACTAGTACTTGTCTATACTAGTATATATACTAGTACTAGTATATACTAGTACTAGTATATGTACTAATATATGTTAGAACTAGTATATACTAGTACTAGTATATATTAGTACATATACTAGTACTAGTATGTACTAGTACTAGTATATATTAATACATATACTAGTACTAGTGTATACTAGTACTAGTATATATACTAATATATACTAGTACATATACTAGTATATACTAGTATATATACTAGTATATATACTAGTATATACTAGTATATATACTAGTATATATACTAGTACTAGTATATATAGTAATATATTAGTATATATACTAGTATATATACTAGTATATACTAGTATATATACTAGTATATGTACTAGTATATAGTAGTATATATACTAGTTTATACTCGTAAATACTAGTATATATACTCGTAAATACTAGTATATATACTAGTATATATTAGTATATACTAGTATATATACTAGTACATACTAGTATATATACTAGTATGTACTAGCAGTTTATACTAGTAATAGTATATACTTGTATATATACTAGTATGTAGTAGCCTATACTAGTATGTACTAGTTCTAGTATATATACTAGTATATATACTAGTATATACTAGTATATATACTAGTACTAGTATGTATACTAGTATATACTAGTATATATACTAGTACTAGTATGTATACTAGTATATACTAGTATATATACTAGTATATACTAGTATATATACTAGTATATACTAGTATCTATTAGTATATACTAGTAGATACTAGTATATATACTAGTATATACTAGCAGTTTATACTAGTACTAGTATATTCTAGTATATATACTAGTATGTACTAGCCTATACTAGTATATACTAGTTCTAGTCTATACTAGTATATATACTAGTATTAGTATATACTAGTATAGACTAGTACTAGTATATACTAGTATACTAGTTCTAGTACTAGTACATATATTAGTATATACTACTATATACTAGAATATACTAATATATACTATATACTAGTATATACTAGTATAAACTAGTATATATACTAGTATATATACTAGTATATATATTAGTACTAGTCTTATTAGCAGTAGTACTATTAGCAGTAGTACTAGTAGTAGTAATATTATGTACCAGTACGGGTAGTACAGTTTATGGTGTACTACTTGTCTATAATACTAGTATGTACAAATAATATGTACTACTAGTACTTGTATTAGTACATACTGCTAGTATTACTACTTGTGCATGTACTATTACTACTAGTAGTAATACTCGTAGTACATGTACTACAAGTACTACTCGTAGTAGTAAGTACTACTAGAAATGCTAGCACTATAAGTATGTACTACTACTACTACTGGTACATACTAGTATGTACTATTAATACTCCAAGTATGTATTCTAGTTCATACTTTAAGTACATACTAGTAAGTATTATTAGTACTAGTATGTACTTCTAGTACATACTAGTAACTACTAGTACTCGTACTATACGTAGTAGTACTTGTAGTACACGCAGTGGTACAAGTACTACTAGTACTATTTGTAGTAGTAAGTACTACTTGTAATACTAGCACTACTAGTACATACTAGTATAAGTAACACTACTAGTACTTGTATGTACTAGTAGTTCTAGTACTAGTAGTACATACTACCAGTACATAATAGTACTACTAATACTAGTATTAGTAGTACATACTAGTATGTACTACTAGTAATACTATTATTAGCTGTAGTACTAGTAGTGGTAATATTATGTACTAGTACGGGTAGTATATATTAGTATGTACTACTCTTCTATACTACTGGTATGTACAAATAATATGTACCAGTAGAAGTTGTACTAGTACATACTACTAGTACTACTACTAGTACATGTATTACTACTTTCAGTAGTTGTAGTACTCGTACTACTCGTAGTAGTACCAGTACTATAAGTACTAACTGTACAGGTACTACTAGTACTACTCGTAGTAGTAAGTACTACCAGTAATACTAGAACTACTAGTACATACTACTACTACTACTAGTACATACTAGTATGTACTACTAATACTCCAAATATGTATTCTAGTACATTCTTGTAGTACATACTAGTAAGTACTATTAGTATTAGTATGTGCTACCAGTAGAGTTAGTACTTCTAGTACTAAGACTAATACTACTTGTACTAGTACTAATACTACTAGTTTAACTAGTACTAGTAGTAGTATCTATTACTAGTAATACTCGTACTACTCGTAGTAGTACAAGTACTACTAGTACTACTCGTAGTAGTACAAGTACAACTAGTACTACTCGTAGTAGTAAGTACTACTAGTAATACTAGCACTACTAGTACGTATTAGTATTAGTAACACTACTAGTAGAAATATGTACTAGTAGTGCTAGTACTAGTAGTACACAATAATACTTCTAATACTAGTACTAATAGTACATTCTAGTATGTACTACTAGTAATAATATGTACTAGTAAGTACTAATAATATGTACTAGTAGTAGTTGTACTAGTACATACTACTAGTACAACTACTTGTACATGTACTACTACCAGTACTCTAGTATTCTACTTGTACATGTACTACTACCAGTACTCTACTACTACCAAGTACTACCAGTACTACTTGTACATGTACTACTACCAGTACTCTACTTGTGTATGTATTCTAGTACATACTAGTACTACTAGTAGTAGTATGTACTACTAGTAATACTAGCATTACTAGTACATACTAGTATTAGAAACACTACTAGTACTAGTAAGTACTAGTAAGTACTAGTAGTGCTAGTACTAAAGTACATACTACTAGTACATAATAGTACTACTAATACTAATATGTACCACTGGTAACACTAATACTAGCAATAGTACTAGTAGTAGTAATATCATGTACTAGTACGGAAGGTATATATTAGTATGTACTACTTGTCTATACTCCTAGTACAACTAGTATGTACTAATAAGATGTACTGTTAGTAGTTGTACAAGTACATACTACTAGTACTACTACTAGTACATTTACTACTACTACCAGTAGTTGTAGTACTTGAACTACTCGTAGTAGTACAAGTACTACTAGTTCTACTCGTAGTAGTACATGTACAACTAGTACTACTCGTAGTAGTAAGTACTACTATAAACACTAGCACTACTAGTACATACTACTACAACTACTACTAGTACATACTAGTATGTACTACTAATTCACCAACTATGTATTCTAGTACATACTAGTAAGTACTATTAGTACTAGTACGTACTACTAGTAGAATTAGTACTTCTAGTACTAGTACTAATACTACTAGTATTAGTACTAATACTACTAGTATGTACTGCTAGCACATAATAGTAGTACATGTAGAACTAATTCTACTAGTACTACTAGTAGTAGTTTGTACTACTAGTACTACTAGTAGTAGTATGTACTACTAGTAATATTGTACTACTCGTAGTAGTAAGTACTACTAGCACCACTAGTACATACTAATACTAGTAACACTACTAGTACTAGTATATACTAGTCGTGCTAGTACTAGTACATAATAGTACTACTAATACTAGTACTTGTAGTACATATTAGTATGTACTACTAATAATACAAGTACTAGCAGTAGTACTAGTAGTAGTAATATCATGTACTAGTACGTGTAGTATATTTTAGCATGTACAACTTGTCTATACTACTAATACTACTAGTATGTACTAATAAGATGTACTATTAATAGTTGTACTAGTACATACTACTAGTACTACTACTACCAGTAGTTGTAGTACTCGTACTACTCGTAGTACTACCAGTACTACTAGTACTACTCATACTAGTACAAGTACAACTAGTACTACTCATAGTAGTACAAGTACAACTAGTACTACTAATAGTTGTATGTACTACTAGTAATACTCGTACTACTCGTAGTAGTACCAGTACTACTAGTAGTGCTAGTACAAGTAGTACATATTACTAGTACATAATATGACTACTAGTACTAGTACTAGTTGTACATACTAGTATGTGCTACTAGTAATACTAGTACTAGCAGTGTACTAGTAGTAGTAATATTATGTACTAGTACGGGTAGTATATATTAGTAAGTACTACTCTTCTATACTACTAGTACTACTAGTATGTACTAATGATATGTACTAGTAGTAGTTGTACTAGTACATACTACTAGTACAACTACTAGTACATGTACTACTACTACCAGTAGTTGTTGTACTCGTACTACCTGTATTAGTATAAGTACTACTAGTACTACTCAAAGTAGTACAAGCGCTACTACTATGTAGTACTAATACTCCAAGTACGTATTCTAGTACGTACTTGTAGTACATACTAGTAAGTACTATTAGTAACAGTTTGTATTCTAGTACATACTTGTAGTACATACTAGTAAGTACTATTAGTACTAGTATGTACTACTAGTAGAATTACTACTTCTACTACTAGTACTAATACTTCTAGTATTAGTATTAATACTACTAGTATGTACTTCTAGTACATACTAATAGTAATACTAGTATGTACTGCTACTACATACTAGTAGTACATGTAGAACTAGTTCTACTGGTACTATTAGTAGTACATGTAAAACTAGTTCTACAAGTACTACTACTAGTAGTATGTACTACTAGTAATACTTGTACTACTCGTGGTAGTACGTACTACTAGTACTACTCGTAGTTGTACAAGTACTACCAGTACTACTCGTAGTACTAAGTACTACTAGTAATACTAGCACTACTAGTATATACTAGTACTAGTAACACTACTAGTACTTGTTTGTACTAGTTTTTCTAGTACTAATAGTACATACTACTAGTACATAATAGCACTACTAATATTAGTACTAGTGGTGCATATTAGTATGTACTACTAGTAATACTAGTACTAGCAGTAGTACAAGAAGTAGTAATATTATGTACTAGTATGGGCAGTATATATTAGTATGTACTACTTGTCTATACTACTAGTACTATTAGTATGTACTAATAAAATGTATTAGTAGTAGTTGTACTCTTACATACTACTAGTACTACTACTAGTACATGTACTACTACCACCAGTAGTTGTAATACTCGTACTAATCGTAGTAGTACAAGTACTACTAGTACTACTCGTAGTAGCAAGTACTACTAGTAATACTAGCACTATTAGTACATACTACTACTACTACTACTACATACTAGTATGTACTACTAATACTCCAAGTATGTATTTCTGTACATACTTGTAGTAAATACTAGTAAGTACTATTATGTACTACTAGTAGAATTAGTACCTCTAGTACTAGTATTAATACTATTAGTAGTAGTACTAATACTATTTGTAGTAGTACTAATACTACTAGTATGTACTGCTAGTACATACTAGTAGTATATGTAGAACTAGTTTTACTAGTAATAATACTGGTATGTACTACTAGTAATACTGGTACCAGTCGATGTAGTACCAGTAATACTAGTACTACTCATAGTAGTACATGTACTACTAGTACTACTCGTAGTAGTAAGTACTACTAGCACTACTAGTACATACTATTACTAATTACACTACTAGTACTTGTATGTACTAGTAGTGCTAGTACTAGTAGTACATACTATTAGTACATAATATTACTACTCATACTAGTACTAGTGGTAGTACTAGTAGTAGTACTAGTAGTAGTAATATTATGTACTAGCAGGGGTAGTATATATTAGTATGTACTACTTGTCTATACTACTAGTACTACTAGTATGTATTAATAATATGTACTAGTAGTAGTTGTATTAATCCATACTACTAGTACTACTACTAGTACATGTAATACTACTACCAGTAGTTGTAGTACTCGTACTACTTGTAGTAGTACAAGACTAGTACTACTCGTAGTAGTAAAAGTAGTACTAATACTACTCGTAGTAGTAAGTACTACTAATAGTACTAGCACTATTAGTATGTACTACTACTACTACTACTACTAGTACATACTAGTTTATACTTCTAATACTGCAAGCATGTATTCTAGTACATACTTGTAGTACATACTAGTAAGTACCATTACTACTAGTATGTACTACTAGTAGTATTAGAACATCTAGTATTGTATTAATACTACTAGTATTAGTACTAATACAACTAGTATGTACTGCTAGTATGTACTAGTAGTACTTGTAGAACTAGTTCTACTAGTACTAGTTGTAGAAGTATGTACTACTAGTAATACTCGTACTACTCGTAGTCGTACAAGTACTACTCGGAGTCGTACAAGTACTACTCGGAGTCGTACAAGTACTACTAGTAGTAGTAAGTACTACTAGTAGTAGTAAGTACTACTAGTAATACTAGCACTACTAGTACATACTAGTACTAGTAACACTACTAGTACTAGTATGTACTAGAAATGCTAGTACTAGTAGTACATACTACTAGCACATAATAGTACTACTAATACTAGTACTAGTAGTACATACTAGTATTTAGTACTAGTAATACGAGTAGTACTAGTAGTAGTACTATTATGTACTAGTACGGGTTGTATATATTAGGATGTACTACTTGTCTATACTATTAGTACTGTTAGTACGAGCTAATAATATGTAATATTAGTACTTGTACTAGTACATACTACTAGTACTACTTTTTGTACATGTACTACTACTACCAGTAGTTGTA
The DNA here is from genome assembly GCF_054954075.1 of Amborella trichopoda. Taxonomy (NCBI): domain Eukaryota; kingdom Viridiplantae; phylum Streptophyta; class Magnoliopsida; order Amborellales; family Amborellaceae; genus Amborella; species Amborella trichopoda. Next base: position 24,468,895 of record NC_142347.1, on the reverse strand, counting down.
GTAGTCGTACTACTAGTAGTAGTACAAGAACTACTAATACTACTCGTAGTAGTAAGTACAACTAGTAATACTAGCACTACTAGTACTTACTAGTAACACAACTGGTACTAGTATGTACTAGTAGTTCTAGTACTAGTAGTACATGCTATTAGTACATAATAGTACTACTAATACTATTACTAGTAGTTCATATTAGTAAGTACTACTCGTAATACTAGTACTAGTAGTAGTACTATTGTTTACTAGTACGGGTAGTATATATTAGTATGTACTAGTCTATACTACTAGTTCTACTACTATGTACAAATAATATGTACTAGTATTAGTTGTACTAGTACAGACTACTAGTCTTACTACTAGTACTTGTAATACTACTACCAGTAGTTGTACAACTAGTACTACTCGTAGTAGTACAAGTACTACTTACTACTCATACTAGTTAGTACTACTAGTAATACTAGCACTACTAGTACATACATACTACTACTACTACTGGTAAACTAGTATGTACTACTAATACTCCAAGTATGTATTCTAGTACATACTTGTAGTTCATACTAGTAAGTACTATTAGACTAGTATGTACCGCTGGAGGAATTAGTACTTCTAGTACTAATACTACTAGTATGTACTGCTAGTACATACTGGTAGTGCATGTAGAATTAGTTCTACTAGTACTACTAGTGGTAGAATGTACAACTAGTAATACTCGTACTACTTTCTAGTATTTGCTACTAAAAATAATAGTACTAGTAGTAGTACTAGTAGTAGTAATATTATGTACTAGTACAGGTAGTATATATTAGGATGTACTACTTGTCTATACAATTAGTACTACTAGTATGTACCAATTATATGTACTAGTAGTAGTTGTACTAATACATACTACCAGTACTACTACTAGTACATGTACTACGACAACCAATAATTGTAGTACTCGTACTACTCGTAGTGGTACAAGTACTGCTAGTACTACTCGTAGTAATACAAGTACTATTAGTACTACTCGTTGTAGTACAAGTACTATTAGTACTACTCGTAGTAGTAAGTACTACTAGTAATACTAACACTACTAGTACATACTACTACAACTACTAGTACATATTAGTATGTACTACTAGTACTCCAAGTATGTATTCTAGTACTTACTTTTAGTACATACTAGTAAGTACTATTAGTACTAGTATGTACTACTAGTAGAATTAGTACTTCTAGTACTAGTACTAAGACTACTGGTAATACTCGTACCACTCGTAGTAGAACAAGTACTACTAGTACTACTCGTAGTAGTACAAGTACTACTAGTACTACTCATAATAGTAAGTACTGCTAGTAATACTAGAACTACTAGTACATACTAATATTAGTAACACTACTAGTACTAGTATGTATTAGTAGTGCTACTACTAGTAGTACACACTATTAGTACATTGTAGTACTAATACTACTACTACAAATAGTACATACTAATATGTACTACTGGTAATACTGGTACTAGCAGTAGTACTAGCAGTTGTAATATTATCCACTAGTACAGGTAGTATATATTAGTATGTACTACTCTATACTACTAGTACTACTAGTATGTACTAATAATATGTACTAGTAGTAGTTGTACTTGTACATACTACTAGTATTACTACTAGTACATGTACTACCTTAACCAGTAGTTGTAGTACTCGTACTACACGTAATTATATAAAAACTATCAGTACTACTCGTATTAGTACAAGTACTACTAGTAATACTCGTAGTAGTAAGTACTACTAGTAATACTAGCACTACTTGTACATACTACTACTACTAGTAGATACTAATATTTACTACTAATACTCCAAGTATATATTCAAGTACATACTTGTAGTACATACTAGTTAGTACTATTAGTACTAGTATGTACTACTAGTTGAAATGGTTTTTCTAATACTTGTACTAATACTACAAGTATGTACTGCTAATACATACTAGCAGTACATGCATAACTAGTTCTACTAGTACTACTTGTAGTAGTATGTACTACTAGTAATACTCGTACTACTCGGAGTAGTACTTATACTACTCGTAGTAGTACAAGTACTACTAGTACTACTCGTAGTGGTAAGTACTACTAGTAATACTAGCACTACTAGTACATACTAGTACTAAAAAAACTACAAGTATTAGTATGTACTGGTAGTGCTAGTACTAATAGCACATACTACTAGTACATAATTGTATTACTAATACTAGTACAAGTAGTACATACTAGTATGTACTACTAGTAATACTACTATTAATAGTAGTAGTAATTTTATGTACTAGTACGGGTAGTATATATTAGTATGTACTAATAATATGTATTTGTTGTAATTGTACTAGTACAAACTACCTGTACTACTACTAGTACATGTACTACTACTATCAATAGTTGTATTATGAGTACTACTCGTAGTTGTAAGTACTATTAGTAATACTAGTACTACTAGTACATACTAGTACAAGTAACACTACTAGTATTACTCGTAGTAGTAAGTACTATTAGTACTAATAACACTACTAGTATTAGTATGTACTTGTAGTGCTAGTACTAGTAGTACATACTACTAGTACATAATAGTACTATTAATGCTTGTACTAGTGGTACATACTAGTACGTACTACTAATAATACTGGTAATAGCAGTAGTACTACTAATTGTATTGTTATGTACTAGTACGGGTAGTATATATTAGTATGTACTACTTGTCTATACTACTAATACTTCTAATACTACTACTAATACATGTACTACTAATACTACTACTAATACATGTACTACTAATACAAGTACATACTACTAATACTACTACTAATACATGTACAACTAATACAAGTACATACTACTAATACATGTACTACTACTACCAGTAGTTGTAGTACTCGTACTACTCGTAGTAGTACAAGTACTACTAGTATTACTCGTAGTAGTAAGTACTACTAGTAATAATAGCACTACTAGTACATACTACTACTACTACTACTAGTACATATTAGTATGGATTACTAATACTCCAAGTATGTATTGTAGTACATACTTGTAGTACATACTGGTAAGTATTATTAGTACTAGTATGTACTACTAGTAGAATTAGTACTTCTAGTACTAGTACTAATACTAATAGTATTAGTACTAATACTACTAGTATGTATTGCTAGTACATACTAGTAGTACATGTAGAACTAGTTCTACCAGTACTACTCGTAGTAGTACAAGTACCTCTAGTACTTCTTGTAATAGTACAAGTACCACTAATACTACTCGTAGTAGTAAGTACTATTAGTAATACTAGCACGACTAGTACATACTATAGTGTTACTAGTACCAGTATGTACTAGTAGTGCTAGTACTGAAAGTACATACTCTTAGTACATAATAGTACTACTAATACTAGTACTAGTAGTACATACTAGTATGTACTACTAGTAATATTAGTACTAGAAGCAGTACTAGAAGTAGTAATATTATGTACTAGTACTAGTAGTACATACTAGTATGTACTAATACTAGTACTAGCAGTAGTACTAGTAGTGCTAGTATTACTAGTAGTACTTATTACTACGAGTAGTACTATAAGTACTTGTACTACTACGAGTAGTACAAGTAGTACACTTACTACTACGAGTATTACTAGTAGTACATACTACTACTAGTAGTACCAGTAGGACTAGTTCTACATGTACTACTAGTAAGTAGTACTACTAGTATGTACTAACAGTACATACTAATTGTATTAGTACTAATACATATAGTACAAATACTAGTACTAGAAGTACTAATATTACTAGTAGTACATACTAATACGAATAGTACTTACTCGTATCAACTACAAGTATGTACTAGAATACATACTTGGAGTATTAGTAGTATATACTAGTATATACTAGTAGTAGTAGTAGTATGTACTAGTAGTGTTAGTATTACTAGTAGTAGTTACAACTACGAATAGTACTAGTAGTACTTATACTACTATGAGTAGTACTAGTAGTACATGTACTACTACGAGTAGTACTAGTATTACTAGTAGTACATACTACTACTAGTAGAACTTGTTCTACATGTACTACTAGTATGTACTAGAAGTACATACTAGTAGTATTAGAACTAATACTAGTAGTATTAGTACTAGTACTAGAAGTACTAATTCTACTAGTAGTACATACTAGCACTAATAGTAGTTACTAATATGTACTACAAGTATGGACTAGAATACGTACTTGGAGTATTAGTAGTACATACTAGTATGTACTACTAGTAGTAGTTGTAGTATGTATTAGTAGTACTAGCATTACTCGTAGTGCTAACTACTACGAGTAGTACTAGTAGTACATGTACTACTACGAGGAGTACTAGTAGTACTTTTACTATTACGAGTAGTACGAGTACTACAACTACTGGTAGTAGTAGTACATGTATTAGTAGTAGTACTAGTAGTATGTACTTGTACAACTACTACTAGTCCATATTATTATTACATACTTGTAGTACTTGTGGTATAGACAAGTAGTACATACTGATACATACTACCCGTACTAGTACATAACATTACTACTAGTAGTACTACTGCTAGTACCAGTATTATAAGTAGTACATACTAGTATGTACCACTAGTACAAGTATTAGTAGTACTATTATGTACCACTTGTACAAGTACTAGTAGTACTATTATGTACTAGTAGTATGTACTACTAGTACTAGCACTACAAGTACATACTAATACTAGTAGTGTTTCTAGTACTAGTAGTACTTACTACTACGAGTAATATTTGTAGTCCTTACTACTACAAGTAGTACTTGTTCTACTAAGAGTAGTAATAGTTGTACTTGCACTACTATGAGTAGTAATAGTAAAACTTGTACTAGTAAAACTAGTTCTACATGTACTACTCGTATGTACTAGCAGTACATACTAGTAGTATTCGTACTAATACAAGTAGTATTAGTACTAGTACTAGAAGTATTAATTCTACTAGTAGTACATAATGATACTAATAGTACTTACTAGTATGCACTACAAGTATGTACTAGAATACATACTTGGAGTCTTTGTAGTACATACTAGTATGTACTAGTAGTAGTAGTAGTATGTACTAGTAGTGCTAGTATTACTAGTAGTACTTACTACTACGAGAAGTACTAGTAGTACTTGTACTACTACGAGTAGTACTAGAAGTACTTTTACAACTACGAGTAGTACGAGTACTACAACTATTGGTAGTAGTAGTACATGTACTAATAGTAGTACTGGTAGTATGTACTTGTACAACTACTATTAGTACATATTAATAGTACATTCTAGTAGTACTATTGCTGTAGTAGATACTAGTATGTACTAGTAGAACTAGTATTAGTAGTACTATTATGTACTAGTAGTATGTACTACTAATACTAGCACTACTAGTACATACTAATACTAGTAGTATTTCTAGTACTAGTATGTACTAGTAGCGCTAGTATTACAAGTAGTACTTACTACTACGAGTAGTACTAACAGTACTTGTTCTACTACGAGTAGCACTAGTAGTACTTGTATTACTACGAGTAGTACAAGTATTTCTAGTAGTACCTACTACTAGTAGTAGTACTTGTAGAACTAGTAGTATTAGTACTAGTACTAGATGTACGAATTCTACTAGTAGTACATACTAGTACTAATAGTACTTATCAGTATGTACTACAAGTATGTACTAGAATACATACTTGGATTATTAGTAGTATGTACTACTAGTACTGGCACTACAAGTACATACTAATACTAATAGTGTTACTAGTACTGGTAGTACTTACTACTACGAGTAGTACTAGTAGTACTTGTACTACTACGAGTAGTACTAGTAGTACTTGTACTACTACGAGGAGTACGAGTATTACTAGTAGAACATACTACTATTAATAGTACTTGTAGAATTAGTTCTACATGTATTACTAGTACGTACTAGCAAATCATACTAGTAGTAATAGTACTAATAATAGTAGTATTAGTACTAGTACTAGAAGTACTAATTCTACTAGTAGTACATACTAGTACATATAGTACTTGCTAGTATGTACTACAAGTATGAACTAAAATATGTACATGGAGTAATAGTAGTACAATCTAGTATGTACTAGTAGTGCTTGTATTACTAGTAGTACTTACTACTATGAGTAGTATTAGTAGTACTTGTACTACTACGAGTAAGACTAGTAGTACTGGTATTTCTACGAGTAGTACGAGTACTACAACTACTAGTAGTAGTAGTATATGTACTAGTAGTAGTAGTAGTACATGTACTAGTAGTAGTAGTAGTATGTACTAATGCAACTACTACTAGTACATATTATTAGTACATACTAGTAGTACCAGTAGTATTAGTACTAATACTAGTAGCATTAGTACTAGTACTAGAAGTATTAATTCTATTAGTAGTACATACTAGTACTAATAGTACTTGCTAGTATGCACTACAAGTATGTACTAAAATTCGAACTTGGAGTATTAGTAGTACATACTAGTATGTACTAATAGTAGTAATAGTAGTTTGTACTAGTAGTACTAGTATTACTAGTAGTACTTACTACTACGAGAAGTACTAGTAGTACTTGTACTACTACGAGTAGTACGAGTAGTACGAGTACTACAACTACTGGTAGTAGTAGTACATGTACTAGTAGTCGAACTAGTAGTATGTACTGGTACAACTACTACTAGTACATATTATTAGTACATACTAGTAGTACTAGTAGTATAGACGAGTAGTATATACTAATATATACTACCCGTACTAGTACATAATATTACCACTACTAGTACTATTACTAGTACTACTAGTATGTACTAGTATTAGTATTAGTATTAGTACTAGTATTAGTAGTACTATTATGTACAAGTAGTTTGTACTACTAGTACTAGCACTACTAGTACATACTAGTACTAGCAGTGTATCTAGTACTAGTATGTACTAGTAGTGCTAGTATAACTAGTAGTACTTACTACTGTGAGTAGTACTTCTACTACTACGAGTAGTACTAGTGGTACTTGTACTACTACGAGTAGTATGAGTATTACAAATAGTACATACTACTACTAGTAGAACTAGTTCTACATGTACTACTAATATGTACTACTAGCACATACTTGTATTATTACTACTAATACTAGTAGTAATAGTACTAGTACTAGAAGTACTAATTCTACTAGTAGTACAAACTAGTACTAATAATACTTACTAGTGTGCACTACAAGTACGTACTAGAATACATGCTTGGAGTATTAGTAGTACATACTAGTACTAATAGTACTTACTAGTGTGTACTACAAGTACGTACTGGAATACATGGTTGGAGTATTAGTAGTATATAATAGTATATACTAGTAGTAGTAGTAGTAGTATGTACTAGTAGTGCTAGTATTACTAGTAGTACTTACTACTACGAGTAGTACGAGTAGTACTAGTAGTACTTTCACAACTACGAGTAGTACGAGTACTACAACTATTGGTAGCAGTAGTATATGTACTAGTAGTAGTACTAGTAGTATGTACATGTACAACTACTTCTAGTACATATTAGTAGTCCATACTAGTATGTACTACTAAAACTAGTATTAGTCGTACTATTATGTACTAAAAGTATGTAGTACTAGTAATAGCACTATTAGTACATACTAATACTAGTAGTGTTTCTAGTAGTAGTATGTACTAGTAGTGCTAGCATTACAAGTAGTACTTACTTCTACGAGTAGTACTAGTAGTACTTGTACTACTCAGAGTAGTACTAGTATTCCTTGTACTACTACGAGTAGTACGAGTATTACTAGTAGTACATACTACTACTAAAAGTACAAGTATTACTAGTAGTACATACTACTACTAGTAGAACTAGTTCTACATGTACTACTAGTATGTACTTGATGTACATACTGGTAGTATTGATACTAATAGTATTAGTACTAGTACTAGAAGTACTAATTCTACTAGTAGTACATACTAGTACTAATAGTACTTACTAGTATGTACTACAAGTACGTACTAAAATACATACTTGGACTATTCTTAGTACATACTAATATGTACTAGTGGTAGCAGTACTAGTATGTACTAGTAGTGCTAGTATTAATAGTAGTACTTACTACTACGAGTAGTACTAGTAGTACTTGTACTACTACGACTAGTACTAGTAGTACTTTTACTACTACGAGTAGTACGAGTACTACAACTACTGGTTGTAGTAGTACATGTACTAGTAGTAGTACTAGTAGTATGTACTAATACAACTACTACTAGTACATATTATTAGTACATACTAGTTATATTAAGAGTATAGACAAGTAGTACATACTAATATATACTACAAGTACTCTTAGTACTACTTGTAGTAGTGCAAGTACTACTAGTAGTACTCGTAGTAGTACAAGTACTACTAATACTACTCATAGTAGTACAAGTACTACTAGTACTACTTGTTGTAGTAAGTACTACTAGTAATACGAGCACTATTAGTACATACTACTATTACTACTACTAATACGTACTAGTATGTACTACTAATACTCCAAGTATGTATTCCAGTACATACTTGTAGTAGATACTACTAAGTAGTATTAGTACTAGTATGTACAACTAGTAGAATTAGTACTTTTAGTGCTAGTACTAATACTAGTACTAATAGTAGTAATACTAATAGTAGTTGTGCTAGTAGTAGACATATTATGTACTAGTACGGGTAGTAAATATTAGGATGTACTACTTGTCTATACTACTAGTACTACTCGTATGTATTAATTATATGTACTAGTAGTAGTTGTACTAGTACATACTACTAGTACTACTACTAATACATGTACTACTACTACCAGTAGTTGTAGTACTCGTACTACTCGTAGTTGTACAAGTATCTCTAGTACTACTTATTGTAGTACAAGTACTTTTAGTACTACTAGTAGTAGTACAAGTACTACTAGTACTACTTGTACTAGTACAATTACAACTAGAACATAATACAATTACAACTAGTACATACTACTAGTTTGTACTACTAATACTCCAAATATGAATTCTAGTACATACTTTTAGTACATACTAGTAAGTACTATTAGTACTAGTATGAATTACTAGTAGAAGTAGTACTTCTAGTACTAGTACTAATATTACTAGTATTAATACTAATACTATTAGTACTACTCGTAATAGTACAAGTACTACTAGTACTACTCGTAGTAGTAAGTACTACTAGTAATATTAAAACCAGTAGTGCTAGTACTAATAGTACATACTACTAGTACATAATAGTACTACTAATACTAATACTAGTAGTACATACTAGTATGTACTACTAGTAATACTAGTAGTAGAAGTAATACTAGTAGTAGTTATATTATGTCTTAGTACGGGTAGTATATATTAGTACTACTAGCATGATCTAATAATATGTACTAGTAGTAGTTGTACTCTTACATACTACTAGTACTACAACTACCAAAAGTTGTAGTACTCGTACTACTCGTAGTATTACTCGTACTACAAGTACTACTCATAGTAGTACAAGTACTACTAGGTCTACTCGTAGTAGTAAGTACTACTAGTAATACTAGCACTACTAGTACATACTACTATTACTTCTACTACTAGCACATACTAGTGTGTAGTACTAATACTCCAAGTATGTATTCTAGTACATACTAGTAGATACCATTAGTACTAGTAAGTACTACTAGTACTACTCGTAGTACAGCAAGTACTACAAGTACGACTCGTAGTAGTAAGTAGTACTGGTAATACTAGCACTACTAGTATATACTACTACTATTACATACTAGTATGTACTACTAATACTCCAAGTTTGTATTCTAGTACATATTTGTTGTACGTACTAGTAAGTACTACTAGTACAAGTATGTACTACTTGTAGATATAGTACTTCTAGTACCAGTACTAATACAACTAGTATTAGTACAAATACTACTAGTACGTACTTCTAGTACCAGTACTAATACAACTAGTATTAGTACAAATACTACTAGTACGTACTTCTAGTACATACTAGTAGTACATGTAGAACAAGTTCTACTAATACTATTACTAGTAGTATGTACACCTAGTAATACTCGTACTACTCGTAGTAGTACAAGTACTACTAGTAATACTCGTAGTAGTACGAGTACTACACGTAGTAGTAAGTACTATTAGTAATACTAGCACTACTAATAAATACTAGTATTAGTAAAACTACTCGTAACAGTATGTACTAGTAATGCAAGTACTAGTTGTACATACTACTAGTACATAATAATACTACTAATACTAGTACTAGTAGTACATACTAGTACGTACTACTAGTAATACTAGTACTAGCAGTAGTACTAGTTCTAGTAATCTCATGTACTAGTACGGATAGTATATATTAATATGTACTACTTGTCTATGGTACTAGTACTACTAGTATGTACTAATAATATATACTAGTAGTAGTTGTACTAGTACACACTACTAGTACTACTAGAAGTACATGTACTACAACTACCAGTAGTTGTAGTACTCGTACTACTCGTAGTAGTACACGTACTACTAGTACTACTCGTAGTAGTACAAGTACTAGTCGTAGTAGTACAAATACTACTCGTAGTAGTAAGTACTTCTAGTAATACTAGCACGACTAGTACATACTACTAGTACTACTACTAGTACATACTAGTATGTACTACTAATACTCAAAGTATGTATTCTAGTACATACTTGCAATAAATACTAGTAAGTACTATTAAAACTAGTATGTACTGCTAGTAGAATTAGTACTTCTAGTACTAGTACTAATACTATTAGTATTAGTAATAATACTACTAGTATGTACTGTCAGTACATACTAGTAGTACATGTAGAACTAGTTCTACTAGTACTACTAGTAGTAGTATGTATTATTAGGAATACTCGTACTACTCGTAGTAGTACAAGTACTACTAGTACTACTCGTAGTAGTACAAGTACTACCAGTAGTACAAGTACTACTTGTACTCACGTAGTAGTAAGTACTACTAGTAATACTTGCACTACTAGTACATACTAGTACTAGTCAAACTACTAGTACTAGTACATACTAGTTGTGCTAGTACTAGTAGTTCATACTACTAGTACATAACAGTACTACTAGTACTAATACTAGTAGTACATACTAGTATGTACTACTAGTAATACTAGTACTAGCAGTAGTTTTAGTAGTAGTAATATTATTTACTAGTACGGGTAGTATATATTAGTATATACTACTTGTTTATACTACTAGTACTACTGGTATGTACTAATAATATGTACTAGTAGTAGTTGTATTAGTACATACTATTAGTACTACTACTTGTACATGTACTACTACTACCAGTAGTTGTTATACTCGTATTACTCGTAGTAGTACAAGTACTACCATGACTACTCGTAGTAGTAAAAGTACTACAAGAAGAACTCGTAGTAGTAAGTACTACTGGTACTATTAGCACTACTAGTATATACTACTACTACTACTACGACATACTAATATGTACTACTAATACTCTAAGTATGTATTTTAGTACATACTAATAAGTACTGATAGTACTAGTATGTACTACTATTAGAATTAGTACATCTAGTACTAATACTAATCCTACTAGTACTAGTACTAGTATTAATACTACTTGTACTAATACTACTAGTACTAGTACTAATACTACTAGTATTAGTACTAATACTACAAGTATGTACTCATAGTACACACTAGTAGTACATGTAAAACTAGTACAACTAGTAGTGTATGTACTACTCGTACTAATAGTACTACTCGTAGTTGTACAAGTACTACTAGTACTACTCGTAGTAGTAAGTATTACTAGTAATATTAGCACTACTAGTACATACTAGTACTAGTATATACTAGTCGTGCTAGTATTAGTAGTGTATACTACTAGTACATAATAGTATTACTAATACTAGTACTAGCAGTAGTAATAATATTAGTAATTTAATGTACTAGTACGGGTAGTATATATTAGTATGTACTACTTATCTATCCTATAAGTACTAGTAGTATGTACTTATAATATGTACTAGTAGTAGTTGTACTAGTACATACAACTAGTACTACCACTAGTAGTAGTTGTACTAGTACATACTACTAGTACTACTACTAGTAATAACTGTACTAGTACATACTACTACTACTACTACCAGTAGTTATAGTACTACCACTAGTCGTAGTAGTACAAGTACTACTAGTACTACTTGCAGTAGTACAAGTACTCCTAGTATTACTCGTAGTAGTAAGTATTACAAGTAATACTAGCAATACTAGTACATACTACTACTACTACTACTAGTACATACTAGTATGTACTACTAATACTCCAAGTATGTATTCTAGTACATACTTGTAGTGTATACTAGTAAGTACTATTAGTACTAGTATGTACAACTAGTAGAATTAGTACTTTTAAGACTAGTACTAATACAAGTAGTATTAGTACTAATACTAGTAGTATTAGTACTAATACTACTAGTATGTACTGCTAGTACATACTAGTAGTACATGTAGAACTAGTTCTACTAGAACTACTAGTAGTAGTAATTACTAGTAGTAGTAAGTACATGTAGAACTAGTTCTATTAGGACTACTAGTACGGGTAGTATATACTAGTATATACTACTAATACTCCAAGTATGTATTCTAGTACCTACTTGTAGTACATACTAGTAAGTACTATTAGTACTAGTATGAACCACTAGTCGAATTAGTACTTTTAGTACTAGTACTAATACTACTAGTATTAGTACTAATACTACTAGTATGTAGTATTAATACTTCTAGTACTACTAGTAGTAATACTACTAGTATTAGTACTAGTACTTCTAGTATTAGTACTTCTACTACTAGTAATACTCGTACTACTCGTAGTAATACAAGTACTATTAGTTCTACTCGTAGTAGTACAAGTACGACTAGTATTACTCGTAGTAGTAAGTACTACTAGTAATACTAGAACTACTAGTACATACTAGTACTAGTGGCACTATTAGTACTAGTATGTACTAGTCGTGCTAGTACTAGTAATACATACTACTAGTACATAATAATACTACTAATACTAGTACTAGCAGAAACACTAGTAATAGTAGATACTAGTACTAGTACAAGCACTACTAGTACTACTCGTAGTAGTAAAAGTACTACTAGTACTACTCGTAGTAATAAGTACTACTAGTAATACTAGCACTACTAGTACATACTACTACTACTACTAGTACATACTAGTATATACTACAAATACTCCAAGTATGTATTCTGGTACATTCTTGTAGTATATACTAGTATGTACTACTAGTAGAATTAATACTTCTAGTACTAGTACTAATATTACTAGTTCTACCAATACTATTAGTAGTAGTATGTACTATTGGTAATACTCGTACTACTCGTAGTAGTACTTGTATTACTCGTAGTGGTACAAGTACTAGTACTAGTATATACCAGTATATACTACTAGTATATACTAGTATATGTACTAGTATATATACTAAAACACATACTAGTATAAACGGGTATATATCAGTATATATACTAGTATATATACCACTATATATACAAGTATATATACCAGAATATATACCAGAATATATACTAGTATACTAGTTTATATACTAGTACTGGTATATATACTAGTACTAGTTTATGTACTAGTATACTAGTATATATATTAGTATATATATTAGTATACTAGTATATATACTAGTACTAGTATATACTATTATATATTAATATATATACCAGTATATACTAGTACATACTAGTATACTAGAATATACTAGTACTAGTACTAGTATACTAGTAAATACTAGTACTAGTACTAGTATATATACTAGTATATATACTAGTATATATACTAGTATACTAGTATATATACTAGTATATATACTAGTATACTAGTATATATATCAGTATATACTAGTTTAAACTTGTATATACTAGTACTAATACTAGTATATATATTCGTATATATACTAGTATATACTAGTATATATACAAGTATATATACCAGTATATATACAAGTATATACTATTATATACTAGTATGTACTAGTATATATACTAATAAACTAGTATATACTAATATATACTAATTAATTAGTATATACTAGTACATACTAGTATACCTAAACTAGTATATATAAACTAGTATATACTAGAACTAATACATATACTAGTATATATAGTAGTATATACTAGTATATATACTAGAATATGTACTAGTATATATTAGTATATATTAGAATATGTATACTAGTATATACTACTATATATACACTAGTATATACTGGTATATACCAGTACTAGTGTATATTAGCATATATACTAGTACATACTAGTACTAGTATATATACTAGTATATACAATAGTATATATGAATATTTACTAGTATATACTAGTATATTAGTATATACTACTATATATATACTAGTATATACTAGTACCAATACGAGTACATATACTAGTATATATACTACTATATATATACTAGTATATACTAATATATACTAGTACTAGTACATTGCTAGTATATACTAGTAGATATACTAGTATATATACTAGTATATAATAGCAATATACTAGTATATATATTAATATATATACTAGTATATACTAGTATATATACTAGTATATATACTAGTATATACTAGTATATATATACTAGTATATACTAGTATATACTAGTACATACTAGTATATATATACTAATATATATATATTAGTATATACTAGTACTAGTATATATACTAGTATATATACTAGTATATACTAGTATATACTAGTATATATACTAGGATATATACTAGTATATACTAGGATATACAAGTATATATTGGAATATACTAGTATACTAGTATGTACTACTATATATATACTAGTATATACTAGTATATACTAGTACTAATATATATACTAGTATACTAGTATATATACTAGCACATATACTAGTATACTAGTATATATCTTAGTACTAGTATATACTATAATATACTAATATATATACTAGTATATACTAGTATACTAGTATATACTAGTACTAGTACTAGTACTAGTATACTAGTATATACTAGTTCTAGTACTAGTATATGTACTAGTATATATACTAGTATACTAGTATACGAGTATATACTAATATATTCTAGTACTATATATACTAGTGTATACGAGTATATACGAGTATATATACTAGTATATACTTGTATATACTAGTGTACGAGTATATACTAGTACTAGTACTAGTATATATACTAGTATATATACTAGTATATACTAGTATATATACAAGTATGTATACTAGAATATATACAAGCATATACTATTATATATTAGTATATATACTAATATACTAGTATATACTAATATACTAGTATATACTAATATTAGTATACACTAGTACTAGTATATACTAGTATACTAGTTTATACTAGTTTATATACTAGTATACATATACTAGTATATGCCAGTATATACTCGTATATACTAGTATATATACTAGTACTAGTACTAGTATATATACTAGTATATATACTAGTATATACTAGTATATATATACTAGTATATACTAGTATATTAATATATACTAGTATATATATACTAGTATATACTAGTATAGTATATATATACACTATACTAGTATACACTAGTATATATATACTAGTATGTATTAGTATATACTAGTATAAACAAATATATACTAGTATATACTAATATATAAACTAGTACTAGTATATATACTAGTACAAGTATAGATACTACTATATATACTAATAAATTTATTAATAATAGTATATATACTAGTACTAGTATATACTAGTATATATATACTAGTATATATACTAGTACTAGAACTAATATATATACTAGTATGTTCTAGTATATCAGTGTACACTAGTATATACTAGTTATACCAGTATATATATACTAGTATATGCTAGTTTATATATACTAGTATATACTAGTTATACAAGTATATATATACTATTATATATATACTGGTATAACTAGTATATACTAGTATATGATAGTATATATATACTAGTACTAGTATAAACTAATATATACTAGTATAAACTAGTACAGTCTATATATATACTATACTAGTATATAGTAGTATATACTAGTATATATATACTAGTATATACTAGTATACTAATTTATACTCGTATATATATACAAGTATACATTAGTATATAAACTAGTATATATACCAGTATATATACTAGTACATACGAGTATATACTAGTATATACTCGTATGTACTAGTATATGTACTAGTACTAGTACTAGTATATACTAGTATAGTATATGTATATACTATACTAGTATATACGAGTATAGTATATATATATACTATACAAGTATATACTAGTACATACTAGTATATATACTAGTACTAGTATATATAGTAATACAAGTATATATACTAGTACTAGTATATACTAGTATATACTAGTGTATACTAGCATACTAGAATATACTAGTATATATCATAGTACTAGTATTAGTATATATACTAGTATATATACTAGTACTAGTACTAGTATATATACTAATATATACTAGTATACTAGTATAGAGTAGTATATATATACTAGTATACTAGAATATACTAGTATATTTAAACTATATATACTAGTATATATATACTAGTATATACTAGTTTATATATACTAGTATATACTAGTATATATATACTATTATATATATACTGGTATAACTAGTATATACTAGTATATGATAGTATATATATACTAGTAAATATATACTAGTAGATATACTAGTATATATATTAGTATATACTAATATACTAGTACATACTACAATACTAGTATATATACTAGTATATACTAGTATATATATTTGTATATACTAGTATATACTAGTATATATACTACTTTATACTAGTATATATATTTTTATATACTAGTATATATACTAGTATATATTAGTATATACTAGTATGTACTAGCAGTATATACTAGTACTAGTATGTACTAGTATATATACTAGTATGTACTAGTATAAACTAGTATACACTAGTATATATATTAGTATATATATACTAGTATATATACTAGTACTAGTATATACTAATTATATACTAATTATATATACCAGTACTAGTATATATACTAGTACTAGTATATACTACTAGTACTAGTATATTCTAGTATATACTAATTATATACTAGTATGTACTAGCAGTATATACTGGTACTAGTGTATACTAGTATATATACTAGTATGTACTACTATATACTAGTATATACTAGTACATTTACTAGTACTAGTATATACTAGTATTTATACTAGTACTAGTATATACTAGTATTAGTAAATATACTAGTATATACTAATACTAGTATATACTCGTACTAGTTTATAATAGTACTAGTTTATACTAGTATATATTCGTACTAGTACTAGTACATATACTACTATATATAAAGTAGCATATACCAGTATACTACTTTATACTAGTACTACTATATACTATATACTAGTATATACTAGTACATTCTAGTATACTGGTATATACAACTATATATATATTAGTATATACTAGTATATAATAGTATATCTTAGTACTAGTATATATACTAGTATATATACTAATATATAGTAGTTTATATACACTAATATATACTAGTATTAGCATATACTAATATATATACTAGTACTAGTATATACTAGTACAAGTATATATACTAGTATATATACCAGTATATATACCAGTATATATACCAGGATATATACCAACATATACTAGTACAAGTATATACTAGCACTAGTATATATATACTAATACTAGTATATACTAGTACTAGTACTGGTATATATATACTAATACTAGTATATATACTAGTATATATTAATATACTAGTATGTATACTAATATATACTAGCATACTAGTATGCTAGTATATATATTAGTATATACTAGCATACTAGTATATGTACTAGTATACTACTATATTAGTATATACTACTATATTGGTACATATACTACTATACTAGTATATGTACTAGTATAGATACTAGTATACTAGTATATACTAGTATATATACTAGTATATATACTAGTACACTTGTATATATACTATTACATATACTAGTATGCTAGTATATACTGATATATACTAGTATATATACTAGTATATACTAGGACTAGTATATAGTAGAATATACTAATACTTGTGTAGATATTAGTTTATACTGGTATATATACTAGTATATACTAGTATATATACTAGTATGTATATTAGTATATAATAATATATACTAGTATATATACTAGTATGTACTAGCAATATATACTAGTAGGTATACTAGTACATACTAGTATATATACTAATGTATATACTCGAACTAGTATATACTAGTTTTAGTATATACTAGTAAATACTAGTACTATGATATATAGTAGTATATACTAGTACGTATACTAGTATGTATACTTGTATATATACTAGTACTAGTATATACTAGTATATATATATGTATATACTAGTATATATACTAGTATTTATTAGTATATACTAGTATATATACTAGTATGTACTAGCAGTATATATTAGTACTAGTATATACTAGTATATATACTAGTATATATTTTAGTATATATACAGGTATATACTAGTACTAGTATATACTAGTATATATAATAGTATATACTAATATATATATTAGTATATACTAGTATATACTGGTACTAGTATATACCCGTACTAATATATACTAGTACTAGTATATACTAGTATATACTCGTACTAGTACTAGTACATATACTAGAATATATACTAGTATATATTAGTATATAATAATATATATAATGTAGTATATACTAGCATACTCGTATATACTAGTATATACTGGTATATACTAGTACAAGTATATACTAGTATATACTAGTATATACTAGTATATATATAGTAGTATATACTAGTATACTAGTATATACTAGTACTAGTATATATACTAGTATATATACTAGTATATATACTAATATATAATAGTATATATATACTAGCATATACTAGTACTAGTATATACTAGTACTAATATATACTAGTATATAGTAGTATATATACTGGTATATATACTAGTACTAGTATATATACTAGTATATATACCAGTATATATATTAGTAAATACTAGTACAAGTATATACTAGCACTACTATATATAAAAGTATATACTAGCATATATACTAGTATATACTAGTACAAGTATATAAACTAGTATTAATACTTGTATGTACAAGTATATATACTTGTACTAGTATATACTAGTATATATACTAGTACTAATATACATACTTGTATATACTAGTATACATACTAGTATATACTAGTATATATACTAGTATATAGTAGTACATATATTAGTATATACTAGTACTAGTATATATACTAGTATATACTAGTATATATTCGTATATACCAGTATATACTAGTTTATATACTAGAATGTACTAGCGTATACTAGTATATACTAGTATATATACTAGTACTAGTACTAGTATATATACTAGTACTAGTACTAGTATATATACTAATATATACTAGTATACTAGTATACACTAGTATATACTAGTATATATATATTAGTATACTAGAATATACTAGTATATTTAAACTATATATACCAGTATATATATACTAGTATATACTAGTTTATATATACTAGTATATACTAGTATATATATACTATTATATATATACTGGTATAACTAGTATATACTAGTATATGATAGTATATATATACTAGTATATATATACTAGTAGATATACTAGTATATATATTAGTATATACTAATATACTAGTACATACTACAATACTAGTATATATACTAGTATATACTAGTATATATATTTGTATATACTAGTGTATACTAGTATATATACTACTTTATACTAGCATATATATTTGTATATACTAGTATATATACTAGTATATATTAGTATATACTAGTATGTACTAGCAGTATATACTAGTACTAGTATGTACTAGTATATATACTAGTATGTACTAGTATAAACTAGTATATATATTAGTATATATATACTAGTATATATTCTAGTACTAGTATATACTAATTATATACTAATTATATATACCAGTACTAGTATATATGCTAGTACTAGTATATACTACTAGTACTAGTATATTCTAGTATATACTAATTATATACTAGTATGTACTAGCAGTATATACTGGTACTAGTGTATACTAGTATATATATTAGTATGTACTACTATATACTAGTATATACTAGTACATTTACTAGTACTAGTATATACTAGCATTTATACTAGTACTAGTATATACTAGTATTAGTAAATATACTAGTAAATACTAATACTAGTATATACTCGTACTAGTTTATAATAGTACTAGTTTATACTAGTATATATTCGTACTAGTACTAGTACATATACTACTATATATACTAATATATATAAAGTAGCATATACCAGTATACTACTATATACTAGTACTACTATATACTATATACTAGTATATACTAGTACATTCTAGTATACTGGTATATACTACTATATATATATTAGTATATACTATTATATAATAGTATATCTTAGTACTAGTATATATACTAGTATATATACTAATATATAGTAGTTTATATATACTAATATATACTAGTATTAGCATATACTAATATATATACTAGTACTAGTATATACTAGTACAAGTATATATACTAGTATATATACCAGTACATATACCAATATATATACCAGGATATATACCAATATATACTAGTACAAGTATATACAAGCACTAGTATATATATACTAATACTAGTATATACTAGTACTAGTACTGGTATATATATACTAATACTAGTATATATACTAGTATATATTAGTATACTAGTATGTATACTAATATATACTAGCATACTAGTATGCTAGTATATATATTAGTATATACTAGCATACTAGTATATGTACTAGTATACTACTATATTAGTATATACTACTATATTGGAACATATACTACTATACTAGTATATGTACTAGTATAGATACTAGTATACTAGTATATACTAGTATATATACTAGTATATATACTAGTATACTTGTATATATACTATTACATATACTAGTATGCTAGTATATACTGATATATACTAGTATATATACTAGTATATACTAGGACTAGTATATAGTAGAATATACTAATACTTGTATATATATTAGTTTATACTGGTATATATACTAGTATATACTAGTATATATACTAGTATGTATACTAGTATATAATAATATATACTAGTATATATACTAGTATGTACTAGCAGTATATACTAGTAGGTATACTAGTACATACTAGT
This sequence comes from Amborella trichopoda, assembly GCF_054954075.1. Taxonomy (NCBI): domain Eukaryota; kingdom Viridiplantae; phylum Streptophyta; class Magnoliopsida; order Amborellales; family Amborellaceae; genus Amborella; species Amborella trichopoda. The sequence goes on along the minus strand of NC_142347.1, from coordinate 24,447,494 downwards.
ATATATACTAATGTATATACTCGAACTAGTATATACTAGTTTTAGTATATACTAGAAAATACTAATACTATGATATATAGTAGTATATACTAGTACGTATACTAGTATGTATACTTGTATATATACTAGTACTAGTATATACTAGTATATATATATGTATATACTAGTATATATACTAGTATATATTAGTATATACTAGTATATATACTAGTATGTACTAGCAGTATATATTAGTACTAGTATATACTAGTATATATACTAGTATATATTTTAGTATATATACAGGTATATACTAGTACTAGTATATACTAGTATATATAATAGTATATACTAATATATATATTAGTATATACTAGTATATACTGGTACTAGTATATACCCGTACTAATATATACTAATACTAGTATATACTAGTATATACTCGTACTAGTACTAGTACATATACTAGAATATATACTAGTATATATTAGTATATAATAATATATATAATGTAGTATATACTAGCATACTCGTATATACTAGTATATACTGGTATATACTAGTACTAGTATATACTAGTATATACTAGTATATATATAGTAGTATATACTAGTATACTAGTATATACTAGTACTAGTATATATACTAGTATATATACTAGTATATATACTAATATATTGTAGTATATATATATTAGTATATATACTAGTATATATACTAGTATATATACTAGTACTAGTATATACTAGTACTAGTATATATACTAGTATATATACCAGTATATATATTAGTAAATACTTGTACAAGTATATACTAGCACTACTATATATACAAGTATATACTAGCATATATACTAGTATATACTAGTACAAGTATATAAACTAGTATTAATACTTGTATGTACAAGTATATATACTTGTACTAGTATATACTAGTATATATACTAGTACTAGTATACATACTTGTATATACTAGTATACATACTAGTATATACTAGTATATATACTAGTATATAGTAGTACATATATTAGTATATACTAGTACTAGTATATATACTAGTATATACTAGTATATATTCGTATATACCAGTATATACTAGTTTATATATTAGAATGTACTAGCGTATACTAGTATATACTAGTATATACTAGTATGTATACTAGTATATACTAGTATATATTCTAGTATATATACTAGTATTAATATATACGTGTACTAGTATATACTAGTATATACTAATACTATGATATATGGTAGTTTATACTTGTATATATACTAGTATATATACTAGTACTAGTATATACTTATCTATATAGTATTATATACTAGTATATATACTAGTATATAATAGTATATACTAGTATTACTAGTATATATACTAGTATGTACTAACAGTATATACTAGTACTAGTATATACTAGTATATATACTAGTACTAGTATATACTAGTACTAGTATATATACTAGTATTAGTATATATATACAAGTACTAGTATACATACTAGTATATACTAGTATATATACTAATATATATATTAATATATACTAGCATATATTAGTATATACTAGTATATACTAGTTTATATACTAGTATGTACTGGAATATACTAGTATTTACTAGTATATATACTAGTATGTAAACTAGTATATACTAGTATGTATACTAGTATATACTAGTATATATTCTGGTATATATACTAGTACTAGTACATACTTATACTAGTATATACTAGTATGTATATAGTAGTATATACTAGTATACTAGTATATACCAGTACTAGTATATATTAGTACTAATATATATTAGTATATACTAGTATATACTAGTACTAGTATATATACTAGTATATATACTGATATATAGTAGTATGTATATACTAGCATATACTAGTACTAGTATATACTAGTACTAATATATACTAGTATATATACTAGTATATAGTAGTATATATACTGGTATATATACTAGTACTAGTATATATACTAGTATATATACCAGTATATATATTAGTAAATACTAGTACAAGTATATACTAGCACTAGTATATATACTAGTATATACTTGTATATATACTAGTATATACTAGTACAAGTATATATACTAGTATTAATACTTGTATGTACAAGTATATATACTTGTACTAGTATATACTAGTATATATACTAATATATACTAGTATAAATATTAGTACTAGTATATATATACTAATACTAGTATATATACTAGTATTAGTATATATACTAGTACTAGTATACATACTAGTATATACTAGTACATATATTAGTATATACTAGTATATATACTAGTATATATTAGTATATACTAGTATATACTAGTTTATATACTAGTATGTACTAGCATATACTAGTATATACTAGTATATACTAGTATTTATACTAGTATATACTAATATATATTCTAGTATATATACTTGTACTAGTATATACTAGTATATACTAATACTATGATATATGGTAGTTTATACTTGTATATATACTAGTATATATACTAGTACTAGTATATACTTGTCTATATAGTAGTATATACTAGTATATATACTTGTATATAATAGTATATACTATTATATACTAGTATATATACTAGTATATACTAGTACTTGTATATATACTAGTATTAGTATATATATACAAGTACTAGTATACATACTAATATATACTAGTATATATACTAGTATATACTAGTATATATTAGTATCTACTAGTATATACTAGTTTATATACTAGTATGTACTAACATATACTAGTATTTACTAGTATATACTAGTATGTATACTAGTATATATTCTGGTATATATACTAGTACTAGTATATACTTATACTAGTTTATACTAGTACTAGTACATACTTATACTAGTATATACTTATACTACTTATACTAGTATATACTAGTACTAGTCTATACTTGTATATATAGTAGTATATACTAGTATATATACCAGTATATATTAGTATATACTAATATTACTAGTATATATACTAGTATGTACTAACAGTAGATACTAGTACTAGTATATACTAGTATACGTACTAGTACTAGTATATACTAGTACTAGTATATATACTTGTATATATACTAGTATATACTAGTATATACTAGTTCTAGTATATATACTATGATAGATACTAGTATATATACTAGTAAATACTAGTATATATACTAGTACTGGTATATACCCGTACTTGTTTATATACTAGTCTATACTAGTACGGGTTTATACCAGTACTAGTATATAAACTAGTATATACTAGTACTAGTATATACCCGTACTAGTATATACTAGTACTAGTATATACTAGTATATACTCGTATTAGTAGTAGTACATATACGAGTATATACTTGTACTAGTAGTAGTACATATACTAATATATATACTAGTATATATTAGTATATACTAATATATTTAAAGTAATATATACTAGCATACTAGTATATACTAGTATATACTAGTACTAGTATATACTAGTATATACTAGTATACTAGTATATATTAGTATATATTTAGTAGTATATACTAGTATAATAGTATATACTAGTATTTACTAGTGCTAGTATATAGACTAGTACATATACCAGTATATATATAAGTATATACTAGTACAAGTATATACTAGCACTAGTATATATACAAGTATATACTAGTATATATACTAGTATATACCTGTACAAGTTTATATACTAGTATTAATGCTTGTATGTACAAGTATGTATACTAGTCTTAGTATATACTAGTATATATACTAGTACTAGTATTTATACTAGTATATATTCTAGTACTAGTATATACTAGTATTTATACTTGTATATACTAGTACTAGTATATATACTAGTATTAGTATATATATACTAGTACTAGTATACATACTAGTATATACTAGTATATATACTAGTATATAGTAGTATATATATTAGTACATACTAGTATATATACTAGTATATATTCGTATATACTAGTATGTACTTGTATATATACTAGCATGTACTAGCATATACTAGTATATACTATCATATACTAGTATATATTCAAGTATATATACTAGTGCTAGTATATACTAGTACTAGTATATACTAGTATATACTAATACTATGATATATAGTAGTATATACTTGTATATTTACTAGTATATATACTAGTACTAGTATATACATGTATATATAGTTGTATATACTAGTATATATACTATTATATATTAGTATATACTAGTATTACTAGTATATATACTAGTATGTATTAACAGTATATACTAGTACTAGTATATACTAGTATTTATACTAGGACTAGTATATACTAGTATGTATTAGTATATACTAGTATATATACTAGTACTAGTATATACTAGTATGTACTAGTATATACTAGTATATATACTAGTATATATACTAGTACTAGTATATATACTAGTACTAGTATATACTAGTATATATGCTTGTATATATATTAGTATATATACTAGTATATACTAGTACTAATATATACTAATACTAGTATATACTAGTATATATAATAGTATATACTAGTACTAGTATATACTAGTACTAGTGTATATACTAGTATATACTAGTACTAGTATATATACTAATACTAGTATATATACTACTATATATACTAGTACTAGTATATATATTAGTACTAATATATACTAGTACTAGTCTATACTAATATATATACTAGTACTAGTATATACTAGTAACCATATATATTAGTATATACTAGTACTAGTATATACTAGTATATATACTAGTATATACTAGTATATACTAATATATATATTAGTATATATTAGTATATATTAGTATATACTAGTATATACTAATACTAGTACTCGTAAATGTACTAGTATATATACTAGTATATACTAGTATATTCTAGTATGTACTATTATATACTAGTATATCTTATAATATACACTAGTATATATACTAGTACTAGTCTATATACTAGTATATACTAGTATACTAGTATATACTACTATATATATACTAGTACATACTAGTATATACTAGTATATACTAGTATATATACTAGTATATACTAGTATATTATACTAGTATTAATATATACTAGTATATATTAGTAGTATATATTTATACTAGTATATATTTATACTAGTATATACTAGTATATACTAGTATATTTATACTAGTATTAATATATACTGGTATATATTAGTACTAGTATATATACTAGTATATACTAGTATATATACTTGTATATACAAATAATATACTAGTACTAGTATATACTAGTACTAGTATAGACTAGTATATATATTAAATATGAAAAGATTCTAGAGTTCGCAGCTACTAATAATATCAAAAAGCAAATATGATAATGAACATAGGGAACAAAGAAATATCAAATACGATCCACGAAGTGTTAGTATATTCTCTAATTTTGATTGTAAACACAAATTTGAATTGCATAACTACTTACTGATTACATAAACAAAGGCTGGCAAACTTTCTCCTTTCATTAGGATAGTAAGAAGGTAAAGCAGAGTGATGACAATCACACATTTGAAAATGTAAAAGTCATATGAACGTTACCGACTTTTATCGATGTACAAGTGGCTGAAATAACTATCCTACTGTCTTCAGAAAGGAAGAAAGAAGAAAGGTAAGAAAGGAAGAGAAGAAGGAGAGAAGAGAGCAATATAGAACTATTGAGAGCTTTTGAGAACTTCGGCTGCTGCTATGCTGCTGCTGTTTCTATCCTTGATGCGTTCTGCCTTTCTTCACTTGATTACCTGGGTATTTATAGGGCAAGGTCTCCTGGGATGAGTGGTTCAGGACGAAGCCTTGTTGGCGAAGGAATTTGCTGATTGGCTGGGAGGAGCTTGTGGCTACACTTGCTTAATCGTGATGATGAAGGATTGATGAAGGACGCGTGGCACTCTGCGATAAGTAAGAGGATAAGAATATTGTACGTCCGTGATGATGAAGGTTCGATGAGGGACACGTGGTGAGCTGCCAGGAGAGAAGGAGGTTGGTGATATGATGGGGAATCTTGCATAGTCGGGATACGTGTGAACGACGGTGGTTGCGACTTGTTTGTGCGACTGATTAACGGTTGATGAGAGTTGATGTGACTCCCAATTAGTCACATCGTTCGTCGAGCAGATTACTGTTGAGCCTTCTTGTCTTCTTCTGTTGAGGGGAATCTTTCTCCTTTTGTCGTTTTCTATTGGATGATATTGTCGTCTTCTATCAAGCATCTTTCTTTTGCTGATGGGGTCATATCGGTGGATAAAAAGGGAGAAAGGGAATATTTTTGTCGGATTTTTGGATTGTTGGGGTCATGCCAATAGATGAGAATCTATTTGGCGGGTCACTGCATCGGGCTGAGTTATTCTGTGGGCCTTTGGCTGAAATCATCCAATAAGGGATTGCCTGATTGGACAGTTTCTTCTGATGTTGCTGGTGCAATATTATCAGGAGCAAATACATGAAGGAGTGTTTGCTCTGTTTCTTCGAAAGTAGCATTGGGATGTGTCTATTTCAGTTTCTTTAGATAGGCTGAGAAGGTAGGTAGACTGACTGTATTATTTGATGGTGGATTGAGGATATTGGTTTGCAGAGGTATTCTTTTTAGAGGTAAGGTGGCAGGATTGGTACTGAAAATATCCCACCATTTGGTTTTAAGGGTTTTTCCTAACATGGGAATGTACTCATGGTTGTTAGTATTATTTTCGAAAATAGAGTATTCCCATTTTAAAATCCAGGGTATTTGGTAGATTGCCATGAAATAAAGATGGTAATCATCTTGGTCTGTGCAAGTATTATAATGTGCAAATTTTGTTTGCAAAGTCTGGAAAGTATCAGGCAATATTTGAGTCTGGGTTCCCCAAATTAAAAACCAATGACGAAACCAACTAGGGAATCTTTCTAGTACAGGGAGTTTGAATTGGAGGTACCAGGAATGAGTATTATTTGGATTTTGGTAGGCAAGTACTTTATGCCATGCATCAATGTATTCAGAATATTTATAATATTTATATTGGAATTCCGGATTTAATAACTTTTTTCCTTGAAAGGGATTACATCCCCAATCCTCGTAAGAAAGCAATTTTTTGATTTGAAATTTAGAGTAAGGATATAAGTTAGTAGTACCTTGGTAAAAATGAACAATAGAGACTGAACCTGTTTCCATGAGAATGGCTTCATACCATTCACGGGTTTTAATGCCATAAGATGGATTCAAGTGATTTACAAGGTAAAGGGGAGCTATTTTATTTGGGTCGAGTTTTGCATGAGCATCAGAAATGGTTATATCTGGTAGAAAAGCAATATCTATATAAATTGACTTGGCAGAGGTTGAGGTCTGTTTATGTGGGTATGTTGCCGGGGAAAATGCAGGACTTGGAGTGGATATTGGACTTTGTGGAGGAGTCTGTATTAAATATTCAGGTACATTTGAGGATCGAAGAGGTGACATGGGTGTCAAACTGAGAGAGGAATGGATGGGCATAAGAGGCCCATACCTGTTGCTTGGGATTAAATCCATTGGTTGTTTTCCTTTGGTGTTTGAAGACTGAGGATTCATATTGATATTCTTATTAGAAAGAAAGAGTTGCAAACCGTAGGAGGAAAAACCGTAAGAGGAAAAACCGTAGGAGGAGATTGTATCGTCCTTAAGTTGTGGTATATGGTCCCCCTTGCAAAAATTCACGGGTTAAAAAGTCAGGCAGAGAATTAGAAGAACCGTGAAGATGTTCAATAGAAAAATCAAAAGCAGATAAAATAGCCTGCCATCGGGTAAAGATTTGTTTTAAAACAAGATTTTGGACATCCTTTTACAGAATGTCTTTGGCTGCCTTACAATCGGTGCGAATTAGAAAATGTTGATTAAGAATATCAGTTTGAAATTTGCAGACACAATGAATAATAGCAAGTAATTCCTTTTTTACAGTGGAGTAATTCTTTTGGGTAGGATTCCAAGCTTTAGAAGTAAAACGTATTAATTGTTTTTTAGAATCAATTGATTGTTTTAATATTCCTCCTAATCTTATTTCAGAAGCATCACATTCAATAATTTTAAAAGCTGTTTGATCAGATAAGTTTAAACATGGGAGCTCTTTGGCTCTGAGTTTAAGTTTTTGTACGGCTAAAGTACGAATATTAGTCCAGGGTGGAGGATTCTTTTTTAACCGATCATATAAAGGTTTAGCATCTAAAGCTAGATTTTGGTAAAAATCGCTTATATAATTTAGACATCCTAAAAATCGTTGCAATTCAGTTTTATCTAACATTTTATCAAGAAATTTGTCAGCAAAGAGGATTGATCTATCAATTGGAATGATTGTTCCTTGATTGATATTATGTCCTAGGAATCTTATTTTTGTTTGGAACAAATTTATCTCTTTAGCAGAAACAACTAACCCAGCTATTTTTACTGTATGAAGAAAAGTATGAAGATGTTTGAAATGTTGTTCTAGTGATTCAGAAAATACTAAAACATCATCAATATAAACGATCATGAATTTATAAAAGGGATTAAAGATATCATTCATTATTTTTTGAAATTCAGATAGAGCGTTTTTAAGACCGAAAGGCATAACGTTCCATTCATATTGTCCAAAAGGGACATTGAAGGCTGTTTTATATTTATCTTCTTCTTTTATTTGGATTTGCCAAAAACTAGATTTTAAGTCGAATTTAGAGAAGATTACAGCGTGCAATAATCTATCAAGTAGGTCATTTTTATTTGGAATGGGATATCTAATCCATTTTAAGACTTTATTAAGCAGTTTATAATTAATGACTAACCGGGGAACTCCTCGTTCCTGCTCAGCATTTTTATTTACATAAAAAGCAGAACAACTCCAACGAGATGAACTGGGTCGTATAAGTTTCTTTTCGAGTAAATCGTTTATTTCCAGCTGACATGTTTGTAATAATTCTGTATTCATTTGAATTGGTCTAGCTTTTGTTGGTATCTTTGTTTTACTAAAACTTGGTTCATATGGTAATCCAACAATATGTTGTTTTCTATGCCAAAAAGCATTTGGTAATTCATTGCATATTTCTTTTTCAATAAAATTTTTGAGTTGTTGTATTTTTTGTATTATCTCATGAGTTTGGAGATTTTCACTGATAAGTTTATGTTTGATTTCAAGTCGTAAAGATCCTAAGAAATTTTCTTTGTATTTTATATTTTGTTTAACAGTATTAATTTCTTTAATTTTTGGTTTATCAAGAAATTCAAATCTAATAGGAGTACCATGAGTATTTGTTTCAATACCTGTATGAGAAATTATGACTGGATATAGCAAAGTAAGAAAGGGTACGCTAAGGATTACAGCTTGACTGAGTCCTTTGACCATTATAAATAGGGTAGGAAAACAATGTCCTTCTGTACAGATTTTAGCATTGGACAATTTGTATTTGACAAATAGCCTACTTCCATCGGCTGTATTAAGAATTTGAGTGGTTTTATCAAAGTATTTTGTAGGGGCTAATCCCACATTAAGGCAATTCAGATCTGCTCTTGAATCTACTAGAGCTAGAGATTGGAATTCATCATTTATTACTATGGTTATTAATACAAACCATTTTTGTGTTATGACCCTATTTAAAACATTTACTGAATGTCTATTCGATGATTCGCCTTGATCCATTTGATCTAAATAATCATTGGGATGATATGATTTGAGTAAATGATTGAATTCTACTATGTCTTCTTCAGTATGCAGTTCGGAAGTATTATCATGAAGTTCAAGGATTTGAATCCTTGTTTTTAATTGGGATAATTCTACTTTTACTGTATTAACTTCAGCTTTAAGGTCAGCAATAGTAGGTTCCTTTTGGGTGGCTTCATGCTGACTAATTCATTTCATGATATCAGAGAAATTATAATTATCAGGAGGTTTAACTAATGGTGTATGTTTTGTTTTTGTTTTAGTTAAATTGATAAACTGAGTAATTATTTCTCTTTTTTCATTAGGATCAGGTATTTTCTCTATTAAATCTAAGATTAGATTGTCTTCTTTGGTTAATGTATGAATAGAAGATGTAATAGGACATTGACAGATTTCGTTTTCTGTATCCGAACTATCAGACCAATAGAATTCGTCATTATGTATTGTTCCTATAAAAGAAGTATCACTACTGGAAGAAGTAGTTTCTGATTCTGAACTATCGGATGAATCATATAATTGAATAATATCATAGATTTTATTTCTGATAGATTCATCTAATGTAATAGAGTCTAATTTTTGCTTAACCTTGCATTGACTTTTATAATGGCCTACTTTGCCACATTTATAACAGACAGATAATTTCTTTTTATTTTGAGATGTTTTAGAAGCAAAACGTTTTGTAAATTTCTTATATTTTTTCTGTTTGGTTGGAAAAGACTTATATGTTTTGTCTGGTTTATTTCGATGTTTTTTCTTTTTATATACTTTATGGATTTTATGCGGTTTAGTTTTATCTATATGACCTTGGTCCATATGATAGCCAAATTGTTGGCAAAAATCTCCTAATTCTTTTTTACCACTTAGATTCTGTTTATCAAGTTGTTTCTTGAGTTTCAGATCTGTACATAGGGCTAAGCCTTCAGTACAGATTTCTGAGGATAATTCTCCTAGTGTATATTGAGAATAATTTATTACACTACTATTCTTATTTTTTAGGCGTTCTTTGACCTTTTCAGCAAACAGATAAGGTAGTCCTGCTACAAACTTTTCTTTCCAGTGGTCAAGATGACTATCTTCTCGAATAAGTAGTCGAGAGAAAAAGACGTCTTTATACCATTTATAATGTGATAGTGTAGGACATCGTAAATTAGATAAAAGATCAGTAGTTCTTGCTGCAAGTATCGAAGTATTTCCTATAAAATGAAGAGCAATTGTATATATTAAAGAGTTGACAACATCACTTTCAGAATATACCATATATTGGTTATGTTCATTTTTTGCTGTCCATTGTCGAGTATTAGTTAATATTTGTTGTTTTGTTTGTTCATTAAGATAGGAATCCCACCATCCTCTAAGCCATCCGGTGAATCCTGAGACTATGGCTTTTGCTATTTCCTGGTCATGACTACCAGCCATTTTACATGCTGAAGCATATATAGTCATGTGCTTCATTGTATCCAGTATTCGGTGATCAGAAATTCCATCTATATTCCAATCTATGATTGTTCGACCTGTATAAGTATGGCTTGTTAGGTCTTCTTCTAATTGAATATCCACTGGGGTTGGTCTTTTATAATATGGTCGGGCATTTATTGGTTGCCAGTTTTTACTATAATTGATACGATTGATACTATCAGGAGTAAGTTGTATTTCAGAGAATGCTTCTTGCATATTTTGTATTGTATTGGCAATTGGTGGTTCTTTCATTTCAGTAATTTGGAAAAGTATTTCTCCTTGTAGAGTCATATTATCATGTTCAGGGATTTTTTCTTTTCCTTTATCATTGTCAGATAAAATGATTGTTGGTTTGGGATCTTTTATTTCTAGTTTGGATAATTTAGAAATTAGTTGTCCCATAAGTGTTGTATTATCATCCGCCGATATGAAATTTATCTTTATTCAAGTCAGGAGGTGGTTTAAAAAATAATTGTTTTTTCTCCTTGTAAGTGGGAGGTTGTAATAAATTTTCTATTCTATTAGTTTGTTGTCCAATCGTATGGAGACAAAGATTTGTATAATTATTTTGTTCAATTCTGTGTGGGAGTAATTCTACTCGAGCTATATTGGCATTGTTCAGTTTATAAGGTGTGGCTACTGTTTCATATACAACCATTTGGGTTGCTGGAGAAGAGGATCCTACAGTTTGTTCTGGAGTTTTTACAGTTGGTACTATCGTAGCAACTCCTTGGATTTTCAAGCTTTGTTCAGGAGGATGTATAGATTTGATAGTATTTCCTTCTGTAGTATTGAATACTGTGTATTGAGTTTCTAATGTATTTATTTCGAAGTCAGGAATAGGGATATTATGTTGGCTTAAGGTGTCTCTTAAGCAATCAAAGAAACATTTTCCTTTATTCCCTTTTTTTCTCCATTTATTAAATTGTGAATGAAATAATTCTACTAGCCTGGGTTTAAATTCTTTCACATACCATTCTCTAATATTTTTATTTTCTGGAGATAAAAAATCTTTGATAATATCTTCTCGAGTGAATGTTTCTTCAAGCTGTAATACTTGAATTTATTCTGCCTCAGCAGGTTCTTCTTCAGCTTTTCTATATTGAGGTATAATGATATTATCAGATGTGCGTAGAAGTCCATCAATCTGTGGTTTTGGTGTTGATGGAATATTTATTATAGGAGAAATCCTAGTATAAGTTGTAATGGATTTTCTTGGGGGTTCTGGATCTCGAAAAGAATTATTACTTGAAGTTTCGGAGATGGATGCATTATCCATAATTTTGTTATTTGTAGTAAATTGTATTTCAATATTTCCATCTGTATATTCAATAATCTTGTCTGGAATATTTTGAATAGGATTTTGTGATGGTTGGTTTTCATTGTGGATAGCCCATGTTTGGGGTAGAACAATATCTGACCATGATATTGTTTTTGGTATAATTGTATTTGATTTTTCCATATCAGTTTGGAAAAATATTGTTTGTCCTCTAGTATCTATTTGAAGTACATTTGGACATAATGTAGTCATTACTTTGTAATATATTCTGTAGACAATGGCTATATTTTGAGAACCTGTCATCATATCAAATCCTTGTGTTTTAAGATTTAAAGATAAAACATTTAAAATATTTGGATAAGTAAGTGATACAGAATAATTTAGAAAACAGTTGAAATATATTGGTCCACTACATAAACTAGATTCGACCATTCCTAATAGTGAATCAGAAAATCTATTATGCCCAGTATCGCGTACGCAGACTAAGATAGAATTATTTAATCCTAATCGAGTCAAGGGTTTGACTGCTATTTGCATTAATCCTTTATGTAAATATTTATAATTTCTATTTTTGTGAACTTGTAATATCTTTTGAGATAATAATTTAAAATCCTCTTGATTGCTAGTAACAGAGAGAGTTTCTTCTATTGTTTTTATGGCATATCCGATTTTGAGGTCGAATGTGCCTTTTTTGTAAATATCTGATATTGGAACCTTTGGTATGTTCCAATTTTGTATTTGGTTTTCAATATCATTAATAATAATTTCCTCTTTGTTTTTGATCCTTAGACTTCTATTAGTTTTACTAGTTGTGTTATCTGTTAGATTCTTAATAAATTTCTCCATTATTAGGTTGCGTTTGAGTGTTATCTGGACAGTCCTCCTTGACTACCTCTTACGTCTTCTAGACCTCAGCGGCTCTCCTGGCCTAAACGGTCAACTGACTGGGTGTCCTGAGGGTCTCTAACCTCAATTTTCGGACCAACTTTCTTTAATGGATTAATTTATTAAGTTTCTTAGGATAGCAGAACTCGTATTACTATTAGATCTCTAAAACAGGGTTAGCTTTGATACCATTTTCGGCCTAAGATCTACCCTAAGCTGTTACTACTATTTTTACTACTATTTATATTAAATATAAAAAGATTGCAGAGTTCGCAGCTACTAATAATATAAAAAATACAACAACTGAAAAATTTTATTGAAAAAGAAATATGCAATGAATTACCAAATGCTTTTTGGACATAATGTAGTCATTACTTTGTAATATATTCTGTAGACAATGGCTATATTTTGAGAACCTGTCATCATATCAAATCCTTGTGTTTTAAGATTTAAAGATAAAACATTTAAAATATTTGGATCAGTAAGTGATACAGAATAATTTGGAAAACAATTGAAATATATTGGTCCACTACATAAACTAGATTCGACCATTCCTAATAGTGAATCAGAAAATCTATTATGCCTAGTATATCGTAAGCAGACTAAGTTAGAATTATTTAATCCTAATCGAGTCAAGGGTTTGACTGCTATTTGTATTAATCCTACATGTAAATATTTATAATTTCTATTTTTGTGAACTTGTAATATCTTTTGAGATAATAATTGAAAATCCTCTTGGTTACTAGTAACAGAGAGAGTTTCTTCTACTGTTTTTATGGCATATCCGATTTTGAGGTCGAATGTGCCTTTTTTGTAAATATCTGATATTGGAACCTTTGGTATGTTCCAATTTTCTATTTGATTTTCAATATCATTAATAATAATTTCCTCTTTGTTTTTGATCTTTAGAGTTCTATTAGCTTTACTAGTTGTGTTATCTGTTAGATTCTTAATAAATTTCTCCATTATTAGGTTGCGGTTGAGTGTTATCTGGACAGTCCTCCTTGACTACCTCTTACGTCTTCTAGACCTCAGCGGCTCTCCTGGCCTAAACGGTCAACTGACTGGGTGTCCTGAGCGTCTCTAACCTCAATTCTCGGACCAACTTTCTTTAATGGATTAATTTATTAAGTTTCTTAGGATAGCAGAACTCGTATTACTATTAGATCTCTAAAACAGGGTTGGCTCTGATACCATTTTCGGCCTAAGATCTACCCTAAGCTGTTACTACTATTTTTACTACTATTTATATTAAATATGAAAAGATTGCAGAGTTCGCAGCTACTAATTGTTGCAATATAGTAACATAATATAAAAAAGCAAAGAAATATCAAATACGATCCAAGAAGTGTGAGTATATTCTCTAATTTTGATTGTAAACACAAATTTGAATTGCATAACTACTTACTGATTACATATACAAAGGCTGGCAAACTTTCTCCATTCGTTAGGATAGTAAGAAGGTAAAGCAGAGAGATGGCAATCACACATTTGAAAATATAAAAGTCATATGAACGTTACCGACTTTTATCGATGTACAAGTGGCTGAAATAACTATCCTACTGTCTTCAGAAAGGAAGAAAGAAGAAAGGTAAGAAAAGAAGAGAAGAAGGAGAGAAGAGAGCACTATAGAACTATTGAGAGCTTTTGAGAACTTCGGCTGCTGCTGTGTCTATCCTTGATGCGTTCTGCCTTTCTTCACTTGATTACCTGGGTATTTATAAGGCAAGGTCTCCTGGGATGAGTGGTTCAGGACGAAGCCTTGTTGGCGAAGGAATTTGCTGATTGGCTGGGAGGAGCTTGTGGCTACACTTGCTTAATCGTGATGATGAAGGATTGATGAAGGACGCATGGCACTCTGCGACAAGTAAGAGGATAAGAATATTGTACGTCCGTGATGATGAAGGTTCGATGAGGGACACGTGGTGAGCTGCCAAGAGAGAATGAGGTTGGTGATATGATGGGGAATCTTGCATAGTCGAGATACGTGTGAACGACGGTGGTTGCAACTTGTTTGTGCGACTGATTAACGGTTGATGAGAGCTGATGTGACTCCCAATTAGTCACATCGTTCGTCGAGCAGATTACTGTTGAGCCTTCTTGTCTTCTTCTGTTGAGGGGAATCTTTCGCCTTTTGTCGTTTCCTATTGGATGATATTGTCGTCTTCTATCAAGCATCTTTCTTTTGCTGATGGGGTCATATCGGTGGATAAAAAGGGAGAAAGGGAATATTTTTGTCGGAATTTTTGGATTGATGGGGTCATGCCAATAGATGAGAATCTATTTGGCGGGTCACTGCATCGGGCTGAGTTATTCTGTGGGCCTTTGGCTAAAATCATCCAATAAGGGATTGCCTGATTGGACAGTTTCTTCTGATGTTGCTGGTGCAATATTATCAGGAGCAAATACATGAAGGAGTGTTTGCTCTATTTCTTCGAAAGTAGCATTGGGATGTGTCTGTTTCAGTTTCTTTAGATAGGCTGAGAAGGTAGGTAGACTGACTGTATTATTTGATGGTGGATTGAGGATATTGGTTTGCAGAGGTATTCTTTTTAGAGGTAAGGTGGCAGGATTGGTACTGAAAATATCCCACCATTTGGTTTTAAGGGTTTTTCCTAACATGGGAATGTACTCATGGTTGTTAGTATTATTTTTGGAAGTAGAGTATTCCCATTTTAAAATCCAGGGTATTTGGTAGATTGCCATGAAATAAAGATGGTAATCATTTTGGTCTGTGCAAGTATTATAATGTGCAAATTTTGTTTGCAAAGTCTGGAAAGTACCAGGCAATATTTGAGTCTGGGATCCCCATACTAAAAACCAATGACGAAACCAACTAGGGAATCTTTCTAGGACAGGGAGTTTGAATTGAGTATTATTTGGATTTTGGTAGGCAAATACTTTATGCCATGCATCAATGTATTCAGAATATTTATAATATTTATATTGGAATTCCGGATTTAATAACTTTTTTCCTTGAAGGGGATTACATCCCCAATCCTCGTAAGAAAGCAATTTTTTTATTTGAAATTTAGAGTAAGCATATAATTTAGTAGTACCTTGGTAAAAATGAACAATAGAAACTGAACCTATTTCCATGAGAATGGCTTCATACCATTCACGGGTTTTAATGCCATAAAGTGATTTACAAGGTAAAGGGGAGCTATTTTATTTGGGTCGAGTTGTGCATGAGCATCAGAAATGGTTATGTACTACTAGTACTAGCACTACTGATACATACTAGTACTAGTTAGGTTACTAGTACAAGTATGTACTAGTAGTGCTAGTATTAGTAGTAGTACTTACTACTACGAGTAGTATTAGTAATACTTGTACTACTACGAGTAGTATTAGTAGTACTTGTGCTACTACGAGTATTACTAGTAGTACATACTACTACTAGTAGTATTAGTAGAACTAGTTCTAAAAGTACTTCTAGTATGTACTAACAGTACATACTATTAGTATTAGTACTAATACTAGTAATATTAGTACTAGTACTTAAAGTTCTAATTCTACTAGTAGTATATACTACTACTAATAGTACTTACTAGTATGTACTACAAGTATGTACTAGCTAACGAACTTGGAGTATTAGTAGTACATTTTAATATGTACTAGTAGTAGTAGTAGTATGTACTAGTAGTGCTAGTATTACTAGTAGTACTTACTACTACGAGTAGTACTAGTAGTACTTGTACTAACACGAGTAGTACTAGTAGTATTTGTGCTACTATGGGTAGTACGAGTACTACAACTACTGGTAGTAATAGTATATGTACTAGTAGAAGTACTAGTAGTATGTACTAATATACTACTACTAGTAAAAATTATTAGTACATACTAGTAGTACATATTATTAGTACATACTAATATATACTACCCGTAATAGTAGATAATATTACTACTACTAATACTATTGCGAGTACTAGTATTATTAGTAGTACATACTAATATGTACTACTAGTACTAGTATTAGTAGTACAATTATATACTAGTAGTATGTACTACTAATGCTAGTACTACTAATACACACTAGTGCTAGTATTGTTACTAGTACTAGTAGTGCTAGTATTACTAGTAGTACTCACTTTTACGAGTAGTACTAGTAGAACTTGTACTACTACGAGTAGTACTAGTAGTACTTATACTACTACGAGTAGTATGAATATTACTAGTAGTACATACTACTACTAGTAATACTAGTAGAACTAGTTCTACATGTACTAATAGTATGTCTTAGCAGTACATACTTGTAGTATTAGTACTAGTACTAGAAATACTAAATCTACTAGTAGTACATACTAGTACATATTAGTATGTACTAGTAGTAGTATGTACTAGTAGTGCTAGTATTAATAGTAGTACTTACTACTACGATTAGTACTAGTAGTACTCGTACTACTACGAGTAGTACGAGTACTACAACTACTAGTAGTAGTAGTACATGTATTTGTAGTATGTACTAATACAACTAATACTAAGACATTATTTGTACATACTAGTAGTACTAGTAGTATACACAAGTTGTACATACTAATATATACTACCCGTACTAGTACATAAAATTACTACTACTAGTACTGCTGCTAGTACTAGTATTACTAGTAGTACATACTAGTATGTACTACTAGTACTAGTATTAGCAGTACTATTATGTACTAGTTGTGTGTACTACTATGACTAACACTACTAATACATACTAGTACTAGTAGTGCTAATATTACTAGTAATACTTACTACTACTACAACCAGTACTTGTAGTACTAGTACCACTCGTAGTAGTACAAGTACTACTCGTTGTAGTAAGTACTAATAGTATTACAAGTAAGTACTACTAGTAGAATTAGTACTTCTAGTACTAGTACTAAGACTACAAATATTAGAAGTAATACAGGTACTACTCGTAGTAGTACAAGTACTGCTAGTACTACTCGAAGTAGTAAGTACTACTAGTACCACTAGCACTACTAGTACATACTAGTACTAGTAAAACTAATAGTACAAGTATGTACTAGTAGTGCTAGTACTAATAGTACATACTACTAGTACATAATAGTACTACTAATACTAGTACTAGTAGTACATACTAGTATGTACTACTAGTAATACTAGTAGTAGCAGTAATACTAGTAGTATATTATGTGTTAGTACGGGTAGTATATATTAGTATGTACTTCTTGTCTATACTATTAGTACTACTAATATCTACTAATAATATACTAGTAGTAGTTGTACTAGTACATACTACTAGTACTACTACTAGTACATGTACTACTACTCCCAGTAGTTGTAGTACATGTACTTCTCATAGTAGTACATGTACTACTAGTACTACTCGTAATAACACAAGTACTACAAGTACTACTCGTAGTAGTAAGTACTACTAGTAATACTAGCACACTAGTACATACTATTACTACTATTATTAGTACATACTAGTATGTACTACTAATACTCCAAGTATGTATTCTAGTACATACTTGTAGTACATACTAGTAAGTACGATTAGTACTAGTATTAGTAATACTTCTAGTACTAATACTACTAGTATTAGTACTAATACTACTAGTATGTACTGCTAGTACATACAAGTAGTACATCTAGAACTAGTTCTACTCGTACTACTAATAGTAATATGTACTACTAGTAATACCCGTACTACTTGTAGTATTACTAGTACTACTCGTAGTAGTGAGTACTACTCGTAGTAGTAAGTACTACTAGTAATACTAGCACTACTAGTACATACTAGTTCTAGTAAGACTACTAGTACTAGAATGTACTAGTAGTGCTTGTACTAGTATTACATACTATTAGTACACAATAGTACTACTAATCTTAATACGAGTAGTGCATACTAGTATGTACCACTAGTAATACTAGTACCAAAAGTAGTACTAGTAGTAGCAATATTATGTACTAGTACGGGTAGTATATATTACTATGTACTACTTGTCTATACTTCTAGTACTACTAGTATGTATTAAAAATAATATGTACTAGTAGTAGTTGTACAAGTACATAGAAATAGCACTACTACAAGTACATGTATTACTATTTCTAGTAGTTGTAGTACTCGTACTACTCGTAGTAGTATACGTACTACTAGTACTACTCGTAGTAGTACAAGTACTACTCGTAGTAGTACAAGTACTACTCGTAGTAGTAACTACTACTAATAATACTAGTACATAATACTACTACTAGTACATACTAGTATGTACTACTAATACTCCAAGTTTGTATTCTAGTACATACTTGTAGTGCATATTAGTAAGTACTATTAGTACCAGTATGTAATACTAGTAGAATTAGTACTTTTAATACAAGTACTAATACTACTAGTATTACTACTAATACTACTTTTATGTACGGCTAATATTAGTACCAATACTACCAGTATGTACCGCTAGAACATATTAGTATTACATGTAGAACTAGTTCTACTGGTTGTAGTATGTACTACTAATATACCTCGTACTACTCGTAGAAGTACAAGTACTACTAGTACCACTCGTAGTAGTACAAGTACTACTAGTACTAGTCGTAGTAGTGCAAGTACTACTTGTACAACTCGTAGTAGTACAAGTACTAGTAGTACTACTCGTTGTAGTAAGTACTACTAGTAATACTAGCACTACTAATACATACATACTACTACTACTACTAGTACATACTAGTATGTACTACTAATACTCCAAGTGTGTATTCTAGTACATACTTGTAGTACATACTAGTAAGTCCTATCAGTACTAGTATGTACTATTAGTACATGTAGAACTAGTTCTACTAGTACTACTAGAAGTAGTATGTACTACTAGTAATACTCGTACTACTCGTAGTAGTACAAGTACTACTCGTATTAGTAAGTACTACTAATAATACTAGTACTACGAGTACATACTAGTAGTAGTAGCACTACTAATACTAATACCAGTAGTACATACTTGTATGTACTACTAGTAATATTAGTACTAGTAGTAGTACTTGTAGTAGTAATATTATGTACTAGTACGGGTATTATATATTAGTATGTACTACTTGTCTATGCTACTAATACTACTAGTATGTACTACTAATATGTACTAGTAGTAGTTGTACTAGTACTATTACTTGTACATGTACAACTACTACCAGTAGTTGTAGTACTCGTACTACTTATAGTAGTAAGTACTACATGTAATACTAGCACTACTAATACATACTAGTACTAGTAACACTACTAGTACTAATATGTACTAGTAGTGCTACTGGTAATATTATGCACTAGTACGCGTAGTATATATTAGTATGCACTACTTGTCTATACTATTAGTACTACTAGTATGTACTAATAATATGTACTAGTAGTAGTTGTACTAGTACCTACTACTAGTACTACGACTAATACATGTACTACTACTAGTAGTAGTTGTAGTATTCGTACTACTTGTAGTAGTACATGTACTCTTGGTACTACTTGTAGTAGTGCAAGTACTACTAGTAGTACTCGTAGTAGTACAAGTACTACTAGTACTACTCGTAGTAGTACAAGTACTATTAGTACTACTTGTTGTAGTAAGTACTACTAGTAATACTAGCACTACTAGTACATACTACTATTACTACTACTAGTACATACTAGTATGTACTACTCATACTCCAAGTATGTATTCCAGTACATACTTGTAGTAGATACTACTAAGTAGTTACATACTTGTAGTAGATACTACTAAGTAGATACATACTTGTAGTAGATACTACATTTAGTACTAGTACTAATATTACTAGTATTAATAGTAATACTACTAGTACTACTCGTAATAGTACAAGTACTACTAGTACTACTCGTAGTAGTAAGTACTACTAGTAATATTAAAACCAGTAGTGCTAGTACTAATAGTACATACTACTAGTACATAATAGTATTACTAATTCTAGTACTAGTAGTACATACTAGTATGTACTACTACTAATACTAGTAGTAGAAATAATACTAGTAGTAGTTATATTATGTCTTAGTACGGGTAGTATATATTAGTACTACTAGTATGATCTAATAATATGTACTAGTAGTAGTTGTACTCTTACATACTAGTAGTACTACAACTACCAGTAGTTGTAGTACTCGTACTACTCGTAGTATTACTCGTACTACTAGTACTACTCGTAGTAGTACAAGTACTACTAGGTCTACTCGTAGTAGTAAGTACTATTAGTAATACTAGCACTACTAGTACATACTACTACTACTTCTACTACAAGCACATACTAGTATGTAGTACTAATACTCCAAGTATGTATTCTAGTACATATTTGTAGTACATACTAGTAGATACCATTAGTACTAGTAAGTACTGCTAGTACTACTCGTAGTAGTGCAAGTACTATAAGTACGACTCGTAGTAGTAAGTAGTACTGGTAATACTAGCACTACTAGTATATACTACTACTATTACATACTAGTATGTACTACTAATACTCCAACTTTGTATTCTGGTACATACTTGTTGTACGTACTAGTAAGTACTACTAGTACAAGTATGTACTACTTGTAGAATTAGTACTTCTAATACCAGTACTAATATTACTAGTATTAGTACAAATACTACTAGTATGTACTTTTAGTACATACTAGTAGTACATGTAGAACAAGTTCTACTAGTACTATTCTTAATAGTATGTACAACTAGTAATACTCGTACTACTCGTAGTAGTACAAGTACTACTAGTAATACTCGTAGTAGTACAAGTACTACTAGTACTACACGTAGTAGTAAGTACTACTAGTAATACTAGCACTACTAGTAAATACTAGTATTAGTAAAACAACTCGTAATAGTATGTACTAGTAATGCAAGTACTAGTTGTACATACTACTAGTACATAATAATACTACTAATACTAGTATTAGTAGTACATACTAGTATGTACTACTAGTAATACTAGTACTAGCAGTAGTACTAGTTGTAGTAATCTCATGTACTAGTACGGGTAGTATATATTAATATGTACTACTTGTCAATGGCACTAGTACTACTAGTATGTACTAATAATATATACTAGTCGTAGTTGTACTAGTATACACTACTAGTACTACTACAAGTACATGTACTACAACTACCAGTAGTTGTAGTACTCGTACTACTCGTAGTAGTACCAGTACTACTAGTACTACTCGTAGTAGTACAAGTACTGCTCGTAGTAGTAAGTACTTCTAGTAATACTAGCACGACTAGTACATACTACTAATACTACTACTAGTACATACTAGTATGTACTACTAATACTCAAAGTATGTATTCTAGTACATACTTGTAATAAATACTAGTAAGTACTATTAAAACTAGTATGTACTGCTAGTAGAATTAGTACTTCTAGTACTAGTACTAATACTATTAGTATTAGTAATAATACTACTAGTATGTACTGTCAGTACATACTAGTAGTACATGTAGAACTAGTTCTACTAGTACTACTAGTAGTAGTATGTACTATTAGTAATACTCGTACTACTCGTAGTAGTAGTAGTACTACTAGTACTACTCGTAGTAGTACAAGTACTACCAGTAGTACAAGTACTACTTGTACTCACGTAGTAGTAAGTACTACTAGTAATACTTGCACTACTAGTACATACTAGTACTAGTCAAACTACTAGTATTAGTACTTACTAGTAGTGCTAGTACTAGTAGTTCATACTACTAGTACATAACAGTACTACTAGTACTAATACTAGTAGTACATACTAGTATGTACTACTAGTAATACTAGTACTAGCAGTAGTTTTAGTAGTAGTAATATTATTTACTAGTACGGGGTAGTATATATTAGTATATACTACTTGTTTATACTACTAGTACTACTGGTATGTACTAATAATATGTACTAGTAGTAGTTGTATTAGTACATACTACTAGTACTACTACTTCTACATGTACTACTACTACCAGTAGTTGTAGTACTCGTACTACTCGTAGTAGTACAAATACTACTAGTACTACTCGTAGTAGTACAAGTACTATTAGTAATACTCGTTGTAGTAAGTACCACTAGTAATACTAGCAATACTAATACATACTACAACTACTACTATTAGTACATAATAGTATGTACTACTAATACTCCAAGTATGTATTTTAGTACATACTTGTAGTACATACTAGTAAGTATTATTAGAACTAGTATGTATTATTAGTGGAGTTAGTACTTTTAATACTAGTACTAATACTAGTAGTATTAGTACTTATACTACTAGTATGTACTGCTAGTACATACTAGTAGTACATCTAGAACTAATTCTACTAGTACTACTAGTAAGAGTATGTACTACTTGTAATACTAGCACTACTAGTACATACTTGTATTAGTAGCACTACTAGTACTAGTAGTACATACTACTAGAACATAATAGTACTACTAATACTACTACTAGTAGAACATACTAGTATATACTACAAGTAATACTAGTACTAGTAGTAGTACTTGTAGTAGTAATATTATGTTCTAGTACGAGTAATATATTTTACATACTACAAGTACTACTACTAGTGCTTGTACTACTATTACCAGTAGTTGTAGTACTCGTACTTCACATTGTAGTACAAGTACTACACGTAGTAGTACAAGTACTACTAGTACTACTCGTAGTAGTACGAGTACTTCTAGTACTAGTCGTAGTAGTACAAGTATTACTAGTACTACTCGTAGTAGTAAGTACTACTAGTAATACTAGCACTACTAGTACATACTTGTATTAGTAACACTATTTGTACTAGTATGCACTAGTAGTGCCAGTACTAGTAGTACATACTAGTAGAACATAATAATACTGCTAATACTATTACTAGTAGTACATACTAGTATGTACTACTAGTAATACTAGTACTAGTAGTAGTACCTCTAGTAGTAATATTATGTACTAGTACTAGTAGTATATATTAGTATGTACTACAACTAATACATGTACTACTACTACCAGTAGTTGTAGTACTTGTACTACTCGTAGTAGTACAAGTACTACTAGTACTCCTCGTAGTAGTACATGTACTACTAGTACTACTCGTAGTAGTTAGCTACTACGAGTAATACTAGAACTACTAATATATACAACTACTACTACCACTAGTACATACTAGTATGTACTACTAATACTCCAAGTATGTATTCTGGTACATACTTGTAGTACATACTAGCAAGTACTATTAGTACTAGTATCTATTATCAGTAGAATTAGGTATCCTAGTACTAGTACTAATACTGCTAGTATTAGTATTAATACTTCTAGTATGTATTGCTATACTAGTACTACATGTAGAACTAGTTCTACTAGTACTACTAGTAGTAGTATGGACTACTAGTAATACTCGTACTATTCGTTATAGTACAAGTACTACTAGTACTACTCGTTGTAGTATAAGTACTACTAGTAAAACTAGAACTACTAGTACATACTACTACTACTTCTAGTACTACTCGTACATATTATTAGTACATACTACTACTAGTACATACTAGTAGTACATACAAGTATAGACAACTAGTAGCACTACTAGTAATACTAATACTAGTATGTACTACTGTATTAAAGTACTGTACTACTTGTAGTACGAGTAGAAATAATCCATACTTGTACGAGTATGTACTAGTCGTAGTTCGAGCATTACTCGTACTAGTAGTAGTACTTGGATTATTTGTAGTACTAGTACTTACTACTACGAGTAGTATTAGTAGTACTTGTACTACTACGAGTAGTACTGGTACTACTACGAGTAGTATTAGTAGTACTTGTACTACTACGAGTAGTACTGGTACTACTACGAGTAGTACGAGTACTACAACTACTGGTAGTAGTAGTACATATATTAGTAGTAGTAGTATGTACTAGTACAACTACTACTAGTACACATTATTAGTACATACCTGTAGTACTAGTAGTATAGACCAGTAGTACATAATAATATATACTCCCCGTACTAGTACATAATATTACTACTACTAGTACTACTGCTAGTACTAGTATTACTAGTAGTAATACTAGTATGTACTATTAGTACTAGTATTAGTAGTACTATTATATACCAGTAGCATGTATTAAAGTACTAGCACTACTAGTACAGACTTGTACTAGTAGTGTTACTAGTACTAGGCGGAATATTTCCGTGATGTTAATGAGCAAGACGTACTTCTATTTATTAACAATATCTCTCGCTTCGTTCAAGCAGGATCAGAAGTCTCTGCCTTATTAGGCAGAATGCCTTCTACCATGGGTTATCAACCTACCCTTAATACAGAAATGGGTTCTTTGCAAGAAAGAATTACTTCTACTAAAGAGGGATCCATAACTTCCATTCAAGCAGTTTATGTACCTGCAGACGATTTGACCGACCCTACTCCAGCCACGACATTTGCACATTTAGATGCTACTACCGTACTATCAAGAGGATTAGCCGCCAAAGGTATCTATCTAGCAGTAGATCGTTTAGATTCAACGTCAACTAGTAGCACTACTAGTATTACTAGTAGTACTTACTACTACGTGTAATACTAGTAGTACCCTTACTACTACGAGTAGTACTAATAGCACTTGTACTACTAGGAGTAGTACGAGTATTACTAGTTGTACATACTAGTACTTGTTGTACAAGTAGAATTAGTTCTACATGTACTACTAGTATAGCAGTACATACTAGTAGTATTAGTACTATTACTAGTAGTACGTACTACTACAAGTAAGACTAGTAGAACGTGTTCTACATGTATTACTAGTATGTACTAAAAGTACATACTAGTAGTATTAGTACTAATACTACAAGTACTAGTACTAGAAGTACTAATTCTACTAATAGTACATACTAGTACTAATTGTACATACTAGAACGTACTACAAGTATGTACTAGAATACATACTTGGAATATTAGTAGTACATACTAGTATTTACTAGTAGTAGTAGTAGTACTATGTACTAGTAGTGCTAATATTACTAGTAGTACTTACTAATACAAGTAGTACTAGTAGTACTGGTACTACTACGAGTTGTACGAGTACTACAACTACAGGTAGTAGTAGTACATGTACTAGTAGTAGTAATAGTAGTATGTATATGTACAACTACTACTAGTACATATTATTAGTACATACTAGTAGTACTAGTAGTATAGACAAGTAGTACATATTAATATATACTACCCGTACTAGTACATAATATTACTACTACTGCTAGTACTAGTATTACTAGTAGTACATACTAGTATGTACTATTACTACTAGTATTAGTAATACTATTATGTACTAATAGTATGTACTATTAATACTAGAACTACTAGTACATAGTAGTACTAGTAGTACATACTAGTATGTACTATTACTACTAGTATTAGTAATACTATTATGTACTAATAGTATGTACTATTAATACTAGAACTACTAGTAGTAGTAGTATGTACTAGTACAACATTTACTAGTACATATTATTAGTACATACTAGTAGTACTAGTAGTTTAGACAAGTAGTACATACTAATATATACTACCCGTATTAGTACATAATATTACTACTACTAGTACTACTGTTAGTACTAGTATTACAAGTAGTACATACTAGTATGTACTACTAGTACTAGTATTAGTAGTACTATTATGTACTAGTAGTACGTACTACTAGTAATACTTGCACTACTAGTACAAGTATGTACTAGTAGTGTTACTAGTACTAGTATGTGTTATTAGTACAAGTATGTACTACTAGTATTACTAGTAGAACTCGTTCGACATTTACTACTAGTATGTACTAGCAGTACATACTAGTAATATTAATACTAATACTAGTAGTATTAGTACCAGTACTAGAAGAGTAGTACAAGTACTACTAGTACTACTCGTAATAGTAAGTTCTACTAGTAATACTAGCACTACTAGTACATACTACTACTACTACCACTAGTACATACTTGTATGTACTATTAATACTCCAAGTATGTATTCAAGTACATACTTGTAGTACATACAAGTACATACTTGTAGTACATACTAGTAAGTACAAGTATGTACTACTAGTAGAATTAGTACTTGTAGTACTAGTACTAATACTACTAGTATGTACTGCTTGTACATACTAGTAGTACATGTAGAAGTAGTTTACTAGTACTATTAGTAGTAGTATGTACTACTAGTAATACTCGTACTACTCGTAGTAGTACATGTACTACAAGTACTACTCGTAGTTGTACAAGGACTACTAGAACTACTCCTAGTAGTAAGTACTACTAGTAATACTTGCACTATTAGTACATACTAGTATTAGAAACACTACTAGTATTAGTATGTACTGGTAGTGTTAGTACTAGTAGTACTTATACTAGTACATAATAGTACTACTAATACAAGTACTAGTAGTACATACTAGTAATACATGTAGAACTAGTTCTACTAGTACTACTAGTAATACTCGTAGTAGTACAAGTTCTACTAGTACTACTCGTAGTAGTACAAATACTACTAGTACTTGTCGTAGTAGTAAGTACTACTAGTAACACTAGCATTACTAGTACATATTAGTACATACTACTAGTACATATTAGTACTACTATTACTCTTACTAGTAGTACATACTAGTATGTACTGCTAGTAATAGTAGTACTAGCAGTAGTACCAGTAGTAGTTATATTATGTACTAGTAAGGGTAGTACATATTAGTATGTACTACTTGTCTATACTACTAGTACATCTAGTATGTACTAATAATATGTACTATTTGTAGTTGTACTAGTACATACTACTAATACTACTACTAGTACATGTACTACTACTACCAGTAGTTATAGTACTCGTACTACTCGTAGTAGTACAAATACTACTTGTTCTACTCGTACTAATACGAGTACTTTTAGTACTACTCGTAGTAGTATAAATACTACTTGTTCTACTCGTATTAATACGAGTACTATTAGTACTACTCGTAGTAGTAAGTACTACTTGTAACACTAGCACTACAAGTACATTCTACAGCTACTACTACTAGTACATACTAGTATGTACTACTAATATTCCATGGATTCTAGTACATAGCTGTAGTCTATACTAGTAAGTACTATTAATACTAGTATGTACTACTAGTAGAATTAGTACTTCTAGTTCTAGTACTAATACTACTAGTTTGTATAGCTAATACGTACTAGTAGTATATGTAGAACTAGTTCTACTAGTACTACTAGTAGTAGTATGTACTACTAGTAATACTTGTTTTACTCGTAGTGGTACAAGTACTACTAGTACTACTCGTAATAATATAAGTACTACTAGTACTACTCGTAATAATATAAGTACTACTAGTACTACTCGTAGTAGTAAGTTTAGTACTACTAGTAATACTAGCACTACTAGTACATAGTTGTACTAGTAACACTACTAGTACTAGTATATACTAGTAGTACTAGTTCTAGTAGTGCATATTACTAGTACATATTAGTACTACTAATACTAGTACAAGAAATACATACTAGTATGTACTACTAGTAATACTAGTACTAGTAGTAGTAATATTATGTACTAGTACGGGTAGGATATATTTGTATGTACTACTTTTCTATACTACTAGTACTACTAATATGTACTAATAATATGTACTAGTAGTAGTTGTACTAGTACATACTGCTAGCACTACTACTAGTTCATGTACTACTAGTAGTAGTACAAGTACTACTAGTACTACTCGAAGTAGTACACGTTCTACTTGTACTACTGGTCGTAGTAAGTACTACTAATAATACTCGTACTACTCGTAGTAGTACAAGTACTACACGTAGTAGTACAAGTACTACTAGTACTACTCGTAGTTGTAAATAGTACTAATACTACTAGTACTAATACTACTAGTATGTACTACTAGTACATACTAGTAGTACATGTAGAACTAGTTCAACTAGTCCTACTAGTAGTAGTTTGTACTACTAATATTACTCGTACTACTTGCAGTAGTACAAGTACTACTTGTAGTCTTACTAGTACTACTTGTAGTAGTAAGTACTACTAGTAATACTAGCACTACAAGTACATATTAGTACTAGTAACACTACTAGTGCTAGTACGTACTAGTACTACATACTACTAGTACGTAATAGTACTACTAGTACCAGTACTAGTACTACATACTACTAGTACGTAATAGTACTACTAGTGCCAGTACTAATACTACATACTAGTATGTAGTACTACTTGTATGTTCAACTAGTACTACTACTACTACACCCAGTTCATACTAGTACTACTAGAGCTAGTTCATACTAGTAGTAGTAATACTACTAGTACGTACTGGTAGTACGTGTTTTAGTACAAGTAATACTAGTGGTAGTACTAGTAATACGTACTATTTGACCTAGTAGTACACAATACTAGTAGTACTAATACTATGCTTGTACTACTAGTAGTACATACTAGCAGGACACTACTTGTGTATGCTAATATGTTCTACTAGTTCTATTACATACAACTACTACTAGTAGTACATACTAGTAGTACTAATACTAATAATACTAATAGTATGTACTAGTTCTAGTAGTTGTACATATTAGTAGTACATACTAATAGCATTAGTACTACTACTTGTACTATTAGTAGTACTAATAGTACATACTAGTATGTACATACTTGTAGTACTACTGGTACTAGTGGTACATCCAAGTAATACATACTTGTAGTACTAGTTTTACGTACTACTATTAGAAGTACGTAGTAGTAGTATTAATGTTAGTACTAGTAGTAGTACAAGTACTAGTACTGGTAGTCTAGTAGTACGTACTAGTAGTACATACTAGTAGTACGTACTAGTAGTACATACTAGTAGTACATACTAGTAGTACATCCTAGTAGTAATAATACTAATGGCACTAGTAGTAGTATAAATACTAGTAATACATGCTTGTAGTATGTATTACTAGTAATACATACAAGTAGTACATGCTTGTAGTATGTACTACTAATAGTACAAACTAGCAGTACATACCAGTACTAGTATGTACTACTACTACTAGTATGTACTACTTCCAGTATACACTACTACTACTAGTATGTACTACTAAAACTAGTACGTACTACTACTACTAGTATATAATAGTAGTACTAGTACATACTACTATTATTAGTATGTAGTACTACTACTAGTAATACTAGCACTACTGATACATACTATTGCTACTACTACCAGTACATACTAGTATGTACTACTACTATTACTCCAACTATATATTCTTGTACATACTTGTAGTACACACTAGTAAGTACTATTAGTACTAGTATGTACTACTAGTAGTATTAATACTTCTAGTACTAGTAGTAATACTACTAGTAGTACTAGTAGAACTAGTTCTACATGTACTACTAGTATGTACTAGCGGTACATACTAGTAGTATTAGTACTAATACTTGCAGTATTATTGTTAGTACTAGAAGTACTAATACTACTAGTAGTACATACTAGTACTAATAGTACTTACTAGTATGTACTACAAGTATGTACAAGAATATATACTTGGAGTATTAATAGTACATACTAATATGTACTTGTAGTAGTAGCAATAGTATGTACCAGTAGTGTTAGTATTACTAATAGTACTTACTACTACGAATAGTACTAGTAGTACTTGTTCTACTACGAATAGTATTAGTAGTACTTGTACTACTACGAGTAATACGAGTATTACTAGTAGTACTTGCTATTACGAGTAGTACAAGCAGAACGTGTACTACTTCGAGTAGTACTAGTAGTACTTGTACTACTACGAGTAGTACGAGTACTACAACTACTGGTAGTAGTAGTACATGTACTAGTAGTAGTACTAGTAGTATGTACTAGTACAACTCCTATTAGTACATATTATTAGTACATACTAATAGTACTAGGAGTATAAACAAGTAATACGTACTAATATATACTACCCATACTAGTACATAATATTACTACTACTAGTACTATTGCTAGTACTAATACTACTTGTAGTACATACAAGTATGTACTACTGGTACTAGTATTAGTAGTACTTGTACCACTACGAGTAATACTAGTAGTACTTGTACTACTACGAGTAGTACTAGTATTACTAGTAGTACATACTACTACTAGTAGGACTAGTAGAACTAGTATTAGAAGTACAAATTTTTCTTGTAGTACATACTAGTACAAATAGTACTTATTAGTGTGTACTACAAGTATGTACTAGAATACATACTTGGAGTATTAGTAGTACATACTAGTATGTACTAGTAGTAGTAGCAGTAGTATGTACTAGTAGTGCTAGTATTCCCAGTAGTACTTACTACTATGAGTAGTACTAGTAGTACTTATACTACTACGAGTAGTACGAGTACTACAACTACTGGTAGTAGTAGTACATATACTAGTAGTAGTACTAGTAGTATGTACTAGTACATTTACTACTAGTACATATTATTAGTACATACTAGTAGTACTAGTAGTATAGACAAGTAGTACATACTAATTTATACTACTCGTACTAGTACATAGTATTACCACTACTAGTACTATTATGCACTAGTAGTATGTACTACTAGTACTAGCACTACTAGTACATACTAGTACTAGTAGTGTTACTAGTATTAGTATGTACTAGTATTACTAGTAGTACATACTACTACTAGTAGTACTAATAGACTTAGTTCTACATGTACTACTAGTATGTACTAGCAGTGCATATTAATAATATTAGTAATAATACTAGTACTAATACTACTAGTACTAAAAATACTAATTCTACTAGTAGTACATACTAGTACTAATAGTATGTACTAGTAAGTACTAAAAGTATGTACTAGAATACATACTTGGAGTATTAGTAGTACATAAGAGTATGTACTAGTAGTGGTTTTATGTACTAGTAGTGCTAGTATTACTAGTAGTACTTACTACTACGAGTAGTACTGGTAGTACTACTACGAGTTGTACGAGTATTACTATTCGTACATACTACTACTAGTATGTACTAGCAGTACATACTAGTAGTATAGACAAGTAGTACATACTAATATATAATACCCGTACTAGTACATAATATTACTACTATTAGTACTAGTACTACTAGTAGTATATACAAGTATGTACTACTAGTACTAGTATTAGAAGTACTATTATGCACTAGTAGTATGTACTACAAGTACTAGCACTACTAGTACATACCAGTACTAGTAGTGTAGTATGTACTAGTAGTGCTATTATTACTTACTACTACGAGTAGTACAAGTAGTACTTGTACTACTACGAGTAATACTAGTAGAGTAGTACAAGTACTACTTGTACTACTACTAGTAGTACACGTATTGCTAGTAGTACATACTACTACTAGTAGTACTAGTAGAACTAGTTCTACATGTACTACTACCATGTACTAGCAGTACATATTAGTAGTATTAGTATTATTACTAATTGTATTAGTACTAGTACTACAAGTACTAGTTCTACTAGTGGTACGAAGTAGTACTAATAGTACTTACAAGTATGTACTACAAGTATTTACTAGAATACATACATGGAGTATTAGTAGTACATACTAGTATGTACTAGTAGTGGTAGCAGTAGTATATTCTAGTAGTGCTAGTACTCCTAGTAGTACTTACTACTACGAGTAGTACTAGTAGTATTTATACTACTGCGAGTAGTACTAGTATTACTTATACTACTGCGAGTAGTACGAGTACTGCAACTCTTGGAAGTAGTAGTACATGTACTAGTAGTAGTACTAGAAGATATACTGTAGTAGTACATAATATTACTACTACTAGTACTACTGCAAGTACTAGTAACACTAGTCGTACATACTACTATGTACTGCTATAGTACATACTAGTATGTACTACTAGAACTAGTATTAGTAGTACCATTATGTACTAGTAGTATGTACTACTAGTACTTTCACTACTAGTACATACTAGTACTAGTAGTGTAATAAGTATTAGTATGTACTAGTAGTACTAGTATTACTAGTAGTACTTACTACTACGAGTAGTACTAGTAGTACTTGTACTACTACGAGTAGTACTAGTGGTACTTGTACGATTACGAGTATTACTAATAGTACATACTACTATTAGTAGTATTAGTAGAACTAGTTCTACATGTACTAGTAGTATGTACTAACAGTGCATATTAGTAGTATTAGTACTAATACTAGTAGTATTAGTACTAGTAATAGAAGTACTAATTCTACTAGTAGTACATACTAAGACTAATAGTACTTACTAGTATGTACTACAAGTATGTACTAGAATACATACTTGAAGTATTAGTAGTACATACGAGTATGTACTAGTAGTAGTAGTATGTACTAGTAGTGCTAGTATTACTAATAGTACTTACTACTACGAGTAGTAATAGTAGTACTACTACTACGAGTTGTCCTTGTATTACTAGTAGTACATACTACTACTAGTAGTACTAGTTTATTATCTACGATTAGTATGTACTAGCAATACATACTAGTAGTACTAGTAGTATAGACAAGTAGTACATACTAGTAGTACATACTAGTAGTACTAGTAGTATAGACAAGTAGTACTAGTAGTATAGACTAGTAATAGTATTAGTAGTACTATTATGTATTAATAGTATGTACTACTAGTACTAGCACTACTAGTACATACTCGTATTAGTAGTGTTACTAGTACTAGTATGTACTAGTAGTGCTGGTATTACTAGTAGTACTTACTATTATGAGTAGTACTAGTAGTAGTTGTAATACTACGAGTACATACTACTACTTGTAATCCTAATAGAACTAATTCTACATGTACTACTAGTACGTACTAGTAGTATTAGTACTAATACTAGTAGTATTAGTACTAGTCTTAGAAGTACTAATTCTACTAGTACTAGTATGTACTAGTAGTGCTAGTAATGCTAGAAGTACTTGCTATTATGAGTAGTACATACTACTTCTTGTAGAACTAGTTCTACATGTACTACTAGTATGTACTAGCAGTACATACAAGTAGTATTAGTATTAATACTAGTAGTATGTATTCTTGTATTAGAAGTACTAATTCTACTAGAAGTACATACTGGTATTAATAGTACTTACTAGTATGTTCTACAAGTATGTACTAGAATACATACTTACAGTATTTGTAGTACATACTAGTATGTACTAGTATTACTAGTAGTACTTTCTACTACAAGTAGTACTAGTAGTACTTACTACTACGACTAGTACTAGTAATACTTGTACAACTACGAGTAGTACGAGTACTACAACTACTGGTAGTAGTAGTACAAGTACTAGTAGTATGTACTAGTACAACTACTATTAGTACATATTATTAGTACATACTAGTAGTACTAGTAGTATAGACAAGTAGTACATGCTATTATATACTACCGTACTAGTACATAATATTACTACTACTAGTACTACTAGCACTACTTCTACATACTAGTACTAGTTATTAGTACTAGTACTAGTAACTAGTACTAGTATGTACTAGTAGTGCTAGTATTACAAGTAGTACTTACTACTACGAGTAGTACTTGTACTACTCCAGGTAGTACTAGTAGTACTTGTACTACTACGAGTAGCACGAGTAATACTAGTAGTACATACTACTACTAGTAGTATTAGTAGAATTAGTTCTACATGTACTACTAGTATGTACTAGCAATACATACTTGTAGTATTAGTACTAGTACTACTAATATTAGTACAAGTACTAGAAGTATTAATTCTACTAGTAGTACAAACTAGTACTAATAGTACTTACTAATATGTACTACAAGTACGTACTAGAATACATACTTGGAGTATTAGTAGTACATACTAGCATGTACTAGTAGTTGTAGGAGTATGTACTAGTAGTGCTAGTTATTCTAGTAGTACTTACTACTACAAGTAGTACTTGTGCTACTCCGAGTAGTACTAGTAGTACTTGTACTACTACGAGTAATACACGTATTATTAGTAGTACATACTACTACTAGTAGTACTAGTAGAACTAGTTCTACATATACTACTAGTACGTACTACCAGTACATACTAGTAGTATTAGTACTAATACTAATAGTATTAGTACTAATACTAGAAGTACTAATTCTACTAGTAGTACATACTAGTATTAATAGTACTTGCTAGTATGTACTACAAGTATGTACTAGAATACATACTTGGAGTATTAGTAGTACATACTAGTATGTACTAGTAGTAGTAGGAGTATGTACTAGTAGTGCTAGTATTTCTAGTGGTACTTACTACTACGAGTAGTACTTCCACTACTCCGAGTAGTACTAGTAGTACTTATACTACTACGAGTAATACGAGTATTATTAGTAGTACATACTACTACTAGTAGTACTAGTAGAAGTAGTTCTACATGTACTACTAATACGTACTAGCAGTACATACTAGTAGTATTAGTAATAATACTAATAGTATTAGTACTAGTACTAGAAGTACTAATTCTATTAGTAGTAACTACTAGTACAAACAGTACTTACAAGTATGTACTAAAAGTATGTACTAGAAACATAGTTGGAGTATTAGTATGTACTAGAAACATAGTTGGAGTATTAGTAGTACATACTAGTATGTACTAGTAGTAGTAGTATGTATTAATAGTGCTAGTATTACAAGTAATACTTACTACTACGAGTATTACCAGTAGTACATACTACTACTAGCAGTACTAGTAGAAGTAATTCTACATGTTCTACTAGTATGTACTAGCATTGCATATTAGTAGTATGAGTTCTAATAGTACTAGTATGTACTAGTATTACTTACTACTACGAGTAGTACTAGTAGCACTTGTATTACTACGAGTAGTACTAGTAGTACTTGTACTACTACGAGCTGTACTAGTAGTACAAGTAGAACTAGTTCTACATGTACTACTATTATGTACTAACAGTACATACTAGTAGTATTAGTACTGCTACTAATAGTATTAGTACTAGTACTAGAAGTACTAATTCTATTAGTAGTACATGCTAGTACTAATAGTACTTACTGGTATGCACTAAAAGTATGTACTAGAATACCTACTTGGAGTATTAGTAGTACATACTAGTATGTACTAATAGTAAAAGTAGTAATATGTACTAGTAGTGCTAGTATTACTTGTACTACTTACTACTACGAGTTGTACTAGTAGTACTTGTACTACTACGAGTAGTACTAGTAGTACTTGTACTACTACGAGTAGTACTAGTAGTACTAGTAGTACTTGTACTACTACGAGTAGTACTAATAGTACATGTACTACTACGAATAGTACTAGAATAGTACTTGTACTACTACAAGTAGGACGAGTACTACAACTACTGGTAGTATTTGTTCATGTACAAGTAGTAGTACTAGTAGTATGTACTACACAACTACTACTAGTACATATTATTAGTACATACTAATAGTACTAGTAGTATAGACAAGTAGTACAAACTAATATCTACTACCCGTATTTGTACATAATATTACTACTACTAGTAGTACATACTAGTATGTAATACTAGTCTTACTATTAGTAGTATTTACTATGTACAAGTAGTATGTACTACTAGTACTAGCACCACTAGTACATACTAGTACTAGTAGTGTTACTAGTACAACTATGTACTAGTAGTGCTAGTATTACTAGTAGTACTTACTACTACGAGTAGTACTAGTAGTACTTGTACTACTACGAGTAGTACCAGTTGTACTTCTACTTCTACGAGTATTTCTAGTAGTACATGCTACTACTAGTAGTATTAGTAGAACTAGTTTTACATGTACTACAAGTGCTAGAAGTATTAATTCTACTACTAATACATACTAGTACTAATAGTATTTACTAGTATGTACTACAAGTATGTAGTAGAATACCTACTTGGAGTATTAGTAGTACATACTAGTATGTACTATTAGTACTAGGAGTATGTACTAGTAGTGCTAGTATTTCTAGTAGTACTTACTACTACGAGTAGTACTTGTGCTACTCCGAGTAATATCAGTATTACTAGTAGTGCATACTACTACTAGTAGTACTAGTAGAACTAGTTCTACATGTACTCCTAGTATGTACTAGCAGTACATACAAGTAGTATTAGTACAAATACTAGTGGTATTAGTACTAGTACTAGAACTACTAATTCTACTAGTAGTACATACTAGTACTATTAGTACTTACTAGTATTTACTAAAAGTTTGTACTGGAATACATACTTGGAGTATTAGTAGTACATACTAGTATGTACTAATAGTAGTAGTAGTAGTAGTATGTACTAGTAGTTCTAGTATTACTAGTAGTACTTGCTATTACGCGTAGTACGAGTAGTATGTGTACTATTACGAGTATTACTTGTACTAGTATGAGTGGTACTAGTAGTACTTTTACTACTACAAGTAGTACGAGTATTACAACTACTATTAGCAGTAGTACATGTACTATTAGTAGTACTAGTAAAATGTACTAGTACAACTACTTTTAGTACATATTATTAGTACATACTAGTAGTACAAGTAGTATAAATAAGTAGTACATACCAATATATACTACCCGTACTAATACATAATATTACTACAACTAGTACTACTGGTAGTACTAGTATTTCTAGTTGTACATACTGATATGTACTACTAATACTAGTATTAGTAGTACTATTATGTACTAGTAGTATGTACTACTAGTATGTACTAGCCGTACACACTAGTAGTATTAGTACTATTCCTAGTTGTATTAGTATTAATACTAGTAGTATTAGTACTAATACTACTAGTATTAGTACTAGTACTAACAGTCTAATTCTATTAGTAGTACATATTAGTACTAATAGTACTTACTAGTATATACTACAAGTATGTACTAGAATACATACTTGGAATATTAGTAGTAAATACTAGTATGTACTAGTAGTAGTAGTAGTTGTATGTACTAGCAATGCTAGTATTACTAGTAGTACTTTATAAGTAGTACTAGCAGAACTTGTACTACTACACGTAGTAGTAAGTACTACTAGTAATACTAGCACTACTAGTACATACTACTACTACTACTACTAGTACATACTAATATGTACTATTAATACTTCATGTATGTATTCAAGTACATACTTGTAGTACATAGTAGTAAGTACTAGTATGTACTACTAGTAGAATTAGTACTTCTAGTACTAGTACTAATACTACTAGTATTAGTACTAATACTACTAGTATGTACTGCTAGTACATACTAGTAGTACATGTAGAACTAGTTCTACTAATACTATTAGTAGTAGTATGTACTAATAGTATTACTCGTACTACTTGTAGTAGTACATGTACTACTAGTACTACTCGTAGTTGTACAAGTACTACTCGTAGTAGTAAGTGCTACTAGTAATATTAGCACTATTAGTACATACTAGTATTAGAAACACTACTAGTACTAGTCTGTACTAGTAGTGCTATTACTAATAGTACTTGTACTAGTACATAATAGTACTACTAATACAAGTACTAGTAGTACATGTAGCACTAGTTCTACTAATACTACTAGTAGTAGTATGTACGACTAGTTGTAGTATGTACTATTAGTAATACTCGTAGTTGTACAAGTACTACTAGTACTACTCGTAGTAGTAAGCACAACTAGTAACCCTAGCACCACAAGTACATATTAGTACATACTACTAGTACATATTTGTACTACTAATACTAGTACAAGTAATACATACTAGTATGTACTACTAGTAATACTGATACTAGCAGCAGTACTAGTACTAGTTATATTATGTACTAGTACGGGTACTATATATTAGTATGTACTACTTCTCTATACTACTAGTATGTACTGATATTATGTACTACTAGTAGTTGTAATAGTACATACTACTAATACTAGTACTAGTACATGCACTACAACTACCAGTAGTTGTAGTACTCGTAATAATTAGAGTACTACTTGTTCTACTCGTACTAGAACAAGTACTACTAGTACTAGTCGTAGTAGTAAGTACTACAAGTAACACTAGCACTACGAGTACATACTACTGCTACTACTACTAGTACATACTAGTATGTACTACTCATACTCCAAGTATGTATTCTAGTACAAAGTTGTAGTCTATACTAGTATACTAGTATACTAGTATACTAGTATATACTAGTATACAAATATACTAGTATACTAGTATACTAGTATAAACTAGTATACTAGTAAATACAAATATATTAGTATATTTGTATACTAGTATATACTAGTATATGTACTAGTATATATACTAGTATATACTAGTACTAGTATATATACTAGTACATATACCAGTATATACTAGTATATATACTAGTATATACTAGTATATACTAGTATATGCTAGTACATACTAGTATATATATTAGTATCTACTAGTACTAGTATATACTGCTAGTACATACTAGTATATATACTAGTATATACTAATATAAACTAGTATATATAATAGTATATACTAATATATATACTAGTATACTAGTAACACTAGCACTACGAGTACATACTACTGCTACTACTACTAGTACATACTAGTATGTACTACTCATACTCCAAGTATGTATTCTAGTACATAATTGTAGTCCATACTAGTATACTAGTATACAAGTATATACAAATATACTAGTATACTAGTATACTAATATATACTAGTATAGTAGTATATACAAATATACTAGTATATTTGTATACTAGTATATACTAGTAAATACTAATATATACTAGTATATACTAGGATACTACTATATTAGTATATACTAGTATATATACTAGAATATACACTAGTATACTAATATACTAGTATACTAGTATACTAGTATTCTACTATATACTAGTATATAGTAGTATACTAGTATACTAGTATACTAGTATAGACTACAACTATGTACTAGAATACATACTTGGAGTACGAGTAGTACATACTAGTATGTACTGATATATACAAGTATACTAGTATATATACTAGTATATACTAGTATACTAGTATATACTAGAATAGTACACTAGTATATACTAGTATACTAGTATATACTTGTATATATACTAGTATATATTAGTGTATATACTAGTATACTAGTATATACACTAGTATATACTAATATATACTAGTATATACTAGTATACTAGTAAATATACAAGTATACTAGTATATTATATTATACTAGTATATATACTAGTATACTAGTATATACTAGTATATATACAAGTATATACTAGTGTACTATTCTAGTATATACTAGTATACTAGTATATACTAGTATATATACTAGTATACTTGTATATACCAGTACATACTAGTATGTACTACTCGTACTCCAAGTATGTATTCTAGTACATAGTTGTAGTCTATACTAGTATACTAGTATACTAGTATACTAGTAAACTAGTATACTACTATATACTAGTATATACTAGAATACTAGTATACTAGTATACTAGTATATTAATATATACTAGTATATACTAGTATACTAGTATACTAATATACTAGTATACTAGTATACTTGTACATTTGTATATTAGTATATACTAGTATATACTCGTATACTAGTATATACTAGTCTACTAGTATACTAGTATACTAGTATATACTTGTCTGCTAGTATACTAGTATATACTAGTATACGAGTATATACTAGTATATATTAGTATACAAATTAACTAGTATACTAGTATACTAGTATACTAGTAGCTAGTATACTAGTAGCTAGTATACTAGTATAAACTAATATACGAGTATATACTAGTATATACTAATATACAAATGTACTAGTGTACTAGTATACTAGTATATACTAGTATAGTAGTATATATAAATATACTAGTATATTTGTATACTAGTTTATACTAATATGTACTAGTATATACTAGTATACTAGTATATATACTAGTTTATATACTAGTATTTATACTAGTATATACTAGTATATATACCAGTATACTAGTATATACTAGTGTATATACTAGTATACTCGTATATACACTAGTATATATATTAGTATATACTAGTATATATATTAGTATACTAGTATATACTAGTATACTAGTATATACTAGTATACTAGTATACTAATATATATACTAGTATATAAACTAATATATAGACTAGTATATACTAGTATAGTAGTTTATATACTAGTATATATACTAGTATATAGTAGTATATACTAGTACACTAGTATGTATTAGTATATATACTAGTATATACTAGTATATATACTAGTATGTACTAGTATATATACTAGTATACTAGTATATACTAGTATATCTACTAGTATACTAGTATATATACTAGTATACTAGTATATAGTAGTTTATATACTAATATATATACTAGTATATACTAGTATATATATACTAGTATATTAGTATAAACTAGTATATATACTAGTATATAAACTAGTATATACTAGTATACTAGTATATACTAGTAAACTAGTATATACTAGTATATATATACTAGTAAAGTAGTATATACTAGTATATATACTAGTATATACTAGTACACTAGTATATATACTAGTATACTATTATACTAGTATATATACTAGTGTACTAGTATATACTAGTATACTAGTATATACTAGTATATATACTAATATATATACTTGTATATACTAGTACTAGTATATACTAGTATAGACTAGTATATACTAGTACTAGTACATACGTATGTACCAGTATATACTACTAGTATATACGTATGTACTAGTACTAGTATATACAAGTTTATACTAGTACATACTAGTATATACTAGTATATACACTAATATACTAACATATACTGGTATATACACTAGTATATACTAGTACATATACTAGTATATATTAGTGTATATACTAGTATATATTAGTATATATACTAGTATACTAGTATACTAGTATATACTAGTCTATATACCAGTATATATACTAGTATATACTAGTATACTAGTATATATAGTAGTATATATACTAGTATATACTAGTATATATACTAGTATACTAGTATATACTTGTATATATACTGGTATACTAGTATATATACTAGTATACTTGTATATACTAGTGTATATACTAGTATACTAGTATATATACTTGTATACTTGTATATACTAGTATACTAGTATACTTGTACATACTAGTATATATACTAGTATATATTCTATGTACTAGTATATATTCTAATACATAGTTGTAGTCTATACTAGTATATACTAGTATACACTAGTACTTGTAGTAGTACAAGTATATACTAATACTAGTATGTACTAGTACATACTAGTACTAGTATATACTAATACTAGTATGTACTAGTACATACTAGTACTAGTACATACTAGTACATACTAGTACTAGTATATATTAGTATATATATTACTATATATACTAGTACTAGTATATATTAGTATATATATTAATATATATTAATATATATACTAGTATATAAACTAGTATATATACTAGTATATGCTAGTGTTTATATTAGTATATACTAGTATATATTAGTATATACTAGTATATAGTAATATATACTAGTATATACTTGTATATGTACTAGTATGTACTAGCAGTATATACTAGTACTAGTATATACTAGTATATGTACTACTATGTACTAGCATATACTAGTATATACTAGTATATATACTAGTATATATACTAGTATATATACTAGTATATATACTAGTATTTACTAGTATTAGTATGTACTAGTATATACTAATATATACTTGTATATACTAGTACTAGTATATACTAGTATATACTAGTATATATACTAGTACTAGTATATACCAGTACTAGTATATACCAGTATTAGTATATACTAGTACTAGTATATACTAGTATATACTAGTATACTAGTATATACTCGTACTAGTATTGGTACATATACTAGTATATATACTAGTATATACTAGTATATATACTAGTCTATAGTAGTATATACTAATACTAATATATATTATTATATACTCGTATATACTAGTATACTAGTATATACTACTATATATATACTAGTATATCCTAGTATATTTACTAGTATATACTAGTACTAGTATGTACTAGTACTAGTATATATACTAGTATACTAGTATATATACTAGTAGTATATACTAGTATATATACTAACTATCATTCCCATAGGTAGATCAATACAATTTGCTGATAAATTCCCCGATCAAATACTTGATAAAAGGGAACTTCAAAGCTTCCTAGGATGTTTAAATTATGTTAGTGATTTTTATCCTAATCTTGCATTAGATTCTAAGCCTTTATATGATAGACTCAAAAAGAATCCTCCACCATGGACAAATACCCATACTCGAGCAGTACAGGTAATTAAACAGAAGGTAAAAACACTAGAATGTCTCTCCCTTCCACATCCAACTGCTTTCAAAATCATTGAACGTGATGCATCTGATAAAGGTCTAGGTGGAATTCTAAAACAACAAATTGATTCGAAAGAACAATTACTTCGTTATACTTCCAAAGCCTGGAATAGTACTCAAATAAATTATTCCATGGTCAAAAAGGAACTATTAGCAATAGTTCACTGTGTGACTAAATTTCAAAGTGGTATTTTAAATCAACATTTCTTAATACGTACTGACTGCAAAGCAGCAAAAGATATCTTGCAAAAAGATGTTCAAATTTTGGTTTCTAAACAAATCTTTGCTCGATGGCAGGCTATATTGTCCGCCTTTGATTTTTCCATCGAACACCTTCCCGGGTCTTCTAATTGCTTTTGCAACCTCTTGATCAGGGTTGCCTGCCATTTTATTTGCAGAAGCATACATAGTCATATGTCTCATAACATCCAATATTTTTAATTCAGATAATCCATCTATTTGCCAATTTACTATTGATCTTCCTGAGTATGAAACTACCTGTTGTATGGCATCTTCTTCCATTTGTATATCAACAGGTGTGGGTCTCTTATGGTATGGTAAGGCTGTTACTGGTTGCCAGTATTTTCCATAGGCTATTCTATTTATGGTTTCTGTAATGGGGGTAGTATCCATAAATGCTTTTTCTTGATTTTGAATTGTATCTTCTATGATTGGTTCTTCTTCCTGAAGCATCATTGATTCATATTCTGGTATTTTTGCTTTACCTTATCAGAGGACTCAGGTGGTGTGGATGAAGGAGGAATGATTAATTTTGGAGAAGAAATTCCTTGGATATCTAGTTGGGATAATTTTGATATCAATTGATCCATAAGGGATTTATTATTATCTCCAATATGGAATTTATTTTTATTTAATTCTGGAGGTGGTTTGAACAAAACTGATTTGGGTATTTGTGTAGCAGAAGGTTGTTCTTTGGTGACCAATCTTTCTATCCTTTCTGCTTGCTTTCCTAAGGATTGCATATACAGATTGGTATAATTATTTTGTTCTACAATATGAGGTATTAACTCTTGTTTCTTACCAAGTTCTTTAGGTAAGACTTTATATGGAGTAGCAATTATATCATATAAGGATGGAGGTTGAGTAGGTTCATTCTTAGCTGGGACTTTTGTTTTAAGTATAATACTTTTTTCAGGTGGATGGGTACTAGCAGTGGTAGTACCATCAGTGCTTATATAGGTTTTTTACTTCTATTGTTTGAATTTCATCAAATGAAGAAGGGATATGAAGTTGATGTTGATAATTACTTATTAACCATAAAAAATATCCTTCTGTTTCTTTTTCCTTTTTAAGGAATTTATTATATCTGGCTTGTAATTTTTCTCTTAAT
The DNA here is from genome assembly GCF_054954075.1 of Amborella trichopoda. Classification (NCBI taxonomy): domain Eukaryota; kingdom Viridiplantae; phylum Streptophyta; class Magnoliopsida; order Amborellales; family Amborellaceae; genus Amborella; species Amborella trichopoda. The sequence goes on along the minus strand of NC_142347.1, from coordinate 24,402,555 downwards.
TGTAATGGTATATTTGTAAGATACCATTGTCTGATACGTCTATTAAAACCTTGCTTAATATAATTGTGGTCAATTTTTTTCTTTTTTCTTCCTAATTTAGCGGCTAAATATCCTGCTATATATTCATCTGAATATTTATCATGAGGATTATCATATTCTTCTACTTGTAAGGTTAATATTTGGAAGTCTTGTAATTCTTCTATACTATGTTCAGTAGTATTTGTAGTACTAGATTCAGGGTATATGTAGGAATAACAACATGATCTGTTGTTCTCCTTATTCCTTGAAATTGTAGGTCAGAACTAGGTATTGAGGAGGACTGAGTAGGAGGTGGTAGTATTATGATATTTGGATCAGTAGAATAAGATTTTCTACTCGGTATTTTGTTTTTAATACTCCTTTTCTGTTAATATTAATATCATCTTGAACTTGTAATTGTTGAAATTTAATTTCAATATTACCTTCAGGATGTTCTACTATTTGATTAGGAATATGATTTTGAGGAACCTCTTGAGGTTGATTAGCATGTTGTAAGGCCCATGACTGTGGTAGTCTAATATCTGACCATTTTATTGTTTTGGGAACAATCATATTTGATTTTTCCATATTTGTTTGGAATAAAATAGTTTGGTATTTTTGATCAATTTGCATAATATTTGGACATAAGGTGTTCATGACTTTATAATATATTCGAAAAACTATTGCCAAGTTTTGAGATCCTTGGGTCATATGAAACCCATGTGTTTTTAAATTAATTGTTAATATATCTAGTATATTTGGGTCAGTTAAAGAAACAGAAAAATTTGGAAAACAGTTGAAATATATGGGACCACTACAGAGGCTGGATTCAACCATGCCAAGTAGCGAGTCTGTGAATATTTTGTGTCTTGTATCTCTTAGGCATACAAGCACAGAAGTGTTCAACCCTAATCGGGTCAAAGGTTTTACGGCTATTTGAATTAATCCAATATGTAAATATTTGTAATTATGTTCTTTATGTTTTTCAATAATTTTTTTTGTCAGTAGATGAAAGTCTTCTTGATTTTGCGTGACCGATAAACTTTCTTCTACAGTCTTAATGGCATAACCCATTTTGAATCTAAATGATCCTTTATTATAAATGTCATGAATTACCTTAGGTATGTTCCAATTTTGAATATTATGTTCGATGTCATTTATAACTATTTGTTCTTTATTTTTTACTCTAAGTGTTTGAGATGAAGTTGCATTTTTACTAGTTACATTCCTTATTAAATTTGCCATCCGTAGGTTGCGGATAATGACAATCAGGACATTCAGTGGCCCAGCGTTTTCCCTAAGCAGCTCTTCCTGGCCTTGGCGGTACTTTGCAATAGGCGTTCACTTGTCTCTTGCCTTAATGAAGGAGAACCTTCACCTCTAAATATCCGTTCACCTTCCCAGTCCCCAATACATAAAATTACTTATCCAGAAGCACATGCTTCTACTCCTACATACTCCTAGTATATACTAGTACTAGTATATACTAGTATATATACTAGTATGAACTAGTACTAGTATATATTAGTATATACTAGTATATACTAGTACTAGTATATAAGTATATACTAGTATATATACTAGGATATCTACTAGTATATACTAGTACTAGAATATACTAATACTAATACTAGTATATACTAGTATATACTAGTACTAGCACTAGTACATATACTAGTATATATACTAGTATATACTAGTATATATTAGTATATACTAGTATATACTAGTACTAGTATATAATAGTATATACTAGTATACTAGTATATACTACTATATATACTAGTATACTAGTATATATAGTAGTATATACTAGTATACTAGTATATACTAGTATACTAGTATATACTACTATATATATACTAATATATACTAGTATATATACTAGTACTAGTATATATACTAGTATATTAGTATATATACTATGATATATACTAGTATATATACTAGTATATATACTAATACATACTAGTATATATATACTAGTATATATACTAGTATATATACTAATATATACTAGTATATATATACTAGTACTAGTATATACTAGTATATACTAGTGCTAGTATATACTAGTATATACTAGTGTATATACTAGTATATACTAGTACTAGTACATATACTAGTATATACTAGTATATACTAGTATATATACTAGGATATATACTAGTATATACTAATACTAGTATATACTAGTATATTCTAGTATATACCAGTATATATTAGTATATATCCTAGTATATATATTAGTATATACTAGTATACTAGTATATACTAGTACTAGTACTCGTACATATAATATATACTAGTACTAGTATATATACTAGTACTAGTATATACTAGTACTAGTACTAGTACATATACTAGTATATACTAGTATATACTAGTATATATACTAGTATATACTAATACTAGTATATATGCTAGTATATACTAGTATATATACTAGTATATATACTAATATATACTAGTATGTACTAGTACTAGAATATACTAATACTAATACTAGTATATACTAGTACTAGTATATACTAATACTAGTATATACTAGCATATACTAGTACTAGCACTAATACATATACTAGTATATATACTAGTATATACTAATATATATTAGTATATATTAGAATATACTAGTATACACTAGTACTAGTCTATGGTTTGCAACTCTTTCTCTCAAATAAGAATATCAATACAAATATCAATATGAATCCTCAATCTTCAGATCCCAAAGGGAAACATCCAATGGGATTTAGTCCCAAGTAATAGGTATGGGCCTCTTATGCCACCCATTCCTCTCTTAACCTAACACCTTTGTCACCCCTTCGATCCTCGAACGTACCAGAATATCCCATATAGACTCCTCCACAAAGTCCAATAGCTACTCCAAGTCCGGCGTTTTCCCCGGCGTCATACCCACATAAACAAACCTCAACCTCTGCCAAATCCATTTACATAGACACTGCCTTTTTACCAGAGATAACCATTTCTGATGCTCATGCCCAACTCGACCCATATAAAATAGCTCCCCTCTACCTTGCAAATCACATGAATCCATCTTATGGCATTAAAACTTGTGAATGGTATGAAGCCATTCTCCTGGAAACTAGTTCAGTATCTATTGTCCACTTCTACCAAGGTACTACTAAATTATACGCATATTCGAAATTCCAAATCAAAAAATTGCTTTCTTACGAGGATTGGGGATGTAATCCCCTCCAGGGAAAAAGGTTACTAAATCCAGAATTTCCATATAAATCTTATAAATATTCTGAATACATTGAAGCATGCCATAAAGTATTTGCCTACCAAAATCCAAATAATACTCATTCCTGGTATATCCAATTCAAACTTCCTGTCTTAGAAAGATTCCCCAGTTGGTTTCGCCATTAGTTTTTGATATGGGGATCTCAAACCCAAACATTGCCTGATGCTTTTCAGAGTCTACAAACAAAATTTGCTCAACATAATACTTGCACCAACCTAGATGATTACCATCTCTACTTCATGGCAATATATCAAATCCCTTGGATTCTCAAATGGGAATACTCCATTTCTGAAAATAATACTAACAATTATGAATATATTCCCCAATTAGGCAAACCTTGAAAGTCAAATGGTGGGATATTTTCAGTACCAATCCTGCCACACTACCTTTGAAAAGTATGCCTCCACAACCTGAAACCTTCAATCCAGTGTCAAATAATACAGTCAGTCTTCCTACATTTTCAGCCTACCTCAAAAAGTTGAAACAATCACATCCCAATGCTACTTTTGACGAAATAGAGCAAACACTACTCCATGTTTTTGCTCTCGATACAACTAGGCCAGCAACTTCAGAAGAAACAGTCCAATCAGGGAATCCCCTATTGGATGATTTCAGCTAGAGGCCTACAGACTGAAGGACCCGACCCAACGGTTCGATTCCCTTCAGCACCGATATGACTGCTACAGCATAAAGCAAGATAAAATATTCCCTTTCCCAAATAAGACAAAATAGCGACACGACATAGCACAGAAAAGATTCCTTTTTCATAGAAGACAAAGCCACGCTGCATAAAGGACAAATAGTAAAGCGACATCGCCCTTTAGCAAAGATGCTCCTCATCGATGTGACCAATTTGGGGTCACATCAGCGCATATCGACGACCCCCCTTTCCTTCTTCTCCCGCACAAACGATGCTTACCTACCGACGATAGCACGAATCTCCACTATGCAAGATTCCTCCATCACTACATCAGCCACCAGCATACCAGAGCTCGCCACGTCTCCCTCATCGACCTGGCATGTCCCCTCGTCGTACTATATTCTTATCCTGAAGAATCCTTCTCCAGCAAGCCATCCAATTTCGACCACAACTTCCTTCCACCAATCCCACACTTTCCTTCATCAACAAGCTACTGATTTCAGCCACTCGTTTGAGACACAGCCCTCTATAAATACCTCTTCATTCAAGCAAAGAAGGCAGAGCATATTCAAGGAAAGACCAGCAGCAGCAGCAGCAACCAAAGTTCTTCTCAAATAGTTCTCAATAGTTCTCTTCTCAACTTCTCTTCTCTTAGCTTCTCTTCTCTTCTTTTCCCTCAGATAGCTTTCTTTCTCAATTAAGCTTTCTCTATCTTCAACCTTTTGTACATCAGTCAAAGTCGGTAACGTCCTTCTGGCTTTGTTTATTATACATGTGTGATTGTCATCTTTCTGATTTACCTTCTTATTATCCTTACGAATGGCGAAAGTTTGCAAGTCTTTGTATCTGTAACCAGTAAGTCATTTTGTAATCAGTTCTGTAATAAATAGTGATGCAATTTAAATTTGTATTTACATTCAAAATCCAAGAGTATACTCATACTTCGTGGATTATATTCGATATTTCTGTGCTTCCTATTTTCATTATTATCTTCGTGTTTTGATATTATGTCACTATCTTACAAAAATTAATAAATGCTAACTCTGTAATTTTTCAATATCTTCTGTAACTTTCTGTAACTCCTAGAAATAAGTACAGTAATTCTAGCAAAAGTCATAGGGTAGATCTTAGGCGTAAAATGGTATCAGAGCCAACCCTGTTTTAGAGATCTCATAGTATTACAAGTTCTGCTATCTTAAGAAACTTAATAAATTAATCCATTAGAGAAAGTTGGTCCGAGAGTTAAGGCACGAGACGAAAAAGTCTTATGTAAAGTACCGCCAAGGCCGAGGAAGAGCCGCTTAGGGAAAACGCTGGACTTTTGGTCGTCCTGAGTTGTCATTATCCGCAACCTAATAATGGAGAAATTTATTAAGAATCTAACAGATACCACAACTAGTAAAACTAATAGAACTCTAAGGATTAAGAACAAAGAAGAAATCATTATGAATGATATTGAAAACCAAATACAGAATTGGAACATACCAAAGGTTTCAATATCAGATATTTACAAAAAAAGTACATTCGACCTCAAAATCGGATATGCCATAAAAACAGTAGAAGAAACTCTCTCTGTTACTAGTAACCAAGAAGATTTTCAGTTATTATCTCAAAAAATATTACAAGTTCATAAAAATAGAAATTATAAATATTTACATATAGGATTAATACAAATAGCAGTCAAACCTTTAACTCGCTTAGGATTAAATAATTCTATCTTAGTCTGCCTACGAGATACTAGGCATAATAGATTTTCAGATTCTCTATTAGGAATGGTCGAATCTAGTTTATGTAGTGGACCAATATATTTCAATTGTTTTCCAAATTATTCTGTGTCACTAACAGATCCAAATATATTAAATGTTTTATCCTTAAACCTTAAAACACAAGGATTTGATATGGTAACAGGTTCACAAAATATTGCTATTGTCTATCGGATATATTATAAAGTAATGACTACTCTATGTCCAAATGTACTCTAAATGGATACTAGGGGACAAACAATATTTTTTCAAACTAATATGGAAAAATCAAATACAATTATACCAAAAACAATATCATGGTCAGATATTGTTCTACCCCAAACATGGGCTATCCATAATGAAAACCAACCATCACAAAATCCTATTCAAAATATTCCAGACAAGATTATTGAATATACAGACGGAAATATTGAAATACAATTCACTACAAATAACAGAATTATGAATAATGCATCCATCTCAGAAACTTCTAGTAATCATTCTTTTCGAGATCCAGAACCCCCAAGAAAATCCATTACTACTTATACTAGAATTCCTCCTATAATAAATATTCCATCAACACCAAAACCACAGATTGATGGACTTCTGCGAACATCTGATAATATCATTATACCCCAATATAGAAAAGCTGAAGAAGAACCTACTGAGGCAGAATTCGTTCAAGTATTACAGATTGAAGAAACATTCACCCGAGATGATATTATCAAAGATTTTTTATCCCCAGAAAATAAAAATACTAGAGAATGGTATGTGAAAGAATTTAAACCTAGACTAGTAGAATTATTTCACTCACAATTCAATAAATTGAGACAAAAAGGAAATAAAGGAAAATGCTTTTTTGACTGGTTAAGGGACACCTTAAACCAACACAATATTCCTATTCCTAACTTTGAAATAAATACGTTAGAAACTCAATATACAATATTTAATATCACAGAAGGGACTACTATCAAATCTATACATCCTCCTAAACAAAGCCTTAAAATCCAAGGAGTTGCTACTACAGTACCAACTACAAAAACTCCAGAATCTTCATCAACCCAAATAGTTGTTTATGAAACAGTAGCCACACCATATAAACTCAATAATGCAAATATAGCCCGAGTAGAATTACTTCCACACATAATCGAACAGAATAATTATACAAACCTTTGTCTTCATACATTAGGACAACAAACAAATAGATTAGAAAATCTATTACAACCTCCCATTCCCACTCACAAAGAGAAAAAACAATTATTTTTTAAACCACCTCCTGACTTGAACAAGGATAAATTTCATATTGGAGATGATAATACAACACTTATGGGACAACTAATTTCTAAATTATCTAAATTAGAAATAAAAGATCCTAAACCAACAATCATTTTGTCAACAAATGATAAAGGAAAAGAGAAAATTCCTGAACATGATACTATGACTCTACAAGAAGAAATACTTTTCCAAACCAATGAAGTTGTAGAACCACCCATTGCCAATACAATACAAAATATGCAAGAAGCATTTTCTGAAATACAATTTATTCCTGATAGTATAAATTGTATCAATTATAGTAAAAACTGGCAACCTATAAATGCTCGACCATATTGTAAAAGACCAACCCCAGTTGATATCCAATTAGAAGAAGACCTGACAAGTCATACTTCTACATACACAGGTCGAACAATTATAGATTGGAATATAGATGGAATTTCTGATCATAGAATATTAGATACAATGACACACATGACTATGTATGCATCGGCATGTAAAATGGCTGGTAGTCATGACCAAGAAATAGCTAAAGCCATAGTTTCAAGATTCACCGGATGGCTTAGAGGATGGTGGGATTCATACCTTAATGAGCAAACAAAACAACAAATATTAACTAATACTCGGCAATGGACAGCAAAGAATGAACATAACCAGGATATGGTATATTCTTATATACAATTGCTCTTCATTTTATAGGAAATACCTCAATACTTGCAGCAAGAACTACTGATCTTTTATCTAATTTACGATGTCCTACATTATCACACTATAAATGGTATAAAGACGTCTTTTTCTCCCGATTACTTATACGGGAAGATAGTCATCTTGATCATTGGAAAGAAAAATTCGTAGCAGGATTACCTTACTTATTTGCTGAAAAAGTTAAAGAACGTCTCAAAAATAAGAATAGTGGTGTAATAAATTATTCCCAATATACACTAGGAGAATTATCCTCAGAAATCTGTGCTGAAGGCCTAGCCCTATGTACAGATTTGAAACTCAAAAAACAACTTGATAAACAAAATCTAAGTGGCAAAAAAGAATTAGGAGATTTTTGCCAACAATTTGGCTATCATATGGACCAAGGTCATATAGATAAAACCAAACCGCATAAAATCCATAAAGTATATAAAAAGAAAAAACATCGAAATAAACCAGACAAAACATATAAGTCTTTTCCAACCAAGCAGAAAAAATATAAGAAATTTACAAAACGTTTTGCTTTTAAATCATCTCAAAATAAGAAGAAATTACCTGTTTGTTATAAATGTGGCAAAGTAGGCCATTATAAAAGTCAATGCAAAGTTAAGCAAAAATTAGACTCTATTACCTTGGATGAATCTATCAGAAACAAAATCTATGATATTATTCAATTATATGATTCATCAGATAGTTCAGACTCAGATACTACTTCTTCCAGTAGTGATACTTCTTTTATAGGAACAATACATAATGATGATTTTTATTGGTCAGACAATAGTTCAGATACAGAAGATGAAATATGTAGATGCCCTATTACAACCTCTGATATTCATACATTAACAAAAGAAGATAATTTCATCTTAGATTTAATAGAGAAAATACCTGACCATAATGAGAAACGAGAAATAATTACCCAATTTATCAACTTAACAAAACAAAACATACACCATTGGTTAAACCTCCCGATAATTATAATTTTTCTGATATCATGAAAAGAATCAGTCAGCATGAAGCCACCCAAATGGAACCTACTATTGCTGACCTCAAAGCCGAAGTCAATACCGTAAAAATAGAATTATCCCAATTAAAAACAAGGATTCAAATCCTCGAACTTCATGATAATACTTCCGAAATACATATTGAAGAAGACATAGTAGAGTTCAATCATTTACTCAAATCATATCATCCCAATGATTATTTAGAACAAATAGATCATGGCGAATCATCAAATAGACATTCAGTAAATGGCGAATCATCAAATAGACATTCAGTAAATGTTTTAAATAGAGTAATAACACAAAAATGGTTTGTATTAACAACCATAGTAATAAATGATGAATATGAATTTCAATCCTTAGCATTGATAGATTCAGGTGCTGATCTGAATTGCCTTAATGAGGGATTAGTCCCTACAAAATATTTTGATAAAACCACTCAAATCCTCAATAGGGCTGATGGTAGTAGACTCTTTATCAAATACAAATTATCCAATGCTAAAATCTGTACGGAAGGACATTGTTTTCCAACTCCATTCATAATGGTCAAAGAACTCAGTCAAGCTGTGATCCTTGGCGTCCCTTTCCTTACTTTACTATACCCAGTTACAGTTTCTCATACAGGTTTTGAAACAAATACTCATGGTACTCCTATTAGATTTGAATTTCTGGATAAACCAAAAATTAAAGAAATTAATACTGTTAAACAGAATATGAAATACAAAGAAAATTTCTTAGGATCTTTACAACTTGAAATCAAACATAAACTTATCAGCGAAAAACTCCAAACTCATGAAATAATACAAAAAATACAACAACTCAAATATTTTATTGAAAAAGAAATATGCAATGAATTACCCAATGCATTTTGGCATAGAAAAGAACATATTGTTGGATTACCATATGAACCTAGTTTTAGTGAAACAAAGATACCAACAAAAGCTAGACCAATTCAGATGAATACAGAATTATTGCGAACCGTAGGAGGAAAAACCGTAAGATGAGATGGTATTGTCCTTAGGTTGTAGTATATGGTCCCCCTGCAAAAATTCACGGGTTAAGAAGTCAGGCAGAGAATTAGAAGAACCGTGAAGATGTTCAATAGAAAAATCAAAAGCAGATAAAATAGCTTGCCAGCGGGTAAATATTTGTTTGGAAACAAAATTTTAGACATCTTTTTACAGAATATCTTTAGCAGCTTTGCAATCGGTACAAATGAGAAAGTGTTGATTTAAAATATCAGTTTGAAATTTGCACAAGCAATGAAGAATAGCAAGTAATTCTTTTTTGATATATACTAAGATATACTAGTATAATAGTATATACTACTATATATATACTAGTATATACAAGTATATACTAGTATATATACTAGTACATACTAGTACTAGTATATATACTAGTATACTAGTATATATACTAGTATACTAGTATATATACTAGTACTAGTATATACTAAGATATACTAGTATATACTAGTATATATCCTAGTATATATACTAGTATATACTAGTATACACTAGTACATATACTAGTATATGTACTAGTAAGAGTATATACTAGTATATATACTAGTATATGTATACTAGTATATATATACTAGTATATACTAGTACTAGTACATATACTAGTATATATATTAGTATACTACTATATATACTAGTATATAAACTAGTACTAGCACTAGTATATATACTAGTATATACTAGTATATACTAGTATATATTAGTATATACTAGTATACATATACTAGTATATATATTAGTATATACTAGTATTAGTACATATACTAGTATATATACTAGTATACTACTATATATACTAGTATATAAACTAGTACTAGTACTAGTATATATACTAGTATACTAGTATATATACTAGTATATATACTAATATACTAGTCTATATAGTAGTATATATACTAGTATATATAGTAGTACAAGTATATATACTAGTACAAGTACTACTATATATACTAGTATACTAGTATATATATTTGTACTAGTATACTAGTACTAGTATACTAGTATATATACTAGTATATATACTGGTATAGACTAGTATATATGCTAGTATATATACTAGCATATATACTAGTCTATACCAGTATATATATTAGTATATATACTAGTATACTAGTATATATACTAATATATACTAGTATATATATACTAGTAAATACTATTATTAGTATATACTAGTATTAGTGTATACTAGTATATATACTAGTATATACTAGTACTAGTATATACTAGTATATATACTAGTATATACTAGTACTAGTATATATATATATACTAGTATATATACTACTATATATACTAGTTTATATACTATTACAAGTCTATATTAGTATATATACTAGTACTAGTACTAGTACATATACTAGTATATGTACTACTATATATATACTAATATATATTAATATATACTAAAACTAGTATATATACTAGTATACTAACAAATATACTAGTATATATATTAGTATATACTAGTATATATACTAGTATATACTAGTATATATATACTAGTATATACTAGTATATATACTAGGATAGATACTAGTATATACTGGTATATACTAGAATATACTAGTATATACTAGTATACTAGTATATACTACTATATATATATTAATATATACTAGTATATACTAGTACTAGTATATATACTAGTATATACTAGTACTAGTAGATACTAGTATTAGTTTATATACAAGTATATTATTATATATATTAGTATATATACCAGTATACAAGTATATATACTAGTATATAAACTAGTATACTAGTATATATAGTAGTAGTAGTATATATACTAGTATTCATAAGTATATACTAGTATATACTAGTATACTAGTATATACTACTATATATATACTAGTATATACTCGTATTGACTAGTATTAGTGTATAAATTAGTATACATACTAGTATATACTAGTACTAGTGTATATATTAGTTAGTATATATGAGGATATACTAGTATATAAGTATATTAGTATAAACTACTATATATATACTAGTACTAGTGTATATAATAGTATATACTAGTACTAGTACTAGTACATATACTAGTATATTCTAGTACTAGTGTATATACTAGTATATACTAGTACTAGTACTAGTATATATACTAATATATATACTAGTATATACTACTATATACTAGAATATACTCATATATACTAGTATATACTAGTACTAGTATATACTAGTATATATACTAGTATATATACTAGTACATATACGGGTATATACGAGTATATACCAGCATATATACTAGTATATATACAAGTATATATACTAGTACACTAGTATATATACTAGTATTAGTATATATACTAGTATACTAGTATATATACTAGTACTAGTATATATACTAGTGTACTAGTATATATACTAGTACTAGTATATACTATTAAATACGAATATATATACTAGTATATACTAGTATATACGAGTATACTAGTACTAGTACTAGTACTAGTATATATACTAGTATACTAGTAAATATACTAGTATAATAGTATATAGACTAGTATATATACTAGTATACTAGTATATGTACCAGTACTAATACTAGTATATACTAGTATATACTAGTACTAGTATATACTAATATATATTAGTATATACTAGTAAAACCTTGTATATACTAGTATACGAGTATATACTAGTACTAGTACTAGTATATAAACTAGTATATATACTAGTATATACTAGTATATATACAAGTATATATACTAGTATATATACAAGTATATACTATTATATACTAGTATATACTAATATATATACTAGTATATACTAGTATATATACAAGTATATATACTAGTATATATACAAGTATATACTATTATATACTAGTATATACTAGTATATATACTAATATACTAGTATATACTAGTATATACTAATATACTAGTGTATAGTAATACTAGTATATCATAGTACTAGTATGTACTAGTATGCTAGTATATACTTGTTTATATACTAGTTTATACTAGTATATGCTAGTATATACTAGTATATACTCGTATATACTAGTATATATACTAGTATGTATACTAGTACTAGTATATACTAGCATATATACTAGTATATACTTGTATATATACACTAGTATACTAGTATATACTAGTATACTAGTATATACTAATATACTAGTACACTAGTATATACTAGTATATATTATTATATACTAAGATAGTATATATATATACTATACTAGTATATACTAGTATGTATTAGTATATACAAGTATAAACTAATATATACTAAAATATATATACTAGTATACAAGTATATAGTATACTAGTTTGTATACTAGTCTACTAAAATATATATACTAGTGTACTAGTATATATATACTAAAATATACATACTAGTATACTAGTATATATTGTAGTACTAGTATATATACTAGTGTATATACTAATTTATACACTAATACTAGTCAATACTAGTATATACTAGTATATATATAGTAGTATATACTAGTATTCAAGAGTATATACTAGTATATACTAGTATACTAGTATATACTACTATATATATACTAGTATATACTAGTATTGACTAGTATTAGTGTATAAATTAGTATATATACTAGTATATACTAGTACTAGTGTATATACTAGTATATATGAGTATATACTAGTATTTAAGTATATTAGTATATACTACTCTATATATACTAGTAATAGTGTCTATAATAGTATATACTAGTACTAGTACTAGTACATATACTAGTATATACTAGTACTAGTGTATATACTAGTGTATACTAGTATATATTAGTACTAGTACTAGTATATATACTAGTGTACTAGTATATGTACCAGTACTAGTATATACTAATACTAGTATATACTAATACTAGTATATACTAGTACTAGTATATACTAGTTTATATTAGTATATACTAGTATAAACTAGTATATACTAGTATACTAGTATATACTTGTACTAGTACTAGTATATAGACTAGTATATACTAGTATATATATACTAGTATATATACAAGTATATACTATTATATACTAGTATATACTAGTATATATACTAATATACTAGTATATACTAATACTAGTATATCATACTACTAGTATATACTAGTAAACTAGTATATGCTAGTATATACTATTATATATTCGTATATACTAGTATATATACTAGTATATATACTAGTACTAGTATATACTATCATATATACTAGTATATACTAGTATATATATACTAGTATACTAGTATATAGTAGTATACTAGTATATACTAGTATATATTAGTATATACTAAGATAGTATATATATATACTAGTATATATATACTAGTATGTATTAGTATATACAAGTATAAACTAATATATACTAAAATATATATACTAGTATACTAGTATATAGTATACTAGTATATATACTAGTATACTAGTATATATAGTAGTACTAGTACATATACTAGTATTCAAGAGTACATACTAGTATATACTAGTATATACTACTATATATATACTAGTATATACTCGTAATTACAAGTATTAGTTTGTAATATATTATATATACTAGTACTAATGTATATACTAGTATATATGAGTATATACTAGTATATAAGTATACTAGTATATACTACAATATATATACTAGTATATTCTAGTACTAGTGTATATAATAGTAGATACTAGTACTAGTACTAGTACATATACTAGTACTAGTGTATATACTAGTATATACTAGTATATACTAGTATATACTAGTACTAGTACTAGTATATATACTAATATATGTACTAGTATATACTAGTTTGTACTAGTATATACTAGTATATACTAGAATATACTCATATATACTAGTATATACTAGTACTAGTATATACTAGTACTAATATATACTAGTATATCGTATATACTAGTATAGATACTAGTATATACTAGTATATACTAATACTAGTATATACTGGTACTAGTATATATACTAGTATACTAGTATATATACTAGTACTAGTATATACTATTATATACGAATATATATACTAGTATATACTAGTATACTAGTATATACTTGTACTAGTACTTGTATATATACTATTATATGTACTTGTATACTAGTATATGTACCAGTACTATTATAAACTAATACTAGTATATACTACTACTAGTATATACTAGTATATATTAGTATCTACTAGTATAAACTAGTATACTAGTATATATTAGTACTAGTACTAGTATATATACTAGTATGTACTAGTACATATACAAGTATATATACTAGTATATACACTAGTACTAGTATATACTAGTATATATTTACCAGTATTAGTATATATACAAGTACTAGTATATACTAGTATATATTTACCAGTATTAGTATATATACAAGTACTAGTATATACTAGTATATACTAGTAAATATATATTAGTATATACTAGTATATATATACTAGTATATTTACTAGTACTAGTATTAGTAAATACTAGTATATACTAGTATATATATACTAGTATATATATACAAATACAACTAGTATATACTAGTATATATAAACTAGTATAACTAGTATATACTAGTATATACTAGTATATGATAGTATTTACTAGTACAGTATATATTTATAATATACTAGTATATAGTAGTATATACTAGTATATATATACTAGTATATACTACGATACAAGTATATACTTGTATATATATACTAGTATATACTAATAAACGAGTATATACTAGTATATATATACTAGTATATATTAGTATATATACTAGTATATATATCAGTATATATACTAGTATATACTAGTATATATACCAGTATATATACCAGTATACTAGTATATATATTTGTATTAGTATATATACTAGTATACTGGTGATTATTCTAGTATATTTACTAGAATACTAGTATGAATACTAGTACTAGTATATACTAGTATTAGTACTAGTATATACTAGTAGACTAGTACTAGTATATATACTAGTACTAGTACTAGTATATACTAGTATGAATACTAGTACTAGTATATACTAGTATATACTAGTACTAGTACTAGTATATACTAGTATATACTAGTACTAGTATATCATAGTATACTAGTATATACTAGTAATACTAGTATACTAGTTTATACTAGTACTAGTACTAGTATATATGCTAGTATATACTAGTACAAGTATATACTAGTACACTAGTATATACTAGTACTAGTATATACTAGTACTAGTATATAGTAAATATACTAGTATTTATACTAGTATACTAGTATATACTAGTACTAGTATATATGCTAGTATATATACTAGTATACTAGTATATATACTAGTATATTTACTAGTACTAGTATATACTAGTACTTGTATATACTGGTATATACTAGTATGTACTAGTACGAGTATATACTAGTATATACTAGTACATACTAGTATATACCAGTATATACTAGTACTAGTACTAGTACTAGTATATATACTAGTATATATACCAGTACATACAAGTATGTACTAGTATATACTACTATATACTGGCATATACTAGTATGTACTAGTACTAGTATATACTAGTACATACTAGTATATACTAGTATATACTAGTACTAGTACTAGCATACATACTAGTATATATACTAGTATATATACTAGTATATATACTTGTATATATACCAGTATATACTAGTATATATACAAGTATATACTAGTATATACTAGTATACTAGTATATATATTAGTATACTAGTATATTCTAGTATATACTAATATACTCGTATATACTAATACTAGTATAAACTAGTACTAGTATATACTAGTGTATACTAGAATGTACTTTTATATACTAATATATACTAGTACTAGTATATACTAGTACATACTAATATATACTAGTACATATTAGTATATACTAGTACTAGTATATACTGGTATATATATACTAGTTTATATTAGTATGTATACTAGTACTAGTATATATAGTAGTATATATACTAGTATATGTACTTGTATACTAGTATATACTAGTATATATACCAGTATATATACTAGTATACTAGTATATATACTAGTATACTAGTATATATACTAGTATACTAATATACTTGTATGCTAGTATATATACTAGTACTAGTATATACTAGTACATTTTAGTATATACTAGTACTAGTATACTAATATGTACTAGTATACATACTAGTATATATACTAGTACTAGTATATATAGTAGTATATAAACTAGTATTTATAAACTAATATATGCTAGTATATGATAGTATTTACTTGTACAGTATATATTTATAATATACTAGTATATAGTAGTATATACTAGTATATATATACTAGTATATACTACGATACAAGTATATACTTGTATATATATACTAGTATATACTAATAAACGAGTATATACTAGTATATATATAGTAGTATATATTAGTATATATACTAGTATATGTATCAGTATATATACTAGTATATACTAGTATATATACCAGTATATATACCAGTATACTAGTATATATATTTGTATTAGTATATATACTAGTATACTGGTGAATATTCTAGTATATTTACTAGAATACTAGTATGAATACTAGTACTAGTATATACTAGTATATACTAGTATTAGTACTAGTATATACTAGTATACTAGTACTAGTACTAGTATATATACTAGTACTAGTACTAGTATATACTAGTATGAATACCAGTACTAGTATATACTAGTATATACTAGTACTAGTACTAGTATATACTAGTATATACTAGTACTAGTATATCATAGTATACTAGTATATACTAGTATACTAGTATATACTAGTACTAGTACTAGTATATATGCTAGTATTACTAGTACTAGTATATACTAGTATACTAGTATATACTAGTACTAGTATATACTTGTACTAGTATATAGTAAATATACTAGTATACTAGTATATACTAGTACTAGTATATACGCTAGTATATATACTAGTATACTAGTATATATACTAGTATATTTTCTAGTACTAGTATATACTAGTACTTGTATATACTGGTATATACTAGTATGTACTAGTACAAGTATATACTAGTATATACTAGTACATACTAGTATATACCAGTATATACTAGTACTAGTACTTGTACTAGTATATATACTAGTATATATACCAGTACATACAAGTATGTACTAGTATATACTACTATAGTACTAGCATAGATACTAGTATATATACTAGTATTTACTGGTATATATACAAGTATATATACTAGTATATATACTAGTATATATACAAGTATATACTAGTATATACTAGTATACTAGTATATATATTAGTATACTAGTATATTCTAGTATATACTAATATACTCGTATATACTAATACTAGTATAAACTAGTACTAGTATATACTAGTGTATACTAGAATATACTTTTATATACTAATATATACTAGTACTAGTATATACTAGTACATACTAGTATATACTAGTACATATTAGTATATACTAGTACTAGTATATACTGGTATATATATACTAGTTTATATTAGTATGTATACTAGTACTAGTATATATAGTAGTATATATACTAGTATATGTACTTGTATACTAGTATATACTAGTATATATACCAGTATATATACTAGTATACTAGTATATATACTAGTATACTAGTATATATACTAGTATACTAATATATATACTAATATACTTGTATGCTAGTATATATACTAGTACTAGTATATACTAGTACATATTAGTATATACTAGTACTAGTATACTAATATATACTAGTATATATACTAGTATATATACTAGTACTAGTATATATAGTAGTATATATACTAGTATTTGTACTAATATACTGGTATATACTAGTATATATACTAGTATATATAATAGTATACTAAGATTTATACTAGTATACTAGTATATATACTAGTATACAAGTATATATACTAGTATATACTAGTATATATACTAGTATACTAGTATATATACTAGTATATACTAGTATATATACTAGTAGACTAGTATTTATCTTAGTATACTAGTATGCTAATATATACTACAATATACTAGTATTAGTATGTACTAGTATATATATTAGTATATATTAGTATATATACTAGTACATACTAGTACTAGTATATAGTAGTCCGTACTAATACTATGATATACACTAGTATACATGTTAGTATATATCAGTATATACTAGTACATATACTAGTATGTACTAGTATATGTATTTGTATATACTAGTATATATACTATTATATATTAGTATATACTAGTATATATACTACTATGTGCTTGCAGTATATACTAGTACTAGTATATACTAGTATATATACTAATATTAGTATATACTAGTACTAGTAATAGTATATATACTAGCATATATATTAGTATACTAGTATATATACTAGTATATGTACTAGTATATATACTAGTATATGTACTAGTATATACTAGTATATATACTAATATTAGTATATACTAGTACTAGTACTAGTATATATACTAGTATATATATTAGTATACTAGTATATATACTAGTATATGTACTAGTATATATACTAGTACTAGTACTAGTATATACTAGTACATAATAGTATATACCAGTATATACTAGTACTAGTACTAGTATATATACTAGTATATACTTGTATATATACAAGTATACATACTAGTATATATACAAGTATAAACTAGTATATACTAGTATACTAGTATATATACTAGTATACTAGTATATTCTAGTTTATACTAATAAACTAGTTTATGCTAATATATACTAGTACTAGTATATACTAGTACATACTACTATATACTAGTACAAGTATACTTATATATACTAGTATATATACTAATATATATACTAATACTAGTATATATAGTAGTATATATACTAGTATTTATACTAGTATAGTAGTATAGACTTGTATATATATTAGTATATATACTAGCATACTAGTATATGTACTAGTATATATACTAGTATATACTAGTATATATACTAGTAGACTAGTATTTATCTTAGTATACTAGTATGCTAGTATATACTACAATATACTAGTACTAGTATGTACTAGTATATATACTAGTATATATTAGTATATATACTAGTACATACTAGTACTAGTATATAGTAGTCCATACTAATACTATGATATACACTAGTATATACTAGTTTATAAACTAGTATATATACTAATATATATACTAGTCTAGTATATACTAGTATACATATTAGTATATATCAGTATATACTGGTACATATACTAGTATGTACTAGTATATGTATTTGTATATACTAGTATATATACTAGTATATATTGGTATATACTAGTATATACTAGTATATATACTACTATGTGCTAGCAGTATATACTAGTACTTGTATATACTAGTATATATACTGGTATATACTAGTACTATGATATATAGTAGTAAATACTAGTATATATACTAGTATATATTAGTATATAGTAGTACATACTAGTATATATACTAGTATGTAGTAGCAGTAAATACTCGTACTAGTATATACTAGTATATATGCTAGTATGTACTAGTATATACTAGTATATACTAGTATATATATTAGTATATATACTAGTACTAGTCCATACTAATATATATATTAGTATATATATTAGTATATATACTAGAAATATACTAGTACTAGTATATATTAGTATATATGATAGTAGATACTAGTATATATATTAGTATATACTAGTATATATATTAGTATTTACTAGTATATATACTAATATATACTAATACTAGTATATACTAGTATATATACTAGTATATATACTTTCTAGTACTAGTATATACTAGTACTAGTATATATCATTAGTAGTATATATACTGGTACTGGTATATACCCGTACTAGTATATACTAGTACTAGTATATACCAGTATAGGCTAGTATAATCTAGTATAAACTAGTACGGATATATACTAGTACTAGTATACACTAGTATGTACTCGTACTAGTATTAGTACATATACTAGTATATATACTAGTATATACTAGTACATACTAGTATATATATAGTAGTATATACTAGTTTACTAGTATATACTAGTACTAGTATATACTAGTATATACTAGTATACTAGCATATACTACTATAAAAATATTATAATATATACTAGTATGTACTAGTTTATACTAGTACTAGTATATATATACTAGTATATATACTAGTATATATAATTGTATATATACATATATATATACTAATATATAGTAGTTTATATATACTAGTATACACTAGTATATAGTGGTATATATATACTAGTATATATACTAGTACTATTATATACTAGTACTAGTACATAAACTAGTATATATACAAGTATATATACTAGTATATACTAGTACAAGTATATGCTACTACTAGTACAAGTATATACTAGTACTTGTACTGGTTTGTACTACTAGTACTGGTATATACTAGTTCTAATACTGGTATATACTAGTATGTACTAGAACGAGTATATTCTAATACATACTAGTATATACTATTATATACGAATACTAGTACTAGTACATATACTAGTATATATACTAGTATATACTAGTACTGGTATATACTAGTACTAGTACTGGTATATACTAGTATGTACGAGTACTAGTCTTAGTATATATACTACTATATATACTAGTATATACTAGTATATATTAGCATACTAGTATACTAGTATATACTAGTATATATACTATTATACTAGTATGCTAGTATATATACTAGTATATAGTATAATAGTATATATACTAGTATATACTAGTATATTAGTATGTTAGCATATACTAGTATATATACTAGTATATACTAGTATACTAGTACATATACTAGTAATACTAGTATACTAGTATATATACTAGTACATATACTAGTATACTAGTATGTATACTAGTATATATACTAGTATATACTAGTATGCTAGTATAATAATATATATATTAGTATATACTAGTATACTAGTATGCTAGTATATACTAGTATATATACTAGTATAAACTAGTATACTAGTATATATACTAGTACATATACTAGTATACGAGCATATACTACTATACTAGTATATATACTAGTATACTAGTATATGTACTAGTATATATACTAGTATACTATTGTATACTACTATACTAGTACATATATTAGTATACTAATGAATGTACTAGTATATATACTCGTATACTAATATATACTAGTATATATACTAGTACATATACTAGTATAATACTAGTATATATACTAGTATACAACTATATACTAATATACGCTAGTACATATACTAGTTTATACTAGTACTAGTATATAATAGTATATACTAATACTATGATATATACTAGTATATACTAGAATACACACTAGTATATATACTAGTACTAGTATATATAATAGTTTATACGAGTATATACTAGTATATTAGTATTTACTACTGTATATATACTAGTATATACTAGTATATTACTAGTATATACTTGTATATATATTAGTATATATACTCGTACTAGTATATATACTCTTACTAGTCTATATACTAGTACTAATATATATACTAGTATATAGACTAGTACTAGTATATGTACTAGTACTAGTATATATAGTAGTATATACTAATATATATACTAGTACTAATATATACTAGTACTAGTCTATGTACTAGTACTAGTATATATACTAGTACTAGTATATATTTGTAATAGTATATACTAGTATTTACTAGTATATACTAGTACAAGTACTAGTATATATACTAGTATATACTAGTAGTAGTATATATACTAGTATATACTAGTACTAGTATATCCTAGTATATACTAGTACAAGTATATACTACTACTAGTATATACTAGTATATATACTAGTACTAGTATATACTAGTACCAGTATATACTAGTATATATACTAGTACTAGTATATACTAGTACTAGTATATACTAGTATATATATTAAATATGAAAAGATTCCCGAGTTCGCAGCTACTAATAATATAAAAAAGCAAATATGATAATGAACATAGGAAACTAAGAAATATCAAATACGATCCACGAAGTGTGAGTATATTCTCTAATTTTGATTGTAAACACAAATTTGAATTGCGTAACTACTTACTGATTACATATACAAAGGCTGGCAAACTTTCTCCATTCGTTAGGATAGTAAGAAGGTAAAGAAGAGTGATGACAATCACTCATTTGAAAATATAAAAGTCATATGAACGTTACCGACTTTTATCGATGTACAAGTGGCTGAAATAACTATCCTACTGTCTTCAGAAAGGAAGAAAGAAGAAAGGTAAGAAAGGAAGAGAAGAAGGAGAGAAGAGAGCAATATAGAACTATTGAGAGCTTTTGAGAACTTCGGCTGCTGCTATGCTGCTGCTGTGTCTATCCTTGATGCGTTCTGCCTTTCTTCACTTGATTACCTGGGTATTTATAGGGCAAGGTCTCCTGGGATGAGTGGTTCAGGACGAAGCCTTGTTGGCGAAGGAATTTGCTGATTGGCTGGGAGGAGCTTGTGGCTACACTTGCTTAATCGTGATGATGAAGGATTGATGAAGGACGCGTGGCACTCTGCGATAAGTAAGAGGATAAGAATATTGTACGTCTGTGATGATGAAGGTTCGATGAGGGACACGTGGTGAGCTGCCAGGAGAGAAGGAGGTTGGTGATATGATGGGGAATCTTGCATAGTCGGGATACGTGTGAACGACGGTGGTTGCGACTTGTTTGTGCGACTGATTAACGGTTGATGAGAGTTGATGTGACTCCCAATTAGTCACCTCGTTCGTCGAGCAGATTACTGTTGAGCCTTCTTGTCTTCTTCTGTTGAGGGGAATCTTTCGCCTTTTGTCGTTTCCTATTGGATGATATTGTCGTCTTCTATCAAGCATCTTTCTTTTGCTGATGGGGTCATATCGGTGGATAAAAAGGGAGAAAGGGAATATTTTTGTCGGATTTTTGGATTGATGGGGTCATGCCAATAGATGAGAATCTATTTGGCGGGTCACTACATCGGGCTGAGTTATTCTTTGGGCCTTTGGCTGAAATCATCCAATAAGGGATTGCCTGATTGGACAGTTTCTTCTGATGTTGCTGGTGCAATATTATCAGGAGCAAATACATGAAGGAGTGTTTGCTCTTTTTCTTCGAAAGTTGCATTGGGATGTGTCTGTTTCAGTTTCTTTAGATGGGCAGAGAAGGTAGGTAGACTGACTGTATTATTTGATGGTTGATTGAGGATATTGGTTTGCAGAGGTATTCTTTTTAGAGGTAAGGTGGCAGGATTGGTACTGAAAATATCCCACCATTTGGTTTTAAGGGTTTTTCCTAACATGGGAATGTACTCATGGTTGTTAGTATTATTTTCGGAAATAGAGTATTCCCATTTTAAAATCCAGGGTATTTGGTAGATTGCCATGAAATAAAGATGGTAATCATCTTGGTCTGTGCAAGTATTATAATGTGCAAATTTTGTTTGTAATGTCTGGAAAGTATCAGGCAATATTTGAGTCTGGGATCCCCATATTAAAAACCAATGACGAAACTAACTAGGGATTCTTTCTAGGATAGGGAGTTTGAATTGGAGGTACCAGGAATGAGTATTATTTGGATTTTGGTAGGCAAATACTTTATGCCATGCATCAATGTATTTAGAATATTTATAATATTTATATTGGAATTCCGGATTTAATAACTTTTTTCCTTGAAAGAGATTACATCCCCAATCCTCGTAAGAAAGCAATTTTTTGATTTGAAATTTAGAGTAAGGATATAATTTAGTAGTACCTTGGTAAAAATGAACAATAGAGACTGAACCTGTTTCCATGAGAATGGCTTCATACCATTCACGGGTTTTAATGCCATAAGATGGATTCAAGTGATTTACAAGGTAAAGGGGAGCTATTTTATTTGGGTCGAGTTGTGCATGAGCATCAGAAATGGTTATATCTGGTAGAAAAGCAGTATCTATATAAATTGACTTGACAGAAGTTGAGGTCTGTTTATGTGGGTATGTTGCCGGGGAAAACGCCAGACTTGGAGTGGATATTGGACTTTGTGGAGGAGTCTGTATTAAATATTCAGGTACATTTGAGGATCGAAGAGGTGACATGGGTGTCAAACTGAGAGAGGAATGGATGGGCATAAGAGGCCCATACATGTTGCTAGGAATTAAATCCATTGGTTGTTTTCCTTTGGTATTTGAAGACTGAGGATTCATATTGATATTCTTATTGATATTCTTATTAGAAAGAAAGAGTTGCAAACCGTAGGAGGAAAAACCGTAGGAGGAGATTGTATCGTCCTTAAGTTATGGTATATGGTCCCCCTGCAAAAATTCACGGGTTAAAAAGTCAGGCAGAGAATTAGAAGAACCGTGAAGATGTTCAATAGAAAAATCAAAAGCAGATAAAATAGCCTGCCATCGGGCAAAGATTTGTTTTGAAACAAGATTTTGGACATCCTTTTGCAGAATGTCTTTGGTTGCCTTACAATCAGTGCGAATTAGAAAATGTTGATTAAGAATATCAGTTTGAAATTTGCAGACACAATGAATAATAGCAAGTAATTCCTTTTTTACAGTGGAGTAATTCTTTTGGGTAGGATTCCAAGCTTTAGAAGTAAAACGTATTAATTGTTTTTTAGAATCAATTGATTGTTTTAATATTCCTCCTAATCCTATTTCAGAAGCATCACATTCAATAATTTTAAAAGCTGTTTGATCAGATAAGTTTAAACATGGGAGCTCTTTGGCTCTGAGTTTAAGTTTTTGTACGGCCAAAGTATGAATATTAGTCCAGGGTGGAGGATTCTTTTTTAACCGATCATATAAAGGTTTAGCATCTAAAGCTAGATTTTGGTAAAAATCCCTTATATAATTTAGACATCCTAAAAATCGTTGCAATTCAGTTTTATCTAAAATTTTATCAGGAAATTTGTCAGCAAAGAGGATTGATCTATCAATTGGAATGATTGTTCCTTGATTGATATTATGTCCTAGGAATCTTATTTTTGTTTGGAACAAATTTACCTTTTTAGCAGAAACAACTAACCCAGCTGGTTTTACTGTATGAATAAAAGTATGAAGATGTTTGAAATGTTGTTCTAGTGATTCAGAAAATACTAAAACATCATCAATATAAACGATCATGAATTTATAAAAGGGATTAAAGATATCATTCATTATTTTTTGAAATTCAGATGGAGCGTTTTTAAGACCGAAAGGCATAACGTTCCATTCATATTGTCCAAAAGGGACATTGAAGGCTGTTTTATATTTATCTTCTTCTTTTATTTGGATTTGCCAAAAACCAGATTTTAAGTCGAATTTGGAGAAGATTACAGCGTGTAATAATCTATCAAGTAGGTCACTTTTATTTGGAATGGGATATCTAATCCATTTTAAGACTTTATTAAGCGGTTTATAATTAATGACTAACCGGGGAACTCCTCGTTCCTGCTCAGCATTTTTATTTACATAAAAAGCAGAACAACTCCAAGAAGATGAACTGGGTCGTATAAGTTTCTTTTGGAGTAAATCGTTTATTTCCAGTTGACATGTTTGTAATAATTCTGTATTCATTTGAATTGGTCTAGCTTTTGTTGGTATCTTTGTTTCACTAAAACTTGGTTCATATGGTAATCCAACAATATGTTGTTTTCTATGCCAAAAAGCATTTGGTAATTCATTGCATATTTCTTTTTCAATAAAATTTTTGAGTTGTTGTATTTTTTGTATTATCTCATGAGTTTGGAGATTTTCACTGATAAGTTTATGTTTGATTTCAAGTTGTAAAGATCTTAAGAAATTTTCTTTGTATTTCATATTCTGTTTAACAGTATTAATTTCTTTAATTTTTGGTTTATCAAGAAATTCAAATCTAATAGGAGTACCATGAGTATTTGTTTCAATACCCGTATGAGAAATTATGACTGGATATAGCAAAGTAAGAAAGGGTACGCTAAGGATTACAGCTTGACTGAGTCCTTTGACCATTATAAATGGGGTAGGAAAACAATGTCCTTCTGTACAAATTTTAGCATTGGACAATTTGTATTTGATAAATAGCCTACTTCCATTGGCTGTATTAAGAATTTGAGTGGTTTTGTCAAAGTATTTTGTAGGGACTAATCCCTCATTAAGGCAATTCAGATCTGTTCCTGAATCTACTAGAGCTAGAGATTGGAATTCATCATTTATTACTATGGTTATTAATACAAACCATTTTTGTGTTATGACCCTATTTAAAACATTTACTGAATGTCTATACGATGATTCGCCTTGATCCATTTGATCTAAATAATCATTGGGATGATATGATTTGAGTAAATGATTGAATTCTACTATGTCTTCTTCAGTATGCAGTTCGGAAGTATTATCATGAAGTTCAAGGATTTGAATCCTTGTTTTTAATTGGGATAATTCTACTTTTACTGTATTAACTTCAGCTTTAAGGTCAGCAATAGTAGGTTCCTTTTGGGTGGCTTCATGCTGACTAATTCGTTTCATGATATCAGAGAAATTATAATTATCAGGAGGTTTAACTAATGGTGTATGTTTTGTTTTTGTTTTAGTTAAATTGATAACTGAGTAATTATTTCTCTTTTTTCATTAGGATCAGGTATTTTCTCTATTAAATCTAAGATTAGATTGTCTTCTTTGGTTAATGTATGAATAGAAGATGTAATAAGACATTGACAGATTTCGTTTTCTGTATCCGAACTATCAGACCAATAGAATTCGTCATTATGTATTGTTCCTATAAAAGAAGTATCACTACTGGAAGAAGTAGTTTCTGATTCTGAACTATCGGATGAATCATATAATTGAATAATATCATAGATTTTATTTCTGATAGATTCATCTAATGTAATAGAGTCTAATTTTTTCTTAACCTTGCATTGACTTTTATAATGGCCTACTTTGCCACATTTATAACAGACAGGTAATTTCTTTTTATTTTGAGATGTTTTAGAAGCAAAACGTTTTGTAAATTTCTTATATTTTTTCTGTTTGGTTGGAAAAGACTTATATGTTTTTTTGGTTTATTTCGATGTTTTTTCTTTTTATATACTTTATGGATTTTATGCGGTTTAGTTTTATCTATATGACCTTGGTCCATATGATAGCCAAATTGTTGGCAAAAATCTCCTAATTCTTTTTTACCACTTAGATTCTGTTTATCAAGTTGTTTCTTGAGTTTCAGATCTGTACATAGGGCTAAGCCTTCAGTACAGATTTCTGAGGATAATTCTCCTAGTGTATATTGAGAATAATTTATTACACTACTATTCTTATTTTTTAGGCGTTCTTTGACCTTTTCAGCAAACAGATAAGGTAGTCCTACTACAAACTTTTCTTTCCAGTGGTCAAGATGACTATCTTCTCGAATAAGTAGTCGAGAGAAAAAGACGTCTTTATACCATTTATAATGTGATAGTGTAGGACATCGTAAATTAGATAAAAGATCAGTAGTTCTTGCTGCAAGTATCGAAGTATTTCCTATAAAATGAAGAGCAATTGTATATATTAAAGAGTTGACAACATCACTTTCAGAATATACCATATATTGGTTATGTTCATTTTTTGCTGTCCATTGTAGAGTATTAGTTAATATTTATTGTTTTGTTTGTTCATTAAGATAGGAATCCCACCATCCTCTAAGCCATCCGGTGAATCCTGAGACTATGGCTTTTGCTATTTCCTGGTCATGACTACCAGCCATTTTACATGCTGAAGCATATATAGTCATGTGCTTCATTGTATCCAGTATTCGGTGATCAGAAATTCCATCTATATTCCAATCTATGATTGTTCGACCTGTATAAGTATGGCTTGTTAGGTCTTCTTCTAATTGAATATCCACTGGGGTTGGTCTTTTATAATATGGTCGGGCATTTATTGGTTGCTAGTTTTTACTATAATTGATACGATTGATACTATCAGGAGTAAGTTGTATTTCAGAGAATGCTTCTTGCATATTTTGTATTGTATTGGCAATTGGTGGTTCTTTCATTTCAGTAATTTGGAAAAGTATTTCTTCTTGTAGAGTCATATTATCTTGTTCAGGGATTTTTGCTTTTCCTTTATCATTGTCAGATAAAATGAATGTTGGTTTGGGATCTTTTATTTCTAGTTTGGATAATTTAGAAATTAGTTGTCCCATAAGTGTTGTATTATCATCCGCCGATATGAAATTTATCTTTATTCAAGTCAGGAGGTGGTTTAAAAAATAATTGTTTTTTCTCCTTGTAAGTGGGAGGTTGTAATAAATTTTCTATTCTATTAGTTTGTTGTCCAATCGTATGAAGACAAAGATTTGTATAATTATTTTGTTCAATTCTGTGTGGGAGTAATTCTACTCGAGCTATATTGGCATTGTTCAGTTTATAAGGTGTGGCTACTGTTTCATATACAACCATTTGGGTTGCTGGAGAAGAGGATCCTACAGTTTGTTCTGGAGTTTTTACAGTTGGTACTATCGTAGCAACTCCTTGGATTTTCAAGCTTTGTTCAGGAGGATGTATAGATTTGATAGTATTTCCTTCTGTAGTATTGAATACTGTGTATTGAGTTTCTAATGTATTTATTTCGAAGTCAGGAATAGGGATATTATGTTGGCTTAAGGTGTCTCTTAAGCAATCAAAGAAACATTTTCCTTTATTCCCTTTTTTTCTGCATTTATTAAATTGTGAATGAAATAATTCTACTAGCCTGGGTTTAAATTCTTTCACATACCATTCTCTAATATTTTTATTTTCTGGAGATAAAAAATCTTTGATAATATCTTCTCGAGTGAATGTTTCTTCAAGCTGTAATACTTGAATTTATTCTGCCTCAGCAGGTTCTTCTTCAGCTTTTCTATATTGGGGTATAATGATATTATCAGATGTGCGTAGAAGTCCATCAATCTGTGGTTTTGGTGTTGATGGAATATTTATTATAGGAGAAATCCTAGTATAAGTTGTAATGGATTTTCTTGGGGGTTCTAGATCTCGAAAAGAATTATTACTTGAAGTTTCGGAGATGGATGCATTATCCATAATTTTGTTATTTGTAGTAAATTGTATTTCAATATTTCCATCTGTATATTCAATAATCTTGTCTGGAATATTTTGAATAGGATTTTGTGATGGTTGGTTTTCATTGTGGATAGCCCACGTTTGGGGTAGAACAATATCTGACCATGATATTGTTTTTGGTATAATTGTATTTGATTTTTCCATATTAGTTTGGAAAAATATTGTTTGTCCTCTAGTATCTATTTGAAGTACATTTGGACATAATGTAGTCATTACTTTGTAATATATTCTGTAGACAATGGCTATATTTTGAGAACCTGTCATCATATCAAATCCTTGTGTTTTAAGATTTAAAGATAAAACATTTAAAATATTTGGATCAGTAAGTGATACAGAATAATTTAGAAAACAGTTGAAATATATTGGTCCACTACATAAACTAGATTCGACCATTCCTAATAGTGAATCAGAAAATCTATTATGCCCAGTATCGCGTACGCAGACTAAGATAGAATTATTTAATCCTAATCGAGTCAAGGGTTTGACTGCTATTTGCATTAATCCTATATGTAAATATTTATAATTTTTATTTTTGTGAACTTGTAATATCTTTTGAGATAATAATTGAAAATCCTCTTGATTGCTAGTAACAGAGAGAGTTTCTTCTATTGTTTTTATGGCATATCCGATTTTGAGGTCGAATGTGCCTTTTTTGTAAATATCTGATATTGGAACCTTTGGTATGTTCCAATTTTGTATTTGGTTTTCAATATCATTAATAATAATTTCCTCTTTGTTTTTGATCCTTAGAGTTCTATTAGTTTTACTAGTTGTGTTATCTGTTAGATTCTTAATAAATTTCTCCATTATTAGGTTGCGTTTGAGTGTTATCTGGACAGTCCTCCTTGACTACCTCTTACGTCTTCTAGACCTCAGCGGCTCTCCTGGCCTAAACGGTCAACTGACTGGGTGTCCTGAGGGTCTCTAACCTCAATTTTCGGACCAACTTTCTTTAATGGATTAATTTATTAAGTTTCTTAGGATAGCAGAACTCGTATTACTATTAGATCTCTAAAACAGGGTTAGCTTTGATACCATTTTCGGCCTAAGATCTACCCTAAGCTGTTACTACTATTTTTACTACTATTTATATTAAATATAAAAAGATTGCAGAGTTCGCAGCTACTAATAATATAAAAAATACAACAACTGAAAAATTTTATTGAAAAAGAAATATGCAATGAATTACCAAATGCTTTTTGGACATAATGTAGTTACTACTTTGTAATATATTCTGTAGACAATGGCTATATTTTGAGAACCTGTCATCATATCAAATCCTTGTGTTTTAAGATTTAAAGATAAAACATTTAAAATATTTGGATCAGTAAGTGATACAGAATAATTTGGAAAACAATTGAAATATATTGGTCCACTACATAAACTAGATTCGACCATTCCTAATAGTGAATCAGAAAATCTATTATGCCTAGTATATCGTAAGCAGACTAAGATAGAATTATTTAATCCTAATCGAGTCAAGGGTTTGACTGCTATTTGTATTAATCCTACATGTAAATATTTATAATTTCTATTTTTGTGAACTTGTAATATCTTTTGAGATAATAATTGAAAATCCTCTTGGTTACTAGTAACAGAGAGAGTTTCTTCTACTGTTTTTATGGCATATCCGATTTTGAGGTCGAATGTGCCTTTTTTGTAAATATCTGATATTGGAACCTTTGGTATGTTCCAATTTTCTATTTGATTTTCAATATCATTAATAATAATTTCTTCTTTGTTTTTGATCTTTAGAGTTCTATTAGCTTTACTAGTTGTGTTATCTGTTAGATTCTTAATAAATTTCTCCATTATTAGGTTGCGGTTGAGTGTTATCTGGACAGTCCTCCTTGACTACCTCTTACGTCTTCTAGACCTCAGCGGCTCTCCTGGCCTAAACGGTCAACTGACTGGGTGTCCTGAGCGTCTCTAACCTCAATTCTCGGACCAACTTTCTTTAATGGATTAATTTATTAAGTTTCTTAGGATAGCAGAACTCGTATTACTGTTAGATCTCTAAAACAGGGTTGGCTCTGATACCATTTTCGGCCTAAGATCTACCCTAAGCTGTTACTACTATTTTTACTACTATTTATATTAAATATGAAAAGATTGCAGAGTTCGCAGCTACTAATTGCTGCAATATAGTAACATAATATAAAAAAGCAAAGAAATATCAAATACGATCCAAGAAGTGTGAGTATATTCTCTAATTTTGATTGTAAACACAAATTTGAATTGCATAACTACTTACTGATTACATATACAAAGGCTTGCAAACTTTCTCCATTCGTTAGGATAGTAAGAAGGTAAAGCAGAGAGATGGCAATCACACATTTGAAAATATAAAAGTCATATGAACGTTACCGACTTTTATCGATGTACAAGTGGCTGAAATAACTATCCTACTGTCTTCAGAAAGGAAGAAAGAAGAAAGGTAAGAAAGGAAGAGAAGAAGGAGAGAAGAGAGCACTATAGAACTATTGAGAGCTTTTGAGAACTTCGGCTGCTGCTATGCTGCTGCTGTGTCTATCCTTGATGCGTTCTGCCTTTCTTCACTTGATTACCTGGGTATTTATAAGGCAAGGTCTCCTGGGATGAGTGGTTCAGGACGAAGCCTTGTTGGCGAAGGAATTTGCTGATTGGCTGGGAGGAGCTTGTGGCTACACTTGCTTAATCGTGATGATGAAGGATTGATGAAGGACGCATGGCACTCTGCGACAAGTAAGAGGATAAGAATA
Source organism: Amborella trichopoda (assembly GCF_054954075.1). Lineage (NCBI taxonomy): Eukaryota > Viridiplantae > Streptophyta > Magnoliopsida > Amborellales > Amborellaceae > Amborella > Amborella trichopoda. Next base: position 24,370,096 of record NC_142347.1, on the reverse strand, counting down.
TTGTACGTCCGTGATGATGAAGGTTCGATGAGGGACACGTGGTGAGCTGCCAAGAGAGAATGAGGTTGGTGATATGATGGGGAATCTTGCATAGTCGAGATACGTATGAACGACGGTGGTTGCAACTTGTTTGTGCAACTGATTAACGGTTGATGAGAGCTGATGTGACTCCCAATTATTCACATCGTTCGTCGAGCAGATTACTGTTGAGCCTTCTTGTCTTCTTCTGTTGAGGGGAATCTTTCACCTTTTGTCGTTTCCTATTGGATGATATTGTCGTCTTCTATCAAGCATCTTTCTTTTGCTGATGGGGTCATATCGGTGGATAAAAAGGGAGAAAGGGAATATTTTTGTCGAAATTTTTGGATTGATGGGGTCATGCCAATAGATGAGAATCTATTTGGCGGGTCACTGCATCGGGCTGAGTTATTCTGTGGGCCTTTGGCTGAAATCATCCAATAAGGGATTGCCTGATTGGACAGTTTCTTCTGATGTTGCTGGTGCAATATTATCAGGAGCAAATACATGAAGGAGTGTTTGCTCTATTTCTTCGAAAGTAGCATTGGGATGTGTCTGTTTCAGTTTCTTTAGATAGGCTGAGAAGGTAGGTAGACTGACTGTATTATTTGATGGTGGATTGAGGATATTGGTTTGCAGAGGTATTCTTTTTAGAGGTAAGGTGGCAGGATTGGTACTGAAAATATCCCACCATTTGGTTTTAAGGGTTTTTCCTAACATGGGAATGTACTCATGGTTGTTAGTATTATTTTTGGAAATAGAGTATTCCCATTTTAAAATCCAGGGTATTTGGTAGATTGCCATGAAATAAAGATGGTAATCATTTTGGTCTGTGCAAGTTTATAATGTGCAAATTTTGTTTGCAAAGTCTAGAAAGTATCAGGCAATATTTGAGTCTGGGATCCCCATACTAAAAACCAATGACGAAACCAACTAGGGAATCTTTCTAAGACAGGGAGTTTGAATTGAGTATTATTTGGATTTTGGTAAGCAAATACTTTATGCCATGCATCAATGTATTCAGAATATTTATAATATTTATATTGGAATTCCGGATTTAATAACTTTTTTCCTTGAAGGGGATTACATCCCCAATCCTCGTAAGAAAGCAATTTTTTTATTTGAAATTTAGAGTAAGCATATAATTTAGTAGTACCTTGGTAAAAATGAACAATAGAAACTGAACCTATTTCCATGAGAATGGCTTCATACCATTCACGGGTTTTAATGCCATAAAGTGATTTACAAGGTAAAGGGGAGCTATTTTATTTGGATCGAGTTGTGCATGAGCATCAGAAATGGTTATGTACTACTAGTACTAGCACTACTGATACATACTAGTACTAGTTAGGTTACTAGTACAAGTATGTACTAGTAGCGCTAGTATTAGTAGTAGTACTTACTACTACGAGTAGTATTAGTAATACTTGTACTACTACGAGTAGTACTAGTAGTACTTGTGCTACTACGAGTATTACTAGTAGTACATACTACTACTAGTAGTATTAGTAGAACTAGTTCTAAAAGTACTTCTAGTATGTACTAACAGTACATACTATTAGTATTAGTACTAATACTAGTAATATTAGTACTAGTACTTAAAGTTCTAATTCTACTAGTAGTATATACTACTACTAATAGTACTTACTAGTATGTACTACAAGTATGTACTAGCTAACGAACTTGGAGTATTAGTAGTACATTTTAGTATGTACTAGTAGTAGTAGTAGTATGTACTAATAGTGCTAGTATTACTAGTAGTACTTACCACTACGAGTAGTACTAGTAGTACTTGTACTAACACGAGTAGTACTAGTAGTATTTGTGCTACTATGGGTAGTACGAGTACTACAACTACTGGTAGTAATAGTATATGTACTAGTAGAAGTACTAATAGTATGTACTAATATACTACTACTAGTAAATATTATTAGTACATACTAGTAGTACATATTATTAGTACATACTAATATATACTACCCGTAATAGTAGATAATATTACTACTACTAATACTATTGCGAGTACTAGTATTATTAGTAGTACATACTAATATGTACTACTAGTACTAGTATTAGTAGTACAATTATATACTAGTAGTATGTACTACTAATGCTAATACTACTAATACATACTAGTGCTAGTATTGTTACTAGTACTAGTAGTGCTAGTATTACTAGTAGTACTCACTTTTACGAGTAGTACTAGTAGAACTTGTACTACTACGAGTAGTACTAGTAGTACTTATACTACTACGAGTAGTATGAATATTACTAGTAGTACATACTACTACTAGTAATACTAGTAGAACTAGTTCTACATGTACTGATAGTATGTCTTAGCAGTACATACTTGTAGTATTAGTACTAGTACTAGAAATACTAAATCTACTAGTAGTACATACTAGTACGTATTAGTATGTACTAGTAGTAGTATGTACTAGTAGTGCTAGTATTAATAGTAGTACTTACTACTACGATTAGTACTAGTAGTACTCGTACTACTACGAGTAGTACGAGTACTACAACTACTAGTAGTAGTAGTACATGTATTTGTAGTATGTACTAATACAACTAATACTAAGACATTATTTGTACATACTAGTAGTACTAGTAGTATACACAAGTTGTACATACTAATATATACTACCCGTACTAGTACATAATATTACTACTACTAGTACTGCTGCTAGTACTAGTATTACTAGTAGTACATACTAGTATGTACTACTAGTACTAGTATTAGCAATACTATTATTTACTAGTTGTATGTACTACTATGACTAACACTACTAGTACATACTAGTACTAGTACATACTAGTATTAGTAGTGTTACTAGTACTAGTAGTGTTACTAGTACTAGTATGTACTAGTAGTGCTAATATTACTAGTAATACTTACTACTACTACAACCAGTACTTGTAGTACTAGCACCACTCGTAGTAGTACAAGTACTACTCGTTGTAGTAAGTACTAATAGTATTACAAGTAAGTACTACTAGTAAAATTAGTACTTCTAATACTAGTACTAAGACTACAAATATTAGAAGTAATACAGGTACTACTCGTAGTAGTACAAGTACTACTAGTACTACTCGAAGTAGTAAGTACTACTAGTACCACTAGCACTACTAGTACGTACTAGTACTAGTAAAACAAATAGTACAAGTATGTACTAGTAGTGCTAGTACTAATAGTACATACTACTAGTACATAATAGTACTACTAATACTAGTACTAGTAGTACATACTAGTATGTACTACTAGTAATACTAGTAGTAGCAGTAATACTAGTAGTATATTATGTGTTAGTACGGGTAGTATATATTAGTATGTACTTCTTGTCTATACTATTAGTACTACTAATATCTACTAATAATATACTAGTAGTAGTTGTACTAGTACATACTACTAGTACATGTACTACTACTCCCAGTAGTTGTAGTACATGTACTTCTCATAGTAGTACATGTACTACTAGTACTACAAGTACTACTCGTAGTAGTAAGTACTACTAGTAATACTAGCACACTAGTACATACTACTACTACTATTATTAGTACATACTAGTATGTACTACTAATACTCCAAGTATGTATTCTAGTACATACTTGTAGTACATACTAGTAAGTACTATTAGTACTAGTATGTACTACTAGTAAAATTAGTACTTCTAGTACTAATACTACTAGTATTAGTACTAATACTACTAGTATGTACTGCTAGTACATACAAGTAGTACATCTAGAACTAGTTCTACTCGTACTACTAATAGTAATATGTACTACTAGTAATACCCGTACTACTTGTAGTATTACTAGTACTACTCGTAGTACAACAAGCTCTACTAGTACTACTCGTAGTAGTGAGTACTACTCGTAGTAGTAAGTACTACTAGTAATACTAGCACTACTAGTACATACTAGTTCTAGTAAGACTACTAGTACTAGAATGTACTAGTAGTGCTTGTACTAGTATTACATACTACTAGTACACAATAGTACTACTAATCTTAATACGAGTAGTGCATACTAGTATGTACCACTAGTAATACTAGTACCAAAAGTAGTACTAGTAGTAGCAATATTATGTACTAGTACGGGTAGTATATATTACTATGTACTACTTGTCTATACTTCTAGTACTACTAGTATGTATTAAAAATAATATGTACTAGTAGTAGTTGTACAAGTACATAGAAATAGCACTACTACTAGTACATGTATTACTACTTCTAGTAGTTGTAGTACTCGTACTACTCGTAGTAGTATACGTACTACTCGTAGTAGTACAAGTACTACTCGTAGTAGTACAAGTACTACTCGTAGTAGTAACTACTACTAATAATACTAGTACATAATACTACTACTAGTACATACTAGTATGTACTACTAATACTCCAAGTTTGTATTCTAGTACATACTTGTAGTGCATATTAGTAAGTACTATTAGTACCAGTATGTAATACTAGTAGAATTAGTACTTCTAATACAAGTACTAATACTACTAGTATTACTACTAATACTACTTTTATGTACGACTAATATTAGTACCAATACTACCAGTATGTACCGCTAGGACATATTAGTATTACATGTAGAACTTGTTCTACTAGTTGTAGTATGTACTACTAATATACCTCGTACTACTCGTAGAAGTACAAGTACTACTAGTACCACTCGTAGTAGTACAAGTACTACTAGTACTACTAGTACTAGTGCAAGTACTACTTGTACAACTCGTAGTAGTACAAGTACTAGTAGTACTACTCGTTGTAGTAAGTACTACTAGTAATACTAGCACTACTAATACATACATACTACTACTACTACTAGTACATACTAGTATGTACTACTAATACTCCAAGTGTGTATTCTAGTACATACTTGTAGTACATACTAGTAAGTCCTATCAGTACTAGTATGTACTATTAGTACATGTAGAACTAGTTCTACTAGTACTACTAGAAGTAGTATGTACTACTAGTAATACTCGTACTACTCGTAGTAGTACAAGTACTACTCGTATTAGTAAGTACTACTAATAATACTAGTACTATGAGTACATACTAGTAGTAGTAGCACTACTAATACTAATACCAGTAGTGCATACTTGTATGTACTACTAGTAATATTAGTACTAGTAGTAGTACTTGTAGTAGTAATATTATGTACTAGTACGGGTATTATATATTAGTATGTACTACTTGTCTATGCTACTAATACTACTAGTATGTACTAATAATATGTACTAGTAGTAGTTGTACTAGTACTATTACTTGTACATGTACTACTACTACCAGTAGTTGTAGTACTCGTACTACTTATAGTAGTAAGTACTACATGTAATACTAGCACTACTAATACATACTAGTACTAGTAACACTACTAGTACTAATATGTACTAGTAGTGCTACTGGTAATATTATGCACTAGTACGCGTAGTATATATTAGTAAGCACTACTTGTCTATACTATTAGTACTACTAGTATGTACTAATAATATGTACTAGTAGTAGTTGTACTAGTACCTACTACTAGTACTATGACTAATACATGTACTGCTACTAGTAGTAGTTGTAGTATTCGTACTACTTGTAGTAGTACAAGTACTCTTGGTACTACTTGTAGTAGTGCAAGTACTACTAGTAGTACTCGTAGTAGTAGAAGTACTACTAGTACTACTCGTAGTAGTACAAGTACTATTAGTACTACTTGTTGTAGTAAGTACTGCTAGTAATACTAGCACTACTAGTACATACTACTATTACTACTACTAGTACATACTAGTATGTACTACTCATACTCCAAGTATGTATTCCAGTACATACTTGTAGTAGATACTACTAAGTAGTATTAGTACTAGTATGTACAACTAGTAGAATTAGTACTTTTAGTGCTAACACTAATACTAATACTAATAGTAGTAATACTAATACTAGTTGTGCTAGTAGTAGTAATATTATGTACTAGTACAGGTAGTATATATTAGGATGTACTACTTGTCTATACTATTAGTACTACTCGTATGTATTAATTATATGTACTAGTAGTAGTTGTACTAGTACATACTACTTGTACTACTACTAATACATGTACTACTACTACCAGTAGTTGTAGTACTCGTACTACTCGTAGTAGTACAAGTATCTCTAGTACTACTTATTGTAGTACAAGTACTTTTAGTACTACTAGTAGTAGTACAACTACTACTAGTACTACTTGTACTAGTACAATTACAACTAGAACATAATACAATTACAACTAGTACATACTACTAGTATGTACTACTAATAGTCCAAATATGAATTCTAGTACATACTTTTAGTACATACTAGTAAGTACTATTAGCACTGGTAATTACTAGTAGAAGTAGTACTTTTAGTACTAGTACTAATATTACTAGTATTAATAGTAATACTATTAGTACTACTCGTAATAGTACAAGTACTACTAGTACTACTCGTAGTAGTAAGTACTACTAGTAATATTAAGACCAGTAGTGCTAGTACTAATAGTACATACTACTAGTACATAATAGTATTACTAATTCTAGTACTGGTAGTACATACTAGTATGTACTACTAGTAATACTAGTAGTAGAAATAATACTAGTAGTAGTTATATTATGTCTTAGTACGGGTAGTATATATTAGTACTACTAGTATGATCTAATAATATGTACTAGTAGTAGTTGTACTCTTACATACTAGTAGTACTACAACTACTAGTAGTTGTAGTACTCGTACTACTCGTAGTATTACTCGTACTACTAGTACTACTCGTAGTATTACTCGTACTACTAGTACTACTCGTAGTAGTACAAGTACTACTAGGTCTACTCGTAGTAGTAAGTACTATTAGTAATACTAGCACTACTAGTACATACTACTACTACTTCTACTACAAGCACATACTAGTATGTAGTACTAATACTCCAAGTATGTATTCTAGTACATATTTGTAGTACATACTAGTAGATACCATTAGTACTAGTAAGTACTACTAGTACTACTCGTAGTAGTGCAAGTACTATAAGTACGACTCGTAGTAGTAAGTAGTACTGGTAATACTAGCACTACTAGTATATACTACTACTATTACATACTAGTATGTACTACTAATACTCCAACTTTGTATTTTGGTACATACTTGTTGTACGTACTAGTAAGTACTACTAGTACAAGTATGTACTACTTGTAGAATTAGTACTTCTAATACCAGTACTAATATTACTAGTATTAGTACAAATACTACTAGTATGTACTTTTAGTACATACTAGTAGTACATGTAGAACAAGTTCTACTAGTACTATTCTTAATAGTATGTACAACTAGTAATACTCGTACTACTCGTAGTAGTACAAGTACTACTAGTAATACTCGTAGTAGTACAAGTACTACTAGTACTACACGTAGTAGTAAGTACTACTAGTAATACTAGAACTACTAGTAAATACTAGTATTAGTAAAACAACTCGTAATAGTATGTACTAGTAATGCAAGTACTAGTTGTACATACTACTAGTACATAATAATACTACTAATACTAGTATTAGTAGTACATACTAGTATGTACTACTAGTACTAGCAGTAGTACTAGTTGTAGTAATCTCATGTACTAGTACGGGTAGTATATATTAATATGTACTACTTGTCAATGGCACTAGTACTACTAGTATGTACTAATAATATATACTAGTCGTAGTTGTACTAGTATACACTACTAGTACTACTACAAGTACATGTACTACAACTACCAGTAGTTGTAGTACTCGTACTACTCGTAGTAGTACCAGTACTACTAGTACTACTCGTAGTAGTACAAGTACTACTCGTAGTAGTACAAGTACTACTCGTAGTAGTAAGTACTTCTAGTAATACTAGCACGACTAGTACATACTACTAGTACTACTACTAGTACATACTAGTATGTACTACTAATACTCAAAGTATGTATTCTAGTACATACTTGTAATAAATACTAGTAAGTACTATTAAAACTAGTATGTACTGCTAGTAGAATTATTACTTCTAGTACTAGTACTAATACTATTAGTATTAGTAATAATACTACTAGTATGTACTGTCAGTACATACTAGTAGTACATGTAGAACTAGTTCTACTAGTACTACTAGTAGTACATGTAGAACTAGTTCTACTAGTACTACTAGTAGTAGTATGTACTATTAGTAATACTCGTACTACTCGTAGTAGTAGTAGTACTACTAGTACTACTCGTAGTAGTACAAGTACTACCAGTAGTACAAGTACTACTTGTACTCACGTAGTAGTAAGTACTACTAGTAATACTTGCACGACTAGTACATACTAGTACTAGTCAAACTACTAGTATTAGTACTTACTAGTCGTGCTAGTACTAGTAGTTCATACTACTAGTACATAACAGTACTACTAGTACTAATACTAGTAGTACATACTAGTATGTACTACTAGTAATACTAGTACTAGCAGTAGTTTTAGTAGTAGTAATATTATTTACTAGTACGGGTAGTATATATTAGTATATACTACTTGTTTATACTACTAGTACTACTGGTATGTACTAATAATATGTACTAGTAGTAGTTGTATTAGTACATACTACTAGTACTACTACTTCTACATGTACTACTACTACCAGTAGTTGTAGTACTCGTACTACTCGTAGTAGTACAAATACTACTAGTACTACTCGTAGTAGTACAAGTACTATTAGTAATACTCGTTGTAGTAAGTACCACTAGTAATACTAGCAATACTAATACATACTACAACTACTACTACTAGTACATAATAGTATGTACTACTAATACTCCAAGTATGTATTTTAGTACATACTTGTAGTACATACTAGTAAGTATTATTAGAACTAGTATGTATTATTAGTGGAGTTAGTTCTTTTAATACTAGTACTAATACTAGTAGTATTAGTACTTATACTACTAGTATGTACTGCTAGTACATACTAGTAGTACATGTAGAACTAATTCAACTAGTACTACTAGTAAGAGTATGTACTACTTGTAATACTAGCACTACTAGTACATACTTGTATTAGTAGCACTACTAGTACTAGTAGTACATACAACTAGAACATAATAGTACTACTAATACTACTACGAGTAGAACATACTAGTATATACTACAAGTAATACTAGTACTAGTAGTAGTACTTGTAGTAGTAATATTATGTTCTAGTACGAGTAATATATTTTACATACTACAAGTACTACTACTAGTGCTTGTACTACTATTACCAGTAGTTGTAGTACTCGTACTTCACGTTGTAGTACAAGTACTACACGTAGTAGTACAAGTACTACTAGTACTACTCGTAGTAGTACGAGTACTTCTAGTACTAGTCGTAGTAGTACAAGTACTACACGTAGTAGTACAAGTACTACTAGTACTACTCGTAGTAGTACGAGTACTTCTAGTACTAGTCGTAGTAGTACAAGTACTACACGTAGTAGTACAAGTACTACTAGTACTACTCGTAGTAGTACGAGTACTTCTAGTACTAGTCGTAGTAGTACAAGTATTACTAGTACTACTCGTAGTAGTAAGTACTACTAGTAATACTAGCACTACTAGTACATACTTGTACTAGTAACACTATTTGTACTAGTATGCACTAGTAGTGCCAGTACTAGTAGTACATACTAGTAGAACATAATAATACTGCTAATACTATTACTAGTAGTACATACTAGTATGTACTACTAGTAGTACTAGTACTAGTAGTAGTACCTCTAGTAGTAATATTATGTACTAGTACTAGTAGTATATATTAGTATGTACTACAACTAATACATGTACTACTACTACCAGTAGTTGTAGTACTTGTACTACTCGTAGTAGTACAAGTACTACTAGTACTCCTCGTAGTAGTACATGTACTACTAGTACTACTCGTAGTAGTTAGCTACTACGAGTAATACTAGAACTACTAATATATACAACTACTACTACCACTAGTACATACTAGTATGTACTACTAATACTCCAAGTATGTATTCTGGTACATACTTGTAGTACATACTAGCAAGTACTATTAGTACTAGTATGTATTATCAGTAGAATTAGGTATCCTAGTACTAGTACTAATACTACTAGTATTAGTATTAATACTTCTAGTATGTATTGCTATACTAGTACTACATGTAGAACTAGTTCTACTAGTACTACTAGTAGTAGTATGGACTACTAGTAATACTCGTACTATTCGTTATAGTACAAGTACTACTAGTACTACTCGTTGTAGTATAAGTACTACTAGTAAAACTAGAACTACTAGTACATACTACTACTACTTCTAGTACTACTCGTACATATTATTAGTACATACTACTACTAGTACATACTAGTAGTACATACAAGTATAGACAACTAGTAGCACTACTAGTAATACTAATACTAGTATGTACTACTGTATTAAAGTACTGTACTACTTGTAGTACGAGTAGAAATAATCCATACTTGTACGAGTATGTACTAGTCGTAGTTCGAGCATTACTCGTACTAGTAGTAGTACTTGGATTATTTGTAGTACTAGTACTTACTACTACGAGTAGTATTAGTAGTACTTGTACTACTACGAGTAGTACTGGTACTACTACGAGTAGTATTAGTAGTACTTGTACTACTACGAGTAGTACTGGTACTACTACGAGTAGTATTAGTAGTACTTGTACTACTACGAGTAGTACTGGTACTACTACGAGTAGTATTAGTAGTACTTGTACTACTACGAGTAGTACTGGTACTACTACGAGTAGTATTAGTAGTACTTGTACTACTACGAGTAGTACTGGTACTACTACGAGTAGTACGAGTACTACAACTACTAGTAGTAGTAGTACATATATTAGTAGTAGTAGTATGTACTAGTACAACTACTACTAGTACACATTATTAGTACATACCAGTAGTACTAGTAGTATAGACCAGTAGTACATAATAATATATACTCCCCGTACTAGTATATAATATTACTACTACTAGTACTACTGCTAGTACTAGTATTACTAGTAGTAATACTAGTATGTACTAATAGTACTTGTATTAGTAGTACTATTATATACCAGTAGCATGTACTAAAGTACTAGCACTACTAGTACAGACTTGTACTAGTAGTGTTACTAGTACTAGGCGGAATATTTCCGTGATGTTAATGAGCAAGACGTACTTCTATTTATTAACAATATCTCTCGCTTCGTTCAAGCAGGATCAGAAGTCTCTGCCTTATTAGGCAGAATGCCTTCTACCATGGGTTATCAACCTACCCTTAATACAGAAATGGGTTCTTTGCAAGAAAGAATTACTTCTACTAAAGAGGGATCCATAACTTCCATTCAAGCAGTTTATGTACCTGCAGACGATTTGACCGACCCTGCTCCAGCCACGACATTTGCACATTTAGATGCTACTACCGTACTATCAAGAGGATTAGCCGCCAAAGGTATCTATCTAGCAGTAGATCGTTTAGATTCAACGTCAACTCGTAGCACTGCTAGTATTACTAGTAGTACTTACTACTACGTGTAATACTAGTAGTACCCTTACTACTACGAGTAGTACTAATAGCACTTGTACTACTAGGAGTAGTACGAGTATTACTAGTTGTACATACTAGTACTTGTTGTACAAGTAGAATTAGTTCTACATGTACTACTAGTATAGCAGTGCATACTAGTAGTATTAGTACTATTACTAGTAGTACATACTACTACAAGTAAGACTAGTATGTACTAAAAGTACATACTAGTAGTATTAGTACTAATACTAGTAGTATTAGTACTAGTACTAGAAGTACTAATTCTACTAATAGTACATACTAGTACTAATTGTACATACTAGAACGTACTACAAGTATGTACTAGAATACATACTTGGAATATTAGTAGTACATACTAGTATTTACTAGTAGTAGTAGTAGTACTATGTACTAGTAGTGCTAGTATTACTAGTAGTACTTACTAATACGAGTAGTACTAGTAGTACTGGTACTACTACGAGTTGTACGAGTACTACAACTACAGGTAGTAGTAGTACATGTACTAGTAGTAGTAATAGTAGTATGTATATGTACAACTACTACTAGTACATATTATTAGTACATACTAGTAGTACTAGCAGTATAGACAAGTAGTACATATTAATATATACTACCCGTACTAGTACATAATATTACTACTACTGCTAGTACTAGTATTACTAGTAGTACATGCTAGTATGTACTATTAGTACTAGTATTAGTAATACTATTATGTACTAATAGTATGTACTATTAATACTAGAACTACTAGTACATAGTAGTACTAGTAGTACATACTAGTATGTACTATTACTACTAGTATTAGTAATACTATTATGTACTAATAGTATGTACTATTAATACTAGAACTACTAGTACATACTAGTAATAGTAGTGTTATAGTACACGTATGTACTAATAGTGCAAGTATTACTAGTAGTACTTACTACTACGAGTAGTATTAGTAGTAGTTGTACTACTACGAGTAGTACTAGTAGTATTTGTACTATTACGAGTAGTACGAGTATTACTAGTAGTACAAACAACTACTAGTAGTACTAGTAGAACTAGTTCAACATGTACTACTAGTATGTACTGTTAGTACATACTAGTAGTATTAATACTAATACTAGTAGTATTAGTACTAGTACTAGAAGTACAAATTCTACTAGTCGTACATACTAGTACAAATAGTACTTATTGGTATGTACTAAACGTATGTACTAAAATACAAACTTGAAGTATTAGTAGTACATACTAGTATGTACTAATAGTACTAGTAGTAGTATGTACTAGTAGTGTTAGTATTACTAGTAGTACTTACTACTACGAGTAGTATTAGTAGTACTTATACTACTACGAGTAGTACTAGTAGTACTGGTACTACTACGAGTAGTACGAGTACTACAACTACTGATAGTAGTAGTACATGTACTAGTAGTAGTAGTATGTACTAGTACAACATTTACTAGTACATATTATTAGTACATACTAGTAGTACTAGTAGTTTAGACAAGTAGTACATACTAATATATACTACCCGTATTAGTACATAATATTACTACTACTAGTACTACTGTTAGTACTAGTATTACAAGTAGTACATACTAGTATGTACTACTAGTACTAGTATTAGTAGTACTATTATGTACTAGTAGTACGTACTACTAGTAATACTTGCACTACTAGTACAAGTATGTACTAGTAGTGTTACTAGTACTAGTATGTGCTATTAGTACAAGTATGTACTACTAGTATTACTAGTAGAACTCGTTCGACATGTACTACTAGTATGTACTAGCAGTACATACTAGTAATATTAGTACTAATACTAGTAGTATTAGTACCAGTACTAGAAGAGTAGTACAAGTACTACTAGTACTACTCGTAATAGTAATATCTACTAGTAATACTAGCACTACTAGTACATACAACTACTACTACCACTAGTACATACTTGTATGTACTATTAATACTCCAAGTATGTATTCAAGTACATACTTGTAGTACATACTAGTAAGTACAAGTATGTACTACTAGTAGAACTAGTACTTGTAGTACTAGTACTAATACTACTAGTATGTACTGCTAGTACATACTAGCAGTACATGTAGAACTAGTTTACTAGTACTATTAGTAGTAATATGTACTACTAGTAATACTCGTACTACTCGTAGTAGTACATGTACTACAAGTACTACTCGTAGTTGTACAAGGACTACTAGAACTACTCCTAGTAGTAAGTACTACTAGTAATACTTGCACTATTAGTACATACTAGTATTAGAAACACTACTAGTATTAGTATGTACTAGTAGTGTTAGTACTAGTAGTACTTATACTAGTACATAATAGTACTACTAATACAAGTACTAGTAGTACATACTAGTAGTACTTATACTAGTACATAATAGTACTACTAATACAAGTACTAGTAGTACATACTAGTAGTACATGTAGAACTAGTTCTACTAGTACTACTAGTAATACTCGTAGTAGTACAAGTTCTACTAGTACTACTCGTAGTAGTACAAATACTACTAGTACTAGTCGTAGTAGTAAGTACTACTAGTAACACTAGCATTACTAGTACATATTAGTACATACTACTAGTACATATTAGTACTACTATTACTCTTACTAGTAGTACATACTAGTATGTACTGCTAGTAATAGTAGTACTAGCAGTAGTACCAGTAGTAGTTATATTATGTACTAGTACGGGTAGTATATATTAGTATGTACTACTTGTCTATACTACTAGTACATCTAGTATGTACTAATAATATGTACTATTAGTAGTTGTACTAGTACATACTACTAATACTACTACTAGTACATGTACTACTACTACCAGTAGTTATAGTACTCGTACTACTCGTAGTAGTACAAATACTACTTGTTCTACTCGTACTAATACGAGTACTTTTAGTACTACTCGTAGTAGTATAAATACTACTTGTTCTACTCGTATTAATACGAGTACTATTAGTACTACTCGTAGTAGTAAGTACTACTTGTAACACTAGCACTACAAGTACATTCTACGGCTACTACTACTAGTACATACTAGTATGTACTACTAATATTCCATGGATTCTAGTACATAGCTGTAGTCTATACTAGTAAGTACTATTAATACTAGTATGTACTACTAGTAGAATTAGTACTTCTAGTTCTAGTACTAATACTACTAGTTTGTATAGCTAATACGTACTAGTAGTTACTAGTACTACTTGTAGTAGTAAGTACTACTAGTAATACTAGCACTACAAGTACATATTAGTACTAGTAACACTACTAGTGCTAGTACATACTAGTACTACATACTACTAGTACGTAATAGTACTACTAGTACTAGTACTAGTACTACATACTACTAGTACGTAATAATACTACTAGTACCAGTACTAGTACTACATACTACTAGTACGTAATAGTACTACTAGTGCCAGTACTATTACTACATACTAGTATGTAGTACTACTTGTATGTTCAACTAGTACTACTACTACTACACCCAGTTCATACTAGTACTACTAGAGCTAGTTCATACTAGTAGTAGTACTACTACTAGTACGTACTGGTAGTACGTGTTTTAGTACAAGTAATACTAGTGGTAGTACGTACTATTTGACCTAGTAGTACACAATACTAGTAGTACTAATATTATGCTTGTACTACTAGTAGTACATACTAGCAGGACACTACTTGTGCATGCTAATATGTTCTACTAGTTCTATTACATACAACTACTACTAGTAGTACATACTAGTAGTACTAATACTAATAATACTAATAGTATGTACTAGTTCTAGTAGTTGTACATATTAGTAGTACATACTAATAGCATTAGTACTACTACTTGTACTATTAGTAGTACTAATAGTGCATACTAGTATGTACATACTTGTAGTACTACTGGTACTAGTGGTACATCCAAGTAATACATACTTGTAGTACTAGTTTTACGTACTACTATTAGAAGTACGTAGTAGTAGTATTAATGTTAGTACTAGTAGTAGTACAAGTATTAGTACTGGTAGTCTAGTAGTACGTACTAGTAGTACATACTAGTAGTACGTACTAGTAGTACATACTAGTAGTACATACTAGTAGTACATCCTAGTAGTAATAATACTAATGGCACTAGGAGTAGTATAAATACTAGTAATACATGCTTGTAGTATGTATTACTAGTAATACATACAAGTAGTACATGCTTGTAGTATGTACTACTAATAGTACAAACTAGCAGTACATACCAGTACTAGTATGTACTACTACTACTAGTATGTACTACTTCCAGTATACACTACTACTACTAGTATGTACTACTAGAACTAGTACGTACTACTACTACTAGTATATACTATTAGTACTAGTACATACTACTATTATTAGTATGTAGTACTACTACTAGTAATACTAGCACTACTGATACAAACTATTGCTACTACTACCAGCACATACTAGTATGTACTACTACTAATACTCCAACTATATATTCTTGTACATACTTGTAGTACACACTAGTAGGTACTATTAGTACTAGTATGTACTACTAGTAGTATTAGTACTTCTAGTACTAGTAGTAATACTACTAGTAGTACTAGTAGAACTAGTTCTACATGTACTACTAGTATGTACTAGCAGTACATACTAGTAGTATTAGTACTAATACTTGCAGTATTACTGTTAGTACTAGAAGTACTAATACTACTAGTAGTACATACTAGTACTAATAGTACTTACTAGTATGTACTACAAGTATGTACAAGAATATATACTTGGAGTATTAATCGTACATACTAATATGTACTTGTAGTAGTAGCAATAGTATGTACCAGTAGTGTTAGTATTACTAATAGTACTTACTACTACGAATAGTACTAGTAGTACTTGTTCTACTACGAATAGTATTAGTAGTACTTGTACTACTACGAGTAATACGAGTATTACTAGTAGTACTTGCTATTACGAGTAGTACAAGCAGAACGTGTACTACTTCGAGTAGTATTAGTAGTACTTGTACTACTACGAGTAGTACGAGTACTACAACTACTGGTAGTAGTAGTACATGTACTAGTAGTAGTACTAGTAGTATGTACTAGTACAACTCCTATTAGTACATATTATTAGTACATACTAATAGTACTAGGAGTATAAACAAGTAATACATACTAATATATACTACCCATACTAGTACATAATATTACTACTACTAGTATTATTGCTAGTACTAATACTACTTGTAGTACATACAAGTATGTACTACTGGTACTAGTATTAGTAGTACTTGTACCACTACGAGTAATACTAGTAGTACTTGTACTACTACGAGTAGTACTAGTATTACTAGTAGTACATACTACTACTAGTAGGACTAGTAGAACTAGTATTAGAAGTAAAAATTTTTCTTGTAGTACATACTAGTACAAATAGTACTTATTAGTGTGTACTACAAGTATGTACTAGAATACATACTTGGAGTATTAGTAGTACATACTAGTATGTACTAGTAGTAGTAGCAGTAGTATGTACTAATAGTGCTAGTATTCCCAGTAGTACTTACTACTATGAGTAGTACTAGTAGTACTTATACTACTACGAGTAGTACGAGTACTACAACTACTGGTAGTAGTAGTACATATACTAGTAATAGTACTAGTAGTATGTACTAGTAGTATAGACAAGTAGTACATACTAATTTATACTACTCGTACTAGTACATAGTATTACCACTACTAGTACTATTATGCACTAGTAGTATGTACTACTAGTACTAGCACTACTAGTACATACTAGTACTAGTAGTGTTATTAGTATTAGTATGTACTAGTATTACTAGTAGTACATACTACTACTAGTAGTACTAATAGACTTAGTTCTACATGTACTACTAGTATGTACTAGCAGTGCATATTAATAATATTAGTAATAATACTAGTACTAATACTACTAGTACTAAAAATACTAATTCTACTAGTAGTACATACTAGTACTAATAGTATGTACTAGTAAGTACTAAAAGTATGTACTAGAATACATACTTGGAGTATTAGTAGTACATAAGAGTATGTACTAGTAGTGGTTTTATGTACTAGTAGTGCTAATATTACTAGTAGTACTTACTACTACGAGTAGTACTGGTAGTACTACTACGAGTTGTACGAGTATTACTATTCGTACATACTACTACTAGTATGTACTAGCAGTACATACTAGTAGTATAGACAAATAGTACATACTAATATATACTACCCGTACTAGTACATAATATTACTACTATTAGTACTAGTACTACTAGTAGTATATACAAGTATGTACTACTAGTACTAGTATTAGAAGTACTATTATGCACTAGTAGTATGTACTACAAGTACTAGCACTACTAGTACATACCAGTACTAGTAGTGTAGTATGTACTAGTAGTGCTATTATTACTTACTACTACGAGTAGTACAAGTAGTACTTGTACTACTACGAGTAATACTAGTAGAGTAGTACAAGTACTACTTGTACTACTACTAGTAGTACACGTATTGCTAGTAGTACATACTACTACTAGTAGTACTAGTAGAACTAGTTCTACATGTACTACTACCATGTACTAGTAGTACATATTAGTAGTATTAGTAATATTACTAATTATATTAGTACTAGTACTACAAGTACTAGTTCTACTAGTGGTACGAAGTAGTACTAATAGTACTTACAAGTATGTACTACAAGTATTTACTAGAATACATACATGGAGTATTAGTAGTACATACTAGTATGTACTAGTAGTGGTAGCAGTAGTATATTCTAGTAGTGCTAGTACTCCTAGTAGTACTTACTACTACGAGTAGTACTAGTAGTATTTTCACTACTGCGAGTAGTACTAGTCTTACTTATAGTACTGCGAGTAGTACGAGTACTGCAACTCTTGAAAGTAGTAGTACATGTACTAGTAGTAGTACTAGAAGATATACTATAGTAGTACATAATATTACTACTACTAGTACTACTGCAAGTACTAGTAACACTAGTCGTACATACTACTATGTACTGCTATAGTACATACTAGTATGTACTACTAGAACTAGTATTAGTAGTACCATTATGTACTAGTAGTATGTACTACTAGTACTTTCACTACTAGTACATATTAGTACTAGTAGTGTAATAAGTATTAGTATGTACTAGTAGTACTAGTATTACTAGTAGTACTTACTACTACGAGTAGTACTAGTAGTACTTGTACAAATACGAGTAAAACTAGTAGTACTTGTACGATTACGAGTATTACTAATAGTACATACTACTATTAGTAGTATTAGTAGAACTAGTTCTACATGTACTAGTAGTATGTACTAACAGTGCATATTAGTAGTATTAGTACTAATACTAGTAGTATTAGTACTAGTAATAGAAGTACTAATTCTACTAGTAGTACATACTAAGACTAATAGTACTTACTAGTATGTACTACAAGTATGTACTAGAATACATACTTGAAGTATTAGTAGTACATACGAGTATGTACTAGTAGTAGTAGTATGTACTAGTAGTGCTAGTATTACTAATAGTACTTACTACTACGAGTAGTAATAGTAGTACTACTACTACGAGTTGTCCTTGTATTACTAGTAGTACATACTACTACTAGTAGTACTAGTTTATTATCTACGATTAGTATGTACTAGCAATACATACTAGTAGTACTAGTAGTATAGACAAGTAGTACATACTAGTAGTACATACTTGTAGTACTAGTAGTATAGACTAGTATTATAGACAAGTAGTACTAGTAGTATAGACTAGTAATAGTATTAGTAGTACTATTATGTATTAATAGTATGTACTACTAGTACTAGCACTACTAGTACATACTCGTATTAGTAGTGTTACTAGTACTAGTATGTACTAGTAGTGCTGATATTACTAGTAGTACTTACCATTATGAGTAGTACTAGTAGTAGTTGTAATACTACGAGTACATACTACTACTTGTAATCCTAGTAGAACTAATTCTACATGTACTACTAGTACGACTAGTAGTATTAGTACTAATACTAGTAGTATTAGTACTAGTCTTAGAAGTACTAATTCTACTAGTACTAGTATGTACTAGTAGTGCTAGTAATGCTAGAAGTACTTGCTATTATGAGTAGTACATACTACTTCTTGTAGAACTAGTTCTACATGTACTACTAGTATGTACTAGCAGTACATACAAGTAGTATTAGTATTAATACTAGTAGTATGTATTCTTGTATTAGAAGTACTAATTCTACTAGAAGTACATACTGGTATTAATAGTACTTACAAGTATGTTCTACAAGTATGTACTAGAATACATACTTACAGTATTTGTAGTACATACTAGTATGTACTAGTATTACTAGTAGTACTTTCTACTACAAGTAGTACTAGTACTACTTACTACTACGACTAGTACTAGTAATACTTGTACAACTACGAGTAGTACGAGTACTACAACTACTGGTAGTAGTAGTACACGTACTAGTAGTATGTACTAGTACAACTACTATTAGTACATATTATTAGTACATACTAGTAGTACTAGTAGTATAGACAAGTTGCACATGCTATTATATACTACCGTACTAGTACATAATATTACTACTACTAGTACTACTAGCACTACTAATACATACTAGTACTAGTTATTAGTACTAGTACTAGTAACTAGTACTAGTATGTACTAGTAGTGCTAGTCTTACAAGTAGTACTTACTACTACGAGTAGTACTTGTACTACTCCAGGTAGTACTAGTAGTACTTGTACTACTACGAGTAGCACGAGTAATACTAGTAGTACATACTACTACTAGTAGTATTAGTAGAATTAGTTCTACATGTACTACTAGTATGTACTAGCAATACATACTTGTAGTATTAGTACTAGTACTACTAATATTAGTACAAGTACTAGAAGTATTAATTCTACTAGTAGTACAAACTAGTACTAATAGTACTTACTAATATGTACTACAAGTACGTACTAGAATACATACTTGGAGTATTAGTAGTACATACTAGCATGTACTAGTAGTTGTAGGAGTATGTACTAGTAGTGCTAGTTATTCTAGTAGTACTTACTACTACAAGTAGTACTTGTGCTACTCCGAGTAGTACTAGTAGTACTTGTACTACTACGAGTAATACACGTATTATTAGTAGTACATACTACTACTAGTAGTACTAGTAGAACTAGTTCTACATATACTACTAGTACGTACTACCAGTACATACTAGTAGTATTAGTACTAATACTAATAGTATTAGTACTAATACTAGAAGTACTAATTCTACTAGTAGTACATACTAGTATTAATAGTACTTACTAGTATGTACTACATGTACTAGAATACATACTTGGAGTATTAGTAGTACATACTAGTATGTACTAGTAGTAGTAGGAGTATGTACTAGTAGTGCTAGTATTTCTAGTGGTACTTACTACTACGAGTAGTACTTCCACTACTCCGAGTAGTACTAGTAGTACTTATACTACTACGAGTAATACGAGTATTATTAGTAGTACATACTACTACTAGTAGTACTAGTAGAAGTAGTTCTACATGTACTACTAATACGTACTAGCAGTACATACTAGTAGTATTAGTAATAATACTAATAGTATTAGTACTAGTACTAGAAGTACTAATTCTATTAGTAGTAACTACTAGTACAAACAGTACTTACAAGTATGTACTAAAAGTATGTACTAGAAACATAGTTGGAGTATTAGTAGTACATACTAGTATGTACTAATAGTAGTAGTATGTATTAATAGTGCTAGTATTACAAGTAGTACTTACTACTACGACTATTACCAGTAGTACATACTACTACTAGCAGTACTAGTAGAAGTAATTCTACATGTTCTACTAGTATGTACTAGCATTGCATATTAGTAGTATGAGTTCTAATAGTACTAGTATGTACTAGTATTACTTACTACTACGAGTAGTACTAGTAGCACTTGTATTACTACGAGTAGTACTAGTAGTACTTGTACTACTACGAGCTGTACTAGTAGTACAAGTAGAACTAGTTCTACATGTACTACTAGTATGTACTAACAGTACATACTAGTAGTATTAGTACTGCTACTAACAGTATTAGTACTAGTACTAGAAGTACTAATTCTATTAGTAGTACATGCTAGTACTAATAGTACTTACTGGTATGCACTAAAAGTATGTACTAGAATACCTACTTGGAGTATTAGTAGTACATACTAGTATGTACTAATAGTAAAAGTAGTAATATGTACTAGTAGTGCTAGTATTACTTGTACTACTTACTACTACGAGTTGTACTAGTAGTACTTGTACTACTACGAGTAGTACTAGTAGTACTAGTACTACTACGAGTAGTACTAGTAGTACTTGTACTACTAAGAGTAGTACTAATAGTACTTGTACTACTACGAATAGTACTAGAATAGTACTTGTACTACTACAAGTAGGACGAGTACTACAACTACTGGTAGTATTTGTTCATGTACAAGTAGTAGTACTAGTAGTATGTACTACACAACTACTACTAGTACATATTAATAGTACATACTAATAGTACTAGTAGTATAGACAAGTAGTACAAACTAATATCTACTACCCGTATTTGTACATAATATTACTACTACTAGTAGTACATACTAGTATGTAATACTAGTCTTACTATTAGTAGTATTTACTATGTACAAGTAGTATGTACTACTAGTACTAGCACCACTAGTACATACTAGTACTAGTAGTGTTACTAGTACAACTATGTACTAGTAGTGCTAGTATTACTAGTAGTACCTACTACTACGAGTAGTACTAGTAGTACTTGTACTACTACGAGTAGTACCAGTTGTAGAACTAGTTGTAGAACTTCTACGAGTATTTCTAGTAGTACATGCTACTACTAGTAGTATTAGTAGAAGTAGTTTTACATGTACTACAAGTACTAGAAGTATTAATTCTACTACTAATACATACTAGTACTAATAGTACTTACTAGTATGTACTACAAGTATGTAGTAGAATACCTACTTGGAGTATTAGTAGTACATACTAGTATGTACTATTAGTACTAGGAGTATGTACTAGTAGTGCTAGTATTTCTAGTAGTACTTACTACTACGAGTAGTACTTGTGCTACTCCGAGTAATATCAGTATTACTAGTAGTGCATACTACTACTAGTAGTACTAGTAGAACTAGTTCTACATGTACTCCTAGTATGTACTAGCAGTACATACAAGTAGTATTAGTACAAATACTAGTGGTATTAGTACTAGTACTAGAACTACTAATTCTACTAGTAGTACATACTAGTACTATTAGTACTTACTAGTATTTACTAGTATTTACTAAAAGTTTGTACTGGAATACATACTTGGAGTATTAGTAGTACATACTAGTATGTACTAATAGTAGTAGTAGTAGTAGTATGCACTAGTAGTTCTAGTATTACTAGTAGTACTTGCTATTACGCGTAGTACGAGTAGTATGTGTACTATTACGAGTATTACTTGTACTAGTACGAGTGGTACTAGTAGTACTTTTACTACTACAAGTAGTACGAGTATTACAACTACTATTAGCAGTAGTACATGTACTATTAGTAGTACTAGTAAAATGTACTAGTACAACTACTTTTAGTACATATTATTAGTACATACTAGTAGTACAAGTAGTATAAATAAGTAGTACATACCAATATATACTACCCGTACTAATACATAATATTACTACAACTAGTACTACTGGTAGTACTAGTATTTCTAGTTGTACATACTGATATGTACTACTAATACTAGTATTAGTAGTACTATTATGTACTAGTAGTATGTACTACTAGTATGTACTAGCCGTACACACTAGTAGTATTAGTACTATTCCTAGTTGTATTAGTATTAATACTAGTAGTATTAGTACTAATACTACTAGTATTAGTACTAGTACTAACAGTACTAATTCTACTAGTAGTACATATTAGTACTAATAGTACTTACTAGTATATACTACAAGTATGTACTAGAATACATACTTGGAATATTAGTAGTAAATACTAGTATGTACTAGTAGTAGTGGTAGTTGTATGTACTAGCAATGCTAGTATTACTAGTAGTACTTTATAAGTAGTACTAGCAGAACTTGTACTACTACGCGTAGTAGTAAGTACTACTAGTAATACTAGCACTACTAGTACATACTACTACTACTACTACTAGTACATACTAATATGTACTATTAATACTTCAAGTATGTATTCAAGTACATACTTGTAGTACATAGTAGTAAGTACTAGTATGTACTACTAGTAGAATTAGTACTTCTAGTACTAGTACTAATACTACTAGTATTAGTACTAATACTACTAGTATGTACTGCTAGTACATATTAATAGTACATGTAGAACTAGTTCTATTAGTACTATTAGTAGTAGTATGTACTAATAGTATTACTCGTACTACTTGTAGTAGTACATGTACCACTAGTACTACTCGTAGTTGTACAAGTACTACTCGTAGTAGTAAGTGCTACTAGTAATATTAGCACTATTAGTACATACTAGTATTAGAAACACTACTAGTACTAGTCTGTACTAGTAGTGCTATTACTAATAGTACTTGTACTAGTACATAATAGTACTACTAATACAAGTACTAGTAGTACATGTAGCACTAGTTCTACTAATACTACTAGTAGTAGTATGTACGACTAGTTGTAGTATGTACTACTAGTAATACTCGTAGTTGTACAAGTACTACTAGTACTACTCGTAGTAGTAAGCACAACTAGTAACCCTAGCACCACAAGTACATATTAGTACATACTACTAGTACATATTAGTACTACTCATACTAGTACAAGTAATACATACTAGTATGTACTACTAGTAATACTGATACTAGCAGTAGTACTAGTACTAGTTATAGTATGTACTAGTACGGGTACTATATATTAGTATGTACTACTTCTCTATACTACTAGTATGTACTGATATTATGTACTACTAGTAGTTGTACTAGTACATACTACTAATACTAGTACTAGTACATGCACTACAACTACCAGTAGTTGTAGTACTCGTAATAATTAGAGTACTACTTGTTCTACTCGTACTAGAACAAGTACTACTAGTACTAGTCGTAGTAGTAAGTACTACAAGTAACACTAGCACTACGAGTACATACTACTGCTACTACTACTAGTACATACTAGTATGTACTACTCATACTCCAAGTATGTATTCTAGTACAAAGTCGTAGTCTATACTAGTATACTAGTATCCTAGTATATACTAGTATACAAATATACTAGTATACTAGTATACTAGTATAAACTAGTATACTAGTAAATACAAATATATTAGTATATTTGTATACTAGTATATACTAGTATACTAGTATATACTAGTATATGTACTAGTATATATACTAGTATATACTAGTACTAGTATATATACTAGTACATATACCAGTATATACTAGTACATATACTAGTATATACTAGTATATACTAGTATATGCTAGTACATACTAGTATATATATTAGTATATACTAGTACTAGTATATACTGCTAGTACATACTAGTATATATACTAGTATATACTAATATAAACTAGTATATATAATAGTATATACTAATATATATACTAGTATACTAGTAACACTAGCACTACGAGTACATACTACTGCTACTACTACTAGTACATACTAGTATGTACTACTCATACTCCAAGTATGTATTCTAGTACATAGTTGTAGTCCATACTAGTACACTAGTATACAAGTATATACTAGTATATACTAGTATACTAGTATACTAGTATACTAGTATACTAGTATATTTGTATATTAGTATGTACTCGTATATACTCGTACATATACTAGTACACTAGTATATGTACGAGTATATACGAGTACATACTAATATACAAATATACTAGTATACTAGTATACTAATATATACTAGTATAGTAGTATATACAAATATACTAGTATATTTGTATACTAGTATAAACTAGTAAATACTAATATATACTAGTATATACTAGGATACTAGTATACTAGTATATACTAGTATATATACTAGAATATACACTAGTATATACTAGTATATATACTAGTATATACTAGTATATATACTAGTATATATACTAGTACATACACTAGTATATACTAGTATATATACTAGTATATATTAGTGTATATACTAGTATACTAGTATATACACTAGTATATACTAGTATATATACTAGTATACTAGTATATACTAGTATATATACAAGTATATACTAGTATACTAGTATATACTAGTGTACTATTCTAGTATATACTAGTATACTACTATATACTAGTATATATACTAGTATACTTGTATATACCAGTACATACTAGTATGTACTACTCGTACTCCAAGTATGTATTCTAGTACATAGTTGTAGTCTATACTAGTATACTAGTATACTAGTATACTAGTATACTACTATATACTAGTATATACTAGAATACTAGTATACTAGTATACTAGTATATTAGTATATACTAGTATATACTAGTATACTAGTATACTAGTATACTAGTACATTTGTATATTAGTATATACTAGTATATATTCGTATACTAGTACATACTAGTCTACTAGTATACTAGTATACTAGTATATACTTGTCTACTAGTATACTAGTACATACTAGTATACGAGTATATACTAGTATATATTAGTATAAAAATTAACTAGTATACTAGTATACTAGTATACTAGTAGCTAGTATACTAATATAAACTAATATACGAGTATATACTAGTATATACTAATATACAAATGTACTAGTATACTAGTATACTAGTATATACTAGTATAGTAATATATATAAATATACTAGTATATTTGTATACTAGTATATACTAATATGTACTAGTATATATACTAGTTTATATACTAGTATTTATACTAGTATATATTAGTATATATACCAGTATACTAGTATATACTAGTGTATATACTAGTATACTCGTATATACACTAGTATATATATTAGTATATAGTAGTAT
This sequence comes from Amborella trichopoda, assembly GCF_054954075.1. Classification (NCBI taxonomy): domain Eukaryota; kingdom Viridiplantae; phylum Streptophyta; class Magnoliopsida; order Amborellales; family Amborellaceae; genus Amborella; species Amborella trichopoda. The sequence goes on along the minus strand of NC_142347.1, from coordinate 24,343,472 downwards.
ATATATTAGTATACTAGTATACTAGTATATACTAGTATACTAGTATATACTAGTATATAGACTAGTATATACTAGTATACTAGTATATTAGTATATATACTAGTATATAAACTAATATATAGACTAGTATATACTAGTATAGTAGTTTATATACTAGTATATATACTAGTATATAGTAGTATATACTAGTACACTAGTATGTATTAGTATATATACTAGTATATATACTAGTATATACTACCATATACTAGTATATATACTAGTATATACTAGTATATATACTAGTATATACTAGTATATATACTAGTATATACTAGTATATATACTAGTATGTACTAGTATATATACTAGTGTACTAGTATATACTAGTATATCTACTGGTATACTAGTATACTAGTATATACTAGTTTATATACTAATATATATACTAGTATATGCTAGTATATATATACTAGTATATTAGTATAAACTAGTATATATACTAGTATATAAACTAATATATACTAGTATACTAGTATACTAGTATATACTAGTAAACTAGTATATACTAGTATATATATACTAGTAAAGTAGTATATACTAGTATATATACTAGTATATAAACTAGTATATACTAGTACACTAGTATATATACTAGTATACTACTATACTAGTATATATACTAGTGTACTAGTATATACTAGTATACTAGTATATACTAATATATATACTAATATATATACTTGTATATACTAGTACTAGTATATACTAGTATAGACTAGTATATACTAGTACTAGTACATACGTATGTACCAGTATATACTACTAGTATATACGTTTGTACTAGTACTAGTATATACAAGTTTGTACTAGTATATACTAGTATATACTAGTATATACACTAATATACTAACAGATACTAGTATATACACTAGTATATACTAGTATATATACCAGTATATATTAGTATATATACTAGTATATATTAGTATATATACTAGTATATATAGTAGTATATATACTAGTATATACTAGTATATATACTAGTATACTATTATATACTTATATATATATTAGTATACTTGTATATACTAGTTTATATACTAGTATACTAGTATATATACTTGTATACTTGTATATACTAGTATACTAGTATACTTGTACATACTAGTATATATACTAGTATATATTCTATGTACTAGTATATATTCTAGTACATAGTTGTAGTCTATACTAGTATATACTAGTATACACTAGTACTTATAGTAGTACAAGTATATACTAATACTAGTATTTACTAGTATATACTAGTACTAATATATACTAATACTAGTATGTACTAGTATATACTAGTACTAGTACATACTAGTACTAGTATGTACTAGTACATACTAGTACTAGTATATATTAGTATATATATTAGTATATATACTAGTACTAGTATATATTAGTATATATATTAATATATATTAATATATATACTAGTATATATTCTAGTAAATACTAGTATATATATTAGTATATACTAGTATATATATTAGTATATACTAGTATATATTAGTATATACTAGTATATAGTAATATATACTAGTATATACTAGTATATATACTAGTATGTACTAGCAGTATATACTAGTACTAGTATATACTAGTATATGTACTACTATGTACTAGCATATACTAGTATATACTAGTATATATACTAGTATATATACTAGTATATATACTAGTATTTACTAGTACTAGTATGTACTAGTATATACTAATATATACTTGTATATACTAGTACTAGTATATACTAGTATATACTAGTATATATACTAGTACTAGTATATACCAGTACTAGTATATACCAGTATTAGTATATACTAGTACTAGTATATACTAGTATACTAGTATATACTCGTACTAGTATTGGTACATATACTAGTATATATACTAGTATATACTAGTATATACTAGTATATACTAGTATATATACTAGTCTATAGTAGTATATACTAATACTAATATATATTATTATATACTCGTATATACTAGTATACTAGTTTATACTACTATATATATACTAGTATATCCTTGTATATATACTAGTATATACTAGTACTAGTATATACTAGTATATACTAGTATGTACTAGTACTAGTATATATACTAGTATACTAGTATATATACTAGTAGTATATACTAGTATATATACTAACTATCATTCCCATAGGTAGATCAATACAATTTGCTGATAAATTCCCCGATCAAATACTTGATAAAAGGGAACTTCAAAGCTTCCTAGGATGTTTAAATTATGTTAGTGATTTTTATCCTAATCTTGCATTAGATTCTAAGCCTTTATATGTTAGACTAAAAAAGAATCCTCCACCATGGACAAATACCCATACTCGAGCAGTACAGGTAATTAAACAGAAGGTAAAAACACTAGAATGTCTCTCCCTTCCACATCCAACTGCTTTCAAAATCATTGAATGTGATGCATCTGATAAAGGTCTAGGTGGAATTCTAAAACAACAAATTGATTCGAAAGAACAATTACTTCGTTATACTTCCAAAGCCTGGAATAGTAGTCAAATAAATTATTCCATGGTCAAAAAGGAACTATTAGCAATAGTTCACTGTGTGACTAAATTTCAAAGTGATATTTTAAATCAACATTTCTTAATACGTACTGACTGCAAAGCAGCAAAAGATATCTTGTAAAAAGATGTTCAAATTTTGGTTTCTAAACAAATCTTTGCTCGATGGCAGGCTATATTGTCCGCCTTTGATTTTTCCATCGAACACCTTCCCGGGTCTTCTAATTGCTTTTGCAACCTCTTGATCAGGGTTGCCTGCCATTTTATTTGCAGAAGCATACATAGTCATATGTCTCATAACATCCAATATTTTTAATTCAGATAATCCATCTATTTGCCATTTACTATTGATCTTCCTGAGTATGAAACTTCCTGTTGTATGGCATCTTCTTCCATTTGTATATCAACAGGTGTGGGTCTCTTATGGTATGGTAAGGCTGTTACTGGTTGCCAGTATTTTCCATAGGCTATTCTATTTATGGTTTCTGTAATGGGGGTAGTATCCATAAATGCTTTTTCTTGATTTTAAATTGTATCTTCTATGATTGGTTCTTGTTCCTGAAGCATCATTGATTCATGTTCTGGTATTTTTGCTTTACCTTTATCAGAGGACTCAGGTGGTGTGGATGAAGGAGGAATGATTAATTTTGGAGAAGAAATTCCTTGGATATCTAGTTGGGATAATTTTGATATCAATTGATCCATAAGGGATTTATTATTATCTCCAATATGGAATTTATTTTTATTTAATTCTGGAGGTGGTTTGAACAAAACTGATTTGGGTATTTGTGTAGCAGAAGGTTGTTCTTTGGTGACCAATCTTTCTATCCTTTCTGCTTGCTTTCCTAAGGATTGCATATACAGATTGGTATAATTATTTTGTTCTACAATATGAGGTATTAACTCTTGTTTCTTACCAAGTTCTTTAGGTAAGACTTTATATGGAGTAGCAATTATATCATATAAGGATGGAGGTTGAGTAGGTTCATTCTTAGCTGGGACTTTTGTTTTAAGTATAATACTTTTTTCAGGTGGATGGGTACTAGCGAGTGGTAGTACCATCAGTGCTTATATAGGTTTTTTACTTCTATTGTTTGAATTTCATCAAATGAAGAAGGGATATGAAGTTGATGTTGATATTACTTATTAACCATAAAAAATATCCTTCTGTTTCTTTTTCCTTTTTAAGGAATTTATTATATCTGGCTTGTAATTTTTCTCTTAATTGTAATGGTATATTTGTAAGATACCATTGTCTGATACGTCTATTAAATATCTTGCTTAAGTATAATTGTGGTCAATTTTTTCTTTTTTTCTTCCTAATTTAGCGGCTAAATATCCTGCTATATATTCCATCTGAATATTTATCATGAGGATTATCATATTCTTCTACTTGTAAGGTTAATATTTGGAAGTCTTGTAATCTCTTCTATACTATGTTCCAGTAGTATTTTGTAGTACTAGATTCAGGGTATATGTAGGAATAACAACATGATCTGTTGTTCTCCTTATTCCTTGAAATTGTAGGTCAGAACTAGGTATTGAGGAGGACTGAGTAGGAGGTGGTAGTATTATGATATTTGGATCAGTAGAATAAGATTTTCTACTCGGTATTTTGTTTTTAATACTCCTTTTCTGTTAATATTAATATCATCTTGAACTTGTAATTGTTGAAATTTAATTTCAATATTACCTTCAGGATGTTCTACTATTTGATTACGAATATGATTTTGAGGAACCTCTTGAGGTTGATTAGCATGTTGTAAGGCCCATGACTGTGGTAGTCTAATATCTGACCATTTTATTGTTTTGGGAACAATCATATTTGATTTTTCCATATTTGTTTGGAATAAAATAGTTTGGTCTTTTTGATCAATTTGCATAATATTTGGACATAAGGTGTTCATGACTTTATAATATATTCGAAAAACTATTGCCAAGTTTTGAGATCCTTGGGTCATATGAAACCCATGTGTTTTTAAATTAATTGTTAATATATCTAGTATATTTGGGTCAGTTAAAGAAACAGAAAAATTTGGAAAACAGTTGAAATATATGGGACCACTACAGAGGCTGGATTCAACCATGCCAAGTAGCGAGTCTGTGAATATTTTGTGTCTTGTATCTCTTAGGCATACAAGCACAGAAGTGTTCAACCCTAATCGGGTCAAAGGTTTTACGGCTATTTGAATTAATCCAATATGTAAATATTTGTAATTATGTTCTTTATGTTTTTCAATAATTTTCTTTGTCAGTAGATGAAAGTCTTCTTGATTTTGCGTGACCGATAAACTTTCTTCTACAGTCTTAATGGCATAACCCATTTTGAATCTGAATGATCCTTTATTATAAATGTCATGAATTGGTACCTTTAGTTATGTTCCAATTTTGAATATTATGTTCGATGTCATTTATAACTATTTGTTCTTTGTTTTTTACTCTAAGTGTTTGAGATGAAGTTGCATTTTTACTAGTTACATTCCTTATTAAATTTGCCATCCGTAGGTTGCGGATAATGACAATCAGGACATTCAGTGGCCCAGCGTTTTCCCTAAGCTGCTCTTCCTGGCCTTGGCGGTACTTTGCAATAGGCGTTCACTTGTCTCTTGCCTTAATGAAGGAGAACCTTCACCTCTAAATATCCGTTCACCTTCCCAGTCCCCAATACATAAAATTACTTATCCAGAAGCACATGCTTCTACTCCTACATACTCCTAGTATATACTAGTACTAGTATATACTAGTATATATACTAGTATGAACTAGTACTAGTATATATTAGTATATACTAGTATATACTAGTACTAGTATATAAGTATATACTAGTATATATACTAGGATATATACTAGTATATACTAGTACTAGAATATACTAATACTAATACTAGTATATACTAGTATATACTAGTACTAGCACTAGTACATATACTAGTATATATACTAGTATATACTAGTATATATTAGTATATACTAGTATATACTAGTACTAGTATATAATAGTATATACTAGTATATACTAGTATACTAGTATATATTACTATATATACTAGTATACTAGTATATATAGTAGTATATACTAGTATACTAGTATATACTAGTATACTAGTATATACTACTATATATATACTAATATATACTAGTATATATACTAGTACTAGTATATATACTAGTATATTAGTATATATACTATGATATATACTAGTATATATTAGTATATATACTAGTATATATACTAGTATATATACTAATACATACTAGTATATATATACTAGTATATACTAGTATATATACTAGTATATATACTAATATATACTAGTATATATATACTAGTGCTAGTATATACTAGTATATACTAGTGTATATACTAGTATATACTAGTACTAGTACATATACTAGTATATACTAGTGCTAGTATATACTAGTATATACTAGTGTATATACTAGTATATACTAGTATATACTAGTATATATACTAGGATATATACTAGTATATACTAGTATATACTAGTATATACTAATACTAGTATATACTAGTATATTCTAGTATATACCAGTATATATTAGTATATATCCTAGTATATATATTAGTATATACTAGTATACTAGTATATACTAGTACTAGTACTCGTACATATAATATATACTAGTACTAGTATATACTAGTACTAGTATATATACTAGTACTAGTTTATACTAGTACTAGTACTAGTACATTACTAGTATATACTAGTATATACTCTAGTATAAGTATATACCAGTATATACTAGTACTAGTATATATGCTAGTATATACTAGTATATATACTAGTATATATACTAATATATACTAGTATATACTAGTACTAGAATATACTAATACTAATACTAGTATATACTAGTATATACTAGTACTAGTATATACTAATACTAGTATATACTAGCATATACTAGTACTAGCACTAATACATATACTAGTATATATACTAGTATATACTAATATATATTAGTATATATTAGAATATACTAGTATACACTAGTACTAGTCTATGGTTTGCAACTCTTTCTCTCAAATAAGAATATCAATACAAATATCAATATGAATCCTCAATCTTCAGATCCCAAAGGGAAACATCCAATGGATTTAGTCCCAAGTAATAGGTATGGGCCTCTTATGCCCACCCATTCCTCTCTTAACCTAACACCTTTGTCACCCCTTCGATCCTCGAACGTACTAGAATATCTCATATAAACTCCTCCACAAAGTCCAATAGCTACTCCAAGTCCGGCGTTTTCCCCTGCGTCATACCCACATAAACAAACCTCAACCTCTGCCAAATCCATTTACATAGACACTGCCTTTTTACCAGAGATAACCATTTCTGATGCTCATGCCCAACTCGACCCATATAAAATAGCTCCCCTCTACCTTGCAAATCACATGAATCCATCTTATGGCATTAAAACTTGTGAATGGTATGAAGCCATTCTCATGGAAACTGGTTCAGTATCTATTGTCCACTTCTACCAAGGTACTACTAAATTATACGCATATTCGAAATTCCAAATCAAAAAATTGCTTTCTTACGAGGATTGGGGATGTAATCCCCTCCAGGGAAAAAGGTTACTAAATCCAGAATTTCCATATAAATCTTATAAATATTCTGAATACATTGAAGCATGCCATAAAGTATTTGCCTACCAAAATCCAACTAATACTCATTCCTTATATCCAATTCAAACTTCCTGTCTTAGAAAGATTCCCCAGTTGGTTTCGCCATTAGTTTTTGATATGGGGATCTCAAACCCAAACATTGCCTGATGCTTTTCAGAGTCTACAAACAAAATTTGCTCAACATAATACTTGCACCAACCTAGATGATTACCATCTCTACTTCATGGCAATATATCAAATCCCTTGGATTCTCAAATGGGAATACTCCATTTCTGAAAATAATACTAACAATTATGAATATATTCCCCAATTAGGCAAAACCTTGAAAGTCAAATGGTGGGATATTTTCAGTACCAATCCTGCCACACTACCTTTGAAAAGTATGCCTCCACAACTTGAAACCTTCAATCCAGTGTCAAATAATACAGTCAGTCTTCCTACATTTTCAGCCTACCTCAAAAAGTTGAAACAATCACATCCCAATGCTACTTTTGACGAAATAGAGCAAACACTACTCCATGTTTTTGCTCCCGATACAACTAGGCCAGCAACTTCAGAAGAAACAGTCCAATCAGGGAATCCCCTATTGGATGATTTCAGCTAGAGGCCTACAGACTGAAGGACCTGACCCAACGGTTCTATTCCCTTCAGCACCGATATGACTGCTACAGCATAAAGCAAGATAAAATATTCCCTTTCCCAAATAAGACAAAATAGCGACACGACATAGCACAGAAAAGATTCCTTTTTCATAGAAGACAAAGCCACGCTGCATAAAGGACAAATAGTAAAGCGACATCGCCCTTTAGCAAAGATGCTCCTCACCGATGTGACCAATTTGGGGTCACATCAGCGCATATCGACGACCCCCTTTCCTTCTTCTCCCGCACAAACGATGCTTACCTACCGACGATAGCACGAATCTCCACTATGCAAGATTCCTCCATCACTACATCAGCCACCAGCATACCAGAGCTCGCCACGTCTCCCTCATCGACCTGGCATGTCCCCTCGTCGTACTATATTCTTATCCTGAAGAATCCTTCTCCAGCAAGCCATTCAATTTCGACCACAACTTCCTTCCACCAATCCCACACTTTCCTTCATCAGCAAGCTACTGATTTCAGCCACTCGTTTGAGACACAGCCCTCTATAAATACCTCTTCATTCAAGCAAAGAAGGCAGAGCATATTCAAGGAAAGACCAGCAGCAGCAGCAGCAACCAAAGTTCTTCTCAAATAGTTCTCAATAGTTCTCTTCTCAACTTCTCTTCTCTTAGCTTCTCTTCTCTTCTTTTCCCTCAGATAGCTTTCTTTCTCAATTAAGCTTTCTCTATCTTCAACCTTTTGTACATCAGTCAAAGTCGGTAACGTCCTTCTGGCTTTGTTTATTATACATGTGTGATTGTCATCTTTCTGATTTACCTTCTTATTATCCTTACGAATGGCGAAAGTTTGCAAGTCTTTGTATCTGTAACCAGTAAGTCATTTTGTAATCAGTTCTGTAATAAATAGTGATGCAATTTAAATTTGTATTTACATTCAAAATCCAAGAGTATACTCATACTTCGTGGATTATATTCGATATTTCTGTGCTTCCTATTTTCATTATAATCTTCGTGTTTTAATATTATGTCACTATCTTACAAAAATTAATAAATGCTAACTCTGTAATTTTTCAATATCTTCTGTAACTTTCTGTAACTCCTAGAAATAAGTACAGTAATTCTAGCAAAAGTCATAGGGTAGATCTTAGGCGTAAAATGGTATCAGAGCCAACCCTGTTTTAGAGATCTCATAGTATTACAAGTTCTGCTATCTTAAGAAACTTAATAAATTAATCCATTAGAGAAAGTTGGTCCGAGAGTTAAGGCACGAGACGAAAAAGTCTTATGTAAAGTACCGCCAAGGCCGAGGAAGAGCCGCTTAGGGAAAACGCTGGACTTTTGGTCGTCTTGAGTTGTCATTATCCGCAACCTAATAATGGAGAAATTTATTAAGAATCTAACAGATACCACAACTAGTAAAACTAATAGAACTCTAAGGATTAAGAACAAAGAAGAAATCATTATGAATGATATTGAAAACCAAATACAGAATTGGAACATACCAAAGGTTTCAATATCAGATATTTACAAAAAAGGTACATTCGACCTCAAAATCGGATATGCCATAAAAACAGTAGAAGAAACTCTCTCTGTTACTAGTAACCAAGAAGATTTTCAGTTATTATCTCAAAAAATATTACAAGTTCATAAAAATAGAAATTATAAATATTTACATATAGGATTAATACAAATAGCAGTCAAACCTTTAACTCGCTTAGGATTAAATAATTCTATCTTAGTCTGCCTACGAGATACTAGGCATAATAGATTTTCAGATTCTCTATTAGAAATGGTCGAATCTAGTTTATGTAGTGGACCAATATATTTCAATTGTTTTCCAAATTATTCTGTGTCACTAACAGATCCAAATATATTAAATGTTTTATCCTTAAACCTTAAAACACAAGGATTTGATATGGTAACAGGTTCACAAAATATTGCTATTGTCTATCGGATATATTATAAAGTAATGACTACTCTATGTCCAAATGTACTCTAAATGGATACTAGGGGACAAACAATATTTTTTCAAACTAATATGGAAAAATCAAATACAATTATACCAAAAACAATATCATGGTCAGATATTGTTCTACCCCAAACATGGGCTATCCATAATGAAAACCAACCATCACAAAATCCTATTCAAAATATTCCAGACAAGATTATTGAATATACAGACGGAAATATTGAAATACAATTCACTACAAATAACAGAATTATGAATAATGCATCCATCTCAGAAACTTCTAGTAATCATTCTTTTCGAGATCCAGAACCCCCAAGAAAATCCATTACTACTTATACTAGAATTCCTCCTATAATAAATATTCCATCAACACCAAAACCACAGATTGATGGACTTCTGCGAACATCTGATAATATCATTATACCCCAATATAGAAAAGCTGAAGAAGAACCTACTGAGGCAGAATTCGTTCAAGTATTACAGATTGAAGAAACATTCACCCGAGATGATATTATCAAAGATTTTTTATCCCCAGAAAATAAAAATATTAGAGAATGGTATGTGAAAGAATTTAAACCTAGACTAGTAGAATTATTTCACTCACAATTCAATAAATTGAGACAAAAAGGAAATAAAGGAAAATGCTTTTTTGACTGGTTAAGGGACACCTTAAACCAACACAATATTCCTATTCCTTACTTTGAAATAAATACGTTAGAAACTCAATATACAATATTTAATATCACAGAAGGGACTACTATCAAATCTATACATCCTCCTGAACAAAGCCTTAAAATCCAAGGAGTTGCTACTACAGTACCAACTACAAAAACTCCAGAATCTTCATCAACCCAAATAGTTGTTTATGAAACAGTAGCCACACCATATAAACTCAATAATGCAAATATAGCCCGAGTAGAATTACTTCCACACATAATCGAACAGAATAATTATACAAACCTTTGTCTTCATACATTAGGACAACAAACAAATAGATTAGAAAATCTATTACAACCTCCCATTCCCACTCATAAAGAGAAAAAACAATTATTTTTTAAACCACCTCCTGACTTGAACAAGGATAAATTTCATATTGGAGATGATAATACAATACTTATGGGACAACTAATTTCTAAATTATCTAAATTAGAAATAAAAGATCCTAAACCAACAATCATTTTGTCAACAAATGATAAAGGAAAAGAGAAAATTCCTGAACATGATACTATGACTCTACAAGAAGAAATACTTTTCCAAACCAATGAAGTTGTAGAACCACCCATTGCCAATACAATACAAAATATGCAAGAAGCATTTTCTGAAATACAATTTATTCCTGATAGTATAAATTGTATCAATTATAGTAAAAACTGGCAACCTATAAATGCTCGACCATATTGTAAAAGACCAACCCCAGTTGATATCCAATTAGAAGAAGACCTGACAAGTCATACTTCTACATACACAGGTCGAACAATTATAGATTGGAATATAGATGGAATTTCTGATCATAGAATATTAGATACAATGACACACATGACTATGTATGCATCGGCATGCAAAATGGCTGGTAGTCATGACCAAGAAATAGCTAAAGCCATAGTTTCAAGATTCACCGGATGGCTTAGAGGATGGTGGGATTCATACCTTAATGAGCAAACAAAACAACAAATATTAACTAATACTCGGCAATGGACAGCAAAGAATGAACATAACCAGGATATGGTATATTCTTATATACAATTGCTCTTCATTTTATAGGAAATACCTCAATACTTGCAGCAAGAACTGCTGATCTTTTATCTAATTTACGATGTCCTACATTATCACACTATAAATGGTATAAAGACGTCTTTTTCTCCCGATTACTTATACGGGAAGATAGTCATCTTGATCATTGGAAAGAAAAATTCGTAGCAGGATTACCTTACCTATTTGATGAAAAAGTTAAAGAACGTCTCAAAAATAAGAATAGTGGTGTAATAAATTATTCCCAATATACACTAGGAGAATTATCCTCAGAAATCTGTGCTGAAGGCCTAGCCCTATGTACAGATTTGAAACTCAAAAAACAACTTGATAAACAAAATCTAAGTGGCAAAAAAGAATTAGGAGATTTTTGCCAACAATTTGGCTATCATATGGACCAAGGTCATATAGATAAAACCAAACCGCATAAAATCCATAAAGTATATAAAAAGAAAAAACATCGAAATAAACCAGACAAAACATATAAGTCTTTTCCAACCAAGCAGAAAAAATATAAGAAATTTACAAAACGTTTTGCTTTTAAATCATCTCAAAATAAGAAGAAATTACCTGTTTGTTATAAATGTGGCAAAGTAGGCCATTATAAAAGTCAATGCAAAGTTAAGCAAAAATTAGACTCTATTACCTTGGATGAATCTATCAGAAACAAAATCTATGATATTATTCAATTATATGATTCATCAGATAGTTCAGACTCAGATACTACTTCTTCCAGTAGTGATACTTCTTTTATAGGAACAATACATAATGATGATTTTTATTGGTCAGACAATAGTTCAGATACAGAAGATGAAATATGTAGATGCCCTATTACAACCTCTGATATTCATACATTAACAAAAGAAGATAATTTCATCTTAGATTTAATAGAGAAAATACCTGACCATAATGAGAAACGAGAAATAATTACCCAATTTATCAACTTAACAAAAACAAAACATACACCATTGGTTAAACCTCCCGATAATTATAATTTTTCTGATATCATGAAAAGAATCAGTCAGCATGAAGCCACCCAAAAGGAACCTACTATTGCTGACCTCAAAGCCGAAGTCAATACCGTAAAAATAGAATTATCCCAATTAAAAACAAGGATTCAAATCCTCGAACTTCATGATAATACTTCCGAAATACATATTGAAGAAGACATAGTAGAGTTCAATCATTTACTCAAATCATATCATCCCAATGATTATTTAGAACAAATAGATCATGGCGAATCATCAAATAGACATTCAGTAAATGGCGAATCATCAAATAGACATTCAGTAAATGTTTTAAATAGAGTAATAACACAAAAATGGTTTGTATTAACAACCATAGTAATAAATGATGAATATGAATTTCAATCCTTAGCATTGATAGATTCAGGTGCTGATCTGAATTGCCTTAATGAGGGATTAGTCCCTACAAAATATTTTGATAAAACCACTCAAATCCTCAATAGGGCTGATGGTAGTAGACTCTTTATCAAATACAAATTATCCAATGCTAAAATCTGTACGGAAGGACATTGTTTTCCAACTCCATTCATAATGGTCAAAGAACTCAGTCAAGCTGTGATCCTTGGCATCCCTTTCCTTACTTTACTATACCCAGTTACAGTTTCTCATACAGGTATTGAAACAAATACTCATGGTACTCCTATTAGATTTGAATTTCTGGATAAACCAAAAATTAAAGAAATTAATACTGTTAAACAGAATATGAAATACAAAGAAAATTTCTTAGGATCTTTACAACTTGAAATCAAACATAAACTTATCAGTGAAAAACTCCAAACTCATGAAATAATACAAAAAATACAACAACTCAAATATTTTATTGAAAAAGAAATATGCAATGAATTACCCAATGCATTTTGGCATAGAAAAGAACATATTGTTGGATTACCATATGAACCTAGTTTTAGTGAAACAAAGATACCAACAAAAGCTAGACCAATTCAGATGAATACAGAATTATTGCGAACCGTAGGAGGAAAAACCGTAAGATGAGATGGTATTGTCCTTAGGTTGTAGTATATGGTCCCCCCTGCAAAAATTCACGGGTTAAGAAGTCAGGCAGAGAATTAGAAGAACCGTGAAGATGTTCAATAGAAAAATCAAAAGCAGATAAAATAGCTTGCCAGCGGGTAAATATTTGTTTGGAAACAAAATTTTGGACATCTTTTTACAGAATATCTTTAGCAGCTTTGCAATCGGTACAAATGAGAAAGTGTTGATTTAAAATATCAAGTTGAAATTTGCACACGCAATGAAGAATAGCAAGTAATTCTTTTTTGATATATACTAAGATATACTAGCATACTAGTATATACTACTATATATATATTAGTATATACAAGTATATACTAGTATATATACTAGTACATACTAATACTAGTATATATATTAGTATACTAGTATATATACTAGTATACTAGTATATATACTAGTACTAGTATATACTAAGATATACTAGTATATACTAGTATATATCCTAGTATATATACTAGTATATACTAGTATACACTAGTATATATACTAGTATATGTACTAGTAAGAGTATATACTAGTATATATACTAGTATATGTATACTAGTATATATATACTAGTATATACTAGTACTAGTACATATACTAATATATATATTAATATACTACTATATATACTAGTATATAAACTGGTACTAGCACTAGTATATATACTAGTATATACTAGTATATACTAGTATATATTAGTATATACTAGTATACATATACTAGTATATATATTATTATATACTAGTATTAGTACATATACTAGTATATATACTAGTATACTACTATATATACTAGTATATAAACTAGTACTAGTACTAGTATATATACTAGTATATATACTAGTATATATATACTTGTATATATACTAATATATACTAGTATATATATACTAGTATATACTAGTATATATACTAGTATATATAATAATATATACTAGTATATATATACTAGAACATACTAGTACTAGTATATACTAGTACTAGTATATACTAGTTTACTAGTACTAGTATATACTAGTACATACTAGTATACATATACTGGTATATATATACTAGTATATACTAGTACAAGTATATATACTAATATATATACTAGTATATACATGTATATAATAGTATATATACTAGTATATACTAGTATATACTAGAATATACTAGTATATACTAGTATACTAGTATATACTACTATAAATATACTAGTTTATACTAGTATATACTAGTACTAGTATATATACTAGTATATATACTAGTATATTAGTCTATATACTAGTATATATAGTAGTACTAGTATATATACTAGTACAAGTACTACTATATATACTAGTATACTAGTATATATATTTGTACTAGTATACTAGTACTAGTATACTAGTATATATACTAGTATATATACTGGTATAGACTAGTATATATGCTAGTATATATACTAGTATACTAGCATATATACTAGTCTATACCAGTATATATATTAGTATATATACTAGTATACTAGTATATATACTAGTATATATATATTAGTAAATACTATTATTAGTATATACTAGTACTAGTGTATACTAGTATATATAGTAGTATATACTAGTACTAGTATATACTAGTATATACTAGTACTAGTATATATATATATACTAGTATATATACTACTATATATACTAGTTTATATACTAGTACTAGTATATATACCATTACAAGTCTATACTAGTATATATACTAGTACTAGTACTAGTACATATACTAGTATATGTACTACTATATATATACTAATATATATTAATATATACTAGAACTAGTATATATACTAGTATACTAGCATATATACTAGTATATATACTAGTATATACTAGTATATATACTAGTATATACTAGTATATATATACTAGTATATACTAGTATATATACTAGGATAGATACTAGTATATACTGGTATATACTAGAATATACTAGTATATACTAGTATACTAGTATATACTACTATATATATATTAATATATACTAGTATATATTAGTACTAGTATATATACTAGTATATACTAGTACTAGTAGATACTAGTATTAGTTTATATACAAGTATATTATTATATATATTAGTATATATACTAGTATACAAGTATATATACTAGTATATAAACTAGTATACTAGTATATATAGTAGTACTAGTATATATACTAGTATTCATAAGTATATACTAGTATATACTAGTATACTAGTATATACTACTATATATATACTAGTATATACTCGTATTGACTAGTATTAGTGTATAAATTAGTATATATACTAGTATATACTAGTACTAGTGTATATATTAGTATATATGAGGATATACTAATATATAAGTATATTAGTATATACTACTATATATATACTAGTACTAGTGTATATAATAGTATATACTAGTACTAGTATTAGTACATATACTAGTATATTCTAGTACTAGTGTATATACTAGTATATACTAGTACTAGTATATATACTAATATATATACTAGTATATACTAGTATATACTAGAATATACTCATATATACTAGTATATACTAGTACTAGTATATACTAGTATATAGTATATACTAGTATATATACTAGTATATATACTAGTACATATGCTGGTATATACGAGTATATACCAGCATATATACTAGTATATATACAAGTATATACACTAGTATACTAGTATATATACTAGTATTAGTATATATACTAGTATACTAGTATATATACTAGTACTAGTATATATACTAGTGTACTAGTATATATACTAGTACTAGTATACACTATTATATACGAATATATATACTAGTATATACGAGTATACTAGTATATACTAGTACTAGTACTAGTACTAGTATTTATACTAGTATATATACTAGTATACTAGTATATATACTAGTATACTAGTAAATATACTAGTATAATAGTATATATACTAGTATATATACTAGTATACTAGTATATGTACCGGTACTAGTATATACTAATACTAGTATATACTAGTATATACTACTACTAGTATATACTAGTATATATTAGTATATACTAGTATAAACTTGTATATACTAGTATACTAGTATATACTTGTACTAGTACTAGTATATATACTAGTATATACTAGTATATATACAAGTATATATACTAGTATATATACAAGTATATACTATTATATACTAGTATATACTAGTATATATACTAATATACTAGTATATACTAGTATATACTAATATACTAGTGTATACTAATACTAGTATAGCATAGTACTAGTATATACTAGTATGCTAGTATATACTTGTTTATATACTAGTTTATACTAGTATATGCTAGTATATACTAGTATATACTCGTATATACTAGTATATATACTAGTATTAGTATATACTAGCATATATACTAGTATATACTTGTTTATATATACTAGTATACTAGTATATACTAGTATACTAGTATACTAATATATACTAGTATATATTAGTATATACTAAGATAGTATATATATATACTATACTAGTATATACTAGTATGTATTAGTATATACAAGTATAAACTAATATATACTAAAATATATATACTAGTATACTAGTATATAGTATACTAGTCTGTATACTAGTCTACTAAAATATATATACTAGTGTACTAGTATATATATACTAAAATATACATACTAGTATACTAGTATATATTGTAGTACTAGTATATATTCTAGTATACTAGTATATACTAGTATATACTAGCATACTAGTATATACTAGTATATATACTAGTATACTAATACAATAGTATATATACTAGTATATACTAGTATACTAGTATGCTAGTATATACTAGTATATATACTAGTATATACTAGTATCTTAGTATATTTACTAGTACATATACTAGCATACTAGTATACTAGTATATACTACTATACTAGTATATATACTTCTATACTAGTATATGTACTAGTATATATACTAGTATACTAGTTTACTAGTGTATACTACTATACTAGTACATATACTAGTATACTAATATATGTACTAGTATATATACTAGTATAGTAATATATACTAGTATATATACTAGTACATATACTAGTATAATACTATTATATATACTAGTATATAAGTATATACTAATATACACTAGTACATATACTAGTTTATACTAGTACTAGTATATAATATTATATACTAATACTATGATATATACTAGTATATACTAGTATGTACTAGCAGTATATACTAGTACAAGTATATACTAGTATATATACTAGTATGTACTAGTATATACTAATCTATATACTAGTATATATACTAATATATACATTAGTATATATACTAATGTATATACTAATGTATATACTAGTATATATACTAGTATGTACTAGTATATACTAATGTATATCTTAGTATATATATTAATATTTATATTAGTATATATACTAGTATATACTAGTACATATATTTGTATATACTTGTATTTTTATTAGTATATAATAGTATAGATACTAGTATATATAGTAGTATATATACTAGTACTAGTATATATACTAGTTTATACTTGTATGTATACTAGTATATATATTAGTACTAGTGTCTACTAGTATATATACTAGTATATACTAGTATGTATACTAGTATATATATTAGTACTAGTGTCTACTAGTATATATACTAATATATCCTGGTACTAGTATATAGTATATACCAGTACAAGTATAAACTAGTACTAGTACTGGTTTGTACTACTAGTGCTGGTATATACTAGTATTAGTACTGGTATATACTAGTATGTACTAGTACGAGTATATTCTAATACATACTAGTATATACTATTATATACGAGTATTAGTACTAGTACATATACTAGTATATATACTAGTATATACTAGTACTCCTATATACTAGTACTAGTATTGGTATATACTAGAATGTACTTGTACTAGTCTTAGTATAGATACTAGTATATATACTAGTATATACTAGTATATATACAAATATATATACTAGTATATATACTAGTATGTACTAGTTTACACTAGTATACTAGTATATATACTAGTATATATACTAGTATAGTAATATATACTAGTATATATACTAGTACATATACTAGTATACTTGTATAATACAAGTATATATACTAGTATACAAGTATATACTAATATACACTAGTACATATACTAGTTTATACTAGTTCTAGTATATAATAGTATATATTAATACTATGACATATACTAGTATATACTAGTATGTACTAGCAGTACATACTAGTACAAGTATATACTAGTATATATACTAGTATGTACTAGTATATACTAGTGTATATACTAGTATATATACTAGTACTAGTATATATACTAGTACTAGTATATACTAATACTAGTACATCAAAGTAATAGTATATACTAGTATATTAATAAATACTAGTAGATATATTCGTATATACTAGTATATATATTAGTATATATTAGTATAGATACTAGTATATATACTAGTATATATACTAGTACTAGTATATATTCTAGTATATACTAGTATGTATACAAGTATATATACTAGTACTAGTGTGTACTAGTATATATACTAGTATATCTTGGTACTAGTTTATATTATGTACTAGTACATGAATATACTAGTATATACTAGTACTAGTATATACCCGAACTAGTATATACTGGTACTAGTACACATTAGTATAAACTACTATATACTAGTACTAGTATATACCCGTACTAGTATATACTAATACTAGTATATACTAGTATATACTAGTACTAGTATATACTAGTATATACTAGTACTAGTCTATAGTATATACTAGTATATACTCGTACTAGTACTAGTACATATACTAGTGTATATACTAGTATATATTAGTATATACTAATATATATATAGAAGTATATACTAGTATACTAGTATATACTAGTAGAGTACTATATACTACTATATATATACTAGTATATACTAGTACTAGTATATATTAGTATATACTAGTATATGTTAGTACTAGTATATATACTAGTTTATATACTAGTATATATACTAATATATAGTAGTATATGTATACTAGTATATACTACTACCAGTTTATACTAATATTAAGATATACTAGTATATATACTAGTATATAGTAGTATATATGCTAGTATATATATTAGTACTGGTATATACTAGTTCTAGTATATATACTATTATATATGCCAGTATATATACTAGTATATATTAGTACTGGTATATACTAGCACTAGTATATATACTAGTATATTCTAGTATATATGTTAGCATATACTAGTACTAGTATATATACTAGTATTAATACTTGTATGTACTATTATATATACTGCTACTAGTATATACTAGTATATATACTAGTACTAATATATACTAGTAAATATACTATTACTAGTATATATATTAATATATAGTAGTACTACTACATATATTAGTATTAGTTTATATATACTTGTATTAGTATATATACTATTATATACTAGTACTGGTATATATACTAATACTAGTATATATACTACTATATATACTAGTACTAGTATATAGTACTTGTATGTACTAGTACTAGTATATATACTAGTACTAGTATATATTAGTATATATACAAGTATTAGTATATATACTAGTACTAGTATATACTAGTACTCGTATATACTAGTATATATACCAGTACATATACCAGTACTAGTATATATACTAGTACTAGTATATTCTAGTACTAGTATATATACTAGTATAGACTAGTACTAATATATACTAGTATATACCATTACTAGTATATACTAGTATACAAGTATATACTTGTACATACTAATATACTAGTATTTACTAGTCTTAATACTAGTAAATATACTAGTATATATACAAGTTCATACAAGTATATTCTAGTATGTACTAGTATATACTGGTATGTACTAGTATATACTAGAATATACACTAGTATATATACTAGTACTAGAATATATACTAGTATATATAATAGTATATAGGAGTATATACTAGTATATACTAGTACACTAATATATACTACGATATATATACTAGTATATACTAGACAAGTATATACTAGTATATACTAGACTAGTATATACTAGTATATACTAGTAATATACTAGTATATACTAGTATATACTAGTATTTACTAGTACTAGTATATATAAACTAGTATATATACTAGTACTAGTATATAGACTAGTACTAGTATATACTAGTACTAGAATATATACTAGTATATACTAGTATATATACTAGTATTAGTATATATACTAGTACTAGTCTATATACTAGTACTAGTATATATACTAGTACTAGTATATACGAGTATTTACTAGTATATACTACTACTAGTACTAGTATATATACAAGTATATACTAATATATACTAGTACTAGTATATACTAGTATATATACTAGTACTAGTACTAGTATATACTAGTATATATACTATTATATACTAGTATATATACTAGTATATATTTACTAGTATATATATTAATATATATATACTAGTATATATACTAGTATATATTCTAGTATATATATTGCTATATATATACTAGTATATATACTAGTATATATATTACTAGTATATATACTAGTATATACTAATATATATACTTGTGTATACTAGTATATATACTACTATATATACTAGTACTAGTATATAGTACTTGTATGTACTAGTACTAGTATATATACTAGTACTAGTATATACTAGTATATATACAAGTATTAGTATATATACTAGTACTAGTATATACTAGTACTCGTATATACTAGTATATATACCGGTATATATACCAGTACTAGTATATATACTAGTACTAGTATATTCTAGTACTAGTATATATACTAGTATAGACTAGTACTAATATATACTAGTATATACCATTACTAGTATATACTAGTATACTAGTATATACTTGTACATACCAATATACTAGTATTTACTAGTCTTAATACTAGTAAATATACTAGTATATATACAAGTTCATACAAGTATATTCTAGTATGTACTAGTATATACTGGTATGTACTAGTATATACTAGAATATACACTAGTATATATACTAGTACTAGAATATATACTAGTATATATAATAGTATATAGGAGTATATACTAGTATATACTAGTACACTAATATATACTACTATATATATACTAGTATATACTAGACAAGTATATACTAGTATATACTAGACTAGTATATACTAGACAAGTATATACTAGTATATACTAGACTAGTATATACTAGTATATACTAGTAATATACTAGTATATACTAGTATATACTAGTACTAGTATGTACTAGTATATATACTAGTATATACTAGTACTAGTATATATAAACTAGTATATACACTAGTACTAGTATATAGACTAGTACTAGTATATACTAGTACTAGAATATATACTAGTATATACTAGTATATATACTAGTATTAATATAAATACTAGTACTAGTCTATATACTAGTACTAGTATATATACTAGTACTAGTATATACTAGTACTAGTATATACGAGTATTTACTAGTATATACTACTACTAGTACTAGTATATATACAAGTATATACTAATATATACTAGTACTAGTATATACTAGTACTAGTATATACTAGTACTAGTACAAGTATATACTAGTATATACTAGTACTAGTATATACTAGTATATATACTATTATATACTAGTATATATACTAGTATATATTTACTAGTATATATATTAATATATATATACTAGTATATATACTAGTATATATTCTAGTATATATATTGCTATATATATACTAGTATATATACTAGTATATATATTACTAGTATATATACTAGTATATACTAATATATATACTAGTATTAGTATATACTAGTATATATACTAGTATATACCAGTATATACTAGTATATATACTAGTATATACCAGTATATAGTAGTATATATACTAGTATATACTGGTATATACTAGTATATATACTAGTACTAGTACTAGTATATATACTAGTACTAGTATATACTAGTATAGACTAATATATATACTAGTATATACTGATATATATACTAGTATATACTAGTACTAGTACTAGTACTTGTACACTAAAATATACTAGTACTAGTACTAGTATATATACTAGTATACTAATATATACACTAGTATACTAGTATATATACAAGTATTAGTATATACTAGTATTAGTATATACTGGTATATATTAGTATATACTAGTACTAGTATATACTAGTATATACTAATATATACCAGTATATACTAGTACTAGTACTAGTATATATACTAGTATATATACTAGTATATATACTTGTATATACTAGTATATATACTAGTACTAGTATATATACTTGTATATATACTAGTATATACTAGTACATATACTAATATACACTAGTATATACTAGTATATATATAAGTATATATACTAGTATATATACTAGTATATACTAGTATATATTAATATACTAGTATATATACTAGTATACTAGTATATACTAGTATATACTAATATACTAGTATATACTAATACTAGTTTACACTAGTACTAGTACATACTAGTATACTAGTATATATTAATATATATACTAATATACTTGTATACAAGTATATACTAGTATATACTAGAATACTAGTACTAGTATATACAAGTATATACTAGTACTAGTATATAATAGTATATACTAGTATATACTAGTACTAGTACTAGTATATACTAGTATAAACAAGTATATTCTAGTATATACTAGTATATATACTAGTATTATACTCATATTAATAGTATACTAGTATATATATTAGTATATATACTAGTTTACTAGTACTAGTATATACTAGTACTAGTACTAGTATATACTAGTACAAGTATATACTAGTATATACCAGTATATACTGGTATATACTAGTACTAGTACTAGTATATATACTAGTATATATACTAGTATATATACTTATATATACTAGTAAATACACTAGTACTAGTATATATACTTGTATATATACTAGTATATACTAAGACATATAGTAAAATATACTAGTATATACTAGTATATATACAAGTACATATACTAGTATATATACTAGTATACTAATATATACTAGTATATACTAATATATTGTACATACTAATACTAGTATATACTAATATATATACTAGTATACTAGTATACTAGTATTTATACTAGTATATACTAATATATACTAGAATACTAGTACTAGTATATACAAGTATATACTAGTACTAGTATATAATAGTATATACTAGTATATACTGGTACTAGTATATACTAGTATATACAAGTATATTCTAGTATATACTAGTATATATACTAGTATTATATTAATATATAATAGTACACTAGTATATATATTAGTATATATACTAGTTTACTAATATACTAGTATATACTTCTATACTAGTACATATACTAATATATATACTAGTATATATACTAATATATGCTAGTACTAGTATATACTAGTGTATACTAGTATATATCCTAGTATATATACTAGTATATAATAGTATATACTAGTATATACTAGTATACTGGTATATACTAGTACAAGTACTAGTACATATATAAGTATATATAAACTAGTACTAGTATATACTAGTATACTAGTATATACTAGTATATACTAGTATATACTAGTATATTCTAATATATACTAGTATATATACTAATATATACTAGTATGTACTAGTATATACTAGAATATACTAGTATTAGTATATACTAGCACCAGTATATACTAGTATATATACTAGTATATACTATTATACTAGCATATACAACTATATATATACTAATATATACTAGTATATACTAGTACTAGTCTATGCTAGTATATATACTAGTATATATTAGAACTAGTATATATACTAATATATATACTAGTATATATAGTAGTATATATGGTAGTATATATACTAGTACTAGTATATACTAGTACATATACTAATATATACTAGTATATATATACTAGTATATACTAGCATATATACTAGTATACTAATATATAATAGTATATATATACTATTATATACTAGTACTTGTATATACTAGTATATACTAGTACATATTAGTATACATATACTAGTACATACCAGTACTAGTATATATACTAGTATAAATAGTAGTATATACTAATATATACTGGTATATACTGGTATATACTGGTATATACTAGTATATACCAGTATATATACTGGTATACACTAGTATATATACTGGTATATACGAGTATATACCAGTATATTTACTGGTATATACTGGTATATACTGGTATATACTAGAATATACTAGTATATACTAGTATACTAGTAGGTACTACTATATATATATTAGTATATACTAGTATATACTAGTACTAGTATATATACTATTATATATACTAGTATACTAGTATATATATTAGTATACTAGTTTATATAGTAGTACTAGTATACATACTAGTACTAGTACTATTATATATATTTGTATTATTATATATACTTGTACTAGTACTAGTATTCTAATAAATATACTTGTACTAGTGTACTAGTGTATATAGTAGTATATATACTAGTATACTAGTTTATATACTAGTCTAAACTAAAATATATACTAGTATATATACTAGCATACTAGTATACATTCTAATATATACTAGTATATATATACGAGTATATCCTAGTACTAGTATATACTTGTACTAGTGTATACGAGTATATATACTAGTATATAAACTAGTACTACTATGCGTACTAGTATATACTTGTAAATGTATTTGTATATACTAGTACTACTATATATATTAATACTAGTATATATACTACTATATGTACTAGTATATATACTAGTACTAGTATATACTAGTATATATACTAATATATACACTAGTACTAGTATATACTAGTATACACTAGTACTAGTATATATACTAGTATATATGAGTACATACTAGTACATACTAGTACTAGTACTAGTACATATACTAATTTATATACTACTATATATATACTAATATATACTAGTATACTAGTATATATACAAGTATATATACTAGTATATATATACTAGTATATATAATAATATATACTAGTACATATAGACTAGTACATACTAGTACTAGTATATACTAGTATATACTAGTACTAATATATACTAGTTTACTAGTACTAGCATATACTAGTACATACTAGTATATACATATACTAGTATATATATACAAGTATATACTTGTACAAGTATATATACGAGTATATATACTAGTACATTCTTGTATATACTAGTATATATAATAATATATATACTAGTATATACTAGTATATACTAGAATATAATAGTATATATACTAGTATACTAGTATATACTACTATATATATACTAGTTTATACTAGTATATACTAATACTAGTATATATATTAGTATATACTAGTATATACTAGTACTCGTACATATACTAGTATATATACTAGTATACTAGTATATATATAGTATAACCTAGTACTAGTATATACTTGTACTAGTGTATACGAGTATATATACTAGTATATAAACTAGTACTACTATGTATACTAGTATAAACTAGTAAATGTATTTGTATATACTAGTACTAGTATATATATTAATACTAGTATATATACTACTATATATACTAGTACTAGTCTATACTAGTATATATACTAGTATATACTAGTACTAGTGTATACTAGTATATAATAGTATATACTAGTACTAGTGTATATATTAGTATATATACTAGTATAGACTAGTACTAGTATATATACTAGTATATATACTAGTATATATGAGTACATACTAGTATATACTAGTACTAGTACTAGTACATATACTAGTTTATATACTACTATATATATACTAATATATACTAATATATACTAGTATATTAGAATATATACTAGTATAAATACAAGTATATATATACTAGTATATATAATATTATATACTAGAACATATATACTAGTACATACTAGTACTAGTATATACTAGTATATACTAGTACTAATATTTACTAGTACAAGTATATATACAAGTATATGTACTCGTATATACTAGAATACTAGTATATACTATTATATACTAGTATACTGGTAGATACTAGTATATTAGTATATACTAGTATATATATACTATTGTATATTAGTATATATACTAGTACTAGTATATACTAGTATATATATAATAGTATATATATACTAGTACTAGTATATATACTAGTACTAGTATATACTAGTATATATGTACTAGTATATATACTAGTACTAGTACATATATACTAGTACTAGTATATACTAGTATATACTAATATATATATACTAGTATATAGTAGTATACACTAGTACATACTAGTATATAGTAGTATATATATACTAGTATATATACTAGTACAAGTATATATATACTAGTACTAGTATATACTAGTATATATATACTAGTATATACTAGTATATACTAGTGTACTAGTATATACTAGTATATAGTATTATATACTAGTACATACTGGTATATAGTAGTATATAGTAGTATATACTAGTATATATATACTAGTATGTACTAGTATATACTAGTGTACTAGTATATACTAGTATATATATACTAGTATATATTAGGATATATACTAGTATATATATAAGTATATATACTAGTATATACTAGTATATGTACCAGTATATATACCAGTATATATACCTGTACAATAGTATATATACTTGTATTAGTATTTATACTAGTATACTGGTATATATACTAGTATATTTTTTTGTATACTAGTATGAATACTAGTACTAATATATACAAGTACTAGTACTAGTATACATGCTAGTATATATACTAGTATACTTGTATATATACTAATATATATACTAGTACTAGTATAAACTAGTACTAGTATATACTGGTATATACTAGTATGAACTAGTACTAGTATATACTAGTACATACTAGTATATACCAGTATATTCTAGTATACTAGTATATATACTAGTGTACTAGTATGCTAGTATATATACTAGTATGCTAGTATATATACTAGTACACTAGTATGCTAGTATATACTAATATATACTAGTTTGCTAGTATATACTACTATATACAAGTACTAGTATATACTAGTATATATTAGTATATATACTAGTACTTGTATATAGTAGTACTTGTATATACTAGTACTAGTACATATTAGTATATATTAGTATATACTATTTCTAGTATACTAGTATATATACCAGTACTAGTATATACTAGTACTCGTACATACTAGTATATAATAGTATATACTAGAATATACTTGTATATACTAGTATACTAGTATATACTAGTTCTAGTACTAGTATATATACTAGTATATACTTTTATATATACAAGTATATATACTAGTATATATACAAGTATATACTATTATATACTAGTATATATACTAATATACTGGTATATACTAGTATATACTAATGTACTAGTATATACTAATACTAGTATATCATAATACTAGTATATACTAATTTATATACTAGTATATACTAGTATATGCTAGTATGTACTAGAACATACGCGTTTATACTAGTATATATATTATTACTAGTACTAGTATATATACTAGTTTCAATATTAGTATATACTAATATATATGTACTAATATATACTAGTACATATATACTAGTATATATTAGTATATACTAAGATAGTATGTATATATTATACTAGTATATACTAGTATATATATACTAGTATGTATTAGTATATACTAGTATAAACTAATATATACTAGTGTAATTATACTCGTATATACTAGTATAGTATATATATATACTATACTAGTATATACTAGTTTATATACTAGTACAAGTATATATACTACTATATATACTAGTATATATATACTAGTACTAGTATATATATATTAGTACTAGTATATACTAGTATACTAGTATATACTAGTTTATGATAGTATATACTAGTATAAACTAATATATAATAGTATATACCAGTTATACTAGTATATACTAGTACTAGTACTAGTATATATACTAGTATATATACTAGTATATCTACAAGTATTTATACTAGTATATATACACGTATATATACTAATACATATACTAGTATATACTAGTACATATACTAGTATACTAGTATATTCTAGTATACACTAATATACATATATATACTAATACTAGTATATACTAGTACTAGTATATACTAGTATATATTAGAATATACCTTTATATACTAATATATACTAGTACTAGTATATACTAGTACTAGTATACTAATATATACTAGTATATATACTAGTATATAGATTAGTACTAGTATATATAGTAGTATATATGCCAGTATATATATTAGTATACGAGTATATACTAGTATATATACTAGTATATAAACTAGTATACTAGTATATATACTAGTATACTAGTATATATACTAGTATATATACTAGTGTACTTGTATTTATACTAGTATGCTAGTATTTACTGCTATATACAGGTCTAGTATGTACTCGTATATATATTAGTATATATTAGTATATATTAGTATATATACTAGTACATACTAGTACTAGTATATACTAGTACATACTATTATTATGATATACACTAGTGTATACTAGTATATATACTAGTACTAGTATATACTAGTATACATATTATTATATATCAATATATACTATACATATAGTAGTATATACTAGTATATATATTAGTATATACTAGTACATATACTAGTATATACTAGTATATACTAATATATATTAGTATATATACTAGTATGTACTAGTAGTATATACTAGTACTAGTATAAACTTGTATATATACTAGTATGTACTAGCATATACTAATATATACCAGTATATACTAGTATATATACTAGTACATACTAGTATATACTGGTATATACTAGTACTATGATATATAGTAGTATATACTAGTATATATTAGTATGTACTACTATATGCTAGTATATATTAGTATGTATTAGTATATTAGTATATACTAGTATATATACTAGTATGTACTAGTATATACTAGTATATACTAGTATATTTATTAATATATATATTAGTATATGTACTAGTATATACAAGTATTAGTATATACTAGTATATATATTAATATATACTAGTATATATATTAGTATATACTAGTATATATATATTAATATATACTAGTATATATATTAGTATATACTAGTATATATACTAGTATATACTAGTATATATACTAGTACTAGTACATACTAATACTGATATATACTAGTACTAGTATATATACTAGTATATACTAGTACTAGTATATACCCGTACTAGTATGTACTAGTACTAGTATATACTAGTACTAGTATATACTCGTACTAGTACTAGTACATATAGTAGTATATACTACTATATACTAGTATATATATAATAGTATATACTAGTATATATATAATAGTATATACTAGTATACTAGTATATACTAGACTAGTATATACTAGACTAGTATATACTAGTACTAGTACATACTAGTATATACTAGTATACTAGTATATACTACTATAAATATATTAGTATATACTAGTATATACTACTATGTACTTGTTTATACTTGTACTAGTATATCTACTAGTATATATACCAGTATATATACTGGTATATATACTAATATATAGTGCATACAGTAGTACCAGTATATATACTAGTATATACTAGTATATATACTAGTATATACTAGTATATGTACTAGTATATACACGTATATACTAGCATATATATTAGTATATACTAGTATATATACTAGTATATACCAGTATATATTAGTATATACTAGTATATACTAGTATGTACTAGCAGTATATACTAGTACTAGTATATATACTAGTATGTACTAGCACATACTAGTATATACTTGTACTTGTCTATACTAGTATCTATACTAGTACTAGTATATACTAGCACTAGTATATGTACTAATATATGCTAGAACTAGTATATACTAGTACTAGTATATATTAGTACATATACTAGTACTAGTATGTACTAGTATTAGTATATATTAGTACATATACTAGTACTAGTATAGACTAGTACTAGTATATATACTAGTATATACTAGTATATGTACTAGTATATATACTAGTACATATACTAGTATATACTAGTACTAGTATATATACTAGTACATATACTAGTATATACTAGTATGTACTAGTATATATACTAGTACTAGTATATGTACTAATATATACTAATAATAGTACATACTAGTACTAGTATATGTACTAATATATATTAGTATATATACTAGTACTAGTATATATACTAGTATATACTAGTATATACTAGTATATGTACTAGTATATATACTAGTATATATACTAGTACTAGTATATATACTAGTACTAGTATATATACTAGTATATACTAGTATATACTAGTATATATACTAGTACATATACTAGTATATACTAGTATATACTAGTATATATACTAGTACTAGTATATATACTAGTACTAGTATATATACTAGTATATACTAGTATATGTACTAGTATATGTACTAGTATATAGTAGTATATATACTAGTTTATACTCGTAAATACTAGTATATATACTAGTATATACTAGTATATATACTAGTATATATTAGTATATACTAGTATATATACTAGTATATACTAGTATATATACTAGTATGTACTAGCAGTTTATACTAGTAATAGTATATACTAGTATATATACTAGTATGTACTAGCCTATACTAGTATATACTAGTTCTAGTCTATACTAGTATATACTTGTACTAGTATATATACTAGTATATACTAGTATATATACTAGTATATGTACTAGTACTAGTATATATACTAGTATATATACTAGTAGATACTAGTATATATACTAATATATAAACTAATACTAGTATATATACTAATATATATACTAATACTAGTATATATACTAGTACTAGTATGTGTACTAGTATATACTAGTATATACTAGTATATATACTAGTATATACTAGTATATATTAGTATATACTAGTAGATACTAGTATATATACTTGTATGTACTAGCAGTTTATACTAGTACTAGTATATTCTAGTATATATACTAGTATGTACTAGCCTTTACTGGTATATACTAGTTCTAGTCTATTCTAGTATATATACTAATATTAGTATATACTAGTATAGACTAGTACTAGTATATACTAGTATACTTGTATATACTAGTTCTAGTACTAGTACATATACTAGTATATACTAGTACATACTAGTATATATACTAGTATATATACTAGTATATACTACTATATACTAGAATATACTAATATATACTATATACTAGTATATACTAGTATATACTAGTATATACTAGTATAAACTAGTATATATACTAGTATATATACTAGTATATATACTAGTACTAGTCTTATTAGCAGTAGTACTATTAGCAGTAGTACTAGTAGTAGTATCATTATGTACCAGTACGAGTAGTACAGATTATGGTGTACTACTTGTCTATACTACTAGTATGTACAAATAATATGTACTACTAGTACTTGTATTAGTACATACTGCTAGTATTACTACTTGTGCATGTACTATTACTACTAGTAGTAGTACTCGTACTACTCGTAGTACATGTACTACAAGTACTACTCATAGTAGTAAGTACTACTAGAAATGCTAGCACTATAAGTATGTACTACTACTACTACTGGTACATACTAGTATGTACTATTAATACTCCAAGTATGTATTCTAGTTCATACTTTAAGTACATACTAGTAAGTATTATTAGTACTAGTCTGTACTTCTAGTACATACTAGTAACTACTAGTACTCGTACTATACGTAGTAGTACTTGTAGTACACGTAGTGGTACAAGTACTACTAGTACTATTTGTAGTAGTAAGTACTACTTGTAATACTAGCACTACTAGTACATACTAGTATAAGTAACACTACTAGTACTAGTATGTACTAGTAGTTCTAGTACTAGTAGTACATACTACCAGTACATAATAGTACTACTAATACTAGTACTAGTAGTACATACTAGTATGTATTACTAGTAATACTATTATTAGCTGTAGTACTAGTAGTGGTAATATTATGTACTAGTATGGGTAGTATATATTAGTATGTACTACTCTTCTATACTACTGGTATGTACAAATAATATGTACCAGTAGTAGTTGTACTAGTACATACTACTAGTACTACTACTAGTACATGTATTACTACTTTCAGTTGTTGTAGTACTCGTACTACTCGTACTACTCGTAGTAGTACCAGTACTATAAGTACTACTTGTACAGTTACTACTAGTACTACTCGTAGTAGTAAGTACTACCAGTAATACTAGAACTACTAGTACATACTACTACTACTACTAGTACATACTAGTATGTACTACTAATACTCCAAATATGTATTCTAGTACATTCTTGTAGTACATACTAGTAAGTACTATTAGTATTAGTATGTGCTACCAGTAGAGTTAGTACTTCTAGTACTAAGACTAATACTACTTGTACTAGTACTAATACTACTAGTTTAACTAGTACTAATAGTAGTATCTATTACTAGTAATACTCGTACTACTAGTAGTAGTACAAGTACTACTAGTACTACTCGTAGTAGTACAAGTACAACTAGTACTACTCGTAGTAGTAAGTACTACTAGTAATACTAGCACTACTAGTACGTATTAGTATTAGTAACACTACTAGTAGAAATATGTACTAGTAGTGCTAGTACTAGTAGTACACAATAATACTTCTAATACTAGTACTAATAGTACATTCTAGTATGTACTACTAGTAATAATATGTACTAGTAAGTACTAATAATATGTACTAGTAGTAGTTGTACTAGTACATACTACTAGTACAACTACTTGTACATGTACTACTACCAGTACTCTAGTATTCTACTTGTACATGTACTACTACCAGTACTCTACTACTACCAAGTACTACCAGTACTACTTGTACATGTACTACTACCAGTACTCTACTTGTGTATGTATTCTAGTACATACTAGTACTACTAGTAGTAGTATGTACTACTAGTAATACTAGCATTACTAGTACATACTAGTATTAGAAACACTACTAGTACTAGTAAGTACTAGTAAGTACTAGTAGTGCTAGTACTAAAGTACATACTACTAGTACATAATAGTACTACTAATACTAAGATGTACCACTGGTAATACTAATACTAGCAATAGTACTAGTAGTAGTAATATCATGTACTAGTACGGAAGGTATATATTAGTACGTACTACTTGTCTATACTCCTA
The DNA here is from genome assembly GCF_054954075.1 of Amborella trichopoda. Taxonomy (NCBI): domain Eukaryota; kingdom Viridiplantae; phylum Streptophyta; class Magnoliopsida; order Amborellales; family Amborellaceae; genus Amborella; species Amborella trichopoda. The sequence goes on along the minus strand of NC_142347.1, from coordinate 24,309,592 downwards.
GTACAACTAGTATGTACTAATAAGATGTACTGTTACTAGTTGTACTAGTACATACTACTAGTACTACTACTAGTACATTTACTACTACTACCAGTAGTTGTAGTACTTGAACTACTCGTAGTAGTACAAGTACTACTAGTTCTACTCGTAGTAGTACATGTACAACTAGTACTACTCGTAGTAGTAAGTACTACTAGAAACACTAGCACTACTAGTACATACTACTACAACTACTACTAGTACATACTAGTATGAACTACTAATTCACCAACTATGTATTCTAGTACATACTAGTAAGTACAATTAGTACTAGTACGTACTACTAGTAGAATTAGTACTTCTAGTACTAGTACTAATACTACTAGTATTAGTACTAATACTACTAGTATGTACTGCTAGCACATAATAGTAGTACATGTAGAACTAATTCTACTAGTACTACTAGTAGTAGTATGTACTACTAGTACTACTAGTAGTAGTATGTACTACTAGTAATATTGTACTACTCGTAGTAGTAAGTACTACTAGCACCACTAGTACATACTAATACTAGTAACACTACTAGTACTAGTATATACTAGTCGTGCTAGTACTGGTACATAATAGTACTACTAATACTAGTACTTGTAGTACATATTAGTATGTACTACTAATAATACAAGTACTAGCAGTAGTACTAGTAGTAGTAATATCATGTACTAGTACGTGTAGTATATTTTAGCATGTACAACTTGTCTATACTACTAATACTACTAGTATGTACTAATAAGATGTACTATTAATAGTTGTACTAGTACATACTACTAGTACTACTACTACCAGTAGTTGTAGTACTCGTACTACTCGTAGTAGTACCAGTACTACTAGTACTACTCATACTAGTACAAGTACAACTAGTACTACTCATAGTAGTACAAGTACAACTAGTACTACTAGTAGTTGTATGTACTACTAGTAATACTCGTACTACTCGTAGTAGTACCAGTACTACTAGTAGTGCTAGTACAAGTAGTACATATTACTAGTACATAATATGACTACTAGTACTAGTACTAGTAGTACATACTAGTATGTGCTACTAGTAATACTAGTACTAGCAGTAGTACTAGTAGTAGTAATATTATGTACTAGTACGGTTAATATATATTAGTAAGTACTACTTGTCTATACTACTAGTACTACTAGTATGTACTAATGATATGTACTAGTAGTAGTTGTACTAGTACATGTACTACTACTACCAGTAGTTGTAGTACTCGTACTACCTGTAGTAGTATAAGTACTACTAGTACTACTCAAAGTAGTACAAGCACTACTACTATGTAGTACTAATACTCCAAGTACGTATTCTAGTACGTACTTGTAGTACATACTAGTAAGTACTATTAGTAACAGTTTGTATTCTAGTACATACTTGTAGTACATACTAGTAAGTACTATTAGTACTAGTATGTACTACTAGTAGAATTACTACTTCTACTACTAGTACTAATACTTCTAGTATTACTACTAATACTACCAGTATGTACTTCTAGTACATACTAATAGTAATACTAGTATGTACTGCTACTACATACTAGTAGTACATGTAGAACTAGTTCTACTGGTACTATTAGTAGTACATGTAAATTTAGTTCTACAAGTACTACTACTAGTAGTATGTACTACTAGTAATACTTGTACTACTCGTGGTAGTACGTACTACTAGTACTACTCGTAGTTGTGCAAGTACTACCAGTACTACTCGTAGTACTAAGTACTACTAGTAATACTAGCACTACTAGTATATACTAGTACTAGTAACACTACTAGTACTTGTTTGTACTAGTTTTTCTAGTACTAATAGTACATACTACTAGTACATAATAGCACTACTAATATTAGTACTAGTGGTGCATATTAGTATGTACTACTAGTAATACTAGTACTAGCAGTAGTACAAGAAGTAGTAATATTATGTACTAGTATGGGCAGTATATATTAGTATGTACTACTTGTCTATACTACTAGTACTATTAGTATGTACTAATAAAATGTACTAGTAGTAGTTGTACTCTTACATACTACTAGTACTACTACTAGTACATGTACTACTACCACCAGTAGTTGTAATACTCGTACTAGTCGTAGTAGTATAAGTACTACTAATACTACTCGTAGTAGCAAGTACTACTAGTAATACTAGCACTATTAGTACATACTACTACTACTACTAGTACATACTAGTATGTACTACTAATACTCCAAGTATGTATTTCAGTACATACTTGTAGTAAATACTAGTAAGTACTATTAGTACTATTATGTACTACTAGCAGAATTAGTACCTCTAGTACTAGTATTAATACTATTAGTAGTAGTACTAATATTATTTGTAGTAGTACTAATACTACTAGTATGTACTGCTAGTACATACTAGTAGTATATGTAGAACTAGTTTTACTAGTAATAATACTGGTATGTACTACTAGTAATACTGGTACCACTCGATGTAGTACCAGTAATACTAGTACTACTCATAGTAGTACATGTACTACTAGTACTACTCGTAGTAGTAAGTACTACTAGCACTACTAGTACATACTATTACTAATTACACTACTAGTACTTGTATGTACTAGTAGTGCTAGTACTAGTAGTACATACTATTAGTACATAATATTACTACTCATACTAGTACTAGTGGTAGTACTAGTAGTAGTACTAGTAGTAGTAATATTATGTACTAGCACGGTAGTATATATTAGTATGTACTACTTGTCTATACTACTAGTACTACTAGTATGTATTAATAATATGTACTAGTAGTAGTTGTATTAATCCATACTACTAGTACTACTACTAATACATGTAATACTACTACCAGTAGTTGTAGTACTCGTACTACTTGTAGTAGTACAAGACTAGTACTACTCGTAGTAGTAAAAGTAGTACTAATACTACTCGTAGTAGTAAGTACTACTAATAGTACTAGCACTATTAGTATGTACTACTACTACTACTACTACTAGTACATACTAGTTTATACTTCTAATACTGCAAGCATGTATTCTAGTACATACTTGTAGTACATACTAGTAAGTACCATTACTACTAGTATGTACTACTAGTAGTATTAGAACATCTAGTATTGTATTAATACTACTAGTATTAGTACTAATACAACTAGTATGTACTGCTAGTATGTACTAGTAGTACTTGTAGAACTAGTTCTATTAGTACTAGTTGTAGAAGTATGTACTACTAGTAATACTCGTACTACTCGTAGTCGTACAAGTACTACTCGGAGTCGTACAAGTACTACTCGGAGTCGTACAAGTACTACTAGTAGTAGTAAGTACTACTAGTAGTAGTAAGTACTACTAGTAGTAGTAAGTACTACTAGTAATACTAGCACTACTAGTACATACTAGTACTAGTAACACTACTAGTACTAGTATGTACTAGAAATGTTAGTACTAGTAGTACATACTACTAGCACATAATAGTACTACTAATACTAGTACTAGTAGTACATACTAGTATTTACTACTAGTAATACGAGTAGTACTAGTAGTAGTACTATTATGTACTAGTACGGGTTGTATATATTAGGATGTACTACTTGTCTATACTATTAGAACTGTTAGTACGAGCTAATAATATGTAATATTAGTACTTGTACTAGTACATACTACTAGTACTACTTTTTGTACATGTACTACTACTACCAGTAGTCGTAGTAGTCGTACTACTAGTAGTAGTACAAGAACTACTAATACTACTCGTAGTAGTAAGTACAACTAGTAATACTAGCACTACTAGTACTTACTAGTAACACAACTGGTACTAGTATGTACTAGTAGTTCTAGTACTAGTAGTACATGCTATTAGTACATAATAGTACTACTAATACTATTACTAGTAGTTCATATTAGTAAGTACTACTCGTAATACTAGTACTAGTAGTAGTACTATTGTTTACTAGTACGGGTAGTATATATTAGTATGTACTAGTCTATACTACTAGTTCTACTACTATGTACAAATAATATGTACTAGTATTAGTTGTACTAGTACAGACTACTAGTCTTACTACTAGTACTTGCAATACTACTACCAGTAGTTGTACAACTAGTACTACTCGTAGTAGTACAAGTACTACTTACTACTCATACTAGTTAGTACTACTAGTAATACTAGCACTACTAGTACATACATACTACTACTACTACTGGTAAACTAGTATGTACTACTAATACTCCAAGTATGTATTCTAGTACATACTTGTAGTTCATACTAGTAAGTACTATTAGACTAGTATGTACCACTGGAGGAATTAGTACTTCTAGTACTAATACTACTAGTATGTACTGCTAGTACATACTAGTAGTACATGTAGAATTAGTTCTACTAGTACTACTAGTGGTAGAATGTACAACTAGTAATACTCGTACTACTTTCTAGTATTTGCTACTAAAAATAATAGTACTAGTAGTAGTACTAGTAGTAGTAATATTATGTACTAGTACAGGTAGTATATATTAGGATGTACTACTTGTCTATACAATTAGTACTACTAGTATGTACCAATTATATGTACTAGTAGTAGTTGTACTAATACATACTACCAGTACTACTACTAGTACATGTACTACGACAACCAATAATTGTAGTACTCGTACTACTCGTAGTGGTACAAGTACTGCTAGTACTACTCGTAGTAATACAAGTACTATTAGTACTACTCGTTGTAGTACAAGTACTACTAGTACTACTCGTAGTAGTAAGTACTACTAGTAATACTAACACTACTAGTACATACTACTACAACTACTAGTACATACTAGTATGTACTACTAATACTCCAAGTATGTATTCTAGTACTTACTTTTAGTACATACTAGTAAGTACTATTAGTACTAGTATGTACTACTAGTAGAATTAGTACTTCTAGTACTAGTACTAAGACTACTAGTAATACTCGTACTACTCGTAGTAGAACAAGTACTACTAGTACTACTCGTAGTAGTACAAGTACTACTAGTACTACTCATAATAGCAAGTACTGCTAGTAATACTAGAACTACTAGTACATACTAATACTAGTAACACTACTAGTACTAGTATGTATTAGTAGTGCTACTACTAGTAGTACACACTATTAGTACATTGTAGTACTAATACTACTAGTACTAATAGTACATACTAATATGTACTACTGGTAATACTGGTACTAGCAGTAGTACTAGCAGTTGTAATATTATGCACTAGTACAGGTAGTATATATTAGTATGTACTACTCTATACTACTAGTACTACTAGTATGTACTAATAATATGTACTAGTAGTAGTTGTACTTGTACATACTACTAGTATTACTACTAGTACATGTACTACCTTAACCAGTAGTTGTAGTACTCGTACTACACGTAATTTTATAAAAACTATCAGTACTACTCGTACTAGTACAAGTACTACTAGTAATACTCGCAGTAGTAAGTACTACTAGTAATACTAGCACTACTTGTACATACTACTACTACTAGTAGATACTAATATTTACTACTAATACTCCAAGTATATATTCAAGTACATACTTGTAGTACATACTAGTTAGTACTATTAGTACTAGTATGTACTACTAGTTGAAATGGTTTTTCTAGTACTAGTACTAATACTACAAGTATGTACTGCTAGTACATACTAGCAGTACATGCATAACTAGTTCTATTAGTACTACTTGTAGTAGTATGTACTACTAGTAATACTCGTACTACTCGGAGTAGTACTTATACTACTCGTAGTAGTATAAGTACTACTAGTACTACTCGTAGTGGTAAGTACTACTAGTAATACTAGCACTACTAGTACATACTAGTACTAAAAAAACTACAAGTATTAGTATGTACTGGTAGTGTTAGTACTAATAGCACATACTACTAGTACATAATTGTATTACTAATACTAGTACAAGTAGTACATACTAGTATGTACTACTAGTAATACTACTATTAATAGTAGTACTAGTAGTAGTAATTTTATGTACTAGTACGGGTAGTATATATTAGTATGTACTAATAATATGTATTTGTTGTAATTGTACTAGTACAAACTACCTGTACTACTACTAGTACATGTACTACTACTCGTAGTTGTAAGTACTATTAGTAATACTAGTACTACTTGTACATACTAGTACAAGTAACACTACTAGTATTACTCGTAGTAGTAAGTACTATTAGTACTAATAACACTACTAGTATTAGTATGTACTTGTAGTGCTAGTACTAGTAGTACATACTACTAGTACATAATAGTACTATTAATGCTTATACTAGTGGTACATACTAGTACGTACTACTAATAATACTGGTAATAGCAGTAGTACTACTAGTTGTATTGTTATGTACTAGTACGGGTAGTATATATTAGTATGTACTACTTGTCTATACTACTAATACTTCTAATACTACTACTAATACATGTACTACTAATACTACTACTAATACATGTACTACTAATACAAGTACATACTACTAATACTACTACTAATACATGTACAGCTAATACAAGTACATACTACTAATACTACTACTAATACATGTACTACTACTACCAGTAGTTGTAGTACTCGTACCACTCGTTGTAGTACAAGTACTACTAGTACTACTCGTAGTAGTAAGTACTACTAGTAATAATAGCACTACTAGTACATACTACTACTACTACTACTAGTACATATTAGTATGGATTACTAATACTCCAAGTATGTATTCTAGTACATACTTGTAGTACATACTAGTAAGTATTATTAGTACTAGTATGTACTACTAGTAGAATTAGTACTTCTAGTACTAGTACTAATACTAATAGTATTAGTACTAATACTACTAGTATGTATTGCTAGTACATACTAGTAGTACATGTAGAACTAGTTCTACCAGTACTACTCGTAGTAGTACAAGTACCTCTAGTACTTCTTGTAATAGTACAAGTACCACTAATACTACTCGTAGTAGTAAGTACTATTAGTAATACTAGCACGACTAGTACATACGATAGTGTTACTAGTACTAGTATGTACTAGTAGTGCTAGTACTTAAAGTACATACTCTTAGTACATAATAGTACTACTAATACTAGTACTAGTAGTACATACTAGTATGTACTACTAGTAATATTAGTACTAGAAGCAGTACTAGAAGTAGTAATATTATGTACTAGTACTAGTAGTACATACTAGTATGTACTAATACTAGTACTAGCAGTAGTACTAGTAGTGCTAGTATTACTAGTAGTACTTATTACTACGAGTAGTACTATAAGTACTTGTACTACTACGAGTAGTACTAGTAGTACACTTACTACTATGAGTATTACTAGTAGTACATACTACTACTAGTAGTACCAGTAGGACTAGTTCTACATGTACTACTAGTAAGTAGTACTACTAGTATGTACTAACAGTACATACTAATTGTATTAGTACTAATACATATAGTACAAATACTAGTACTAGAAGTACTAATATTACTAGTAGTACATACTAGTACGAATAGTACTTACTCGTATGAACTACAAGTATGTACTAGAATACATACTTGGATTATTAGTAGTATATACTAGTATATACTAGTAGTAGTAGTAGTATGTACTAGTAGTGTTAGTATTACTAGTAGTAGTTACAACTACGAATAGTACTAGTAGTACTTATACTACTATGAGTAGTACTAGTAGTACATGTACTACTACGAGTAGTACTAGTATTACTAGTAGTACATACTACTACTAGTAGAACTAGTTCTACATGTACTACTAGTATGTACTAGAAGTGCATACTAGTAGTATTAGAACTAATACTAGTAGTATTAGTACTAGTACTAGAAGTACTAATTCTACTAGTAGTACATACTAGCACTAATAGTAGTTACTAATATGTACTACAAGTATGGACTAGAATACGTACTTGGAGTATTAGTAGTACATACTAGTATGTACTACTAGTAGTAGTTGTAGTATGTATTAGTAGTACTAGCATTACTCGTAGTGCTAACTACTACGAGTAGTACTAGTAGTCGAACTAGTAGTATGTACTGGTACAACTACTACTAGTACATATTATTAGTACATACTAGTAGTACTAATAGTATAGACGAGTAGTACATACTAATATATACTACCCGTACTAGTACATAATATTACCACTACTAGTACTACTGCTAGTACTACTAGTATGTACTGGTATTAGTATTAGTATTAGTACTAGTATTAGTAGTACTATTATGTACAAGTAGTTTGTACTACTAGTACTAGCACTACTAGTACATACTAGTACTAGTAGTGTAACTAGTACTAGTATGTACTAGTAGTGCTAGTATAACTAGTAGTACTTACTACTGTGAGTAGTACTTCTACCACTACGAGTAGTACTAGTGGTACTTGTACTACTACGAGTAGTATGAGTATTACAAATAGTACATACTACTACTAGTAGAACTAGTTCTACATGTACTACTAATATGTACTACTAGCACATACTTGTATTATTACTACTAATACTAGTAGTAATAGTACTAGTACTAGAAGTACTAATTCTACTAGTAGTACATACTAGTACTAATAATACTTACTAGTGTGTACTACAAGTACGTACTAGAATACATGCTTGGAGTATTAGTAGTACATACTAGTACTAATAGTACTTACTAGTGTGTACTACAAGTACGTACTGGAATACATGGTTGGAGTATTAGTAGTATATAATAGTATGTACTAGTAGTGCTAGTATTACTAGTTGTACTTACTACTACGAGTAGTACTAGTAGTACTTTCACAACTACGAGTAGTACTACAACTATTGGTAGCAGTAGTATATGTACTAGTAGTAATACTAGTAGTATGTACTTGTACAACTACTTCTAGTACATATTAGTAGTCCATACTAGTATGTACTACTAAAACTAGTATTAGTCGTACTATTATGTACTAAAAGTATGTAGTACTAGTAATAGCACTATTAGTACATACTAATACTAGTAGTGTTTCTAGTACTAGTATGTACTAGTAGTGCTAGCATTACAAGTAGTACTTACTTCTACGAGTAGTACTAGTAGTACTTGTACTACTCAGAGTAGTACTAGTATTACTTGTACTACTACGAGTAGTACGAGTATTACTAGTAGTACATACTACTACTAGAAGTACGAGTATTACTAGTCGTACATACTACTACTAGTAGAACTAGTTCTACATGTACTACTAGTATGTACTTGATGTACATACTGGTAGTATTGATACTAATAGTATTAGTACTAGTACTAGAAGTACTAATTCTACTAGTAGTACATACTAGTACTAATAGTACTTACTAGTATGTACTACAAGTACGTACTAAAATACATACTTGGAGTATTCTTAGTACATACTAGTATGTACTAGTGGTAGCAGTACTAGTATGTACTAGTAGTGCTAATATTAATAGTAGTACTTACTACTACGAGTAGTACTAGTAGTACTTGTACTACTACGACTAGTACTAGTAGTACTTGTACTACTACGAGTAGTACGAGTACTACAACTACTGGTTGTAGTAGTACATGTACTAGTAGTAGTACTAGTAGTATGTACTAATTCAACTACTTCTAGTACATATTATTAGTACATACTAGTTATATTAAGAGTATAGACAAGTAGTACATACTAATATATACTACAAGTACTCTTAGTACTACTAGTAGTACTCGTAGTAGTACAAGTACTACTAATACTACTCATAGTAGTACAAGTACTACTAGTACTACTTGTTGTAGTAAGTACTACTAGTAATACGAGCACTATTAGTACATACTACTATTACTACTACTAATACGTACTAGTATGTACTACTAATACTCCAAGTATGTATTCCAGTACATACTTGTAGTGGATACTACTAAGTAGTATTAGTACTAGTATGTACAACTAGTAGAATTAGTACTTTTAGTGCTAGTACTAATACTAGTACTAATAGTAGTAATACTAATAGTAGTTGTGCTAGTAGTAGACATATTATGTACTAGTACGAGTAGTAAATATTAGGATGTACTACTTGTCTATACTATTAGTACTACTCGTATGTATTAATTATATGTACTAGTAGATGTTGTACTAGTACATACTACTAGTACTACTACTAATACATGTACTACTACTACCAGTAGTTGTAGTACTCGTACTACTCGTAGTTGTACAAGTATCTCTAGTACTACTTATTGTAGTACAAGTACTTTTAGTACTACTAGTAGTAGTACAAGTACTACTAGTACTACTTGTACTAGTACAATTACAACTAGAACATAATACAATTACAACTAGTACATACTACTAGTTTGTACTACAATACTCCAAATATGAATTCTAGTACATACTTTTAGTACATACTAGTAAGTACTATTAGTACTAGTATGAATTACTAGTAGAAGTAGTACTTCTAGTACTAGTACTAATATTACTAGTATTAATACTAATACTATTAGTACTACTCGTAATAGTACAAGTACTACTAGTACTACTCGTAGTAGTAAGTACTACTAGTAATATTAAAACCAATAGTGCTAGTACTAATAGTACATACTACTAGTACATAATAGTACTACTAATACTAGTACTAGTAGTACATACTAGTATGTACTACTAGTAATACTAGTAGTAGAAGTAATACTAGTAGTAGTTATATTATGTCTTAGTATGGGTAGTATATATTAGTACTACTAGCATGATCTAATAATATGTACTAGTAGTAGTTGTACTCTTACATACTACTAGTACTACAACTACCAAAAGTTGTAATACTCGTACTACTCGTAGTATTACTCGTACTACAAGTACTACTCGTAGTAGTACAAGTACTACTAGGTCTACTCGTAGTAGTAAGTACTACTAGTAATACTAACACTACTAGTACATACTACTATTACTTCTACTACTAGCACATACTAGTATGTAGTACTAATACTCCAAGTATGTATTCTAGTACATACTTGTAGTACATACTAGTAGATACCATTAGTACTAGTAAGTACTACTAGTGCTACTCGTAGTAGTGCAAGTACTACAAGTACGACTCGTAGTAGTAAGTAGTACTGGTAATACTAGCACTACTAGTATATACTACTACTATTACATACTAGTATGTACTACTAATACTCCAAGTTTGTATTCTAGTACATACTTGTTGTACGTACTAGTAAGTACTACTAGTACAAGTATGTACTACTTGTAGATATAGTACTTCTAGTACCAGTACTAATACAACTAGTATTAGTACAAATACTACTAGTACGTACTTCTAGTAGCAGTACTAATACAACTAGTATTAGTACAAATACTACTAGTACGTACTTCTAGTACATACTAGTAGTACATGTAGAACAAGTTCTACTAGTACTATTATTAGTAGTATGTACACCTAGTAATACTCGTACTACTCGTAGTAGTACAAGTACTACTAGTAATACTCGTAGTAGTACGAGTACTACACGTAGTAGTAAGTACTACTAGTAATACTAGCACTACTAATAAATACTAGTATTAGTAAAACTACTCGTAATAGTATGTACTAGTAATGCAAGTACTAGTTGTACATACTACTAGTACATAATAATACTACTAATACTAGTACTAGTAGTACATACTAGTACGTACTACTAGTAATACTAGTACTAGCAGTAGTACTAGTTCTAGTAATCTCATGTACTAGTACGGATAGTATATATTAATATGTACTACTTGTCTATGGTACTAGTACTACCAGTAGGTACTAATAATATATACTAGTAGTAGTTGTACTAGTACACACTACTAGTACTACTACAAGTACATGTACTACAACTACCAGTAGTTGTAGTACTCGTACTACTCGTAGTAGTACACGTACTACTAGTACTACTCGTAGTAGTACAAGTACTAGTCGTAGTAGTACAAATACTACTCGTAGTAGTAAGTACTTCTAGTAATACTAGCACGACTAGTACATACTACTAGTACTACTACTAGTACATACTAGTATGTACTACTAATACTCAAAGTATGTATTCTAGTACATACTTGCAATAAATACTAGTATGTACTGCTAGTAGAATTAGTACTTCTAGTACTAGTACTAATACTATTAGTATTAGTAATAATACTACTAGTATGTACTGTCAGTACATACTAGTAGTACATGTAGAACTAGTTCTACTAGTACTACTAGTAGTAGTATGTATTATTAGTAATACTCGTACTACTCGTAGTAGTACAAGTACTACTAGTACTACTCGTAGTAGTACAAGTACTACTAGTACTACTCGTAGTAGTACAAGTACTACCAGTAGTACAAGTACTACTTGTACTCACGTAGTAGTAAGTACTACTAGTAATACTTGCACTACTAGTACATACTAGTACTAATCAAACTACTAGTACTAGTACATACTAGTTGTGCTAGTACTAGTAGTTCATACTACTAGTACATAACAGTACTACTAGTACTAATACTAGTAGTACATACTAGTATGTACTACTAGTAATACTAGTACTAGCAGTAGTTTTAGTAGTAGTAATATTATTTACTAGTACGGGTAGTATATATTAATATATACTACTTGTTTGTACTACTAGTACTACTGGTATGTACTAATAATATGTACTAGTAGTAGTTGTATTAGTACATACTATTAGTACTACTACTTGTACATGTACTACTACTACCAGTAGTTGTTATACTCGTATTACTTGTAGTAGTACAAGTACTACCATGACTACTCGTAGTAGTAAAAGTACTACAAGAAGAACTCGTAATAGTAAGTACTACTGGTACTATTAGCACTACTAGTATATACTACTACTACTACTACGACATACTAATATGTACTACTAATACTCTAAGTATGTATTTTAGTACATACTAATAAGTACTGATAGTACTAGTATGTACTACTATTAGAATTAGTACATCTAGTACTAATACTAATACTACTAGTACTAGTACTAGTATTAATACTACTTGTACTAATACTACTAGTACTAGTACTAATACTACTAGTATTAGTACTAATACTACAAGTATGTACTCATAGTACACACTAGTAGTACATGTAGAACTAGTACAACTAGTAGTGTATGTACTACTCGTACCAATAGTACTACTCGTAGTTGTACAAGTACTACTAGTACTACTCGTAGTAGTAAGTATTACTAGTAATATTAGCACTACTAGTACATACTAGTACTAGTATATACTAGTCGTGCTAGTATTAGTAGTGTATACTACTAGTACATAATAGTATTACCAATACTAGTACTAGCAGTAGTAATAATATTAGTAATTTAATGTACTAGTACGGGTAGTATATATTAGTATGTACCACTTGTCTATCCTACAAGTACTAGTAGTATGTACTTATAATATGTACTAGTAGTAGTTGTACTAGTACATACAACTAGTACTACCACTAGTAGTAGTTGTACTAGTACATACTACTAGTACTACTACTAGTAATACTTGTACTAGTACATACTACTACTACTACTACCAGTAGTTATAGTACTACCACTAGTCGTAGTAGTACAAGTACTACTAGTACTACTCGCAGTAGTACAAGTACTCCTAGTATTACTCGTAGTAGTAAGTATTACAAGTAATACTAGCAATACTAGTACATACTACTACTACTACTACTAGTACATACTAGTATGTACTACTAATACTCCAAGTATGTATTCTAGTACATACTTGTAGGGTATACTAGTAAGTACTATTAGTACTAGTATGTACAACTAGTAGAATTAGTACTTTTAAGACTAATACTAATACAAGTAGTATTAGTACTAATACTAGTAGTATTAGTACTAATACTACTAATATGTACTGCTAGTACATACTAGTAGTACATGTAGAACTAGTTCTACTAGAACTACTAGTAGTAGTAATTACTAGTAGTAGTAAGTACATGTAGAACTAGTTCTATTAGGACTACTAGTACGGGTAGTATATACTAGTATATACTACTAATACTCCAAGTATGTATTCTAGTACCTACTTGTAGTACATACTAGTAAGTACTATTAGTACTAGTATGAACCACTAGTCGAATTAGTACTTTTAGTACTAGTACTAATACTAATAGTATTAGTACTAATACTACTAGTATGTAGTATTAATACTTCTAGTACTACTAGTAGTAATAGTACTAGTATTAGTACTAGTACTTCTAGTATTAGTACTTCTACTACTAGTAATACTCGTACTACTCGTAGTAATACAAGTACTATTAGTTCTACTCGTAGTAGTACAAGTACGACTAGTATTACTCGTAGTAGTAAGTACTACTAGTAATACTAGAACTACTAGTACATACTAGTACTAGTAGCACTATTAGTACTAGTATGTACTAGTCGTGCTAGTACTAGTAATACATACTACTAGTACATAATAGTACTACTAATACTAGTACTAGCAGAAACACTAGTAATAGTAGATACTAGTACTAGTACAAGCACTACTAGTACAACTCGTAGTAGTAAAAGTACTACTAGTACTACTCGTAGTAATAAGTACTACTAGTAATACTAGCACTACTAGTACATACTACTACTACTACTAGTACATACTAGTAGTATATACTACAAATACTCCAAGTATGTATTCTGGTACATTCTTGTAGTATATACTAGTAAGTACTAGTATGTACTACTAGTAGAATTAATACTTCTAGTACTAGTACTAATATTACTAGTTCTACTAATACTATTAGTAGTAGTATGTACTATTGGTAATACTAGTACTACTCGTAGTAGTACTTGTATTACTCGTAGTGGTACAAGTACTAGTACTAGTATATACCAGTATATACTACTAGTATATACTAGTATATACTAGTATATGTACTAGTATATATACTAAAACACATACTAGTATAAACGAGTATATATCAGTATATATACTAATATATATACCACTATATATACCAGTATATATACCAGAATATATACCAGAATATATACTAGTATACTAGTATATATACTAGTACTAGTATATATACTAGTACTAGTTTATATACAAGTATACTAGTATATATATTAGTATATATATTAGTATACTAGTATATATACTAGTACTAGTATATACTATTATATATTAATATATATACCAGTATATACTAGTATATACTAGTATACTAGAATATACTAGTACTAGTATATATACTAGTATATATACTAGTATATATACTAGTATATATACTAGTATACTAGTATATATACTAGTATATATACTAGTATACTAGTATATATACTAGTATACTAGTATATATATCAGTATATACTAGTATAAACTTGTATATACTAGTACTAGTACTAGTATATATATTCGTATGTATACTAGTATATATACAAGCATACATACCAGTATATATACAAGTATATACTATTATATACTAGTATGTACTAGTATATATACTAATAAACTAGTATATACTAATATATACTAATAAAATAGTATATACTAGTACATACTAGTATACCTAAACTAGTATATATATACTAGTATATACTAGAACTAGTACATATACTAGTACATATAGTAGTATATACTAGTATATATACTAGGATATGTACTAGTATATATTAGTATATATTAGAATATGTATACTAGTATATACTACTATATATATACTAGTATATACTGGTATATACTAGTACTAGTGTATATATTAGTATATATACTAGTACATACTAGTACTAGTATATATACTAGTATATACAATAGTATATATGAGTATATACTAGTATATTAGTATATACTACTATATATATACTAGTATATACTAGTACCAGTACGAGTACATATACTAGTATATATACTACTATATATATACTAGTATATACTAATATATACTAGTACTAGTATATTGCTAGTATATACTAGTAGATATACTAGTATATACTAGCAATAAACTAGTATATATATTAATATATATTAGTATATATATACTGGTATATACTAGTATATATACTAGTATATATACTGGTATAT
Organism: Amborella trichopoda; assembly: GCF_054954075.1. Classification (NCBI taxonomy): domain Eukaryota; kingdom Viridiplantae; phylum Streptophyta; class Magnoliopsida; order Amborellales; family Amborellaceae; genus Amborella; species Amborella trichopoda. Next base: position 24,293,556 of record NC_142347.1, on the reverse strand, counting down.
ATACTAATATATACCAGTATATATATACTAGTATATACTAGTATATACTAGTATATACTAGTATATACTAGTACTAGTATATACTAGTACATACTAGTGTACATATACTAATATATATATATTAGTACATACTAGTACTAGTATATATACTAGTATATATACTAGTATATATATTAGTATATACTAGTATATACTAGTATATATACTAGGATATATACTAGTATATACTAGGATATACTAGTATATATTAGAATATACTAGTATATACTAGTATACTAGTATGTACTACTATATATATACTAGTATATACTAGTACTAATATATATACTAGTATACTAGTAAATATACTAGTACATATACTAGTATACTAGTATATATACTAGTACTAGTATCTACTATTATATACTAATATATATATTAGTATATACTAGTACTAGTACTAGTACTAGTGCTAGTACTAGTATACTAGTATATACTAGTTCTAGTACTAGTATATATACTAGTATATATACTAGTATACTAGTATACGAGTATATACTAATATATTCTAGTACTATATATACTAGTGTATACGAGTATATACGAGTATATATACTAGTATATACTCGTATATACTAGTATACGAGTATATACTAGTACTAGTACTAGTATATATACTAGTATATATTTTAGTATATACTAGTATATATACAAGTATGTATACTAGAATATACACAAGCATATACTATTATATATTAGTATATATTAGTATATATACTAATATACTAGTATATACTAATATACTAGTATATACTAATATTAGTTAATACTAGTACTAGTATATACTAGTATACTAGTATATACTAGTTTATATAATAATATACATATACTAGTATAAACTAGTATATGCCAGTATATACTCGTACATACTAGAATATAAACTAGTACTAGTACTAGTATATATACTAGTATTTATACTAGTATATATATACTAGTATATACTAGTATATACTAGTATATATATACCAGTATATATACTGGTACTAGTACTAGTATATATACTAGTACTAGAACTAATATATATACTAGTATGTTCTAGTATACTAGTATACACTAGTATATACTAGTTATACCAGTATATATATACTAGTATATATATACTAGTATATGCTAGTTTATATATACTAGTATATACTAGTTATACAAGTATATATATACTATTATATATATACTGGTATAACTAGTATATACTAGTATATGATAGTATATATATACTAGTACTAGTATAAACTAATATATACTAGTATATTTATACTAGTATATACTAGTACAGTCTATATATATACTATACTAGTATATAGTAGTATATACTAGTATATATATACTAGTATATACTAGTATACTAGTTTATACTCGTATATATATACAAGTATATATTAGTATATAAACTAGTATATATACCAGTATATATACTAGTACATACGAGTATATATACCAGCATATATGTCAGTATATATACCGGTATACTAGTATATATACTAGTATACTGGTATATATAATAGTATATTTACTAGTATACCAATATATGTACTAGTACTAGTATATACTAATATATATACTATTATATACTAGTACATATACTAGTATATACTAGTACTAGTATATATACTAGTACATATACTACTATATATACAAGTATATATACAAGTATATACTATTATATAGTAGTATATAACAGTATATAATAGTATATATACTAATATACTAGTATCTACTAATATATTAGTCTATACTAATATTAGTTTATACTAGTACTAGTATATACTAGTTTACTAGTATATACTAGTTTATGTACTAATATACATATACTAGTATATACTAGTATATACTCGTATATACTAGTATATATACTAGTAGTAGTACTAGTATATATACTAATACAAGTATATATATTACTATATATACTAATATATATAATAGTACAAGTATATATATTACTATATATTCTAATATATATACTAGTACTAATATATATATTAGTACTAGTATATACTAGTATATATATACTAGTACTAGTATATATACTAGTATATATATACTAGTACATACTAGTTTATATATACTAGTATATATATACTATTATATATATACTGGTATAACTAGTATATACTAGTATATGATAGTATATATATACTAGTATATATATACTAGTAGATATATTAGTATATATATTAGTATATACTAGTATACTAGTACATACTACAATACTAGTATATATACTAGTATACTAGTATATGTGCTAGTTTATATACTAGTATATGTGCTAGTTTATATTCTAGTATACTAGTATATACTAGTATATATACGAGTATATATACTAGTATACTTGGATATATACTAGTACATATACTAGTATATATATACTAGTATATACTAGTACTAGAATATAGTAGTATAAACTAATACTATGATGTATACTAGTATATACTAGTATATATACTAGTATATATACTAGTACTAATATGCACTAGTATACATACTAGTTTATACTAGTATATACTAGTATATATACTAGTATATATATTTGTATATACTAGTATATACTAGTATATATACTAGTATATACTAGTATATATATTTGTATATACTAGTATATATACTAGTATATATTAGTATATACTAGTATGTACTAGTAGTATATACTACTACTAGTATGTACTAGTATATATACTAGTATGTACTAGTATAAACTAGTATACACTAGTATATATATTAGTATATATATACTAGTATATATACTAGTACTAGTATATACTAGTACTATGATAGATACTAGTATATACTAGTATATCTACTAGTAATAGTATATACTAGTATATACTAATTATATACTAGTATGTACTAGCAGTATATACAAGTACTAGTGTATACTAGTATATATAATAGTATGTACTAGTATATACTAGTATATACTAGTACATTTACTAGTACTAGTATATACCAGTATTTATACTAGTACTAGGATATACCAGTATTAGTAAATATACTAGTATATACTAATACCAGTATATACCCGTACTAGTTTATAATAGTACTAGTATATACTAGTATATATTCGTACTAGTACTAGTACATATACTACTATATATACTAATATATATAAAGTAGCATATACCAGTATACTACTACATACTAGTACTACTATATACTATATACTAGTATATACTAGTACATTCTAGTATACTGGTATATACTACTATATATATATTAGTATATACTAGTATATAATAGTATATCTTAGTACTAGTATATATACTAGTATATATACTAATATATAGTAGTTTATATATACTAATATATACTAGTATTAGTATATACTAGTATATATACTTGTACAAGTATATATACTAGTATATATACCAGTATATATACCAGTATATATACTAGGATATATACCAATATATACTAGCACAAGTATATACTAGCACTAGTATATATATACTAATAGTAGTATATACTAGTACTAGTACTGGTATATATATACTAATACCAGTATATATACTAGTATATATTAGTATACTAGTATATATACTAATATAAACTAGCTTACTAGTATGCTAGTTGTATATTAGTATATACTAGCATAATAGTATATGTACTAGTATACTAGTATATTAGTATATACTACTATATTAGTACATATACTACTATACTAGTATATGTACTAGTATAGATACTAGTATACTAGTATATATACTAGTATACTTGTATATATACTAGTACATATACTAGTATACTAGTATATACTAATATATACTAGTATATATACTAGTATATACTAGTACTAGTATATAGTATAATATACTAATACTTGTATATATATTAGTATATACTGGTATATATACTAGTATATACTTGTATATATACTAGTATGTATACTAGTATATATTAATATATACTAGTATATATACTAGTATGTACTAGCAGTATATACTAGTAGGTATACTAGTACATACTAGTATATATACTAATATATATACTAGAACTAGTATATACTAGTTTTAGTATATACTAGTAAATACTAATACTATGATATATAGTAGTATATACTAGTACGTATACTAGTATGTATACTTGTATATATACTAGTACTTGTATATACTAGTATATATATATGTATATACTAGTATATATACTAGTATATATTAGTATACACTAGTATATATACTTATATGTACTAGCAGTATATATTAGTACTAGTATATACTAGTATATATATTAGTATATATTTTAGTATATATACAAGTATATACTAGTACTAGTATATACTAGTATATATAATAGTATATACTAATATATATATTAGTATATACTAGTATATACTAGTACTAGTATATATCCGTACTAATATATACTAGTACTAGTATATACTAGTATATACTCGTACTAGTACTAGTACATATTCAAGTATATATACTAGTATATATTAGTATATAATAATATATATAAAGTAGTATATACTAGCATACTCGTATATACTAGTATATACTGGCATATACTAGTATATATGTAGTAGTATATACTAGTATATATGTAGTAGTATATACTAGTATACTAGTATATACTAGTACTAATATATATACTAGTATATATACTAGTATATATACAAATATATAGTAGTATATATATACTAGCATATACTAGTACTAGTATATACTAGTACTAATATATAATAGTATATATACTAGTATGTAGTAGTATATATACTGGTATATGTACTAGTACTAGTATATATACTAGTATATATACCAGTATATATATTAGTAAATACTAGTACAAGTATATACTAGCACTACTATAGAAACAAGTATATACTAGTATATATACTAGTATATACTAGTACAAGTATATAGACAAGTAATAATACATGTATGTACAAGTATATAAACAAGTAATAATACTTGTATGTACAAGTTTATATACTTGTACTAGTATATACTAGTATATACACTAGTACTAGTATACATACTAGTATATACTAGTATACATACTAGTATATATACTAGTATATACTAGTACATATATTAGTATATACTAGTATATATACTAGTATATACTAGTATATATTAGTATATACTAGTATATACTAGTTTATATACTAGTATGTACTAGCGTATACTAGTATATACTAGTATATACTAGTATGTATACTAGTATATACTAGTATATATTCTAGTATATATACTAGTATTTGTATATACGTGTACTAGTATATACTAGTAGATACTAATACTATGATATATGGTAGTTTATACTTGTATATATACTAGTATATATACTAGTACTAGTAAATACTTGTCTATATAGTAGTATATACTAGTATATAATAGTATATACTAATATATATACTAGTATATATATTAATATATTCTAGAATATATTAGTATATACTAGTATATACTAGTTCATATACTAGTATGTACTAGAGTATACTAGTATTTACTAGTATATATACTAGTATGTATACTAGTATATACTAGTATGTATACTAGTATATACTAGTATATATTTTGGTATATATACTAGTACTAGTACATACTTATACTAGTTTATACTAGTATATATATAGTAGTATATACTAGTATACTAGTATATACCAGTACTAGTATATATTAGTACTAATATATATTAGTATATACTAGTATATACTAGTACTAGTATATATACTAGTATATATACTAGTATATATACTAATATATAGTAGTATATATTTACTAGCATATACTAGTACTAGTATATACTAGTACTAATATATACTCGTATTTATACTAGTATATAGTAGTATATATACTGGTATATATACTAGTACTAGTATATATACTAGTATATATACCAGTATATATATTAGTAAATACTAGTATAAGTATATACTAGCACTAGTATATATACTAGTATATACTTGTATATATACTAGTATATACTAGTACAAGTATATATACTAGTATTAATACTTGTATGTACAAGTATATATACTTGTACTTGTATATACTAGTATATATACTAATATATACTAGTATAAATACTAGTACTAATACATATACTAGTATTAGTATATATACTAGTACTAGTATACATACTAGTATATACTAGTATATATAATAGTATATACTAGTACATATATTAGTATATACTAGTATATATACTAGTATATATTAGTATATACTAGTATATGCTAGTTTATATACTAGTATGTACTAGCATATACTAGTATATACTAGTATATACTAGTATGTATACTAGTATATACTAGTATATATTGTAGTATATATACTAGTACTAGTATATACTTGTACTAGTATATATTAATACTATGATATATGGTTGTTTATACTTGTATATATACTAGTATATATACTAGTACTAGTATATACTTGTCTATATAGTAGTATATACGAGTATATAATAGTATATACTAGTATATACTAGTATATATACTAGTACTAGTATATACTTGTACTTGTATATATACTAGTATTAGTATATATATACAAGTACTAGTATACATACTAGTATATACTAGTATATATACTAGTATATACTAGTATATATTAGTATCTACTAGTATATACTAGTTTATATACTAGTATGTACTAGCATATACTAGTATTTACTAGTATATACTACTATGTATACTAGTATGTACTAGTATATATTCTGGTATATATACTAGTACTAGTATATACTTATACTAGTATATACTAGTTCTAGTATATACTTATACTAGTATATACTTATACTACTTATACTAGTATATACTAGTACTAGTATATACTTGTATATATAGTAGTATATACTAGTATATATATTAGTATATACTAGTTCTAGTATATATACTATGATAGATACTGGTATATATACTAGTAAATACTAGTATATATACTAGTATATATACTAGTACTGGTATATACCCGTACTAGTTTATATACTAGTCTATACTAGTACGGGTTTATACCAGTACTAGTATATAAACTACTATATACTAGTACTAGTATATACCCGTACTAGTATATACTAGTACTAGTATATACTAGTATATACTCGTACTTGTAGTAGTACATATACTAATATATATACTAGTATATATTAGTATATACTAAGATATTTAAAGTAATATATACTAGCATACTAGTATATACTACTACTAGTATATACTAGTATATACTAGTATACTAGTATATACTAGTATATATTTAGTAGTATATACTAGTATAATAGTATATACTAGTATTTACTAGTACTAGTATATAGACTAGTACATATACCAGTATATATATAAGTTTATACTAGTACGAGTATATACTAGCACTAGTATATATACAAGTATATACTAGTATATACTTGTGCAAGTTTATATACTAGTATTAATACTTGTATGTACAAGTATGTATACTAGTACCAGTATATACTAGTATATATACTAGTACTAGTATTTATACTAGTATATATACTAGTATATATACAAGTATATACTAGTACTAGTATATATACTAGTATTAGTATATATATTCTTGTACTAGTATACATACTAGTATATACTAGTATATATACTAGTATATACTAGTATATATACTAGTATATATTCGTATATACTAGTATATACTAGTATATATACTAGCATGTACTAGCATATACTAGTATATACTATCATATACTAGTATATATTCAAGTATATATACTAGTGCTAGTATATACTTGTACTAGTATATACTAGTATATACTAATATTATGACATATAGTAGTATATACTTGTATACTTACTAGTATATATATTAGTACTAGTATATACATGTATATATAGTGGTATATACTAGTATATATACTATTATATATTAGTATATACTAGTATTACTAGTATATATACTAGTATGTATTAACAGCATATACTAGTATATATACTAGTACTAGTATATACTAGTATGTACTAGTATATACTAGTATATATATTAGTATATATACTAATACTAGTATATACTAGTATATATACTTGTATATATATTAGTATATATACTACTATATACTTGCACTAATATAAACTAATACTAGTATATACTAGTATATATAATAGTATATACTAGTACTAGTATATACTAGCACTAGTATATATACTAGTACTAGTATATACTAGTACTAGTATATATACTAGTATAGATACTAGTATATATTAGTACTAGTGTATATACTAGTATAAATACTAGTATATATACTAGTACTAGTATATATACCAGTACTAGTATATATACTAGTATATACTAGTACTAGTATATACTCGTACTAGTACTAGTACATATACTAGTATATACTAGTCTATACTAATATATATGTAGTACTATGTACTAGTATACTAGTATATACTAGTACTAGTATACTAGTATATACTAGTATATATATAGTAGTATATAGTAGTATATATTAGTACTAGTATATACTAGTATATATTAGTATGTACTAGTATATACTAGTACTAGTATATATACTAGTATATATACTAATATATAGTAGTATATATATACTAGTACTAATATATACTAGTATATATACTAGTATATAGTAGTATATATACTAGTATATATACTAGTACTAGTATATACTCGTACTAATATATATACTAGTATATATACCAGTATATATACTAGTATATACTAGTACAAGTATATACTAGCACTAGTATATATACTAGTCTTTGTATATATACTAGTATTAATACTTGTATGTACTAGTATATATACTTGTACTAGTATATACTAGTATATACACTAGTACTAGTATATATACTAGTATAAGTATACATACTACTACTAGTATATATACTAGTACTAGTATATACTAGTATATATACTAGTACTAGTGTATATACTAGTATATACTAGTACTAGTATTTATACTAATACTAGTATATATACTACTATATATACTAGTACTAGTATATATGTTAGTACTAATTTATACTAGTACTAGTCTATACTAGTCTATATACTAGTACTAGTATATACTAGTACTGGTATATATTAGTATATACTAGTACTAGTATATATACTAGTATATACTAATGTATATATTAATATATACTAGTATATATTAGTATATACTTGTATATACTAATACTAGTACTCGTAAATGTACTAGTATGTATACTAGTATATACTAGTATATTCTAGTATATACTATTATATACTTGTATACACTAGTATATATACTAGTACTAGTCTATATACTAGTATATACTAGTATACTAGTATATACTACTATATATATACTAGTATATACTAGTATATATACTAGTATTAGTATATACTACTTTATATTAATACTAGTATAAATATACTAGTATATACTAGTATATATACTAGTACTAGTATATATACTAGTATATACTAGTATATATACTTGTACTAGTATATGTACTAGTATATATACTAGTATATACTAGTATATACTAGTATATTTATACTAGTAATAATATATACTAGTATATATTAGTACTAGTATATATACTAGTATATACTAGTATATATACTTGTATATACAAATAATATACTAGTACTAGTATATACTAGTACTAGTATAGACTAGTATATATATTAAATGTGAAAAGATTGCAGAGTTCGCAGCTGTTAATAATATCAAAAAGCAAATATGATAATGAACATAGGGAACAAAGAAATATCAAATACGATCCACGAAGTGTGAGTATATTCTTTAATTTTGATTGTAAACACAAATTTGAATTGCATAACTACTTACTGATTACATAAACAAAGGCTGGCAAACTTTCTCCTTTCGTTAGGATAGTAAGAAGGTAAAGCAGAGTGATGACAATCACACATTTGAAAATATAAAAGTCATATGAACGTTACCGACTTTTATCGATGTACAAGTGGCTGAAATAACTATCCTACTGTCTTCAGAAAGGAAGAAAGAAGAAAGGTAAGAAAGGAAGAGAAGAAGGAGAGAAGAGAGCACTATAGAACTATTGAGAGCTTTTGAGAACTTCGGCTGCTGCTATGCTGCTGCTGTGTCTATCCTTGATGCGTTCTGCCTTTCTTCACTTGATTACCTGGGTATTTATAGGGCAAGGTCTCCTGGGATGAGTGGTTCAGGACGAAGCCTTGTTGGCGAAGGAATTTGCTGATTGGCTGGGAGGAGCTTGTGGCTACGCTTGCTTAATCGTGATGATGAAGGATTGATGAAGGACGCGTGGCACTCTGCGATAAGTAAGAGGATAAGAATATTGTACGTCCGTGATGATGAAGGTTCGATGAGGGACACGTGGTGAGCTGCCAGGAGAGAAGGAGGTTGGTGATATGATGGGGAATCTTGCATAGTCGGGATACGTGTGAACGACGGTGGTTGCGACTTGTTTGTGCGACTGATTAACGGTTGATGAGAGTTGATGTGACTCCCAATTAGTCACATCGTTCGTCGAGCAGATTACTGTTGAGCCTTCTTGTCTTCTTCTGTTGAGGGGAATCTTTCTCCTTTTGTCGTTTCCTATTGGATGATATTGTCGTCTTCTATCAAGCATCTTTCTTTTGCTGATGGGGTCATATCGGTGGATAAAAAGGGAGAAAGGGAATATTTTTGTCGGAATTTTTGGATTGATGGGGTCATGCCAATAGATGAGAATCTATTTGGCAGGTCACTGCATCGGGCTGAGTTATTCTGTGGGCCTTTGGCTGAAATCATCCAATAAGGGATTGCCTGATTGGACAGTTTCTTCTGATGTTGCTGGTGCAATATTATCAGGAGCAAATACATGAAGGAGTGTTTGCTCTATTTCTTCGAAAGTAGCATTGGGATGTGTCTGTTTCAGTTTCTTTAGATAGGCTGAGAAGGTAGGTAGACTGACTGTATTATTTGATGGTGGATTGAGGATATTGGTTTGCAGAGGTATTCTTTTTAGAGGTAAGGTGGCAGGATTGGTACTGAAAATATCCCACCATTTGGTTTTAAGGGTTTTTCCTAACATGGGAATGTACTCATGGTTGTTAGTATTATTTTTGGAAGTAGAGTATTCCCATTTTAAAATCCAGGGTATTTGGTAGATTGCCATGAAATAAAGATGGTAATCATTTTGGTCTGTGCAAGTATTATAATGTGCAAATTTTGTTTGCAAAGTCTGGAAAGTATCAGGCAATACTTGAGTCTGGGATCCCCATACTAAAAACCAATGACGAAACCAACTAGGGAATCTTTCTAGGACAGGGAGTTTGAATTGAGTATTATTTGGATTTTGGTAGGCAAATACTTTATGCCATGCATCAATGTATTCAGAATATTTATAATATTCATATTGGAATTCCGGATTTAATAACTTTTTTCCTTGAAGGGGATTACATCCCCAATCCTCGTAAGAAAGCAATTTTTTTATTTGAAATTTAGAGTAAGCATATAATTTAGTAGTACCTTGGTAAAAATGAACAATAGAAACTGAACCTATTTCCATGAGAATGGCTTCATACCATTCACGGGTTTTAATGCCATAAAGTGATTTACAAGGTAAAGGGGAGCTATTTTATTTGGGTCGAGTTGTGCATGAGCATCAGAAATGGTTATGTACTACTAGTACTAGCACTACTGATACATACTAGTACTAGTTAGGTTACTAGTACAAGTATGTACTAGTAGTGCTAGTATTAGTAGTAGTACTTACTACTACGAGTAGTATTAGTAATACTTGTACTACTACGAGTAGTATTAGTAGTACTTGTGCTACTACGAGTATTACTAGTAGTACATACTACTACTAGTAGTATTAGTAGAACTAGTTCTAAAAGTACTTCTAGTATGTACTAACAGTACATACTATTAGTATTAGTACTAATACTAGTAATATTAGTACTAGTACTTAAAGTTCTAATTCTACTAGTAGTATATACTACTACTAATAGTACTTACTAGTATGTACTACAAGTATGTACTAGCTAACGAACTTGGAGTATTAGTAGTACATTTTAATATGTACTAGTAGTAGTAGTAGTAGTAGTATGTACTAGTAGTGCTAGTATTACTAGTAGTACTTACTACTACGAGTAGTACTAGTAGTACTTGTACTAACACGAGTAGTACTAGTAGTATTTGTGCTACTATGGGTAGTACAAGTACTACAACTACTGGTAGTAATAGTATATGTACTAGTAGAAGTACTAGTAGTATGTACTAATATACTACTACTAGTAAAAATTATTAGTACATACTAGTAGTACATATTATTAGTACATACTAATATATACTACCCGTAATAGTAGATAATATTACTACTACTAATACTATTGCGAGTACTAGTATTATTAGTAGTACATACTAATATGTACTACTAGTACTAGTATTAGTAGTACAATTATATACTAGTAGTATGTACTACTAATGCTAGTACTACTAATACACATTAGTGCTAGTATTGTTACTAGTACTAGTAGTGCTAGTATTACTAGTAGTACTCACTTTTACGAGTAGTACTAGTAGAACTTGTACTACTACGAGTAGTACTAGTAGTACTTATACTACTACGAGTAGTATGAATATTACTAGTAGTACATACTACTACTAGTAATACTAGTAGAACTAGTTCTACATGTACTAATAGTATGTCTTAGCAGTACATACTTGTAGTATTAGTACTAGTACTAGAAATACTAAATCTACTAGTAGTACATACTAGTACATATTAGTATGTACTAGTAGTAGTATGTACTAGTAGTGCTAGTATTAATAGTAGTACTTACTACTACGATTAGTACTAGTAGTACTCGTACTACTACGAGTAGTACGAGTACTACAACTACTAGTAGTAGTAGTACATGTATTTGTAGTATGTACTAATACAACTAATACTAAGACATTATTTGTACATACTAGTAGTACTAGTAGTATACACAAGTTGTACATACTAATATATACTACCCGTACTAGTACATAAAATTACTACTACTAGTACTGCTGCTAGTACTAGTATTACTAGTAGTACATACTAGTATGTACTACTAGTACTAGTATTAGCAGTACTATTATGTACTAGTTGTGTGTACTACTATGACTAACACTACTAATACATACTAGTACTAGTAGTGCTAATATTACTAGTAATACTTACTACTACTACAACCAGTACTTGTAGTACTAGTACCACTCGTAGTAGTACAAGTACTACTCGTTGTAGTAAGTACTAATAGTATTACAAGTAAGTACTACTAGTAGAATTAGTACTTCTAGTACTAGTACTAAGACTACAAATATTAGAAGTAATACAGGTACTACTCGTAGTAGTACAAGTACTGCTAGTACTACTCGAAGTAGTAAGTACTACTAGTACCACTAGCACTACTAGTACATACTAGTACTAGTAAAACTAATAGTACAAGTATGTACTAGTAGTGCTAGTACTAATAGTACATACTACTAGTACATAATAGTACTACTAATACTAGTACTAGTAGTACATACTAGTATGTACTACTAGTAATACTAGTAGTAGCAGTAATACTAGTAGTATATTATGTGTTAGTACGGGTAGTATATATTAGTATGTACTTCTTGTCTATACTATTAGTACTACTAATATCTACTAATAATATACTAGTAGTAGTTGTACTAGTACATACTACTAGTACTACGACTAGTACATGTACTACTACTCCCAGTAGTTGTAGTACATGTACTTCTCATAGTAGTACATGTACTACTAGTACTACTCGTAATAACACAAGTACTACAAGTACTACTCGTAGTAGTAAGTACTACTAGTAATACTAGCACACTAGTACATAGTACTACTACTATTATTAGTACATACTAGTATGTACTACTAATACTCCAAGTATGTATTCTAGTACATACTTGTAGTACATACTAGTAAGTACGATTAGTACTAGTATTAGTAATACTTCTAGTATTAATACTACTAGTATTAGTACTAATACTATTAGTATGTACTGCTAGTACATACAAGTAGTACATCTAGAACTAGTTCTACTCGTACTACTAATAGTAATATGTACTACTAGTAATACCCGTACTACTTGTAGTATTACTAGTACTACTCGTAGTAGTGAGTACTACTCGTAGTAGTAAGTACTACTAGTAATACTAGCACTACTAGTACATACTAGTTCTAGTAAGACTACTAGTACTAGAATGTACTAGTAGTGCTTGTACTAGTATTACATACTATTAGTACACAATAGTACTACTAATCTTAATACGAGTAGTGCATACTAGTATGTACCACTAGTAATACTAGTACCAAAAGTAGTACTAGTAGTAGCAATATTATGTACTAGTATGGGTAGTATATATTACTATGTACTACTTGTCTATACTTCTAGTACTACTAGTATGTATTAAAAATAATATGTACTAGTAGTAGTTGTACAAGTACATAGAAATAGCACTACTACAAGTACATGTATTACTATTTCTAGTAGTTGTAGTACTCGTACTACTCGTAGTAGTATACGTACTACTAGTACTACTCGTAGTAGTACAAGTACTACTCGTAGTAGTACAAGTACTACTCGTAGTAGTAACTACTACTAATAATACTAGTACATAATACTACTACTAGTACATACTAGTATGTACTACTAATACTCCAAGTTTGTATTCTAGTACATACTTGTAGTGCATATTAGTAAGTACTATTAGTACCAGTATGTAATACTAGTAGAATTAGTACTTTTAATACAAGTACTAATACTACTAGTATTACTACTAATACTACTTTTATGTACGGCTAATATTAGTACCAATACTACCAGTATGTACCGCTAGAACATATTAGTATTACATGTAGAACTAGTTCTACTAGTTGTAGTATGTACTACTAATATACCTCGTACTACTCGTAGAAGTACAAGTACTACTAGTACCACTCGTAGTAGTACAAGTACTACTAGTACTAGTCGTAGTAGTGCAAGTACTACTTGTACAACTCGTAGTAGTACAAGTACTAGTAGTACTACTCGTTGTAGTAAGTACTACTAGTAATACTAGCACTACTAATACATACATACTACTACTACTACTAGTACATACTAGTATGTACTACTAATACTCCAAGTGTGTATTCTAGTACATACTTGTAGTACATACTAGTAAGTCCTATCAGTACTAGTATGTACTATTAGTACATGTAGAACTAGTTCTACTAGTACTACTAGAAGTAGTATGTACTACTAGTAATACTCGTACTACTCGTAGTAGTACAAGTACTACTCGTATTAGTAAGTACTACTAATAATACTAGTACTACGAGTACATACTAGTAGTAGTAGCACTACTAATACTAATACCAGTAGTACATACTTGTATGTACTACTAGTAATATTAGTACTAGTAGTAGTACTTGTAGTAGTAATATTATGTACTAGTACGGGTATTATATATTAGTATGTACTACTTGTCTATGCTACTAATACTACTAGTATGTACTACTAATATGTACTAGTAGTAGTTGTACTAGTACTATTACTTGTACATGTACAACTACTACCAGTAGTTGTAGTACTCGTACTACTTATAGTAGTAAGTACTACATGTAATACTAGCACTACTAATACATACTAGTACTAGTAACACTACTAGTACTAATATGTACTAGTAGTGCTACTGGTAATATTATGCACTAGTACGCGTAGTATATATTAGTATGCACTACTTGTCTATACTATTAGTACTACTAGTATGTACTAATAATATGTACTAGTAGTAGTTGTACTAGTACCTACTACTAGTACTACGACTAATACATGTACTACTACTAGTAGTAGTTGTAGTATTCGTACTACTTGTAGTAGTACATGTACTCTTGGTACTACTTGTAGTAGTGCAAGTACTACTAGTAGTACTCGTAGTAGTACAAGTACTACTAGTACTACTCGTAGTAGTACAAGTACTATTAGTACTACTTGTTGTAGTAAGTACTACTAGTAATACTAGCACTACTAGTACATACTACTATTACTACTACTAGTACATACGAGTATGTACTACTCATACTCCAAGTATGTATTCCAGTACATACTTGTAGTAGATACTACTAAGTAGTTACATACTTGTAGTAGACACTACTAAGTAGATACATACTTGTAGTAGATACTACATTTAGTACTAGTACTAATATTACTAGTATTAATAGTAATACTACTAGTACTACTCGTAATAGTACAAGTACTACTAGTACTACTCGTAGTAGTAAGTACTACTAGTAATATTAAAACCAGTAGTGCTAGTACTAATAGTACATACTACTAGTACATAATAGTATTACTAATTCTAGTACTAGTAGTACATACTAGTATGTACTACTACTAATACTAGTAGTAGAAATAATACTAGTAGTAGTTATATTATGTCTTAGTACGGGTAGTATATATTAGTACTACTAGTATGATCTAATAATATGTACTAGTAGTAGTTGTACTCTTACATACTAGTAGTACTACAACTACCAGTAGTTGTAGTACTCGTACTACTCGTAGTATTACTCGTACTACTAGTACTACTCGTAGTAGTACAAGTACTACTAGGTCTACTCGTAGTAGTAAGTACTATTAGTAATACTAGCACTACTAGTACATACTACTACTACTTCTACTACAAGCACATACTAGTATGTAGTACTAATACTCCAAGTATGTATTCTAGTACATATTTGTAGTACATACTAGTAGATACCATTAGTACTAGTAAGTACTGCTAGTACTACTCGTAGTAGTGCAAGTACTATAAGTACGACTCGTAGTAGTAAGTAGTACTGGTAATACTAGCACTACTAGTATATACTACTACTATTACATACTAGTATGTACTAATAATACTCCAACTTTGTATTCTGGTACATACTTGTTGTACGTACTAGTAAGTACTACTAGTACAAGTATGTACTACTTGTAGAATTAGTACTTCTAATACCAGTACTAATATTACTAGTATTAGTACAAATACTACTAGTATGTACTTTTAGTACATACTAGTAGTACATGTAGAACAAGTTCTACTAGTACTATTCTTAATAGTATGTACAACTAGTAATACTCGTACTACTCGTAGTAGTACAAGTACTACTAGTAATACTCGTAGTAGTACAAGTACTACTAGTACTACACGTAGTAGTAAGTACTACTAGTAATACTAGCACTACTAGTAAATACTAGTATTAGTAAAACAACTCGTAATAGTATGTACTAGTAATGCAAGTACTAGTTGTACATACTACTAGTACATAATAATACTACTAATACTAGTATTAGTAGTACATACTAGTATGTACTACTAGTAATACTAGTACTAGCAGTAGTACTAGTTGTAGTAATCTCATGTACTAGTACGGGTAGTATATATTAATATGTACTACTTGTCAATGGCACTAGTACTACTAGTATGTACTAATAATATATACTAGTCGTAGTTGTACTAGTATACACTACTAGTACTACTACAAGTACATGTACTACAACTACCAGTAGTTGTAGTACTCGTACTACTCGTAGTAGTACCAGTACTACTAGTACTACTCGTAGTAGTACAAGTACTGCTCGTAGTAGTAAGTACTTCTAGTAATACTAGCACGACTAGTACATACTACTAATACTACTACTAGTACATACTAGTATGTACTACTAATACTCAAAGTATGTATTCTAGTACATACTTGTAATAAATACTAGTAAGTACTATTAAAACTAGTATGTACTGCTAGTAGAATTAGTACTTCTAGTACTAGTACTAATACTATTAGTATTAGTAATAATACTACTAGTATGTACTGTCAGTACATACTAGTAGTACATGTAGAACTAGTTCTACTAGTACTACTAGTAGTAGTATGTACTATTAGTAATACTCGTACTACTCGTAGTAGTAGTAGTACTACTAGTACTACTCGTAGTAGTACAAGTACTACCAGTAGTACAAGTACTACTTGTACTCACGTAGTAGTAAGTACTACTAGTAATACTTGCACTACTAGTACATACTAGTACTAGTCAAACTACTAGTATTAGTACTTACTAGTAGTGCTAGTACTAGTAGTTCATACTACTAGTACATAACAGTACTACTAGTACTAATACTAGTAGTACATACTAGTATGTACTACTAGTAATACTAGTACTAGCAGTAGTTTTAGTAGTAGTAATATTATTTACTAGTACGGGGTAGTATATATTAGTATATACTACTTGTTTATACTACTAGTACTACTGGTATGTACTAATAATATGTACTAGTAGTAGTTGTATTAGTACATACTACTAGTACTACTACTTCTACATGTACTACTACTACCAGTAGTTGTAGTACTCGTACTACTCGTAGTAGTACAAATACTACTAGTACTACTCGTAGTAGTACAAGTACTATTAGTAATACTCGTTGTAGTAAGTACCACTAGTAATACTAGCAATACTAATACATACTACAACTACTACTATTAGTACATAATAGTATGTACTACTAATACTCCAAGTATGTATTTTAGTACATACTTGTAGTACATACTAGTAAGTATTATTAGAACTAGTATGTATTATTAGTGGAGTTAGTACTTTTAATACTAGTACTAATACTAGTAGTATTAGTACTTATACTACTAGTATGTACTGCTAGTACATACTAGTAGTACATCTAGAACTAATTCTACTAGTACTACTAGTAAGAGTATGTACTATTTGTAATACTAGCACTACTAGTACATACTTGTATTAGTAGCACTACTAGTACTAGTAGTACATACTACTAGAACATAATAGTACTACTAATACTACTACTAGTAGAACATACTAGTATATACTACAAGTAATACTAGTACTAGTAGTAGTACTTGTAGTAGTAATATTATGTTCTAGTACGAGTAATATATTTTACATACTACAAGTACTACTACTAGTGCTTGTACTACTATTACCAGTAGTTGTAGTACTCGTACTTCACATTGTAGTACAAGTACTACACGTAGTAGTACAAGTACTACTAGTACTACTCGTAGTAGTACGAGTACTTCGAGTACTAGTCGTAGTAGTACAAGTATTACTAGTACTACTCGTAGTAGTAAGTACTACTAGTAATACTAGCACTACTAGTACATACTTGTATTAGTAACACTATTTGTACTAGTATGCACTAGTAGTGCCAGTACTAGTAGTACATACTAGTAGAACATAATAATACTGCTAATACTATTACTAGTAGTACATACTAGTATGTACTACTAGTAATACTAGTACTAGTAGTAGTACCTCTAGTAGTAATATTATGTACTAGTACTAGTAGTATATATTAGTATGTACTACAACTAATACATGTACTACTACTACCAGTAGTTGTAGTACTTGTACTACTCGTAGTAGTACAAGTACTACTAGTACTCCTCGTAGTAGTACATGTACTACTAGTACTACTCGTAGTAGTTAGCTACTACGAGTAATACTAGAACTACTAATATATACAACTACTACTACCACTAGTACATACTAGTATGTACTACTAATACTCCAAGTATGTATTCTGGTACATACTTGTAGTACATACTAGCAAGTACTATTAGTACTAGTATGTATTATCAGTAGAATTAGGTATCCTAGTACTAGTACTAATACTGCTAGTATTAGTATTAATACTTCTAGTATGTATTGCTATACTAGTACTACATGTAGAACTAGTTCTACTAGTACTACTAGTAGTAGTATGGACTACTAGTAGTACTCGTACTATTCGTTATAGTACAAGTACTACTAGTACTACTCGTTGTAGTATAAGTACTACTAGTAAAACTAGAACTACTAGTACATACTACTACTACTTCTAGTACTACTCGTACATATTATTAGTACATACTACTACTAGTACATACTAGTAGTACATACAAGTATAGACAACTAGTAGCACTACTAGTAATACTAATACTAGTATGTACTACTGTATTAAAGTACTGTACTACTTGTAGTACGAGTAGAAATAATCCATACTTGTACGAGTATGTACTAGTCGTAGTTCGAGCATTACTCGTACTAGTAGTAGTACTTGGATTATTTGTAGTACTAGTACTTACTACTACGAGTAGTATTAGTAGTACTTGTACTACTACGAGTAGTACTGGTACTACTACGAGTAGTATTAGTAGTACTTGTACTACTACGAGTAGTACTGGTACTACTACGAGTAGTACGAGTACTACAACTACTGGTAGTAGTAGTACATATATTAGTAGTAGTAGTATGTACTAGTACAACTACTACTAGTACACATTATTAGTACATACCAGTAGTACTAGTAGTATAGACCAGTAGTACATAATAATATATACTCCCCGTACTAGTACATAATATTACTACTACTAGTACTACTGCTAGTACTAGTATTACTAGTAGTAATACTAGTATGTACTATTAGTACTAGTATTAGTAGTACTATTATATACCAGTAGCATGTATTAAAGTACTAGCACTACTAGTACAGACTTGTACTAGTAGTGTTACTAGTACTAGGCGGAATATTTCCGTGATGTTAATGAGCAAGACGTACTTCTATTTATTAACAATATCTCTCGCTTCGTTCAAGCAGAATCAGAAGTCTCTGCCTTATTAGGCAGAATGCCTTCTACCATGGGTTATCAACCTACCCTTAATACAGAAATGGGTTCTTTGCAAGAAAGAATTACTTCTACTAAAGAGGGATCCATAACTTCCATTCAAGCAGTTTATGTACCTGCAGACGATTTGACCGACCCTACTCCAGCCACGACATTTGCACATTTAGATGCTACTACCGTACTATCAAGAGGATTAGCCGCCAAAGGTATCTATCTAGCAGTAGATCGTTTAGATTCAACGTCAACTAGTAGCACTACTAGTATTACTAGTAGTACTTACTACTACGTGTAATACTAGTAGTACCCTTACTACTACGAGTAGTACTAATAGCACTTGTACTACTAGGAGTAGTACGAGTATTACTAGTTGTACATACTAGTACTTGTTGTACAAGTAGAATTAGTTCTACATGTACTACTAGTATAGCAGTACATACTAGTAGTATTAGTACTATTACTAGTAGTACATACTACTACAAGTAAGACTAGTAGAACGTGTTCTACATGTATTACTAGTATGTACTAAAAGTACATACTAGTAGTATTAGTACTAATACTACAAGTACTAGTACTAGAAGTACTAATTCTACTAATAGTACATACTAGTACTAATTGTACATACTAGAACGTACTACAAGTATGTACTAGAATACATACTTGGAATATTAGTAGTACATACTAGTATTTACTAGTAGTAGTAGTAGTACTATGTACTAGTAGTGCTAATATTACTAGTAGTACTTACTAATACAAGTAGTATTAGTAGTACTGGTACTACTACGAGTTGTACGAGTACTACAACTACAGGTAGTAGTAGTACATGTACTAGTAGTAGTAATAGTAGTATGTATATGTACAACTACTACTAGTACATATTATTAGTACATACTAGGAGGAAAAATCGTAGGAGGAGATTGTATCGTCCTTAAGTTGTGGTATATGGTCCCCCCTGTAAAAATTCACGGGTTAAAAAGTCAGGCAGAGAATTAGAAGAACCGTGAAGATGTTCAATAGAAAAATCAAAAGCAGATAAAATAGCCTGCCATCGGGTAAAGATTTGTTTTAAAACAAGATTTTGGACATCCTTTTACAGAATGTCTTTGGCTGCCTTACAATCGGTGCGAATTAGAAAATGTTGATTAAGAATATCAGTTTGAAATTTGCAGACACAATGAATAATAGCAAGTAATTCCTTTTTTACAGTGGAGTAATTCTTTTGGGTAGGATTCCAAGCTTTAGAAGTAAAACGTATTAATTGTTTTTTAGAATCAATTGATTGTTTTAATATTCCTCCTAATCTTATTTCAGAAGCATCACATTCAATAATTTTAAAAGCTGTTTGATCAGATAAGTTTAAACATGGGAGCTCTTTGGCTCTGAGTTTAAGTTTTTGTACGGCTAAAGTATGAATATTAGTCCAGGGTGGAGGATTCTTTTTTAACCGATCATATAAAGGTTTAGCATCTAAAGCTAGATTTTGGTAAAAATCGCTTATATAATTTAGACATCCTAAAAATCGTTGCAATTCAGTTTTATCTAAAATTTTATCAGGAAATTTGTCAGCAAAGAGGATTGATCTATCAATTGGAATGATTGTTCCTTGATTGATATTATGTCCTAGGAATCTTATTTTTGTTTGGAACAAATTTATCTCTTTAGCAGAAACAACTAACCCAGCTATTTTTACTGTATGAAGAAAAGTATGAAGATGTTTGAAATGTTGTTCTAGTGATTCAGAAAATACTAAAACATCATCAATATAAACGATCATGAATTTATAAAAGGGATTAAAGATATCATTCATTATTTTTTGAAATTCAGATAGAGCGTTTTTAAGACCGAAAGGCATAACGTTCCATTCATATTGTCCAAAAGGGACATTGAAGGCTGTTTTATATTTATCTTCTTCTTTTATTTGGATTTGCCAAAAACCAGATTTTAAGTCGAATTTAGAGAAGATTACAGCGTGCAATAATCTATCAAGTAGGTCATTTTTATTTGGAATGGGATATCTAATCCATTTTAAGACTTTATTAAGCGGTTTATAATTAATGACTAACCGGGGAACTCCTCGTTCCTGCTCAGCATTTTTATTTACATAAAAAGCAGAACAACTCCAAGGAGATGAACTGGGTCGTATAAGTTTCTTTTGGAGTAAATCGTTTATTTCCAGTTGACATGTTTGTAATAATTCTGTATTCATTTGAATTGGTCTAGCTTTTGTTGGTATCTTTGTTTTACTAAAACTTGGTTCATATGGTAATCCAACAATATGTTGTTTTCTATGCCAAAAAGCATTTGGTAATTCATTGCATATTTCTTTTTCAATAAAATTTTTGAGTTATTGTATTTTTTGTATTATCTCATGAGTTTGGAGATTTTCACTGATAAGTTTATGTTTGATTTCAAGTTTTAAAGATCCTAAGAAATTTTCTTTGTATTTTATATTTTGTTTAACAGTATTAATTTCTTTAATTTTTGGTTTATCAAGAAATTCAAATCTAATAGGAGTACCATGAGTATTTGTTTCAATACCTGTATGAGAAATTATGACTGGATATAGCAAAGTAAGAAAGGGTACGCTAAGGATTACAGCTTGACTGAGTCCTTTGACCATTATAAATAGGGTAGGAAAACAATGTCCTTCTGTACAAATTTTAGCATTGGACAATTTGTATTTGACAAATAGCCTACTTCCATCGGCTGTATTAAGAATTTGAGTGGTTTTATCAAAGTATTTTGTAGGGGCTAATCCCTCATTAAGGCAATTCAGATCTGCTCCTGAATCTACTAGAGCTAGAGATTGGAATTCATCATTTATTACTATGGTTATTAATACAAACCATTTTTGTGTTATGACCCTATTTAAAACATTTAGTGAATGTCTATTCGATGATTCGCCTTGATCCATTTGATCTAAATAATCATTGGGATGATATGATTTGAGTAAATGATTGAATTCTACTATGTCTTCTTCAGTATGCAGTTCGGAAGTATTATCATGAAGTTCAAGGATTTGAATCCTTGTTTTTAATTGGGATAATTCTACTTTTACTGTATTAACTTCAGCTTTAAGGTCAGCAATAGTAGGTTCCTTTTGGGTGGCTTCATGCTGACTAATTCATTTCATGATATCAGAGAAATTATAATTATCAGGAGGTTTAACTAATGGTGTATGTTTTGTTTTTGTTTTAGTTAAATTGATAAACTGAGTAATTATTTCTCTTTTTTCATTAGGATCAGGTATTTTCTCTATTAAATCTAAGATTAGATTGTCTTCTTTGGTTAATGTATGAATAGAAGATGTAATAGGACATTGACAGATTTCGTTTTCTGTATCCGAACTATCAGACCAATAGAATTCGTCATTCTGTATTGTTCATATAAAAGAAGTATCACTACTGGAAGAAGTAGTTTCTGATTCTGAACTATCGGATGAATCATATAATTGAATAATATCATAGATTTTATTTCTGATAGATTCATCTAATGTAATAGAGTCTAATTTTTGCTTAACCTTGCATTGACTTTTATAATGGCCTACTTTGCCACATTTATAACAGACAGATAATTTCTTTTTATTTTGAGATGTTTTAGAAGCAAAACGTTTTGTAAATTTCTTATATTTTTTCTGTTTGGTTGGAAAAGACTTATATGTTTTGTCTGGTTTATTTCGATGTTTTTTCTTTTTATATACTTTATGGATTTTATGCGGTTTAGTTTTATCTATATGACCTTGGTCCATATGATAGCCAAATTGTTGGCAAAAATCTCCTAATTCTTTTTTACCACTTAGATTCTGTTTATCAAGTTGTTTCTTGAGTTTCAGATCTGTACATAGGGCTAAGCCTTCAGTACAGATTTCTGAGGATAATTCTCCTAGTGTATATTGAGAATAATTTATTACACTACTATTCTTATTTTTTAGGCGTTCTTTGACCTTTTCAGCAAACAGATAAGGTAGTCCTGCTACAAACTTTTCTTTCCAGTGGTCAAGATGACTATCTTCTCGAATAAGTAGTCGAGAGAAAAAGACGTCTTTATACCATTTATAATGTGATAGTGTAGGACATCGTAAATTAGATAAAAGATCAGTAGTTCTTGCTGCAAGTATCGAAGTATTTCCTATAAAATGAAGAGCAATTGTATATATTAAAGAGTTGACAACATCACTTTCAGAATATACCATATATTGGTTATGTTCATTTTTTGCTGTCCATTGTCGAGTATTAGTTAATATTTGTTGTTTTGTTTGTTCATTAAGATAGGAATCCCACCATCCTCTAAGCCATCCGGTGAATCCTGAGACTATGGCTTTTGCTATTTCCTGGTCATGACTACCAGCCATTTTACATGCTGAAGCATATATAGTCATGTGCTTCATTGTATCCAGTATTCGGTGATCAGAAATTCCATCTATATTCCAATCTATGATTGTTCGACCTGTATAAGTATGGCTTGTTAGGTCTTCTTCTAATTGAATATCCACTGGGGTTGGTCTTTTATAATATGGTCGGGCATTTATTGGTTGCCAGTTTTTACTATAATTGATACGATTGATACTATCAGGAGTAAGTTGTATTTCAGAGAATGCTTCTTGCATATTTTGTATTGTATTGGCAATTGGTGGTTCTTTCATTTCAGTAATTTGGAAAAGTATTTCTTCTTGTAGAGTCATATTATCTTGTTCAGGGATTTTTGCTTTTCCTTTATCATTGTCAGATAAAATGATTGTTGGTTTGGGATCTTTTATTTCTAGTTTGGATAATTTAGAAATTAGTTGTCCCATAAGTGTTGTATTATCATCCGCCGATATGAAATTTATCTTTATTCAAGTCAGGAGGTGGTTTAAAAAATAATTGTTTTTTCTCCTTGTAAGTGGGAGGTTGTAATAAATTTTCTATTCTATTAGTTTGTTGTCCAATCGTATGAAGACAAAGATTTGTATAATTATTTTGTTCAATTCTGTGTGGGAGTAATTCTACTCGAGCTATATTGGCATTGTTCAGTTTATAAGGTGTGGCTACTGTTTCATATACAACCATTTGGGTTGCTGGAGAAGAGGATCCTACAGTTTGTTCTGGAGTTTTTACAGTTGGTACTATCGTAGCAACTCCTTGGATTTTCAAGCTTTGTTCAGGAGGATGTATAGATTTGATAGTATTTCCTTCTGTAGTATTGAATACTATGTATTGAGTTTCTAATGTATTTATTTCGAAGTCAGGAATAGGGATATTATGTTGGCTTAAGGTGTCTCTTAACCAATCAAAGAAACATTTTCCTTTATTCCCTTTTTTTCTCCATTTATTAAATTGTGAATGAAATAATTCTACTAGCCTGGGTTTAAATTCTTTCGCATACCATTCTCTAATATTTTTATTTTCTGGAGATAAAAAATCTTTGATAATATCTTCTCGAGTGAATGTTTCTTCAAGCTGTAATACTTGAATTTATTCTGCCTCAGCAGGTTCTTCTTCAGCTTTTCTATATTGGGGTATAATGATATTATCAGATGTGCGTAGAAGTCCATCAATCTGTGGTTTTGGTGTTGATGGAATATTTATTATAAGAGAAATCCTAGTATAAGTTGTAATGGATTTTCTTGGGGGTTCTGGATCTCGAAAAGAATTATTACTTGAAGTTTCGGAGATGGATGCATTATCCATAATTTTGTTATTTGTAGTAAATTGTATTTCAATATTTCCATTTGTATATTCAATAATCTTGTCTGGAATATTTTGAATAGGATTTTGTGATGGTTGGTTTTCATTGTGGATAGCCCATGTTTGGGGTAGAACAATATCTGACCATGATATTGTTTTTGGTATAATTGTATTTGATTTTTCCATATTAGTTTGGAAAAATATTGTTTGTCTTCTAGTATCTATCAAATCCTTGTGTTTTAAGATTTAAAGATAAAACATTTAAAATATTTGGATCAGTAAGTGATACAGAATAATTTAGAAAACAGTTGAAATATATTGGTCCACTACATAAACTAGATTCGACCATTCCTAATAGTGAATCAGAAAATCTATTATGCCCAGTATCGCGTACGCAGACTAAGATAGAATTATTTAATCCTAATCGAGTCAAGGGTTTGACTGCTATTTGCATTAATCCTATATGTAAATATTTATAATTTCTATTTTTGTGAACTTGTAATATCTTTTGAGAGAATAATTGAAAATCCTCTTGATTGCTAGTAACAGAGAGAGTTTCTTCTATTGTTTTTATGGCATATCCGATTTTGAGGTCGAATGTGCCTTTTTTGTAAATATCTGATATTGGAACCTTTGGTATGTTCCAATTTTGTATTTGGTTTTCAATATCATTAATAATAATTTCCTCTTTGTTTTTGATCCTTAGAGTTCTATTAGTTTTACTAGTTGTGTTATCTGTTAGATTCTTAATAAATTTCTCCATTATTAGGTTGCGTTTGAGTGTTATCTGGACAGTCCTCCTTGACTACCTCTTACGTCTTCTAGACCTCAGCGGCTCTCCTGGCCTAAACGGTCAACTGACTGGGTGTCCTGAGGGTCTCTAACCTCAATTTTCGGACCAACTTTCTTTAATGGATTAATTTATTAAGTTTCTTAGGATAGCAGAACTCGTATTACTATTAGATCTCTAAAACAGGGTTAGCTTTGATACCATTTTCGGCCTAAGATCTACCCTAAGCTGTTACTACTATTTTTACTACTATTTATATTAAATATAAAAAGATTGCAGAGTTCGCAGCTACTAATAATATAAAAAATACAACAACTGAAAAATTTTATTGAAAAAGAAATATGCAATGAATTACCAAATGCTTTTTGGACATAATGTAGTCATTACTTTGTAATATATTCTGTAGACAATGGCTATATTTTGAGAACCTGTCATCATATCAAATCCTTGTGTTTTAAGATTTAAAGATAAAACATTTAAAATATTTGGATCAGTAAGTGATACAGAATAATTTGGAAAACAATTGAAATATATTGGTCCACTACATAAACTAGATTCGACCATTCCTAATAGTGAATCAGAAAATCTATTATGCCTAGTATATCGTAAGCAGACTAAGATAGAATTATTTAATCCTAATCGAGTCAAGGGTTTGACTGCTATTTGTATTAATCCTACATGTAAATATTTATAATTTCTATTTTTGTGAACTTGTAATATCTTTTGAGATAATAATTGAAAATCCTCTTGGTTACTAGTAACAGAGAGAGTTTCTTCTACTGTTTTTATGGCATATCCGATTTTGAGGTCGAATGTGCCTTTTTTGTAAATATCTGATATTGGAACCTTTGGTATGTTCCAATTTTCTATTTGATTTTCAATATCATTAATAATAATTTCCTCTTTGTTTTTTATCTTTAGAGTTCTATTAGCTTTACTAGTTGTGTTATCTGTTAGATTCTTAATAAATTTCTCCATTATTAGGTTGCGGTTGAGTGTTATCTGGACAGTCCTCCTTGACTACCTCTTACGTCTTCTAGACCTCAGCGGCTCTCCTGGCCTAAACGGTCAACTGACTGGGTGTCCTGAGCGTCTCTAACCTCAATTCTGGGACCAACTTTCTTTAATGGATTAATTTATTAAGTTTCTTAGGATAGCAGAACTCGTATTACTATTAGATCTCTAAAACAGGGTTGGCTCTGATACCATTTTCGGCCTAAGATCTACCCTAAGCTGTTACTACTATTTTTACTACTATTTATATTAAATATGAAAAGATTGCAGAGTTCGCAGCTACTAATTGTTGCAATATAGTAACATAATATAAAAAAGCAAAGAAATATCAAATACGATCCAAGAAGTGTGAGTATATTCTCTAATTTTGATTGTAAACACAAATTTGAATTGCATAACTACTTACTGATTACATATACAAAGGCTGGCAAACTTTCTCCATTCGTTAGGATAGTAAGAAGGTAAAGCAGAGAGATGGCAATCACACATTTGAAAATATAAAAGTCATATGAACGTTACCGACTTTTATCGATGTACAAGTGGCTGAAATAACTATCCTACTGTCTTCAGAAAGGAAGAAAGAAGAAAGGTAAGAAAGGAAGAGAAGAAGGAGAGAAGAGAGCACTATAGAACTATTGAGAGCTTTTGAGAACTTCGGCTGCTGCTATGCTGCTGCTCTGTCTATCCTTGATGCGTTCTGCCTTTCTTCACTTGATTACCTGGGTATTTATAAGGCAAGGTCTCCTGGGATGAGTGGTTCAGGACGAAGCCTTGTTGGCGAAGGAATTTGCTGATTGGCTGGGAGGAGCTTGTGGCTACACTTGCTTAATCGTGATGATGAAGGATTGATGAAGGACACATGGCACTCTGCGACAAGTAAGAGGATAAGAATATTGTACGTCCGTGATGATGAAGGTTCGATGAGGGACACGTGGTGAGCTGCCAAGAGAGAATGAGGTTGGTGATATGATGGGGAATCTTGCATAGTCGAGATACGTGTGAACGACGGTGGTTGCGACTTGTTTGTGCGACTGATTAACGGTTGATGAGAGCTGATGTGACTCCCAATTAGTCACATCGTTCGTCGAGCAGATTACTGTTGAGCGTTCTTGTCTTCTTCTGTTGAGGGGAATCTTTCGCCTTTTGTCGTTTCCTATTGGATGATATTGTCGTCTTCTATCAAGCATCTTTCTTTTGCTGATGGGGTCATATCGGTGGATAAAAAGGGAGAAAGGGAATATTTTTGTCGGAATTTTTGGATTGATGGGGTCATGCCAATAGATGAGAATCTATTTGGCAGGTCACTGCATCGGGCTGAGTTATTCTGTGGGCCTTTGGCTGAAATCATCCAATAAGGGATTACCTGATTGGACAGTTTCTTCTGATGTTGCTGGTGCAATATTATCAGGAGCAAATACATGAAGGAGTGTTTGCTCTATTTCTTCGAAAGTAGCATTGGGATGTGTCTGTTTCAGTTTCTTTAGATAGGCTGAGAAGGTAGGTAGACTGACTGTATTATTTGATGGTGGATTGAGGATATTGGTTTGCAGAGGTATTCTTTTTAGAGGTAAGGTGGCAGGATTAGTACTGAAAATATCCCACCATTTGGTTTTAAGGGTTTTTCCTAACATGGGAATGTACTCATGGTTGTTAGTATTATTTTTGGAAATAGAGTATTCCCATTTTAAAATCCAGGGTATTTGGTAGATTGCCATGAAATAAAGATGGTAATCATTTTGGTCTGTGCAAGTATTATAATGTGCAAATTTTGTTTGCAAAGTCTGGAAAGTATCAGGCAATATTTGAGTCTGGGATCCCCATACTAAAAAACCAATGACGAAACCAACTAGGGAATCTTTCTAGGACAGGGATTTGAATTGAGTATTATTTGGATTTTGGTAGGCAAATACTTTATGCCATGAATCAATGTATTCAGAATATTTATAATATTTATATTGGAATTCCGGATTTAATAACTTTTTTCCTTGAAGGGGATTACATCCCCAATCCTCGTAAGAAAGCAATTTTTTTATTTGAAATTTAGAGTAAGCATATAATTTAGTAGTACCTTGGTAAAAATGAACAATAGAAACTGAACCTATTTCCATGAGAATGGCTTCATACCATTCACGGGTTTTAATGCCATAAAGTGATTTACAAGGTAAAGGGGAGCTATTTTATTTGGGTCGAGTTGTGCATGAGCATCAGAAATGGTTATGTACTACTAGTACTAGCACTACTGATACATACTAGTACTAGTTAGGTTACTAGTACAAGTATGTACTAGTAGTGCTAGTATTAGTAGTAGTACTTACTACTACGAGTAGTATTAGTAATACTTGTACTACTACGAGTAGTACTAGTAGTACTTGTGCTACTACGAGTATTACTAGTAGTACATACTACTACTAGTAGTATTAGTAGAACTAGTTCTAAAAGTACTTCTAGTATGTACTAACAGTACATACTATTAGTATTAGTATTAATACTAGTAATATTAGTACTAGTACTTGAAGTTCTAATTCTACTAGTAGTATATACTAGTACTAATAGTACTTACTAGTATGTACTACAAGTATGTACTAGCTAACAAACTTGGAGTATTAGTAGTACATTTTAGTACGTACTAGTAGTAGTAGTAGTATGTACTAGTAGTGCTAGTATTACTAGTAGTACTTGTACTAACACGAGTAGTACTAGTAGTATTTGTGCTACTATGGGTAGTACGAGTATTACAACTACTGGTAGTAATAGTATATGTACTAGTAGAAGTACTAGTAGTATGTACTAATATACTACTACTAGTAAATATTATTAGTACATACTAGTAGTACATATTATTAGTACATACTAATATATACTACCCGTAATAGTAGATAATACTACTACTACTAATACTATTGCGAGTACTAGTATTATTAGTAGTACATACTAATATGTACAACTAGTACTAGTATTAGTAGTACAATTATATACTAGTAGTATGTACTACTAATGCTAGTACTACTAATACATACTAGTGCTAGTATTGTTACTAGTACTAGTAGTGCTAGTATTACTAGTAGTACTCACTTTTACGAGTAGTACTAGTAGAACTTGTACTACTACGAGTAGTACTAGTAGTACTTATACTACTACGAGTAGTATGAATATTACTAGTAGTACATACTACTACTAGTAATACTAGTAGAACTAGTTCTACATGTACTAATAGTATGTCTTAGCAGTACATACTTGTAGTATTAGTACTAGTACTAGAAATACTAAATCTACTAGTAGTACATACTAGTACATATTAGTATGTACTAGTAGTAGTATGTACTAGTAGTGCTAGTATTAATAGTAGTACTTACTACTACGATTAGTACTAGTAGTACTCGTACTACTACGAGTAGTACGAGTACTACAACTACTAGTAGTAGTAGTACATGTATTTGTAGTATGTACTAATACAACTAATACTAAGACATTATTTGTACATACTAGTAGTACTAGTAGTATACACAAGTTGTACATACTAATATATACTACCCGTACTAGTACATAATATTACTACTACTAGTACTGCTGCTAGTACTAGTATTACTAGTAGTTCATACTAGTATGTACTACTAGTACTAGTATTAGCAGTACTATTATGTACTAGTTGTGTGTACTACTATGACTAACACTACTAGTACATACTAGTATTAATAGTGTTACTAGTACTAGTAGTGTTACTAGTACTAGTATGTACTAGTAGTGCTAATATTACTAGTAATACTTACTACTACTACAACCAGTACTTGTAGTACTAGTACCACTCGTAGTAGTACAAGTACTACTCGTTGTAGTAAGTACTAATAGTATTACACGTAAGTACTACTAGTAGAATTAGTACTTCTATTACTAGTACTAAGACTACAAATATTAGAAGTAATACAGGTACTACTCGTAGTAGTACAAGTACTACTAGTACTACTCGAAGTAGTAAGTACTACTAGTACCACTAGCACTACTAGTACATACTAGTACTAGTAAAACTAATAGTACAAATATGTACTAGTAGTGCTAGTACTAATAGTATATACTACTAGTACATAATAGTACTACTAATACTAGTACTAGTAGTACATACTAGTATGTACTACTAGTAATACTAGTAGTAGCAGTAATACTAGTAGTATATTATGTGTTAGTACGGGTAGTATATATTAGTATGTACTTCTTGTCTATACTATTAGTACTACTAATATCTACTAATAATATACTAGTAGTAGTTGTACTAGTACATACTACTAGTACGACTACTAGTACATGTACTACTACTCCCAGTAGTTGTAGTACATGTACTTCTCATAGTAGTACATGTACTACTAGTACTACTCGTAATAACACAAGTACTACTCGTAGTAGTAAGTACTACTAGTAATACTAGCACACTAGTACATACTACTACTACTATTATTAGTACATACTAGTATGTACTACTAATACTCCAAGTATTTATTCTAGTACATACTTGTAGTACATACTAGTAAGTACTATTAGTACTAGTATGTACTACTAGTAAAATTAGTACTTCTAGTACTAATACTACTAGTATTAGTACTAATACTACTAGTATGTACTGCTAGTACATACAAGTAGTACATCTAGAACTAGTTCTACTCGTACTACTAATAGTAATATGTACTACTAGTAATACCCGTACTACTTGTAGTACAACAAGCTCTACTAGTACTACTCGTAGTAGTGAGTACTACTCGTAGTAGTAAGTACTACTAGTAATACTAGCACTACTAATACATACTAGTTCTAGTAAGACTACTAGTACTAGAATGTACTAGTAGTGCTTGTACTAGTATTACATACTACTAGTACACAATAGTACTACTAATCTTAATACGAGTAGTGCATACTAGTATGTACCACTAGTAATACTAGTACCAAAAGTAGTACTAGTAGTAGCAATATTATCTACTAGTACGGGTAGTATATATTACTATGTACTACTTGTCTATACTTCTAGTACTACTAGTATGTATTAAAAATAATATGTACTAGTAGTAGTTGTACAAGTACATAGAAATAGCACTACTACTAGTACATGTATTACTACTTCTAGTAGTTGTAGTACTCGTACTACTCGTAGTAGTATACGTACTACTAGTACTACTCGTAGTAGTACAAGTAATACTCGTAGTAGTACAAGTACTACTCGTAGTAGTAACTACTACTAATAATACTAGTACATAATACTACTACTAGTACATACTAGTATGTACTACTAATACTCCAAGTTTGTATTCTAGTACATACTTGTAGTGCATATTAGTAAGTACTATTAGTACCAGTATGTAATACTAGTAGAATTAGTACTTCTAATACAAGTACTAATACTACTAGTATTACTACTAATACTACTTTTATGTACGGCTAATATTAGTACCAATACTACCAGTATGTACCGCTAGAACATATTAGTATTACATGTAGAACTAGTTCTACTAGTTGTAGTATGTACTACTAATATACCTCGTACTACTCGTAGAAGTACAAGTACTACTAGTACCACTCGTAGTAGTACAAGCACTACTAGTACTAGTCGTAGTAGTGCAAGTACTACTTGTACAACTCGTAGTAGTACAAGTACTAGTAGTACTACTCGTTGTAGTAAGTACTACTAGTAATACTAGCACTACTAATACATACTACTACTACTACTACTAGTACATACTAGTATGTACTACTAATACTCCAAGTGTGTATTCTAGTACATACTTGTAGTACATACTAGTAAGTCCTATCAGTACTAGTATGTACTATTAGTACATGTAGAACTAGTTCTACTAGTACTACTAGAAGTAGTATGTACTACTAGTAATACTCGTACTACTCGTAGTAGTACAAGTACTACTCGTATTAGTAAGTACTTCTAA
Organism: Amborella trichopoda; assembly: GCF_054954075.1. Classification (NCBI taxonomy): domain Eukaryota; kingdom Viridiplantae; phylum Streptophyta; class Magnoliopsida; order Amborellales; family Amborellaceae; genus Amborella; species Amborella trichopoda. The sequence continues at coordinate 24,259,545 of NC_142347.1, read as the reverse complement.
TAATACTAGTACTACGAGTACATACTAGTAGTAGTAGCACTACTAATACTAATACCAGTAGTACATACTTGTATGTACTACTAGTAATATTAGTACTAGTAGTAGTACTTGTAGTAGTAATATTATGTACTAGTACGGGTATTATATATTAGTATGTACTACTTGTCTATGCTACTAATACTACTAGTATGTACTAATAATATGTACTAGTAGTAGTTGTACTAGTACTATTACTTGTACATGTACTACTACTACCAGTAGTTGTAGTACTTGTACTACTTATAGTAGTAAGTACTACATGTAATACTAGCACTACTAATACATACTAGTACTAGTAACACTACTAGTACTAATATGTACTAGTAGTGCTACTGGTAATATTATGCACTAGTACGCGTAATATATATTAGTATGCACTACTTGTCTATACTATTAGTACTACTAGTATGTACTAATAATATGTACTAGTAGTAGTTGTACTAGTACCTACTACTAGTACTACGACTAATACATGTACTACTACTAGTAGTAGTTGTAGTATTCGTACTACTTGTAGTAGTACAAGTACTCTTGGTACTACTTGTAGTAGTGCAAGTACTACTAGTAGTACTCGTAGTAGTACAAGTACTACTAGTACTACTCGTAGTAGTACAAGTACTATTAGTACTACTTGTTGTAGTAAGTACTACTAGTAATACTAGCACTACTAGTACATACTACTATTACTACTACTAGTACATACTAGTATGTACTACTCATACTCCAAGTATGTATTCCAGTACATACTTGTAGTAGATACTACTAAGTAGTATTAGTACTAGTATGTACAACTAGTAGAATTAGTACTTTTAGTGCTAGTACTAATACTAATACTAATAGTAGTAATACTAATACTAGTTGTGCTAGTAGTAGTAATATTATGTACTAGTACAGGTAGTATATATTAGGATGTACTACTTGTCTATACTACTAGTACTACTCGTATGTATTAATTATATGTACTAGTAGTAGTTGTACTAGTACATACTACTAGTACTACTACTAATACATGTACTACTACTACCAGTAGTTGTAGTACTCGTACTACTCGTAGTAGTACAAGTATCTCTAGTACTACTTATTGTAGTACAAGTACTTTTAGTACTACTAGTAGTAGTACAACTACTACTAGTACAATTACAACTAGAACATAATACAATTACAACTAGTACATACTACTAGTATGTACTACTAATACTCCAAATATGAATTCTAGTACATACTTTTAGTACATACTAGTACTATTAGTACTCGTAATTACTAGTAGAAGTAGTACTTTTAGTACTAGTACTAATATTACTAGTATTAATAGTAATACTACTAGTACTACTCGTAATAGTACAAGTACTACTAGTACTACTCGTAGTAGTAAGTACTACTAGTAATATTAAAACCAGTAGTGCTAGTACTAATAGTACATACTACTAGTACATAATAGTATTACTAATTCTAGTACTAGTAGTACATACTAGTATGTACTACTAGTAATACTAGTAGTAGAAATAATACTAGTAGTAGTTATATTATGTCTTAGTACGGGTAGTATATATTAGTACTACTAGTATGATCTAATAATATGTACTAGTAGTAGTTGTACTCTTACATACTAGTAGTACTACAACTACCAGTAGTTGTAGTACTCGTACTACTCGTAGTATTACTCGTACTACTAGTACTACTCGTAGTAGTACAAGTACTACTAGGTCTACTCGTAGTAGTAAGTACTATTAGTAATACTAGCACTACTAGTACATACTACTACTACTTCTACTACAAGCACATACTAGTCTGTAGTACTAATACTCCAAGTATGTATTCTAGTACATATTTGTAGTACATACTAGTAGATACCATTAGTACTAGTAAGTACTACTAGTACTACTCGTAGTAGTGCAAGTACTATAAGTACGACTCGTAGTAGTAAGTAGTACTGGTAATACTAGCACTACTAGTATATACTACTACTATCACATACTAGTACGTACTACTAATACTCCAACTTTGTATTCTGGTACATACTTGTTGTACGTACTAGTAAGTACTACTAGTACAAGTATATACTACTTGTAGAATTAGTACTTCTAGTACCAGTACTAATATTACTAGTATTAGTACAAATACTACTAGTATGTACTTTTAGTACATACTAGTAGTACATGTAGAACAAGTTCTACTAGTACTATTCTTAATAGTATGTACAACTAGTAATATTCGTACTACTCGTAGTAGTACAAGTACTACTAGTAATACTCGTAGTAGTACAAGTACTACTAGTACTACACGTAGTAGTAAGTACTACTAGTAATACTAGCACTACTAGTAAATACTAGTATTAGTAAAACAACTCGTAATAGTATGTACTAGTAATGCAAGTACTAGTTGTACATACTACTAGTACATAATAATACTACTAATACTAGTATTAGTAGTACATACTAGTATGTACTACTAGTAATACTAGTACTAGCAGTAGTACTAGTTGTAGTAATCTCATGTACTAGTACGGGTAGTATATATTAATATGTACTACTTGTCAATGGCACTAGTACTACTAGTATGTACTAATAATATATACTAGTCGTAGTTGTACTAATATACACTACTAGTACTACTACAAGTACATGTACTACAACTACCAGTAGTTGTAGTACTCGTACTACTCGTAGTAGTACCAGTACTACTAGTACTACTCGTAGTAGTACAAGTACTACTCGTAGTAGTAAGTACTTCTAGTAATACTAGCACGACTAGTACATACTACTAGTACTACTACTAGTACATACTAGTATGTACTACTAATACTCAAAGTATGTATTCTAGTACATACTTGTAATAAATACTAGTAAGTACTATTAAAACTAGTATGTACTGCTAGTAGAATTAGTACTTCTAGTACTAGTACTAATACTATTAGTATTAGTAATAATACTACTAGTATGTACTGTCAGTACATACTAGTAGTACATGTAGAACTAGTTCTACTAGTACTACTAGTAGTAGTATGTACTATTAGTAATACTCGTACTACTCGTAGTAGTAGTAGTACTACTAGTACTACTCGTAGTAGTACAAGTACTACCAGTAGTACAAGTACTACTTGTACTCACGTAGTAGTAAGTACTACTAGTAATACTTGCACTACTAGTACATACTAGTACTAGTCAAACTACTAGTATTAGTACTTACTAGTCGTGCTAGTACTAGTAGTTCATACTACTAGTACATAACAGTACTACTAGTACTAATACTAGTAGTACATACTAGTATGTACTACTAGTAATACTAGTACTAGCAGTAGTAATATTATTTACTAGTACGGGTAGTATATATTAGTATATACTACTTGTTTATACTACTAGTACTACTGGTATTTACTAATAATATGTACTAGTAGTAGTTGTATTAGTACATACTACTAGTACTACTACTTCTACATGTACTACTACTACCAGTAGTTGTAGTACTCGTACTACTCGTAGTAGTACAAGTACTACTAGTACTACTCGTAGTAGTACAAGTACTATTAGTAATACTCGTTGTAGTAAGTACCACTAGTAATACTAGCAATACTAATACATACTACAACTACTACTACTAGTACATAATAGTATGTACTACTAATACTCCAAGTATGTATTTTAGTACATACTTGTAGTACATACTAGTAAGTATTATTATAACTAGTATGTATTATTAGTGGAGTTAGTACTTTTAATACTAGTACTAATACTAGTAGTATTAGTACTTATACTACTAGTATGTACTGTTAGTACATACTAGTAGTACATGTAGAACTAATTCTACTAGTACTACTAGTAAGAGTATGTACTACTTGTAATACTAGCACTACTAGTACATACTTGTATTAGTAGCACTACTAGTACTAGTAGTACATACTACTAGAACATAATAGTACTACTAATACTACTACTAGTAGAACATACTAGTATATACTACAAGTAATACTAGTACTAGTAGTAGTAATATTATGTTCTAGTACGAGTAATATATTTTACATACTACAAGTACTACTACTAGTGCTTGTACTACTATTACCAGAAGTTGTAGTACTCGTACTTCACGTTGTAGTACAAGTACTACACGTAGTAGTACAAGTACTACTAATACTACTCGTAGTACTACGAGTACTTCTAGTACTAGTCGTAGTAGTACAAGTATTACTAGTACTACTCGTAGTAGTAAGTACTATTAGTAATACTAGCACTACTAGTACATACTTGTACTAGTAACACTATTTGTACTAGTATGCACTAGTAGTGCCAGTACTAGTAGTACATTTTAGTAGAACATAATAATACTGCTAATACTATTACTAGTAGTACATACTAGTATGTACTACTAGTAATACTAGTACTAGTAGTAGTACCTCTAGTAGTAATATTATGTACTAGTAGTATATATTAGTATGTACTACAACTAATACATGTACTACTACTCCCAGTAGTTGTTGTACTTGTACTACTCGTAGTAGTACAAGTACTACTAGTACTCCTCGTAGTAGTACATGTACTACTAGTACTACTCGTAGTAGTTAGCTACTACGAGTAATACTAGAACTATTAATATATACAACAACTACTACCACTAGTACATACTAGTATGTACTACTAATACTCCAAGTATGTATTCTGGTACATACTTGTAGTACATACTAGCAAGCACTATTAGTACTAGTATGTATTATCAGTAGAATTAGGTATCCTAGTACTAGTACTAATACTACTAGTATTAGTATTAATACTTCTAGTATGTATTGCTATACTAGTACTACATGTAGAACTAGTTCTACTAGTACTACTAGTAGTAGTATGGACTACTAGTAATACTCGTACTATTCGTTATAGTACAAGTACTACTAGGTATACTCGTTGTAGTATAAGTACTACTAGTAAAACTAGAACTACTAGTACATACTACTACTACTTCTAGTACTACTCGTACATATTATTAGTACATACTACTACTAGTACATACTAGTAGTACATACAAGTATAGACAACTAGTAGCACTACTAGTAATAATAAGACTAGTATGTACTACTGTATTAAAGTACTGTACTACTTGTAGTACGAGTAGAAATAATCCATACTTGTACGAGTATGTACTAGTCGTAGTTCGAGCATTACTCGTACTAGTAGTAGTACTTGGATTATTTGTAGTATTAGTACTTACTACGACGAGTAGTATTAGTAGTACTTGTACTACTACGAGTAGTACTGGTACTACTACGAGTAGTACGAGTACTACAACTACTGGTAGTAGTAGTACATATATTAGTAGTAGTAGTATGTACTAGTACAACTACTACTAGTACACATTATTAGTACATACCAGTAGTACTAGTAGTATAGACCAGTAGTACATAATAATATATACTCCCCGTACTAGTACATAATATTACTACTACTAGTACTACTGCTAGTACTAGTATTACTAGTGGTAATACTAGTATGTATTATTAGTACTAGTATTAGTAGTACTATTATATACCAGTAGCATGTACTAAAGTACTAGCACTACTAGTACAAACTTGTACTAGTAGTGTTACTAGTACTAGGCGGAATATTTCCGTGATGTTAATGAGCAAGACGTACTTCTATTTATTGACAATATCTCTCGCTTCGTTCAAGCAGGATCAGAAGTCTCTGCCTTATTAGGCAGAATGCCTTCTACCATGGGTTATCAACCTACCCTTAATACAGAAATGGGTTCTTTGCAAGAAAGAATTACTTCTACTAAAGAGGGATCCATAACTTCCATTCAAGCAGTTTATGTACCTGCAGACGATTTGACCGACCCTGCTCCAGCCGCGACATTTGCACATTTAGATGCTACTACCGTACTATCAAGAGGATTAGCCGCCAAAGGTATCTATCTAGCAGTAGATTGTTTAGATTCAACGTCAACTAGTAGCACTACTAGTATTACTAGTAGTACTTACTACTACGTGTAATACTAGTAGTACCCTTACTACTACGAGTAGTACTAATAGCACTTGTACTACTAGGAGTAGTACGAGTATTACTAGTTGTACATACTAGTACTTGTTGTACAAGTAGAATTAGTTCTACATGTACTACTAGTATAGCAGTACATACTAGTAGTATTAGTACTATTACTAGTAGTACATACTACTACAAGTAAGACTAGTAGAACGTGTTCTACATGTATTACTAGTATGTACTAAAAGTACATACTAGTAGTATTAGTACTAGTACTAGAAGTACTAATTCTACTAATAGTACATACTAGTACTAATTGTACATATTAGAACGTACTACAAGTATGTACTAGAATACATACTTGGAATATTAGTAGTACATACTAGTATTTACTAGTAGTAGTAGTAGTACTATGTACTAGTAGTGCTAGTATTACTAGTAGTACTTACTAATACGAGTAGTACTAGTAGTACTGGTACTACTACGAGTTGTACGAGTACTACAACTACTGGTAGTAGTAGTACATGTACTAGTAGTAGTAATAGTAGTATGTATATGTACAACTACTACTAGTACATATTATTAGTACATACTAGTAGTACTAGTAGTATAGACAAGTAGTACATATTAATATATACTACCCGTACTAGTACATAATATTACTACTACTGCTAGTACTAGTATTACTAGTAGTACATACTAGTATGTACTATTAGTACTAGTATTAGTAATACTATTATGTACTAATAGTATGTACTATTAATACTAGAACTACTAGTACATACTAGTACTAGTAGTACATACTAGTATGTACTATTACTACTAGTATTAGTAATACTATTATGTACTAATAGTATGTACTATTAATACTAGAACTACTAGTACATACTAGTACTAGTAGTGTTATAGTACACGTATGTACTAATAGTGCAAGTATTACTAGTAGTACTTACTACTACGAGTAGTATTAGTAGTAGTTGGGTAGTACATACTAGTACAAATAGTACTTATTGGTGTGTACTACAAGTATGTACTAGAATACATACTTGGAGTATTAATAGTACATACTAGTATGTACTAGTAGTAGTAGCAGTAGTACGTACTAGTAGTGCTAGTATTCCCAGTAGTACTTACTACTATGAGTAGTACTAGTAGTACTTATACTACTACGAGTAGTACGAGTACTACAACTACTGGTAGTAGTAGTACATATACTAGTAGTAGTACTAGTAGTATGTACTAGTACATTTACTACTAGTACATATTATTAGTACATACGAGTAGTACTAGTAGTATAGACAAGTAGTACATACTAATTTATACTACTCGTACTAGTACATAGTATTACCACTACTAGTACTATTAAGTACTAGTAGTATGTACTACTAGTACTAGCACTACTAGTACATACTAGTACTAGTAGTGTTACTAGTATTAGTATGTACTAGTATTACTAGTAGTACATACTACTACTAGTAGTACTAATCGACTTAGTTCTACAAGTACTACTAGTATGTACTAGCAGTGCATATTAATAATATTAGTGATAATACTAGTACTAATACAACTAGTACTAAAAATACTAATTCTACTAGTAGTACATACTAGTACTAATAGTATGTACTAGTAAGTACTAAAAGTATGTACTAGAATACATACTTGGAGTATTAGTAGTACATAAGAGTATGTACTAGTAGTGGTTTTATGTACTATTAGTGCTAGTATTACTAGTAGTACTTACTACGACGAGTAGTACTGGTAGTACTACTACGAGTTGTACGAGTATTACTAGTCGTACATACTACTACTAGTATGTACTAGCAGTACATACTAGTAGTATAGACAGGTAGTACATACTAATATATACTACCCGTACTAGTACATAATATTACTACTATTAGTACTAGTACTACTAGTAGTATATACAAGTATGTACTACTAGTACTAGTATTAGAAGTACTATTATGCACTAGTAGTATGTACTACAAGTACTAGCACTACTAGTACATGCCAGTACTAGTAGTGTAGTATGTACTAGTAGTGCTATTATTACTTATTACTACGAGTAGTACAAGTAGTACTTGTACTACTACGAGTAATACTAGTAGAGTAGTACAAGTACTACTTGTACTACTACTAGTAGTACACGTATTGCTAGTAGTACATACTACTACTAGTAGTACGAGTAGAACTAGTTCTACATGTACTACTACCATGTACTAGCAGTACATATTAGTAGTATTAGTATTATTACTAATTGTATTAGTACTAGTACTACAAGTACTAGTTCTACTAGTGGTACGAAGTAGTACTAATAGTACTTACAAGTATGTACTACAAGTATTTACTAGAATACATACATGGAGTATTAGTAGTACATACTAGTATGTACTAGTAGTGGTAGCAGTAGTATATTCTAGTAGTGCTAGTACTCCTAGTAGTACTTACTACTACGAGTAGTACTAGTAGTATTTATACTACTGCGAGTAGTACTAGTATTACTTATACTACTGCGAGTAGTACGAGTACTGCAACTGTTGGAAGTAGTAGTACATGTACTAGTAGTAGTACTAGAAGATATACTATAGTAGTACATAATATTACTACTACTAGTACTACTGCAAGTACTAGTAACACTAGTCGTATATACTACTATGTACTGCTATAGTACATACTAGTATGTACTACTAGAACTAGTATTAGTAGTACCATTATGTACTAGTAGTATGTACTACTAGTACTAGCACTACTAGTACATACTAGTACTAGTAGTGTAATAAGTATTAGTATGTACTAGTAGTACTAGTATTACTAGTAGTACTTACTACTACGAGTAGTACTAGTAGTACTTGTACTACTACGAGTAGTACTAGTAGTACTTGTACGATTACGAGTATTACTAATAGTACATACTACTATTAGTAGTATTAGTGGAACTAGTTCTACATGTACTAGTAGTATGTACTAACAGTGCATATTAGTAGTATTAGTACTAATACTAGTAGTATTAGTACTAGTAATAGAAGTACTAATTCTACTAGTAGTACATACTAAGACTAATAGTACTTACTAGTATGTACTACAAGTATGTACTAGAATACATACTTGAAGTATTAGTAGTACATACGAGTATGTACTAGTAGTAGTAGTATGTACTAGTAGTGCTAGTATTACTAATAGTACTTACTACTACGAGTAGTAATAGTAGTACTACTACTACGAGTTGTCCTTGTATTACTAGTAGTACATACTACTACTAGTAGTACTAGTTTATTATCTACGATTAGTATGTACTAGCAATACATACTAGTAGTACTAGTAGTATAGACAAGTAGTACATACTAGTAGTACATACTAGTAGTACTAGTAGTATAGACTAGTAGTATAGACAAGTAGTACTAGTAGTATAGACTAGTAATAGTATTAGTAGTATTAATAGTATATATACTGGTATATACTAGTATATATACTGGTATATACGAGTATATACCAGTATATTTACTGGTATATACTGGTATATACTGGTATATACTAGAATATACTAGTATATACTAGTATACTAGTAGGTACTACTATATATATATTAGTATATACTAGTATATACTAGTACTAGTATATATACTATTACATATACTAGTATACTAGTATATATATTAGTATACAAGTTTATATAGTAGTACTAGTATACATACTAGTACTAGTACTATTATATATATTTGTATTATTATATATACTTGTACTAGTATTCTAATAAATATACTTGTACTAGTGTACTAGTGTATATAGTAGTATATATACTAGTATACTAGTTTATTTACTAGTCTAAACTAAAATATATACTAGTATATATACTAGCATACTAGTATACATTCTAATATGTACTAGTATATATATACGAGTATATCCTAGTACTAGTATATACTTGTACTAGTGTATACGAGTATATATACTAGTATATAAACTAGTACTACTATGCGTACTAGTATATACTTGTAAATGTATTTGTATATACTAGTACTACTATATATATTAATACTAGTATATGTACTACTATATGTACTAGTATATATACTAGTACTAGTATATACTAGTATATATACTAATATATACACTAGTACTAGTATATACTAATATACACTAGTACTAGTATATATACTAAAATATATGAGTACATACTAGTACATACTAGTACTAGTACTAGTACATATACTAGTTTATATACTACTATATATATACTAATATATACTAATATATACTAGTATACTAGTATATATACGAGTATATATACTAGTATATATAAACTAGTATATATAATAATATATACTAGTACATATAGACTAGTACATACTAGTACTAGTATATACTAGTATATACTAGTACTAATATATACTAGTTTACTAGTACTAGCATATACTAGTACATACTAGTATATACATATACTAGTATATATATACAAGTATATACTTGTACAAGTATATATACGAGTATATATACTAGTACATACTTGTATATACTAGTATATATAATAAGATATATACTAGTATATACTAGTATATACTAGTATATACTAGAATATATTAGTATATACTACTATATATATACTAGTTTATACTAGTATATACTAATACTAGTATATATATTAGTATATACTAGTATATACTAGTACTCGTACATATACTAGTATATATACTAGTATACTAGTATATATATAGTATAACCTAGTACTAGTATATACTTGTACTAGTGTATACGAGTATATATACTAGTATATAAACTAGTACTACTATGTATACTAGTATAAACTAGTAAATGTATTTGTATATACTATGACTAGTATATATATTAATACTAGTATATATACTACTATATATACTAGTACTAGTCTATACTAGTATATATATTAGTATATACTAGTACTAGTGTATACTAGTATATACTAGTATATACTAGTACTAGTGTATATACTAGTACTAGTGTATATATTAGTATATATACTAGTATAGACTAGTACTAGTATATATACTAGTATATATACTAGTATATATGAGTACATACTAGTATATACTAGTACTAGTACTAGTACATATACTAGTTTATATACTACTATATATATACTAATATATACTAATATATACTAGTATATTAGAATATATACTAGTATATATACTAGTATATATATACTAGTATATATAATATAATATACTAGAACATATATACTAGTACATACTAGTACTAGTATATACTAGTATATACTAGTACTAATATTTACTAGTTTACTAGTACTAGCATATACTAGTACATACTAGTATACATATACTAGTATATATATACAAGTATATACTAGTACAAGTATATATACGAGTATATATACTAATACAAACTCGTATATACTAGTATATATACTAGGATATATACTAGTATATACTAGTACATACTAGAATATACTAGTATATATACTAATATACTAGTATATACTACTATATATATACTAATTTATATATATATACTAGTATACAAGTATATATACTGGTACTAGTATATACTATTATATTCGAATATATATACTAGTATATACTTGTACTAGTACTAGTATACTAGTATATACTAGTACTAGTACTAGTATATATACTAGTATACTAGTATATATACTAGTATACTAGTATATATACTAGTTAAATAGTATATATACTAGTATATATACTAGTATACTAGTATATATACCAGTATTAGTATATTCTAGTATATACTAGTACTGGTATATATACTAGTATATATTAGTATATACTAGTATATACTTGTATATACTAGTATACTAGTACTAGTACTAGTATACTAGTATATATACAAGTATATACTATTATATACTAGTATATACTAGTATATATACTAATATACTAGTATATACTAATACTAGTATATCATAGTACTAGTATATACTAGTATATTAATAAATACTAGTTTATGCTAATATATACTAGTATATACTCGTACATACTAGTATATATACTAGTATATATACTAGTACTAGTATATACTAGTATATATATACTAGTATATATACTAGTACTAGTATATACTAGTATATATACTAGTATATATGTACTCGTATATACTAGAATACTAGTATATACTAATATATACTAGTATACTGGTAGATACTAGTATATTAGTATATACTAGTATATATATACTATTGTATATTAGTATATATACTAGTACTAGTATATACTAGTATATATATAATAGTATATATATACTAGTACTAGTATATATAATAGTACTAGTATATACTAGTATATATGTACTAGTATATATACTAGTACTAGTACATATATACTAGTACTAGTATATACTAGTATATACTAATATATATATACTAGTATATAGTAGTTTACACTAGTACATACTAGTATATAGTAGTATATATATACTAGTATATATACTTGTACAAGTATATATATACTAGTACTAGTATATACTAGTATATATATACTAGTATATAGTAGTATATACTAGTATATATATACTAGTATATACTAGTATATACTAGTGTACTAGTATATACTAGTATATAGTAGTATATATTAGTACATACTGGTATATAGTAGTATATAGTAGTATATACTAGTATATATATACTAGTATGTACTAGTATATACTAGTGTACTAGTATATAGTAGTATATATATACTAGTATATATTAGGATATATACTAGTATATATATAAGTATATATACTAGTATATACTAGTATATGTACCAGTATATATACCAGTATATATACCTGTACAATAGTATATATACTTGTATTAGTATTTATACTAGTATACTGGTATATATACTAGTATATTTTTTAGTATACTAGTATGAATACTAGTACTAATATATACAAGTACTAGTACTAGTATATATGCTAGTATATATACTAGTATACATGTATATATACTAATATATATACTAGTACTAGTATAAACTAGTACTAGTATATACTGGTATATACTAGTATGAACTAGTACTAGTATATACTAGTACATACTAGTATATACCAGTATATACTAGTATACTAGTATATATACTAGTGTACTAGTATGCTAGTATATATACTAGTATACTAGTATATACTAGTATGCTAGTATATATACTAGTATACTAGTATGCTAGTATATACTAATATATACTAGTTTGCTAGTATATACTACTATATACAAGTACTAGTATATACTAGTATATATTAGTATATATACTAGTACTTGTATATAGTAGTACTTGTATATACTAGTACTAGTACATATTAGTATATATTAGTATATACTATTACTAGTATACTAGTATATATACCAGTACTAGTATATACTAGTACTCGTACATACTAGTATATAATAGTATATACTAGAATATACTTGTATATACTAGTATACTAGTATATACTAGTTCTAGTACTAGTACATATACTAGTATATACTTTTATATATACAAGTATATATACTAGTATATATACAAGTATATACTATTATATACTAGTATATATACTAATATACTGGTATATACTAGTATATACTAATGTACTAGTATATACTAATACTAGTATATCATAATACTAGTATATACTAATTTATATACTAGTATATACTAGTATATGCTAGTATGTACTAGAACATACGCGTTTATACTAGTATATATATTATTACTAGTACTAGTATATATACTAGTTTCAATATTAGTATATACTAATATATATGTACTAATATATACTAGTACATATATACTAGTATATATTAGTATATACTAAGATAGTATGTATATACTATACTAGTATATACTAGTATATATATACTAGTATGTATTAGTATATACTAGTATAAACTAATATATACTAGTGTAATTATACTCGTATATACTAGTATAGTATATATATATACTATACTAGTATATACTAGTTTATATACTAGTACAAGTATATATACTACTATATATACTAGTATATATACTAGTACTAGTATATATATATTAGTACTAGTATATACTAGTTTACTAGTATATACTAGTTTATGATAGTATATACTAGTATAAACTAAGATATAATAGTATATACCAGTTATATATACTAGTATATATACTAGTATATATACTAGTATATCTACAAGTATTTATACTAGTATATATACACGTATATATACTAAAACATATACTAGTATATACTAGTACATATACTAGTATACTAGTATATTCTAGTATACACTAATATACTGATATATACTAATACTAGTATATACTAGTACTAGTATATACTAGTATATATTAGAATATACCTTTATATACTAATATATACTAGTACTAGTATACTAATATATACTAGTATATATACTAGTATATAGAATAATACTAGTATATATAGTAGTATATATGCCAGTATATATATTAGTTTACGAGTATATACTAGTATATATACTAGTATATAAACTAGTATACTAGTATATATACTAGTATACTAGTATATATACTAGTATACTAGTATATATACTAGTGTACTTGTATTTATACTAGTATGCTAGTATATACTGCTATATACAGGTCTAGTATGTACTAGTATATATATTAGTATATATTAGTATATATTAGTATATATACTAGTACATACTAGTACTAGTATATACTAGTACATACTATTATTATGATATACACTAGTGTATACTAGTATATATACTAGTATATATACTAGTACTAGTATATACTAGTATACATATTATTATATATCAATATATACTATACATATAGTAGTATATACTAGTATATATATTAGTATATACTAGTACATATACTAGTATATACTAGTATATACTAATATATATTAGTATATATACTAGTATGTACTAGTAGTATATACTAGTACTAGTATAAACTTGTATATATACTAGTATGTACTAGCATATACTAATATATACCAGTATATACTAGTATATATACTAGTACATACTAGTATATATGGTAGTATATATACTAGTACTAGTATATACTGGTATATACTAGTACTATGATATATAGTAGTATATACTAGTATATATACTAGTATATATTGGTATGTACTACTATATGCTAGTATATATTAGTATATACTAGTATATATACTAGTATGTACTAGTATATACTAGTATTTTTATTAGTATATATATTAGTATATGTACTAGTATATACAAGTATTAGTATATACTAGTATATATATTAATATATACTAGTATATATATTAGTATATATATATTAATATATACTAGTATATATATTAGTATATACTAGTATATATACTAGGATATACTAGTATATACTAGTATATATACTAGTACTAGTACATACTAATACTGATATATACTAGTACTAGTATATATACTAGTATATACTAGTACTAGTATATACCCGTACTAGTATGTACTAGTACTAGTATATACTAGTACTAGTATATACTCGTACTAAGACTAGTACATATAGTAGTATATACTACTATATACTAGTATATATATAATAGTATATACTAGTATATATATAATAGTATATACTAGTATACTAGTATATACTAGACTAGTATATACTAGTACTAGTACATACTAGTATATACTAGTATACTAGTATATACTACTATAAATATATTAGTATATACTAGTATATACTACTATGTACTTGTTTATACTTGTACTAGTATATATACTAGTATATATACCAGTATATATACTGGTATATATACTAATATATAGTGTATACAGTAGTACCAGTATATATACTAGTATATACTAGTATATATACTAGTATATACTAATATATGTACTAGTATATACACGTATATACTAGCATATATATTAGTATATACTAGTATATATACTAGTATATACCAGTATATATTAGTATATACTAGTATATACTAGTATGTACTAGCAGTATATACTAGTACTAGTATATATACTAGTATGTACTAGCACATACTAGTATATACTTGTACTTGTCTATACTAGTATATATACTAGTACTAGTATATACTAGCACTAGTATATGTACTAATATATGCTAGAACAAGTATATATATATACTAGTATATATTAGTACATATACTAGTACTAGTATGTACTAGTATTAGTATATATTAGTACATATACTAGTACTAGTATAGACTAGTACTAGTATATGTACTAGTACTAGTATATGTACTAATATATACTAATACTAGTACATACTAGTACTAGTATATGTACTAATATATACTAGTATATATACTAGTACTAGTATATATACTAGTATATACTAGTATATACTAGTACTAGTATATGTACTAATATATACTAATACTAGTACATACTAGTACTAGTATATGTACTAATATATACTAGTATATATACTAGTACTAGTATATATACTAGTATATACTAGTATATACTAGTATATGTACTAGTATATATACTAGTATATATACTAGTACTAGTATATATACTAGTATATACTAGTATATACTAGTATATGTACTAGTATATGTACTAGTATATATACTAGTACTAGTATATATACTAGTATATACTAGTATATACTAGTATATGTACTAGTATATGTATATGTACTAGTATATACTAGTCTATACTAGTACTAGTATATGTACTAATATATACTAATACTAGTACATACTAGTACTAGTATATGTACTAATATATACTAGTATATATACTAGTACTAGTATATATACTAGTATATACTAGTATATACTAGTATATGTACTAGTATATATACTAGTATATATACTAGTACTAGTATATATACTAGTATATATACTAGTATATACTAGTATATACTAGTATATGTACTAGTATATGTACTAGTATATATACTAGTATATACTAGTATATATACTAGTATGTACTAGCAGTTTATACTAGTAATAGTATATACTAGTATATATACTAGTATGTACTAGCCTATACTAGTATATACTAGTTCTAGTCTATACTAGTATATACTTGTACTAGTATATATACTAGTATATACTAGTATATACTAGTATATATACTAGTATGTATACTAGTACTAGTATATATTCTAGTATATATACTAGTATATACTAGTATATATACTAATATATATACTAATACTAGTATATATACTAATATATATACTAATACTAGTATATATACTAGTAGTAGTATGTGTACTAGTATATACTAGTATATACTAGTATATATACTAGTATATACTAGTATATATTAGTATATACTAGTAGATACTAGTATATATACTTGTATGTACTAGCAGTTTATACTAGTACTAGTATATTCTAGTATATATACTAGTATGTACTAGCCTGTACTGGTATATACTAGTTCTAGTCTATTCTAGTATATATACTAGTATTAGTATATACTAGTATAGACTAGTACTAGTATATAGTAGTATACTTGTATATACTAGTTCTAGTACTAGTACATATACTAGTATATACTAGTACATACTAGTATATATACTAGTATATATACTAGTATATACTACTATATACTAGAATATACTAATATATACTATATACTAGTATATACTAGTATATACTAGTATATACTAGTATATACTAGTATAAACTAGTATATATACTAGTATATATACTAGTATATATACTAGTACTAGTCTTATTAGCAGTAGTACTATTAGCAGTAGTACTAGTAGTAGTATCATTATGTACCAGTACGAGTAGTACAGATTATGGTGTACTACTTGTCTATACTACTAGTATGTACAAATAATATGTACTACTAGTACTTGTATTAGTACATACTGCTAGTATTACTACTTGTGCATGTACTATTACTACTAGTAGTAGTACTCGTACTACTCGTAGTACATGTACTACAAGTACTACTCATAGTAGTAAGTACTACTAGAAATGCTAGCACTATAAGTATGTACTACTACTACTACTGGTACATACTAGTATGTACTATTAATACTCCAAGTATGTATTCTAGTTCATACTTTAAGTACATACTAGTAAGTATTATTAGTACTAGTCTGTACTTCTAGTACATACTAGTAACTACTAGTACTCGTACTATACGTAGTAGTACTTGTAGTACACGTAGTGGTACAAGTACTACTAGTACTATTTGTAGTAGTAAGTACTACTTGTAATACTAGCACTACTAGTACATACTAGTATAAGTAACACTACTAGTACTAGTATGTACTAGTAGTTCTAGTACTAGTAGTACATACTACCAGTACATAATAGTACTACTAATACTAGTACTAGTAGTACATACTAGTATGTATTACTAGTAATACTATTATTAGCTGTAGTACTAGTAGTGGTAATATTATGTACTAGTACGGGTAGTATATATTAGTATGTACTACTCTTCTATACTACTGGTATGTACAAATAATATGTACCAGTAGTAGTTGTACTAGTACATACTACTAGTACTACTACTAGTACATGTATTACTACTTTCAGTTGTTGTAGTACTCGTACTACTCGTACTACTCGTAGTAGTACCAGTACTATAAGTACTACTTGTACAGTTACTACTAGTACTACTCGTAGTAGTAAGTACTACCAGTAATATTAGAACTACTAGTACATACTACTACTACTACTAGTACATACTAGTATGTACTACTAATACTCCAAATATGTATTCTAGTACATTCTTGTAGTACATACTAGTAAGTACTATTAGTATTAGTATATGCTACCAGTAGAGTTAGTACTTCTAGTACTAAGACTAATACTACTTGTACTAGTACTAATACTACTAGTTTAACTAGTACTAGTAGTAGTATCTATTACTAGTAATACTCGTACTACTAGTAGTAGTACAAGTACTACTAGTACTACTCGTAGTAGTACAAGTACAACTAGTACTACTCGTAGTAGTAAGTACTACTAGTAATACTAGCACTACTAGTACGTATTAGTATTAGTAACACTACTAGTAGAAATATGTACTAGTAGTGCTAGTACTAGTAGTACACAATAATACTTCTAATACTAGTACTAATAGTACATTCTAGTATGTACTACTAGTAATAATATGTACTAGTAAGTACTAATAATATGTACTAGTAGTAGTTGTACTAGTACATACTACTAGTACAACTACTTGTACATGTACTACTACCAGTACTCTAGTATTCTACTTGTACATGTACTACTACCAGTACTCTACTACTACCAAGTACTACCAGTACTACTTGTACATGTACTACTACCAGTACTCTACTTGTGTATGTATTCTAGTACATACTAGTACTACTAGTAGTAGTATGTACTACTAGTAATACTAGCATTACTAGTACATACTAGTATTAGAAACACTACTAGTACTAGTAAGTACTAGTAAGTACTAGTAGTGCTAGTACTAAAGTACATACTACTAGTACATAATAGTACTACTAATACTAATATGTACCACTGGTAATACTAATACTAGCAATAGTACTAGTAGTAGTAATATCATGTACTAGAATACTTGGATTATTAGTAGTATATACTAGTATATACTAGTAGTAGTAGTAGTATGTACTAGTAGTGTTAGTATTACTAGTAGTAGTTACAACTACGAATAGTACTAGTAGTACTTATACTACTATGAGTAGTACTAGTAGTACATGTACTACTACGAGTAGTACTAGTATTACTAGTAGTACATACTACTACTAGTAGAACTAGTTCTACATGTACTACTAGTATGTACTAGAAGTGCATACTAGTAGTATTAGAACTAATACTAGTAGTATTAGTACTAGTACTAGAAGTACTAATTCTACTAGTAGTACATACTAGCACTAATAGTAGTTACTAATATGTACTACAAGTATGGACTAGAATACGTACTTGGAGTATTAGTAGTACATACTAGTATGTACTACTAGTAGTAGTTGTAGTATGTATTAGTAGTACTAGCATTACTCGTAGTGCTAACTACTACGAGTAGTACTAGTAGTCGAACTAGTAGTATGTACTGGTACAACTACTACTAGTACATATTATTAGTACATACTAGTAGTACTAATAGTATAGACGAGTAGTACATACTAATATATACTACCCTTACTAGTACATAATATTACCACTACTAGTACTACTGCTAGTACTACTAGTATGTACTGGTATTAGTATTAGTATTAGTACTAGTATTAGTAGTACTATTATGTACAAGTAGTTTGTACTACTAGTACTAGCACTACTAGTACATACTAGTACTAGTAGTGTAACTAGTACTAGTATGTACTAGTAGTGCTAGTATAACTAGTAGTACTTACTACTGTGAGTAGTACTTCTACCACTACGAGTAGTACTAGTGGTACTTGTACTACTACGAGTAGTATGAGTATTACAAATAGTACATACTACTACTAGTAGAACTAGTTCTACATGTACTACTAATATGTACTACTAGCACATACTTGTATTATTACTACTAATACTAGTAGTAATAGTACTAGTACTAGAAGTACTAATTCTACTAGTAGTACATACTAGTACTAATAATACTTACTAGTGTGTACTACAAGTACGTACTAGAATACATGCTTGGAGTATTAGTAGTACATACTAGTACTAATAGTACTTACTAGTGTGTACTACAAGTACGTACTGGAATACATGGTTGGAGTATTAGTAGTATATAATAGTATGTACTAGTAGTGCTAGTATTACTAGTTGTACTTACTACTACGAGTAGTACTAGTAGTACTTTCACAACTACGAGTAGTACTACAACTATTGGTAGCAGTAGTATATGTACTAGTAGTAGTACTAGTAGTATGTACTTGTACAACTACTTCTAGTACATATTAGTAGTCCATACTAGTATGTACTACTAAAACTAGTATTAGTCGTACTATTATGTACTAAAAGTATGTAGTACTAGTAATAGCACTATTAGTACATACTAATACTAGTAGTGTTTCTAGTACTAGTATGTACTAGTAGTGCTAGCATTACAAGTAGTACTTACTTCTACGAGTAGTACTAGTAGTACTTGTACTACTCAGAGTAGTACTAGTATTACTTGTACTACTACGAGTAGTACGAGTATTACTAGTAGTACATACTACTACTAGAAGTACGAGTATTACTAGTCGTACATACTACTACTAGTAGAACTAGTTCTACATGTACTACTAGTATGTACTTGATGTACATACTGGTAGTATTGATACTAATAGTATTAGTACTAGTACTAGAAGTACTAATTCTACTAGTAGTACATACTAGTACTAATAGTACTTACTAGTATGTACTACAAGTACGTACTAAAATACATACTTGGAGTATTCTTAGTACATACTAGTATGTACTAGTGGTAGCAGTACTAGTATGTACTAGTAGTGCTAATATTAATAGTAGTACTTACTACTACGAGTAGTACTAGTAGTACTTGTACTACTACGACTAGGACTAGTAGTACTTGTACTACTACGAGTAGTACGAGTACTACAACTACTGGTTGTAGTAGTACATGTACTAGTAGTAGTACTAGTAGTATGTACTAATTCAACTACTTCTAGTACATATTATTAGTACATACTAGTTATATTAAGAGTATAGACAAGTAGTACATACTAATATATACTACAAGTACTCTTAGTACTACTAGTAGTATCCGTAGTAGTACAAGTACTACTAATACTACTCATAGTAGTACAAGTACTACTAGTACTACTTGTTGTAGTAAGTACTACTAGTAATACGAGCACTATTAGTACATACTACTATTACTACTACTAATACGTACTAGTATGTACTACTAATACTCCAAGTATGTATTCCAGTACATACTTGTAGTGGATACTACTAAGTAGTATTAGTACTAGTATGTACAACTAGTAGAATTAGTACTTTTAGTGCTAGTACTAATACTAGTACTAATAGTAGTAATACTAATAGTAGTTGTGCTAGTAGTAGACATATTATGTACTAGTACGAGTAGTAAATATTAGGATGTACTACTTGTCTATACTACTAGTACTACTCGTATGTATTAATTATATGTACTAGTAGTAGTTGTACTAGTACATACTACTAGTACTACTACTAATACATGTACTACTACTACCAGTAGTTGTAGTACTCGTACTACTCGTAGTTGTACAAGTATCTCTAGTACTACTTATTGTAGTATAAGTACTTTTAGTACTACTAGTAGTAGTACAAGTACTACTAGTACTACTTGTACTAGTACAATTACAACTAGAACATAATACAATTACAACTAGTACATACTACTAGTTTGTACTACAATACTCCAAATATGAATTCTAGTACATACTTTTAGTACATACTAGTAAGTACTATTAGTACTAGTATGAATTACTAGTAGAAGTAGTACTTCTAGTACTAGTACTAATATTACTAGTATTAATACTAATACTATTAGTACTACTCGTAATAGTACAAGTACTACTAGTACTACTCGTAGTAGTAAGTACTACTAGTAATATTAAAACCAGTAGTGCTAGTACTAATAGTACATACTACTAGTACATAATAGTACTACTAATACTAGTACTAGTAGTACATACTAGTATGTACTACTAGTAATACTAGTAGTAGAAGTAATACTAGTAGTAGTTATATTATGTCTTAGTACGGGTAGTATATATTAGTACTACTAGCATGATCTAATAATATGTACTAGTAGTAGTTGTACTCTTACATACTACTAGTACTACAACTACCAAAAGTTGTAATACTCGTACTACTCGTAGTATTACTCGTACTACAAGTACTACTCGTAGTAGTACAAGTACTACTAGGTCTACTCGTAGTAGTAAGTACTACTAGTAATACTAACACTACTAGTACATACTACTATTACTTCTACTACTAGCACATACTAGTATGTAGTACTAATACTCCAAGTATGTATTCTAGTACATACTTGTAGTACATACTAGTAGATACCATTAGTACTAGTAAGTACTACTAGTACTACTCGTAGTAGTGCAAGTACTACAAGTACGACTCGTAGTAGTAAGTAGTACTGGTAATACTAGCACTACTAGTATATACTACT
This sequence comes from Amborella trichopoda, assembly GCF_054954075.1. Taxonomy (NCBI): domain Eukaryota; kingdom Viridiplantae; phylum Streptophyta; class Magnoliopsida; order Amborellales; family Amborellaceae; genus Amborella; species Amborella trichopoda. The sequence goes on along the minus strand of NC_142347.1, from coordinate 24,236,505 downwards.
ACTATTACATACTAGTATGTACTACTAATACTCCAAGTTTGTATTCTAGTACATACTTGTTGTACGTACTAGTAAGTACTACTAGTACAAGTATGTACTACTTGTAGATATAGTACTTCTAGTACCAGTACTAATACAACTAGTATTAGTACAAATACTACTAGTACGTACTTCTAGTAGCAGTACTAATACAACTAGTATTAGTACAAATACTACTAGTACGTACTTCTAGTACATACTAGTAGTACATGTAGAACAAGTTCTACTAGTACTATTATTAGTAGTATGTACATCTAGTAATACTCGTACTACTCGTAGTAGTACAAGTACTACTAGTAATACTCGTAGTAGTACGAGTACTACACGTAGTAGTAAGTACTACTAGTAATACTAGCACTACTAATAAATACTAGTATTAGTAAAACTACTCGTAATAGTATGTACTAGTAATGCAAGTACTAGTTGTACATACTACTAGTACATAATAATACTACTAATACTAGTACTAGTAGTACATACTAGTACGTACTACTAGTAATACTAGTACTAGCAGTAGTACTAGTTCTAGTAATCTCATGTACTAGTACGGATAGTATATATTAATATGTACTACTTGTCTATGGTACTAGTACTACCAGTAGGTACTAATAATATATACTAGTAGTAGTTGTACTAGTACACACTACTAGTACTACTACAAGTACATGTACTACAACTACCAGTAATTGTAGTACTCGTACTACTCGTAGTAGTACACGTACTACTAGTACTACTCGTAGTAGTACAAGTACTAGTCGTAGTAGTACAAATACTACTCGTAGTAGTAAGTACTTCTAGTAATACTAGCACGACTAGTACATACTACTAGTACTACTACTAGTATATACTAGTATGTACTACTAATACTCAAAGTATGTATTCTAGTACATACTTGCAATAAATACTAGTATGTACTGCTAGTAGAATTAGTACTTCTAGTACTAGTACTAATACTATTAGTATTAGTAATAATACTACTAGTATGTACTGTCAGTACATACTAGTAGTACATGTAGAACTAGTTCTACTAGTACTACTAGTAGTAGTATGTATTATTAGTAATACTCGTACTACTCGTAGTAGTACAAGTACTACTAGTACTACTCGTAGTAGTACAAGTAATACTAGTACTACTCGTAGTAGTACAAGTACTACCAGTAGTACAAGTACTACTTGTACTCACGTAGTAGTAAGTACTACTAGTAATACTTGCACTACTAGTACATACTAGTACTAATCAAACTACTAGTACTAAGACATACTAGTTGTGCTAGTACTAGTAGTTCATACTACTAGTACATAACAGTACTACTAGTACTAATACTAGTAGTACATACTAGTATGTACTACTAGTAATACTAGTACTAGCAGTAGTTTTAGTAGTAGTAATATTATTTACTAGTACGGGTAGTATATATTAATATATACTACTTGTTTGTACTACTAGTACTACTGGTATGTACTAATAATATGTACTAGTAGTAGTTGTATTAGTACATACTATTAGTACTACTACTTGTACATGTACTACTACTACCAGTAGTTGTTATACTCGTATTACTTGTAGTAGTACAAGTACTACCATGACTACTCGTAGTAGTAAAAGTACTACAAGAAGAACTCGTAATAGTAAGTACTACTGGTACTATTAGCACTACTAGTATATACTACTACTACTACTACGACATACTAATATGTACTACTAATACTCTAAGTATGTATTTTAGTACATACTAATAAGTACTGATAGTACTAGTATGTACTACTATTAGAATTAGTACATCTAGTACTAATACTAATACTACTAGTACTAGTACTAGTATTAATACTACTTGTACTAATACTACTAGTACTAGTACTAATACTACTAGTATTAGTACTAATACTACAAGTATGTACTCATAGTACACACTAGTAGTACATGTAGAACTAGTACAACTAGTAGTGTATGTACTACTCGTACCAATAGTACTACTCGTAGTTGTACAAGTACTACTAGTACTACTCGTAGTAGTAAGTATTACTAGTAATATTAGCACTACTAGTACATATTAGTACTAGTATATACTAGTCGTGCTAGTATTAGTAGTGTATACTACTAGTACATAATAGTATTACCAATACTAGTACTAGCAGTAGTAATAATATTAGTAATTTAATGTACTAGTACGGGTAGTATATATTAGTATGTACCACTTGTCTATCCTACAAGTACTAGTAGTATGTACTTATAATATGTACTAGTAGTAGTTGTACTAGTACATACAACTAGTACTACCACTAGTAGTAGTTGTACTAGTACATACTACTAGTACTACTACTAGTAATACTTGTACTAGTACATACTACTACTACTACTACCAGTAGTTATAGTACTACCACTAGTCGTAGTAGTACAAGTACTACTAGTACTACTCGCAGTAGTACAAGTACTCCTAGTATTACTCGTAGTAGTAAGTATTACAAGTAATACTAGCAATACTAGTACATACTACTACTACTACTACTAGTACATACTAGTATGTACTACTAATACTCCAAGTATGTATTCTAGTACATACTTGTAGGGTATACTAGTAAGTACTATTAGTACTAGTATGTACAACTAGTAGAATTAGTACTTTTAAGACTAGTACTAATACAAGTAGTATTAGTACTAATACTAGTAGTATTAGTACTAATACTACTAATATGTACTGCTAGTACATACTAGTAGTACATGTAGAACTAGTTCTACTAGAACTACTAGTAGTAGTAATTACTAGTAGTAGTAAGTACATGTAGAACTAGTTCTATTAGGACTACTAGTACGGGTAGTATATACTAGTATATACTACTAATACTCCAAGTATGTATTCTAGTACCTACTTGTAGTACATACTAGTAAGTACTATTAGTACTAGTATGAACCACTAGTCGAATTAGTACTTTTAGTACTAGTACTAATACTACTAGTATTAGTACTAATACTACTAGTATGTAGTATTAATACTTCTAGTACTACTAGTAGTAATAGTACTAGTATTAGTACTAGTACTTCTAGTATTAGTACTTCTACTACTAGTAATACTCGTACTACTCGTAGTAATACAAGTACTATTAGTTCTACTCGTAGTAGTACAAGTACGACTAGTATTACTCGTAGTAGTAAGTACTACTAGTAATACTAGAACTACTAGTACATACTAGTACTAGTAGCACTATTAGTACTAGTATGTACTAGTCGTGCTAGTACTAGTAATACATACTACTAGTACATAATAGTACTACTAATACTAGTACTAGCAGAAACACTAGTAATAGTAGATACTAGTACTAGTACAAGCACTACTAGTACTACTCGTAGTAGTAAAAGTACTACTAGTACTACTCGTAGTAATAAGTACTACTGGTAATACTAGCACTACTAGTACATACTACTACTACTACTAGTACATACTAGTAGTATATACTACAAATACTCCAAGTATGTATTCTGGTACATTCTTGTAGTATATACTAGTAAGTACTAGTATGTACTACTAGTAGAATTAATACTTCTAGTACTAGTACTAATATTACTAGTTCTACTAATACTATTAGTAGTAGTATGTACTATTGGTAATACTCGTACTACTCGTAGTAGTACTTGTATTGTAGTGGTACAAGTACTAGTACTAGTATATACCAGTATATACTACTAGTATATACTAGTATATGTACTAGTATATATACTAAAACACATACTAGTATAAACGAGTATATATCAGTATATATACTAATATATATACCACTATATATACCAGTATATATACCAGAATATATACCAGAATATATACTAGTATACTAGTATATATACTAGTACTAGTTTATATACAAGTATACTAGTATATATATTAGTATATATATTAGTATACTAGTATATATACTAGTACTAGTATATACTATTATATATTAATATATATACCAGTATATACTAGTATACTAGAATATACTAGTACTAGTATATATACTAGTATATATACTAGTACATATACTAGTATACTAGTATATATACTAGTATATATACTAGTATACTAGTATATATACTAGTATACTAGTATATATATCAGTATATACTAGTATAAACTTGTATATACTAGTACTAGTACTAGTATATATATTCGTATGTATACTAGTATATATACAAGTATACATACCAGTATATATACAAGTATATACTTATATATACTAGTATGTACTAGTATATATACTAATAAACTAGTATATACTAATATATACTAATAAAATAGTATATACTAGTACATACTAGTATACCTAAACTAGTATATATATACTAGTATATACTAGAACTAGTACATATACTAGTACATATAGTAGTATATACTAGTATATATACTAGGATATGTACTAGTATATATTAGTATATATTAGAATATGTATACTAGTATATACTACTATATATATACTAGTATATACTGGTATATACTAGTACTAGTGTATATATTAGTATATATACTAGTACATACTAGTACTAGTATATATACTAGTATATACAATAGTATATATGAGTATATACTAGTATATTAGTATATACTACTATATATATACTAGTATATACTAGTACCAGTACGAGTACATATACTAGTATATATACTACTATATATATACTAGTATATACTAATATATACTAGTACTAGTATATTGCTAGTATATACTAGTAGATATACTAGTATATACTAGCAATAAACTAGTATATATATTAATATATATTAGTATATATATACTGGTATATACTAGTATATATACTAGTATATATACTGGTATATATACTAATATATACCAGTATATATATACTAGTATATACTAGTATATACTAGTACTAGTATATACTAGTACATACTAGTGTACATATACTAATATATATATATTAGTATATACTAGTACTAGTATATATACTAGTATATATACTAGTATATATACTAGTATATACTAGTATATACTAGTATATACTAGTATATATACTAGGATATATACTAGTATATACTAGGATATACTAGTATATATTAGAATATACTAGTATATACTAGTATACTAGTATGTACTACTATATATATACTAGTATATACTAGTATATACTAGTACTAATATATATACTAGTATACTAGTAAATATACTAGTACATATACTAGTATACTAGTATATATACTAGTACTAGTATATACTATTATATACTAATATATATACTAGTATATACTAGTACTAGTAGTAGTACTAGTGCTAGTACTAGTATACTAGTATATACTAGTTCTACTACTAGTATATATACTAGTATATATACTAGTATACTAGTATACGAGTATATACTAATATATTCTAGTACTATATATACTAGTGTATACGAGTATATACGAGTATATATACTAGTATATACTCGTATATACTAGTATACGAGTATATACTAGTACTAGTACTAGTATATATACTAGTATATATTTTAGTATATACTAGTATATATACAAGTATGTATACTAGAATATACACAAGCATATACTATTATATATTAGTATATATTAGTATATATACTAATATACTAGTATATACTAATATACTAGTATATACTAATATTAGTATATACTAGTACTAGTATATACTAGTATACTAGTATATACTAGTTTATATACAAATATACATATACTAGTATAAACTAGTATATGCCAGTATATACTCGTACATACTAGAATATAAACTAGTACTAGTACTAGTATATATACTAGTATTTATACTAGTATATATATACTAGTATATACTAGTATATATATACCAGTATATATACTGGTACTAATACTAGTATATATACTAGTACTAGAACTAATATATATACTAGTATGTTCTAGTATACTAGTATACACTAGTATATACTAGTTATACCAGTATATATATACTAGTATATATATACTAGTATATGCTAGTTTATATATACTAGTATATACTAGTTATACAAGTATATATATATTATTATATATATACTGGTATAACTAGTATATACTAGTATATACTAGTATATGATAGTATATATATACTAGTACTAGTATAAACTAATATATACTAGTATATTTATACTAGTATATACTAGTACAGTCTATATATATACTATACTAGTATATAGTAGTATATACTAGTATATATATACTAGTATATACTAGTATACTAGTTTATACTCGTATATATATACAAGTATATATTAGTATATAAACTAGTATATATACCAGTATATATACTAGTACATACGAGTATATATACCAGCATATATGTCAGTATATATACCGGTATACTAGTATATATACTAGTATACTGATATATATAATAGTATATTTACTAGTATACCAATATATATACTAGTACTAGTATATACTAATATATATACTATTATATACTAGTACATATACTAGTATATACTAGTACTAGTATATATACTAGTACATATACTACTATATATACAAGTATATATACAAGTATATACTATTATATAGTAGTATATAGCAGTATATAATAGTATATATACTAATATACTAGTATATACTAGTATATACTAATATATTAGTCTATACTAATATTAGTTTATACTAGTACTAGTATATACTAGTTTACTAGTATATACTAGTTTATGTACTAATATACATATACTAGTATATACTAGTATATACTCGTATATACTAGTATATATACTAGTAGTAGTACTAGTATATATACTAATACAAGTATATATATTACTATATATACTAATATATATAATAGTACAAGTATATATACTACTATATATTCTAATATATATACTAGTACTAATATATATATTAGTACTAGTATATACTAGTACTAGTATATATACTAGTATATATATACTAGTATATACTAGTTTACATATACTAGTATATATATACTATTATATATATACTGGTATAACTAGTATATACTAGTATATGATAGTATATATATACTAGTATATATATACTAGTAGATATATTAGTATATATATTAGTATATACTAGTATACTAGTACATACTACAATACTAGTATATATACTAGTATACTAGTATATGTGCTAGTTTATGTACTAGTATATGTGCTAGTTTATATACTAGTATACTAGTATATACTAGTATATATACGAGTATATATACTAGTATACTTGGATATATACTAGTACATATACTAGTATATATACTAGTATATACTAGTACTAGAATATAGTAGTATAAACTAATACTATGATATATACTAGTATATACTAGTATATATACTAGTATATATACTAGTACTAATATGCACTAGTATACATACTAGTTTATACTAGTATATATACTAGTATATATATTTGTATATACTAGTATATATACTAGTATATACTAGTATATATATTTGTATATACTAGTATATATACTAGTATATATTAGTATATACTAGTATGTACTAGCAGTATATACTACTACTAGTATAAACTAGTATACACTAGTATATATATTAGTATATATATACTAGTATATATACTAGTACTATGATAGATACTAGTATATACTAGTATATCTACTAGTAATAGTATATACTAGTATATAATAATTATATACTAGTATGTACTAGCAGTATATACAAGTACTAGTGTATACTATTATATATAATAGTATGTACTAGTATATACTAGTATATACTAGTACATTTACTAGTACTAGTATATACCAGTATTTATACTAGTACTAGTATATCCCAGTATTAGTAAATATACTAGTATATACTAATACCAGTATATACCCGTACTAGTTTATAATAGTACTAGTATATACTAGTATATATTCGTACTAGTACTAGTACATATACTACTATATATACTAATATATATAAAGTAGCATATACCAGTATACTACTACATACTAGTACTACTATATACTATATACTAGTATATACTAGTACATTCTAGTATACTGGTATATACTACTATATATATATTAGTATATACTAGTATATAATAGTATATCTTAGTACTAGTATATATACTAGTATATATACTAATATATAGTAGTTTATATATACTAATATATACTAGTATTAGTATATACTAGTATATATACTTGTACAAGTATATATACTAGTATATATACCAGTATATATACCAGTATATATACTAGGATATATACCAATATATACTAGCACAAGTATATACTAGCACTAGTATATATATACTAATACTAGTATATACTAGTACTAGTACTGGTATATATATACTAATACCAGTATATATACTAGTATATATTAGTATACTAGTATATATACTAATATAAACTAGCTTACTAGTATGCTAGTTGTATATTAGTATATACTAGCATAATAGTATATGTACTAGTATACTAGTATATTAGTATATACTACTATATTAGTACATATACTACTATACTAGTATATGTACTAGTATAGATACTAGTATACTAGTATATATACTAGTATACTTGTATATATACTAGTACATATACTAGTATACTAGTATATACTAATAAATACTAGTATATATACTAGTATATACTAGTACTAGTATATAGTATAATATACTAATACTTGTATATATATTAGTATATACTGGTATATATACTAGTATATACTTGTTTATATACTAGTATGTATACTAGTATATATTAATATATACTAGTATATATACTAGTATGTACTAGCAGTATATACTAGTAGGTATACTAGTACATACTAGTATATATACTAATATATATACTAAAACTAGTATATACTAGTTTTAGTATATACTAGTAAATACTAATACTATGATATATAGTAGTATATACTAGTACGTATACTAGTATGTATACTTGTATATATACTAGTACTTGTATATACTAGTATATATATATGTATATACTAGTATATATACTAGTATATATTAGTATACACTAGTATATATACTTATATGTACTAGCAGTATATATTAGTACTAGTATATACTAGTACATATACTAGTATATATTTTAGTATATATACAAGTATATACTAGTACTAGTATATACTAGTATATATAATAGTATATACTAATATATATATTAGTATATACTAGTATATACTAGTACTAGTATATATCCGTACTAATATATACTAGTACTAGTATATACTAGTATATACTCGTACTAGTACTAGTACATATTCTAGTATATATACTAGTATATATTAGTTTATAATAATATATATAAAGTAGTATATACTAGCATACTCGTATATACTAGTATATACTGGCATATACTAGTATATATGTAGTAGTATATACTAGTATATATGTAGTAGTATATACTAGTATACTAGTATATATACTATTATATATACTAGTATATATACCAATATATAGTAGTATATATATACTAGCATATACTAGTACTAGTATATACTAGTACTAATATATAATAGTATATATACTAATATATAGTAGAATATATACTGGTATATGTACTAGTACTAGTATATATACTAGTATATATACCAGTATATATATTAGTAAATACTAGTACAAGTATATACTAGCACTACTATAGAAACAAGTATATACTAGTATATATACTAGTATATACTAGTACAAGTATATAAACAAGTAATAATACTTGTATGTACAAGTATATATACTTGTACTAGTATATACTAGTATATATACTAGTACTAGTATACATACTAGTATATACTAGTATACATACTAGTATATACTAGTATATATACTAGTATATACTAGTACATATATTAGTATATACTAGTGTATATACTAGTATATACTAATATATATTAGTATATACTAGTATATACTAGTTTATATACTAGTATGTACTAGAGTATACTAGTATTTACTAGTATATATACTAGTATGTATACTAGTATATACTAGTATGTATACTAGTATATACTAGTATATATTTTGGTATATATACTAGTACTAGTACATACTTATACTAGTTTATACTAGTATATATATAGTAGTATATACTAGTATACTAGTATATACCAGTACTAGTATATATTAGTACTAATATATATTAGTATATACTAGTATATACTAGTACTAGTATATATACTAGTATATATACTAGTATATATACTAATATATAGTAGTATATATTTACTAGCATATACTAGTACTAGTATATACTAGTACTAATATATACTCGTATTTATACTAGTATATAGTAGTATATATACTGGTATATATACTAGTACTAGTATATATACTAGTATATATACCAGTATATATATTAGTAAATACTACTACAAGTATATACTAGCACTAGTATATATACTAGTATATACTTGTATATGTACTAGTATATACTAGTACAAGTATATATACTAGTATTAATACTTGTATGTACAAGTATATATACTTGTACTTGTATATACTAGTATATATACTAATATATACTAGTATAAATACTAGTACTAATACATATACTAGTATTAGTATATATACTAGTACTAGTATACATACTAGTATATACTAGTATATATAATAGTATATACTAGTACATATATTAGTATATACTAGTATATATACTAGTATATATTAGTATATACTAGTATATGCTAGTTTATATACTAGTATGTACTAGCATATACTAGTATATACTAGTATGTATACTAGTATATACTAGTATATATTGTAGTATATATACTAGTACTAGTATATACTTGTACTAGTATATATTAATACTATGATATATGGTTGTTTATACTTGTATATATACTAGTATATATACTAGTACTAGTATATACTTGTCTATATAGTAGTATATACTAGTATATAATAGTATATACTAGTATATACTAGTATATATACTAGTACTAGTATATACTAGTACTTGTATATATACTAGTATTAGTATATATATACAAGTACTAGTATACATACTAGTATATACTAGTATATATACTAGTATATACTAGTATATATTAGTATCTACTAGTATATACTAGTTTATATACTAGTATGTACTAGCATATACTAGTATTTACTAGTATATACTAGTATGTATACTAGTATGTACTAGTATATATTCTGGTATATATACTAGTACTAGTATATACTTATACTAGTATATACTAGTTCTAGTATATACTTATACTAGTATATACTTATACTACTTATACTAGTATATACTAGTACTAGTATATACTTGTATATATAGTAGTATATACTAGTATATATACTAGTATATACTAGTTCTAGTATATATACTATGATAGATACTGGTATATATACTAGTAAATACTAGTATATATACTAGTATATATACTAGTACTGGTATATACCCGTACTAGTTTATATACTAGTCTATACTAGTACGGGTTTATACCAGTACTAGTATATAAACTACTATATACTAGTACTAGTATATACCCGTACTAGTATATACTAGTATATACTCGTACTAGTAGTAGTACATATACTAATATATATACTAGTATATATTAGTATATACTAAGATATTTAAAGTAATATATACTAGCATACTAGTATATACTACTACTAGTATATACTAGTATATACTAGTATACTAGTATATACTAGTATATATTTAGTAGTATATACTAGTATAATAGTATATACTAGTATTTACTAGTACTAGTATATAGACTAGTACATATACCAGTATATATATAAGTTTATACTAGTACGAGTATATACTAGCACTAGTATATATACAAGTATATACTAGTATATACTTGTACAAGTTTATATACTAGTATTAATACTTGTATGTACAAGTAGGTATACTAGTACCAGTATATACTATTATATATACTAGTACTAGTATTTATACTAGTATATATACTAGTACTAGTATATACTAGTATATATACAAGTATATACTAGTACCAGTATATATACTAGTACTAGTATATACTAGTATATATTCGTATATACTAGTATATACTAGTATATATACTAGCATGTACTAGCATATACTAGTATATACTATCATATACTAGTATATATTCAAGTATATATACTAGTGCTAGTATATACTTGTACTAGAATATACTAGTATATACTAATATTATGACATATAGTAGTATATACTTGTATACTTACTAGTATATATATTAGTACTAGTATATTCATGTATATATAGTGGTATATACTAGTATATATACTATTATATATTAGTATATACTAGTATTACTAATATATATACTAGTATGTATTAACAGCATATACTAGTATATATACTAGTACTAGTATATACTAGTATGTACTAGTATATACTAGTATATATATTAGTATATATACTAATACTAGTATATACTAGTATATATACTTGTATATATATTAGTATATATACTACTATATACTTGCACTAATATAAACTAATACTAGTATATACTAGTATATATAATAGTATATACTAGTACTAGTATATACTAGCACTAGTATATATACTAGTGCTAGTATATACTAGTACTAGTATATATACTAGTATAGATACTAGTATATATTAGTACTAGTGTATATACTAGTATAAATACTAGTATATATACTAGTACTAGTATATATACCAGTACTAGTATATATACTAGTATATACTAGTACTAGTACATATACTAGTATATACTAGTCTATACTAATATATATGTAGTACTATGTACTAGTATACTAGTATATACTAGTACTAGTATACTAGTATATACTAGTATATATATAGTAGTATATAGTAGTATATATTAGTACTAGTATATACTAGTATATATTAGTATGTACTAGTATATACTAGTACTAGTATATATACTAGTATATATACTAATATATAGTAGTATATATATACTAGTACTAATATATACTAGTATATATACTAGTATATAGTAGTATATATACTAGTATATATACTAGTACTAGTATATACTCGTACTAATATATATACTAGTATATATACCAGTATATATACTAGTATATACTAGTACAAGTATATACTAGCACTAGTATATATACTAGTCTTTGTATATATACTAGTATTAATACTTGTATGTACTAGTATATATACTTGTACTAGTATATACTAGTATATACACTAGTACTAGTATATATACTAGTATATACTAGTACTAGTATATATACTTATACTAGTATATATACTAGTACTAGTATATACTAGTATATATACTAGTACTAGTGTATATACTAGTATATACTAGTACTAGTATTTATACTAATACTAGTATATATACTACTATATATACTAGTACTAGTATATATGTTAGTACTAATTTATACTAGTACTAGTCTATACTAGTATATATACTAGTACTAGTATATACTAGTACTGGTATATATTAGTATATACTAGTACTAGTATATATACTAGTATATACTAGTATATACTAATGTATATACTAATATATACTAGTATATATTAGTATATAGTTGTATATACTAATACTAGTACTCGTAAATGTACTAGTATGTATACTAGTATATACTAGTATATTCTAGTATATACTATTATATACTTGTATACACTAATATATATACTAGTACTAGTCTATATACTAGTATATACTAGTATACTAGTATATACTACTATATATATACTAGTATATACTAGTATATATACTAGTACTAATATATACTACTTTATATTAATACTAGTATAAATATACTAGTATATACTAGTATATATACTAGTACTAGTATATATACTAGTACTAGTATATATACTAGTACTAGTATATATACTAGTATATATACTAGTATATACTAGTATATATACTAGTATATACTAGTATATATACTAGTATATACTAGTATATATACTTGTACTAGTATATGTACTAGTATATATACTAGTATATACTAGTATATTTATACTAGTATTAATATATACTAGTATATATTAGTACTAGTATATATACTAGTATATACTAGTATATATACTTGTATATACAAATAATATACTAGTACTAGTATATACTAGTACTAGTATAGACTAGTATATATATTAAATGTGAAAAGATTGCAGAGTTCGCAGCTATTAATAATATCAAAAAGCAAATATGATAATGAACATAGGGAACAAAGAAATATCAAATACGATCCACGAAGTGTGAGTATATTCTTTAATTTTGATTTTAAACACAAATTTGAATTGCATAACTACTTACTGATTACATAAACAAAGGCTGGCAAACTTTCTCCTTTCGTTAGGATAGTAAGAAGGTAAAGCAGAGTGATGACAATCACACATTTGAAAATATAAAAGTCATATGAACGTTACCGACTTTTATCGATGTACAAGTGGCTGAAATAACTATCCTACTGTCTTCAGAAAGGAAGAAAGAAGAAAGGTAAGAAAGGAAGAGAAGAAGGAGAGAAGAGAGCACTATAGAACTATTGAGAGCTTTTGAGAACTTCGGCTGCTGCTATGCTGCTGCTGTGTCTATCCTTGATGCGTTCTGCCTTTCTTCACTTGATTATCTGGGTATTTATAGGGCAAGGTCTCCTGGGATGAGTGGTTCAGGACGAAGCCTTGTTGGCGAAGGAATTTGCTGATTGGCTGGGAGGAGCTTGTGGCTACGCTTGCTTAATCGTGATGATGAAGGATTGATGAAGGACGCGTGGCACTCTGCGATAAGTAAGAGGATAAGAATATTGTACGTCCGTGATGATGAAGGTTCGATGAGGGACACGTGGTGAGCTGCCAGGAGAGAAGGAGGTTGGTGATATGATGGGGAATCTTGCATAGTCGGGATACGTGTGAACGACGGTGGTTGCGACTTGTTTGTGCGACTGATTAACGGTTGATGAGAGTTGATGTGACTCCCAATTAGTCACATCGTTCGTCGAGCAGATTACTGTTGAGCCTTCTTGTCTTCTTCTGTTGAGGGGAATCTTTCTCCTTTTGTCGTTTCCTATTGGATGATATTGTCGTCTTCTATCAAGCATCTTTCTTTTGCTGATGGGGTCATATCGGTGGATAAAAAGGGAGAAAGGGAATATTTTTGTCGGATTTTTGGATTGATGGGGTCATGCCAATAAATGAGAATCTATTTGGCGGGTCACTGCATCGGGCTGAGTTATTCTGTGGGCCTTTGGCTGAAATCATCCAATAAGGGATTGCCTAATTGGACAGTTTCTTCTGATGTTGCTGGTGCAATATTATCAGGAGCAAATACATGAAGGAGTGTTTGCTCTATTTCTTCAAAAGTAGCATTGGGATGTGTCTGTTTCAGTTTCTTTAGATAGGCTGAGAAAGTAGGTAGACTGACTGTATTATTTGATGGTGGATTGAGGATATTGGTTTGCAGAGGTATTCTTTTTAGAGGTAAGGTGGCAGGATTGGTACTGAAAATATCCAACCATTTGGTTTTAAGGGTTTTTCCTAACATGGGAATGTACTCATGGTTGTTAGTATTATTTTCGAAAATAGAGTATTCCCATTTTAAAATCCAAGGTATTTGGTAGATTGCCATGAAATAAAGATGGTAATCATCTTGGTCTGTGCAAGTATTATAATGTGCAAATTTTGTTTGCAAAGTCTGGAAAGTATCAGGCAATATTTGAGTCTGGGTTCCCCATATTAAAAACTAATGACGAAACCAACTAGGGAATCTTTCTAGTACAGGGAGTTTGAATTGGAGGTACCAGGAATGAGTATTATTTGGATTTTGGTAGGCAAGCACTTTATGCCATGCATCAATGTATTCAGAATATTTATAATATTTATATTGGAATTCCGGATTTAATAACTTTTTTCCTTGAAGGGGATTACATCCCCAATCCTCGTAAGAAAGCAATTTTTTTATTTGAAATTTAGAGTAAGGATATAATTTAGTAGTACCTTGGTAAAAATGAACAATAGAGACTGAACCTGTTTCCATGAGAATGGCTTCATACCATTCACGGGTTTTAATGCCATAAGATGGATTCAAGTGATTTACAAGGTAAAGGGGAGCTATTTTATTTGGGTCGAGTTTTGCATGAGCATCAGAAATGGTTATATCTGGTAGAAAAGCAGTATCTATATAAATTGACTTGGCAGAGGTTGAGGTCTGTTTATGTGGGTATGTTGCCGGGGAAAATGCAGGACTTGGAGTGGATATTGGACTTTGTGGAGGAGTCTGTATTAAATATTCAGGTACATTTGAGGATCGAAGAGGTGACATGGGTGTCAAACTGAGAGAGGAATGGATGGGCATAAGAGGCCCATACCTGTTGCTTGGGATTAAATCCATTGGTTGTTTTCCTTTGGTGTTTGAAGACTAAGGATTCATATTGATATTCTTATTAGAAAGAAAGAGTTGCAAACCGTAGGAGGAAAAATCGTAGGAGGAGATTGTATCGTCCTTAAGTTGTGGTATATGGTCCCCCCTGCAAAAATTCACGGGTTAAAAAGTCAGGCAGAGAATTAGAAGAACCGTGAAGATGTTCAATAGAAAAATCAAAAGCAGATAAAATAGCCTGCCATCGGGTAAAGATTTGTTTTAAAACAAGATTTTGGACATCCTTTTACAGAATGTCTTTGGCTGCCTTACAATCGGTGCGAATTAGAAAATGTTGATTAAGAATATCAGTTTGAAATTTGCAGACACAATGAATAATAGCAAGTAATTCCTTTTTTACAGTGGAGTAATTCTTTTGGGTAGGATTCCAAGCTTTAGAAGTAAAACGTATTAATTGTTTTTTAGAATCAATTGATTGTTTTAATATTCCTCCTAATCTTATTTCAGAAGCATCACATTCAATAATTTTAAAAGCTGTTTGATCAGATAAGTTTAAACATGGGAGCTCTTTGGCTCTGAGTTTAAGTTTTTGTACGGCTAAAGTATGAATATTAGTCCAGGGTGGAGGATTCTTTTTTAACCGATCATATAAAGGTTTAGCATCTAAAGCTAGATTTTGGTAAAAATCGCTTATATAATTTAGACATCCTAAAAATCGTTGCAATTCAGTTTTATCTAAAATTTTATCAGGAAATTTGTCAGCAAAGAGGATTGATCTATCAATTGGAATGATTGTTCCTTGATTGATATTATGTCCTAGGAATCTTATTTTTGTTTGGAACAAATTTATCTCTTTAGCAGAAACAACTAACCCAGCTATTTTTACTATATGAAGAAAAGTATGAAGATGTTTGAAATGTTGTTCTAGTGATTCAGAAAATACTAAAACATCATCAATATAAACGATCATGAATTTATAAAAGGGATTAAAGATATCATTCATTATTTTTTGAAATTCAGATAGAGCGTTTTTAAGACCGAAAGGCATAACGTTCCATTCATATTGTCCAAAAGGGACATTGAAGGCTGTTTTATATTTATCTTCTTCTTTTATTTGGATTTGCCAAAAACCAGATTTTAAGTCGAATTTAGAGAAGATTACAGCGTGCAATAATCTATCAAGTAGGTCATTTTTATTTGGAATGGGATATCTAATCCATTTTAAGACTTTATTAAGCGGTTTATAATTAATGACTAACCGGGGAACTCCTCGTTCCTGCTCAGCATTTTTATTTACATAAAAAGCAGAACAACTCCAAGGAGATGAACTGGGTCGTATAAGTTTCTTTTGGAGTAAATCGTTTATTTCCAGTTGACATGTTTGTAATAATTCTGTATTCATTTGAATTGGTCTAGCTTTTGTTGGTATCTTTGTTTTACTAAAACTTGGTTCATATGGTAATCCAACAATATGTTGTTTTCTATGCCAAAAAGCATTTGGTAATTCATTGCATATTTCTTTTTCAATAAAATTTTTGAGTTGTTGTATTTTTTGTATTATCTCATGAGTTTGGAGATTTTCACTGATAAGTTTATGTTTGATTTCAAGTTTTAAAGATCCTAAGAAATTTTCTTTGTATTTTATATTTTGTTTAACAGTCTTAATTTCTTTAATTTTTGGTTTATCAAGAAATTCAAATCTAATAGGAGTACCATGAGTATTTGTTTCAATACCTGTATGAGAAATTATGACTGGATATAGCAAAGTAAGAAAGGGTACGCTAAGGATTACAGCTTGACTGAGTCCTTTGACCATTATAAATAGGGTTGGAAAACAATGTCCTTCTGTACAAATTTTAGCATTGGACAATTTGTATTTGACAAATAGCCTACTTCCATCGGCTGTATTAAGAATTTGAGTGGTTTTATCAAAGTATTTTGTAGGGGCTAATCCCTCATTAAGGCAATTCAGATCTGCTCCTGAATCTACTAGAGCTAGAGATTGGAATTCATCATTTATTACTATGGTTATTAATACAAACCATTTTTGTGTTATGACCCTATTTAAAACATTTAGTGAATGTCTATTCAATGATTCGCCTTGATCCATTTGATCTAAATAATCATTGGGATGATATGATTTGAGTAAATGATTGAATTCTACTATGTCTTCTTCAGTATGCAGTTCGGAAGTATTATCATGAAGTTCAAGGATTTGAATCCTTGTTTTTAATTGGGATAATTCTACTTTTACTGTATTAACTTCAGCTTTAAGGTCAGCAATAGTAGGTTCCTTTTGGGTGGCTTCATGCTGACTAATTCATTTCATGATATCAGAGAAATTATAATTATCAGGAGGTTTAACTAATGGTGTATGTTTTGTTTTTGTTTTAGTTAAATTGATAAACTGAGTAATTATTTCTCTTTTTTCATTAGGATCAGGTATTTTCTCTATTAAATCTAAGATTAGATTGTCTTCTTTGGTTAATGTATGAATAGAAGATGTAATAGGACATTGACAGATTTCGTTTTCTGTATCCGAACTATCAGACCAATAGAATTCGTCATTATGTATTGTTCATATAAAAGAAGTATCACTACTGAAAGAAGTAGTTTCTGATTCTGAACTATCGGATGAATCATATAATTGAATAATATCATAGATTTTATTTCTGATAGATTCATCTAATGTAATAGAGTCTAATTTTTGCTTAACCTTGCATTGACTTTTATAATGGCCTACTTTGCCACATTTATAACAGACAGATAATTTCTTTTTATTTTGAGATGTTTTAGAAGCAAAACGTTTTGTAAATTTCTTATATTTTTTCTGTTTGGTTGGAAAAGACTTATATGTTTTGTCTGGTTTATTTCGATGTTTTTTCTTTTTATATACTTTATGGATTTTATGCGGTTTAGTTTTATCTATATGACCTTGGTCCATATGATAGCCAAATTGTTGGAAAAAATCTCCTAATTCTTTTTTACCACTTAGATTCTGTTTATCAAGTTGTTTCTTGAGTTTCAGATCTGTACATAGGGCTAAGCCTTCAGTACAGATTTCTGAGGATAATTCTCCTAGTGTATATTGAGAATAATTTATTACACTACTATTCTTATTTTTTAGGCGTTCTTTGACCTTTTCAGCAAACAGATAAGGTAGTCCTGCTACAAACTTTTCTTTCCAGTGGTCAAGATGACTATCTTCTTGAATAAGTAGTCGAGAGAAAAAGACGTCTTTATACCATTTATAATGTGATAGTGTAGGACATCGTAAATTAGATAAAAGATCAGTAGTTCTTGCTGCAAGTATCGAAGTATTTCCTATAAAATGAAGAGCAATTGTATATATTAAAGAGTTGACAACATCACTTTCAGAATATACCATATATTGGTTATGTTCATTTTTTGCTGTCCATTGTTGAGTATTAGTTAATATTTGTTGTTTTGTTTGTTCATTAAGATAGGAATCCCACCATCCTCTAAGCCATCCGGTGAATCCTGAGACTATGGCTTTTGCTATTTCCTGGTCATGACTACCAGCCATTTTACATGCTGAAGCATATATAGTCATGTGCTTCATTGTATCCAGTATTCGGTGATCAGAAATTCCATCTATATTCCAATCTATGATTGTTCGACCTGTATAAGTATGGCTTGTTAGGTCTTCTTCTAATTGAATATCCACTGGGGTTGGTCTTTTATAATATGGTCGGGCATTTATTGGTTGCCAGTTTTTACTATAATTGATACGATTGATACTATCAGGAGTAAGTTGTATTTCAGAGAATGCTTCTTGCATATTTTGTATTGTATTGGCAATTGGTGGTTCTTTCATTTCAGTAATTTGGAAAAGTATTTCTTCTTGTAGAGTCATATTATCTTGTTCAGGGATTTTTGCTTTTCCTTTATCATTGTCAGATAAAATGATTGTTGGTTTGGGATCTTTTATTTCTAGTTTGGATAATTTAGAAATTAGTTGTCCCATAAGTGTTGTATTATCATCCGCCGATATGAAATTTATCTTTATTCAAGTCAGGAGGTGGTTTAAAAAATAATTGTTTTTTCTCCTTGTAAGTGGGAGGTTGTAATAAATTTTCTATTCTATTAGTTTGTTGTCCAATCGTATGAAGACAAAGATTTGTATAATTATTTTGTTCAATTCTGTGTGGGAGTAATTCTACTCGAGCTATATTGGCATTGTTCAGTTTATAAGGTGTGGCTACCGTTTCATATACAACCATTTGGGTTGCTGGAGAAGAGGATCCTACAGTTTGTTCTGGAGTTTTTACAGTTGGTACTATCGTAGCAACTCCTTGGATTTTCAAGCTTTGTTCAGGAGGATGTATAGATTTGATAGTATTTCCTTCTGTAGTATTGAATACTGTGTATTGAGTTTCTAATGTATTTATTTCGAAGTCAGGAATAGGGATATTATGTTGGCTTAAGGTGTCTCTTAACCAATCAAAGAAACATTTTCCTTTATTCCCTTTTTTTCTCCATTTATTAAATTGTGAATGAAATAATTCTACTAGCCTGGGTTTAAATTCTTTCGCATACCATTCTCTAATATTTTTATTTTCTGGAGATAAAAAATCTTTGATAATATCTTCTCGAGTGAATGTTTCTTCAAGCTGTAATACTTGAATTTATTCTGCCTCAGCAGGTTCTTCTTCAGCTTTTCTATATTGGGGTATAATGATATTATCAGATGTGCGTAGAAGTCCATCAATCTGTGGTTTTGGTGTTGATGGAATATTTATTATAAGAGAAATCCTAGTATAAGTTGTAATGGATTTTCTTGGGGGTTCTGGATCTCGAAAAGAATTATTACTTGAAGTTTCGGAGATGGATGCATTATCCATAATTTTGTTATTTGTAGTAAATTGTATTTCAATATTTCCATCTGTATATTCAATAATCTTGTCTGGAATATTTTGAATAGGATTTTGTGATGGTTGGTTTTCATTGTGGATAGCCCATGTTTGGGGTAGAACAATATCTGACCATGATATTGTTTTTGGTATAATTGTATTTGATTTTTCCATATTAGTTTGGAAAAATATTGTTTGTCTTCTAGTATCTATCAAATCCTTGTGTTTTAAGATTTAAAGATAAAACATTTAAAATATTTGGATCAGTAAGTGATACAGAATAATTTAGAAAACAGTTGAAATATATTGGTCCACTACATAAACTAGATTCGACCATTCCTAATAGTGAATCAGAAAATCTATTATGCCCAGTATCGCGTACGCAGACTAAGATAGAATTATTTAATCCTAATCGAGTCAAGGGTTTGACTGCTATTTGCATTAATCCTATATGTAAATATTTATAATTTCTATTTTTGTGAACTTGTAATATCTTTTGAGAGAATATTGAAAATCCTCTTGATTGCTAGTAACAGAGAGAGTTTCTTCTATTGTTTTTATGGCATATCCGATTTTGAGGTCGAATGTGCCTTTTTTGTAAATATCTGATATTGGAACCTTTGGTATGTTCCAATTTTGTATTTGGTTTTCAATATCATTAATAATAATTTCCTCTTTGTTTTTGATCCTTAGAGTTCTATTAGTTTTACTAGTTGTGTTATCTGTTAGATTCTTAATAAATTTCTCCATTATTAGGTTGCGTTTGAGTGTTATCTGGACAGTCCTCCTTGACTACCTCTTACGTCTTCTAGACCTCAGCGGCTCTCCTGGCCTAAACGGTCAACTGACTGGGTGTCCTGAGGGTCTCTAACCTCAATTTTCGGACCAACTTTCTTTAATGGATTAATTTATTAAGTTTCTTAGGATAGCAGAACTCGTATTACTATTAGATCTCTAAAACAGGGTTAGCTTTGATACCATTTTCGGCCTAAGATCTACCCTAAGCTGTTACTACTATTTTTACTACTATTTATATTAAATATAAAAAGATTGCAGAGTTCGCAGCTACTAATAATATAAAAAATACAACAACTGAAAAATTTTATTGAAAAAGAAATATGCAATGAATTACCAAATGCTTTTTGGACATAATGTAGTCATTACTTTGTAATATATTCTGTAGACAATGGCTATATTTTGAGAACCTGTCATCATATCAAATCCTTGTGTTTTAAGATTTAAAGATAAAACATTTAAAATATTTGGATCAGTAAGTGATACAGAATAATTTGGAAAACAATTGAAATATATTGGTCCACTACATAAACTAGATTCGACCATTCCTAATAGTGAATCAGAAAATCTATTATGCCTAGTATATCGTAAGCAGACTAAGATAGAATTATTTAATCCTAATCGAGTCAAGGGTTTGACTGCTATTTGTATTAATCCTACATGTAAATATTTATAATTTCTATTTTTGTGAACTTGTAATATCTTTTGAGATAATAATTGAAAATCCTCTTGGTTACTAGTAACAGAGAGAGTTTCTTCTACTGTTTTTATGGCATATCCGATTTTGAGGTCGAATGTGCCTTTTTTGTAAATATCTGATATTGGAACCTTTGGTATGTTCCAATTTTCTATTTGATTTTCAATATCATTAATAATAATTTCCTCTTTGTTTTTGATCTTTAGAGTTCTATTAGCTTTACTAGTTGTGTTATCTGTTAGATTCTTAATAAATTTCTCCATTATTAGGTTGCGGTTGAGTGTTATCTGGACAGTCCTCCTTGACTACCTCTTACGTCTTCTAGACCTCAGCGGCTCTCCTGGCCTAAACGGTCAACTGACTGGGTGTCCTGAGCGTCTCTAACCTCAATTCTGGGACCAACTTTCTTTAATGGATTAATTTATTAAGTTTCTTAGGATAGCAGAACTCGTATTACTATTAGATCTCTAAAACAGGGTTGGCTCTGATACCATTTTCGGCCTAAGATCTACCCTAAGCTGTTACTACTATTTTTACTACTATTTATATTAAATATGAAAAGATTGCAGAGTTCGCAGCTACTAATTGTTGCAATATAGTAACATAATATAAAAAAGCAAAGAAATATCAAATACGATCCAAGAAGTGTGAGTATATTCTCTAATTTTGATTGTAAACACAAATTTGAATTGCATAACTACTTACTGATTACATATACAAAGGCTGGCAAACTTTCTCCATTCGTTAGGATAGTAAGAAGGTAAAGCAGAGAGATGGCAATCACACATTTGAAAATATAAAAGTCATATGAACGTTACCGACTTTTATCGATGTACAAGTGGCTGAAATAACTATCCTACTGTCTTCAGAAAGGAAGAAAGAAGAAAGGTAAGAAAGGAAGAGAAGAAGGAGAGAAGAGAGCACTATAGAACTATTGAGAGCTTTTGAGAACTTCGGCTGCTGCTATGCTGCTGCTGTGTCTATCCTTGATGCGTTCTGCCTTTCTTCACTTGATTACCTGGGTATTTATAAGGCAAGGTCTCCTGGGATGAGTGGTTCAGGATGAAGCCTTGTTGGCGAAGGAATTTGCTGATTGGCTGGGAGGAGCTTGTGGCTACACTTGCTTAATCGTGATGATGAAGGACGCATGGCACTCTGCGACAAGTAAGAGGATAAGAATATTGTACGTCCGTGATGATGAAGGTTCGATGAGGGACACGTGGTGAGCTGCCAAGAGAGAATGAGGTTGGTGATATGATGGGGAATCTTGCATAGTCGAGATACGTGTGAACGACGGTGGTTGCGACTTGTTTGTGCGACTGATTAACGGTTGATGAGAGCTGATGTGACTCCCAATTAGTCACATCGTTCGTCGAGCAGATTACTGTTGAGCGTTCTTGTCTTCTTCTGTTGAGGGGAATCTTTCGCCTTTTGTCGTTTCCTATTGGATGATATTGTCGTCTTCTATCAAGCATCTTTCTTTTGCTGATGGGGTCATATCGGTGGATAAAAAGGGAGAAAGGGAATATTTTTGTCGGAATTTTTGGATTGATGGGGTCATGCCAATAGATGAGAATCTATTTGGCAGGTCACTGCATCGGGCTGAGTTATTCTGTGGGCCTTTGGCTGAAATCATCCAATAAGGGATTGCCTGATTGGACAGTTTCTTCTGATGTTGCTGGTGCAATATTATCAGGAGCAAATACATGAAGGAGTGTTTGCTCTATTTCTTCGAAAGTAGCATTGGGATGTGTCTGTTTCAGTTTCTTTAGATAGGCTGAGAAGGTAGGTAGACTGACTGTATTATTTGATGGTGGATTGAGGATATTGGTTTGCAGAGGTATTCTTTTTAGAGGTAAGGTGGCAAGATTGGTACTGAAAATATCCCACCATTTGGTTTTAAGGGTTTTTCCTAACATGGGAATGTACTCATGGTTGTTAGTATTATTTTCGAAAATAGAGTATTCCCATTTTAGAATCCAGGGTATTTGGTAGATTGCCATAAAATAAAGATGGTAATCATCTTGGTCTGTGCAAGTATTATAATGTGCAAATTTTGTTTGCAAAGTCTGGAAAGTATCAGGCAATATTTGAGTCTGGGTTCCCCATATTAAAAACCAATGACGAAACCAACTAGGGAATCTTTCTAGTACAGGGAGTTTGAATTGGAGGTACCAGGAATGAGTATTATTTGGATTTTGGTAGGCAAGTACTTTATGCCATGCATCAATGTATTCAGAATATTTATAATATTTATATTCTAATTCCGGATTTAATAACTTTTTTCCTTGAAGGGGATTACATCCCCAATCCTCGTAAGAAAGCAATTTTTTGATTTGAAATTTAGAGTAAGGATATAATTTAGTAGTACCTTGGTAAAAATGAACAATAGAGACTGAACCTGTTTCCATGATAATGGCTTCATACCATTCACGGGTTTTAATGCCATAAGATGGATTCAAGTGATTTACAAGGTAAAGGGGAGCTATTTTATTTGGGTCGAGTTTTGCATGAGCATCAGAAATGGTTATATCTGGTAGAAAAGCAGTATCTATATAAATTGACTTGGCAGAGGTTGAGGTCTGTTTATGTGGGTATGTTGCCGAGGAAAATGCAGGACTTGGAGTGGATATTGGACTTTGTGGAGGAGTCTGTATTAAATATTCAGGTACATTTGAGGATCGAAGAGGTGACATGGGTGTCAAACTGAGAGAGGAATGGATGGGCATAAGAGGCCCATACCTGTTGCTTGGGATTAAATCCATTGGTTGTTTTCCTTTGGTGTTTGAAGACTGAGGATTCATATTGATATTCTTATTGACATTCTTATTAGAAAGAAAGAGTTGCAAACCGTAGGAGGAAAAACCGTAGGAGGAGATTGTATCGTCCTTAAGTTGTGATATATGGTCCCCCCTGCAAAAATTTACGGGTTAAAAAGTCAGGCAGAGAATTAGAAGAACCGTGAAGATGTTCAATAGAAAAATCAAAAGCAGATAAAATAGCCTGCCATCGGGCAAAGATTTGTTTTGAAACAAGATTTTGGACATCCTTTTGCAGAATATCTTTGGCTGCCTTACAATCGGTGCGAATTAGAAAATGTTGACTAAGAATATCAGTTTGAAATTTGCAGACACAATGAATAATAGCAAGTAATTCCTTTTTTACAGTGGAGTAATTCTTTTGGGTAGGATTCCAAGCTTTAGAAGTAAAACGTATTAATTGTTTTTTAGAATCAATTGATTCTTTTAATATTCCTCCTAATCCTATTTCAGAAGCAACACATTCAATAATTTTAAAAGCTGTTGGATCAGATAAGTTTAAACATGGGAGCTCTTTGGCTCTGAGTTTAAGTTTTTGTACGGCCAAAGTATGAATATTAGTCCAGGGTGGAGGATTCTTTTTAACCGATCATATAAAGGTTTAGCATCTAAAGCTAGATTTTGGTAAAAATCCCTTATATAATTTAGACATCCTAAAAATCGTTGCAATTCAGTTTTATCTAAAATTTTATCAGGAAATTTATCAGCAAAGAGGATTGATCTATCAATTGGAATGAATGTTCCTTGATTGATATTATGTCCTAGGAATCTTATTTTTGTTTGGAACAAATTTATCTTTTTAGCAGAAACAACTAACCCAGCTGGTTTTACTGTATGAATAAAAGTATGAAGATGTTTGAAATGTTATTCTAGTGATTCAGAAAATACTAAAACATCATCAATATAAACGATCATGAATTTATAAAAGGGATTAAAGATATCATTCATTATTTTTTGAAATTCAGATGGAGCGTTTTTAAGACCGAAAGGCATAACGTTCCATTCATATTGTCCAAAAGGGACATTGAAGGCTGTTTTATATTTATCTTCTTCTTTTATTTGGATTTGCCAAAAACCAGATTTTAAGTCGAATTTAGAAAAGATTACAGCATGTAATAATCTATCAAGTAGGTCCTTTTTATTTGGAATGGGATATCTAATCCATTTTAAGACTTTATTAAGCGGTTTATAATTAATGACTAACCGGGGAACTCCTCTTTCCTGCTCAGCATTTTTATTTACATAAAAAGCAGAACAACTCCAAGGAGATGAACTGGGTCGTATAAGTTTCTTTTGGAGTAAATCGTTTATTTCCAGTTGACATATTTGTAATAATTCTGTATTCATTTGAATTGGTCTAGCTTTTGTTGGTATCTTTGTTTCACTAAAACTTGGTTCATATGGTAATCCAACCATATGTTGTTTTCTATGCCAAAAAGCATTTGGTAATTCATTGCATATTTCTTTTTCAATAAAATTTTTGAGTTGTTGTATTTTTTGTATTATCTCATGAGTTTGGAGATTTTCACTGATAAGTTTATGTTTGATTTCAAGTTGTAAAGATCCTAAGAAATTTTCTTTGTATTTCATATTCTATTTAACAGTATTAATTTCTTTAATTTTTGGTTTATCAAGAAATTCAAATCTAATAGGAGTACCATGAGTATTTGTTTCACTACCCGTATGAGAAATTATGACTGGATATAGCAAAGTAAGAAAGGATACGCCAAGGATTACAGCTTGACTGAGTCCTTTGACCATTATAAATGGGGTAGGAAAACAATGTCCTTCTGTACAAATTTTGGCATTGGACAATTTGTATTTGATAAATAGCCTACTTCCATCGGCTGTATTAAGAATTTGAGTGGTTTTATCAAAGTATTTTGTAGGGACTAATCCCTCATTAAGGCAATTCAGATCTGCTCCTGAATCTACTAGAGCTAGAGATTGGAATTCATCATTTATTACTATTGTTATTAATACAAACTATTTTTGTGTTATGACCCTAATTAAAACATTTACTGAATGTATATTCGATGATTCGCCTTGATCCATTTGATCTAAATAATCATTGGGATGATATGATTTGAGTAAATGATTGAATTCTACTATGTCTTCTTCAGTATGCAGTTCGGAAGTATTATCATGAAGTTCAAGGATTTGAATCCTTGTTTTTAATTGGGATAATTCTACTTTTACTGTATTAACTTCAGCTTTAAGGTCAGCAATAGTAGGTTCCTTTTGGGTGGCTTCATGCTGACTAATTCGTTTCATGATATCAGAGAAATTATAATTATCAAGAGGTTTAACTAATGGTGTATGTTTTGTTTTTGTTTTAGTTAAATTGATAAACTGAGTAATTATTTCTCTTTTTTCATTAGGATCAGGTATTTTCTCTATTAAATCTAAGATTAGATTGTCTTCTTTGGTTAATGTATGAATAGAAGATGTAATAGGACATTGACAGATTTCGTTTTCTGTATCCGAACTATCAGACCAACAGAATTCGTCATTATGTATTGTTCCTATAAAAGAAGTATCACTACTGGAAGACGTAGTTTCTGATTCTGAACTATCAGATGAATCATATAATTGAATAATATCATAGATTTTATTTCTGATAGATTCATCTAATGTAATAGAGTCTAATTTTTGCTTAACCTTGCATTGACTTTTATAATGGCCTACTTTGCCACATTTATAACAGACAGATAATTTCTTTTTATTTTGAGATGTTTTAGAAGCAAAACGTTTTGTAAATTTCTTATATTTTTTCTATTTGGTTGGAAAAGACTTATATGTTTTGTCTGGTTTATTTCGATGTTTTTTCTTTTTATATACTTTATGGATTTTATGCGGTTTAGTTTTATTTATATGACCTTGGTCCATATGATAGCCAAATTGTTGGCAAAAATCTCCTAATTCTTTTTTACCACTTAGATTCTGTTTATCAAGTTGTTTCTTGAGTTTCAGATCTGTACATAGGGCTAAGCCTTCAGCACAGATTTCTGAGGATAATTCTCCTAGTGTATATTGAGAATAATTTATTACACCACTATTCTTATTTTTTAGACGTTCTTTGACCTTTTCAGCAAACAGATAAGGTAGTCCTGCTACAAACTTTTCTTTCCAGTGGTCAAGATGACTATCTTCTCGAATAAGTAGTCGAGAGAAAAAGATGTCTTTATACCATTTATAATGTGATAGTGTAGGACATCGTAAATTAGATAAAAGATCAGCAGTTCTTGCTGCAAGCATCGAAGTATTTCCTATAAAATGAAGAGCAATTGTATATATTAAAGAGTTGACAGCATCACTTTCAGAATATACCATATCCTGGTTATGTTCATTTTTTGCTGTCCATTGTCGAGTATTAGTTAATATTTGTTGTTTTGTTTGTTCATTAAGATAGGAATCCCACCATCCTCTAAGCCATCCGGTGAATCCTGAGACTATGGCTTTTGCTATTTCCTGGTCATGACTACCAGCCATTTTACATGCTGAAGCATACATAGTCATGTGCTTCATTGTATCCAGTATTCGGTGATCAGAAATTCCATCTATATTCCAATCTATGATTGTTCGACCTGTATATGTAGAAGTATGGCTTGTTAGGTCTTCTTCTAATTGAATATCCACTGGGGTTGGTCTTTTATAATATGGTCGGGCATTTATTGGTTGCCAGTTTTTACTATAATTGATACGATTGATACTATCAGGAGTAAGTTGTATTTCAGAGAATGCTTCTTGCATATTTTGTGTTGTATTGGCAATTGGTGGTTCTTTCATTTCAGTAGTTTGGAAAAGTATTTCTTCTTGTAGAGTCATATTATCATGTTCAAGGATTTTTGCTTTTCCTTTATCATTGTCAGATAAAATGATTGTTGGTTTGGGATCTTTTATTTCTAGTTTGGATAATTTAGAAATTAGTTGTCCCATAAGTGTTGTATTATCATCCGCCGATATGAAATTTCTCTTTATTCAAGTCAGGGGGTGGTTTAAAAAATAATTGTTTTTTCTCCTTATAAGTGGGAGGTGGTAATAAATTTTCTATTCTATTAGTTTGTTGTCCAATCGTATGAAGACAAAGATTTGTATAATTATTTTGTTCAATTATGTGTGGGAGTAATTCTACTCGAGCTATATTGGCATTGTTCAGTTTATAAGGTGTGGCTACTGTTTCATATACAACCATTTGGGTTGCTGGAGAAGAGGATCCTACAGTTTGTTCTGGAGTTTTTGCAGTTGGTACTGTCGTAGCAACTCCTTGGATTTTCAAGCTTTATTCAGGAGGATGTATAAATTTGATAGTATTTCCTTCTGTAGTATTGAATATTGTGTATTGAGTTTCTAATGTATTTATTTAGAAGTCAGGAATAAGGATATTATGTTGGCTTAAGGTGTCTCTTAACCAATCAAAGAAACATTTTCCTTTATTCCCTTTTTTTCTCCATTTATTAAATTGTGAATGAAATAATTCTACTAGCCTGAGTTTAAATTCTTTCACATACCATTCTCTAATATTTTTATTTTCTGGAGATAAAAAATCTTTGATAATATCTTCTCGAGTGAATGTTTCTTCAAGCTGTAATACTTGAATGAATTCTGCCTCAGCAGGTTCTTCTTCAGCTTTTCTATATTGGGGTATAATGATATTATCAGATGTGCGTAGAAGTCCATCAATCAGTGGTTTTGGTGTTGATGGAATATTTATTATAGGAGGAATCCTAGTATAAGTTGTAATGGATTTTCTTGGGGGTTCTGGATCTCGAAAAGAATGATTACTTGAAGTTTTGGAGATGGATGCATTATCCATAATTTTGTTATTTGTAGTAAATTGTATTTCAATATTTCCGTCTGTATATTCAATAATCTTGTCTGGAATATTTTGAATAGGATTTTGTGATGGTTGGTTTTCATTGTGGATAGCCCATGTTTGGGGTAGAACAATATCTGACCATGATATTGTTTTTGGTATAATTGTATTTGATTTTTCCATATTAGTTTGGAAAAATATTGTTTGTCCTCTAGTATCTATTTGAAGTACATTTGGACATAATGTAGTCATTACTTTGTAATATATTCTGCAGACAATGGCTATATTTTGAGAACCTGTCATCATATCAAATCCTTGTGTTTTAAGATTTAAAGATAAAACATTTAAAATATTTGGATCAGTAAGTGATACAGAATAATTTGGAAAACAGTTGAAATATATTGGTCCACTACATAAACTAGATTCGACCATTCCTAATAGTGAATCAGAAAATCTATTATGCCTAGTATCGCGTAAGCAGACTAAGATAGAATTATTTAATCCTAATCGAGTCAAGGGTTTGACTGCTATTTGTATTAATCCTATATGTAAATATTTATAATTTCTATTTTTGTGAACTTGTAATATCTTTTGAGATAATAATTGAAAATCCTATAGATTACTAGTAACAGAGAGAGTTTCTTCTACTGTTTTTATGGCATATCCGATTTTGAGGTCGAATGTGCCTTTTTTGTAAATATCTGATATTGGAACCTTTGGTATGTTCCAATTTTGTATTTGGTTTTCAATATCATTAATAATAATTTCCTCTTTATTTTTTATTCTTAGAGTTCTATTAGTTTTACTAGTTGTGTTATCTGTTAGATTCTTAATAAATTTCTCCATTATTAGGTTGTAGTTGAGTGTTATCTGGACAGTCCTCCTTGACTACCTCTTATGTCTTCTAGACCTCAGCGGCTCTCCTGGCCTAAACGGTCAACTGACTGGGTGTCCTGAGCGTCTCTAACCTCAATTCTCGGACCAACTTTCTTTAATGGATTAATTTATTAAGTTTCTTAGGATAGCAGAACTCGTATTACTATTAGATCTCTAAAACAGGGTTGGCTTTGATACCATTTTCGGCCTAAGATCTACCCTAAGCTGTTACTACTATTTATATTAAATACGAAAAGATTGCAGAGTTCGCAGCTACTAATAGTACAAAAAATACAACAACTCAAAAATTTTATTGAAAAAGAAATATGCAATGAATTACCAAATGCTTTTTGGACATAATGTAGTCATTACTTTGTAATATATTCTGTAGACAATGGCTATATTTTGAGAACCTGTCATCATATCAAATCCTTGTGTTTTAAGATTTAAAGATAAAACATTTAAAATATGTGGATCAGTAAGTGATACAGAATAATTTGGAAAACAATTGAAATATATTGGCCCACTACATAAACTAGATTCGACCATTCCTAATAGTGAATCAGAAAATCTATTATGCCTAGTATCGCGTAAGCAGACTAAGATAGAATTATTTAATCCTAATCGAGTCAAGGGTTTGACTGCTATTTGTATTAATCCTACATGTAAATATTTATAATTTCTATTTTTGTGAACTTGTAATATCTTTTGAGATAATAATTGAAAATCCTCTTGGTTACTAGTAACAGAGAGAGTTTCTTTTACTGTTTTTATGGCATATCCGATTTTGAGGTTGAATGTGCCTTTTTTATAAATATCTGATATTGGAACCTTTGGTATGTTCCAATTTTGTATTTGGTTTTCAATATCATTAATAATAATTTCCTCTTTGTTTTTTATCCTTAGAGTTCTATTAGTTTTACTAGTTGTGTTATCTGTTAGATTCTTAATAAATTTCTCCATTATTAGGTTGCGGTTGAGTGTTATCTGGACAGTCCTCCTTGACTACCTCTTACGTCTTCTAGACCTCAGCGGCTCTCCTGGCCTAAACGGTCAACTGACTGGGTGTCCTGAGCGTCTCTAACCTCAATTCTCGGACCAACTTTCTTTAATGGATTAATTTATTAAGTTTCTTAAGATAGCAGAACTCGTATTACTATTAGATCTCTAAAACAGGGTTGGCTCTGATACCATTTTCGGCCTAAGATCTACCCTAAGCTGTTACTACTATTTTTACTACTATTTATATTAAATATGAAAAGATTGCAGAGTTCGCAGCTACTAATTGTTGCAATATAGTAACATAATATAAAAAAGCAAAGAAATATCAAATACGATCCACGAAGTGTGAGTATATTCTCTAATTTTGATTGTAAACACAAATTTGAATTGCATAACTACTTACTGATTACATATACAAAGGCTGGCAAACTTTCTCCATTCGTTAGGATAGTAAGAAGGTAAAGCAGAGAGATGGCAATCACACATTTGAAAATATAAAAGTCATATGAATGTTACCGACTTTTATCGATGTACAAGTGGCTGAAATAACTATCCTACTGTCTTCAGAAAGGAAGAAAGAAGAAAGGTAAGAAAGGAAGAGAAGAAGGAGAGAAGAGAGCAATATAGAACTATTGAGAGCTTTTGAGAACTTCGGCTGCTGGTATGCTGCTGCTGTGTCTATCCTTGATGCGTTCTGCCTTTCTTCACTTGATTACCTGGGTATTTATAGGGCAAGGTCTCCTGGGATGAGTGGTTCAGGATGAAGCCTTGTTGGCGAAGGAATTTGCTGATTGACTGGGAGGAGCTTGTGGCTACACTTGCTTAATCGTGATGATGAAGGATTGATGAAGGACGCGTGGCACTCTGCGACAAGTAAGAGGATAAGAATATTGTACGTCCGTGATGATGAAGGTTCGATGAGGGACACGTGGTGAGCTGCCCGGAGAGAAGGAGGTTGGTGATATGATGGGGAATCTTGCATAATCGGGATACGTGTGAACGACGGTGGTTGCGACTTGTTTGTGCGACTGATTAACGGTTGATGAGAGCTGATGTGACTCCCAATTAGTCACATCGTTCGTCGAGCAGATTACTGTTGAGCCTTCTTGTCTTCTTCTGTTAAGGGGAATCTTTCGCCTTTTGTCGTTTCATATTGGATGATATTGTCGTCTTCTATCAAGCATCTTTCTTTTGCTGATGGGGTCATATAGGTGGATAAAAAGGGAGAAAGGGAATATTTTTGTCGGATTTTTGGATTGATGGGGTCATGCCAATAGATGAGAATCTATTTGGCGGGTCACTGCATCGGGCTGAGTTATTCTGTGGGCCTTTGGCTGAAATCATCCAATAAGGGATTGCCTGATTGGACAGTTTCTTCTGATGTTGCTGGTGCAATATTATCAGGAGCAAATACATGAAGGAGTGTTTGCTCTATTTCTTCGAAAGTAGCATTGGGATGTGTCTGTTTCAGTTTCTTTAAATAGGCAGAAAAGGTAGGTAGACTGACTGTATTATTTGATGGTGGATTGAGGATATTGGTTTGCAGAGGTATTCTTTTTAGAGGTAAGGTGGCAGGATTGGTACTGAAAATATCCCACCATTTGGTTTTAAGGGTTTTTCCTAACATGGGAATGTACTCATGGTTGTTAGTATTATTTTCGGAAATAGAGTATTCTCATTTAAAAATCCAGGGTATTTGGTAGATTGCCATGAAATAAAGATGGTAATCATTTTGGTCTATGCAAGTATTATAATGTGCAAATTTTGTTTGCAAAGTCTGGAAAGTTTTAGGCAATATTTAGTCTGGGATCCCCATACTAAAAACCAATGACGAAACCAACTAGGGAATCTTTCTAGGACAGGGAGTTTGAATTGAGTATTATTTGGATTTTGGTAGGCAAATACTTTATGCCATGCATCAATGTATTCAGAATATTTATAATATTTATATTGGAATTCCGGAATTAATAACTTTTTTTCTTGAAGGGGATTACATCCCCAATCCTCGTAAAAAAGCAATTTTTTTATTTGAAATTTAGAGTAAGCATATAATTTAGTAGTACCTTGGTAAAAATGAACAATAGAGACCGAACCTGTTTCCATGAGAATGGCTTCATACCATTCAAGGGTTTTAATGCCATAAGATGGATTCAAGTGATTTACATGGTAAAGGGGAGCTATTTTATTTGGGTCGAGTTGTGCATGAGCATCAGAAATGGTTATATCTCGTAGAAAAGCAGTATCTATATAAATTGACTTGGCAAAAGCAGAGGTAGAGGTCTGTTTATGTGGGTATGTTGCCGAAGAAAACGCCGGACTTGGAGTGGATATTGGATTTTATGGAGGAGTCTGTATTAAATATTCAGGTACATTTGAAGATCGAAGAGGTGACATGGGTGTAAAACTGAGAGAGGAATGGATGGGCATAAGAGGCCCATACCTGTTGCTTGGGATTAAATCCATTGGTTGTTTTCCTTTGGTATTTGAAGACTGAGGATTCATATATACTAGTATACACTAGTACTAGAATATATACTAGTATATACTAGTATACATACTAGTATACATACTAGTATATATACAAATATATAGATATACTAGTATATAAACAAATATATATATACTAATATATATACTAATATATATACTAGTATATATACTAATACATATATACTAGTATATATATACTAGTATATATATTAACATAGATACTAGTACTGGTATATACTAGTATATAAATATAAATATATATACCAGTATATATACTAGTACATATACAAGTATATACTAGTATATATATTAATACTAGTATATACTAGTATATACTATTATATACTAGTATATACTAGCATATATACTAGTACAAGTATATAATAGTACTAGTATATACTAGTACTAGTACTAGTACTGGTATATACTAGTATATACCAGTACTAGTACTAGTACTGGTATATACTAGTATATACTAGTACTAGTATATACTAGTATATATAATAGTATATACCAGTATATACTAGTATATATACTAGTATAAACTGGTATATACTAGTATATATACTAGTACTAGTACTAGTATATATACTAGTATACTAATATATACACTAGTATACTAGTATATATACAAGTATTAGTACATACTAGTACTAGTATATACTAGTATATACTAATATATACTAGTATATACTAGTACTAGTACTAGTATATATACTAGTATATATACTTGTACATACTAGTATATATACTAGTACTAGTATATATACTTGTATATATACTAGTATATACTAGTACATATACTAATATATACTAGTATATATATAAGTATATATACTAGTATATATACTAGTATATACTAGTATATACTAATATACTAGTATATATACTAGTATACTAGTATATACTAGTATATACTAATATACTAGTATATACTAATACTAGTATACACTAGTACTAGTATAAACTAGTATACTAGTATATACTAATATATATACTAATATACTTGTATACTAGTATATACTAGTATATACTAGAATACTAGTACTAGTATATACAAGTATATACTAGTACTAGTATATAATAGTATATACTAGTATATACTAGTATATACTAGTACTAGTATATAATAGTATATACTAGTATATACTAGTACTAGTATATACTAGTATATACAAGTATATTCTAGTATATACTAGTATTATACTCATATATAATAGTATACTAGTATATATATTAGTATATATACTAGTTTACTAGTATACTAGTATATACTACTATACTAGTATATACTAGTATATATACTAGTATATGCTAAACTAGTATACTAGTATATACAAATATATATACTAATATACTTGTATACTAGTATATACTAGTATATACTAGAATACTAGTACTAGTATATACAAGTATATACTAGTACTAGTATATAATAGTATATACTAGTATATACTAGTACTAGTATATACTAGTATATACAAGTATATTCTAGTATATACTAGTATTATACTCATATATAATAGTATACTAGTATATATATTAGTATATATACTAGTTTACTAGTATACTAGTATATACTACTATACTAGTATATACTAGTACTAGTACTAGTATATATACTAGTATATATACTAGTATATATACTTGTATATACTAGAATATATACTAGTACTAGTATATATACTTGTATATATACTAGTATATACTAGTACATATACTAATATATACTAGTATATATATAAGTATATATACTAGTATATATACTAGTATATACTAGTATATACTAATATACTAGTATATATACTAGTATACTAGTATATAGTAGTATATACTAATATACTAGTATATACTAATACTAGTATACACTAGTACTAGTATAAACTAGTATACTAGTATATACTAATATATATACCAATATACTTGTATACTAGTATATACTAGTATATACTAGAATACTAGTACTAGTATATACAAGTATATACTAGTACTAGTATATAATAGTATATACTAGTATATACTAGTACTAGTATATACTAGTATATACAAGTATATTCTAGTATATACTAGTATTATACTCATATATAATAGTATACTAGTATATATATTAGTATATATACTAGTTTACTAGTATACTAGTATATACTACTATACTAGTATATACTAGTATATACTAGTACTAGTACTAGTATATATACTAGTTTATATACTAGTATATATACTTGTATAAACTAGTAAATACACTAGTACTAGTATATATACTTGTATATATACTAGTATATACTAGTACATATACTAATATATACTAGTATATACTAGTATATATACAAGTATATATACTAGTATATATACTAGTATACTAGTATATACTAGTATATACTAATATACTAGTATATACTAATGCTAGTATACACTAATACTAGTATATACTAATATATATACTAGTATACTAGTATACTAGTATTTATATTAATATATACTAATATATACTAGAATACTAGTACTAGTATATACAAGTATATACTAGTACTAGTATATAATAGTATATACTAGTATATACTAGTATTAGTATATACTAGTATATAATAGTATATACTAGTATATACTAGTACTAGTATATACTAGTATATACAAGTATATTCTAGTACATACTAGTATATATACTAGTATGATATTAATATATAATAGTACACTAGTATATATATTAGTATACATACTAGTTTACTAATATACTAGTATATACTTCTATACTAGTATATATACTAGTACACTAGTGTATATACTAGTACACTAGTATATACACTAGTA
This sequence comes from Amborella trichopoda, assembly GCF_054954075.1. Classification (NCBI taxonomy): domain Eukaryota; kingdom Viridiplantae; phylum Streptophyta; class Magnoliopsida; order Amborellales; family Amborellaceae; genus Amborella; species Amborella trichopoda. The sequence goes on along the minus strand of NC_142347.1, from coordinate 24,199,067 downwards.
TATACTAGTATATAAACTAGTATATATACTAGTACACTAGTGTATATACTAGTACACTAGTATATACACTAGTATATACTAGTATATAAACTAGTATATACTAGTTTTAGTATATACTTGTACTAGTATATAGTAGTATATACTAGTACTAGTATATAGTAGTATATACTAGTACTATGATATATACTAGGACTAGTATATACTAGTATATATACTAGTATATATACTAGTATATATACTAGTATATACTAGTATATATACTAGTATATATTAGTATATACTAAAATATTCTAGTATATATACTAGTATGTACTAGCAGTATATACTAGTACTAGTATATACTAGTACTACTATGTACTAGTATATGTACTAGTATATACTAGTATATACTAGCACTAGTATATAGTAGTACTAGTATGTACTAGTACATATTAGTACTAGTATGTACTAGTACATACTAGTATTAGCATATACCAGTACTAGTACTAGTACTAGTACATACTAGTACTAGTATATACTAGTACATACTAGTACTATGATATATACTAGTATATATACTAGTACTAGTATATACTAGTATATACTAGTATACTAGTATATACTAATACTAGTATATACTAGTACTAGTATATACTAGTATACTAGTATATACTAGTATACTAGTATACTAGTATATATACTAGTATATACTAGAATATACTTATATATACTGGTATAGACAAGTACTAGTACATACTAGTATCTACTAGTACTAATATACTATGAAATATACTAGTATATACTAGTATATATACTAGTATATACTTGTATATACAAGCATACTAGTATACTAGTATATATACTAGTATATTAGTATATATACAAGTATATATATTAATATGTACTAGTATACTAGTATATATACTAGTATATACTACTATATTAGTATATATACTAATGTATATACTAGTTTTTATACTAGTATATACTAGTATATACTAGTATACAAGTATATATACTAGTATATACTAGTATATATACTAGTATATACCAGTACTAGTATATAGTACTATATACTAGTACTATGATATATACTAGTATATGCTAGTATATATACTAGTATATATACTAGTACTAGAATATATTAGTATATATATTAGTATATACTAGTATATATACTAGTATATACTGGTGTATACTAGTATATATATTGGCATATACTAGTATATATACTAGTATATATTAGTATATACTAGTATGTACTAGTATATATACTAGTATCTACTAGCAGTATATACTAGTACTAATACATACTAGTATTAGTATGTACTAATATGTACTAGTACATACTAGTACTAGTACGTACAAGTACATACTAGTACTAGTATGTACTAGTACTAGTACTAGTACTAGTACATACTAGTACTAGTACTAGTACATACTAGTACTAGTACATACTAGTACTAGTTTTTACTAGTATATACTAGTACTATGATATATACTTGTATATACTAGTACATATTAGTATATATACTAGTACTAGTAAATACAAGTATATATACTTGTAAATATACTAGTATATACTTGAATATACTAGTATATATATTAGTATATACTAGTATATATACTAGTTCATATTAGTATATACTAGTATATACTAGTATTTATACTAAAAGGTACTAGCAGTATATACCAAAACTAGTATATACTAGTACATATACTAGTATGTACTAGTTTATACTAGTATATACTAGTATACATACTAGTATATATGTCAGTACTAGTATAGTACTAGCATATATACTAGTATATAAACTAGTATATACTAGTACTAGTATATACATTAGTATATACTAGTATTTATATTAATACATACTAGTATATATACTAGTATATACTAGTATATACAAGTACTAGTGTATACTAGTGTACGTACTAGTATACGTACTAGTATATACTAGTATACATACTAGTATCTACTAGTATACCTACTAGTATATACTAGTATATATACTAATAGTAGAATATACTAGTACAAGCATATATACTAGTATATATACTAGTATATATACTAGTATATATTCTAGTACTAGTATATACTAGTACTAGTATATATATTAGTAAATATACTAGTATATATACTAGTATATACAAGCATACTAGTGTACTAGTATATATACTTGTACACTAGTATATATACTAGTATATATATTAATATATACTAGTATACTAGTGTATATACTAGTATATATACTAGTATACTAGTATATACTTCTATATTAGTATATATACTAGTGCATATACGAGTATATATACTAGTATATACTAGTATATACTAGTATACAAGTATATATACTAGTATATACTAGTATATATACTAGTATATACTAGTATATATACTAGTATATACTAGTACTAGTATATAGTACTATATACTACTACTATGATATATACTAGTATATGCTTGTATATATACTAGTATATATACTAGTACTAGAATTTATTAGTATATATATTAGTATATACTAGTATATATACTAGTATCTACTAGCAGTATATACTAGTACTAATATATACTAGTATTAGTATGTACTAGTTCGTCTTAGTACATACTAGTACTAGTATGTACTAGTACATACTAGTACTAGTATGTACTAGTACTAGTGCTAGTACTAGTATATACTAATACTAGTACATACTAGTACTAGTACATACTAGTACTAGTATATACTAGTATATACTAGTACTATGATATATACTTGTATATACTAGTACATATTAGTATATATACTAGTACTAGTATATACTAGTATATATACTTGTATATATACTAGTATATACTAGAATATACTAGTATATATATTAGTATATACTAGTATATATACTAGTTCATATTGGTATATACTAGTATATACTAGTATTTATACTAAAAGGTACTAGCAGTATATACTAGTACATATACTAGTATGTACTAGTTTATACTAGTATATACTAGTATACATACTAGTTTATACTAGTATATACTAGTTTATATTAGTATATACTAGTATATACTCGTACTAGTTTATACTAGTACATACACTACTATATATACTAGTATATACGAGTATATACTAGTATATACTAGTATACTAGTATATACTACTATATATATACTAGTACATACTAGTATATACTAGTACTAGTATATTCTAGTACTAGTATATACTAGTATATACTAACATATACTAGTACTAGTATATATACTAGTATATATACTAGTATATACTAGTATATATAATCGTATATATACTAGTATATATACTAATATATAGTAGTATATATATACTAGTATATATTAGTATATACTAGTATATATACTAGTATATACTAGTATATATACTAGTACTAGTATATATTAGTATTCTTATATAACCAGGATATGGTATATTCTTATATACAATTGCTCTTCATTTTATAAGAAATACCTCAATACTTGCTGCAAGAACTGCTGATCTTTTATCTAATTTACGATATCCTACATAATCACACTATAAATGGTATAAGACGTCTTTTTCTCCCGATTACTTATACGGGAAGATCGTCATCTTGATCATTGGAAAGAAAAATTCATAGCAGGATTACGAGACCTATTTGCTGAAAAAGTTAAAGAACGTCTCAAAAATAAGAATAGTGGTGTAATAAATTATTCCCAATATACACTAGGAGAATTATCCTTAGAAATCTGTGCTGAAGGCCTGGCCCTATGTACAGATTTGAAACTCAAAAAACAACTTGATAAACAAAATCTAAGTGGCAAAAAAGAATTAGGAGATTTTTACCAACAATTTGGCTATCATATGGACCAAGGTCATATAGATAAAACCAAACCGCATAAAATCCATAAAGTATATAAAAAGAAAAAACATCGAAATAAACCAGACAAAACATATAAGTCTTTTCCAACCAAGCAGAAAAAATATAAGAAATTTACAAAACGTTTTGCTTCTAAATCATCTCAAAATAAGAAGAAATTACCATTTTGTTATAAATGTGGCAAAGTAGGCCATTATAAAAGTCAATGCAAAGTTAAGCAAAAATTAGACTCTATTACCTTGGATGAATCTATCAGAAATAAAATCTATGATATTATTCAATTATATGATTCATCAGATAGTTTAGACTCAGATACTACTTCTTCCAGTAGTGATACTTCTTTTATAGGAACAATACATAATGATGACTTTTATTGGTCAGACAATAGTTCAGATACAGAAGATGAAATATGTAGATGCCCTATTACAACCTCTGATATTCATACATTAACAAAAGAAGATAATTTCATCTTAGATTTAATAGAGAAAATACCTGACCATAATGAGAAACGAGAAATAATTACCCAATTTATCAACTTAACAAAAACAAAACATACACCATTGGTTAAACCTCCCGATAATTATAATTTTTCTGATATCATGAAAAGAATCAATCAGCATGAAGCCACCCAAAATGAACCTACTATTGCTGACCTCAAAGCCGAAGTCAATACCGTAAAAATAGAATTATCCCAATTAAAAACAAGGATTCAAATCCTCGAACTTCATGATAATACTTCCGAAATACATATTGAAGAAGACATAGTAGAGTTCAATCATTTACTCAAATCATATCATCCCAATGATTATTTAGAACAAGTAGATCATGGCGAATCATCAAATAGACATTCAGTAAATGGCGAATCATCAAATAGACATTCAGTAAATGTTTTAAATAGAGTAATAACACAAAAATGGTTTGTATTAATAACCATAGTAATAAATGATGAATATGAATTTCAATCCTTAGCATTGATAGATTCAGGTGCTGATCTGAATTGCCTTAATGAGGGATTAGTCCCTACAAAATATTTTGATAAAACCACTCAAATCCTCAATAGGGCTGATGGTAGTAGACTCTTTATCAAATACAAATTATCCAATGCTAAAATCTGTACGGAAGGACATTGTTTTCCAACTCCATTCATAATGGTCAAAGAACTCAGTCAAACTGTGATCCTTGGCGTCCCTTTCCTTACTTTACTATACCCAGTTACAGTTTCTCATACAGGTATTGAAACAAATACTCATGGTACTCCTATTAGATTTGAATTTCTGGATAAACCAAAAATTAAAGAAATTAATACTGTTAAACAGAATATGAAATACAAAGAAAATTTTTTAGGATCTTTACAACTTGAAATCAAACATAAACTTATCAGCGAAAAACTCCAAACTCATGAAATAATACAAAAAATACAACAACTCAAATATTTTATTGAAAAAGAAATATGCAATGAATTACCCAATGCATTTTGGCATAGAAAAGAACATATTGTTGGATTACCATATGAACCTAGTTTTAGTGAAACAAAGATACCAACAAAAGCTAGACCAATTCAGATGAATACAGAATTATTGCGAACCGTAGGAGGAAAAACCGTAAGATGAGATGGTATTGTCCTTAGGTTGTAGTATATGGTCCCCCCTGCAAAAATTCACAGGTTAACAAGTAAGGCAGAGAATTAGAAGAACCGTGAAGATGTTCAATAGAAAAATCAAAAGCAGATAAAATAGCTTGCCAGCGGGTAAATATTTGTTTGGAAACAAGATTTTGGACATCATTTTACAGAATATCTTTAGCAGCTTTGCAATCGGTACAAATGAAAAAGTGTTGATTTAAAATATCAGTTTGAAATTTGCACAAGCAATGAAGAATAGCAGGTAATTCTTTTTTGACATATACTAGTATATACTAGTATACTAGTATATACTACTATATATATACTAGTATATACAAGTATATACTAGTATATATATTAGTACTAGTATATACTAAGATATACTAGTATATACTAGTATATATCCTAGTATATATACTAGTATATACTAGTATACACTAGTATATATACTAGTATATGTACTAGTACAAGTATATACTAGTATATATACTAGTATATGTATACTAGTATATACTAGTACTAGTAGATATACTAGTATATATAGTAGTATACTACTATATATACTAGTATATAAACTAGTACTAGCACTAGTATATATACTAGTATATACTAGTATATACTAGTATACATATACTAGTATATATACTAGTATATACTAGTACTAGTACATATACTAGCATATATAGTAATATATACTAGTATATACTAGTATACATATACTAGTATATATACTAGTATATACTAGTACTAGTACATATACTAGTATATATACTAGTATACTACTATATATACTAGTATATAAACTAGTACTAGTACTAGTATATAAACTAGTATATATACTAGTATATATATACTTATATATATATTAATATATACTAGTATATATATACTAGTATATACTAGTATATATACTAGTATATATACTAGTACATATACTAATATATATAATAATATATACTAGTACATACTAGTACTAGTATATACTAGTACTAGTATATACTAGTACATACTAGTATACATATACTGGTATATATATACTAGTATATACTAGTACAAGTAAATATACTAATATATATACTAGTATATACTTGTATATACTAGTATACATACTAGTATATACTAGTATATACTAGAATATACTAGTATATACTAATATACTAGTATATACTACTATAAATATACTAGTTTATACTAGTATATACAAGTACTAGTATATATACTAGTATAGTAATATATATACTAGTAATATACTAGTATATATAGTAGTACTAGTATATATACTAGTACAAGTACTATTATATATACTAGTATACTAGTATACCAGTATACTAGTACTAGTATACTTGTATATATACTAGTATATAAACTGGTATATATGCTAGTATATATACTAGTATACTAGTATATACACTAGTCTATACCAGTATATATACTAGTATATATACTAGTATACTAGTATATATACTAATATATACTAGTATATATATACTAGTAAATACTATTATTAGTATATACTAGTACTAGTGTACACTAGTATATATACTAGTATATATACTAGTATATATACTAGTATAAACTAGTATTAATATATATATATATACTAATATATACTAGTACTAGTATATATATATATACTAGTATATATACTACTATATATACTAGTTTATATACTAGTACTAGTATATATACTATTACAAGTCTATACTAGTATATATATTAGTACTAGTACTAGTACATATACTAGTACTAGTATATATACTAGTATACTAGTATAGTATATATACTAATATAAACTAGTATATATATACCAGTATATACTAGTACTAGTATATACTAGTATATACTAGTACTAGTATATACTAGTATATACTAAGACACTAGTACGAGTATATACTAGTATACATATACTAGTATATACTAGTACTAGTACATATACTAATATATATACTAGTATATACTAGTACTAGAATATATTAGTACTAGTATATATACTAGTATAGACTAGTACTAGTATATACTAGTACTCGTATATATAGTAGTATTACTAGTACTCGTATATACTAGTACTAGTGCATATAGTAGTACATACTAGTATATAAAGTAGTATATACTAGTACTAGTACTAGTACATATACTAGTATACACTAGTATATATACTAGTATGTACTAGTATGTACTAGAATATACTAGTATATACTAGTACATACTAGTACTTGTATATACTAGTATATATATTAGTACTAGTACTAGTATATATACTAGTATATATACTAGTATATAAGAGTATATACTAGTATATATTAGTATACTAGTATACTAGTACCAGTATATAGTAGTATATATACTAGTATACCTATACTAGTATATATATACTAGTATATACTAGTATATATATACAAGTATATACTAGTACTAAAACATATACTAGTATATATACTAGTATATACTAATATATACTAGTATATATACAAGGATATATACTAGTATATACTAGTATATACAAGAATATACTAGTATATACTACTATACTAATATATACTACTATATATACTAGTATATACTAGTACTAGTATATATACTAGTATATACTAGTACTAGTATATACTAGTACTAGCATATATACTAGTATATATACTAGTATACTAGTATATATACTGGTATATTTACTAGTATACTAGTATATATAGTAGTACTAGTATATATATACTAGTACTAGTATATATACTTGTACAGTAGTAATATATATACTTGTACTACTATATATACTAGTATACTAGTATATATACCAGTAAATATATTAGTATACTAATATTTATGCTAGTATATACTAGTATATATACTAGTATATATACTAGTGTATAAACTAGTATATATACTAGTATACTAGTATATAAATTAATACATACTAATATATATATACTAGTATATATTAGTACTAGGGTATACTAGTATACATACTAGTATATATACTAGTACTAGTATATACTAGTACTAGTATATATACTAGTACATACTAGTACTAGTAAATATATTAGTATATACTAGTACTAGTATATATACTAGTACTAGTAAATATACTAGTATATACTAGTACTAGTATATATACTAGTATATACTAGTACTAGTATATATACTAGTACTAGTATATATACTAATACAAGTATATATACTAGTATATATACTAGTACTGGTATATACTAGTACAAATCTATACTAGTATATATATTAGTATAGACTAGTACTAGTATATACCAGTACTAATACATACTAGTACTAGTATGTGGTAGAATATACTAGCATATACTAGTCCTAGTATATAGTAGTATATACTAGTACTAGTACCAATACATATACTAGTATATATACTAGTATATATACTAGTATTTACTAGTATATATACTAGTATATACTAGTATATATACTAGTATATACTAGTATATATACTACTATATACTAGTATATATTAGAATATACTAGTATATACTAGTACTAGTATATTCTAGTACCTATACTAGAATGTATACTGGTACTAGTACCAATATATATACTAGTATATATACTAGTATATACAAATATATACTAGTATACTAGTATATATAACTATATATATACTAGTATATATTAGTATATACTAGTACTAGTGTATATATTAGTATATATACTAGTACTAGTATATATACTAGTAAATATACTAGAATATACGAGTATATACTAGTATATACTAGTATACTAGTATATACTACTATATATATACTAGTATATACTAGTATATATACTAGTACTAGTGTATATACTTGTATATACACTAGTACTACTATATATACTAGTATATACTAATATAAACTAGTAGATACTAGTACTAGTAGATACTAGTACTAGTATATAATAGTATGCACTAGTATGTACTAGAATATACTAGTAAATACTAATATATACTAGTATATTTACTAGTATATACTAGTATATACTAGTATATGTACTCGTATATAAACTAGTACATATACTAATATATACGAGTATATACCAGTATATATACTAGTATATATACTAATATACTAGTATATACTATTATATACTAGTATATACTAATATATACTAGTACTAGTATATACTAGTATGATCTAGTTTATACTAGTATATATACTAGTATATGCAAGTATATATTAGTATATACTAGTAGATATACTTGTACTAGTACATATTTGTATCTATAATAGCATATATACTAGTGTATATACTAGTATATATACCAGTATATACTAGTACTATTATATATACTAGTATATATTAGTACTAGTATATACTAGTATATACTAGTACTAGTATATCATAGTATATACTAGTACATTCTTGTATATACTAGTATATACTAGTATATACATATACTAGTATATATAAATGTACTAGTATATACTAGTATATACTAGTCTTAGTATATACTAGTATATACTAGTATATACTAATATATATTAGTATATACTAGCATATACTAGTAGTATCTACTAGTATATACCTGTACTAGTATATACTAGATATACTAGTATATATACTACTATACTAGAATATATACTAGTACTAGTATATACTATTATATACTAGTACTAGTACTAGTACATATACTAGTGTATATACTAGTATATACTAGTATATATACTAGTATATACTAGTATATTCTAGTATATACTTGTATATACTAAAATGTACTAGTATGTACTACTATAAGTACCAGTATACTAGTATATATATTAGTATATACTAGTACTACTATTTTTTAGTACTAGTATATACTTGTATGTACTAGTATATATTAGTATACTAGTATATACTACTATATATGTACTAGTATATACTAGTACTAGTATATATACTGGTATACTAGTATATATACTAAGATATATACAAGTATACTAGTACATATACTAGTACTAGTATATATACTAATATACTAGTATATATACTAATATATACTAGTATAAATATACTAGTATACACTAGTACTAGTATATATTAGTATATACTAGTATACACTAGTACTAGTATATACTAGTATACATATACTAGTATATATACTAGGACATATACAAGTATATAAGAGTATATACTAGTATTAGTATATATACTAGTATATATACGAGTACTAGTACTAGGATATATACTAGTATATATACTACTACATATACTAATATATATATACTAGTATATGCTAGTACTAATATATACTAGTGTATACTAGTATATATCCTAGTATATATACTAGTATATAATAGTATATACTAGTATATACTAGTATACTGGTATAGACTAGTACAAGTACTAGTATATATATAAGTATATATACAAGTATATATACTAGTACTAGTATATACAAGTATACTAGTATATACTAGTATATTCTAATATACATACTAGTATATATACTAGTATATATACCAGTATATATACTAGTATATATACTAGTATATATAGTAGTATATATGGTAGTATATATACTAGTACTAGTATATACTAGTATATATACTAGTACATATACTAATATATACTAGTATATATATCTTAGTATATACTAGCATATATACTAGTATACTAATATATACTAGTATATATATACTATTATATACTAGTACTTGTGTATACTAGTATATACTAGTACATACTAGTATACATATACTAGTATATACCAGTACTAGTATATATACTAGTATAAATAGTAGTATATACTGGTATATACTGGTATATACTGGTATATACTGGTATATACTAGTATATATACTGGTATATACGAGTAACTATACTGGTATATACCAGTATATGTACTGGTATATACTGGTATATACTGGTATATACTAGTATATACTAGTATACTAGTAGGTACTACTATATATATATTAGTATATACTAGTATATACTAGTACTAGTATATATACTAGTATGTATTAGTACTAGTATATACTAGTACTAGTATATATACTAGTATATATACTAGTATACTAGTATATATATTAGTATACTAGTTTATATAATAGCACTAGTATACATACTAGTACTTGTACTATTATATATATTTGTATTATTATATATACTTGTACTTGTACTAGTATTCTAATAAATATACTTGTACTAGTGTACTAGTGTATATAGTAGTATATATACTAGTATACTAGTTTATATACTAGTCTAAACTAAAATATATACTAGTATATATACTAGCATACTAGTATACATTCTAATATATACTAGTATATATATACGAGTATATCCTAGTACTAGTATATACTTGTACTAGTGTATACGAGTATATATACTAGTATATATACTAGTATATAGACTAGTACTACTATGTATACTAGTATATACTAGTAAATGTATTTGTATATACTAGTCCTAGTATATATATTAATACTAGTATATATACTAGTATATATACTAGTATATATACTAGTATATATACTAGTACTAGTCTATACTAGTATATATACTAGTATATACTAGTACTAGTGTATACTAGTATATACTAGTACTAGTGTATATATTAGTATATATACTAGTATATACTAATATACATATACTAGAATATATACTAATATATACTAGTACATATATACTAGTACATACTAGTATACATTTACTAGAATATATATACAAGTATATACTAGTACAAGTATATATACGAGTATATATACTAGTACATACCTGTATATACTAGTATATATATACTAAGATATATACTAGTATATACTAGTATATACTAGAATATACTAGTATATATACTAGTATACTAGTATATACTACTATATATATACTAGTTTATACTAGTATATACTAATACTAGTATATATATTAGTATATACTAGTATATACTAGTACTAGTACATATACTAGTATATATATAATATAACCTAGTACTAGTATATACTTGTACTAGTGTATACGAGTATATATACTAGTATATATACTAGTATGTAAACTAGTACTACTATGTATACTAGTATATACTAGTAAATGTATTTGTATATACTAGTACTAGTATATATATTAATACTAGTATATATACTAGTATATATACTAGTATATACACTAGTACTAGTCTATACTAGTATATATACTAGTATATACTAGTACTAGTGTATACTAGTATATACTAGTATATACTAGTTCTAGTGTATATATTAGTATATATACTAGTATATACTAGTACTAGTATATATACTAGTATATATGAGTACATACTAGTATATACTAGTACTAGTACTAGTACATATACTAGTTTATAAACTACTATATATATACTAATATATACTAATATATACTAGTTTACTAGTATATGTACTAGTATATATAATAATATATACTAGTACATATATAATAGTACATACTAGTACTAGTATATACTAGTATATACTAGTACTAATATATACTAGTTTACTAGTACTAGCATATACTAGTACATACTAGTATACATATACTAGTATATATATGCAAGTATATACTAGTACAAGTATATATACGAGTATATATACTAGTACAAACTTGTATATACTAGTATATATACTAGGATATATACTAGTATATACTAGTATATACTAGAATATACTAGTATATATACTAGTATACTAATATATACTACTATATATATACTAGTTTATACTAGTATATACTAATACTAGCATATATATTAGTATGTACTAGTATATACTAGTACTAGTACATATACTAGTATATATACTAGTATACTAGTATATATATTGTACTAGTATATATACTTGTACTAGTACAAGTATATATACTAGTACTATATATATACTAGTATACTAGTTTATATACTAGCACTAGTATACTATTACTAGTTAAATAGTATATATACTAGTATATATACTAGTATACAAGTATATATACTGGTACTATTATATATTATTATATACGAATATATATACTAGTATATACTAGTACTAGTACTAGTATACTAGTATATACTAGTACTAGTACTAGTATATATACTAGTATACTAGTATATATACTAGTATACCACTAAATATACTAGTTAAATAGTATATATACTAGTATACTAGTATATATACCAGTATTAGTATATACTAGTATATACTAGTACTGGTAAATATACTAGTATATATTAGTATATACTAGTATATACTTGTATATACTAGTATACTAGTACTAGTACTAAGACTAGTACTAGTATATATACTAGTATATATACAAGTATATATACTGTATATATACAAGTATATACTATTATATACTAGTATATACTAGTATATATACTAGTATACTAATAAATACTAGTTTATATACTAGTATATATATACTAATATGTACTAGTATATACTAGTATATACTAGTATATACTAGTATATATACTAGTATATATACTAGTACTCGTACATACTAGTATATATACTAGTATATACTAGTATATATGTACTCGTATATACTAGAATATTAGTATATACTAATATATACTAGTATATACTAGTATACTAGTATATCTTAGTATATATATACTATTGTATATTAGTATATACTAGTACAAGTATATATACTACTATGTATACTAGTATATATACTATTACTAGTATATACTAGTATATATATAATAGTATATATACTAGTACTAGTATATATACTAGTACTAGTATATACTAGTATATACTAGTATATATGTATTAGTATATATACTAATACTAGTATATATATACTAGTACTAGTATATACTAGTATATACTAGTATATATATACTAGTATATAGTAGTATATACTAGTACATACTAGTATATAGTAGTATATACTAGTATATATATACTAGTATGTACTAGTATATACTAGTGTACTAGTATATAATAGTATATATATATTAGTATATATTAGGATATATACTAGTATATATATAAGTATGTATACTAGTATATACTAGTATATGTACCAGTATATATACCAGTATATATACTTGTATATTAGTATATATACTTGTATTAGTATTTATACTAGTATACTGGTATATATACTAGTATATTTTTTATTATACTAGTATGAATACTAGTACTAATATATACAAGTACTAGTACTAGTATATATGCTAGTTTATATACTAGTATACTTGTATATATAATAATATTTACACTAGTACTAGCATAAACTAGTACTAGTATATACTGGTATATACTAGTATGAACTAGTACTAGTATATACTAGTACATACTAGTATATACCAGTATATACTAGTATACTAGTATATATACTAGTGTACTAGTATGCTAGTATATAGACTAGTATACTAGTATATACTAGTATACTAGTATGCTAGTACATGTACTAATATATACTAGTATACTAGTATGCTAGTATATACTACTATATACAAGTACTAGTATATACTAGTATATATACTAGTATATATTACTATATATACTAGTACTAGTATATAGTAGTACTTGTATATACTAGTACTAGTACATATTAGTATATATTAGTATAAACTATTACTAGTAAACTAGTATATATACCAGTACTAGTATATACTAGTACTCGTACATACTAGTATATAATAGTATATACTAGAATATACATGTATATACTAGTATACTAGTTTATACTAGTTCTAGTACTAGTATATATACTAGTATATACTTTTATATATACAAGTATATATACTACTATGTACTAGTATATATACTAATATACTGGTATATACTAGTATATACTAATGTACTAGTATATACTAATACTAGTATATCGTAATACTAGTATATACTAGTTTATATACTAGTATATATATACTAGTATATACTAGTATATGTTAGTATATACTAGAATATAAGCTTTTATACTAGTATATATATACTAGTATATATTAGTATATACTAAGATAGTATGTATACACTATACTAGTATATACTAGTATATATATACTAGTATGTATTAGTATATACTAGTATAAACTAATATATACTAGTGTATTTATACTTGTATATACTAGTATAGTATATATATATACTATACTAGTATATACTAGTATATATACTAGTACAAGTATATATACTACTATATATACTAGTATATATACTAGTACTAGTATATATATATTAGTACTAGTATATACTAGTATACTAGTATATACTAGTATGAACTAGTTTATGATAGTATATACTAGTATAAACTAATATATAATAGTATATACCAGTTATACTAGTATATACTAGTACTAGTACTAGTATATATACTAGTATATATACTAGTATATCTACAAGTATTTATACTAGTATATATACACGTATATATACTAGTACATATACTAGTATATACTAGTATACTAGTTTATATACTAGTATACTAGTATATTCTAGTATACGCTAATATACTGGTATATACTAATACTAGTATATACTAGTACTAGTATATATTAGAATATACCTTTATATGCTAATATATACTAGTACTAGTATATACTAGTACTAGTATACTAATATATACTAGTATATAGATTAGTACTAGTATATATAGTAGTATATATACCAGTATATATATTAGTATACGAGTATATACTAGTATATATACTAGTATATAAACTAGTATACTAGTATATATACTAGTATATATACTAGTATATATACTAGTATACTACTATATATACTAGTATACTAGTATATATACTAGTGTACTTGTATTTATACAAGTATACTAGTATGCTAGTATATACTGCTATATACTAGTACTAGTATGTACTAGTATATATATTAGTATATATTAGTATATATACTAGTACATACTAGTACTAGTATATAGTAGTACATACTAATATTATGATATACACTAGTGTATACTAGTATATATACTAGTACTAGTATATACGGGTATACATATTATTATATATCAGTATATACTAGTATATATAAGAGTATATACTAGTATATATATTAGTATATACTAGTACATATACTAGTATATGTTAGTATATACTAATATATATTAGTATATATACTAGTATGTACTAGTAGTATATACTAGTACTAGTATATACTTGTATATATACTAAAATGTACTAACATATACTA
This sequence comes from Amborella trichopoda, assembly GCF_054954075.1. Taxonomy (NCBI): domain Eukaryota; kingdom Viridiplantae; phylum Streptophyta; class Magnoliopsida; order Amborellales; family Amborellaceae; genus Amborella; species Amborella trichopoda. The sequence continues at coordinate 24,182,546 of NC_142347.1, read as the reverse complement.
ATATATACCAGTATATACTAGTATATATACTAGTACATACTAGTATATATAGTAGTATATATACTAATACTTGTATATACTAATACTAGTATATACTGGTATATACTAGTACTATGATATACAGTAGTATATACTAGTATATATACTAGTATATATTAGTATGTACTATTATATGCTAGTATATATTAGTATGTATTAGTATATTAGCATATACTAGTATATATACTAGTATGTACTAGTATATACTAGTATATACTAGTATATATATTAGTATATATACTAGTACTAGTCGATACTAGTATATATATTAGTATAGATATTAGTATATATACTAGTATATATTAGTACTAGTATATACAAGTATTAATATATACTAGTATATATATTAGTATATACTAGTATATATACGAGTATATACTAGTATTTATACTAGTACTAGTACATACTAATACTGATATATACTAGTACTAGTATATATACTAGTATATACTAGTACTAGTATATACCCGTACTAGTTTGTACTAGTACTAGTATATACTAGTATATGCCAGTATATACTAGTATATTCTAGTACGGGTATATACTTGTACTAGTATATACTCGTACTAGTACTAGTACATATAGTAGTATATACCACTATATACTAGTATATATATAATAGTATATACTAGTATAAATATAATAGTATATACTAGTATACTAGTATATACTAGACTAGTTTATACTAGTACTAGTATATACTAGTATATACTACTATAAATATATTAGTATATACTAGTATGTACTACTATATACTTGTTTATACTTGTACTAGTATATATACTAGTATATATACCAGTATATATACTGGTATATATACTAATATATAGTGTATACAGTAGTACCAGTATATATACTAGTATGTACTAGTATATACTAGTACTAGTATATATACTAGTATATACTAGTATATATACTAGTATATATACTAGTACTAGTATATACAAGTATATATACTAGTATATATACTAGTATTTACTAGTATATATACTAGTATATTTACGTATATACTAGCATATATATTAGTATATACTAGTATATATACTAGTATATACCAGTATATATTAGTATATACTAGTATACACTAGTATGTAGTAGCAGTATATACTAGTACTAGTATATACTAGTATATATACTAGTATGTACTAGCACATACTAGTATATACTAGTACTTGTCTATACTAGTATATATACTAGTACTAGTATACACTAGTACTAATATATGTACTAATATATGTTAGAACTAGTATATACTAGTACTAGTATATATTAGTACATATACTAGTACTAGTATGTACTAGTACTAGTATATATTAATACATATACTAGTACTAGTGTATACTAGTACTAGTATATATACTAATATATACTAGTACATATACTAGTATATACTAGTATATATACTAGTATATATACTAGTATATACTAGTATATATACTAGTATATATACTAGTACTAGTATATATAGTAATATATTAGTATATATACAAGTATATATACTAGTATATACTAGTATATATACTAGTGTATATACTAGTACTAGTATATATACTAGTATATACTAGTATATACACTAGTATATACTAGTATATGTACTAGTATATAGTAGTATATATACTAGTTTATACTCGTAAATACTAGTATATATACTCGTAAATACTAGTATATATACTAGTATATATTAGTATATACTAGTATATATACTAGTACATACTAGTATATATACTAGTATGTACTAGCAGTTTATACTAGTAATAGTATATACTTGTATATATACTAGTATGTACTAGCCTATACTAGTATGTACTAGTTCTAGTATATATACTAGTATATATACTAGTACTAATATATATACTAGTATATACTAGTATATATACTAATATATATACTAATACTAGTATATATACTAGTACTAGTATGTGTACTAGTATATACTAGTATATATACTAGTATATACTAGTATATATACTAGTATATACTAGTATCTATTAGTATATACTAGTAGATACTAGTATATATACTAGTATGTACTAGCAGTTTATACTAGTACTAGTATATTCTAGTATATATACTAGTATGTACTAGCCTATACTAGTATATACTAGTTCTAGTCTATACTAGTATATATACTAGTATTAGTATATACTAGTATAGACTAGTACTAGTATATACTAGTATACTAGTTCTAGTACTAGTACATATATTAGTATATACTACTATATACTAGAATATACTAATATATACTATATACTAGTATATACTAGTATATTCTAATATATACTAGTATAAACTAGTATATATACTAGTATATATACTAGTATATATATTAGTACTAGTCTTATTAGCAGTAGTACTATTAGCAGTAGTACTAGTAGTAGTAATATTATGTACCAGTACGGGTAGTACAGTTTATGGTGTACTACTTCTCTATAATACTAGTATGTACAAATAATATGTACTACTAGTACTTGTATTAGTACATACTGCTAGTATTACTACTTGTGCATGTACTATTACTACTAGTAGTAGTACTCGTAGTACATGTACTACAAGTACTACTCGTAGTAGTAAGTACTATTAGAAATGCTAGCACTATAAGTATGTACTACTACTACTACTGGTACATACTAGTATGTACTATTAATACTCCAAGTATGTATTCTAGTTCATACTTTAAGTACATACTAGTAAGTATTATTAGTACTAGTATGTACTTCTAGTACATACTAGTAACTACTAGTACTCGTACTATACGTAGTAGTACTTGTAGTACACGCAGTGGTACAAGTACTACTAGTACTATTTGTAGTAGTAAGTACTACTTGTAATACTAGCACTACTAGTACATACTAGTATAAGTAACACTACTAGTACTTGTATGTACTAGTAGTTCTAGTACTAGTAGTACATACTACCAGTACATAATAGTACTACTAATACTAGTATTAGTAGTACATACTAGTATGTACTACTAGTAATACTATTATTAGCTGTAGTACTAGTAGTGGTAATATTATGTACTAGTACGGGTAGTATATATTAGTATGTACTACTCTTCTATACTACTGGTATGTACAAATAATATGTACCAGTAGTAGTTGTACTAGTACATACTACTAGTACTACTACTAGTACATGTATTACTACTTTCAGTAGTTGTAGTACTCGTACTACTCGTAGTAGTACCAGTACTATAAGTACTAACTGTACAGGTACTACTAGTACTACTCGTAGTAGTAAGTACTACCAGTAATACTAGAACTACTAGTACATACTACTACTACTACTAGTACATACTAGTATGTACTACTAATACTCCAAATATGTATTCTAGTACATTCTTGTAGTACATACTAGTATGTACTACTAATACTCCAAATATGTATTCTAGTACATTCTTGTAGTACATACTAGTAAGTACTATTAGTATTAGTATGTGCTACCAGTAGAGTTAGTACTTCTAGTACTAAGACTAATACTACTTGTACTAGTACTAATACTACTAGTTTAACTAGTACTAGTAGTAGTATCTATTACTAGTAATACTCGTACTACTCGTAGTATTGAAGTACTACTAGTACTACTCGTAGTAGTACAAGTACAACTAGTACTACTCGTAGTAGTAAGTACTACTAGTAATACTAGCACTACTAGTACGTATTAGTATTAGTAACACTACTAGTAGAAATATGTACTAGTAGTGCTAGTATTAGTAGTACACAATAATACTTCTAATACTAGTACTAATAGTACATTCTAGTATGTACTACTAGTAATAATATGTACTAGTAAGTGCTAATAATATGTACTAGTAGTAGTTGTACTAGTACATACTACTAGTACAACTACTTGTACATGTACTACTACCAGTACTCTAGTATTCTACTTGTACATGTACTACTACCAGTACTCTACTACTACCAAGTACTACCAGTACTACTTGTACATGTACTACTACCAGTACTCTACTTGTGTATGTATTCTAGTACATACTAGTACTACTAGTAGTAGTATGTACTACTAGTAATACTAGCATTACTAGTACATACTAGTATTAGAAACACTACTAGTACTAGTAAGTACTAGTAAGTACTAGTAGTGCTAGTACTAAAGTACATACTACTAGTACATAATAGTACTACTAATACTAATATGTACCACTGGTAACACTAATACAAGCAATAGTACTAGTAGTAGTAATATCATGTACTAGTACGGAAGGTATATATTAGTATGTACTACTTGTCTATACTCCTAGTACAACTAGTATGTACTAATAAGATGTACTGTTAGTAGTTGTACAAGTACATACTACTAGTACTACTACTAGTACATTTACTACTACTACCAGTAGTTGTAGTACTTGAACTACTCGTAGTAGTACAAGTACTACTAGTTCTACTCGTAGTAGTACATGTACAACTAGTACTACTCGTAGTAGTAAGTACTACTAGAAACACTAGCACTACTAGTACATACTACTACAACTACTACTAGTACATACTAGTATGTACTACTAATTCACCAACTATGTATTCTAGTACATACTAGTAAGTACTATTAGTACTAGTACGTACTACTAGTAGAATTAGTACTTCTAGTACTAGTACTAATACTACTAGTATTAGTACTAATACTACTAGTATGTACTGCTAGCACATAATAGTAGTACATGTAGAACTAATTCTACTAGTACTACTAGTAGTAGTTTGTACTACTAGTACTACTAGTAGTAGTATGTACTACTAGTAATATTGTACTACTCGTAGTAGTAAGTACTACTAGCACCACTAGTACATACTAATACTAGTAACACTACTAGTACTAGTATATACTAGTCGTGCTAGTACTAGTACATAATCGTACTACTAATACTAGTACTTGTAGTACATATTAGTATGTACTACTAATAATACAAGTACTAGCAGTAGTACTAGTAGTAGTAATATCATGTACTAGTACGTGTAGTATATTTTAGCATGTACAACTTGTCTATACTACTAATACTACTAGTATGTACTAATAAGATGTACTATTAATAGTTGTACTAGTACATACTACTAGTACTACTACTACCAGTAGTTGTAGTACTCGTACTACTCGTAGTAGTACCAGTACTACTAGTACTACTCATACTAGTACAAGAACAACTAGTACTACTCATAGTAGTACAAGTACAACTAGTACTACTAATAGTTGTATGTACTACTAGTAATACTCGTACTACTCGTAGTAGTACCAGTACTACTAGTAGTGCTAGTACAAGTAGTACATATTACTAGTACATAATATGACTACTAGTACTAGTACTAGTTGTACATACTAGTATGTGCTACTAGTAATACTAATACTAGCAGTGTACTAGTAGTAGTAATATTATGTACTAGTACGGGTAGTATATATTAGTAAGTACTACTCTTCTATACTACTAGTACTACTAGTATGTACTAATGATATGTACTAGTAGTAGTTGTACTAGTACATACTACTAGTACAACTACTAGTACATGTACTACTACTACCAGTAGTTGTAGTACTCGTACTACCTGTAGTAGTATAAGTACTACTAGTACTACTCAAAGTAGTACAAGCGCTACTACTATGTAGTACTAATACTCCAAGTACGTATTCTAGTACGTACTTGTAGTACATACTAGTAAGTACTATTAGTAACAGTTTGTATTCTAGTACATACTTGTAGTACATACTAGTAAGTACTATTAGTACTAGTATGTACTACTAGTAGAATTACTACTTCTACTACTAGTACTAATACTTCTAGTATTAGTACTAATACTACTAGTATGTACTTCTAGTACATACTAATAGTAATACTAGTATGTACTGCTACTACATACTAGTAGTACATGTAGAACTAGTTCTACTGGTACTATTAGTAGCACATGTAAAACTAGTTCTACAAGTACTACTACTAGTAGTATGTACTACTAGTAATACTTGTACTACTCGTGGTAGTACGTACTACTAGTACTACTCGTAGTTGTACAAGTACTACCAGTACTACTCGTAGTACTAAGTACTACTAGTAATACTAGCACTACTAGTATATACTAGTACTAGTAACACTACTAGTACTTGTTTGTACTAGTTTTTCTAGTACTAATAGTACATACTACTAGTACATAATAGCACTACTAATATTAGTACTAGTGGTGCATATTAGTATGTACTACTAGTAATACTAGTACTAGCAGTAGTACAAGAAGTAGTAATATTATGTACTAGTATGGGCAGTATATATTAGTATGTACTACTTGTCTATACTACTAGTACTATTAGTATGTACTAATAAAATGTATTAGTAGTAGTTGTACTCTTACATACTACTAGTACTACTACTAGTACATGTACTACTACCACCAGTAGTTGTAATACTCGTACTAATCGTAGTAGTACAAGTACTACTAGTACTACTCGTAGTAGCAAGTACTACTAGTAATACTAGCACTATTAGTACATACTACTACTACTACTACTACATACTAGTATGTACTACTAATACTCCAAGTATGTATTTCTGTACATACTTGTAGTGAATACTAGTAAGTACTATTATGTACTACTAGTAGAATTAGTACCTCTAGTACTAGTATTAATACAATTAGTAGTAGTACTAATACTATTTGTAGTAGTACTAATACTACTAGTATGTACTGCTAGTACATACTAGTAGTATATGTAGAACTAGTTTTACTAGTAATAATACTGGTATGTACTACTAGTAATACTGGTACCACTCGATGTAGTACCAGTAATACTAGTACTACTCATAGTAGTACATGTACTACTAGTACTACTCGTAGTAGTAAGTACTACTAGCACTACTAGTACATACTATTACTAATTACACTACTAATACTTGTATGTACTAGTAGTGCTAGTACTAGTAGTACATACTATTAGTACATAATATTACTACTCATACTAGTACTAGTGGTAGTACTAGTAGTAGTACTAGTAGTAGTACTAGTAGTAGTACTAGTAGTAGTACTAGTAGTAGTAATATTATGTACTAGCAGGGGTAGTATATATTAGTATGTACTACTTGTCTATACTACTAGTACTACTAGTATGTATTAATAATATGTACTAGTAGTAGTTGTATTAATCCATACTACTAGTACTACTACTAGTACATGTAATACTACTACCAGTAGTTGTAGTACTCGTACTACTTGTAGTAGTACAAGACTAGTACTACTCGTAGTAGTAAAAGTAGTACTAATACTACTCGTAGTAGTAAGTACTACTAATAGTACTAGCACTATTAGTATGTACTACTACTACTACTACTACTAGTACATACTAGTTTATACTTCTAATACTGCAAGCATGTATTCTAGTACATACTTGTAGTACATACTAGTAAGTACCATTACTACTAGTATGTACTACTAGTAGTATTAGAACATCTAGTATTGTATTAATACTACTAGTATTAGTACTAATACAACTAGTATGTACTGCTAGTATGTACTAGTAGTACTTGTAGAACTAGTTCTACTAGTACTAGTTGTAGAAGTATGTACTACTAGTAATACTCGTACTACTCGTAGTCGTACAAGTACTACTCGGAGTCGTACAAGTACTACTCGGAGTCGTACAAGTACTACTCGGAGTCGTACAAGTACTACTAGTAGTAGTAAGTACTACTAGTAGTATTAAGTACTACTAGTAATACTAGCACTACTAGTACATACTAGTACTAGTAACACTACTAGTACTAGTATGTACTAGAAATGCTAGTACTAGTAGTACATACTACTAGCACATAATAGTACTACTAATACTAGTACTAGTAGTACATACTAGTATTTACTACTAGTAATACGAGTAGTACTAGTAGTAGTACTATTATGTACTAGTACGGGTTGTATATATTAGGATGTACTACTTGTCTATACTATTAGTACTGTTAGTACGAGCTAATAATATGTAATATTAGTACTTGTACTAGTACATACTACTAGTACTACTTTTTGTACATGTACTACTACTACCAGTAGTTGTAGTAGTCGTACTACTAGTAGTAGTACAAGAACTACTAATACTACTCGTAGTAGTAAGTACAACTAGTAATACTAGCACTACTAGTACTTACTAGTAACACAACTGGTACTAGTATGTACTAGTAGTTCTAGTACTAGTAGTACATGCTATTAGTACATAATAGTACTACTAATACTATTACTAGTAGTTCATATTAGTAAGTACTACTCGTAATACTAGTACTAGTAGTAGTACTATTGTTTACTAGTACGGGTAGTATATATTAGTATGTACTAGTCTATACTACTAGTTCTACTACTATGTACAAATAATATGTACTAGTATTAGTTGTACTAGTACAGACTACTAGTCTTACTACTAGTACTTGCAATACTACTACCAGTAGTTGTACAACTAGTACTACTCGTAGTAGTACAAGTACTACTTACTACTCATACTAGTTAGTACTACTAGTAATACTAGCACTACTAGTACATACATACTACTACTACTACTGGTAAACTAGTATGTACTACTAATACTCCAAGTATGTATTCTAGTACATACTTGTAGTTCATACTAGTAAGTACTATTAGACTAGTATGTACCACTGGAGGAATTAGTACTTCTAGTACTAATACTACTAGTATGTACTGCTAGTACATACTGGTAGTACATGTAGAATTAGTTCTACTAGTACTACTAGTGGTAGAATGTACAACTAGTAATACTCGTACTACTTTCTAGTATTTGCTACTAAAAATAATAGTACTAGTAGTAGTACTAGTAGTAGTAATATTATGTACTAGTACAGGTAGTATATATTAGGATGTACTACTTGTCTATACAATTAGTACTACTAGTATGTACCAATTATATGTACTAGTAGTAGTTGTACTAATACATACTACCAGTACTACTACTAGTACATGTACTACGACAACCAATAATTGTAGTACTCGTACTACTCGTAGTGGTACAAGTACTGCTAGTACTACTCGTAGTAATACAAGTACTATTAGTACTACTCGTTGTAGTACAAGTACTATTAGTACTACTCGTAGTAGTAAGTACTACTAGTAATACTAACACTACTAGTACATACTACTACAACTACTAGTACATACTAGTATGTACTACTAGTACTCCAAGTATGTATTCTAGTACTTACTTTTAGTACATACTAGTAAGTACTATTAGTACTAGTATGTACTACTAGTAGAATTAGTACTTCTAGTACTAGTACTAAGACTACTAGTAATACTCGTACCACTCGTAGTAGAACAAGTACTACTAGTACTACTCGTAGTAGTACAAGTACTACTAGTACTACTCATAATAGTAAGTACTGCTAGTAATACTAGAACTACTAGTACATACTAATACTAGTAACACTACTAGTACTAGTATGTATTAGTAGTGCTACTACTAGTAGTACACACTATTAGTACATTGTAGTACTAATACTACTAGTACAAATAGTACATACTAATATGTACTACTGGTAATACTGGTACTAGCAGTAGTACTAGCAGTTGTAATATTATCCACTAGTACAGGTAGTATATATTAGTATGTACTACTCTATACTACTAGTACTACTAGTATGTACTAATAATATGTACTAGTAGTAGTTGTACTTGTACATACTACTAGTATTACTACTAGTACATGTACTACCTTAACCAGTAGTTGTAGTACTCGTACTACACGTAATTATATAAAAACTATCAGTACTACTTGTATTAGTACAAGTACTACTAGTAATACTCGTAGTAGTAAGTACTACTAGTAATACTAGCACTACTTGTACATACTACTACTACTAGTAGATACTAATATTTACTACTAATACTCCAAGTATATATTCAAGTACATACTTGTAGTACATACTAGTTAGTACTATTAGTACTAGTATGTACTACTAGTTGAAATGGTTTTTCTATTACTTGTACTAATACTACAAGTATGTACTGCTAATACATACTAGCATTACATGCATAACTAGTTCTACTAGTACTACTTGTAGTAGTATGTACTACTAGTAATACTCGTACTACTCGGAGTAGTACTTATACTACTCGTAGTAGTACAAGTACTACTAGTACTACTCGTAGTGGTAAGTACTACTAGTAATACTAGCACTACTAGTACATACTAGTACTAAAAAAACTACTAGTATTAGTATGTACTGGTAGTGCTAGTACTAATAGCACATACTACTAGTACATAATTGTATTACTAATACTAGTACAAGTAGTACATACTAGTATGTACTACTAGTAATACTACTATTAATAGTAGTACTAGTAGTAGTAATTTTATGTACTAGTACGGGTAGTATATATTAGTATGTACTAATAATATGTATTTGTTGTAAATTGTACTAGTACAAACTACCTGTACTACTACTAGTACATGTACTACTACTATCAATAGTTGTATTATGAGTACTACTCGTAGTTGTAAGTACTATTAGTAATACTAGTACTACTAGTACATACTAGTACAAGTAACACTACTAGTATTACTCGTAGTAGTAAGTACTATTAGTACTAATAACACTACTAGTATTAGTATGTACTTGTAGTGCTAGTACTAGTAGTACATACTACTAGTACATAATAGTACTATTAATGCTTGTACTAGTGGTACATACTAGTACGTACTACTAATAATACTGGTAATAGCAGTAGTACTACTAGTTGTATTGTTATGTACTAGTACGGGTAGTATATATTAGTATGTACTACTTGTCTATACTACTAATACTTCTAATACTACTACTAATACATGTACTACTAATACTACTACTAATACATGTACTACTAATACAAGTACATACTACTAATACTACTACTAATACATGTACAACTAATACAAGTACATACTACTAATACTACTACTAATACATGTACTACTACTACCAGTAGTTGTAGTACTCGTACTACTCGTAGTAGTACAAGTACTACTAGTATTACTCGTAGTAGTAAGTACTACTAGTACATACTACTACTACTACTACTAGTACATATTAGTATGGATTACTAATACTCCAAGTATGTATTGTAGTACATACTTGTAGTACATACTGGTAAGTATTATTAGTACTAGTATGTACTACTAGTAGAATTAGTACTTCTAGTACTAGTACTAATACTAATAGTATTAGTACTAATACTACTAGTATGTATTGCTAGTACATACTAGTAGTACATGTAGAACTAGTTCTACCAGTACTACTCGTAGTAGTACAAGTACCTCTAGTACTTCTTGTAATAGTACAAGTACCACTAATACTACTCGTAGTAGTAAGTACTATTAGTAATACTAGCACGACTAGTACATACTATAGTGTTACTAGTACTAGTATGTACTAGTAGTGCTAGTACTGAAAGTACATACTCTTAGTACATAATAGTACTACTAATACTAGTACTAGTAGTACATACTAGTATGTACTACTAGTAATATTAGTACTAGAAGCAGTACTAGAAGTAGTAATATTATGTACTAGTACTAGTAGTACATACTAGTATGTACTAATACTAGTACTAGCAGTAGTACTAGTAGTGCTAGTATTACTAGTAGTACTTATTACTACGAGTAGTACTATAAGTACTTGTACTACTACGAGTAGTACTAGTAGTACACTTACTACTACGAGTATTACTAGTAGTACATACTACTACTAGTAGTACCAGTAGGACTAGTTCTACATGTACTACTAGTAAGTAGTACTACTAGTATGTACTAACAGTACATACTAATTGTATTAGTACTAATACATATAGTACAAATACTAGTACTAGAAGTACTAATATTACTAGTAGTACATACTAGTACGAATAGTACTTACTCGTATGAACTACAAGTATGTACTAGAATACATACTTGGAGTATTAGTAGTATATACTAGTATATACTAGTAGTAGTAGTAGTATGTACTAGTAGTGTTAGTATTACTAGTAGTAGTTACAACTACGAATAGTACTAGTAGTACTTATACTACTATGAGTAGTACTAGTAGTACATGTACTACTACGAGTAGTACTAGTATTACTAGTAGTACATACTACTACTAGTAGAACTAGTTCTACATGTACTACTAGTATGTACTAGAAGTACATACTAGTAGTATTAGAACTAATACTAGTAGTATTAGTACTAGTACTAGAAGTACTAATTCTACTAGTAGTACATACTAGCACTAATAGTAGTTACTAATATGTACTACAAGTATGGACTAGAATACGTACTTGGAGTATTAGTAGTACATACTAGTATGTACTACTAGTAGTAGTTGTAGTATGTATTAGTAGTACTAGCATTACTCGTAGTGCTAACTACTACGAGTAGTACTAGTAGTACATGTACTACTACGAGGAGTACTAGTAGTACTTTTACTACTATGAGTAGTACGAGTACTACAACTACTGGTAGTAGTAGTACATGTATTAGTAGGAGTACTAGTAGTATGTACTTGTACAACTACTACTAGTCCATATTATTATTACATACTTGTAGTACTTGTGGTATAGACAAGTAGTACATACTGATACATGCTACCCGTACTAGTCATAACATTACTACTAGTAGTACTACTGCTAGTACCAGTATTATAAGTAGTACATACTAGTATGTACCACTAGTACAAGTATTAGTAGTACTATTATGTACCACTTGTACAAGTACTAGTAGTACTATTATGTACTAGTAGTATGTACTACTAGTACTAGCACTACAAGTACATACTAATACTAGTAGTGTTTCTAGTACTAGTAGTACTTACTACTACGAGTAATATTTGTAGTCCTTACTACTACAAGTAGTACTTGTTCTACTAAGAGTAGTAATAGTTGTACTTGCACTACTATGAGTAGTAATAGTAAAACTTGTACTAGTAAAACTAGTTCTACATGTACTACTCGTATGTACTAGCAGTACATACTAGTAGTATTCGTACTAATACAAGTAGTATTAGTACTAGTACTAGAAGTATTAATTCTACTAGTAGTACATAATGATACTAATAGTACTTACTAGTATGCACTACAAGTATGTACTAGAATACATACTTGGAGTCTTTGTAGTACATACTAGTATGTACTAGTAGTAGTAGTAGTATGTACTAGTAGTGCTAGTATTACTAGTAGTACTTACTACTACGAGAAGTACTAGTAGTACTTGTACTACTACGAGTAGTACTAGAAGTACTTTTACAACTACGAGTAGTACGAGTACTACAACTATTGGTAGTAGTAGTACATGTACTAATAGTAGTACTGGTAGTATGTACTTGTGCAACTACTATTAGTACATATTAATAGTACATTCTAGTAGTACTATTGCTGTAGTAGATACTAGTATGTACTACTAGAACTAGTATTAGTAGTACTATCATGTACTAGTAGTATGTACTACTAATACTAGCACTACTAGTACATACTAATACTAGTAGTATTTCTAGTACTAGTATGTATTAGTAGCGCTAGTATTACAAGTAGTACTTACTACTACGAGTAGTACTAACAGTACTTGTTCTACTACGAGTAGCACTAGTAGTACTTGTATTACTACGAGTAGTACAAGTATTTCTAGTAGTACCTACTACTAGTAGTAGTACTTGTAGAACTAGTAGTATTAGTACTAGTACTAGATGTACTAATTCTACTAGTAGTACATACTAGTACTAATAGTACTTATCAGTATGTACTACAAGTATGTACTAGAATACATACTTGGATTATTAGTAGTATGTACTACTAGTACTGGCACTACAAGTACATACTAATACTAATAGTGTTACTAGTACTGGTAGTACTTACTACTACGAGTAGTACTAGTAGTACTTGTACTACTACGAGTAGTACTAGTAGTACTTGTACTACTACGAGGAGTACGAGTATTACTAGTAGAACATACTACTATTAGTAGTACTTGTAGAATTAGTTCTACATGTATTACTAGTACGTACTAGCAAATCATACTAGTAGTAATAGTACTAATAATAGTAGTATTAGTACTAGTACTAGAGATACTAATTCTACTAGTAGTACATACTAGTACATATAGTACTTGCTAGTATGTACTACAAGTATGAACTAAAATATGTACATGGAGTAATAGTAGTACAATCTAGTATGTACTTGTAGTAGTATGTACTAGTAGTGCTTGTATTACTAGTAGTACTTACTACTACGAGTAGTATTAGTAGTACTTGTACTACTACGAGTAAGACTAGTAGTACTGGTATTTCTACGAGTAGTACGAGTACTACAACTACTAGTAGTAGTAGTATATGTACTAGTAGTAGTAGTAGTACATGTACTAGTAGTAGTAGTAGTATGTACTAATGCAACTACTACTAGTACATATTATTAGTACATACTAGTAGTACCAGTAGTATTAGTAGTAATACTAGTAGCATTAGAACTAGTACTAGAAGTATTAATTCTATTAGTAGTACATACTAGTACTAATAGTACTTGCTAGTATGCACTACAAGTATGTACTAAAATTCGAACTTGGAGTATTAGTAGTACATACTAGTATGTACTAATAGTAGTAATAGTAGTTTGTACTAGTAGTACTAGTATTACTAGTAGTACTTACTACTACGAGAAGTACTAGTAGTACTTGTACTACTACGAGTAGTACGAGTACTACAACTACTGGTAGTAGTAGTACATGTACTAGTAGTTTAACTAGTAGTATGTACTGGTACAACTACTACTAGTACATATTATTAGTACATACTAGTAGTACTAGTAGTATAGACGAGTAGTACATACTAATATATACTACCCGTACTAGTACATAATATTACCACTACTAGTACTACTACTAGTACTACTAGTATGTACTAGTATTAGTATTAGTATTAGTACTAGTATTAGTAGTACTATTATGTACAAGTAGTTTGTACTACTAGTACTAGCACTACTAGTACATACTAGTACTAGTAGTGTAACTAGTACTAGTATGTACTAGTAGTGCTAGTATAACTAGTAGTACTTACTACTGTGAGTAGTACTTCTACTACTACGAGAAGTACTAGTGGTACTTGTACTACTACGAGTAGTATGAGTATTACAAATAGTACATACTACTACTAGTAGAACTAGTTCTACATGTACTACTAATATGTACTACTAGCACATACTTGTATTATTACTACTAATACTAGTAGTAATAGTACTAGTACTAGAAGTACTAATTCTACTAGTAGTACAAACTAGTACTAATAATACTTACTAGTGTGCACTACAAGTACGTACTAGAATACATGCTTGGAGTATTAGTAGTACATACTAGTACTAATAGTACTTACTAGTGTGTACTACAAGTACGTACTGGATTACATGGTTGGAGTATTAGTAGTATATAATAGTATATACTAGTAGTAGTAATAGTAGTATGTACTAGTAGTGCTAGTATTACTAGTAGTACTTACTACTACGAGTAGTACTAGTAGTACTTTCACAACTACGAGTAGTACGAGTACTACAACTATTGGTAGCAGTAGTATATGTACTAGTAGTAGTACTAGTAGTATGTACTTGTACAACTACTTCTAGTACATATTAGTAGTCCATACTAGTATGTACTACTAAAACTAGTATTAGTCGTACTATTATGTACTAAAAGTATGTAGTACTAGTAATAGCACTATTAGTACATACTAATACTAGTAGTGTTTCTAGTAGTAGTATGTACTAGTAGTGCTAGCATTACAAGTAGTACTTACTTCTACGAGTCGTACTAGTAGTACTTGTACTACTCAGAGTAGTACTAGTATTCCTTGTACTACTACGAGTAGTACGAGTATTACTAGTAGTACATACTACTACTAAAAGTACAAGTATTACTAGTAGTACATACTACTACTAGTAGAACTAGTTCTACATGTACTACTAGTATGTACTTGATGTACATACTGGTAGTATTGATACTAATAGTATTAGTACTAGTACTAGAAGTACTAATTCTACTAGTAGTATATACTAGTACTAATAGTACTTACTAGTATGTACTACAAGTACGTACTAAAATACATACTTGGACTATTCTTAGTACATACTAATATGTACTAGTGGTAGCAGTACTAGTATGTACTAGTAGTGCTAGTATTAATAGTAGTACTTACTACTACGAGTAGTACTAGTAGTACTTGTACTACTACGACTAGTACTAGTAGTACTTGTACTACTACGAGTAGTACGAGTACTACAACTACTGGTTGTAGTAGTACATGTACTAGTAGTAGTACTAGTAGTATGTACTAATACAACTACTACTAGTACATATTATTAGTACATACTAGTTATATTAAGAGTATAGACAAGTAGTACATACTAATATATACTACAAGTACTCTTAGTACTACTTGTAGTAGTGCAAGTACTACTAGTAGTACTCGTAGTAGTACAAGTACTACTAATACTACTCATAGTAGTACAAGTACTACTAGTACTACTTGTTGTAGTAAGTACTACTAGTAATACGAGCACTATTAGTACATACTACTATTACTACTACTAATACGTACTAGTATGTACTACTAATACTCCAAGTATGTATTCCAGTACATACTTGTAGTAGATACTACTAAGTAGTATTAGTACTAGTATGTACAACTAGTAGAATTAGTACTTTTAGTGCTAGTACTAATACTAGTACTAATAGTAGTAATACTAATAGTAGTTGTGCTAGTAGTAGACATATTATGTACTAGTACGGGTAGTAAATATTAGGATGTACTACTTGTCTATACTACTAGTACTACTCGTATGTATTAATTATATGTACTAGTAGTAGTTGTACTAATACATACTACTAGTACTACTACTAATACATGTACTACTACTACCAGTAGTTGTAGTACTCGTACTACTCGTAGTTGTACAAGTATCTCTAGTACTACTTATTGTAGTACAAGTACTTTTAGTACTACTAGTAGTAGTACAAGTACTACTAGTACTACTTGTACTAGTACAATTACAACTAGAACATAATACAATTACAACTAGTACATACTACTAGTTTGTACTACTAATACTCCAAATATGAATTCTAGTACATACTTTTAGTACATACTGGTAAGTACTATTAGTACTAGTATGAATTACTAGTAGAAGTAGTACTTCTAGTACTAGTACTAATATTACTAGTATTAATACTAATACTATTAGTACTACTCGTAATAGTACAAGTACTACTAGTACTACTCGTAGTAGTAAGTACTACTAGTAATATTAAAACCAGTAGTGCTAGTACTAATAGTACATACTACTAGTACATAATAGTACTACTAATACTAATACTAGTAGTACATACTAGTATGTACTACTAGTAATACTAGTAGTAGAAGTAATACTAGTAGTAGTTATATTATGTCTTAGTACGGGTAGTATATATTAGTACTACTAGCATGATCTAATAATATGTACTAGTAGTAGTTGTACTCTTACATACTACTAGTACTACAACTACCAAAAGTTGTAGTACTCGTACTACTCGTAGTATTACTCGTACTACAAGTACTACTCGTAGTAGTACAAGTACTACTAGGTTTACTCGTAGTAGTAAGTACTACTAGTAATACTAGCACTACTAGTACATACTACTATTACTTCTACTACTAGCACATACTAGTATGTAGTACTAATACTCCAAGTATGTATTCTAGTACATATTTGTATTACATACTAGTAGATACCATTAGTACTAGTAAGTACTACTAGTACTACTCGTAGTAGTGCAAGTACTATAAGTACGACTCGTAGTAGTAAGTAGTACTGGTAATACTAGCACTACTAGTATATACTACTACTATTACATACTAGTATGTACTACTAATACTCCAACTTTGTATTCTGGTACATACTTGTTGTACGTACTAGTAAGTACAACTAGTACAAGTATGTACTACTTGTAGAATTAGTACTTCTAGTACCAGTACTAATATTACTAGTATTAGTACAAATACTACTAGTATGTACTTTTAGTACATACTAGTAGTACATGTAGAACAAGTTCTACTAGTACTATTCTTAATAGTATGTATAACTAGTAATACTCGTACTACTCGTAGTAGTACAAGTACTACTAGTAATACTCGTAGTAGTACAAGTACTACTAGTACTACACGTAGTAGTAAGTACTACTAGTAATACTAGCACTACTAGTAAATACTAGTATTAGTAAAACAACTCGTAATAGTATGTACTAGTAATGCAAGTACTAGTTGTACATACTACTAGTACATAATAATACTACTAATACTAGTATTAGTAGTACATACTAGTATGTACTACTAGTAATACTAGTACTAGCACTAGTACTAGTAGTAGTAATCTCATGTACTAGTACGGGTAGTATATATTAATATGTACTACTTGTCAATGGCACTAGTACTACTAGTATGTACTAATAATATATACTAGTCGTAGTTGTACTAGTATACACTACTAGTACTACTACAAGTACATGTACTACAACTACCAGTAGTTGTAGTACTCGTACTACTCGTAGTAGTACTAGTAGTACTTGTTCTACTACGAATAGTATTAGTAGTACTTGTACTACTACGAGTAATACGAGTATTACTAGTAGTACTTGCTATTACGAGTAGTACAAGCAGAACGTGTACTACTTCGAGTAGTACTAGTAGTACTTGTACTACTACGAGTAGTACGAGTACTACAACTACTGGTAGTAGTAGTACATGTACTAGTAGTAGTACTAGTAGTATGTACTAGTACAACTCCTATTAGTACATATTATTAGTACATACTAATAGTACTAGGAGTATAAACAAGTAATACATACTAATATATACTACCCATACTAGTACATAATATTACTACTACTAGTACTATTGCTAGTACTAATACTACTTGTAGTACATACAAGTATGTACTACTGGCACTAGTATTAGTAGTACTTGTACCACTACGAGTAATACTAGTAGTACTTGTACTACTACGAGTAGTACTAGTATTACTAGTAGTACATACTACTACTAGTAGGACTAGTAGAACTAGTATTAGAAGTACAAATTTTTCTTGTAGTACATACTAGTACAAATAGTACTTATTAGTGTGTACTACAAGTATGTACTAGAATACATACTTGGAGTATTAGTAGTACATACTAGTATGTACTAGTAGTAGTAGCAGTAGTATGTACTAGTAGTGCTAGTATTCCCAGTAGTACTTACTGCTATGAGTAGTACTAGTAGTACTTATACTACTACGAGTAGTACGAGTACTACAACTACTGGTAGTAGTAGTACATATACTAGTAGTAGTACTAGTAGCATGTACTAGTACATTTACTACTAGTACATATTATTAGTACATACTAGTAGTACTAGTAGTATAGACAAGTAGTACATGCTATTATATACTACCGTACTAGTACATAATATTACTACTACTAGTACTACTAGCACTACTAATACATATTAGTAGTGCTAGTATTACAAGTAGTACTTACTACTACGAGTAGTACTTGTACTACTCCGGGTAGTACTAGTAGTACTTGTACTACTACGAGTAGCACGAGTAATACTAGTAGTACATACTACTACTAGTAGTATTAGTAGAATTAGTTCTACATGTACTACTAGTATGTACTAGCAATAAATTCTTGTAGTATTAGTACTAGTACTACTAATATTAGTACAAGTACTAGAAGTATTAATTCTACTAGTAGTACAAACTAGTACTAATAGTACTTACTAATATGTACTACAAGTACGTACTAGAATACATACTTGGAGTATTAGTAGTACATACTAGCATGTACTAGTAGTTGTAGGAGTACGTACTAGTAGTGCTAGTTATTCTAGTAGTACTTACTACTACAAGTAGTACTTGTGCTACTCCGAGTAGTACTAGTAGTACTTGTACTACTACGAGTAATACACGTATTATTAGTAGTACATACTACTACTAGTAGTACTAGTAGAACTAGTTCTACATATACTACTAGTACGTACTACCAGTACATACTAGTAGTATTAGTACTAATATTAATAGTATTAGTACTAATACTAGAAGTACTAATTCTACTATTAGTACATACTAGTATTAATAGTACTTACTAGTATGTACTACAAGTATGTACTAGAATACATACTTGGAGTATTAGTAGTACATACTAGTATGTACTAGTAGTAGTAGGAGTATGTACTAGTAGTGTTAGTATTTCTAGTGGTACTTACTACTACGAGTAGTACTTCCACTACTCCGAGTAGTACTAGTAGTACTTATACTACTACGAGTAATACGAGTATTATTAGTAGTACATACTACTACTAGTAGTACTAGTAGAAGTAGTTCTACATGTACTACTAATACGTACTAGCAGTACATACTAGTAGTATTAGTAATAATACTAATAGTATTAGTACTAGTACTAGAAGTACTAATTCTATTAGTAGTAACTACTAGTCCAAATAGTACTTACAAGTATGTACTAGAAACATAGTTGGAGTATTAGTACTACATACTAGTATGTACTAATAGTAGTAGTATGTACTAATAGTGCTAGTATTACAAGTAGTACTTACTACTACGAGTATTACTAGTAGTACATACTACTACTAGCAGTACTAGTAGAAGTAATTCTACATGTTCTACTAGTATGTACTAGCATTGCATATTAGTAGTATAAGTTCTAATAGTACTAGTATGTACTAGTATTACTTACTACTACGAGTAGTACTAGTAGCACTGGTATTACTACGAGTAGTACTAGTAGTACTTGTACTACTACGAGCTGTACTAGTAGTACAAGTAGAACTAGTTCTACATGTACTACTAGTATGTACTAACAGTACATACTAGTAGTATTAGTACTGCTACTAATAGTATTAGTACTAGTACTAGAAGTACTAATTCTATTAGTAGTACATGCTAGTACTAATAGTACTTACTGGTATGCACTAAAAGTATGTTGTAGAATACTACTTGGAGTATTAGTAGTACATACTAGTATGTACTAATAGTAAAAGTAGTAATATGTACTAGTAGTACTTATACTACTACGAGTAATACGAGTATTATTAGTAGTACATACTACTACTAGTAGTACTAGTAGAAGTAGTTCTACATGTACTACTAATACGTACTAGCAGTACATACTAGTAGTATTAGTAATAATACTAATAGTATTAGTACTAGTACTAGAAGTACTAATTCTATTAGTAGTAACTACTAGTCCAAATAGTACTTACAAGTATGTACTAGAAACATAGTTGGAGTATTAGTAGTACATACTAGTATGTACTAATAGTAGTAGTATGTACTAATAGTGCTAGTATTACAAGTAGTACTTACTACTACGAGTATTACTAGTAGTACATACTACTACTAGCAGTACTAGTAGAAGTAATTCTACATGTTCTACTAGTATGTACTAGCATTGCATATTAGTAGTATTAGTTCTAATAGTACTAGTATGTACTAGTATTACTTACTACTACGAGTAGTACTAGTAGCACTGGTATTACTACGAGTAGTACTAGTAGTACTTGTACTACTACGAGCTGTACTAGTAGTACAAGTAGAACTAGTTCTACATGTACTACTAATATGTACTAACAGTACATACTAGTAGTATTAGTACTGCTACTAATAGTATTAGTACTAGTACTAGAAGTACTAATTCTATTAGTAGTACATGCTAGTACTAATAGTACTTACTGGTATGCACTAAAAGTATGTTGTAGAATACCTACTTGGAGTATTAGTAGTACATACTAGTATGTACTAATAGTAAAAGTAGTAATATGTACTAGTAGTGCTAGTATTACTTGTACTACTTACTACTACGAGTAGTACTAGTAGTGCTAGTAGTACTTGTACTACTACGAGTAGTACTTGTACTACTACGAGTAGTACTAATAGTACTAGTAGTACTTGTACTACTCCGAGTAGTACTAGTAGTACTTATACTACTACGAGTAATACGAGTATTATTAGTAGTACATACTACTACTAGTAGTACTAGTAGAAGTAGTTCTACATGTACTACTAATACGTACTAGCAGTACATACTAGTAGTATTAGTAATAATACTAATAGTATTAGTACTAGTACTAGAAGTACTAATTCTATTAGTAGTAACTACTAGTCCAAATAGTACTTACAAGTATGTACTAGAAACATAGTTGGAGTATTAGTAGTACATACTAGTATGTACTAATAGTAGTAGTATGTACTAATAGTGCTAGTATTACAAGTAGTACTTACTACTACGAGTATTACTAGTAGTACATACTACTACTAGCAGTACTAGTAGAAGTAATTCTACATGTTCTACTAGTATGTACTAGCATTGCATATTAGTAGTATTAGTTCTAATAGTACTAGTATGTACTAGTATTACTTACTACTACGAGTAGTACTAGTAGCACTGGTATTACTACGAGTAGTACTAGTAGTACTTGTACTACTACGAGCTGTACTAGTAGTACAAGTAGAACTAGTTCTACATGTACTACTAGTATGTACTAACAGTACATACTAGTAGTATTAGTACTGCTACTAATAGTATTAGTACTAGTACTAGAAGTACTAATTCTATTAGTAGTACATGCTAGTACTAATAGTACTTACTGGTATGCACTAAAAGTATGTTGTAGAATACCTACTTGGAGTATTAGTAGTACATACTAGTATGTACTAATAGTAAAAGTAGTAATATGTACTAGTAGTGCTAGTATTACTTGTACTACTTACTACTACGAGTTGTACTAGTAGTACTTGTACTACTACGAGTAGTACTAGTAGTGCTAGTAGTACTTGTACTACTACGAGTAGTACTTGTACTACTACGAGTAGTACTAATAGTACTAGTAGTACTTGTACTACTACGAGTGGTACTAATAGTACTTGTACTACTACGAATAGTACTAGAATAGTACTTGTAGTACTACAAGTAGGACGAGTACTACAACTACTGGTAGTATTTGTTCATGTACAAGTAGTAGTACTAGTAGTATGTACTACACAACTACTACTAGTACATATTATTAGTACATACTAATAGTACTAGTAGTATAGACAAGTAGTACAAACTAATATCTACTACCCGTATTTGTACATAATATTACTACTACTAGTAGTACATACTAGTATGTAATACTAGTCTTACTATTAGTAGTATTTACTATGTACAAGTAGTATGTACTACTAGTACTAGCACCACTAGTACATACTAGTACTAGTAGTGTTACTAGTACAACTATGTACTAGTAGTGCTAGTATTACTAGTAGTACTTACTACTACGAGTAGTACTAGTAGTACTTGTACTTTATCATTTATCATTGTCAGATAAAATGATTGTTGGTTTGGGATCTTTTATTTCTAGTTTGGATAATTTAGAAATTAGTTGTCCCATAAGTGTTGTATTATCATCCGCCGATATGAAATTTATCTTTATTCAAGTCAGGAGGTGGTTTAAAAAATAATTGTTTTTTCTCCTTGTAAGTGGGAGGTTGTAATAAATTTTCTATTCTAATAGTTTGTTGTCCAATCGTATGAAGACAAAGATTTGTATAATTATTTTGTTCAATTCTGTGTGGGAGTAATTCTACTCGAGCTATATTGGCATTGTTCAGTTTATAAGGTGTGGCTACTGTTTCATATACAACCATTTGGGTTGCTGGAGAAGAGGATCCTACAGTTTGTTCTGGAGTTTTTACAGTTGGTACTATCGTAGCAACTCCTTGGATTTTCAAGCTTTGTTCAGGAGGATGTATAGATTTGATAGTATTTCCTTCTGTAGTATTGAATACTGTGTATTGAGTTTCTAATGTATTTATTTCGAAGTCAGGAATAGGGATATTATGTTGGCTTAAGGTGTCTCTTAACCAATCAAAGAAACATTTTCCTTTATTCCCTTTTTTTCTCCATTTATTAAATTGTGAATGAAATAATTCTACTAGCCTGGGTTTAAATTCTTTCACATACCATTCTCTAATATTTTTATTTTTTGGAGATAAAAAATCTTTGATAATATCTTCTCGAGTGAATGTTTCTTCAAGCTGTAATACTTGAATTTATTCTACCTCAGCAGGTTCTTCTTCAGCTTTTCTATATTGGGGTATAATGATATTATCAGATGTGCGTAGAAGTCCATCAATCTGTGGTTTTGGTGTTGATGGAATATTTATTATAGGAGAAATCCTAGTATAAGTTGTAATGGATTTTCTTGGGGGTTCTGGATCTCGAAAAGAATTATTACTTGAAGTTTTGGAGATGGATGCATTATCCATAATTTTGTTATTTGTAGTAAATTGTATTTCAATATTTCCATCTGTATATTCAATAATCTTGTCTGGAATATTTTGAATAGGATTTTGTGATGGTTGGTTTTCATTGTGGATAGCCCATGTTTGGGGTAGAACAATATCTAACCATGATATTGTTTTTGGTATAATTGTATTTGATTTTTCCATATTAGTTAGGAAAAATATTGTTTGTCCTCTAGTATCTATTTGAAGTACATTTGGACATAATGTAGTCATTACTTTGTAATATATTCTGTAGACAATGGCTATATTTTGAGAACCTGTCATCATATCAAATCCTTGTGTTTTAAGATTTAAAGATAAAACATTTAAAATATTTGGATCAGTAAGTGATACAGAATAATTTAGAAAACAGTTGAAATATATTGGTCCACTACATAAACTAGATTCGACCATTCCTAATAGTGAATCAGAAAATCTATTATGCCCAGTATCGCGTACGCAGACTAAGATAGAATTATTTAATCTTAATCGAGTCAAGGGTTTGACTGCTATTTGCATTAATCCTATGTGTAAATATTTATAATTTCTATTTTTGTGAACTTGTAATATCTTTTGAGATAATAATTGAAAATCCTCTTGATTGCTAGTAACAGAGAGAGTTTCTTCTATTATTTTTATGGCATATCCGATTTTGAGGTCGAATGTGCCTTTTTTGTAAATATCTGATATTGGAACCTTTGGTATGTTCCAATTTTGTATTTGGTTTTCAATATCATTAATAATAATTTCCTCTTTGTTTTTTATCCTTAGAGTTCTATTAGTTTTACTAGTTGTGTTATCTGTTAGATTCTTAATAAATTTCTCCATTATTAGGTTGCGTTTGAGTGTTATCTGGACAGTCCTCCTTGACTACCTCTTACGTCTTCTAGACCTCAGCGGCTCTCCTGGCCTAAACGGTCAACTGACTGGGTGTCCTGAGGGTCTCTAACCTCAATTTTCGGACCAACTTTCTTTAATGGATTAATTTATTAAGTTTCTTAGGATAGCAGAACTCGTATTACTATTAGATCTCTAAAACAGGGTTAGCTTTGATACCATTTTCGGCCTAAGATCTACCCTAAGCTGTTACTACTATTTTTACTACTATTTATATTAAATATAAAAAGATTGCAGAGTTCGCAGCTACTAATAATATAAAAAATACAACAACTGAAAAATTTTATTGAAAAAGAAATATGCAATGAATTACCAAATGCTTTTTGGACATAATGTAGTCATTACTTTGTAATATATTCTGTAGACAATGGCTATATTTTGAGAACCTGTCATCATATCAAATCCTTGTGTTTTAAGATTTAAAGATAAAACATTTAAAATATTTGGATCAGTAAGTGATACAGAATAATTTGGAAAACAATTGAAATATATTGGTCCACTACATAAACTAGATTCGACCATTCCTAATAGTGAATCAGAAAATCTATTATGCCTAGTATATCGTAAGCAGACTAAGATAGAATTATTTAATCCTAATCGAGTCAAGGGTTTGACTGCTATTTGTATTAATCCTACATGTAAATATTTATAATTTCTATTTTTGTGAACTTGTAATATTTTTTGAGATAATAATTGAAAATCCTCTTGGTTACTAGTAACAGAGAGAGTTTCTTCTACTGTTTTTATGGCATATCCGATTTTGAGGTCGAATGTGCCTTTTTTGTAAATATCCAATTTTCTATTTGATTTTCAATATCATTAATAATAATTTCCTCTTTGTTTTTGATCTTTAGAGTTCTATTAGCTTTACTAGTTGTGTTATCTGTTAGATTCTTAATAAATTTCTCCATTATTAGGTTGCGGTTGAGTGTTATCTGGACAGTCCTCCTTGACTACCTCTTACGTCTTCTAGACCTCAGCGGCTCTCCTGGCCTAAACGATCAACTGACTGGGTGTCCTGAGCGTCTCTAACCTCAATTCTCGGACCAACTTTCTTTAATGGATTAATTTATTAAGTTTCTTAGGATAGCAGAACTCGTATTACTATTAGATCTCTAAAACAGGGTTGGCTCTGATACCATTTTCGGCCTAAGATCTACCCTAAGCTGTTACTACTATTTTTACTACTATTTATATTAAATATGAAAAGATTGCAGAGTTCGCAGCTACTAATTGTTGCAATATAGTAACATATTCTCGAATTTTGATTGTAAACACAAATTTGAATTGCATAACTACTTACTGATTACATATACAAAGGCTGGCAAACTTTCTCCATTCGTTAGGATAGTAAGAAGGTAAAGCAGAGAGATGGCAATCACACATTTGAAAATATAAAAGTCATATGAACGTTACCGACTTTTATCGATGTACAAGTGGCTGAAATAACTATCCTACTGTCTTCAGAAAGGAAGAAAGAAGAAAGGTAAGAAGGGAAGAGAAGAAGGAGAGAAGAGAGCACTATAGAACTATTGAGAGCTTTTGAGAACTTCGGCTGCTGCTATGCTGCTGCTGTGTCTATCCTTGATGCGTTCTACCTTTCTTCACTTGATTACCTGGGTATTTATAAGGCAAGGTCTCCTGGGATGAGTGGTTCAGGACGAAGCCTTGTTGGCGAAGGAATTTGCTGATTGGCTGGGAGGAGCTTGTGGCTACACTTGCTTAATCGTGATGATGAAGGATTGATGAAGGACGCATGGCACTCTGCGACAAGTAAGAGGATAAGAATATTGTACGTCCGTGATGATGAAGGTTCGATGAGGGACACGTGGTGAGCTGCCAAGAGAGAATGAGGTTGGTGATATGATGGGGAATCTTGCATAGTCGAGATACGTGTGAACGACGGTGGTTGCGACTTGTTTGTGCGACTGATTAACGGTTGATGAGAGCTGATGTGACTCCCAATTAGTCACATCGTTCGTCGAGCAGATTACTGTTGAGCCTTCTTGTCTTCTTCTGTTGAGGGGAATCTTTCGCCTTTTGTCGTTTCCTAATGGATGATATTGTCGTCTTCTATCAAGCATCTTTCTTTTGCTGATGGGGTCATATCGGTGGATAAAAAGGGAGAAAGGGAATATTTTTGTCGGAATTTTTGGATTGATGGGGTCATGCCAATAGATGAGAATCTATTTGGCGGGTCACTGCATCGGGCTGAGTTATTCTGTGGGCCTTTGGCTGAAATCATCCAATAAGGGATTGCCTGATTGGACAGTTTCTTCTGATGTTGCTGGTGCAATATTATCAGGAGCAAATACATGAAGGAGTGTTTGCTCTATTTCTTCGAAAGTAGCATTGGGATGTGTCTGTTTCAGTTTCTTTAGATAGGCTGAGAAGGTAGGTAGACTGACTGTATTATTTGATGGTGGATTGAGGATATTGGTTTGCAGAGGTATTCTTTTTAGAGGTAAGGTGGCAGGATTGGTACTGAAAATATCCCACCATTTGGTTTTAAGGGTTTTTCCTAACATGGGAATGTACTCATGGTTGTTAGTATTATTTTTGGAAATAGAGTATTCCCATTTTAAAATCCAGGGTATTTGGTAGATTGCCATGAAATAAAGATGGTAATCATTTTGGTCTGTGCAAGTATTATAATGTGCAAATTTTGTTTGCAAAGTCTGGAAAGTATCAGGCAATATTTGAGTCTGGGATCCCCATACTAAAAACCAATGACGAAACCAACTAGGGAATCTTTCTAGGACAGGGAGTTTGAATTGAGTATTATTTGGATTTTGGTAGGCAAATACTTTATGCCATGCATCAATGTATTCAGAATATTTATAATATTTATATTGGAATTCCGGATTTAATAACTTTTTTCCTTGAAGGGGATTACATCCCCAATCCTCGTAAGAAAGCAATTTTTTTATTTGAAATTTAGAGTAAGCATATAATTTAGTAGTACCTTGGTAAAAATGAACAATAGAAACAGAACCTATTTCCATGATAATGGCTTCATACCATTCACGGGTTTTAATGCCATAAAGTGATTTACAAGGTAAAGGGGAGCTATTTTATTTGGGTCGAGTTGTGCATGAGCATCAGAAATGGTTATGTACTACTAGTACTAGCACTACTGATACATACTAGTACTAGTTAGGTTACTAGTACAAGTATGTACTAGTAGTGCTAGTATTAGTAGTAGTACTTACTACTACGAGTAGTATTAGTAATACTTGTACTACTACGAGTAGTACTAGTAGTACTTGTGCTACTACGAGTATTACTAGTAGTACATACTACTACTAGTAGTATTAGTAGAACTAGTTCTAAAAGTACTTCTAGTATGTACTAACAGTACATACTATTAGTATTAGTACTAATACTAGTAATATTAGTACTAGTACTTGAAGTTCTAATTCTACTAGTAGTATATACTAGTACTAATAGTACTTACTAGTATGTACTACAAGTATGTACTAGCTAACAAACTTGGAGTATTAGTAGTACATTTTAGTATGTACTAGTAGTAGTAGTAGTATGTACTAGTAGTGCTAGTATTACTAGTAGTACTTACTACTACGAGTAGTACTAGTAGTACTTGTACTAACACGAGTAGTACTAGTAGTATTTGTGCTACTATGGGTAGTACGAGTACTACAACTACTGGTAGTAATAGTATATGTACTAGTAGAAGTACTAGTAGTATGTACTAATATACTACTACTAGTAAATATTATTAGTACTTATTAGTAGTACATATTATTAGTACATACTAATATATACTACCCGTAATAGTAGATAATATTACTACTACTAATACTATTGCGAGTACTAGTATTGTTAGTAGTACATACTAATATGTACTACTAGTACTAGTATTAGTAGTACAATTATATACTAGTAGTATGTACTACTAATGCTAGTACTACTAATACATACTAGTGCTAGTATTGTTACTAGTACTAGTAGTGCTAGTATTACTAGTAGTACTCACTTTTACGAGTAGTACTAGTAGAACTTGTACTACTACGAGTAGTACTAGTAGTACTTATACTACTACGAGTAGTATGAATATTACTAGTAGTACATACTACTACTAGTAATACTAGTAGAACTAGTTCTACATGTACTAATAGTATGTCTTAGCAGTACATACTTGTAGTATTAGTACTAGTACTAGAAATACTAAATCTACTAGTAGTACATACTAGTACATATTAGTATGTACTAGTAGTAGTATGTACTAGTAGTGCTAGTATTAATAGTAGTACTTACTACTACGATTAGTACTAGTAGTACTCGTACTACTACGAGTAGTACGAGTACTACAACTACTAGTAGTAGTAGTACATGTATTTGTAGTATGTACTAATACAACTAATACTAAGACATTATTTGTACATACTAGTAGTACTAGTAGTATACACAAGTTGTACATACTAATATATACTACCCGTACTAGTACATAATATTACTACTACTAGTACTGCTGCTAGTACTAGTATTACTAGTAGTACATACTAGTATGTACTACTAGTACTAGTATTAGCAGTACTATTATGTATTAGTTGTGTGTACTACTATGACTAACACTACTAGTACATACTAGTACTAGTACATACTAGTATTAGTTGTGTTACTAGTACTAGTAGTGTTACTAGTACTAGTAGTGTTACTAGTACTAGTATGTACTAGTAGTGCTAATATTACTAGTAATACTTACTACTACTACAACCAGTACTTGTAGTACTAGTACCACTCGTAGTAGTACAAGTACTACTCGTTGTAGTAAGTACTAATAGTATTACAAGTAAGTACTACTAGTAGAATTAGTACTTCTAGTACTAGTACTAAGACTACAAATATTAGAAGTAATACAGGTACTACTCGTAGTAGTACAAGTACTACTAGTACTACTCGAAGTAGTAAGTACTACTAGTACCACTAGCACTACTAGTACATACTAGTACTAGTAAAACTAATAGTATAAGTATGTACTAGTAGTGCTAGTACTAATAGTACATACTATTAGTACATAATAGTATTACTAATACTAGTACTAGTAGTACATACTAGTATGTACTACTAGTAATACTAGTAGTAGCAGTAATACTAGTAGTATATTATGTGTTAGTACGAGTAGTATATATTAGTATGTACTTCTTGTCTATACTATTAGTACTAATAATATCTACTAATAATATACTAGTAGTAGTTGTACTAGTACATACTACTACTAGTACATGTACTACTACTCCCAGTAGTTGTAGTACATGTACTTCTCATAGTAGTACATGTACTACTAGTACTACTCGTAATAACACAAGTACTACTCGTAGTAGTAAGTACTACTAGTAATACTAGCACACTAGTACATACTACTACTACTATTATTAGTACATACTAGTATGTACTACTAATACTCCAAGTATGTATTCTAGTACATACTTGTAGTACATACTAGTAAGTACTATTAGTACTAGTATGTACTACTAGTAAAATTAGTACTTCTAGTACTAATACTACTAGTATTAGTACTAATACTACTAGTATGTACTGCTAGTACATACAAGTAGTACATCTAGAACTAGTTCTACTCGTACTACTAATAGTAATATGTACTACTAGTAATACTCGTACTACTTGTAGTATTACTAGTACTACTCGTAGTACAACAAGCTCTACTAGTACTACTCGTAGTAGTGAGTACTACTCGTAGTAGTAAGTACTACTAGTAATACTAGCACTACTAGTACATACTAGTTCTAGTAAGACTACTAGTACTAGAATGTACTAGTAGTGCTTGTACTAGTATTACATACTACTAGTACACAATAGTACTACTAATCTTAATACGAGTAGTGCATACTAGTATGTACCACTAGTAATACTAGTACCAAAAGTAGTACTAGTAGTAGCAATATTATGTACTAGTACGGGTAGTATATATTACTATGTACTACTTGTCTATACTTCTAGTACTACTATTATGTATTAATAATAATATGTACTAGTAGTAGTTGTACAAGTACATAGAAATAGCACTACTACTAGTACATGTATTACTACTTCTAGTAGTTGCAGTACTCGTACTACTCGTAGTAGTATACGTACTACTAGTACTACTCGTAGTAGTACAAGTAATACTCGTAGTAGTACAAGTACTACTCGTAGTAGTAACTACTACTAATAATACTAGTACATAATACTACTACTAGTACATACTAGTATGTACTACTAATACTCCAAGTTTGTATTCTAGTACATACTTGTAGTGCATATTAGTAAGTACTATTAGTACCAGTATGTAATACTAGTAGAATTAGTACTTCTAATACAAGTACTAATACTACTAGTATTACTACTAATACTACTTTTATGTACGGCTAATATTAGTACCAATACTACCAGTATGTACCGCTAGAACATATTAGTATTACATGTAGAACTAGTTCTACTAGTTGTAGTGTGTACTACTAATATACCTCGTACTACTCGTAGAAGTACAAGTACTACTAGTACCACTCGTAGTAGTACAAGTACTACTAGTACTAGTCGTAGTAGTGCAAGTACTACTTGTACAACTCGTAGTAGTACAAGTACTAGTAGTACTATTCGTTGTAGTAAGTACTACTAGTAATACTAGCACTACTAATACATACTACTACTACTACTACTACTACTACTAGTACATACTAGTATGTACTACTAATACTCCAAGTGTGTATTCTAGTACATACTTGTAGTACATACTAGTAAGTCCTATCAGTACTAGTATGTACTATTAGTACATGTAGAACTAGTTCTGCTAGTACTACTAGAAGTAGTATGTACTACTAGTAATACTCGTACTACTCGTAGTAGTACAAGTACTACTCGTATTAGTTAGTACTACTAATAATACTAGTACTACGAGTACATACTAGTAGTAGTAGCACTACTAATACTAATACCAGTAGTACGTACTTGTATGTACTACTAGTAATATTAGTACTAGTAGTAGTACTTGTAGTAGTAATATTATGTACTAGTACGGGTATTATATATTAGTATGTACTACTTGTCTATGCTACTAATACTACTAGTATGTACTAATAATATGTACTAGTAGTAGTTGTACTAGTACTATTACTTGTACATGTACTACTACTACCAGTAGTTGTAGTACTCGTACTACTTATAGTAGTAAGTACTACATGTAATACTAGCACTACTAATACATACTAGTACTAGTAACACTACTAGTACTAATATGTACTAGTAGTGCTACTGGTAATATTATGCACTAGTACGCGTAGTATATATTAGTATGCACTACTTGTCTATACTATTAGTACTACTAGTATGTACTAATAATATGTACTAGTAGTAGTTGTACTAGTACCTACTACTAGTACTACGACTAATACATGTACTACTACTAGTAGTAGTTGTAGTATTCGTACTACTTGTAGTAGTACAAGTACTCTTGGTACTACTTGTAGTAGTGCAAGTACTACTAGTAGTACTCGTAGTAGTACAAGTACTACTAGTACTACTCGTAGTAGTACAAGTACTATTAGTACTACTTGTTGTAGTAAGTACTACTAGTAATACTAGCACTACTAGTACATACTACTATTACTACTACTAGTACATACTAGTATGTACTACTCATACTCCAAGTATGTATTCCAGTACATACTTGTAGTAGATATTACTAAGTAGTATTAGTACTAGTATGTACAACTAGTAGAATTAGTACTTTTAGTGCTAGTACTAATACTAATACTAATAGTAGTAATACTAATACTAGTTGTGCTAGTAGTAGTAATATTATGTACTAGTACAGGTAGTATATATTAGGATGTACTACTTGTCTATACTACTAGTACTACTCGTATGTATTAATTATATGTACTAGTAGTAGTTGTACTAGTACATACTACTAGTACTACTACTAATACATGTACTACTACTACCAGTAGTTGTAGTACTCGTACTACTCGTAGTAGTACAAGTATCTCTAGTACTACTTATTGTAGTACAAGTACTTTTAGTACTACTAGTAGTAGTACAACTACTACTAGTACTACTTGTACTAGTACAATTACAACTAGAACATAATACAATTACAACTAGTACATACTACTAGTATGTACTACTAATACTCCAAATATGAATTCTAGTACATACTTTTAGTACATACTAGTAAGTACTATTAGTACTGGTAATTACTAGTAGAAGTAGTACTTTTAGTACTAATACTAATATTACTAGTATTAATAGTAATACTACTAGTACTACTCGTAATAGTACAAGTACTACTAATACTACTTGTAGTAGTAAGTACTACTAGTAATATTAAAACCAGTAGTGCTAGTACTAATAGTACATACTACTAGTACATAATAGTATTACTAATTCTAGTACTAGTAGTACATACTAGTATGTACTACTAGTAATACTAGTAGTAGTTATATTATGTCTTAGTACGGGTAGTATATATTAGTATTACTAGTATGATCTAATAATATGTACTAGTAGTAGTTGTACTCTTACATACTAGTAGTACTACAACTACAAGTAGTTGTAGTACTCATACTACTCGTAGTATTACTCGTACTACTAGTACTACTCGTAGTAGTACAAGTACTACTAGGTCTACTCGTAGTAGTAAGTACTATTAGTAATACTAGCACTACTAGTACATACTACTACTACTTCTACTACAAGCACATACTAGTATGTAGTACTAATACTCCAAGTATGTATTCTAGTACATATTTGTATTACATACTAGTAGATACCATTAGTACTAGTAAGTACTACTAGTACTACTCGTAGTAGTGCAAGTACTATAAGTACGACTCGTAGTAGTAAGTAGTACTGGTAATACTAGCACTACTAGTATATACTACTACTATTACATACTAGTATGTACTACTAATACTCCAACTTTGTATTCTGGTACATACTTGTTGTACGTACTAGTAAGTACAACTAGTACAAGTATGTACTACTTGTAGAATTAGTACTTCTAGTACCAGTACTAATATTACTAGTATTAGTACAAATACTACTAGTATGTACTTTTAGTACATACTAGTAGTACATGTAGAACAAGTTCTACTAGTACTATTCTTAATAGTATGTATAACTAGTAATACTCGTACTACTCGTAGTAGTACAAGTACTACTAGTAATACTCGTAGTAGTACAAGTACTACTAGTACTACACGTAGTAGTAAGT
Organism: Amborella trichopoda; assembly: GCF_054954075.1. NCBI lineage: Eukaryota > Viridiplantae > Streptophyta > Magnoliopsida > Amborellales > Amborellaceae > Amborella > Amborella trichopoda. The sequence goes on along the minus strand of NC_142347.1, from coordinate 24,148,055 downwards.
ACTACTAGTAATACTAGCACTACTAGTAAATACTAGTATTAGTAAAACAACTCGTAATAGTATGTACTAGTAATGCAAGTACTAGTTGTACATACTACTAGTACATAATAATACTACTAATACTAGTATTAGTAGTACATACTAGTATGTACTACTAGTAATACTAGTACTAGCACTAGTACTAGTTGTAGTAATCTCATGTACTAGTACGGGTAGTATATATTAATATGTACTACTTGTCAATGGCACTAGTACTACTAGTATGTACTAATAATATATACTAGTCGTAGTTGTACTAGTATACACTACTAGTACTACTACAAGTACATGTACTACAACTACCAGTAGTTGTAGTACTCGTACTACTCGTAGTAGTACTAGTAGTACTTGTTCTACTACGAATAGTATTAGTAGTACTTGTACTACTACGAGTAATACGAGTATTACTAGTAGTACTTGCTATTACGAGTAGTACAAGCAGAACGTGTACTACTTCGAGTAGTACTAGTAGTACTTGTACTACTACGAGTAGTACGAGTACTACAACTACTGGTAGTAGTAGTACTGTACTAGTAGTAGTACTAGTAGTATGTACTAGTACAACTCCTATTAGTACATATTATTAGTACATACTAATAGTACTAGGAGTATAAACAAGTAATACATACTAATATATACTACCCATACTAGTACATAATATTACTACTACTAGTACTATTGCTAGTACTAATACTACTTGTAGTACATACAAGTATGTACTACTGGCACTAGTATTAGTAGTACTTGTACCACTACGAGTAATACTAGTAGTACTTGTACTACTACGAGTAGTACTAGTATTACTAGTAGTACATACTACTACTAGTAGGACTAGTAGAACTAGTATTAGAAGTACAAATTTTTCTTGTAGTACATACTAGTACAAATAGTACTTATTAGTGTGTACTACAAGTATGTACTAGAATACATACTTGGAGTATTAGTAGTACATACTAGTATGTACTAGTAGTAGTAGCAGTAGTATGTACTAGTAGTGCTAGTATTCCCAGTAGTACTTACTGCTATGAGTAGTACTAGTAGTACTTATACTACTACGAGTAGTACGAGTACTACAACTACTGGTAGTAGTAGTACATATACTAGTAGTAGTACTAGTAGCATGTACTAGTACATTTACTACTAGTACATATTATTAGTACATACTAGTAGTACTAGTAGTATAGACAAGTAGTACATGCTATTATATACTACCGTACTAGTACATAATATTACTACTACTAGTACTACTAGCACTACTAATACATATTAGTAGTGCTAGTATTACAAGTAGTACTTACTACTACGAGTAGTACTTGTACTACTCCGGGTAGTACTAGTAGTACTTGTACTACTACGAGTAGCACGAGTAATACTAGTAGTACATACTACTACTAGTAGTATTAGTAGAATTAGTTCTACATGTACTACTAGTATGTACTAGCAATAAATACTTGTAGTATTAGTACTAGTACTACTAATATTAGTACAAGTACTAGAAGTATTAATTCTACTAGTAGTACAAACTAGTACTAATAGTACTTACTAATATGTACTACAAGTACGTACTAGAATACATACTTGGAGTATTAGTAGTACATACTAGCATGTACTAGTAGTTGTAGGAGTATGTACTAGTAGTGCTAGTTATTCTAGTAGTACTTACTACTACAAGTAGTACTTGTGCTACTCCGAGTAGTACTAGTAGTACTTGTACTACTACGAGTAATACACGTATTATTAGTAGTACATACTACTACTAGTAGTACTAGTAGAACTAGTTCTACATATACTACTAGTACGTACTACCAGTACATACTAGTAGTATTAGTACTAATATTAATAGTATTAGTACTAATACTAGAAGTACTAATTCTACTAGTAGTACATACTAGTATTAATAGTACTTACTAGTATGTACTACAAGTATGTACTAGAATACATACTTGGAGTATTAGTAGTACATACTAGTATGTACTAGTAGTAGTAGGAGTATGTACTAGTAGTGTTAGTATTTCTAGTGGTACTTACTACTACGAGTAGTACTTCCACTACTCCGAGTAGTACTAGTAGTACTTATACTACTACGAGTAATACGAGTATTATTAGTAGTACATACTACTACTAGTAGTACTAGTAGAAGTAGTTCTACATGTACTACTAATACGTACTAGCAGTACATACTAGTAGTATTAGTAATAATACTAATAGTATTAGTACTAGTACTAGAAGTACTAATTCTATTAGTAGTAACTACTAGTCCAAATAGTACTTACAAGTATGTACTAGAAACATAGTTGGAGTATTAGTAGTACATACTAGTATGTACTAATAGTAGTAGTATGTACTAATAGTGCTAGTATTACAAGTAGTACTTACTACTACGAGTATTACTAGTAGTACATACTACTACTAGCAGTACTAGTAGAAGTAATTCTACATGTTCTACTAGTATGTACTAGCATTGCATATTAGTAGTATTAGTTCTAATAGTACTAGTATGTACTAGTATTACTTACTACTACGAGTAGTACTAGTAGCACTGGTATTACTACGAGTAGTACTAGTAGTACTTGTACTACTACGAGCTGTACTAGTAGTACAAGTAGAACTAGTTCTACATGTACTACTAGTATGTACTAACAGTACATACTAGTAGTATTAGTACTGCTACTAATAGTATTAGTACTAGTACTAGAAGTACTAATTCTATTAGTAGTACATGCTAGTACTAATAGTACTTACTGGTATGCACTAAAAGTATGTACTAGAATACCTACTTGGAGTATTAGTAGTACATACTAGTATGTACTAATAGTAAAAGTAGTAATATGTACTAGTAGTGCTAGTATTACTTGTACTACTTACTACTACGAGTTGTACTAGTAGTACTTGTACTACTACGAGTAGTACTAGTAGTGCTAGTAGTACTTGTACTACTACGAGTAGTACTAGTAGTACTAGTAGTACTTGTACTACTACGAGTAGTACTAATAGTACTAGTAGTACTTGTACTACTACGAGTGGTACTAACAGTACTTGTACTACTACGAATAGTACTAGAATAATACTTGTACTACTACAAGTAGGACGAGTACTACAACTACTGGTAGTATTTGTTCATGTACAAGTAGTAGTACTAGTAGTATGTACTACACAACTACTACTAGTACATATTATTAGTACATACTAATAGTACTAGTAGTATAGACAAGTAGTACAAACTAATATCTACTACCCGTATTTGTACATAATATTACTACTACTAGTAGTACATACTAGTATGTAATACTAGTCTTACTATTAGTAGTATTTACTATGTACAAGTAGTATGTACTACTAGTACTAGCACCACTAGTACATACTAGTACTAGTAGTGTTACTAGTACAACTATGTACTAGTAGTGCTAGTATTACTAGTAGTACTTACTACTACGAGTAGTACTTACTACTACGAGTAGTACTAGTAGTACTTGTACTACTACGAGTAGTACCAGTTGTACTTCTACTTCTACGAGTATTTCTAGTAGTACATGCTACTACTAGTAGTATTAGTAGAACTAGTTTTACATGTACTACAAGTACTAGAAGTATTAATTCTACTACTAATACATACTAGTACTAATAGTACTTACTAGTATGTACTACAAGTATGTAGTAGAATACCTACTTGGAGTATTAGTAGTACATACTAGTATGTACTATTAGTACTAGGAGTATGTACTAGTAGTGCTAGTATTTCTAGTAGTACTTACTACTACGAGTAGTACTTGTGCTACTCCGAGTAATATCAGTATTACTAGTAGTGCATACTACTACTAGTAGTACTAGTAGAACTAGTTCTACATGTACTCCTAGTATGTACTAGCAGTACATACAAGTAGTATTAGTACAAATACTAGTAGTATTAGTACTAGTACTAGAACTACTAATTCTACTAGTAGTACATACTAGTACTATTAGTACTTACTAGTATTTACTAAAAGTTTGTACTGGAATACATACTTGGAGTATTAGTAGTACATACTAGTATGTACTAATAGTAGTAGTAGTAGTAGTATGTACTAGTAGTTCTAGTATTACTAGTAGTACTTGCTATTACACGTAGTACGAGGAGTATGTGTACTACTACGAGTATTACTTGTACTGGTACGAGTGGTACTAGTAGTACTTTTACTACTACAAGTAGTACGAGTATTACAACTACTATTAGCAGTAGTACATGTACTATTAGTAGTACTAGTAAAATGTACTAGTACAACTACTTTTAATACATATTATTAGTACATACTAGTAGTACAAGTAGTATAAATAAGTAGTACATACCAATATATACTACCCGTACTAATACATAATATTACTACAACTAGTACTACAGGTAGTACTAGTATTTCTAGTTGTACATACTGATATGTACTACTAATACTAGTATTAGTAGTACTATTATGTACTAGAAGTATGTACTACTAGTATGTACTAGCCGTACACACTAGTAGTATTAGTACTATTACTACTTGTATTAGTATTAATACTAGTAGTATTAGTACTAATACTACTAGTATTAGTACTAGTACTAACAGTACTAATTCTACTAGTAGTACATATTAGTACTAATAGTACTTACTAGTATATACTACAAGTATGTACTAGAATACATACTTGGAATATTAGTAGTAAATACTAGTATGTACTAGTAGTAGTAGTAGTTGTATGTACTAGCAATGCTAGTATTACTAGTAGTACTTTATAAGTAGTACTAGCAGAACTTGTACTGCTACGCGTAGTAGTAAGTACTACTAGTAATACTAGCACTACTAGTACATACTACTACTACTACTACTAGTACATACTAATATGTACTATTAATACTTCAAGTATGTATTCAAGTACATACTTGTAGTACATAGTAGTAAGTACTAGTATGTACTACTAGTAGAATTAGTACTTCTAGTACTAGTACTAATACTACTAGTATTAGTACTAATACTACTAGTATGTACTGCTAGTACATACTAGTAGTACATGTAGAACTAGTTCTACTAGTACTATTAGTATTAGTATGTACTAAAAGTATTACTCGTACTACTTGTAGTAGTACATGTACTACTAGTACTACTCGTAGTTGTACAAGTACTACTCGTAGTAGTAAGTGCTACTAGTAATATTAGCACTATTAGTACATACTAGTATTAGAAACACTACTAGTACTAGTCTGTACTAGTAGTGCTATTACTAATAGTACTTGTACTAGTACATAATAGTACTACTAATACAAGTACTAGTAGTACATGTAGCACTAGTTCTACTAATACTACTAGTAGTAGTATGTACGACTAGTTGTAGTATGTACTACTAGTAATACTCGTAGTTGTACAAGTACTACTAGTACTACTCGTAGTAGTAAGCACAACTAGTAACCCTAGCACCACAAGTACATATTAGTACATACTACTAGTACATATTAGTACTACAAATACTAGTACAAGTAATACATACTAGTATGTACTACTAGTAATACTGATACTAGCAGTAGTACTAGTACTAGTTATATTATGTACTAGCACGGGGACTATATATTAGTATGTACTACTTCTCTATACTACGAGTATGTACTGATATTATGTACTACTAGTAGTTGTACTAGTACATACTACTAATACTAGTACTAGTACATGCACTACAACTACCAGTAGTTGTAGTACTCGTAATAATTAGAGTACTACTTGTTCTACTCGTACTAGAACAAGTACTACTAGTACTAGTCGTAGTAGTAAGTACTACAAGTAACACTAGCACTACGAGTACATACTACTGCTACTACTACTAGTACATACTAGTATGTACTACTCATACTCCAAGTATGTATTCTAGTACAAAGTTGTAGTCTATACTAGTATACTAGTATACTAGTATATACTAGTATACAAATATACTAGTATACTAGTATACTAGTATAAACTAGTATACTAGTAAATACAAATATATTAGTATATTTGTATACTAGTATATACTAGTATACTAGTATATACTAGTATATGTACTAGTATATATACTAGAATATACTAGTACTAGTATATATACTAATACATATACTAGTATATACTAGTATATATACTAGTATATACTAGTATATGCTAGTACATACTAGTATATATATTAGTATATACTAGTACTAGTATATACTGCTAGTACATACTAGTATATATACTAGTATATACTAATATATACTAGTATATATAATAGTATATACTAGTATACTAGTAACACTAGCACTACGAGTACATACTACTGCTACTACTACTAGTACATACTAGTATGTACTACTCATACTCCAAGTATGTATTCTAGTACATAGTTGTAGTCCATACTAGTATACTAGTATACAAGTATATACTAGTATACTAATATATACTAGTATAGTAGTATATACAAATATACTAGTATATTTGTATACTAGTATATACTAATAAATACTAATATATACTAGTATATACTAGGATACTAGTATACTAGTATATACTAGTATATATACTAGTATATACACTAGTATATACTAGTATATATACTAGTATATACTAGTGTATATACTAGTATATATACTAGTATATACTAGTGTATATTCTAGTATATATACTAGTATATACACTAGTATATACTAGTATATATACAAGTATATATTAGTGTATATACTAGTATACTAGTATATACACTAGTATATACTAGTATATACAAGTATACTAGTAAATATACTAGTATACTAGTATATTATAATATACTAGTATATATACTAGTATACTAGTATATATTAGTATATATACAAGTATATACTAGTATACTAGTATATACTAGTGTACTATTCTAGTATATACTAGTATACTAGTATATACTAGTATATATACTAGTATACTTGTATATACCAGTACATACTAGTATGTACTACTCGTACTCCAAGTATGTATTCTAGTACATAGTTGTAGTCTATACTAGTATACTAGTATATTAGTATATACTAGTATATACTAGTATATACTAGTATACTAGTATAATAGTATACTAGTATACTAGTATACTAGTACATTTGTATATTAGTATATACTAGTATATACTCGTATACTAGTATATACTAGTCTACTAGTATACTAGTAGACTAGTATATACTAGTATACTAGTATACTAGTATACGAGTATATACACTAGTATATATATTAGTATATACTAGTATATATATTAGTATACTAGTATATACTAGTATACTAGTATAAACTAGTATATATACTAATATACTAGTATGTACTAGTATATATACTAATATACTAGTATATACTAGTATATATACTAGTATACTAGTATATACTAGTTTATATACTAATATATATACTAGTATATACTAGTATATATATACTAGTATACTAGTATAAACTAGTATATATACTAGTATATAAACTAGTATATACTAGTATACTAGTATATACTAGTATACTAGTATATACTAGTAAACTAGTATATACTAGTATATATATACTAGTAAAGTAGTATATACTAGTATATATACTAGTATATAAACTAGTATATACTAGTACACTAGTATATATACTAGTATACTACTATACTAGTATATATACTAGTGTACTAGTATATACTAGTATACTAGTATATACTAGTATATATACTAATATATATACTAGTATTTACTAGTACTTGTATATACTAGTATAGACTAGTATATACTAGTACTAGTACATACGTATGTACCAGTATATACTACTAGTATATACGTATGTACTAGTACTAGTATATACAAGTTTATACTAGTACATACTAGTATATACACTAATATACTAACATATACTAGTATATACACTAATATACTAACATATACTAGTATATACACTAGTATATACTAGTATATATACTAGTATATATTAGTGTATATACTAGTATATATTAGTATATATACTAGTATACTAGTATACTAGTATATACTAGTCTATGTACCAGTATATATACTAGTATATACTAGTATACTAGTATATATAGTAGTATATATACTAGTATATACTAGTATATATACTAGTATACTAGTATATACTTTTATATATACTGGTATACTAGTATATATACTAGTATACTTGTATATACTAGTGTATATACTAGTATATATACTTGTATACTTGTATATACTAGTATACTAGTATACTTGTACATACTAGTATATATACTAGTATATATTCTATGTACTAGTATATATTCTAGTACATAGTTGTAGTCTATACTAGTATATACTAGTATACACTAGTATACTAGTATATACTAGTATACACTAGTACTAGTAGTAGTACAAGTATATACTAATACTAGTATGTACTAGTATATACTAGTACTAGTATATACTAATAGTAGTATGTACTAGTATATACTAGTACTAGTACATACTAGTACTAGTATGTACTAGTACACACTAGTACTAGTATATATTAGTATATATATTAATATATATACTAGTACTAGTATATATTAGTATATATATTAATATATATACTAGTATATATACTAGTATATATACTAGTATATACTAGTATATATATTAGTATATACTAGTATATAGTAGTATATACTAGTATATAGTAATATATACTAGTATATACTAGTATATATACTAGTATGTACTAGCAGTATATACTAGTACTAGTATATACTAGTATATGTACTACTATGTACTAGCATATACTAGTATATACTAGTATATATACTAGTATATATACTAGTATATATACTAGTATTTACTAGTACTAGTATGTACTAGTATATACTAATATATACTTGTATATACTAGTACTAGTATATACTAGTATATACTAGTATATATACTAGTACTAGTATATACCAGTACTAGTATATACCAGTATTAGTATATATTAGTACTAGTATATACTAGTATATACTAGTATACTAGTATATACTCGTACTAGTATTGGTACATATACTAGTATATATACTAGTATATACTAGTATATACTAGTATATATACTAGTCTATAGTAGTATATACTAATACTAATATATATTATTATATACTCGTATATACTAGTATACTAGTATATACTACTATATATACTAGTATATCCTAGTATATATACTAGTATATACTAGTAGTAGTATATACTAGTATATACTAGTATGTACTAGTACTAGTATATATACTAGTATACTAGTATATATACTAGTAGTATATACTAGTATATATACTAACTATCATTCCCATAGGTAGATCAATACAATTTGCTGATAAATTCCCCTATCGAATACTTGATAAAAGGGAACTTCAAAGCTTCCTAGGATGTTTAAATTATGTTAGTGATTTTTATCCTAATCTTGCATTAGATTCTAAGCCTTTATATGATAGACTCAAAAAGAATCCTCCACCATGGACAAATACCCATACTCGAGCAGTACAGGTAATTAAACAGAAGGTAAAAACACTAGAATGTCTCTCCCTTCCACATCCAACTGCTTTCAAAATCATTGAATGTGATGCATCTGATAAAGGTCTAGGTGGAATTCTAAAACAACAAATTGATTCGAAAGAACAATTACTTCGTTATACTTCCAAAGCCTGGAATAGTACTCAAATAAATTATTCTATGGTCAAAAAGGAACTATTGCAATAGTTCACTGTGTGACTAAATTTCAAAGTGATATTTTAAATCAACATTTCTTAATACGTACTGACTGCAAAGCAGCAAAAGATATCTTGCAAAAAGATGTTCAAAATTTGGTTTCTAAACAAATCTTTGCTCGATGGCAGGCTATATTGTCCGCCTTTGATTTTTCCATCGAACACCTTCCCGGGTCTTCTAATTGCTTTTGCAACCTCTTGATTAGGGTTGCCTGCCATTTTATTTGTAGAAGCATACATAGTCATATGTCTCATAACATCCAATATTTTTAATTCAGATAATCCATCTATTTGCCAATTTACTATTGATCTTCCTGAGTATGAAACTACCTGTTGTATGGCATCTTCTTCCATTTGTATATCAACAGGTGTGGGTCTCTTATGGTATGGTAAGGCTGTTACTGGTTGCCAGTATTTTCCATAGGCTATTCTATTTATGGTTTCTGTAATGGGGGTAGTATCCATAAATGCTTTTTCTTGATTTTGAATTGTATCTTCTATGATTGGTTCTTCTTCCTGAAGCATCATTGATTCATGTCCTGGTATTTTTGCTTTACCTTTATCAGAGGACTCAGGTGGTGTGGATGAAGGAGGAATGATTAATTTTGGAGAAGAAATTCCTTGGATATCTAGTTGGGATAATTTTGATATCAATTGATCCATAAGGGATTTATTATTATCTCCAATATGGAATTTATTTTTATTTAATTCTGGAGGTGGTTTGAACAAAACTGATTTGGGTATTTGTGTAGCAGAAGGTTGTTCTTTGGTGACCAATCTTTCTATCCTTTCTGCTTGCTTTCCTAAGGATTGCATATACAGATTGGCATAATTATTTTGTTCTACAATATGAGGTATTAACTCTTGTTTCTTACCAAGTTCTTTAGGTAAGACTTTATATGGAGTAGCAATTATATCATATAAGGATGGAGGTTGAGTAGGCTCATTCTTAGCTGGGACTTTTGTTTTAAGTATAATACTTTTTTCAGGTGGATGGGTACTAGCAGTGGTAGTACCATCAGTGCTTATATAGGTTTTTTACTTCTATTGTTTGAATTTCATCAAATGAAGAAGGGATATGAAGTTGACGTTGATAATTACTTATTAACCATAAAAAATATCCTTCTGTTTCTTTTTCCTCTTTAAGGAATTTATTATATCTGGCTTGTAATTTTTCTCTTAATTGTAATGGTATATTTGTAAGATACCATTGTCTGATACGTCTATTAAAATCTTGCTTAATATAATTGTGGTCAATTTTTTTCTTTTTTCTTCCTAATTTAGCGGCTAAATATCCTGCTATATATTCATCTGAATATTTATCATGAGGATTATCATATTCTTCTACTTGTAAGGTTAATATTTGGAAGTCTTGTAATTCTTCTATACTATGTTCAGTAGTATTTGTAGTACTAGATTCAGGGTATATGTAGGAATAACAACATGATCTGTTGTTCTCCTTATTCCTTGAAATTGTAGGTCAGAACTAGGTATTGAGGAGGACTGAGTAGGAGGTGGTAGTATTATGATATTTGGATCAGTAGAATAAGATTTTCTACTCGGTATTTTGTTTTTAATACTCCTTTTCTGTTAATAGTAATATCATCTTGAACTTGTAATTGTTGAAATTTAATTTCAATAATACCTTCAGGATGTTCTACTATTTGATTAGGAATATGATTTTGAGGAACCTCTTGAGGTTGATTAGCATGTTGTAAGGCCCATGACTGTGGTAGTCTAATATCTGACCATTTTATTGTTTTGGGAACAATCATATTTGATTTTTCCATATTTGTTTGGAATAAAATAGTTTGGTCTTTTTGATCAATTTGCATAATATTTGGACATAAGGTGTTCATGACTTTATAATATATTCGAAAAACTATTGCCAAGTTTTGAGATCCTTGGGTCATATGAAACCCATGTGTTTTTAAATTAATTGTTAATATATCTAGTATATTTGAGTCAGTTAAAGAAACAGGAAAATTTGGAAAACAGTTGAAATATATGGGACCACTACAGAGGCTGGATTCAACCATGCCAAGTAGCGAGTCTGTGAATATTTTGTGTCTTGTATCTCTTAGGCATACAAGCACAGAAGTGTTCAACCCTAATCGGGTCAAAGGTTTTACGGCTATTTGAATTAATCCAATATGTAAATATTTGTAATTATGTTCTTTATGTTTTTCAATAATTTTCTTTGTCAGTAGATGAAAGTCTTCTTGATTGTGCGTGACCGATAAACTTTCTTCTACAGTCTTAATGGCATAACCCATTTTGAATCTGAATGATCCTTTATTATAAATGTCATGAATTGGTACCTTAGGTATGTTCCAATTTTGAATATTATGTTCGATGTCATTTATAACTATTTGTTCTTTGTTTTTTACTCTAAGTGTTTGAGATGAAGTTGCATTTTTACTAGTTACATTCCTTATTAAATTTGCCATCCGTAGGTTGCGGATAATGACAATCAGAACATTCAGTAGCCCAGCGTTTTCCCTAAGCTGCTCTTTCTGGCCTTGGCGGTACTTTGCAATAGGCGTTCACTTGTCTCTTGCCTTAATGAAGGAGAACCTTCACCTCTAAATATCCGTTCACCTTCCCAGTCCCCAATACATAAAATTACTTATCCAGAAGCACATGCTTCTACTCCTACATACTCCTAGTTAGAACTAGTACTAGTATATACTAGTATATATACTAGTATGAACTAGTACTAGTATATATTAGTATATACTAGTATATACTAGTACTAGTATATATATTAGCATATTAGTATATATACTAGTATATATACTAGTACTAGTACTAGTATATATACTAGTATATATACTAGTATATACTAGTACTAGTATATAAGTATATACTAGTATATATACTAGGATATATACTAACATATACTAGTACTAGAATATACTAATACTAATACTAGTATATACTAGTACTAGTATATACAAATACTAGTATATACTAATACTAGTATATACTAGTATATACTAGTACTAGCACTAGTACATATACTAATATATATACTAGTATATACTAGTATATATACTAGTATATATACTAGTATATACTAGTATATATACTAGTATATATTAGTATATACTAGTATATACTAGTACTAGTATATAATAGTATATACTAGTATATACTAGTATACTAGTATATACTACTATATATACTAGTATACTAGTATATATAGTAGTATATACTAGTATACTAGTATATACTACCATATATATACTAATATATACTAGTATATATACTAGTACTAGTATATATACTAGTACTAGTATATATACTAGTATATTAGTATATATACTATGATATATACTAGTATATATACTAATATATATTAGTATATATACTAGTATATATATTAGTATATATACTAATACATACTAGTATATATATACTAGTATATATACTAGTATATATACTAATATATACTAGTATATATATACTAGTACTAGTATATGCTAGTATATACTAGTGCTAGTATATACTAGTATATACTAGTGTATATACTAGTATATACTAGTATTAGTACATATACTAGTATATACTAGTATATACTAGTATATATACTAGTATATACTAGTATATACTAGTACTAGTATATACTAGTATATTCTAGTATATACCAGTATATATTAGTATATATCCTAGTATATATATTAGTATATACTAGTATACTAGTATATACTAGTACTAGTACTAGTACATATAATATATACTAGTACTAGTATATACTAGTACTAGTATATATACTGGTACTAGTATATACTAGTACCAGTATATATGCTAGTATATACTAGTACTAGTATATATACTAGTATATAATAGTATATATACTAATATATACTAGTATATACTAGTACTAGAATATACTAATACTAATACTAGTATATACTAGTATATACTAGTACTAGTATATATTAATACTAGTATATACTAGCATATACTAGTACTAGCACTAATACATATACTAGTATATATGCTAGTATATACTAATATATATTAGTATATATTAGAATATACTAGTATACACTAGTACTAGTCTATGGTTTGCAACTCTTTCTCTCAAATAAGAATATCAATACAAATATCAATATGAATCCTCAATCTTCAGATCCCAAAGGGAAACATCCAATGGATTTAGTCCCAAGTAATAGGTATGGGCCTCTTATGCCCACCCATTCCTCTTTTAACCTAACACCTTTGTCACCCCTTCGATCCTCGAACGTACCAGATTATCTCATATAGACTCCTCCACAAAGTCCAATAGCTACTCCAAGTCCGGCGTTTTCCCCGGCGTCATACCCACATAAACAAACCTCAACCTCTGCCAAATCCATTTACATAGACACTGCCTTTTTACCAGAGATAACCATTTCTGATGCTCATGCCCAACTCGACCCATATAAAATAGCTCCCCTCTACCTTGCAAATCACATGAATCCATCTTATGGCATTAAAACTTGTGAATGGTATGAAGCCATTCTCATGGAAACTGGTTCAGTATCTATTGTCCACTTCTACCAAGGTACTACTAAATTATACTCATATTCGAAATTCCAAATCAAAAAATTGCTTTCTTACGAGGATTGGGGATGTAATCCCCTCCAGGGAAAAAGGTTACTAAATCCAGAATTTCCATATAAATCTTATAAATATTCTGAATACATTGAAGCATGCCATAAAGTATTTGCCTACCAAAATCCAAATAATACTCATTCCTGGTATATCCAATTCAAACTTCCTGTCTTAGAAAGATTCCCCAGTTGGTTTCGCCATTAGTTTTTGATATGGGGATCTCAAACCCAAACATTGCCTGATGCTTTTCAGAGTCTACAAACAAAATTTGCTCAACATAATACTTGCACCAACCTAGATGATTACCATCTCTACTTCATGGCAATATATCAAATCCCTTGGATTCTCAAATGGGAATACTCCATTTTTGAAAATAATACTAACAATTATGAATATATTCCCCAATTAGGCAAAACCTTGAAAGTCAAATGGTGGGATATTTTCAGTACCAATCCTGCCACACTACCTTTGAAAAGTATGCCTCCACAACCTGAAACCTTCAATCCAGTGTCAAATAATACAGTCAGTCTTCCTACATTTTCAGCCTACCTCAAAAAGTTGAAACAATCACATCCCAATGCTACTTTTGACGAAATAGAGCAAACACTACTCCATGTTTTTGCTCCCGATACAACTAGGTCAGCAACTTCAGAAGAAACAGTCCAATCAGGGAATCCCCTATTGGATGATTTCAGCTAGAGGCCTACAGACTGAAGGACCCGACCCAACGGTTCGATTCCCTTCAGCACCGATATGACTGCTACAGCATAAAGCAAGATAAAATATTCCCTTTCCCAAATAAGACAAAATAGCGACACGACATAGCACAGAAAAGATTCCTTTTTCATAGAAGACAAAGCCACGCTGCATAAAGGACAAATAGTAAAGCGACATCGCCCTTTAGCAAAGATGCTCCTCACCGATGTGACCAATTTGGGGTCACATCAGCGCATATCGACGACCCCCTTTCCTTCTTCTCCCGCACAAACGATGCTAACCTACCGACGATAGCACGAATCTCCACTATGCAAGATTCCTCCATCACTACATCAGCCACCAGCATACCAGAGCTCGCCACGTCTCCCTCATCGACCTGGCATGTCCCCTCGTCGTACTATATTCTTATCCTGAAGAATCCTTCTCCAGCAAGCCATCCAATTTCGACCACAACTTCCTTCCGCCAATCCCACACTTTCCTTCATCAGCAAGCTACTGATTTCAGCCACTCGTTTGAGATACAGCCTCTATAAATACCTCTTCATTCAAGCAAAGAAGGCAGAGCATATTCAAGGAAAGACCAGCAGCAGCAGCAGCAACCAAAGTTCTTCTCAAATAGTTCTCAATAGTTCTCTTCTCAACTTCTCTTCTCTTAGCTTCTCTTCTCTTCTTTTCCCTCAGATAGCTTTCTTTCTCAATTAAGCTTTCTCTATCTTCAACCTTTTGTACATCAGTCAAAGTCGGTAATGTCCTTCTGGCTTTGTTTATTATACATGTGTGATTGTCATCTTTCTGATTTACCTTCTTATTATCCTTACGAATGGCGAAAGTTTGCAAGTCTTTGTATCTGTAACCAGTAAGTCATTTTGTAATCAGTTTTGTAATAAATAGTGATGCAATTTAAATTTGTATTTACATTCAAAATCCAAGAGTATACTCATACTTCGTGGATTATATTCGATATTTCTGTGCTTCCTATTTTCATTATTATCTTCGTGTTTTGATATTATGTCACTATCTTACAAAAATTAATAAATGCTAACTCTGTAATTTTTCAATATCTTCTGTAACTTTCTGTAACTCCTAGAAATAAGTACAGTAATTCTAGCAAAAGTCATAGGGTAGATCTTAGGCGTAAAATGGTATCAGAGCCAACCCTGTTTTAGAGATCTCATAGTATTACAAGTTCTGCTATCTTAAGAAACTTAATAAATTAATCCATTAGAGAAAGTTGGTCCGAGAGTTAAGGCACGAGACGAAAAAGTCTTATGTAAAGTACCGCCAAGGCCGAGGAAGAGCCGCTTAGGGAAAACGCTGGACTTTTGGTCGTCCTGAGTTGTCATTATCCGCAACCTAATAATGGAGAAATTTATTAAGAATCTAACAGATACCACAACTAGTAAAACTAATAGAACTCTAAGGATTAAGAACAAAGAAGAAATCATTATGAATGATATTGAAAACCAAATACAGAATTGGAACATACCAAAGGTTCCAATATCAGATATTTACAAAAAAGGTACATTCGACCTCAAAATCGGATATGCCATAAAAACAGTAGAAGAAACTCTCTCTGTTACTAGTAACCAAGAAGATTTTCAGTTATTATCTCAAAAAATATTACAAGTTCATAAAAATAGAAATTATAAATATTTACATATAGGATTAATACAAATAGCAGTCAAACCTTTAACTTGCTTAGGATTAAATAATTCTATCTTAGTCTGCCTACGAGATACTAGGCATAATAGATTTTCAGATTCTCTATTAGGAATGGTCGAATCTAGTTTATGTAGTGGACCAATATATTTCAATTGTTTTCCAAATTATTCTGTGTCACTAACAGATCCAAATATATTAAATGTTTTATCCTTAAACCTTAAAACACAAGGATTTGATATGGTAACAGGTTCACAAAATATTGCTATTGTCTATCGGATATATTATAAAGTAATGACTACTCTATGTCCAAATGTACTCTAAATGGATACTAGGGGACAAACAATACTTTTTCAAACTAATATGGAAAAATCAAATACAGTTATACCAAAAACAATATCATGGTCAGATATTGTTCTACCCCAAACATGGGCTATCCATAATGAAAACCAACCATCACAAAATCCTATTCAAAATATTCCAGACAAGATTATTGAATATACAGACGGAAATATTGAAATACAATTCACTACAAATAACAGAATTATGAATAATGCATCCATCTCAGAAACTTCTAGTAATCATTCTTTTCGAGATCCAGAACCCCCAAGAAAATCCATTACTACTTATACTAGAATTCCTCCTATAATAAATATTCCATCAACACCAAAACCACAGATTGATGGACTTCTGCGAACATCTGATAATATCATTATACCCCAATATAGAAAAGCTGAAGAAGAACCTACTGAGGCAGAATTCGTTCAAGTATTACAGATTGAAGAAACATTCACCCGAGATGATATTATCAAAGATTTTTTATCCCCAGAAAATAAAAATATTAGAGAATGGTATGTGAAAGAATTTAAACCTAGACTAGTAGAATTATTTCAGTCACAATTCAATAAATTGAGACAAAAAGGAAATAAAGGAAAATGCTTTTTTGACTGGTTAAGGGACACCTTAAACCAACACAATATTCCTATTCCTAACTTTGAAATAAATACGTTAGAAACTCAATATACAATATTTAATACCACAGAAGGGACTACTATCAAATCTATACATCCTCCTGAACAAAGCCTTAAAATCCAAGGAGTTGCTACTACAGTACCAACTACAAAAACTCCAGAATCTTCATCAACCCAAATAGTTGTTTATGAAACAGTAGCCACACCATATAAACTCAATAATGCAAATATAGCCCGAGTAGAATTACTTCCACACATAATCGAACAGAATAATTATACAAACCTTTGTCTTCATACATTAGGACAACAAACAAATAGATTAGAAAATCTATTACAACCTCCCATTCCCACTCACAAAGAGAAAAAACAATTATTTTTTAAACCACCTCCTGACTTGAACAAGGATAAATTTCATATTGGAGATGATAATACAACACTTATGGGACAACTAATTTCTAAATTATCTAAATTAGAAATAAAAGATCCTAAACCAACAATCATTTTGTCAACAAATGATAAAGGAAAAGAGAAAATTCCTGAACATGATACTATGACTCTACAAGAAGAAATACTTTTCCAAACCAATGAAGTTGTAGAACCACCCATTGCCAATACAATACAAAATATGCAAGAAGCATTTTCTGAAATACAATTTATTCCTGATAGTATAAATTGTATCAATTATAGTAAAAACTGGCAACCTATAAATGCTCGACCATATTGTAAAAGACCAACCCCAGTTGATATCCAATTAGAAGAAGACCTGACAAGTCATACTTCTACATACACAGGTCGAACAATTATAGATTGGAATATAGATGGAATTTCTGATCATAGAATATTAGATACATTGACACACATGACTATGTATGCATCGGCATGTAAAATGGCTGGTAGTCATGACCAAGAAATAGCTAAAGCCATAGTTTCAAGATTCACCGGATGGCTTAGAGGATGGTGGGATTCATACCTTAATGAGCAAAAAAAACAACAAATATTAACTAATACTCGGCAATGGACAGCAAAGAATGAACATAACCAGGATATGGTATATTCTTATATACAATTGCTCTTCATTTTATAGGAAATACCTCAATACTTGCAGCAAGAACTGCTGATCTTTTATCTAATTTACGATGTCCTACATTATCACACTATAAATGGTATAAAGACGTCTTTTTCTCCTGATTACTTATACGGGAAGATAGTCATCTTGATCATTGGAAAGAAAAATTCGTAGCAGGATTACCTTACCTATTTGCTGAAAAAGTTAAAGAACGTCTCAAAAATAAGAATAGTGGTGTAATAAATTATTCCCAATATACACTAGGAGAATTATCCTCAGAAATCTGTGCTGAAGGCCTAGCCCTATGTACAGATTTGAAACTCAAAAAACAACTTGATAAACAAAATCTAAGTGGCAAAAAAGAATTAGGAGATTTTTGCAAACAATTTGGCTATCATATGGACCAAGGTCATATAGATAAAACCAAACCGCATAAAATCCATAAAGTATATAAAAAGAAAAAACATCGAAATAAACCAGACAAAACATATAAGTCTTTTCCAACTAAGCAGAAAAAATATAAGAAATTTACAAAACGTTTTGCTTTAAAATCATCTCAAAATAAGAAGAAATTACCTGTTTGTTATAAATGTGGCAAAGTAGGCCATTATAAAAGTCAATGCAAAGTTAAGCAAAAATTAGACTCTATTACCTTGGATGACTCTATCAGAAACAAAATCTATGATATTATTCAATTATATGATTCATCAGATAGTTCAGACTCAGATACTACTTCTTCCAGTAGTGATACTTCTTTTATAGGAACAATACATAATGATGATTTTTATTGGTCAGACAATAGTTCAGATACAGAAGATGAAATATGTAGATGCCCTATTACAACCTCTGATATTCATACATTAACAAAAGAAGATAATTTCATCTTAGATTTAATAGAGAAAATACCTGACCATAATGAGAAACGAGAAATAATTACCCAATTTATCAACTTAACAAAAACAAAACATACACCATTGGTTAAACCTCCCGATAATTATAATTTTTCTGATATCATGAAAAGAATCAGTCAGCATGAAGCCACCCAAAAGGAACCTACTATTGCTGACCTCAAAGCCGAAGTCAATACCGTAAAAATAGAATTATCCCAATTAAAAACAAGGATTCAAATCCTCGAACTTCATGATAATACTTCCGAAATACATATTGAAGAAGACATAGTAGAGTTCAATCATTTACTCAAATCATATCATCCCAATGATTATTTAGAACAAATAGATCATGGCGAATCATCAAATAGACATTCAGTAAATGGCGAATCATCAAATAGACATTCAGTAAATGTTTTAAATAGAGTAATAACACAAAAATGGTTTGTATTAACAACCATAGTAATAAATGATGAATATGAATTTCAATCCTTAGCATTGATAGATTCAGGTGCTGATCTGAATTGCCTTAATGAGGGATTAGTCCCTACAAAATATTTTGATAAAACCACTCAAATCCTCAATAGGGCTGATGGTAGTAGACTCTTTATCAAATACAAATTATCCAATGCTAAAATCTGTACGGAAGGACATTGTTTTCCAACTCCATTCATAATGGTCAAAGAACTCAGTCAAGCTGTGATCCTTGGCGTCCCTTTCCTTACTTTACTATACCCAGTTACAGTTTCTCATACAGGTATTGAAACAAATACTCATGGTACTCCTATTAGATTTGAATTTCTGGATAAACCAAAAATTAAAGAAATTAATACTGTTAAACAGAATATGAAATACAAAGAAAATTTCTTAGGATCTTTACAACTTGAAATCAAACATAAACTTATCAGCGAAAAACTCCAAACTCATGAAATAATACAAAAAATACAACAACTCAAATATTTTATTGAAAAAGAAATATGCAATGAATTACCCAATGCATTTTGGCATAGAAAAGAACATATTGTTGGATTACCATATGAACCTAGTTTAAGTGAAACAAAGATACCAACAAAAGCTAGACCAATTCAGATGAATACAGAATTATTGCGAACCGTAGGAGGAAAAACCGTAAGATGAGATGGTATTGTCCTTAGGTTGTAGTATATGGTCCCCCCTGCAAAAATTCACGGGATAAGAAGTCAGGCAGAGAATTAGAAGAACCATGAAGATGTTCAATAGAAAAATCAAAGAAGATAAAATAGCTTGCCAGCAGGTAAATATTTGTTTGGAAACAAAATTTTGGACATCTTTTTACAGAATATCTTTAGCAGCTTTGCAATCGGTACAAATAAGAAAGTGTTGATTTAAAATATCAGTTTGAAATTTGCACAAGCAATGAAGAATAGCAAGTAATTCTTTTTTGACATATACTAAGATATACTAGTATACTAGTATATACTACTATATATATACTAGTATATACAAGTATATACAAGTATATACTAGTATATATACTAGTACAAACTAGTACCAGTATATATACTAGTATACTAGTATATATACTAGTATACTAGTATATATACTAGTACTAGTATATACTAAGATATACTAGTATATACTAGTATATATCCTAGTATATATACTAGTATATACTAGTATAGACTAGTATATATACTAGTAAATGTACTAGTAAGAGTATATACTAGTATATGTATACTAGTATATATATACTAGTATATACTAGTACTAGTACATATACTAGTATATATACTAGTATACTACTATATATACTAGTATATAAACTAGTACTAGCACTAGTATATATACTAGTATATACTAGTATATATTAGTATATACTAGTATACATATACTAGTATATACTAGTATTAGTACATATACTAGTATATATACTAGTATACTACTATATATACTAGTATATAAACTAGTACTAGTACTAGTATATATACTAGTATACTAGTATATATACTAGTATATATACTAGTATATATATACTTGTATATATACTAATATATACTAGTATATATATACTAGTATATATATACTAGTATATATACTAGTATATATACTAGTATATATAATAATATATACTAGTATATATATACTAGACCATAGTAGTACTAGTATATACTAGTACAAACTAGTATACATATACTGGTATATATATACTAGTATATACTAGTACAAGTATATAAACTAATATATATACTAGTATATACTTGTATATACTAGTATATATACTAGTATATACTAGTATATACTAGAATATACTAGTATATACTAGTATACTAGTATATACTACTATAAATATACTAGTTTATACTAGTATATACTAGTACTAGTATATATACTAGTATATATACTAGTATACTAGTCTATATACTAGTATATATACTAGTATATATAGTAGTACTAGTATATATATTAGTACAAGTACTACAATATATACTAGTATACTAGTATATATATTTGTACTAGTATACTAGTACTAGTATACTAGTATATATACTAGTATATATACTGGTATAGACTAGTATATATGCTAGTATATATACTAGTATACTAGCATATATACTAGTCTATACCAGTATATATATTAGTATATATACTAGTATACTAGTACATATACTAATATATACAAGTATATATATACTAGTAAGTACTATTATTAGTATATACTAGTACTAGTGTATACTAGTATATATACTAGTATATACTAGTACTAGTACATACTAGTATATATACTAGTATATACTAGTACTAGTATATATATATATACTAGTATATATACTACTATATATACTAGTTTATATACTAATACTAGTATATATACTATTACAAGTCCATACTAGTATATATACTAGTACTAGTACTAGTACATATACTAGTATATATACTACTATATATATACTAATATATATTAATATATACTAGAACTAGTATATATACTAATATACTAGCATATATACTAGTATATATACTAGTATATACTAGTATATATACTAGTATATACTAGTATATATATACTAGTATATACTAGTATATATACTAGGATAGATACTAGTATATACTGGTATATATTAGAATATACTAGTATATATACTAGTATACTAGTATATACTACTATATATATATTAATATATACTAGTATACACTAGTACTAGTATATATACTAGTATATACTAGTACTAGTAGATACTAGGATTAGTTTATATACAAGTATATTATTATATATATTAGTATATATACTAGTATACAAGTATATATACTAGTATAAAAACTAATATACTAGTATATATAGTAGTACTAGTATATATACTAGTATTCAAGAGTATATACTATTATATACTAGTATACTAGTATATACTACTATATATATACTAGTATATACTCGTATTGACTAGTATTAGTGTATAAATTAGTATATATACTAGTATATACTAGTACTAGTGTATATACTAGTATATATGAGGATATACTAGTATATAAGTATATTAGTATATACTACTATATATATACTAGTACTAGTGTATATAATAGTATATACTAGTACTAGTACATATACTAGTATATTCTAGTACTAGTGTATATACTAGTATATATTAGTACTAGTACTAGTATATATACTAATATATATACTAGTATATACTAGTTTATACTAGTATATTCTAGTATATACTAGAATATACTCATATATACTAGTATATACTAGTATATAGTATATACTAGTATATACTAGTATATACTAGTATATATACTAGTATATATACAAGTACATATACTGGTATATACGAGTATATACCAGTTTATATACTAGTATATATACAAGTACATATACTAGTATACTAATATATATACTAGTGTACTAGTATATATACTAGTACTAGTATATATACTAGTGTATATATACTAGTACTAGTATATACTATTATATACGAATATATATACTAGTATACACTAGTATATACGAGTATACTAGTATATACTAGTACTAGTACTAGTACTAGTATATATACTAGTATATATACTAGTATACTAGTAAATATACTAGCATAATAGTATATATACTATTATATATACTAGTATACTAGTATATGTACCAGTACTAGTATATACTAATACTAGTATATACTAGTATATACTAGTACTAGTATATACTAGTACTAATATATACTAATATATATTAGTATATACTAGTATAAACTTGTATATATTAGTATACTAGTATATACTAGTACTAGTATTAGTATATATACTAGTATATACTAGTATATATACTAGTATATATACTAGTATATATACAAGTATATACTAGTATATACTAGTATATACTAATATACTAGTGTATACTAATACTAGTATATCATAGTACTAGTATATACTAGTATGCTAGTATATACTTGTTTATATACTAGTTTATACGAGTATATGCTAGTATATACTAGTATATACTCGTATATACTAGTATATATACTAGTATATATACTAGTACTAGCATATACTAGCATATATACTAGTATATACTTGTATATATATACTAGTATACTACTATATACTAGTATACTAGTATACCGGTATATACTAGTATATATTAGTATATACTAAGATAGTATATATATATACTATACTAGTATATACTAGTATGTATTAGTAAATACAAGTATAAACTAATATATACTAAAATATATATACTAGTATACTAGTATATAGTATACTAGTATGTATACTAGTCTACTAAAATATATATACTAGTGTACTAGTATATATATACTAAAATATATATACTAGTATACTAGTATATATTGTAGTACTAGTATATATACTAGTATTCAAGAGTATATACTAGTATATACTAGTATACTAGTATATACTAGTATACTAGTATATACTACTATATATATACTAGTATATACTAGTATTGACTAGTATTAGTGCATAAATTAGTATATATACTAGTATATACTAGTACTAGTGTATATACTAGTATATATGAGTATATACTAGTATATAAGTATACTAGTATATACTACTATATATATACTAGTACTAGTGTATATAATAGTATATACTAGTACTAGTACTAGTACATATACTAGTATATACTAGTACTAGTGTATATACTAGTATATACTAGTATATATTAGTACTAGTACTAGTATATATACTAATATATATACTAGTATATACTAGTTTATACTAGTATATATTAGTATATACTAGAATATACTCATATATACTAGTATATACTAATATATAGTATAAACTAGTATAGATACTAGTATATACTAGTATATGTACTAGTATATATACTAGTACTAGTATATACTAGTATATATATACTAGTATATATTTACCAGTAATAGTATATATGCTAGTACTAGTATATACTAGTAAATATATATTAGTATATACTAGTATATATATACTAGTATATATACTAGTACTAGTATTAGTATATACTAGTATATACTAGTATATAAATACTAGTATATACTAGTATATACTGGTATATACTAGTATATACTAGTATATACTAGTATATACTAGTATTTATATACTAGTACAACTAGTATATACTAGTATATATAAACTATTATAACTAGTATATACTAGTATATGATAGTATTTACTAGTACAGTATAAATTTATATTATACTAGTATATAGTAGTATATACTAGTATATATATACTAGTATATACTAGGATACAAGTATATACTTGTATATATATACTAGTATATACTAATATATGAGTATATACTAGTATATATATACTAGTATATATTAGTATATATATTAGTATATATATCAGTATTTATACTAGTATATACTAGTATATATACCAGTATATTTACCAGTATACTAGTATATATACTTGTATTAGTATATATACTAGTATACTGGTGAATATTCTAGTATATTTACTAGCATACTAGTATGAATACTAGTACTAGTATATACTAGTATATACTAGTACTAGTACTAGTATATATACTAGTACTAGTATATACTAGTATATACCAGTACTAGTACTAGTATATACTAGTATACTAGTATATACTAGTACTAGTATATACTAGTATATACTAGTATATACTAGTACTAGTACTAGTACTAGTATACTAGTATATACTAGTACTAGTACTAGTATATATGCTAGTATATATACTAGTATACTTGTATATATATACTAGTATATATTAGTATATATATTAGTATATACTAGTATATATATACTAGTATATATTAGTATATATATTAGTATATATATCAGTATTTATACTAGTATATACTAGTATATATACCAGTATATTTACCAGTATACTAGTATATATACTTGTATTAGTATATATACTAGTATACTGGTGAATATTCTAGTATATTTACTAGCATACTAGTATGAATACTAGTACTAGTATATACTAGTATATACTAGTACTAGTACTAGTATATATATTAGTACTAGTATATACTAGTATATACCAGTACTAGTACTAGTATATACTAGTATACTAGTATATACTAGTACTAGTATATACTAGTATATACTAGTATATACTAGTACTAGTACTAGTACTAGTATACTAGTATATACTAGTATATATGCTAGTATATATACTAGTGTACTTGTATATATACTAGTATATATACTAGTACTAGTATATACTAGTACTGGTATATACTGGTATATACTAGTATATACTAGTAGTAGTCTATATGCTAGTATATATACTAGTATACTAGTATATATACTAGTATATTTACTAGTACTAGTATATACTAATACTTGTCTATACTGGTATATACTAGTATGTACTAGTACTAGTATATATTAGTATATACTAGTACATACTAGTATATAGCAGTATATACTAGTACTAGTACTAGTACTAGTATATATACTAGTATATATACCAGTATATACAAGTATGTACTAGTATATACTACTATATACTGGCATATACTAGTATGTACTAGTACTAGTACATAATAGTATATACAAGTACTAGTACTAGTATATATACTAGTATATATACTAGTATATACTGGTATATATACAAGTATATATACTAGTATATATACAAGTATATACTAGTATACTAGTATATATACTAGTATACTAGTACATATACTAGTATACTAGTATATTCTAGTATATACTAATATACTAGTATATACTAATACTAGTATAAACTAGTACTAGTATATACTAGTGTATACTAGAATATAGTTTTATATACTAATATATACTAGTACTAGTATATACTAGTACATACTAGTATATACTAGTACATACTAGTATATACTAGTACTAGTATATACTGGTATATATATACTAGTTTATATTAGTATGTATACTAATACTAGTATATATAGTAGTATATATACTAGTATATATACTAGTATATACTAGTATATATACCAGTATATATACTAGTATACAAGTATATATACTAGTATACTAGTATATATACTAGTACACTAGTATATACATTAATATACTAGTATGCTAGTATATATACTAGTACTAGTATATACTAGTACATACTAGTATATACTAGTACATACAAGTATATACTAGTACTAATATACTAATATATACTAGTTTATATACTAGTATATATACTAGTACTAGTATATATAGTAGTATATGTACTAGTATATATACTAGTATACTAGTATATACTAGTACATATACTAGTATACTAGTATACATACTAGTATACTAGTATATATACTAGTATATATACTACTACATATACTAGTACTAGTATATATACTAGTATATATACTAGTATATATACTAATATATACTAGTATACTAGTATAAATACTAGTATATATACTAGTATATACTAGTATATATACTAGTAGACTAGTATTTATCTTAGTATACTAGTATGCTAGTATATACTACAATATACTAGTATTAGTATGTACTAGTATATATACTAGTATATATTAGTACATATACTAGCACATACTAGTACTAGTATATAGTAGTCCATACTAATACTATGATATACACTAGTATATACTAGTTTATATACTAGTATATATACTAGTATGTATACTAGTACAAGTATATACTAGTATACATGTTAGTATATATCAGTATATACGAGTACATATACTAGTATGTACTAGTATATGTATTTGTATATACTAGTATATATACTAGTATGTATTAGTATATACTAGTATATATACTACTATGTTCTAGCAGTATATACTAGTACTAGTATATACTAGTATATATACTAGTATGTATACTAGTACAAGTATATACTAGTATACATGTTAGTATATATCAGTATATACTAGTACATATACTAGTATGTACTAGTATATGTATTTGTATATACTAGTATATATACTAGTATGTATTAGTATATACTAGTATATATACTACTATGTTCTAGCAGTATATACTAGTATATATACTGGTATATACTAGTACTATGATATATAGTAGTAAATACTAGTATATACTAGTACTAGTACTAGTATATATACTAGTATATATATTACTATACTAGTATATATACTAGTATATGTACTAGTATATATACTAGTACTAGTATATATACTAGTACTAGTACTAGTATATATATTAGTATATATACTAGTATATACTTGTATATATACAAGTATACATACTAGTATATATACTAGTATAAACTAGTATATACTAGTATACTAGTATATTCTAGTTTATACCAATATACTAGTATATACTAATATATTCTAGTACTAGTATATACTAGTACATACTAGTATATACTAGTACTAGTATACTAATATATACTAGTACTAGTATATATACTAGTACTAGTATATATAGTAGTATATATACTAGTATTTATACTAGTACACTAGTATATACTTGTATATATATTAGTATATATACTAGTATACTAGTATATATACTAGTATATATACTAGTATATACACTAGTAGACTAGTATTTATCTTAGTATACTAGTATGCTAGTATATACTACAATATACTAGTACTAGGATATAGTAGTCCATACTAATACTATGATATACACTAGTATATACTAGTTTATATACTAGTATATATACTAATATATATACTAGTACTAGTATATACTAGTATACATATTAGTATATATCAGTATATACTAGTACATATACTAGTATGTACTAGTATATGTATTTGTATACTAGTATATATACTAGTATATATTAGTATATACTAGTATATACTAGTATATATACTACTATGTGCTAGCAGTATATACTAGTACTAGTATATACTAGTATATATACTGGTATATACTAGTACTATGATATATAGTAGTAAATACTAGTATATACTAGTATATATTAATATATACTAGTACATACTAGTATATATACTAGTATGTAGTAGCAGTATATACTCGTACTAGTATATACTAGTATATATACTAGTATGTACTGGTATATACTAATATATACTAGTATATATATTAGTATATATACTAGTACTAGTCCATACTAGTATATATATTAGTATATATATTAGTATATATACTAGAAATATACTAGTACTAGTATGTACTAGTATATATGATAGTATATACTAGTATATATATTAGTACTAGTATATATACTAGTACTGGTATATAACCGTACTAGTATATGTACTAGTATATATACTAGTATACTAGTGTATACGACTATACTAGTACATATATTAGTATACTAATATATGTACTAGTATATATACTCGTATCATAATATATACTAGTATATATACTAGTACATATACTAGTATAATACTAGTATATATACTAATATACAACTATATACTAATATACACTAGTACATATACTAGTTTATACTAGTACTGGTATATAATAGTATATACTAATACTATGATATATACTAGTATATACTAGTATATATACTGGTATATATACTAGTAGTAGTATGCACTAGTAATGATACTAATATATACTAGTATATACTAGTATATATACTAGTATATACTAGTATAAATATTAATATGTACTAGTATATATACTAGTATATATTAGTATATTTACTAGTAGGTACTAGCTTATACTAGTATGTATACTAGTATATACTAGTATATATACTAGTACAAGTATATACTAATACTATGATATATAGTAGTGTATACTAGTATATATACTAGTATATTTACTAGTACTAGTATATACTAGTATATATATTAGTATATAATGGTACTAGTACTAGTATATATACTAGTATGTACTAGCAGTATATACTAGTACAAGTATACTTGTATATACTAATGTACTAGTATATATACTAGTATATATAAAAGTATATACTAGTATATATCATAGTATTAGTATATACTACTATATACAAATACTAGTATATATTAATATATGTACTACTATATATTAGTGTATATACTAGTACTAGTATATAGTAGTACTAGTATATACTAGTATATACTGGTACTAGAATATACTAGTATATATTATTACTAGTATACTAGTATATATACCAGTACTAGTATATACTAGTATATATTAGTATATACTAGTATATACTTGTATATATACTAGTATACTTGTATATACTAGTATATATACTAGTACTAGTACTAGTATATATACAAGTATCAATACTAGTATATACGCGTATATATGTACTAGTATATACTAGTATATATATACTAGTATATATTAGTATATACTAAGATAGTATATATATATATACTGTACTAGTATATATATACAAGTATGTATTAGTATATACTAGTATAAACTAATATATACTATTATATTTATACTAGTATATCTTAGTATAGTATATTTATATACTATACTATTATATAGTAGTTAATATACAAATACTAGTTTATATACTAGTACAAGTATATATACTACCATATATACTAGTATATATACTAGTACTAGTATACACTAGTATCTATATACAAGTACTAGTATATATACTAGTACTAGTATATACTAGTATACTAGTATATACTAGTATATATATACTAGTATATACTAGTTATACTAGTATATATATACTAGTATATACTAGTTATACTAGTATATATATACTAGTATATATTAGTTATACTAGTATATATATACTAGTATATATATACTCTTATATATATACGAGTATAACTCGTATATACTAGTATATACTAGTTTATGATAGTATGTATTAGTATAAACTAATATATAATAGTATATACTAGTTATACTAGTATATATATACTAGTAATACTAATATATATATACAAGTATATATTATAATATGTACTAGTATATATATATCATTATATATACTAGTATATACTAGTATATATACCAGTATATATACCAGTATATATACCAGTATATTAGTATATATACTTGTATTAGTATATATACTAGTATACTGGTATATATACTAGTACATTTACTAGTATACTAGTGTATATACTAGTACTAGTACTAGTACTAGTATATATACTAGTATATATACTAGTATATGTACTAGTATATATACTAGTACTAGTATATACTAGTACATACTAGTTTATACCAGTATATACTAGTACTAGGACTAGTATATATACTAGTATGTATACTAGTATATACTTGTATGTATACAAGTATACATACTAGAATATATACTAGTATAAACCAGTATATACTAGTATACTAGTATATATACTAGTATATTCTAGTTTATACTAATATACTAGTATATATTAATATATACTAGTACTAGTATATACTAGTACATACTAGTACATACTAGTACTAGTATACTAATATATACTAGTATATATACTAGTACTAGTATATATAGTAGTATATAAACTAGTATATATACTAGTGGACAAGTATTTATCTTAGTATACTAGTATGCTAGTATATACTGCAATATACTTGTACTAGTATGTACTAGTATATATACTAGTATATATTAGTGTATATACTAGTAAAAACTAGTACTAGTATATAGTAGTACATACTAATACTATGATATACACTAGTATATACTAGTTTATATACTAGTATATATACTAGTATGTACTAGTATGTACTAGTATATGTATTTGTATATACTAGTATATATACTAGTATATATTAGTATATACTAGTATATATTAGTATATACTAGTATATACTCGTATATATACTAGTATGTGCTAGCAGTATATTCTAGTACTAGTATATACTAGTATATATACTAGTATATACTAGTACTCTGATATATAATAGTAAATACTAGTATATATACTAGTATATGTTAGTATATACTAGTACATACTAGTATATATACTAGTATGTAGTAGCAGTATATACTCGTACTAGTATATACTAGTATATATACTAGTATGTACTAGTATATACTAGTATATATATTAGTATATATACTAGTACTAGTCCTTACTAGTATAAATATAAGTATATATATTAGTATATATACTAGAAATATACTAGTACTAGTATATACTAGTATATATGATAGTATATACTAGTATATATATTAGTATATACTAGTATATATATTAGTATATACTAGTATATAAACTTTCCAGTACTAGTATATACCAGAACTAGTACGTATACTAGTACTGGTATATACCCGTACTAGTATATACTAGTACTAGTATATACTAGTATATGCTAGTATAAACTAGTATATACTAGTACGGATATATACTAGTACTAGTATGTACTAGTATATACTCGTACTAGTAGTAGTACATACACTAGTATATATACTAGTATATACTAGTACATACTAGTATATATATAGTAGTGTATACTAGTTTACTAGTATATACTAGTACTAATATATACTAGTATATACTAGTATACTAGTATATACTACTATAAATATACTAGTATATACTAGTATATACTAGTTTATACTAGTACTAATATATATACTAGTATATATACTAGTATATATACTGATATATATACTAATACATAGTATTATATATATACTAGTACTAGTATATACTAGTACTAGTATATACTAGTATATAGTGGTATATATATACTAGTATATATACTAGTACTATTTTATACTAGTACTAGTATATAAACTAGTTTATATACAAGTATGTATACTAGTATATACTAGTACTAGTACTGGTATATACTAGTATGTACTAGTACGAGTATATTCTAATACATACTAGTATATACTATTATATACGAGTACTAGTACTAGTACATATACTAGTATATACTAGTACTCGTATATACTAGTACTAGTATTGGTATATACTAGAATGTACTAGTACTAGTCTTAGTATATATACTAGTATATATACTAGTATATACTAGTATATATACAAATATATATACTAGTATATATACTAGTATGTACTAGTATACACGAGTATACTAGTATATATACTAGTATACTAGTATATACTAGTATATACTAATGTACTAGTATATACTAATACTTGTATATACTAGTATTAGTGTATACTAGTATATACTAGAATATATTTGTATATACTAGTATATACTAGTACTAGTGTATACTAGTATATACTAGTACTAGTATACTAATATATACTAGTTTATATACTAGTACTAGTATATATAGTAGTATACATATTAGTATATATACTATTATACTAGTATATACTAGTATATATACTAGTATATATATTAGTATACTAGTATAATAGTATATATACTAGTATATACTAGTATACTAGTATAATAGTATATATACTAGTACATATACTAGCATACTAGTATACTAGTACATACTACTATACTAGTATATGTACTCCTATACTAGTATATGTACTAGTATATATACTAGTATACTAGTTTACTAGTGTATACTACTATACTAAGACATATACTAGTATACTAATATATGTACTAGTATATATACTAGTATAGTAATATATACTAGTATATATACTAGTACATATACTAGTATACTAGTATATATACTAGTATACAAGTATATACTAATATACACTACTACATATACTAGTTTATACTAGTACTAGTATATAATATTATATACTAATACTATGATATATACTAGTATATACTAGTATGTACTAGCAGTATATACTAGTACAAGTATATACTAGTATATATACTAGTATGTACTAGTATATACTAGTGTATATACTAGTATATATACTAGTACTAGTATATACTAGTATATATATTAGTATTTATATTAGTATATATACTAGTATATACTAGTACATATATTTGTATATACTAGTATATATATTAGTATATATTAGTATAGATACTGGTATATATACTAGTATATATACTAGTACTAGTATATATACTAGTATATATACTAGGACTAGTTTATATACTAGTATATACTAGTATGTATACTAGTATATATACTAGCACTGGTGTGTACTAGTATATGTACTAGTATATCCTGATACTAGTATATAGTATATACCAGTACAAGAATTTATTAGTCTAGTATATACCCGTACTAGTATATACTAGTACTAGTATACACTAGTATATACTAGTACTGGTATATACTACTATATACTAGTACTAGTATATACCCGTACTAGTATATACTAATACTAGTATATACTAGTATATACGAGTATATACTAGTACTAGTATATAGTATATACTAGTATATACTCGTACTAGTACTAGTACATATACTAGTATATATACTAGTACATATTAGTATATACTAATATATATATAGAAGTATATACTAGTATACTAGTATTCACTAGTATAGTAGTACATACTACTATATATATACAAGTATATACTAGTACTAGTATATATTAGTATATACTAGTATATATTAGTATTAGTATATATACTAGTTTATATACAAGTATATATACTAGTATATATACTAATATATAGTAGTATATATATACTAGTATATACTAGTACCAGTTTATACTAATACTAAGATATACTAGTATATATACTAATATATAGTAGTATATATACTAGTATGTATATTAGTACTGGTATATACTAGTACTAGTATATATACTATTATAAATACCAGTATATATACTAGTATATATTAGTACTGGTTCATACTAGCACTAGTATATATACTAGTATATTCTAGTATATATATTAGCATATACTAGTACTAGTATATATACTAGTATTAGTACTTGTATGTACTATTATATATACAGCTACTAGTATATATTAGTATATATACTAGTACTAATATATACTAGTATATATACTATTACTAGTATATATATTAAGATATAGTAGTACTAGTACATATATTAGTATTAGTATATATATACAAGTATTAGTATATATACTATTATATACTAGTACTGGTATATATACTAATACTAGTATATATACTACTATATATACTAGTACTAGTATATAGTACTTGTATGTACTAGTACTAGTATATATACTAGTAATAGTATATACTAGTATATATACTAGTATATATACAAGTATTAGTATACATACTAGTACTAGTATATACTAGTACTCGTATATACTAGTATATATACCAGTATATATACCAGTACTAGTATATATACTATTACTAATATATACTAGTACTAGTATATATACTAGTATAGGCTAGTACTAATATATACTAGTATATACTAGTATACTAGTATATACTAGTATACTAGTATTTACTAGTACTAGTAAATATACTAGTATA
The DNA here is from genome assembly GCF_054954075.1 of Amborella trichopoda. Taxonomy (NCBI): domain Eukaryota; kingdom Viridiplantae; phylum Streptophyta; class Magnoliopsida; order Amborellales; family Amborellaceae; genus Amborella; species Amborella trichopoda. Next base: position 24,112,754 of record NC_142347.1, on the reverse strand, counting down.
TATACAAGTTTATACAAGTATATTCTAGTATATACTAGTATATACTAGTATGTACTAGTATATACAAGAATATACACTAGTATATATACTAGTACTAGAATATATACTAGTATATATAATAGTATATAAGAGCATATACTAGTATATACTAGTACACTAATATATACAATTATATATTAGTGTAGTATATACTAGACTAGTATATACTAGTATATACTAGACTAGTATATACTAGTATATACTAGTAATATACTAGTATATACTAGTATATACTAGTATTTACTAGCACTAGTATGTACTAGTATATACTAGTATATACTAGTACTAGTATGTACTAGTATATATTAGTACTAGTATATACTAGTATATATACTATTATATACTAATATATATACTAGTATATATATACTAGTATATATATTAATATATATATACTAGTATATATACTAATATATATTCTAGTATATATATTGGTATATATATACTAATATATATACTAGTATATATATTACTGGTATATATACTAGTATATACTAATATATATACTAGTATATACTAGTACTAGTATATATATTTGTGTATTCTAGTATATACTAATATATATACTAGTATATTCTAGTATATACTAGTATATATACTAGTATATACTAGTATATATACTTGTACTAATATATACTAGTATATATACTAGTACTAGTATATACTAGTACATAAACTACTACTAGTATATATACGAGTATATACTAGTACTAGTACATATATTAGTATTAGTATATATATACTTGCACTTGTATATATACTATTATATACTAGTACTAGTATATATACTAATACTAGTATATATACTACTATATATACTAGTACTAGTATATAGTACTTGTATATACTAGTATATATACTAGTACTAGTATATACTAGTATATATACTAGTATATATACAAGTACTTGTATATATACTAGTACTAGTATATTCTAGTACTAGTATTTACTAGTATATATACCAGTATATATACAAGTACTAGTATATGTACAAGTACTAGTATATTTACTAGTACTAGTTTATACTAGTACTAGTATATATACTAGTATAGACTAGTACTAGTATATACTAGTATATACTTGTAAATACTAGTATACTAGTATATACTAGTAGTAGTACTAGCAAATATACCAGTATATATTCTAGTATATACAAGTATATTCTAGTATGTACTAGTATATACTAGAATATACACTAGTATACATACTAGTACTAGTATATATACTAGTATATATAATAATATATACGAGTATATACTAGTATATACTAGTATACTAATATATACTACTATATAATACTAGTATATACTAGTACTAGTATATACTAGTATATACTAGTTCTAGTATATACTAGTATATATACTAGTATATACTAGTACTAGTATATATACTAGTATATATTTTAGTATATATACTAGTTTATATACTAGTACTAATATATACTAGTATATATACTAGTACTAGTACATACTAGTATATACTAGTACTAGTATATATACTAGTATATATATTAGTATATACTAATGTATATATACTAGTATATATATATTAGTATTAGTATATAGACTAGTACTAGTATATATACTAATACTAGTATATATACTAGTATATACTAATATATATACTAGTACGAATATATACTAGTACTATTCTATATACTAGCACTAGTATATACTAGTATTTACTAGTATTTACTAGTACTAGTACTAGTATATATACTAGTATATACTAGTACTAGTATATATACTTGTATATACTAGTATATATACTAGTACTAGTATATACTAGTATATACTAGTACTAGTATATATACTAGTATATACTAGTATATATACTAGTATATATATTAGTATATACTAATATATTTACTAGTACTAGTATATACTAGTATATACAAGTACTAGTATATACTAGTATGTACTAGTACTAGTATATTTATTAGTATATATACTAGTATATTTATTAGTATATACTAGTATATATAGTAGTAGTAGTATATACTAGTATATATACTAATACTAGTATATACTAGTATATATACTACTACTACTATATATACTAGTATATACTAGTACTAGTACATATATTAGTATTAGTATATATATACTTGTACTAGTATATATACTATTTTATACTAGTACTAGTGTATATACTAATACTGGTATATATACTGCTATATGTACTAGTACTAGTATATAGTACTTGTATATACTAGTATATATACTTGTACTAGTATATGCTAGTACTAGTATATATACTAGTGCTTGTATATATACTAGTATATATACAAGCACTAGTATATATACTAGTACTAGTATATACTAGTACTAGTATATATATTAGTACTTGTATATATACTGGTATATATACAGGTACAGTATATATACTAGTACTAGTATAGACTAATACTAGTATATGTACTAGTATAGACTAGTACTGGTATATACTAGTATATACCAGTACTAGTCTATACTAGTATACTAGTATATACTTGTATATACTAGTATACTAGTACTAGTACTAGTAAATATACGAGTATATATACTAGTTTATACAAGTATATTCTAGTGTATACTAGTATATACTAGTATGTACTAGTATATACTAGAATATACACTAGTATATATACTAGTACTAGTGTATATACTAGTATATATAATAGTTTATATGAGTATATACTAGTATATATTAGTATATTACTAGTATATACTTGTATATATATTAGTATATATACTCGTACTAGTATATATACTCATACAAGTCTATATACTAGTACTAGTATATATACTAGTATATAAACTAGTACTAGTATATATAGTAGTATATATTAATATATATACTAGTACTAATATATAGTAGTACTAGTCATATACTAGTACTAGTATATATACTAGTACTAGTATATATTAGTACTAGTATATACTAGTGTTTACTAGTATATACTAGTACAAGTACTAGTATATATACTAGTATATACTAGTACTAGTATATATACTAGTATATACTAGTACTAGTATATATACTAGTATATACTAGTATATATACTAGTATATACTAGTACTAGTATATACTTGTACTAGTATATACTAGGATATACTAGTACTAGTATATACTAGTACTAGTATATCCTAGTATATACTAGTACTAATATATACTAGTATATACTACTACTAGTATATACTAGTATATATACTAGTACTAGTATATACTAGTTTCAGTATATACTAGTATATATACTAGTACTAGTATATACTAGTATATATACTAGTACTAGTATATACTAGTATATATACTAGTACTAGTATATACTAGTATATACTAGTATATATATTAAATATGAAAAGATTGCAGAGTTCGCAGCTACTAATAATATAAAAAAGCAAATATGATAATGAACATAGAAAACAAAGAAATATCAAATACGATCCACGAAGTGTGAGTATATTCTCTAATTTTGATTGTAAACACAAATTTGAATTGCATAACTACTTACTGATTACATATACAAAGGCTGGCAAACTTTCTCCATTCGTTAGGATAGTAAGAAGGTAAAGCAGAGAGATGGCAATCACACATTTGAAAATATAAAAGTCATGTGAACGTTACCGACTTTTATCGATGTACAAGTGGCTGAAATAACTATCCTACTGTCTTCAGAAAGGAAGAAAGAAGAAAGGTAAGAAAGGAAGAGAAGAAGGAGAGAAGAGAGCACTATAGAACTATTGAGAGCTTTTGAGAACTTCGGCTGCTGCTATGCTGCTGCTGTGTCTATCCTTGATGCGTTCTGCCTTTCTTCACTTGATTACCTGGGTATTTATAAGGCAAGGTCTCCTGGGATGAGTGGTTCAGGACGAAGCCTTGTTGGCGAAGGAATTTGCTGATTGGCTTGGAGGAGCTTGTGGCTACACTTGCTTAATCGTGATGATGAAGGATTGATGAAGGACGCATGGCACTCTGCGACAAGTAAGAGGATAAGAATATTGTACGTCCGTGATGATGAAGGTTCGATGAGGGACACGTGGTGAGCTGCCAAGAGAGAATGAGGTTGGTGATATGATGGGGAATCTTGCATAGTCGAGATACGTGTGAACGACGGTGGTTGCGACTTGTTTGTGCGACTGATTAACGGTTGATGAGAGCTGATGTGACTCCCAATTAGTCACATCGTTCGTCGAGCAGATTACTGTTGAGCCTTCTTGTCTTCTTCTGTTGAGGGGAATCTTTCGCCTTTTGTCGTTTCCTATTGGATGATATTGTCGTCTTCTATCAAGCATCTTTCTTTTGCTGATGGGGTCATATCGGTGGATAAAAAGGGAGAAAGGGAATATTTTTGTCGGATTTTTGGATTGATGGGGTCATGCCAATAGATGAGAATCTATTTGGCGGGTCACTGCATCGGGCTGAGTTATTCTGTGGGCCTTTGGCTGAAATCATCCAATAAGGGATTGCCTGATTGGACAGTTTCTTCTGATGTTGCTGGTGCAATATTATCAGGAGCAAATACATGAAGGAGTGTTTGCTCTTTTTCTTCGAAAGTAGCATTGGGATGTGTCTGTTTCAGTTTCTTTAGATGGGCAGAGAAGGTAGGTAGACTGACTGTATTATTTGATGGTGGATTGAGGATATTGGTTTGCAGAGGTATTCTTTTTAGAGGTAAGGTGGCAGGATTGGTACTGAAAATATCCCACCATTTGGTTTTAAGGGTTTTTCCTAACATGGGAATGTACTCATGGTTGTTAGTATTATTTTCGGAAATAGAGTATTCCCATTTTAAAATCCAGAGTATTTGGTAGATTGCCATGAAATAAAGATGGTAATCATCTTGGTCTGTGCAAGTATTATAATGTGCAAATTTTGTTTGTAATGTCTGGAAAGTATCAGGCAATATTTGAGTCTGGGATCCCCATATTAAAAACCAATGACGAAACCAACTAGGGAATCTTTCTAGGATAGGGAGTTTGAATTGGAGGTACCAGGAATGAGTATTATTTGGATTTTGGTAGGCAAATACTTTATGCCATGCATCAATGTATTTAGAATATTTATAATATTTATATTGAAATTCCGGATTTAATAACTTTTTTCCTTGAAAGAGATTACATCCCCAATCCTCGTAAGAAAGCAATTTTTTGATTTGAAATTTAGAGTAAGGATATAATTTAGTAGTACCTTAGTAAAAATGAACAATAAAGACTGAACCTGTTTCCATGAGAATGGCTTCATACCATTCATGGGTTTTAATGCCATAAGATGGATTCAAGTGATTTACAAGGTAAAGGGGAGCTATTTTATTTGGGTCGAGTTTTGCATGAGCATCAGAAATGGTTATATCTGGTAGAAAAGCAGTATCTATATAAATTGACTTGGCAGAAGTTGAGGTCTGTTTATGTGGGTATGTTGCCGGGGAAAACGCCAAACTTGGAGTGGATATTGGACTTTGTGGAGGAGTCTGTATTAAATATTCAGGTACATTTGAGGATCGAAGAGGTGACATGGGTGTCAAACTGAGAGAGGAATGGATGGGCATGAGAGGCCCATACCTGTTGCTTGGGATTAAATCCATTGGTTGTTTTCCTTTGGTATTTGAAGACTGAGGATTCATATTGATATTCTTATTAGAAAGAAAGAGTTGCAAACCGTAGGAGGAAAAACCGTAGGAGGAGATTGTATCGTCCTTAAGTTATGGTATATGGTCCCCCTACAAAAATTCACGGGTTAAAAAGTCAGGCAGAGAATTAGAAGAACCGTGAAGATGTTCAATAGAAAAATCAAAAGCAGATAAAATAGCCTGCCATCGGGCAAAGATTTGTTTTGAAACAAGATTTTGGACATCCTTTTGCAGAATGTCTTTGGTTGCCTTACAATCAGTGCGAATTAGAAAATGTTGATTAAGAATATCAGTTTGAAATTTGCAGACACAATGAATAATAGCAAGTAATTCCTTTTTTACAGTGGAGTAATTCTTTTGGGTAGGATTTAGAATCAATTGATTGTTTTAATATTCCTCCTAATCCTATTTCAAAAGCATCACATTCAATAATTTTAAAAGCTGTTAGATCAGATAAGTTTAAACATGGGAGCTCTTTGGCTCTGAGTTTAAGTTTTTGTACGGCCAAAGTATGAATATTAGTCCAGGGTGGAGGATTCTTTTTTAACCGATCATATAAAGGTTTAGCATCTAAAGCTAGATTTTGGTAAAAATCCCTTATATAATTTAGACATCTTAAAAATCGTTGCAATTCAGTTTTATCTAAAATTTTATCAGGAAATTTGTCAGCAAAGAGGATTGATCTATCAATTGGAATGATTGTTCCTCGATTGATATTATGTCCTAGGAATCTTATTTTTGTTTGGAACAAATTTACCTTTTTAGCAGAAACAACTAACCCAGCTGGTTTTTCTGTATGAATAAAAGTATGAAGATGTTTGAAATATTGTTCTAGTGATTCAGAAAATACTAAAACATCATCAATATAAACGATCATGAATTTATAAAAGGGATTAAAGATATCATTCATTATTTTTTGAAATTCAGATGGAGCGTTTTTAAGACCGAAAGGCATAACGTTCCATTCATATTGTCCAAAAGGGACATTGAAGGCTGTTTTATATTTATCTTCTTCTTTTATTTGGATTTGCCAAAAACCAGATTTCAAGTCGAATTTGGAGAAGATTACAGCGTGTAATAATCTATCAAGTAGGTCCTTTTTATTTGGAATGGGATATCTAATCCATTTTAAGACTTTATTAAGCGGTTTATATTTAATGACTAACCGGGGAACTCCTCGTTCCTGCTCAGCATTTTTATTTACATAAAAAGCAGAACAACTCCAAGGAGATGAACTGGGTCGTATAAGTTTCTTTTGGAGTAAATCGTTTATTTCCAGTTGACATGTTTGTAATAATTCTATATTCATTTGAATTGGTCTAGCTTTTGTTGGTATCTTTGTTTCACTAAAACTTGGTTCATATGGTAATCCAACAATATGTTGTTTTCTATGCCAAAAAGCATTTGGTAATTCATTGCATATTTCTTTTTCAATAAAATTTTTGAGTTGTTGTATTTTTTGTATTATCTCATGAGTTTGGAGATTTTCACTGATAAGTTTATGTTTGATTTCAAGTTGTAAAGATCCTAAGAAATTTTCTTTGTATTTCATATTCTGTTTAACAGTATTAATTTCTTTAATTTTTGGTTTATTAAGAAATTCAAATCTAATAGGAGTACCATGAGTATTTGTTTCAATACCTGTATGAGAAATTATGATTGGATATAGCAAAGTAAGAAAGGGTACGCCAAGGATTACAGCTTGACTGAGTCCTTTGACCATTATAAATGGGGTAGGAAAACAATGTCCTTCTGTATAAATTTTAGCATTGGACAATTTGTATTTGATAAATAGCCTACTTCCATCGGCTGTATTAAGAATTTGAGTGGTTTTGTCAAAGTATTTTGTAGGGACTAATCCCTCATTAAGGCAATTCAGATCTGCTCCTGAATCTACTAGAGCTAGAGATTGGAATTCATCATTTATTACTATGGTTATTAATACAAACCATTTTTGTGTTATGACCCTATTTAAAACATTTACTGAATGTCTATTCGATGATTCGCCTTGATCCATTTGATCTAAATAATCATTGGGATGATATGATTTGAGTAAATGATTGAATTCTACTATGTCTTCTTCAGTATTGAGTTCGGAAGTATTATCATGAAGTTCAAGGATTTGAATCCTTGTTTTTAATTGGGATAATTCTACTTTTACTGTATTAACTTCAGCTTTAAGGTCAGCAATAGTAGGTTCCTTTTGGGTGGCTTCATGCTGACTAATTCGTTTCATGATATCAGAGAAATTATAATTATCAGGAGGTTTAACTAATGGTGTATGTTTTGTTTTTGTTTTAGTTAAATTGATAAACTGAGTAATTATTTCTCTTTTTTCATCAGGATCAGGTATTTTCTCTATTAAATCTAAGATTAGATTGTCTTCTTTGGTTAATGTATGAATAGAAGATGTAATAGGACATTGACAGATTTCGTTTTCTGTATCCGAACTATCAGACCAATAGAATTCGTCATTATGTATTGTTCCTATAAAAGAAGTATCACTACTGGAAGAAGTAGTTTCTGATTCTGAACTATCGGATGAATCATATAATTGAATAATATCATAGATTTTATTTCTGATAGATTCATCTAATGTAATAGAGTCTAATTTTTGCTTAACCTTGCATTGACTTTTATAATGGCCTACTTTGCCACATTTATAACAGACAGGTAATTTCTTTTTATTTGAAGATGTTTTAGAAGCAAAACGTTTTGTAAATTTCTTAATATTTTTTCTATTTGGTTGGAAAAGACTTATATGTTTTGTCTGGTTTATTTCGATGTTTTTTCTTTTTATATACTTTATGGATTTTATGCGGTTTAGTTTTATTTATATGACCTTGGTCCATATGATAGCCAAATTGTTGGCAAAAAATCTCCTAATTCTTTTTTACCACTTAGATTCTGTTTATCAAGTTGTTTCTTGAGTTTCAGATTTGTACATAGGGCTAAGCCTTCAGCACAGATTTCTAAGGATAATTCTCCTAGTGTATATTGAGAATAATTTATTACACCACTATTCTTATTTTTTAGACGTTCTTTGACCTTTTCAGCAAACAGATAAGGTAGTCCTGCTACAAACTTTTCTTTCCAGTGGTCAAGATGACTATCTTCTCGAATAAGTAGTCGAGAGAAAAAGACGTCTTTATACCATTTATAATGTGATAGTGTAGGACATCGTAAATTAGATAAAAGATCAGCAGTTCTTGCTGCAAGTATCGAAGTATTTCCTATAAAATGAAGAGCAATTGTATATATTAAAGAGTTGACAACATCACTTTCAGAATATACCATATCCTGGTTATGTTCATTTTTTGCTGTCCATTGTCGAGTATTAGTTAATATTTGTTGTTTTGTTTGTTCATTAAGATAAGAATCCCACCATCCTCTAAGCCATCCGGTGAATCCTGAGACTATGGCTTTTGCTATTTCCTGGTCATGACTACCAGCCATTTTACATGCTGAAGCATACATAGTCATGTGCTTCATTGTATCCAGTATTCGATGATCAGAAATTCCATCTATATTCCAATCTATGATTGTTCGACCTGTATATGTAGAAGTATGGCTTGTTAGGTCTTCTTCTAATTGAATATCCACTGGGGTTGGTCTTTTATAATATGGTCGGGCATTTATTGGTTGCCAGTTTTTACTATAATTGATACGATTGATACTATCAGGAGTAAGTTGTATTTCAGAGAATGCTTCTTGCATATTTGTATTGTATTGGCAATTGGTGGTTCTTTCATTTCAGTAGTTTGGAAAAGTATTTCTTCTTGTAGAGTCATATTATCATGTTCAAGGATTTTTGCTTTTCCTTTATCATTGTCAGATAAAATGATTGTTGGTTTGGGATCTTTTATTTCTAGTTTGGATAATTTAGAAATTAGTTGTCCCATAAGTGTTGTATTATCATCCGTCGATATGAAATTTCTCTTTATTCAAGTCAGGGGGTGGTTTAAAAAATAATTGTTTTTTCTCCTTGTAAGTGGGAGGTGGTAATAAATTTTCTATTCTATTAGTTTGTTGTCCAATCGTATGAAGACAAAGATTTGTATAATTATTTTGTTCAATTATGTGTGGGAGTAATTCTACTCGAGCTATATTGGCATTGTTCAGTTTATAAGGTGTGGCTACTGTTTCATATACAACCATTTGGGTCGCTGGAGAAGAGGATCCTACAGTTTGTTCTGGAGTTTTTGCTGTTGGTACTGTCGTAGCAACTCCTTGGATTTTCAAGCTTTGTTCAGGAGGATGTATAAATTTGATAGTATTCCTTCTGTAGTATTGAATACTGTGTATTGAGTTTCTAATGTATTTATTTCGAAGTCAGGAATAGGGATATTATGTTGGCTTAAGGTGTCTCTTAACCAATCAAAGAAACATTTTCCTTTATTCCCTTTTTTTCTCCATTTATTAAATTGTGAATGAAATAATTCTACTAGCCTGAGTTTAAATTCTTTCACATACCATTCTCTAATATTTTTATTTTCTGGAGATAAAAAATCTTTGATAATATCTTCTCGAGTGAATGTTTCTTCAAGCTGTAATACTTGAATGAATTCTGCCTCAGCAGGTGCTTCTTCAGCTTTTCTATATTGGGGTATAATGATATTATCAGATGTGCGTAGAAGTCCATCAATCTGTGGTTTTGGTGTTGATGGAATATTTATTATAGGAGGAATCCTAGTATAAGTTGTAATGGATTTTCTTGGGGGTTCTGGATCTCGAAAAGAATGATTACTTGAAGTTTCGGAGATGGATGCATTATCCATAATTTTGTTATTTGTAGTAAATTGTATTTCAATATTTCCGTCTGTATATTCAATAATCTTGTCTGGAATATTTTGAATAGGATTTTGTGATGGTTGGTTTTCATTGTGGATAGCCCATGTTTGGGGTAGAACAATATCTGACCATGATATTGTTTTTGGTATAATTGTATTTGATTTTTCCATATTAGTTTGGAAAAATATTGTTTGTCCTCTAGTATCTATTTGAAGTACATTTGGACATCATGTAGTCATTACTTTGTAATATATTCTGTAGACAATGGCTATATTTTGAGAACCTGTCATCATATCAAATCCTTGTGTTTTAAGATTTAAAGATAAAACATTTAAAATATTTGGATCAGTAAGTGATACAGAATAATTTGAAAAACAGTTGAAATATATTGGTCCACTACATAAACTAGATTCAACCACTCCTAATAGTGAATCAGAAAATCTATTATGCCTAGTATCGCGTAAGCAGACTAAGATAGAATTATTTAATCCTAATCGAGTCAAGGGTTTGACTGCTATTTGTATTAATCTTATATGTAAATATTTATAATTTCTATTTTTGTGAACTTGTAATATCTTTTGAGATAATAATTGAAAATCCTCTTGATTACTAGTAACAGAGAGAGTTTCTTCTACTGTTTTTATGGCATATCCAATTTTGAGGTCGAATGTGCCTTTTTTGTAAATATCTGATATTGGAACCTTTGGTATGTTCCAATTTTGTATTTGGTTTTCAATATCATTAATAATAATTTCCTCTTTGTTTTTTATCCTTAGAGTTCTATTAGTTTTACTAGTTGTGTTATCTGTTAGATTCTTAATAAATTTCTCCATTATTAGGTTGTGGTTGAATGTTATCTGGACAGTCCTCCTTGACTACCTCTTACGTCTTCTAGACCTCAGCGGCTCTCCTGGCCTAAACGGTCAACTGACTGGGTGTCCTGAGCGTCTCTAACCTCAATTCTCGGACCAACTTTCTTTAATGGATTAATTTATTAAGTTTCTTAGTAGTACAAACTAGTAAGTACTACTAGTACTAGTATGTACTACTAGTAGAATTACTTCTTCTAGTATTAGTACTAATACTTCTAGTATGTACTGTTAGTACATACTAGTAGTACATATAGAACTAGTTCTACTCATACTACTTGTAGTAGTATGTACTACTAGTAATACTCGTACTACTCGTAGTAGTACAAGTCCTACTAGTATTACTCGTAGTAGTAAGTACTACTAGTAATAATAACACTACCAGTACATACTACTAGTACATACTAGTATGTACTTCTAATACTCCAAGTATGTATTCTAGTACATACTAGTACTACTAGTAGTAGTATGTACTACTAGTAATACTAGCATTACTAGTACATACTAGTATTAGAAACACTACTAGAACTAGTAAGTACTAATAAGTACTAGTAGTGCTAATACTAAAGTACAAACTACTAGTACATAATAGTACTACTAATACTAATATGTGCCACTGGTAATACTAATACTAGCAATAGTATTAGTAGTAGTAATATCATGTACTAGTACGGAAAGTATATATTAGTATGTACTACTTGTCTATACTACTAGTACAACTAGTATGTACTAATAAGATGTACTATTAGTTGTTGTACTAGTACATACTACTACTACTACTACTAGTACATTTACTACTACTACCAGTAGTTGTAGTACTTGAACTACTCGTAGTAGTACAAGTACTACTAGTTCTACTCGTAGTAGTACATGTACAACTAGTACTACTCGTAGTAGTAAGTACTACTAGTAACACTAGCACTACTAGTACATACTACTACAACTACTACTAGTACATACTAGTATGTACTCCTAATTCTCCAACTATGTATTCTAGTACATACTTGTAGTACATACTAGTAAGTACTATTAGTACTAGTACGTACTACTAGTAGAATTGGTACTTGTAGTACTAGTACTAATACTACTAGTATTAGTACTAATACTACTAGTATGTACTGCTAGCACATACTAGTAGTACATGTAGAACTAATTCTACTAGTACTACTAGTAGTAGTATGTACTACTAGTAATATTGTACTACTCGTAGTAGTAAGTACTACTAGCACCACTAGTACATACTAATACTAGTAACACTACTAGTACTAGTATATGCTAGTCGTGCTAGTACTAGTACATAATAGTACTACTAATACTAGTACTTGTCGTACATATTAGTATGTACTACTAATAATACAAGTACTAGCAGTAGTACTAGTAGTAGTAATATCATGTACTAGTACGTGTAGTATATTTTAGCATGTACAACTTGTCTATACTACTAATACTACTAGTATGTACTAATAAGATGTATTATTAATAGTTGTACTAGTACATACTACTAATACTACTACTACCAATAGTTGTAGTACTCGTACTACTCGTAGTAGTGCCAGTACTACTAGTACTACTCATACTAGTACAAGTACAACTAGTACTACTCATAGTAGTACAAGTACAACTAGTACTACTAGTAGTTGTATGTACTACTAGTATTACTCGTACTACTCAAAGTAGTACCAGTACTAGTAGTAGTGCTAGTACAAGTAGTACATACTACTAGTACATAATATGACTACTAATACTAGTATTAATAGTACATACTAGTATGTGCCACTAGTAATACTAGTACTAGCAGTAGTACTAGTAGTAGTAATATTATGTACTAGTACGGGTAGTATATATTAGTATGTACTACTTGTCTATACTACTAGTACTACTAGTATGTACTAATGATATGTACTAGTAGTAGTTGTACTAGTACATACTACTAGTATAACTATTAGTACATGTACTACTACTACCAGTAGTTGTAGTACTCGTACTACCTGTAGTAGTATAAGTACTACTAGTACTACTCATAGTAGTACAAGCGCTACTACTATGTAGTACTAATACTCCAAGTAAGTATTCTAGTACGTACTTGTAGTACTTACTAGTAAGTACTATTAGTAACAGTTTGTATTCTAGTACATACTTGTAGTACATACTAGTAAGTACTATTAGTACTAGTATGTACTACTAGTAGAATTATTACTTCTACTACTAGTACTAATACTACTAGTATTACTACTAATACTACTAGTATGTACTTCTAGTACATACTAATAGTAATACTAGTCTGTACTGCTATTACATACTAGTAGTACATGTAGAACTAGTTCTACTGGTACTATTAGTAGTACATGTAAAACTAGTTCTACAAGTACTACTACTAGTAGTATGTACTACTAGTAATACTTGTACTACTCGTGGTAGTACGTACTATTAGTACTACTCGTAGTAGTACAAGTACTACTAGTACTACTCGTAGTACTAAGTACTACTAGTAATACTAGCACTACTAGTATATACTAGTACGAGTAACACTACTAGTACTTGTTTGTACTAGTTGTTCTAGTACTAATAGTACATACTACTAGTACATAATAGTACTACTAATACTAGTACTAGTGGTGCATATTAGTATGTACTACTAGTAATACTAGTACTAGCAGTAGTACACGAAGTAGTAATATTATGTATTAGCATGGGCAGTATATATTAGTATGTACTACTTGTCTATACTACTAGTACTATTAGTATGTACTAATAAAATGTACTAGTAGTAGTTGTACTCGTACATACTACTAGTACATGTACTACTACCACCAGTAGTTGTAATACTCGTACTAGTCGTAGTAGTACAAGTACTATTAGTACTACTCGTAGTAGCAAGTACTACTAGTAATACTAGCACTATTAGTACATACTACTACTACTCCTACTAGTACATACTAGTATGTACTACTAATACTCCAAGTATGTATTTCAGTACATACTTGTAGTAAATACTAGTAAGTACTATTAGTACTATTATGTACTACTAGTAGAATTAGTACCTCTAGTACTAGTACTAATACTATTAGTAGTAGTACTAATACTATTTGTAGTAGTACTAATACTACTAGTATGTACTACTAATACATACTAGTAGTACATGTAGAACTAGTTTTACTACTAGTAATATTGGTACCACTCGATGTAGTACCAGTAATACTAGTACTACTCGTAGTAGTAAGTACTACTAGCACTACTAGTACATACTATTACTAATTACACTACTAGTACTTGTATGTACTAGTAGTGCTAGTACTAGTAGTACATACTACTAGTACATAATAGTACTAGTCATACTAATACTAGTAGTAGTACTAGTAGTAGTAATATTATGTACTAGCACGGGTAGTATATATTAGTATGTACTACTTGTCTATACTACTAGTACTACTAGTATGTATTAATAATATGTACTAGTAGTAGTTGTATTAATCCATACTACTAATACTACTACTAGTACATGTAATACTACTACCAGTAGTTGTAGTACTCGTACTACTTGTAGTAGTACAAGATTAGTACTACTCGTAGTAGTAAAAGTAGTACTAATACTACTCGTAGTAGTAAGTACTACTAATAGTACTAGCACTATTAGTATGTACTACTACTACTACTACTAGTACATACTAGTTTATACTTCTAATACTGCAAGTATGTATTCTAGTACATACTTGTAGTACATACTAGTAAGTACCATTACTACTAGTATGTACTACTAGTAGTATTAGAACATCTAATATTGTATTAATACTACTAGTATTAGTACTAATACAACTAGTATGTACTGCTAGTATGTACTAGTAGTACTTGTAGAACTAGTTCTACTAGTACTAGTAGTAGAAGTATGTACTACTAGTAATACTCGTACTACTCGTAGTCGTACAAGTACTACTCAGAGTCGTACAAGTACTACTCGGAGTCGTACAAGTACTACTAGTAGTAGTAAGTACTACTAGTAATACTAGCACTACTAGTACATACTAGTACTAGTAACACTACTAGTACTAGTATGTATTAGAAATGCTAGTACTAGCAGTACATACTACTAGCACATAATAGTACTACTAATACTAGTACTAGTAGTACATACTAGTATTTACTACTAGTAATACGAGTAGTACTAGTAGTAGTACTATTATGTACTAGTACGGGTTGTATATATTAGGATGTACTACTTGTGTATACTATTAGTACTGTTAGTACGAGCTAATAATATGTAATATTAGTACTTGTACTAGTACATACTACTAGTACTACTTTTTGTACATGTACTACTACTACCAGTAGTTGTAGTAGTCGTACTACTAGTAGTAGTACAAGAACTACTAATACTACTCGTAGTAGTAAGTACAACTAGTAATACTAGAACTACTAGTACTTACTAGTAACACAACTAGTACTAGTATGTACTAGTAGTTCTAGTACTAGTAGTACATGCTATTAGTACATAATAGTACTACTAATACTATTACTAGTAGTTCATACTAGTAAGTACTACTCGTAATACTAGTACTAGTAGTACATACTAGTATGTACTACTCGTAATACTAGTACTAGTAGTAGTACTATTGTTTACTAGTACGGGTAGTATATATTAGTATGTACTAGTCCATACTACTAGTTCTACTAGTATGTACAAATAATATGTACTAGTAGTAGTTGTACTAGTACAGACTACTAGTCTTACTACTAGTTCTTGTAATACTACTACCAGTAGTTGTACAACTAGTACTACTAGTAGTAGTACAAGTACTACTTATTACTCATACTAGTTAGTACTACTAGTAATACTAGCACTACTAGTACATACATACTACTACTACTACTGGTAAACTAGTATGTACTACTAATACTACAAGTATGTATTCTAGTACATACTTGTAGTTCATACTAGTAAGTACTATTAGACTAGTATGTACCACTAGAAGAATTAGTACTTCTAGTACTAATACTACTAGTATGTACTGCTAGTACATACTAGTAGTACATGTAGAATTAGTTCTACTAGTACTACTAGTGGTAGAATGTACAACTAGTAATACTCGTACTACTTTCTAGTATTTGCTACTAAAAATAATAATACTAGTAGTAGTACTAGTAGTAGTAATATTCTGTACTAGTACGGGTAGTATATATTAGGAAGTACTACTTGTCTATACAATTAGTACTACTAGTATGTACCAATTATATGTACTAGAAGTAGTTGTACTAATACATATTACCAGTACTACTACTAGTACATGTACTACGACAACCAGTAATTGTAGTACTCGTACTACTCGTAGTGGTACAAGTACTGCTAGTACTACTCGTAATAATACAAGTACTATTAGTACTACGCGTTGTAGTACAAATACTACTAGTACTACTCGTAGTAGTAAGTACTACTAGTAATATTAAAACTACTAGTACATACTACTACAACTACTAGTACATACTAGTATGTACTACTAATACTCCAAGTATGTATTCTAGTACTTACGGGTAGTATATATTAGTACTACTAGTATGATCTAATAATATGTACTAGTAGTAGTTGCACTCTTACATACTAGTAGTACTACAACTACCAGTAGTTGTAGTACTCGTACTACTCGTAGTATTACTCGTACTACTAGTACTACTCGTAGTAGTACAAGTACTACTAGGTCTACTCGTAGTAGTAAGTACTACTAATAATACTAGCACTACTAGTACATACTACTACTACTTCTACTACTAGCACATACTAGTATGTAGTACTAATACTCCAAGTATGTATTCTAGTACATACTTGTAGTACATAATTGTATTACATACTAGTAGATACCATTAGTACTAGTAAGTACTACTAGTACTAGTAGTAGTGCAAGTACTACAAGTACGACTCGTAGTAGTAAGTAGTACAGGTAATACTAGCACTACTAGTATATACTACTACTATTACATACTAGTATGTACTACTAATACTCCAAGTTTGTATTCTGGTACATACTTGTTGTACGTACTAGTAAGTACTACTAGTACAAGTATGTACTACTTGTAGAATTAGTACTTCTAGTACCAGTACTAATACTACTAGTATTAGTACAAATACTACTAGTATGTACTTCTAGTACATACTAGTAGTACATGTAGAACAAGTTCTACTAGTACTATTATTAGTAGTATGTACAACTAGTAATACTCGTACTACTCGTAGTAGTACAAGTACTACTAGTAATACTCGTAGTAGTACAAGTACTACTAGTACTACACGTAGTAGTAAGTACTACTAGTAGTACTAGCACTACTAGTAAATACTAGTATTAGTAAAACTACTCGTAATAGTATGTACTAGTAATGCAAGTACTAGTTGTACATACTACTAGTACATAATAATACTACTAATACTAGTACTAGTAGTACATACTAGTATGTACTACTAGTAATACTAGTACTAGCAGTAGTACTAGTTGTAGTAATCTCATGTACTAGTACGGGTAGTATATATTAATATGTACTACTTGTTAATGGTACTAGTACTACTAGTATGTACTAATAATATATACTAGTAGTAGTTGTACTAGTACACACTACTAGTACTACTACAAGTACATGTACTACAACTACCAGTAGTTGTGGTACTCGTACTACTCGTAGTAGTACACATACTACTAGTACTACTCGTAGTAGTACAAGTACTTACTTGGAGTATTAGTACTACATAGTAGTAGCGCTTGTACTACTATGAGTAGTACTAGTAGTACTTATACTACGAGTAGTACTAGTAGTACATACTACTACTAGTAGTACTCATTAGTACTTGTATTAAAAGTACTATTCTACTAGTAGTACATACTGGTATTAATAATACTTACTAGTACGTACTACAAGTATGTACTCATTAGTACTTGTATTAAAAGTACTATTCTACTAGTAGTACATACTAGTATTAATAGAACTTACTAGTACGTACTACAAGTATGTACTATGTACTATTAATAGTACTAGTAGTACTATTAATACCAGTATGTACTACTAGTAGAATAGTACTTTTAATACAAGTACTATGAGTAGTACTAGTAGTACATACTACTACTAGTAGTACTAGTAGAACTAGTCCTACATATACTACTAGTACGTACTACCAGTACATACTAGTAGTATTAGTACTAATAGTAGAAGTATTAGTACTAATACTAGAAGTAATAATTCTACTAGTAGTACATACTAGTATTAATAGTACTTACTAGTATGTACTACAAGTATGTACTAAAATACATACTTGGAGTATTAGTAGTACATACTAGTATGTACTAGTAGTAGTAGGAGTATGTACTAGTAGTGCTAGTATTTCTAGTGGTACTTACTACTACGAGTAGTACTTCCACTACTCCGAGTAGTACTAGTAGTACTTATACTACTACGAGTAATACGAGTATTATTAGTAGTACATACTACTACTAGTAGTACTAGTAGAAGTAGTTCTACATGTACTACTAATACGTACTAGCAGTACATACTAGTAGTATTAGTAATAATACTAATAGTATTAGTACTAGTACTAGAAGTACTAATTCTATTAGTAGTAACTACTAGTACAAATAATACTTACAAGTATGTACTAAAAGTATGTACTAGAATACATAGTTGTAGTATTAGTAGTACATACTAGTATGTACTAATAGTAGTAGTATGTACTAATAGTGCTAGTATTACAAGTAGTACTTACTACTACGAGTATTACTAGTAGTACAAACTACTACTAGCAGTACTAGTAGAAGTAATTCTACATGTTCTACTAGTATGTACTAGCATTGCATATTAGTAGTATTCGTTCTAATAGTACTAGTATGTACTAGTATTACTTACTACTACGAGTAGTACTAGTAGCACTTGTATTACTACGAGTAGTACTAGTAGTACTTGTACTACTACGAGCTGTACTAGTAGTACTTGTACTACTAAGAGTAGTACTTGTACTACTACGAGTAGTAAGAGTATTACTAGTAATACATACTACTACTAGTAGTACAAGTAGAACTAGTTCTACATGTACTACTAGTATGTACTAGCAGTACATACTAGTAGTATTAGTACTGCTGCTAATAGTATTAGTACTAGTACTAGAAGTACTAATTCTATTAGTAGTACATGCTAGTACTAATAGTACTTACTGGTATGCACTAAAAGTATGTACTAGAATACCTACTTGGAGTATTAGTAGTACATACTAGTATGTACTAATAGTAAAAGTAGTAATATGTACTAGTAGTGCTAGTATTACTTGTACTACTTACTACTATGAGTTGTACTAGTAGTACTTGTACTACTATGAGTAGTACTAGTAGTACTTGTACTACTACGAGTAGTACTAGTAGTACTTGTACTACTACGAGTAGTACTAATAGTACTTGTACTACTACGAATAGTACTAGAATAGTACTTGTACTACTACAAGTAGGACGAGTACTACAACTACTGGTAGTATTTGTTCATGTACAAGTAGTAGTACTAGTAGTATGTACTACACAACTACTACTAGTACATATTATTAGTACATACTAATAGTACTAGTAGTATAGACAAGTAGTACAAACTAATATATACTACCCGTATTTGTACATAATATTACTACTACTAATAGTACATACTAGTATGTAATACTAGTCTTACTATTAGTAGTATTTACTATGTACAAGTAGTATGTACTACTAGTACTAGCACCACTAGTACATACTAGTACTAGTAGTGTTACTAATACTACTATGTACTAGTAGTGCTAATATTACTAGTAGTACTTACTACTACGAGTAGTACTAGTAGTACTTGTACTACTACGAGTAGTACCAGTTGTACTTCTACTTCTACGAGTAGTTCGAGTATTACTAGTAGTACATGCTACTACTAGTAGTATTAGTAGAACTAGTTTTACATGTACTACAAGTACTAGAAGTATTAATTCTACTAGTAATACATACTAGTACTAATAGTACTTACTAGTATGTACTACAAGTATGTACTAGAATACCTACTTACTAGAATACCTACTTGGAGTATTAGTAGTACATATTAGTATGTACTATTAGTACTAGGAGTATGTACTAGTAGTGCTAGTATTTCTAGTAGTACTTACTACTACGAGTAGTACTTTTGCTACTCCGAGTAGTACCAGTATTACTAGTAGTACATACTACTACTAGTAGTACTAGTAGAACTAGTTCTACATGTACTCCTAGTATGTACTAGCAGTACATACAAGTAGTATTAGTACAAATACTAGTAGTATTAGTACTAGTACTGGAACTACTAATTCTACTAGTAGTATATACTAGTACTATTAGTACTTACTAGTATTTACTAAAAGTTTGTACTTGAATACATACTTGGAGTATTAGTAGTACATACTAGTATGTACTAATAATAGTAGTAGTAGTATGTATTAGTAGTTCTAGTATTACTAGTAGTACTTGCTATTACGCGTAGTACGAGTAGTATGTGTACTACTACGAGTATTACTTGTACTAGTACGAGTGGTACTAGTAGTACTTTTACTACTACAAGTAGTACGAGTAATACAACTACTATTAGCAGTAGTACATGTACTATTAATAGTACTAGTAAAATGTACTAGTACAACTACTTTTAGTACATATTATTAGTACATACTAGTAGTACTAGTAGTATAAATAAGTAGTACATACCAATATATACTACCCGTACTAATACGTAATATTACTACAACTAATACTACTGGTAGTACTAGTATTTCTAGTTGTACATACTGATATGTACAACTAATACTATTATTAGTAGTATTATTATGTACTAGTAGTATGTACTACTAGTATGTACTAGCCGTACACACTAGTAGTATTAGTACTAATACTAGTTGTATTAGTATTAATACTAGTAGTATTAGTACTAGTACTAACAGTACTAATAGTACTTACTAGTATATACTACAAGTATGTACTAGAATACATACTTGGAATATTAGTAGTAAATACTAGTATGTACTACTAGTAGTAGTAGTTGTATGTACTAGCAGTGCTAGTATTACTAGTAGTACTTTATAAGTAGTACTAGCAGAACTTGTACTACTACGCGTAGTAGTAAGTACTACTAGTAATACTAGCACTACTAGTACATACTACTACTACTACTACTAGTACATACTAATATGTACTATTAATACTTCAAGTATGTATTCAAGTACATACTTGTAGTACATAGTAGTAAGTACTAGTATGTACTACTAGTAGAATTAGTACTTCTAGTACTAAGACTAATACTACTAGTATGTACTGCTAGTACATACTAGTGGTACATGTAGAACTAGTTCTAGTAGTACTATTAGTAGTAGTATGTACTATTAGTATTACTCGTACTACTTGTAGTAGTACATGTACTACTAGTACTACTCGTAATTGTACAAGTACTACTTGTAGTAGTAAGTACTACTAGTAATATTAGCACTATTAGTACATACTAGTATTAGAAACACTACTAGTACTAGTCTGTACTAGTAGTGCTATTACTAGTAGTACTTGTACTAGTACATAATAGTACTACTAATACAAGTACTAGTAGTACATGTAGCACTAGTTCTACTAGTACTACTAGTAGTAGTATGTACGACTAGTTGTAGTATGTACTACTAGTAATACTCGTAGTTGTACAAGTACTACTCGTTGAAGTACAAGTACTACTAGTACTACTCGTAGTAGTAAGTACAACTAGTAACCCTAGCACCACAAGTACATACTACTAGTACATATTAGTACTACTAATACTAGTACAAGTAATACATACTATTATGTACTACTAGTAATACTGATACTAGCAGTAGTACTAGTACTAGTTATATTATGTACTAGTACGGGTAGTATATATTAGTATGTACTACTTCTCTATACTACTAGTATGTACTGATATTATGTACTACTAGTAGTTGTACTAGTACATACTACTAATACTAGTACTAGTACATGTACTACAACTAGCAGTAGTTGTAGTACTCGTATTACGCATAATAATTAGAGTACTACTTGTTCTACTCGTACAAGTACAAGTACTACTAGTATTAGTCGTCGTAGTAAGTACTACTAGTAACACTAGCACTACGAGTACATACTACTGCTACTACTACTAGTACATACTAGTATGTACTACTTATACTCCAAGTATGTATTCTAGTACAAAGTTGTAGTCTATACTAGTATACTAGTATACTAGTATATACTAGTATACAAATATACTAGTATACTAGTATACTAGTATACTAGTATATACTAGTATACTAGTAGATACAAATATACTAGTATATTTGTATACTAGTATATACTAGTATACTAGTATATACTAGTATACTAGTATATACTAGTATATGTATTAGTATATATACTAGTATATACTAGTACTAATATATATATTAGTACATATACTAGTATATACTAGTATATATACTAGTATATACTAGTATATACAAGTATATGCTAGTACATACTAGTATATATACTAGTATATACTAGTATTAGTACATACTAGAATATATACTAGTAAATACTAGTATATACTAATATATACTAGCATATATACTAATATATATACTAGTATACTAGTAACACTAGCACTACGAGTACATACTACTGCTACAACTACTAGTACATACCAGTATGTACTACTCATACTCCAAGTATGTATTCTAGTACAAAGTTGTAGTCTATACTAGTATATACTAGTATACTAGTAGATACAAATATACTAGTATACTAGTATATACTACTATAATAGTAGATACAAATATACTAGTATATTTGTATACTAGTATATACTAGTATACTAGTATATCCTAGTATATACAAGTTTATGCTAGTACATACTAGTATATATACTAGTATATACTAGTACTAGTATATACTGCTAGAACATACTAGTATATATACTAGTATATACAAGTATATACTAATATATAGTAGTATATATACTAGTATATACTAATATATATACTAGTATACTAGTAACACTAGCACTACGAGTACATACTACTGTTACTACTACTAGTACATACTAATATGTACTACTCATACTCCAAGTATGTATTCTAGTACATAGTTGTAGTCCATACTAGTATACTAGTATACTAGTATACTAGTATAATAGTATACTAGTTTATACTAGTATATATTAGTATACTAGTATATACTAGTATATACTAGTATACTAGTATACTAGTATATACTAGTATATACTAGTATACTAGTATACTAGTATACTAGTACATTTGTATATTAGTATATACTAGTATATACTACTACATATACTAGTATACTAGTATACTAGTATACTAGTAATACTAGTATACGAGTATATACTAGTATATACTAATATACAAATATACTAGTATACTAGTATACTAGTATACTAGTATGTACTAGTATAGTAGTATATACAAATATACTAGTAATTTGTATACTAGTATATACTAGTATATATTAGTATTTACTAGTATATACTAGTGTATATACTAGTATATATACTAGTATATATATTAGTATATACACTAGTATATACTGGTATATACTAGTGTATATACCAGTATATACTAGTATACTAGTATATAAACTAGTATATACTAGTATACTACTATATATACCAGTATACTAGTATACTATAATATACTAGTATATATACTAGTATACTAGTATATACTAGTATACTAGTATATACTAGTATATAAAAAAGTATATCCTAGTATACTAGTATATACTAGTATACTATATTAGTATATACTACTATACTAGTATATACGCGTATATATACTAGTATACTTATATATACTAGTACATACTAATATGTACTACTCATACTCCAAGTATGTATTCTAGTACATAGTTGTAGTCTATACTAGTATACTAGTATACTAGTATATACTAGTATACGCATATATACTAGTATATATTAGTATACAAATTAACTAGTACACTAGTATACTAGTATACTAGTAACTAGTATACTAATATATACTAGTATACGAGTATATACTAGTATATACTAATATACAAATGTACTAGTATACTAGTATACTAGTATATACTAGTACAGTAGTATATACTAGTACATATTAGTATATACTAGTATATTTGTATACTAGTATATACTAGTATATACTAATATGTACTAGTATATACTAGTATATTAGTATATACTAGTATATATACTAGTTTATATACTAGTACATACTAGTTTATACTAGTATATATACTAGTTTACTAGTATAGACTAGTGTATATACTAGTATACTAGTATATATACTAATATATATACTAGTATATACTAGTATATGTATTAGTATACTAGTTTACTAATATATACTAGTATATAGACTAGTATATACTAGTATACTAGTATATATACTAGTATATAAACTGGTATATAGACTAGCATAAACTAGTATACTATTATATATACCAGTAAATATACTAGTACACTAGTATGTACTAGTATATATACTAGTATATATACTAATATGTACTAGTATAAATACTAGTATATACTAGTATATATACTAGTATATGTACTAGAATATACTAGTTTATATACTAGTATATTTACTAGTATACTAGTATATATTAGTATACTCGTAAATATACTAGTATATATACTAGTATACTAGTATACTAGTATATACTAGTATATAAACTAATATACATACTAGTACTAGTATATACTAGTATAGACTAGTATATACTAGTACTAGTACATACGTATGTACTAGTATATACTACTAGTACATACGTATGTAGTAGTACTAGTATATAATAGTATACTAACATATACTAGTATATACACTAGTATATACTAGTGTATATACTAGTATATACTAGTGTATATACTAGTATATATACTAGTACACTAATATACTAGTATATGCTAGTAATAGACTAGTATATACTAGTGTACTAGTATACTAGTATATATACTAGTATACTAGTATATACTAGCAAATACTAGTATACTAGTATATATACTAGTATATATACTAGTATATATACTAGTATACTAGTATATACTAGTGTATATACTAGTATATATACTAGTATACTAGTATATATACTAGTATATACACTAGTATATTAATATATACTAGTATATATACTAGTATACTAGTATATTAGTATATACTACTATACTTGTATATACTAGTATATATACTCGTATATAGATTAGTATATACTTGTATACTAGTATATATGTAGTATATACTAGTATACTAGTATATAATAATATATATACTGGTATATATACTAGTATACTAATATATGTACTAGTATATATACTAGTATACTAGTATATATACTAGTATACTAGTGTATATACTAGTATAAATACTAGTATATACTAGTATACTAGTATACTTGTATATAATAGTATATATACTAGTATATAGACTAGTATGTACTAGTATACTAGTATATACTAATATACTAGTACATACTGGTATATATACTTGTATACTAGTATATATTAGTATATATACTAGTATACTAGTATATACCAGTATATACTAGTATACTAATATATACTAGTATAGATATATACTAGTATATACTAGTATATATACTAGTGTACTAGTATATACTAGTTAATATACTAGTATATATACTAGTATACCAGTATATACTAGTATACTAATATATACTAGTATATACTAGTATATATTCTAGTATATATACTAGTATACTAGTATATACTAGTTAATTTATTAGTATATATACTAGTATACTAGTATATATTAGTATACTAGTATATTAGTATATATACTAGTATATACTAGTATTTTAGTATATATACTAATATATTAGTATACTAGTATTTACTAGTATATACTAGTATACTAGTGTATATACTAGTATATATGTATACTAGTATATATACTAGTATACTAGTATACTAATATATACTAGTATACATACTAATATATATACTAGTATATACTAGTACTAGTATTTACTAGTATGTACTTGTATTAGTATATACTGGTACTAGTACATTCGTATGTACTAGTATGTACTAGTATATACTAGTACGTACTAGTACTAGTACTACTTGTACTAGTACATACTAGTATATACTAGTATATACTAGTACATACTAGTATATACTAGTACATACTAGTACGTATTAGTATATACTACTATATACTAATACATGTACTATTATATGCTAGTACTAGTTTATACTAGTATTAGTATATATTAGTATATGTATTAGTATATACTAGTACTAGTATATATTAGTATATACTAGTACATGTACTAATATATACTAGTATACTAGTCGTAGTAGTAAGTACTACTAGTAACACTAACACTACGAGTACATACTACTGCTACTACTACTAGTACATACTAGTATGTACTACTCATGCTCCAAGTATGTATTCTAGTACATAGTTGTAGTCTATACCAGTATACTAGTATATACTAATATACTAGTATATACTAGTATACAAATATACTAGTATACTAGTATATACTAGTATACACTAGTACTATGACTAGTACAAGTATATACTAATACTAGTATGTACTAGTACATACTAGTACTAGTACGTACTAGTACTAGTATGTACTAGTACATACTAGTACTAGTATAAACTAGTACTAATATTTATTAGTATATACTAGTATTAGTATATACTAGTACAAGTATATACTAGTATATACTAGTACTATGATATGTACTAGTACTAGTATATACTAGTATATATTAGTATATATACTAGTATATAGACTAGTATATACTAGTATATATATTAGTATATACTAGTATATATTAGTATATACTAGTATATATTTATATATATTAGTATATACTAGTATATATACTAGTATGTACTAGCAGTATGTACTAGTATATATACTAATATGTATTAGCATATACTAGTATACACTAGTATATATACTAGTATATATACTAATATTAGTATATACTAGTATATATTTATATATATTAGTATATATAAATACTAGTGTATACTAGTACTAGTATATACTAGTATATATTAGTATATATACTAGTACTAGTGTATATACTAGTATATATATTAGTATATACTAGTGTATACTAGTACTAGTATATACATGTATATATACTAGTGTATACTAGTACTAGTATATACTAGTATATACTTGTATATACTAGTACTAGTATATACTAGTATATATTAGTATATATACTAGTACTAGTGTATATACTAGTATATATACTAGTATATACTAGTACTAGTGTATAAACTAGTATATATACTAGTATATACACTAGTATTAGTATATATTAGTACGAGTATATATACTAGTATATACTAGTACTAATCTATACTAGTATATACTAGTACTAGTATAGACTAGTACTAGTATATACTAGTATATATACTAGTATATAATAGTACTAGTATATACCAGTACTAATATATACTAGTATATACTAGTATATATACTAGTATATAATAGTACTAGTATATACCAGTACTAATATATACTAGTATTAGTATATACTAGTATATACTCGTACTAGTATTGGTACATATACTAATATATACTATTATATACTCGTATATACTAGTATACTAGTATATACTACTATATATATACTAGTATATACTAGTATATACTAGTACTAGTATATACTAGTATGTACTAGTACTAGTATATATACTAGTATGTACTAGTACTAGTATATATACTAGTATATTAGTATATATACTAGTAGTATATACTAGTATATATACTAACTATCATTTCCATAGATAGATCAATACAATTTGCTGATAAATTCCCCGATCAAATACTTGATAAAAGGGAACTTCAAAGTTTCTTAGGATGTTTAAATTATGTTAGTGATTTTTATCCTAATCTTGCATTAGATTCTAAGCCTTTATATGATAGACTCAAAAAGAATCCTCCACCATGGACAAATACCCATACTCGAGCAGTACAGGTAATTAAATAGAAGGTAAAAACACTTGAATGTCTCTCCCTTCCCCATTCAACTGCTTTCAAAATCATTGAATGTGATGCATCTGATAAAGGTCTAGGTGGAATTTTAAAACAACAAATTGATTCGAAAGAACAATTACTTGGTTATACTTCCAAAGCCTGGAATACTACTCAATTAAATTATTCCATGGTCAAAAAGGAACTATTAGCAATAGTTCACTGTGTGACTAAATTTCAAAGTGATATTTTAAATCAACATTTCTTAATACGTACTGACTGCAAAGCAGCCAAAGATATCTTGCAAAAAGATGTTCAAAATTTGGTTTCTAAACAAATCTTTGCTCAATGGCAGGCTATATTGTCCGCCTTTGATTTTTCCATCGAACACCTTCCCGAGTCTTCTAATTGCTTTTGCAACCTCTTGAACAGGGTTGCCTGCCATTTTATTTGCAGAAGCATACATAGTCATATGTCTCATAACATCCAATATTTTTAATTCAGATAATCCATCTATTTGCCAATTTACTATTGATCTTCCTGAGTATGATACTACCTGTTGTATGGCATCTTCTTCCATTTGTATATCAACAGGTGTGGGTCTCTTATGGTATGGTAAGGCTGTTACTGGTTGCCAGTATTTTCCATAGGCTATTCTATTTATGGTTTCTATAATGGGGGTAGTATCCATAAATGCTTTTTCTTGATTTTGAATTGTATCTTCTATGATTGGTTCTTCTTCCTGAAGCATCATTGATTCATGTTCTGGTATTTTTGCTTTACCTTTATCAGAGGACTCAGGTGGTGTGGATGAAGGAGGAATGATTAGTTTTGGAGAAGAAATTCCTTGGATATCTAGTTGGGATAATTTTGATATCAATTGATCCATAAGGGATTTATTATTATCTCCAATATGGAATTTATTTTTATTTAATTCTGGAGGTGGTTTGAACAAAACTGATTTGGGTATTTGTGTAGCAGAAGGTTGTTCTTTGGTGACCAATCTTTCTATACTTTCTGCTTGCTTTCCTAAGGATTGCATATACAGATTGGTATAATTATTTTGTTCTACTAGTACTAATATATATACTAGTATATATACTAGTACTAGTATATATACTAGTATACTACTATATATACTATGATATATACTAGTATATATACTAGTATATACTAGTATATATACTAGTATATATACTAGTATATATATTAGTATATACTAGTATATATATACTAGTATATACTAGTATATATACTAATATATATACTAATATATACTAGTATATATATACTAGTATATACTAGTACTAGTATATACTAGTATATATATACTAGTATATACTAGTACTAGTATATACTAGTATATACTAGTGCTAGTATATACTAGTATATATACTAGTATATACTAGTATACTAGTATATATACTAGTATATACTAGTATACTAGTATATATACTAGTACTAGTATATATCCTAGTATATATACTAGTATTAGTATATATACTAGTATATTCTAGTATATACCAGTATATACTAGTATATATCCTAGTATATATATTAGTATATACTAGTATACTAGTATATACTAGTACTAATACTAGTACATATACTAGTATATACCAGTATATACTAGTACTAGTATATATGCTAGTATATACTAGTATATACTAGTATATACTAGTACTAGTATATATATTAGTATATACTAGTATATATACTAGTATATACTAGTATATATTAATACTAGTATATACTAGTATATACTAGTATTAGCACTAGTACATATACTAGTATATATACTAGTATATACTAGTATATATACTAATATATACTAGTATATACTAGTATATATTAGAATATACTAGTATATACTAGTACTAGTCTACGGTTTGCAACTATTTCTCTCAAATAAGAATATCAATACAAATATCAATATGAATCCTCAATCTTCAGATCCCAAAGGAAAACATCCAATGGATTTAGTCCCAAGTAATAGGTATGGGCCTCTTATGCCCACCCATTCCTCTCTTAACCTAACACCTATGTCACCCCTTCGATCCTCAAACGTACCAGAATATCTCATACAGACTCCTCCACAAAGTCCAATATCTACTTTAAGTCCGGCGTTTTCCCCGGCGTCATACCCACATAAACAAACCTCAACCTCTGCCAAATCCGTTTACATAGACACTGCCTTTTTACTAGAGATAACCATTTCTGATGCTCATGCCCAACTCGACCCATATAAAATAGCTCCCCTCTACCTTGCAAATCACATGAATCCATCTTATGGCATTAAAACCCGTGAATGGTATGAAGCCATTCTCATGGAAACTGGTTCAGTATCTATTGTCCACTTCTACCAAGGTACTACTAAATTATACGCATATTCGAAATTCCAAATCAAAAAATTGCTTTCTTACGAGGATTGGGGATGTAATCCCCTCCAGGGAAAAAGGTTACTAAATCCAGAATTTCCATATAAATCTTATAAATATTCTGAATACATTGAAGCATGGCATAAAGTATTTGCCTACCAAAATCCAAATAATACTCATTCCTGGTATATCCAATTCAAACTTCCTGTCTTAGAAAGAGTCCCCAGTTGGTTTCGCCATTGGTTTTTTATATGGGGATCTCAAACCCAAATATTGCCTGATGCTTTTCAGAGTCTACAAACAAAATTTGCTCAACTTAATACTTGCACCAATCTAGATGATTACCATCTCTACTTCATGGCAATATATCAAATCCCTTGGATTCTCAAATGGGAATACTCCATTTCTGAAAATAATACTAACAATTATGAATATATTCCCCAATTAGGCAAAACCTTGAAAGTCAAATGGTGGGACATTTTCAGTACCAATCCTGCCACACTACCTTTGAAAAGTATGCCTCCACAACCTGAAACCTTCAATCCAGTGTCAAATAATACAGTCAGTCTTCCTACATTTTCAGCCTACCTCAAAAAGCTGAAACAATCACATCCCAATGCTACTTTTGACGAAATAGAGCAAACACTACTCCATGTTTTTGCTCCCGATACAACTAGGCCAGCAACTTCAGAAGAAACAGTCCAATCAGGGAATCCCCTATTGGATGATTTCAGCCAGAGGCCTACAGACTGAAGGACCCAACCCAACTGTTCGATTTCCTTCTTCAGCACCGATATGACTGCTACAGCATAAAGCAAGATAAAATATTCCCTTTCCCAAATAAGACAAAATAGCGACACGACATAGCACAGAAAAGATTCCTTTTTCATAGAAGACAAAGCCACGCTGCATAAAGGACAAATAGTAAAGCGACATCGCCCTTTAGCAAAGATGCTCCTCACCGATGTGACCAATTTGGGGTCACATCAGCGCATATCGACGGCCCCCTTTCCTTCTTCTCCCGCACAAACGATGCTTACCTACCGACGATCGCACGAATCTCCACTATGTAAGATTCCTCCATCACTACATCAGCCACCAGCATACCAGAGCTCGCCACGTCTCCCTCATCGACCTGGCATGTCCCCTCGTCGTACTATATTCTTATCCTGAAGAATCCTTCTCCAGCAAGCCATCCAATTTCAACCACAACTTCCTTCCACTAATCCCACACTTTCCTTCATCAGCAAGCTACTGATTTCAGCCACTAGTTTGAGACACAGCCCTCTATAAATACCTCTTCATTCAAGCAAAGAAGGCAGAGCATATTCAAGGAAAGACCAGCAGCAGCAGCAGCAACCAAAGTTCTTCTCAAATAGTTCTCAATAGTTCTCTTCTCAGCTTCTCTTCTCTTAGCTTCTCTTCTCTTAGCTTCTCTTCTCTTCTTTTCCCTCAGATAGCTTTCTTTCTCAATTAAGCTTTCTCTATCTTCAACCTTTTGTACATCAGTCAAAGTCGGTAACGTCCTTCTGGCTTTGTTTATTATACATGTGTGATTGTCATCTTTCTGATTTACCTTCTTATTATCCTTACAAATGGCGAAAGTTTGCAAGTCTTTGTATCTGTAACCAGTAAGTCATTTGTAATCAGTTCTGTAATAAATAGTGATGCAATTTAAATTTGTATTTACATTCAAAATCCAAGAGTATACTCATACTTCGTGGATTATATTCGATATTTCTGTGCTTCCTATTTTCATTATTATCTTCGTGTTTTTATATTATGTCACTGTCTTACAAAAATTAATAAATGCTAACTCTGTAATTTTTCAATATCTTCTGTAACTTTCTGTAACTCCTAGAAATAAGTACAGTAATTCTAGCAAAAGTCATAGGGTAGATCTTAGGCGTAAAATGGTATCAGAGCCAACCCTGTTTTAGAGATCTCATAGTATTACAAGTTCTGCTATCTTAAGAAACTTAATAAATTAATCCATTAGAGAAAGTTGGCCCGAGAGTTAAGGCACGAGACGAAAAAGTCTTATGCAAAGTACCGCCAAGGCCGAGGAAGAGACGCTTAGGGAAAACGCTGGACTTTTGGTCGTCCTGAGTTGTCATTATCCGCAACCTAATAATGGAGAAATTTATTAAGAATCTAACAGATACCACAACTAGTAAAACTAATAGAACTCTAAGGATTAAGAACAAAGAAGAAATCATTATTAATGATATTGAAAACCAAATACAGAATTGGAACATACCAAAGGTTCCAATATCAGATATTTACAAAAAAGGTACATTCGACCTCAAAATCGGATATGCCATAAAAACAGTAGAAGAAACTCTCTCTGTTACTAGTAACCAAGAAGATTTTCAGTTATTATCTCAAAAAATATTACAAGTTCATAAAAATAGAAATTATAAATATTTATATATAGGATTAATACAAATAGCAGTCAAACCTTTAACTCGCTTAGGATTAAATAATTCTATCTTAGTCTGCCTACGAGATACTAGGCATAATAGATTTTCAGATTCTCTATTAGGAATGGTCGAATCTAGTTTATGTAGTGGACCAATATATTTCAATTGTTTTCCAAATTATTCTGTGTCACTAACAAATCCAAATATATTAAATGTTTTATCCTTAAACCTTAAAACACAAGGATTTGATATGGTAACAGGTTCACAAAATATTGCTATTGTCTATCGGATATATTATAAAGTAATGACTACTCTATGTCCAAATGTACTCCAAATGGATACTAGGGGACAAACAATATTTTTTCAAACTAATATGGAAAAATCAAATACAATTATACCAAAAACAATATCATGGTCAGATATTGTTCTACCCCAAACATGGGCTATCCATAATGAAAACCAACCATCACAAAATCCTATTCAAAATATTCCAGACAAGATTATTGAATATACAGACGGAAATATTGAAATACAATTCATTACAAATAACAGAATTATGAATAATGCATCCATCTCAGAAACTTCTAGTAATCATTCTTTTCGAGATCCAGAACCCCCAAGAAAATCCATTACTACTTATACTAGAATTCCTCCTATAATAAGTATTCCATCAACACCAAAACCACAGATTGATGAACTTCTGCGAACATCTGATAATATCATTATACCCCAATATAGAAAAGCTGAAGAAGAACCTACTGAGGCAGAATTCGTTTAAGTATTACAGATTGAAGAAACATTCACCCGAGATGATATTATCAAAGATTTTTTATCCCCAAAAAATAAAAATATTAGAATGGTACGTGAAAGAATTTAAACCTAGACTAGTAGAATTATTTCACTCACAATTCAATAAATTGAGACAAAAAGGAAATAAAGGAAAATGCTTTTTTGACTGGTTAAGGGACACCTTAAACCAGCACAATATTCCTATTCCTGACTTTGAAATAAATACGTTAGAAACTCAATATATAGTATTTAATACCACAGAAGGGACTACTATCAAATCTATACATCCTCCTGAACAAAGCCTTAAAATCCAAGGAGTTGCTACTACAGTACCAACTACAAAAACTCCAGAACAAACTGTAGAATCTTCATCAACCCAAATAGTTGTTTGTGAAACAGTAGCCACACCATATAAACTCAATAATGCAAATATAGCCCGAGTAGAATTACTTCCACACATAATCGAACAGAATAATTATACAAACCTTTGTCTTCATACTTTAGGACAACAAACAAATAGATTAGAAAATCTATTACAACCTCCCATTCCCACTCACAAAGAGAAAAAACAATTATTTTTTAAACCACCTCCTGACTTGAACAAGGATAAATTTCATATTGGAGATGATAATACATCACTTATGGGACAACTAATTTCTAAATTATCTAAATTAGAAATAAAAGATCCTAAACCAACAATCATTTTGTCAACAAATGATAAAGGAAAAGAGAAAATTCCTGAACATGATACTATGACTCTACAAGAAGAAATACTTTTCCAAACCAATGAAGTTGTAGAACCACCCATTGCCAATACAATACAAAATATACAAGAAGCATTTTCTGAAATACAACTTATTCCTGATAGTATAAATTGTATCAATTATAGTAAAAACTGGCAACCTATAAATGCTCGACCATATTATAAAAGACCAACCCCAGTTGATATCCAATTAGAAGAAGACCTGACAAGTCATACTTCTACATACACAGGTCGAACAATTATAGATTGGAATATAGATGGAATTTCTGATCATAGAATATTAGATACAATGAAACACATGACTATGTATGCATCGGCATGTAAAATGGCTGGTAGTCATGAACAAGAAATAGCTAAAGCCATAGTTTCAGGATTCACCTGATAGCTTAGAGGATGGTGGGATTCATACTTTAATGAGCAAACAAAACAACAAATATTAACTAATACTCGGCAATGGACAGCAAAGAATGAACATAACCAGGATATGGTATATTCTTATATACAATTTCTCTTCATTTTATACGAAATACCTCAATATTTGCAGCAAGAACTGCTGATCTTTTATCTAATTTACGATGTCCTACATTATCACACTATAAATGGTATAAAGACGTCTTTTTCTCCCGATTACTTATACAGGAAGATAGTCATCTTGATCATTGGAGAGAAAAATTCGTAGCAGGATTACCTTACCTATTTGCTGAAAAAGTTAAAGAACGTCTCAAAAATAAGAATAGTGGTGTAATAAATTATTCCCAATATACACTAGGAGAATTATCGTCAAAAATCTGTGCTGAAGGCCTAGCCCTATGTACAGATTTGAAACTCAAAAAACAACTTGATAAATAAAATCTAAGTGGCAAAAAAGAATTAGGAGATTTTTGCCAACAATTTGGCTATCATATGGACCAAGGTCATATAGATAAAACCAAACCGCATAAAATCCATAAAGTATATAAAAAGAAAAAACATCGAAATAAACCAGACAAAACATATAAGTCTTTTCCAACCAAGCAGAAAAAATATAAGAAATTTACAAAACGTTTTGCTTCTAAATCATCTCAAAATAAGAAGAAATTACATGTTTGTTATAAATGTGGCAAAGTAGGCCATTATAAAAGTCAATGCAAAGTTAAGCAAAAATTAGACTCTATTACCTTGGATGAATCTATCAGAAACAAAATCTATGATATTATTCAATTATATGATTCATCAGATAGTTCAGACTCAGATACTACTTCTTCTAGTAGTGATACTTCTTTTATAGGAACAATACATAATGATGATTTTTATTGGTCAGACAATAGTTCAGATACAGAAGATGAAATATGTAGATGCCCTATTACAACCTCTGATATTCATACATTAACAAAAGAAGATAATTTCATCTTAGATTTAATAGAGAAAATACCTGACCATAATGAGAAACGAGAAATAATTACCCAATTTATCAACTTAACAAAAACAAAACATACACCATTGGTTAAACCTCCCGATAATTATAATTTTTCTGATATCATGAAAAGAATCAGTCAGCATGAAGCCACCCAAAAGGAACCTACTATTGCTGACCTCAAAGCCGAAGTCAATACCGTAAAAATAGAATTATCCTAATTAAAAACAAGGATTCAAATCCTCGAACTTCATGATAATACTTTCGAAATACATATTGAAGAAGACATAGTAGAGTTCAATCATTTACTCAAATCATATCATCCCAATGATTATTTAGAACAAATAGATCATGGCGAATCATCAAATAGACATTCAGTAAATGGCGAATCATCAAATAGACATTCAGTAAATGTTTTAAATAGAGTAATAGCACAAAAATGGTTTGTATTAATAACCATAGTAATAAATGATGAATATGAATTTCAATCCTTAGCATTGATAGACTCAGGTGCTGATTTGAATTGCCTTAATGAGGGATTAGTCCCTACAAAATATTTTGATAAAACCACTCAAATCCTCAATACGGCTGATGGTAGTAGACTCTTTATCAAATACAAATTATCCAATGCTAAAATCTGTACGGAAGGACATTGTTTTCCAACTCCATTCATAATGGTCAAAGGACTCAGTCAAGCTGTGATCCTTGGCGTCCCTTTCCTTACTTTACTATACCCAGTTACAGTTTCTCATACAGGTATTGAAACAAATACTCATGGTACTCCTATTAGATTTGAATTTCTGGACAAACCAAAAATTAAAGAAATTAATACTGTTAAACAGAATATGAAATACAAAGAACATTTCTTAGGATCTTTACAACTTGAAATCAAACATAAACTTATCAGCGAAAAACTCCAAACTCATGAAATAATACAAAAAATACAACAACTCAAATATTTTATTGAAAAAGAAATATGCAATGAATTACCAAATGCATTTTGGCATAG
Source organism: Amborella trichopoda (assembly GCF_054954075.1). NCBI lineage: Eukaryota > Viridiplantae > Streptophyta > Magnoliopsida > Amborellales > Amborellaceae > Amborella > Amborella trichopoda. The sequence goes on along the minus strand of NC_142347.1, from coordinate 24,075,692 downwards.
AAAAGAACATATTGTTGGATTACCATATAAACCTAGTTTTAGTGAAACAAAGATACCAACAAAAGCTAGACCAATTCAGATGAATACAGAATTATTGCAAACCGTAGGAGGAAAAACCGTAAGATGAGATGGTATCGTCCTTAGGTTGTAGTATATGGTCCCCCCTGCAAAAATTCACGGGTTAAGAAGTCAGGCAGAGAATTAGAAGAACCGTGAAGATGTTCAATAGAAAAATCAAAAGCAGATAAAATAGCTTGCCAGCGGGCAAATATTTGTTTAGAAACAAGATTTTGGAAAACTTTTTGCAGAATATCTTTAGCAGCTTTGCAATCGGTACGAATGAGAAAGTGTTGATTTAAAATATCAATTTGAAATTTGCATAAGCAATGAATAATAGCAAGTAATTCTTTTTTGACATATACTAGTATATAATACTATATATATACTAGTATATACAAGTATATATATTAGTATATACTAGTACTAGTATATATACTAGTATACTAGTATATATACTAGCATATATACAAGTATACTAGTATATATACTAGTACTAGTATATACTAGTATATACTAGTATATACTAGTATATATCCAAGTATATATACTAGTATATACTAGTATACATTAGTATATATACTAGTATATGTACTAGTATAAGTATATACTAGTATATATACTAGTATATGTATACTAGTATATATATACTAGTACAAGTATATACTAGTATATACTAGTACTAGTATATATATACTAGTATACATATACTAGTATATATACTAGTATATACTAGTACTAGTACATATACTAGTATATATACTAGTATACTACTATATATACTAGTATATAAACTAGTACTAGTACTAATATATATATACTAGTATATATACTAGTACTAATATATACTAGTATATAAACTAGTATATACTAGTATATACTAGTACTAGTGTATACTAGTATATACTAGTATATTCTAGTATATACTAATACATACTAGTATTAATATATACTAGTATATATACTAGTATTAGTATATACTAGTATATATACTAGTACTAGTATATATTAGTACTAGTATATACTAGTATATACTAGAATATACTAGTACACACTAGTACTAGTATATACTAGTATGTACTAGTATATGTATTAGTATATATTAGTACTAGTATATATACTAGTATATATATTAGTATATATATTAGTATATATACTAATATAAACTAGTATATATAAACCAGTATATACTAGTACTAGTATATACTAGTATACACTAGTACAAGTATATACTAGTACACTAGTACTAGTATATACTAGTACACTAGTACTAGTATATACTAGTATATACTAGTATACATATACCAGTATATATATACTAGTATATACTAGTACTAGTACATATACTAATACATATAATAGTATATACTAGTATTGATATTAGGATATATACTAGTATATATACTGATATATACTAGTATATACTAGTATATACTAGTATATACTAGTATATATACTAGGATATATACTAGTATATACAAGTATATACTAGTACTAGTATATAATAGTATATATACTAGTACTAGTATATAATAGTACTAGTATATATATTAGTACATACTAGTACTAGTATATATACTAGTATAGACTAGTACTAGTATATATACTAATACTAGTATATATATACTAGTATATATAGTAGTATATACTAGTACTCGTATATATAGTAGTATATACTAGTACTCGTATATACTAGTACTAGTATATATAGTAGTATATACTAGTACTCGTATAAACTAATAGTATATACTAGTACTAGTACTAGTACATATACTAGTATATACTAGTATGTACTAGAATATACTAGTATATACTAGTACATACTAGTACTAGTATATACTAGTATATATACTAGTAGATATACTAGTACTAGTACTAGTATATATACTAGTATATAAGAGTATATAATAGTATACTAGTATATACTAGTATACTAGTACTAGTATATACTAGTCCATACTAGTATACCTATACTAGTATATATATACTAGTATATACTAGTACTAAAACATATACTAGTATATATACTAGTATAAACTAATATATACTAGTATATATACTAGGATATATACTAGTATATACTAGTATACACTAGTATATACAAGAATATACTAGTATATACTAGTATACTAGTATATACTACTATATATACTAGTATATACTAGTACTAGTATATACTAGTATATATACTAGTATATACTAATACTAGTACATACTAGTACTAGTATATACTAGTACTAGTATATATACTAGTATACTAGTATATATACTAGTATATGTACTAGTATACTAGTATATATATTAATATATTTACTAGTATACTAGTATATATAATAGTACTAATATATATACTAGTATTAGTATATATACTTGTACTAGTAGTAGTATATATACTAGTACTACTATATGTACTAGTATACTAGTATATATACTAGTATATATACTAGTATACTAGTATATATGCAAGTATATACTAGTATATATACTACTATATAAACTAGTATATATAGTAGTATACTAGTATATGTACTAATTTATACTAATATATATATACTAGTATATACTAGTACTAGTGTATACTAGTACTAGTGTATACTAGTATATATACTAGTATATATACTAGTACTAGTATATACTAGTACTAATATATACTAGTATTAGTATATATACTAGTATATATACTAGTATATATTAGTACTAGTATATACTCGTATATATACTAGTACTAGTATATATATTAATACCAGTATATACACTACTATATATATTAGTATATATACTAGTACTAGTTTATACTAGTATATATACTAGTACTAGTATATATACTAGTACTAGTTTATACTAGTATATATACTAGTATATACTAGTATCTATACTAGTATATACTACTATATATACTAGTACTAGTATATATACAAATACAAGTATATATACTAGTATATATACTAGTACTAGTATATATACTAGTACTGGTATATACTAGTACTAGTCTATACTAGTATATATACTAGTATAGACTAGTACTAGTATATACCAGTACTAGTATATAGTAGTACTAGTATATAGTAGAATATACTAGTATATACTAGTACTAGTATATATTAGTATTAACTACTATATATTAGTACTAGTACCAATACATATACTAGTATATATACTAGTATATACTAGTATATATACTACTATTTACTTGTATATATTAGAATATACTAGTATATACTAGTACTAGTATATTCTAGTACCTATACTAGTATATATACTAGTACTAGTACCAGTATATATACTAGTATATATACTGGTATATACGAGTATATACTACTATATATATACTAGTATATACTACTATATATATACTAGTATATACTAGTATATACTAGTACTAGTGTATATATTAGTATATATACTAGTATATACTAGTACTAGTATATATACTAGAATATACGAGTATGTACTAGTATACTAGTATGTACTAATATATATATACTAGTATATACTAGTATATACTAATACTAGTGTATATACTAATATATATACTAGTATATACTAGTACTAGTATATATACTAGTATATATACTAGTAGATACTAGTACTAGTAGATACTAGTAGATACTAGTACTAGTAAGTATATACTAGTATGTATTAGTATATACTAGTATATAATAGTATGTACTAATATGTACTAGAATATACTTGTAAATTCTAGTATATACTACTAGTATATACTAGTATATACACTAGTATATGTACTAGTATATACTAGTATATACTCGTAAATATTAGTATATATACTAGTTTATACTAGTATATATACTAGTATATACTAGTATATACTAGTATATATACTAGTATATACTAGTAGATACTAGTATATATACTAGTATGTACTAGCAGTTTATACTAGTACTAGTATATACTAGTATATATACTAGTATGTACTAGCCTATACTAGTTCTAGTCTATACTAGTATATATATTAGTATTAGTATATACTAGTATAGACTACTACTAGTATATACTAGTATACTTGTATATACTAGTTCTAGTACTAGTACATATACTAGTATATACTAGTATATATACTAGTATATACTACTATATACTAGAATTTACTAATATATACTATATACTAGTATATACTAGTATATTCTAGTATATATTAGTAGAAACTAGTATAAACTAGTATAAACTAGTATATATACTAGTATATTTACTAGTATATATACTAGTATATATACTAGTACTAGTACTATTAGCAGTAGTAGTAATATTATGTACCAATACGGGTAGTACAGATTATAGTGTACTACTTGTCTATACTACTAGTATGTACAAATAATATGTACTACTAGTACTTGTATTAGTACATACTGCTAGTACTACTACTAGTGCATGTACTATTACTACTAGTAGTAGTACTCGTACTACTCGTAGTACATGTACTACAAGTACTACTCGTAGTAGTAAGTACTACTAGAAATACTAGCACTATAAGTATGTACTACTACTACTGGTACATACTAGTATGTACTACTAATTCTCCAAGTATGTATTCTAGTACATGCTTTTAGTACATACTAGTAAGTACTATTAGTACTAGTATGTACTTCTAGTACATACTGGTAACTACTAGTAGTCGTACTAGACGTAGTAGTACTTGTACTACACGTAGTGGTACAAGTACTACTAGTACTATTTGTAGTAGTAAGTACTACTTGTAATACTAGCACTACTAGTACATATTAGTATAAGTAACACTACTAGTACTAGTAGTTCTAGTACTAGTAGTACATACTACCAGTACATAATAGTACTACTAATACTAGTACTAGTAGTACATACTAGTCTGTACTACTAGTAATACTATTATTAGCTGTAGTACTAGTAGTTGTAATATTATGTACTAATACGGGTAGTATATATTAGTATGTACTACTCTTCTATACTACTGGTATGTACAAATAATATGTACCAGTAGTAGTTGTACTAGTACATACTACTAGTACTACTACTAGTACATGTATTACTACTACCAGTAATTGTAGTACTCGTAGTAGTACCAGTACTATAAGTACTACTTGTACAGGTACTACTAGTACTACTCGTAGTAGTAAGTACTACCAGTAATACTAGAACTACTAGTACATACTACTACTACTACTACTAGTACATACTAGTATGTACTACTAATACTCCAAGTATGTATTCTAGTACATTCTTGTAGTACATACTAGTAAGTACTATTAGTATTAGTATGTGCTACCAGTAGAGTTAGTACTTTTAGTACTAAGACTAATACTACTTGTACTAGTACTAATACTACTAGTTTAACTAGTACTAGTAGTAGTATCTATTATTAGTAATACTTGTACTACTCGTAGTAGTACAAGTACTACTAGTATTACTCGTAGTAGTACAAGTACAACTAGTATTACTCGTAGTAGTAAGTACTACTAGTAACACTAGCACCACTAGTACGTATTAGTATTAGTAACACTACTAGTAGAAATATGTACTAGTAGTGCTAGTACTAGTAGGACACAATAATACTTCTAATACTAGTACTAATAGTACATTCTAATATGTACTACTAGTAATAATATGTACTAGTAAGTACTAATAATATGTACTAGTAGTAGTTGTACTAGTACATACTACTAGTACAACTACTTGTACATGTACTACTACCAGTAGTTGTACTACTCGTTATAGTACTAGTACTACTCGTAGTAGTACAAGTACTTCAAGTACTACTCGTAGTCATAGTAGTACTAGTAGTACTTGTACTACTCGTAATAGTAAGTACTATTAGTAATACTTGCACAACTAGTACATATTACTGCTACTACTCGTACATACTAGTATGTACTACTAAAACTCTAAGTATGTATTTTAGTACATACTTGTAGTACATACTAGTAAGTACTACTAGTACTAGTATGTACTACTAGTAGAATTACTTCTTCTAGTATTAGTACTAATACTTCTAGTAGGTACTGTTAGTACATACTAGTAGTACATATAGAACTAGTTCTACTCGTACTACTTGTAGTAGTATGTACTACTAGTAATACTCGTACTACTCGTAGTAGTACAAGTCCTACTAGTATTACTCGTAGTAGTAAGTACTACTAGTAATACTAACACTACCAGTACATACTACTAGTACATACTAGTATGTACTTCTAATACTCCAAGTATGTATTCTAGTACATACTAGTACTACTAGTAGTAGTATGTACTACTAGTAATACTAGCATTACTAGTACATACTAGTATTAGAAACACTACTAGTACTAGTAAGTATTAGTAAGTACTAGTAGTGCTAGTACTAAAGTACATACTACTAGTACATAATAGTACTACTAATACTAATATGTACCACTGGTAATACTAATACTAGCAATAGTACTAGTAGTAGTAATATCATGTACTAGTACGGAAAGTATATATTAGTATGTACTACTTGTCTATACTACTAGTACAACTAGTATGTACTAATAAGATGTACTATTAGTAGTTGTACTAGTACATACTACAAGTACTACTACTAGTACATTTACTACTACTACCAGTAGTTGTAGTACTTGAACTACTCGTAGTAGTACAAGTACTACTAGTTCTACTCGTAGTAGTACATGTACAAGTAGTACTACTCATAGTAGTAAGTACTACTAGTAACACTAGCACTACTAGTACATACTACTACAACTACTACTAGTACATACTAGTATGTACTACTAATTCTCCAACTATATATTCTAGTACATACTTGTAGTACATATTAGTAAGTACTAGTAGAATTAGTACTAGTACGTACTACTAGTAGAATTAGTACTTGTAGTACTAGTACTAATACTACTAGTATTAGTACTAATACTACTAGTATGTACTGCTAGCACATACTAGTAGTACATGTAGAACTAATTCTACTAGTACTACTAGTAGTAGTATGTACTACTAGTAATATTGTACTACTCGTAGTAGTAAGTACTACTAGCATCACTAGTACATACTAATACTAGTAACACTACTAGTACTAGTATATACTAGTCGTGCTAGTACTAGTACATAATAGTACTACTAATACTAGTACTTGTAGTACATATTAGTATGTACTACTAATAATACAAGTACTAGCAGTAGTACTAGTAGTAGTAATATCATGTACTAGTACGTGTAGTATATTTTAGCATGTACAACTTGTCTATACTACTAATACTACTAGTATGTACTAATAAGATGTACTATTAGTAGTTGTACTAGTACATACTACTAGTACTACTACTACCAGTAGTTGTAGTACTCGTAGTAGTACCAGTACTACTCGTAGTAGTACCAGTACTACTAGTACTACTCATACTAGTACAAGTACAACTAGTACTACTCATAGTAGTACAAGTACAACTAGTACTACTAGTAGTTGTATGTACTACTAGTAATACTCGTACTACTCGTAGTAGTACCAGTACTACTAGTAGTGCTAGTACAAGTAGTACATACTACTAGTACATATAATGACTACTAGTACATACTACTAGTACATACTACTAGTACTAACTAGAATAAACTGAGGAATTTTTCGTTAGAAAAATAAATTGAGGAATTTTTTGGAAATAAAGAACAAATAAAGCAAAAGAAATAATTTGAGGTACTTTTGGGAATTAAAAAAAAAATTCAGGTAAAGAAAAATACGATGAGGTATTTTTGTAAAAAAAATAAATCGAGGAGTTTTTTGCTAATTAAAAAAAAAAAACTACTTAAAGGAAACTAACTTTAGGTAAAGCTTTTTGTTAAAAGACAAAATAGAGGTACTTTTTGGTAATAAAAAACAAAATAACGTAAAGAAAAATAATTTGAGGATTTGTTGTGAAAATAAATAAATTGAGGTACCCTTTGGTAACTAAAAAATAAAAACGGCAACTTTTGACTATCAAAAAAATAAGATGATGCAGAGGAAAACAGTTTGAGGCAATTTTTTTGCAAGAGAAATTAAAAATGAGGTAAAGAAAAATAAAAATAATTTGACGTATTCGTTGTGGAAAAAAAAAAAATTGGTGTGCTCTTTTTTGTAATAAAAATTAAAATGCGGTAAGAAAAAATAATTTGGGGCATTTTCTGATACAAAATAAATTGAGATACTTTTTGGTAACCAAAAATAAACTGAGGTATTTTTCGTTTGAATAATAGATGGAGGTACTTTTTTGCAATAAAACATAAAATGAGGCAAAGAAAAATAATTGGTGCTGTTAATTGGTAAAAAATATGGTGAGGTTATTTATAGAAATAAAAAATAAAACTGAAGTGAATAAAAAAAAATTGAGGTGCTTTTTGCTAAAATAAATAAATTGAGGTGCGTTTGGCAAATCAGAATAAACTGAGGTATTTTTCGTTTACAAATAAGTTGATGAATTATTTGGTAATAAAGAATAAAATGAGACAAAGAAAATTAATATGATGTTTTTTTTGGTAAAAAATAAAGAAAATTGAGGAGACTTTGGGAAATAAAAAATAACATCAGGTAAAGAAAAATATAATCAGGCATTTTTTCTTGTAAAAAAAAAAATTCAGTAACTTTTTGGTAATTAAAATAAACTGAGGTTTTTTGTTTTGTAAACAAATCGGTTGAGGTATTTTCGGTAATAAGAAATAAAATATGGTAAAAGAAAATTCTTTTTGATGTATTTTTTGTTAAAAAACGAAGTGAGGATACCTTTTGGTAATAATAAACAAAATGGGCAAAGAAAATAATTCGAGGTATTTTCTTGGTCAAACAATAAATTTAGGTAAGTTTCGGAAATTAAAATAAGCTGAGATATTTTTCGTTTCAAAAATAAAATGAGCTACTTTTCGGTAAAAATAACAATTAAATATGCAAAAGAAAAGTAATTTGAGGTACTCTTCGGTAATCAAAATAAACTGAGGTATTTTTTAGTAAGAAAAATAAATTTAGGTACTCTTCGGTAACTAAAAATAAACCGAGGCACTGTTTGGTGACCGAAAAAAAAAAACCGAGGTAATGAAAAATAGTTTGAGATATTTTTTGTTAAGAAAAAATAAAATGAGGCAAACAAAAGTAATTTTATGCATTTTTTGTAAAAAAAAATAAACCAATGTGCATTTTGGTAATAAAAAATAAAATTACGTAAGAAAAATAATGCGAGGTATTTTTTTGGTAAAAAATAAATTGGGCAGCTTTTTGTAATTAACAATAAACCGAGGTATTTTTTGTAAGAAAAATAAATTGAGGTACTTTTTGATGATAAAAAATAAAATGAGGTATAGAAAAATAATCGGTGGCATTTTTCCTTAAAAAAAATAAGCCGAGGTTATTTTTGAAAATAAAGAAAAAAAATTAGGTAATGAAAAGCAATTCAACGTATTTTTTGTTAAAGAAATAATTTGAGGCACTCTTTGCTAATTAGAATAAACTGAGGTGTTTTTTGCTAAAGAAATAAATTTGAGGTACTCTTTGCAAATTAGAATAAACTGAGGTATTTTTCTTCTCAAAAATAAATTGAAGAATTATTTGAAAATAAAAAATAAAATGAGGCAAAAGAAATAATTTGAGGTACTTTTGGGAAATAAAAAGTACTACAACGCAGGGAAACATATAATGAAGTATTTTTTCTTGTAAAGAAATAAATTTAGTTTAAAAAAATAATTTGAGGTCCTTTTCGGTAGTTAAAATAAACTGAGGTGTTTTTTAGTAAGAAAAATAAATTGAGGTACTCTTTGGTAATTAAAATAAACTGAGGTACTTTTTGGTGACTGAAACAAAATAAATGAGGTAAAGAAAAATAGTTTGAGATATTTTTTGGTCAGAAAAAATACAATGAGGCAAAGAACAATAATTTGATGTATTTTTTGTAAGAAAAATAAATCGAGGGGCATTTTGGTAATAACAAATAAAATTACGTAAGGAAAAATAATGTGGGCCTTTTATTGGTAAAAAATAAATTGAGCTCATTTTTGGTAATTAAGAATAAACTTAGGTATTTTTCGTTTGAAAAATAAATTGAGGTACTTTTTTGTGGTCAAAAATAAAATGAGGTATAGAAAAATAATTTGTCGTATTTTTGGGTTAAAAAAATAAGTTGAGGTTTTTTTTGAAAAAAAAAAACAAAATAGGTAAAGAAAAATAATTCGAGGTATTTTTTCGCTAAAGAAATAATTTGAGGTACTCTTTGCAAATTAGAATAAACTGAGGTATTTTTCTTTAAAGAAATAATTTGTGGTACTCTTGGGAAATTAGAATAAACTGAGGAATTTTTCGTTTGAAAAGAAAATTGAGGAATCATTTGGAAATAAAGAACAAATAAAGCAAAAGAAATAATTTGAGGTACTTTTGGGAAATAAAAATAAAATTCAGGTAAAGAAAAATACGATGAGGTATTTTTGTAAAAAAAAATAAATCGAGGAATTTTTTGCTAAATAAAAAAAAAAATACTTAAAGGAAACTAACTTTAGGTAAAGCTTTTTGTTAAAAGACAAAATAGAGGTACTTTTTGATAATAAAAAACAAAATAACGTAAAGAAAAATAATTTGAGGGTTTGTTGTGAGAATAAATAAATTGAGGTACCCTTTGGTAACTAAAAAATAAAAACGGCAACTTTTGGCTAACAAAAAAATAAGATGATGCAGAGGAAAACAGTTTGAGGCAATTTTTTTGCAAGAGAAATTAAAAATGAGGTAAAGAAAAATAAAAATAATTTGACGTATTCGTTGTGGAAAAAAAAAAATTGGTGTGCTCTTTTTTCTAATAAAAATTAAAATGCGGTAAGAAAAAATAATTTGGGGCATTTTCTGATACAAAATAAATTGAGATACTTTTTGGTAACCAAAAATAAACTGAGGTATTTTTCGTTTGAATAATAGATGGAGGTACTTTTTTGCAATAAAACATAAAATGAGGCAAAGAAAAATAATTGGTGCTGTTAATTGGTAAAAAATATGGTGAGGTTATTTATAGAAATAAAAAATAAAACTGAAGTGAATAAAAAAAAATTGAGGTGCTTTTTGCTAAAATAAATAAATTGAGGTGCGTTTGGCAAATCAGAATAAACTGAGGTATTTTTCGTTTACAAATAAGTTGATGAATTATTTGGTAATAAAGAATAAAATGAGACAAAGAAAATTAATATGATGTTTTTTTTGGTAAAAAATAAAGAAAATTGAGGAGACTTTGGGAAATAAAAAATAACATCAGGTAAAGAAAAATATAATCAGGCATTTTTTCTTGTAAAAAAAAAAATTCAGTAACTTTTTGGTAATTAAAATAAACTGAGGTTTTTTGTTTTGTAAACAAATCGGTTGAGGTATTTTCGGTAATAAGAAATAAAATATGGTAAAAGAAAATTCTTTTTGATGTATTTTTTGTTAAAAAACGAAGTGAGGATACCTTTTGGTAATAATAAACAAAATGGGCAAAGAAAATAATTCGAGGTATTTTCTTGGTCAAACAATAAATTTAGGTAAGTTTCGGAAATTAAAATAAGCTGAGATATTTTTCGTTTCAAAAATAAAATGAGCTACTTTTCGGTAAAAATAACAATTAAATATGCAAAAGAAAAGTAATTTGAGGTACTCTTCGGTAATCAAAATAAACTGAGGTATTTTTTAGTAAGAAAAATAAATTTAGGTACTCTTCGGTAACTAAAAATAAACCGAGGCACTGTTTGGTGACCGAAAAAAAAAAACCGAGGTAATGAAAAATAGTTTGAGATATTTTTTGTTAAGAAAAAATAAAATGAGGCAAACAAAAGTAATTTTATGCATTTTTTGTAAAAAAAAATAAACCAATGTGCATTTTGGTAATAAAAAATAAAATTACGTAAGGAAAATAATGCGAGGTATTTTTTTGGTAAAAAATAAATTGGGCAGCTTTTTGTAATTAACAATAAACCGAGGTATTTTTTGTAAGAAAAATAAATTGAGGTACTTTTCGATGATAAAAAATAAAATGAGGTATAGAAAAATAATCGGTGGCATTTTTCCTTAAAAAAAATAAGCCGAGGTTATTTTTGAAAATAAAGAAAAAATTTAGGTAATGAAAAGCAATTCAACGTATTATTTTTTAAAGAAATAATTTGAGGCACTCTTTGCTAATTAGAATAAACTGAGGTGTTTTTCGCTAAAGAAATAAATTTGAGGTACTCTTTGCAAATTAGAATAAACTGAGGTATTTTTCTTCTCAAAAATAAATTGAAGAATTATTTGAAAATAAAAAATAAAATGAGGCAAAAGAAATAATTTGAGGTACTTTTGGGAAATAAAAAGTACTACAACGCAGGGAAAAATATAATGAAGTATTTTTTCTTGTAAAGAAATGAATTTAGTTTAAAAAAATAATTTGAGGTCCTTTTCGGTAATTAAAATAAACTGAGGTATTTTTTAGTAAGAAAAATAAATTGAGGTACTCTTTGGTAATTAAAATAAACTGAGGTACTTTTTGGTGACTGAAACAAAATAAATGAGGTAAAGAAAAATAGTTTGAGATATTTTTTGGTAAGAAAAAATACAATGAGGCAAAGAACAATAATTTGATGTATTTTTTGTAAGAAAAATAAATCGAGGTGCATTTTGGTAATAACAAATAAAATTACGTAAGGAAAAATAATGTGGGGCTTTTATTGGTAAAAAATAAATTGAGCTCATTTTTGGTAATTAACAATAAACTTAGGTATTTTTCGTTTGAAAAATAAATTGAGGTACTTTTTTGTGGTAAAAAATAAAATGAGGTATAGAAAAATAATTTGTCGTATTTTTGGGTTAAAAAAATAAGTTGAGGTTTTTTTTGCAAAAAAAAAAAAAAATTAGGTAAAGAAAAATAATTCGAGGTATTTTTTCGCTAAAGAAATAATTTGAGGTACTCTGTGCAAATTAGAATAAACTGAGGTATTTTTCTTTAAAGAAATAATTTGTGGTACTCTTGGGAAATTAGAATAAACTGAGGAATTTTTCGTTTGAAAAGAAAATTGAGGAATCATTTGGAAATAAAGAACAAATAAAGCAAAAGAAATAATTTGAGGTACTTTTGGGAAATAAAAATAAAATTCAGGTAAAGAAAACATACGATGAGGTATTTTTGTAAAAAAAAATAAATCGAGGACTTTTTTGCTAATAAAAAAAAAAAATACTTAAAGGAAACTAACTTTAGGTAAAGCTTTTTGTTAAAAGACAAAATAGAGGTACTTTTTGGTAATAAAAAGCAAAATAACGTAAAGAAAAATAATTTGAGGATTTGTTGTGAGAATAAATAAATTGAGGTACCCTTTGGTAACTAAAAAATAAAAACGGCAACTTATAAAAATGAGGTAAAGAAAAATAAAAATAATTTGACGTATTCATTGTGGAAAAAAAAAAATTTGGTGTGCTCTTTTTTGTAACTTAATTTAAAATGAGGTAAGAAAAAATAATTTGGGGCATTTTCTAATACAAAATAAATTGAGATACTTTTTGGTAACCAAAAATAAACTGAGGTATTTTTCGTTTGAATAATAGATGGAGGTACTTTTTTGCAATAAAACATAAAGTGAGGCAAAGAAAAATAATTGGTGTTGTTAATTGGTAAAAAATATGGTGAGGTTATTTATAGAAATAAAAAATAAAAATGAGGTGAAGAAAAAAAAATTGAGGTGCTTTTTGCTAAAATAAATAAATTGAGGTGCGTTTGGCAAATCAGAATAAACTGAGGTATTTTTCGTTTTCAAATAAATTGATGAATTATTTGGTAATAAAGAATAAAATGAGACAAAGAAAAATAATTTGAGGTATTTTTTGGTAAAAAATAAAGAAAATTGAGGAGACTTTGGGAAATAAAAAATAACATCAGGTAAAGAAAAATATAATCAGGCATTTTTTCTTGTAAAAAAATAAATTCAGTAACTTTTTGGTAATTAAAATAAACTGAGGTTTTTTGTTTTGTAAACAAATCGGTTGAAGTATTTTCGGTAATAAGAAATAAAATAAGGTAAATTAAAATTTTTTTTGATGTATTTTTTGTTAAAAAACGAAGTGAGGTACCTTTTGGTAATAATAAATAAAATGGGCAAAGAAAATAATTTGAGGTAGTTTCTGGGTCAAACAATAAATGGTCAAACAATAAATAGAAAAATAATCGGTGGTATTTTTCCTTAAAAAAAATAAGTCCAGGTTATTTATGAAAATAACAATAAAATATTAGGTAAAGAAAAATAATTCATGGTATTTTTGGTGAAAGAAATAATTTGAGGTACTCTTTACAAATTAGAATAAAAAGAGGTATTTTTTGCTAAAGAAATAATTTGAGGTACTCTTTGCAAATTAGAATAAACTGAGGCATTTTTCTTTTCAAAAATAAATTTAAGAATTATTTTAAAATAGTGAATAAAATGAGGCAAAAGAAATAATTTGAGGTACTTTTGGGAAATAAAAAGTACTACAAAGCATGGAAAAATATAATGAGGTATTTTTTCTTGTAAGAAAATAAATTTAGTTTAAAAAAATAATTTGAGGTCCTTTTCGATAATTAAAATAAACTGAAGTGTTTTTTAGTAAGAAGAATAAATTGAGGTACTCTTTGGTAATTAAAATAAACTGAGGTACTTTTTGGTGACTGAAAAAAAAAAGTGAGGAAAAGAAAGTAAGTTTGAGATATTTTTGGGTAAGAAAAAATACAATGAGGCAAAGAACAATAATTTGATGTATTTTTTTTGAGAAAAATAAATCGAGGTGCATTTTGGTAATAACAAATAGAATTACGTAAGGAAAAATAAATTGAGCTCATTTTTGGTAATTAACAATAAACTTAGGTATTTTTTGTTTGAAAAATAAATTGAGGTACTTTTTTGTGGTAAAAAATGAAATGAGGTATAGAAAAATAATTTGTTGTATTTTTGGGTTAAAAAAATAAGTTGAGGTTTTTTTTGAGAAAAAAAAAAAATTAGGTAAAGAAAAATAATTCGAGGTATTTTTTGCTAAAGAAATAATTTGAGGTACTCTTTGCAAATTAGAATAAACTGAGGTATTTTTCTTTAAAGAAATAATTTGTGGTACTCTTGGGAAATTAGAATAAACTGAGGAATTTTTCGTTTGAAAAATAAATTGAGGGATTATTTGGAAATAAAGAACAAATAAAGCAAAAGAAAAAATTTGAGGTACTTTTGGGAAATAAAAAAAATATTCAGGGGAAGAAAAATACGATGAGGTATTTTTGTAAAAAGAAATAAATCGAGGAACTTTTTGCTAATAAACGAAAAAACTACTTAAAGGAAACTAACTTTAGGTATAGCTTTTTGTTAAAAGACAAAATAGAGGTACTTTTTGGTAATAGAAAAACAAAATAACGTAAGGAAAAATAATTTGAGGATTTTTTTTAAAAATAAATAAATTGAGGTACCCTTTGGTAACTAAAAAATAAAAACGGCAACTTTTGGCTAAAAAAAAATAAGATGATGCAAAGAAAACAGTTTGAGGCATTTTTTTTGCAAAAGGAAATAAAAATGAGGTAAAGAAAAATAAAAAAAATTTGATATATTTCTTGTGGAAAAAAAACTTGATGTGCTGTTTTTTGTAATAAAAAGTAAAATGAGGAAAGAAAAAATAATTTGGGGTATTTTTTGATACAAAATAAATTGAGATACTTTTTGGTAACAAAAAAAAAACTGAGGTATTTTTCGTTTAAAAAATAGATTGAAGTACTTTTTCGCAATAAAACATAAAATGAGGCAAAGAAAAATAATTGGTGCTGTTAATTGGTAAAAAATATGTTGAGGACATTTACAGAAATAAAAAATAAAAATGAGGTGAAGAAAAAAAATTTGAGGTGCTTTTTCCTAAAATAAATAAATTGAGGTGCGTTTGGCAAATCAGAATAAACTGAGGTATTTTTCGTTTACAAATAAATTGACGAATTATTTGGCAATAAAGAATAAAATGAGACAAAGAAAAATAATTTGAGGTATTTTTTGGTAAAAAATAAAGAAAATTGAAGAGACTTTGGGAAATAAAAAATAACATCAGGTAAAGAAAAATATAATCAGGCATTTTTTCTTGTAAAAAAATAAATTCAGTAACTTTTTGGTAATTAAAATAAACTGAGGTTTTTTGTTTTGTAAACAAATAGGTTGAGGTACTTTTGGTAATAAGAAATAAAATACGGTAAAAGAAAAAGTTTTTTTGATGTATGTTTTGTTAAAAAACGAAGTGAGGAACCTTTTGGTAAGAATAAATAAAATGGGCAAAGAAAATAACTTGAGGTATTTTCTTGGTCAAACAATAAATTGAGGTAAATTTCGGAAATTAAAATAAGCTGAGATATTTTTTGTTTTAAAAATAAAATGAGCTACTTTTCGGTAAAAATAACAATTAAATATGCTAAAGAAAAGTAATTTGAGGTACTCTTCTGTAATTAAAATAAATTGAGGTATTTTTTAGTATGAAAAATAAATTTAGGTACTCTTTGGTAACTAAAAAAAAACTGAGGTACTTTTTGGTGACCGAATAAAAAAAAACCAAGGTAATGAAAAATAGTTTGAGATATTTTTTGTTAAGAAAAAATAAAATGAGGCAAACAAAAGTAATTTGATGCAGTTTTTGTAAAAAAAATAAATCAATGTGCATTTTGGTAATAAAAAATAAAATTACGTAAGGAAAATAATGTGAGGTACTTTTTGGTAAAAAAAAAAATTGGGCAGCTTTTTGTAATTAACAATAAACTGAGGTATTTTTCGTTAGAAAAATAAATTGAGGTACTTTTTTATGATAAAAAAAAAAGGAGGTAATAGAAAAATAATCGGTGGTATTTTCCCTTAAAAAAAATAAGTCGAGGTTATTTCTGAAAAAAAAAAAAAAAAATTGGGTAAAGAAAAAAAATTCCAGGTATTTTTTGTGAAAGAAATAATTTGAGGTACTCTTAACAAATTAGAATAAAAAGATGTATTTATCCCTAAAGAAATAATTTGAGGTACTCTTTGCAAATTAGAATAAACTGAGGTTTTTTTCTTTTCAAAAATAAATTGAAGAATTATTTGAAAATAAAGAATAAAATGAGGCAAAAAAAATAATTTGAGGTACTTTTGGGAAATAAAAAGTACTACAACGTAGGGAAAAATATAATGAGGTGATTTTTCTTGTAAGAAAATAAATTTAGTTTAAAAAAATAATTTGAGGTCCTTTTCGGTATTTAAAATAAACTGAGGTGTTTTTTAGTAAGAAAAATAAATTGAGGTACTCTTTGGTAATTAAAATAAACTGAATTACTTTTTGGTGACTGAAAAAAAAAAAAAAGAGGTAAAGAAAGTTAGTTTGAGAAATTTTTTGGTAAGAAAAAATACAATGAGGCAAAGAACAATAATTTGATGTATTTTTTTTACGAAAAATAAATCGAGGTGCATTTTGGTAATAACAAATAGAATTACGTAAGGAAAAATAATGTGAGGTATTTATTGGTAAAAAGTAAATTGAGCTCATTTTTGGTAATTAACAATAAACTTAGGTATTTTTCGTTTGAAAAATAAATTGAGGTACTTTTTTGTGGTAAAAAATGAAATGAGGTATAGAAAAATAATTTGTTGTATTTTTGGGTTAAAAAAATAAGTTGAGGTTTTTATTGAAAAAAAAAAAAAATTAGGTAAAGAAAAATAATTCGAGGTATTTTTCGCTAAAGAAATAATTTGAGGTGCTATTTGCAAATTAGAATAAACTGAGGTATTTTTCTTTGAAGAAATAATTTGAGGTACTCTTGGGAAATTAGAATAAACTGAGGAATTTTTCGTTTGAAAAATAAATTGAGGAATTATTTGGAAATAAAGATCAAATAAAGCAAAAGAAATAATTTGAGGTACTTTTGGGAAATAAAAAAAATATTCAGGTAAAGAAAAATATGATGAGGTATTTTTGTAAAAAGAAATAAATCGAGGAACTTTTTGCTAATGAAAGAAAAAACTACTTAAAGGAAACTAACTTTAGGTATAGCTTTTTGTTAAAAGACAAAATAGAGGTACTTTTTGGTAATAAAAAAACAAAATAACGTAAAGAAAAATAATTTGAGGATTTTTTGTGAAAATAAATAAATTGAGGTGTTGTTTGGTAACTAAAAAATAAAAACGGCAACTTTTGGCTAATAAAAAAATAAGATGATGCAAAGAAAACCGTTTGAGGCATTTTTTTTGCAAAAGGAAATAAAAATGAGGTAAAGAAAAATAAAAATAATTTGATATATTTCTTGTGGAAAAAAAATTTGGTGTGCTGTTTTTTGTAATAAAAAGTAAAATGAGGAAAGAAAAAATAATTTGGGGCATTTTTTCATACAAAATAAATTGAGATACTTTTTGGTAACCAAAAAAAACCCGAGGTATTTTTAGTTTGAAAAATAGATTGAGGTACTTTTTCGCAATAAAACATTAAATGAGGCAAAGAAAAATAATTGGTGTTGTTAATTGGAAAAAAATATGTTGAGGACATTTACAGAAATAAAAAATAAAAATGAGGTGAAGAAAAAAAATTTGAGGTGCTTTTTGCTAAAATAAATAAATTGAGGTGCGTTTGGCAAATGAGAATAAACTGAGGTATTTTTCGTTTACAAATAAATTGACGAATTATTTGGTAATAAAGAATAAAATGAGACAAAGAAAAATAATTTGAGGTATTTTTTGGTAAAAAATAAAGAAAACTGTGGAGACTTTGGGAAATAAAAAATCACATCAGGTAAAGAAAAATATTATCAGGCATTTTTTCTTGTAAAAAAATAAATTCAGTAACTTTTTGGTAATTAAAATAAACTGTGGTTTTTTGTTTTGTAAACAAATCGGTTGAGGTATTTTCGGTAAAAAGAAATAAAATACGGTAAAAGAAAATTTTTTTTGATGTATTTTTTTTAAAAAACGAAGTGAGGAACCTTTTGGTAATAATAAATACAATGGGCAAAGAAAATAATTTGAGGTATTTTCTTGGTCAAACAATAAATTGAGGTAAATTTCGAAAATTAAAATAAGCTGCGATTTTTTTCGTTTTAAAAATAAAATGAGCTACTTTTCTATAAAAATAACAATTAAATATGCTAAAGAAAAGTAATTTGAGGTACTCTTCGGTAATTAAAATAAACTGAGCTATTTTTTAGTAAGAAAAATAAATTTAGGTACTCTATGGTAACAAAAAAAAAACTGAGGTACTTTTTGGTGACAGAAAAAAAAAAACCGAGGTAGTGAAAAATAGTTTGAGATATTTTTTGTTAAGAAAAAATAAAATGAGGCAAACAAAAGTAATTTCATTCATTTTTTGTAAAAAAAATAAATCAATGTGCATTTTGGTATTAAAAAATAAAATTACGTAAGGAAAATAAATTGAGGTACTTTTTGGTAAAAAATAAATTGGGCGGCTTTTTGTAATTAACAATAAACTGTGGTAGTTTTCGTTAGAAAAATAAATTGAGGTACTTTTTGATGATAAAAAATAAAATGAGGTATAGATAAATAATCGGTGGTATTTTTTAGTAAAAAAAATAAGTCGAGGTTATATCTGAAAAAAAAAAAAAATTAGGTAAAGAAAAAAAATTCAAGGTATTTTTCGTGAAAGAAATAACTTGAGGTACTCTTTAGAAATTAGAATAAACAGAGGTATTTTTCGCTAAAGAAATAATTTGAGGTACTCTTTGCAAATTAGAATAAACTGAGGCATTTTTCTTTTCAAAAATAAATTGAAGAATTATTTAAAAATAAAGAATAAAATGAGGCAAAAGAAATAATTTGAGGTACTTTTGGGAAATAAAAAGTACTACAACGCAGGGAAAAATATAATGAGGTATTTTTTCTTGTAAAAAAAAAAATTTAGTTTAAAAAAATAATTTGAGGTCCTTTTCGGTAATTAAAATAAACTGAGGTGTTTTTTAGTAAGAAGAATAAATTGAGGTACTATTTGGTAATTAAAATAAACTGAGGTACTTTTTGGTGACTGAAAAAAAAAAAGTGAGGTAGAGAAAGTTAGTTTGAGATATTTTTTGGTAAGAAAAAATACAATGAGGCAAAGAACAATAATTTGATGTACTTTTTTTAAGAAAAATAAATCAAGGTGCATTTTGGTAATACCAAATAGAATTACGTAAGGAAAAATAATGTGAGGTATTTATTGGTAAAAAATAAATTGAGCTCATTTTTGGTAATTAACAATAAACTTAGGTATTTTTCGTTTGAAAAATAAATTGAGGTACTTTTTTGTGGTAAAAAATGAAATGAGGTATAGAAAAATAATTTGTTGTATTTTTTGGGTTAAAAAAATAAGTTGAGGTTTTTTTTGAAAAAAAAAAAAAATTAGGTAAAGAAAAATAATTCGAGGTTTTTTTCGCTAAAGAAATAATTTGAGGTACTCTTTTCAAATTAGAATAAACTGAGGTATTTTTCTTTAAAGAAATAATTTAAGGTACTCTTGGGAAATTAGAATAAATTGAGAAATTTTTCGTTTGAAAAATAAATTGAGGAATTATTTGGAAATAAAGAACAAATAAAGCAAAAGAAATAATTTGAGGTACTTTTGGGAAATAAAAAAAATATTCAGGTAAAGAAAAATACGATGAGGTATTTTTGTAGAAAGAAATAAATCGAGGAACTTTTTGCTAATAAAAGAAAAAACTACTTAAAGGAAACTAACTTTAGGTATAGCTTTTTGTTAAAAGACAAAATAGAGGTACTTTTTGGTAATAAAAAACAAAATAATGTAAGGAAAAATAATTTGAGGATTTTTGTGAAAAAAAATAAATTGAGGTACCGTTTGGTAACTAAAAAATAAAAACGGCAACTTTTGGCTAATAAAAAAATAAGATGATGCAAAGAAAACAGTTTGAGGCATTTTTTTTGCAAAAGGAAATAAAAATGAGGTAAAAAAAAATAAAATAATTTGATATATTTCTTATGGAAAAAAATTTTGGTGTGCTGTTTTTTGTAATAAAAAGTAAAATGAGGAAAGAAAAAATAATTTGGGGCATTTTTTGATGCAAAATAAATTGAGATACTTTTTGGTAACCAAAAATAAACTGAGGTATTTTTCGTTTGAAAATTAGATTGAGGTACTTTTTCGCAATAAAATATAAAATGAGGCAAAGAAAAATAATTGGTGCTGTTAATTGGTAAAAAATATGTTGAGGACATTTACAGAAATAAAAAATAAAAATGAGGTGAAGAAAAAAAATTTGAGGTGCTTTTTGCTAAAATAAATAAATTGAGGTGCGTTTGGCAAATCATAATAAACTGAGGTATTTTTCGTTTACAAATAAATTGACGATCTATTTGGTAATAAAGAATAAAATGAGAAAAAGAAAAATAATTTGAGGTATTTTTTGGTAAAAAATAAAGAAAATTGTGGAGACTTTGGGAAATAACAAATAACATCAGGTAAAGGAAAATATAATCAGGCATTTTTTCTTGTAAAAACATAAATTCAGTAACTTTCTGGTAATTAAAATAAACTGAGGTTTTTTGTTTTGTAAACAAATCGGTTGAGGTATTTTCGGTAATAAGAAATAAAATACGGTAAAGGAAAAAAAATTTTGATGTATTTTTTGTTAAAAAAAGAAGTGAGGAACCTTTTGGTAATAATAAATAAAATGGGCAAAGAAAATAATTTGAGGTATTTTCTTGGTCAAACAATAAATTGAGGTAAATTTCGAAAATTAAAATAAATTGAGATATTTTTCGTTTTAAAAATAAAATGAGCTACTTTTCGGTAAAAATAACAAATAAATATGCTAAAGAAAAGTAATTTGAGGTACTCTTCGGTAATTAAAATAAACTGAGGTATTTTTTAGTAAAAAAAAAAAATTTCGGTACTCTTTGGTAACAAAAAAAAAATTAAGGTACTTTTTGGTGACAGAAAAAAAAAAACCGAAGTAATGAAAAATAGTTTGAGATATTTTTTGTTACGAAAAAATAAAATGAGGCAAACAAAAGTAATTTGATACATTTTTTGTAAAAAAAATAAATCAATGTGCATTTTGGTAATAAAAAATAAAATTACGTAAGGAAAATAATTTGAGGTACTTTTTGGTAAAAAATAAATTGGGCGGCTTTTTGTAATTAACAATAAACTGAGGTAGTTTTCGTTAGAAAAATAAATTGAGGTACTTTTTGATGATAAAAAATAAAATGAGGTATAGAAAAATAATCGGTGGCATTTTTTCGTAAAAAAACAAAGTCGAGGTTATTTTTGAAAATAAAAAAAAAATTAGGTAAAGAAAAAAAATTCAAGGTATTTTTCGTGAAAGAAATAATTTGAGGTACTCTTTACAAATTAGAATAAACAGAGTTATTTTTCGCTAAAGAAATAATTTGAGGTACTCTTTGCAAATAAGAATAAACTGAGGTATTTTTCTTTTCAAAAATAAATTGAAGAATTATTATTTGAGGTACTTTTGGGAAATAAAAAGAATATTCAGGTAAAGAAAAATTTGATGAGGTATTTTTGTAAAAAGAAATAAATCGAGGAACTTTTCGCTAATAAAAAAAAAACTACTTAAAGGAAACTAACTTTAGGTATAGCTTTTTGTTAAAAGACAAAATAGAGGTACTTTTTGGTAATAAAACACAAAACAACGTAAGGAAAAATAATTTGAGGATTTTTTGTGAAAATAAATAAATTGAGGTACTCTTTGGTAATTAAAATAAACTGAATTACTTTTTGGTAACTGAAAAAAAAAAAATGAGGTAAAGAAAGTTAGTTTGAGATATTTTTTGGTAAGAAAAAATACAATGAGGCAAAGAACAATAATTTGATGTATTTTTTTTAAGAAAAAAAAATCGAGGTGCATTTTGGCAATAACAAATAGAATTACGTAAGGAAAAATAATGTGAGGTATTTATTGGTAAAAAATAAATTGAGCTCATTTTTGGTAATTAACAATAAACTTAGGTATTTTTCGTTTGAAAAATAAATTGAGGTACTTTTTTGTGGAAAAAAATGAAATGAGGTATAGAAAAATAATTTGTTGTATTTTTGGGGTAAAAAAATAAGTGTAGGTTTTTTTTGAAAAAAAAAAAAAATTAGGTAAAGTAAAATTATTCGAGGTATTTTTTGCTAAAGAAATAATTTGAGGTACTCTTTGCAAATTAGAATAAACTGAGGTATTCTTCTCCAAAGAAATAATTTGAGGTACTCTTGGGAAATTAGAATAAACTTAGGAATTTTTCGTTTGAAAAATAAATTGAGGAATTATTTGTAAATAAAGAACAAATAAAGCACAGGAAATAATTTGAGGTACTTTTGGGAAATAAAAAAATATTCAGGTAAAGAAAAATACGATGAGGTATTTTTGAAAAAAGAAATAAATCGAGGAACTTTTTGCTAATAAAAAAAAAACCACTTAAAGGAAACTAACTTTAGGTATAGCTTTTTGTTAAAAGACAAAATAGAGGTACTTTTTGGTAATAAAAAACAAAATAACGTAAGGAAAAATAATTTGAGGATTTTTTGTGAAAATAAATAAATTGAGGAACCGTTTGGTAACTAAAAAATAAAAACGGCAACTTTTAGCTAATAAAAAAATAAGATGATGCAAAGAAAATAGTTTGAGGCATTTTTTTTGCAAAAGGAAATAAAAATGAGGTAAAGAAAAATAAAATTAATTTGATATATTTCTTGTGGAAAAAAAATTTGGTGCGCTGTTTTTTGTAATAAAAAGTAAAATGAAGAAAGAAAAAATAATTTGGGGCATTTTTTGAAACAAAATAAATTGAGATACTTTTTGGTAACCAAAAATAAATTGAGGTATTTTTCGTTTAAAAAATAGATTGAGGTACATTTTCGCAATGAAACATAAAATGAGGCAAAGAAAAATCATTGGTGCTGTTAATTGGTAAAAAATATGTTGAGGACATTTACAGAAAAAAAAAATATAAATGAGGTGAAGAAAAAAAATTTGAGGTGCTTTTTGCTAAAATAAATAAATTGAGGTGCGTTTGGCAAATCAGAATAAACTGAGGTATTTTTCGTTTACAAATAAATTGACGAATTATTTGGTAATAAAGAATAAAATGAGACAAAGAAAAATAATTTGAGGTATTTTTTGGTAAAAAATAAAGAAAATTGTGGAGACTTTGGGAAATAAAAAATAACATCAGGGAAAGAAAAATATAATCAGGCATTTTTCTTGTAAAAAAATAAATTCAGTCACTTTTCGGTAATTAAAATAAACTTAGGTTTTTAGTTTTTTACACAATTCGGTTGAGGTATTTTCGGTAATACGAAATAAAACATGGTAAAAGAAAATTTTTTTTGATGTATTTTTTGTTAAAAAACGAAGTGAGGAACCTTTTGGTAGTAATAAATAAAATGGGCAAAGAAAATAATTTGAGGTATTTTCTTGGTCAAACAATAAATCGAGGTAAATTTCGGAAATTAAAATAAGCTGAGATATTTTTCTTTTTAAAAATAAAATGAGCTACTTTTCGGTAAAAATAACAATTAAATATGCTAAAGAAACGTAATTTGAGATACTATCCGCTAATTAAAACAAAATGAGGTATTTTTTAGTAAGAAAAGTAAATTTAGGTACTCTTTGGTAACTAAAAAAAAAAACTGAGGTACTTTTTGGTGACCGAAAAAAAAAACCGAGGTAATGAAAAATAGTTTGAGATATTTTTTGTTAAGAAAAAATAAAATGAGGCAAACAAAAGTAATTTGATGCATTTTTCGTAAAAAAAAAAAATCAATATGCATTTCGGTAATAAAAAATAAAATTACGTAAGGAAAATAACGTGAGGTACTTTTTGGTAAAAAATAAATTGGGCAGATTTTTGTAATTAACAATAAACTGAGGTAGTTTTCGTTAGAAAAATAAATTGAGGTACTTTTTGTTGATAAAAAATAAAATGAGGTATAGAAAAATAATCGGTGGTATTTTTCCTTAAAAGAAATAAGTCCAGGTTATTTCTGAAAATAAAAAAAAAATTAGGTGAAGAAAAAAAATTCAAGGTATTTTTCGTGAAAGAAATAATTTGAGGTACTCTTTAGAAATTAGAATAAACAGAGGTATTTTTCGCTAAAGAAATAATTTGAGGTACTCTTTGCAAATTAGAATAAACTGAGGTATTTTTCTTTTCAAAAATAAATTGAAGAATTATTTGAAAATAAAGAATAAAATGAGGCAAAAGAAATAATTTGAGGTACTTTTGGGAAATAAAAAGTACTACAACGCCGGGAAAAATAGAATGAGGTATTTTTTCTACTAAGAAAATTAATTTAGTTTAAAAAAATAATTTGAGGTTCTTTTCGGTAATTAAAATAAACTGAGGTGTTTTTTAGTAAGAAAAATAAATTGAGGTACTTTTTGGTAATTAAAATAAACTGAGGTACTTTTTGGTGACTGAAAAAAAAAAAATGAGGTAAAGAAAGTTAGTTTGAGATATTTTTTGGTAAGAAAAAATACAATGAGGCAAAGAACAATAATTTGATGTATTTTTTTTAAGAAAAATAAATCGAGGTGCATTGTGGTAATAACAAATAGAATTACGTAAGGAAAAATAATGTGAGGTATTTATTGGTAAAAAATAAATTGAGCTCATTTTTGGTAATTAACAATAAACTTAGGTATTTTTCGTTTGAAAAATAAATTGAGGTACTTTTTTGTGGTAAAAAATGAAATGAGGTATAGAAAAATAATTTGTTGTGTTTTTGGGTTAAAAAAATAAGTTGAGGTTTTCTTCGCTAAAGAAATAATTTGAGGTACTCTTTGCAAATTAGAATAAACTGAGGTATTTTTCTTTAAAGAAATAATTTGAGGTACTCTTGGGAAATTAGAATAAACTGAGGAATTTTTCGTTTGAAAAATAAATTGAGGAATTATTTGGAAATAAAGAACAAATAAAGCAAAAGAAATAATTTGAGGTACTTTTGGGAAATAAAAAAAATATTCAGGTAAAGAAAAATACGATGAGGTATTTTTGTAAAAAGAAATAAATCGAGGAACTTTTTGCTAATAAAAAAAAAAACTACTTAAAGGAAACTAACTTTAGGTAGCTTTTTGTTAAAAGACAAAATAGAGGTACTTTTTGGTAATAAAACACAAAATAACGTAAGGAAAAATAATTTGACGATTTTTTGTGAAAATAAATAAATTGAGGTACCGTTTGGTAACTAAAAAATAAAAACGGCAACTTTTGGCTAATAAAAAATAAGATGATGCAAAGAAAACAGTTTGAGGCATTTTTTTTGCAAAAGGAAATAAAAATGAGGTAAAGAAAAATAAAAATAATTTGATATATTTCTTGTAGAAAAAAAATTTGGTGTGCTGTTTTTTGTAATAAAAAGTAAATTGAGGAAAGAAAAAATAATTTGGGGCATTTTTTGATACAAAATAAATTGAGATACTTTTTGGTAACCAAAAATAAACTGAGGTATTTTTCGTTTGAAAAATAGATTGAGGTACTTTTTCGCAATGAAACATAAAATGAAGCAAAGAAAAATAATTGGTGCTATTAATTGGTAAAAAATATGTTGAGGACATTTACAAAAAAAAAAAATATAAATGAGGTGAAGAAAAAAAATTTGAGGTGCTTTTTGCTAAAATAAATAAATTGAGGTGCGTTTGGCAAATCAGAATAAACCGAGGTATTTTTCGTTTACAAATAAATTGACGAATTATTTGGTAATAAAGAATAAAATGAGACAAAGAAAAATAATTTGAGGTATTTTTTGGTAAAAAATAAAGAAACTTGTGGAGACACTGGAAAATAAAAAATAACATCAGGTAAAGAAAAATATAATCAGGCATTTTTTCTTGTAAAAAAATAAATTCAGTAACTTTTCGGTAATTAAAATAAACTTAGGTTTTTTGTTTTTTAAACAAATCGGTTGAGGTATTTTCGGTAATACGAAATAAAATATGGTAAAAGAAAATTTTCTTTTTTGTATTTTTTCTTAAAAAACGAAGTGAGGAACTTTTTGATAATAATAAATAAAATGGGCAAAGAAAATAATTTGAGGTATTTTCTTGGTCAAACAATAAATCGAGGTAAATTTCGGAAATTAAAATAAGCTTAGATATTTTTCTTTTTAAAAATAAAATGAGCTACTTTTCGGTAAAAATAACAATTAAATATGCTAAAGAAAAGTAATTTGAGGTACTCTCCGGTAATTAAAACAAAATGAGGTATATTTTAGTAAGAAAAGTAAATTTAGGTACTCTTTGGTAACTAAAAAAAACCTGAGGTACTATTTGGTGACCGAAAAAAAAAAACCGAGGTAGTGAAAAATAGTTTGAGATATTTTTTGTTAAGAAAAAATAAAATGAGGCAAACAAAAGTAATTTGATGCATTTTTTGTAAAAAAAAAAAATCAATGTGCATTTTGGTAATAAAAAATAAAACTACGTAAGGAAAATAAGGTGAGGTACTTTTTGGTAAAAAATAAATTGGGCAGCTTTTTGTAATTAACAATAAATTGAGGTAGTTTTCGTTAGAAAAATAAATTGAGGTACTTTTTGATGATAAAAAATAAAATGAGGTATAGAAAAATAATCGGTGGTATTTTTCCTTAAAAAAAATAAGTCCAGGTTATTTCTGAAAATAAAAAAAAAATTAGGTAAAGAAAAAAAATTCAAGGTATTTTTCGTGAAAGAAATAGTTTGAGGTACTCTTTAGAAATTAGAATAAACAGAGGTATTTTTCGCTAAAGAAATAATTTGAGGTACTCTTTGCAAATTAGAATAAACTGAGGTATTTTTCTTTTCAAAAATAAATTGAAGAATTATTTGAAAATAAAGAATAAAATGAGGCAAAAGAAATAATTTGAGGTACTTTTGGGAAATAAAAAGTACTACAACGCCGGGAAAAATAGAATGAGGTATTTTTTCTACTAAGAAAATTAATTTAGTTTAAAAAAATAATTTGAGGTCCTTTTCGGTAATTAAAATAAACTGAGGTGTTTTTTAGTAAGAAAAATAAATTGAGGTACTCTTTGGTAATTAAAATAAACTGAGGTACTTTTTGGTGACTGAAAAAAAAAAAATGCGGTAAAGAAAGTTAGTTTGAGATATTTTTTGGTAAGAAAAAATACAATGAGGCAAAGAACAATAATTTGATGTATTTTTTTTAAGAAAAATAAATCGAGGTGCATTGTGGTAATAACAAATAGAATTACGTAAGGAAAAATAATGTGAGGTATTTATTGTTAAAAAATAAATTGAGCTCATTTTTGGTAATTAACAATAAACTTAGGTATTTTTCGTTTGAAAAATAAATTGAGGTACTTTTTTGTGGTAAAAAATGAAATGAGGTATAGAAAAATAATTTGTTGTGTTTTTGGGTTAAAAAAATAAGTTGCGCTTTTTTTTTGCTAAAGAAATAATTTGAGGTACTCTTTGCAAATTAGAATAAACTGAGGTATTTTTCTTTAAAGAAATAATTTGAGGTACTCTTGGGAAATTAGAATAAACTGAGGAATTTTTCGTTTGAAAAATAAATTGAGGAATTATTTGGAAATAAAGAACAAATAAAGAACAAGAAATAATTTGAGGTACTTTTGGGAAATAAAAAAAATATTCAGGTAAAGAAAAATACGATGAGGTATTTTTGTAAAAAGAAATAAATCGAGGAACTTTTTGCTAATAAAAAAAAAAACTACTTAAAGGAAACTAACTTTAGGTATAGCTTTTTGTTAAAAGAGAAAATATAGGTACTTTTTTGTAATAAAAAACAAAATAACGTAAGGAAAAATAATTTTAGGATTTTTAGTGAAAATAAATAAATTGAGGTACCGTTTGGTAACTAAAAAATAAAAACGGTAACTTTTGGCTAATAAAAAAATAAGATGATGCAAAGAAAACAGTTTGAGGCATTTTTTTTGCAAAAGGAAATAAAAATGAGGTAAAGAAAAATAAAATAATTTGATATATTTCTCTTGGAAAAAAAATTTGGTGTGCTGTTTTTTGTAATAAAAAGTAAAATGAGGAAAGAAAAAATAAATTGGGGCATTTTTCGATACAAAATAAGTTGAGATACCTTTTGGTAACCAAAAATAAACTGAGGTATTTTTCGTTTGAAAAATAGATTGAGGTACTGTTTCGCAATAAAACATAAAATGAGGCAAAGAAAAATAATTGGTGCTGTTAATTGGTAAAAAATATGTTGAGGATACTTACAGAAATAAAAAATAAAAATGAGGTGAAGAAAAAAAATTTGAGGTGCTTTTTACTAAAATAAATAAATTGAGGTGCGTTTGGCAAATCAGAATAAACCGAGGTATTTTTCGTTTACAAATAAATTGACGAATTATTTGGTAATAAAGAATAAAATGAGACAAAAAAAAATAATTTGAGGTATTTTTTGGTAAAAAATAAAGAAAATTGTGGAGACTTTGGGAAATAAAAAATAACATCAGGTAAAGAAAAATATAATCAGGCATTTTTTCTTGTAAAAAAATAAATTCAGTAACTTTTCGGTAATTAAAATAAACTTAGGTTTTTTGTTTTTTAAACAAATCGGTTGAGGTATTTTCGGTAATACGAAATAAAATATGGTAAAACAAAATTTTTTTTGATGTAGTTTTACTTAAAAAACGAAGTGAGGAACCTTTTGGTAATAATAAATAAAATGGGCAAAAAAAATAATTTGAGGTATTTTCTTGGTCAAACAATAAATCGAGGTAAATTTCGGAAATTAAAATAAGCTGAGATATTTTTCGTTTTAAAAATAAAATGAGCTACTTTTCGGTAAAATTAACAATTAAATATGCTAAAGAAAAGTAATTTGAGGTACTCTTCGGTAATTAAAATAAACTGAGGTATTTTTTAGTAAAAAAAGTAAATTTAGGTACTCTTTGGTAACTAAAAAAAAACTGAGGTACTTTTTGGTGATCGAAAAAAAAAAACCGAGGTAATGAAAAATAGTTTTAGATATTTTTTGTTAAGAAAAAATAAAATGAGGCAAACAAAAGTAATTTGATGCATTTTTTGTAAAAAAAATAAATCAATGTGCATTTTGGTAATAAAAAATAAAATTACGTAAGGAAAATAATGTGAGGTACTTTTTGGTAAAAAATAAATTGGGCAGCTTTTTGTAATTAACAATAAACTGAGGTAGTTTTCATTAGAAAAATAAATTGAGGTACTTTTTGATGATAAAAAATAAAATGAGGTATAGAAAAATAATCGGTGGTATTTTTCCTCAAAAAAAATAAGTCCAAGTTATTTCTGAAAATAAAAAAAAAAATTAGGTAAAGAATATTTTTCGTGAAAGAAATAAATTGAGGTACTCTTTAGAAATTAGAATCAACAGAGGTATTTTTCGCTAAAGAAATAATTTGAGGTACTCTTTGCAAATTAGAATAAACTGAGGTATTTTTCTTTTCAAAAATAAATTGAAGAATTATTTGAAAATAAAGAATAAAATGAGGCAAAAGAAGTAATTTGAGGTACTTTTGGAAAATAAAAAGTACTACAACGCAGGGAAAAATATAATGAGGTATTTTTTCTTCTAAGAAAATAAATTTAGTTTAAAAAAATAATTTGAGGTCCTTTTCGGTAATTAAAATAACTGAGGTGTTTTTTAGTAAGAAAAATAAATTGAGGTACTCTTTGGTAATTAAAATAAACTGAATTACCTTTTGGTGACTGAAAAAAAAAAAAGGAGGTAAAGAAAGTTAGTTTGAGATATTTTTTGGTAAGAAAAAATACAATGAGGCAAAGAACAATAATTTGATGTATTTTTTTTAAGAAAAATAAATCGAGGTGCATTTTGGTAATAACAAATAGAATTACGTAAGGAAAAATAATGTGAGGCATTTATTAGTAAAAAATAAATTGAGCTCATTTTTGGTAATTAACAATAAACTTAGGTATTTTTCGTTTGAAAAATAAATTGAGGTACTTTTTTGTGGAAAAAAATGAAATGAGGTATAGAAAAATAGTTTGTTGTATTTTTGGGTTAAAAAAATAAGTGTAGGTTTTTTTTGAAAAAAAAGGTAAAGAAAAATAATTCGAGGTATTTTTCGCTAAAGAAATAATTTGAGGCACTCTTTGCAAATTAGAATAAACTGAGGTATTCTTCTCTAAGGAAATAATTTTAGGTACTCTTGGGAAATTAGAATAAACTTAGGAATTTTTTGTTTGAAAAATAAATTGAGGAATTATTTGTAAATAAAGAACAAATAAAGCACAAGAAATAATTTGAGGTACTTTTGGGAAATAAAAAAATATTCAGGTAAAGAAAAATACGATGAGGTATTTTTGTAAACAGAAATAAATCGAGGAACATTTTGCGAATAAAAAAAAAAAACCACTTAAAGGAAACTAACTTTAGGTATAGCTTTTTGTTAAAAGACAAAATAGAGGTACTTTTTGGTAATAAAAAACAAAATAACGTAAGGAAAAATAATTTGAGGATTTTTTATGAAAATAAATAAATTGAGGAACCGTTTGGTAACTAAAAAATAAAAACGGCAACTTTTGGCTAATAAAAAAATAAGATGATGCAAAGAAAACAGTTTGAGGCATTATTTTTGCAAAAGGAAATAAAAATGAGGTAAAGACAAATAAAAATAATCTGATATATTTCTTGTGGAAAAAAAATTTGGTGTGCTGTTTTTTGTAATAAAAAGTAAAATGAGGAAAGAAAAATTAAATTGGGGCATTTTTCGATACAAAATAAATTGAGATACTTTTTGGTAACCAAAAATAAACTGAGGTATTTTTCGTTTGAAAAATAGATTGAGGTACTTTTTCGCAATAAAACATAAAATGAGGCAAAGAAAAATAATTGGTGCTGTTAATTGGTAAAAAATATGTTGAGGATACTTACAGAAATAAAAAATAAAAATGAGGTGAAGAAAAAAAATTTGAGGTGCTTTTTGCTAAAATAAATAAATTGAGGTGCGTTTGGCAAATCAGAATAAACTGAGGTATTTTTCGTTTACAAATAAATTGACGAATTATTTGGTAATAAAGAATAAAATGAGACAAAGAAAAATAATTTGAGGTATTTTTTGGTAAAAATTAAAGAAAATTGTGGAGACTTTGGGAAATAAAAAATAACATCAGGTAAAGAAAAATATAATCAGGCATTTTTTCTTGTAAAAAAATAAATTCAGTAACTTTTCGGTAATTAAAATAAACTTAGGTTTTTTGTTTTTTAAACAAATCGGTTGAGGTATTTTCGGTAATACGAAATAAAATATGGTAAAACAAAATTTTTTTTGGTGTAGTTTTTGTTAAAAAAACGAAGTGAGGAACCTTTTGGTAATAATAAATAAAATGGGCAAAGAAAATAATTTGAGGTATTTTCTTGGTCAAACAATAAATCGAGGTAAATTTCGGAAATTAAAATAAGCTGAGATATTTTTCGTTTTAAAAATAAAATGAGCTACTTTTCGGTAAAATTAACAATTAAATATGCTAAAGAAAAGTAATTTGAGGTACTCTTCGGTAATTAAAATAAACTGAGGTATTTTTTAGTAAAAAAAGTAAATTTAGGTACTCTTTGGTAACTAAAAAAAAACTGAGGTACTTTTTGGTGACCGAAAAAAAAAAACCGAGGTAATGAAAAATAGTTTTAGATATTTTTTGTTAAGAAAAAATAAAATGAGGCAAACAAAAATAATTTGATGCATTTTTTGTAAAAAAAATAAATCAATGTGCATTTTGGTAATAAAAAATAAAATTACGTAAGGAAAATAATGTGAGGTACTTTTTGGTAAAAAATAAATTGGGCAGCTTTTTGTAATTAACAATAAACTGAGGTAGTTTTCGTTAGAAAAATAAATTGAGGTACTTTTTGATGATAAAAAATAAAATGAGGTATAGAAAAATAATCGGTGGTATTTTTCCTCAAAAAAAATAAGTCCAGGTTATTTCTGAAAATAAAAAAAAAAATTAGGTAAAGAATATTTTTCGTGAAAGAAATAAATTGAGGTACTCTTTAGAAATTAGAATCAACAGAGGTATTTTTCGCTAAAGAAATAACTTGAGGTACTCTTTGCAAATTAGAATAAACTGAGGTATTTTCTTTTCAAAAATAAATTGAAGAATTATTTGAAAATAAAGAATAAAATGAGGCAAAAGAAGTAATTTGAGGTACTTTTGGGAAATAAAAAGTACTACAACGTAGGGAAAAATATAATGAGGTATTTTTTCTTGTAAGAAAATAAATTTAGTTTAAAAAAATAATTTGAGGTCCTTTTCGGTAATTAAAATAAACTGAGGTGTTTTTTAGTAAGAAAAATAAATTGAGGTACTCTTTGGTAATTAAAATAAACTGAATTACTTTTTGGTCACTGAAAAAAAAAAAAAGAGGCAAAGAAAGTTAGTTTGAGATATTTTTTGGTAAGAAAAAATACAATGAGGCAAAGAACAATAATTTGATGTATTTTATTTAAGAAAAATAAATCGAGGTGCATTTTGGTAATAACAAATAGAATTACGTAAGGAAAAATAATGTGAGGCATTTATTGGTAAAAAATAAATTGAGCTCATTTTTGGTAATTAACAATAAACTTAGGTATTTTTCGTTTGAAAAATAAATTGAGGTACTTTTTTGTGGAAAAAAATGAAATGAGGTATAGAAAAATAATTTGTTGTATTTTTGGGTTAAAAAAATAAGTGTAGGTTTTTTTTGAAAAAAAAGGTAAAGAAAAATAATTCGAGGTATTTTTCGCTAAAGAAATAATTTGAGGCACTCTTTGCAAATTAGAATAAACTGAGGTATTCTTCTCTAAAGAAATAATTTGAGGTACTCTTGGGAAATTAGAATAAACTTAGGAATTTTTTGTTTGAAAAATAAATTGAGGAATTATTTGTAAATAAAGAACAAATAAAGCACAAGAAATAATTTGAGGTACTTTTGGGAAATAAAAAAATATTCAGGTAAAGAAAAATACGATGAGGTATTTTTGTAAAAAGAAATAAATCGAGGAACTTTTTGCTAATAAAAAAAAAAACCACTTAAAGGAAATTAACTTTAGGTATAGCTTTTTGTTAAAAGACAAAATAGAGGTACTTTTTGGTAATAAAAAACAAAATAACGTAAGGAAAAATAATTTGAGGATTTTTTATGAAAATAAATAAATTGAGGAACCATTTGGTAACTAAAAAATAAAAACGGCAACTTTTGGCTAATAAAAAAATAAGATGATGCAAAGAAAACAGTTTGAGGCATTTTTTTTGCAAAAGGAAATAAAAATGAGGTAAAGACCAATAAAAATAATCTGATATATTTCTTGTGGAAAAAAAATTTGGTGTGCTGTTTTTTGTAATAAAAAGTAAAATGAGGAAAGAAAAAATAAATTGGGGCATTTTTCGATACAAAATAAATTGAGATACTTTTCGGTAACCAAAAATAAACTGAGGTATTTTTCGTTTGAAAAATAGATTGAGGTACTTTTTCGCAATAAAACATAAAATGAGGCAAAGAAAAATAATTGGTGTTGTTAATTGGTAAAAAATATGTTGAGGATACTTACAGAAATAAAAAATAAAAATGAGGTGAAGAAAAAAAATTTGAGGTGCTTTTTGCTAAAATAAATAAATTGAGGTGCGTTTGGCAAATCAGAATAAACTGAGGTATTTTTCGTTTACAAATAAATTGACGAATTATTTGGTAATAAAGAATAAAATGAGACAAAGAAAAATAATTTGAGGTATTTTTTGGTAAAAATTAAAGAAAATTGTGGAGACTTTGGGAAATAAAAAATAACATCAGGTAAAGAAAAATATAATCAGGCATTTTTTCTTGTAAAAAAATAAATTCAGTAACTTTTCGGTAATTAAAATAAACTTAGGTTTTTTGTTTTTTAAACAAATCGGTTGAGGTATTTTCGGTAATACGAAATAAAATATGGTAAAACAAAATTTTTTTTGGTGTAGTTTTTGTTAAAAAAACGAAGTGAGGAACCTTTTGGTAATAATAAATAAAATGGGCAAAGAAAATAATTTGAGGTATTTTCTTGGTCAAACAATAAATCGAGGTAAATTTCGGAAATTAAAATAAGCTGAGATATTTTTCGTTTTAAAAATAAAATGAGCTACTTTTCGGTAAAATTAACAATTAAATATGCTAAAGAAAAGTAATTTGAGGTACTCTTCGGTAATTAAAATAAACTAAGGTATTTTTTAGTAAAAAAAGTAAATTTAGGTACTCTTTGGTAACTAAAAAAAAACTGAGGTACTTTTTGGTGACCGAAAAAAAAAAACCGAGGTAATGAAAAATAGTTTTAGATATTTTTCGTTAAGAAAAAATAAAATGAGGCAAACAAAAGTAATTTGATGCATTTTTTGTAAAAAAAATAAATCAATGTGCATTTTGGTAATAAAAAATAAAATTACGTAAGGAAAATAATGTGAGGTACTTTTTGGTAAAAAATAAATTGGGCAGCTTTTTGTAATTAACAATAAACTGAGGTAGTTTTCGTTAGAAAAATAAATTGAGGTACTTTTTGATGATAAAAAATAAAATGAGGTATAGAAAAATAATCGGTGGTATTTTTCCTAAAAAAAAATAAGTCCAGGTTATTTCTGAAAATAAAAAAAAAAATTAGGTAAAGAATATTTTTCGTGAAAGAAATAAATTGAGGTACTCTTTAGAAATTAGAATCAACAGAGGTATTTTTCGCTAAAGAAATAACTTGAGGTACTCTTTGCAAATTAGAATAAACTGAGGTATTTTTCTTTTCAAAAATAAATTGAAGAATTATTTGAAAATAAAGAATAAAATGAGGCAAAAGAAGTAATTTGAGGTACTTTTGGGAAATAAAAAGTACTACAACGCAGGGAAAAATATAATGAGGTATTTTTTCTTGTAAGAAAATAAATTTAGTTTAAAAAAATAATTTGAGGTCCTTTTCGGTAACTAAAATAAACTGAGGTGTTTTTTAGTAAGAAAAATAAATTGAGGTACTCTTTGGTAATTAAAATAAACTGAATTACTTTTTGGTGACTGAAAAAAAAAAAAAGAGGTAAAGAAAGTTAGTTTGAGATATTTTTTGGTAAGAAAAAATACAATGAGGCAAAGAACAATAATTTGATGTATTTTATTTAAGAAAAATAAATCGAGGTGCATTTTGGTAATAACAAATAGAATTACGTAAGGAAAAATAATGTGAGGCATTTATTGGTAAAAAATAAATTGAGCTCATTTTTGGTAATTAACAATAAACTTAGGTATTTTTCGTTTGAAAAATAAATTGAGGTACTTTTTTGTGGCCAAAAATGAAATGAGGTATAGAAAAATAATTTGTTGTATTTTTGGGTTAAAAAAATAAGTGTAGGTTTTTTTTGAAAAAAAAGGTAAAGAAAAATAATTCAAGGTATTTTTCGCTAAAGAAATAATTTGAGGCACTCTTTGCAAATTAGAATAAACTGAGGTATTTTTCTTTAAAGAAATAATTTGAGGTACTCTTGGGAAATTAGAATAAACTTAGGAATTTTTCTTTTGAAAAATAAATTGAGGAATTATTTGTAAATAAAGAACAAATAAAGCACAAGAAATAATTTGAGGTACTTTTGGGAAATAAAAAACTATTCAGGTAAAGAAAAATACGATGAGGTATTTTTGTAAAAAGAAATAAATCGAGGAACTTTTTGCGAATAAAAAAAAAAAACCACTTAAAGGAAACTAACTTTAGGTATAGCTTTTTGTTAAAAGACAAAATAGAGGTACTTTTTGGTAATAAAAAACAAAATAACGTAAGGAAAAATAATTTGAGAATTTTTTATGAAAATAAATAAATTGAGGAACCGTTTGGTAACTAAAAAATAAAAACGGCAACTTTTGGCTAATAAAAAAATAAGATGATGCAAAGAAAACAGTTTGAGGCATTTTTTTTGCAAAAGGAAATAAAAATGAGGTAAAGACAAATAAAAATAATTTGATATATTTCTTGTGGAAAAAAAATTTGGTGTGCTGTTTTTTGTAATAAAAAGTAAAATGAGGAAAGAAAAAATAAATTGGGGCATTTTTCGATACAAAATAAATTGAGATACTTTTTGGTAACCAAAAATAAACTGAGGTATTTTTCGTTTGAAAAATAGATTGAGGTACTTTTTTGCAATAAAACATAAAATGAGGCAAAGAAAAATAATTGGTGCTGTTAATTGGTAGCAAATATGTTGAGGATACTTACAGAAATAAAAAATAAAAATGAGGTGAAGAAAAAAAATTTGAGGTGCTTTTTGCTAAAATAAATAAATTGAGGCGCGTTTGGCAAATCAGAATAAACTGAGGTATTTTTCGTTTACAAATAAATTGACGAATTATTTGGTAATAAAGAATAAAATGAGACAAAGAAAAATAATTTGAGGTATTTTTTGGTAAAAAATAAAGAAAATTGTGGAGACTTTGGGAAATAAAAAATAACATCAGGTAAAGAAAAATATAATCAGGCATTTTTTCTTGTAAAAAAATAAATTCAGTAACTTTTCGGTAATTAAAATAAACTTAGTTTTTTTGTTTTTTAAACAAATCGGTTGAGGTATTTTCGGTAATACGAAATAAAATATGGTAAAAGAAAATTTTTTTTGATGTAGTTTTTGTTAAAAAACGAAGTGAGGAACCTTTTGGTAATAATAAATAAAATGGGCAAAGAAAATAATTTGAGGTATTTTCTTGGTCAAACAATAAATCGAGGTAAATTTCGGAAATTAAAATAAGTTGAGATATTTTTTGTTTTAAAAATAAAATGAGCTACTTTTCGGTAAAATTAACAATTAAATATGCTAAAGAAAAGTAATTTGAGGTACTCTTCGGTAATTAAAATAAACTGAGGTATTTTTTAGTAAAAAAAGTAAATTTAGGTACTCTTTGGTAACTAAAAAAAAACTGAGGTACTTTTTGGTGACCGAAAAAAAAAAACCGAGGTAATGAAAAATAGTTTTAGATATTTTTCGTTAAGAAAAAATAAAATGAGGCAAACAAAAATAATTTGATGCATTTTTTGTAAAAAAAATAAATCAATGTGCATTTTGGTAATAAAAAATAAAATTACGTAAGGAAAATAATGTGAGGTACTTTTTGGTAAAAAATAAATTGGGCAGCTTTTTGTAATTAACAATAAACTGAGGTAGTTTTCGTTAGAAAAATAAATTGAGGTACTTTTTGATGATAAAAAATAAAATGAGGTATAGAAAAATAATCGGTGGTATTTTTCCTCAAAAAAAATAAGTCCAGGTTATTTCTGAAAATAAAAAAAAAAATTAGGTAAAGAATATTTTTCGTGAAAGAAATAAATTGAGGTACTCTTTAGAAATTAGAATCAACAGAGGTATTTTTCGCTAAAGAAATAACTTGAGGTACTCTTTGCAAATTAGAATAAACTGAGGTATTTTTCTTTTCAAAAATAAATTGAAGAATTATTTGAAAATAAAGAATAAAATGAGGCAAAAGAAGTAATTTGAGGTACTTTTGGGAAATAAAAAGTACTACAACGCAGGGAAAAATATAATGAGGTATTTTTTCTTGTAAGAAAATAAATTTAGTTTAAAAAAATAATTTGAGGTCCTTTTCGGTAATTAAAATAAACTGAGGTGTTTTTTAGTAAGAAAAATAAATTGAGGTACTCTTTGGTAATTAAAATAAACTGAATTACTTTTTGGTGACTGAAAAAAAAAAAAAGAGGTAAAGAAAGTTAGTTTGAGATATTTTTTGGTAAGAAAAAATACAATGAGGCAAAGAACAATAATTTGATGTATTTTATTTAAGAAAAATAAATCGAGGTGCATTTTGGTAATAACAAATAGAATTACGTAAGGAAAAATAATGTGAGGCATTTATTGGTAAAAAATAAATCGAGCTCATTTTTGGTAATTAACAATAAACTTAGGTATTTTTCGTTTGAAAAATAAATTGAGGTACTTTTTTATGGAAAAAAATGAAATGAGGTATAGAAAAATAATTTGTTGTATTTTTGGGTTAAAAAAATAAGTGTAGGTTTTTTTTGAAAAAAAAGGTAAAGAAAAATAATTCGAGGTATTTTTCGCTAAAGAAATAATTTGAGGCACTCTTTGCAAATTAGAATAAACTGAGGTATTCTTCTCTAAAGAAATAATTTGAGGTACTCTTGGGAAATTAGAATAAACTTAGGAATTTTTTGTTTGAAAAATAAATTGAGGAATTATTTGTAAATAAAGAACAAATAAAGCACAAGAAATAATTTGAGGTACTTTTGGGAAATAAAAAAATATTCAGGTAAAGAAAAATACGATGAGGTATTTTTGTAAAAAGAAATAAATCGAGGAACTTTTTGCTAATAAAAAAAAAAACCACTTAAAAGGAAACTAACTTTAGGTATAGCTTTTTGTTAAAAGACAAAATAGAGGTACTTTTTGGTAATAAAAAACAAAATAACGTAAGGAAAAATAATTTGAGGATTTTTTATGAAAATAAATAAATTGAGGAACCGTTTGGTAACTAAAAAATAAAAACGGCAACTTTTGGCTAATAAAAAAATAAGATGATGCAAAGAAAACAGTTTGAGGCATTTTTTTTGCAAAAGGAAATAAAAATGAGGTAAAGACAAATAAAAATAATCTGATATATTTCTTGTGGAAAAAAAATTTGGTGTGCTGTTTTTTGTAATAAAAAGTAAAATGAGGAAAGAAAAAATAAATTGGGGCATTTTTCGATACAAAATAAATTGAGATACTTTTTGGTAACCAAAAATAAACTGAGGTATTTTTCGTTTGAAAAATAGATTGAGGTACTTTTTCGCAATAAAACATAAAATGAGGCAAAGAAAAATAATTGGTGCTGTTAATTGGTAGAAAATATGTTGAGGATACTTACAGAAATAAAAAATAAAAATGAGGTGAAGAAAAAAAATTTGAGGTGCTTTTTGCTCAAATAAATAAATTGAGGCGCGTTTGGCAAATCAGAATAAACTGAGGTATTTTTCGTTTACAAATAAATTGACGAATTATTTGGTAATAAAGAATAAAATGAGACAAAGAAAAATAATTTGAGGTATTTTTTGGTAAAAAATAAAGAAAATTGTGGAGACTTTGGGAAATAAAAAATAACATCAGGTAAAGAAAAATATAATCAGGCATTTTTTCTTGTAAAAAAATAAATTCAGTAACTTTTCGGTAATTAAAATAAACTTAGGTTTTTTGTTTTTTAAACAAATCGGTTGAGGTATTTTAGGTAATACGAAATAAAATATGGTAAAAGAAAATTTTTTTTGATGTAGTTTTTGTTAAAAAACGAAGTGAGGAACCTTTTGGTAATAATAAATAAAATGGGCAAAGAAAATAATTTGAGGTATTTTCTTGGTCAAACAATAAATCGAGGTAAATTTCGGAAATTAAAATAAGCTGAGATATTTTTCGTTTTAAAAATAAAATGTGCTACTTTTCGGTAAAATTAACAATTAAATATGCTAAAGAAAAGTAATTTGAGGTACTCTTCGGTAATTAAAATAAACTGAGGTATTTTTTAGTAAAAAAAGTAAATTTAGGTACTCTTTGGTAACTAAAAAAAAACTGAGGTACTTTTTGGTGACCGAAAAAAAAAAACCGAGGTAATGACAAATAGTTTTAGATATTTTTCGTTAAGAAAAAATAAAATGAGGCAAACAAAAATAATTTGATGCATTTTTTGTAAAAAAAATAAATCAATGTGCATTTTGGTAATAAAAAATAAAATTACGTAAGGAAAATAATGTGAGGTACTTTTTGGTGAAAAATAAATTGGGCAGCTTTTTGTAATTAACAATAAACTGAGGTAGTTTTCGTTAGAAAAATAAATTGAGGTACTTTTTGATGATAAAAAATAAAATGAGGTATAGAAAAATAATCGGTGGTATTTTTCCTCAAAAAAAATAAGTCCAGGTTATTTCTGAAAATAAAAAAAAAAAATAGGTAAAGAATATTTTTCGTGAAAGAAATAAATTGAGGTACTCTTTAGAAATTAGAATCAACAGAGGTATTTTTCGCTAAAGAAATAACTTGAGGTACTCTTTGCAAATTAGAATAAACTGAGGTATTTTTCTTTTCAAAAATAAATTGAAGAATTATTTGAAAATAAAGAATAAAATGAGGCAAAAGAAGTAATTTGAGGTACTTTTGGGAAATAAAAAGTACTACAATGCAGGGAAAAATATAATGAGGTATTTTTTCTTGTAAGAAAATAAATTTAGTTTAAAAAAATAATTTGAGGTCCTTTTCGGTAATTAAAATAAACTGAGGTGTTTTTTAGTAAGAAAAATAAATTGAGGTACTCTTTGGTAATTAAAATAAACTGAATTACTTTTTGGTGACTGAAAAAAAAAAAAAGAGGTAAAGAAAGTTAGTTTGAGATATTTTTTGGTAAGAAAAAATACAATGAGGCAAAGAACAATAATTTGATGTATTTTATTTAAGAAAAATAAATCGAGGTGCATTTTGGTAATAACAAATAGAATTACGTAAGGAAAAATAATGTGAGGCATTTATTGGTAAAAAATAAATCGAGCTCATTTTTGGTAATTAACAATAAACTTAGGTATTTTTCGTTTGAAAAATAAATTGAGGTACTTTTTTATGGAAAAAAATGAAATGAGGTATAGAAAAATAATTTGTTGTATTTTTGGGTTAAAAAAATAAGTGTAGGTTTTTTTTGAAAAAAAAGGTAAAGAAAAATAATTCGAGGTATTTTTTGCTAAAGAAATAATTTGAGGCACTCTTTGCAAATTAGAATAAACTGAGGTATTCTTCTCTAAAGAAATAATTTGAGGTACTCTTGGGAAATTAGAATAAACTTAGGAATTTTTTGTTTGAAAAATAAATTGAGGAATTATTTGTAAATAAAGAACAAATAAAGCACAAGAAATAATTTGAGGTACTTTTGGGAAATAAAAAAATATTCAGGTAAAGAAAAATACGATGAGGTATTTTTGTAAAAAGAAATAAATCGAGGAACTTTTTGCTAATAAAAAAAAAAACCACTTAAAGGAAACTAACTTTAGGTATAGCTTTTTGTTAAAAGACAAAATAGAGGTACTTTTTGGTAATAAAAAACAAAATAACGTAAGGAAAAATAATTTGAGGATTTTTTATGAAAATAAATAAATTGAGGAACCGTTTGGTAACTAAAAAATAAAAACGGCAACTTTTGGCTAATAAAAAAATAAGATGATGCAAAGAAAACAGTTTGAGGCATTTTTTTTGCAAAAGGAAATAAAAATGAGGTAAAGACAAATAAAAATAATCTGATATATTTCTTGTGGAAAAAAAATTTGGTGTGCTGTTTTTTGTAATAAAAAGTAAAATGAGGAAAGAAAAAATAAATTGGGGCATTTTTCGATACAAAATAAATTGAGATACTTTTTGGTAACCAAAAATAAACTGAGGTATTTTTCGTTTGAAAAATAGATTGAGGTACTTTTTCGCAATAAAACATAAAATGAGGCAAAGAAAAATAATTGGTGCTGTTAATTGGTAGAAAATATGTTGAGGATACTTACAGAAATAAAAAATAAAAATGAGGTGAAGAAAAAAAATTTGAGGTGCTTTTTGCTAAAATAAATAAATTGAGGCGCGTTTGGCAAATCAGAATAAACTGAGGTATTTTTCGTTTACAAATAAATTGACGAATTATTTGGTAATAAAGAATAAAATGAGACAAAGAAAAATAATTTGAGGTATTTTTTGGTAAAAAATAAAGAAAATTGTGGAGACTTTGGGAAATAAAAAATAACATCAGGTAAAGAAAAATATAATCAGGCATTTTTTCTTGTAAAAAAATAAATTCAGTAACTTTTCGGTAATTAAAATAAACTTAGGTTTTTTGTTTTTTAAACAAATCGGTTGAGGTATTTTAGGTAATACGAAATAAAATATGGTAAAAGAAAATTTTTTTTGATGTAGTTTTTGTTAAAAAACGAAGTGAGGAACCTTTTGGTAATAATAAATAAAATGGGCAAAGAAAATAATTTGAGGTATTTTCTTGGTCAAACAATAAATCGAGGTAAATTTCGGAAATTAAAAT
The DNA here is from genome assembly GCF_054954075.1 of Amborella trichopoda. Classification (NCBI taxonomy): domain Eukaryota; kingdom Viridiplantae; phylum Streptophyta; class Magnoliopsida; order Amborellales; family Amborellaceae; genus Amborella; species Amborella trichopoda. The sequence goes on along the minus strand of NC_142347.1, from coordinate 24,032,729 downwards.
AAGCTGAGATATTTTTCGTTTTAAAAATAAAATGTGCTACTTTTCGGTAAAATTAACAATTAAATATGCTAAAGAAAAGTAATTTGAGGTACTCTTCGGTAATTAAAATAAACTGAGGTATTTTTTAGTAAAAAAAGTAAATTTAGGTACTCTTTGGTAACTAAAAAAAAACTGAGGTACTTTTTGGTGACCGAAAAAAAAAAACCGAGGTAATGAAAAATAGTTTTAGATATTTTTCGTTAAGAAAAAATAAAATGAGGCAAACAAAAATAATTTGATGCATTTTTTGTAAAAAAAATAAATCAATGTGCATTTTGGTAATAAAAAATAAAATTACGTAAGGAAAATAATGTGAGGTACTTTTTGGTGAAAAATAAATTGGGCAGCTTTTTGTAATTAACAATAAACTGAGGTAGTTTTCGTTAGAAAAATAAATTGAGGTACTTTTTGATGATAAAAAATAAAATGAGGTATAGAAAAATAATCGGTGGTATTTTTCCTCAAAAAAAATAAGTCCAGGTTATTTCTGAAAATAAAAAAAAAAATTAGGTAAAGAATATTTTTCGTGAAAGAAATAAATTGAGGTACTCTTTAGAAATTAGAATCAACAGAGGTATTTTTCGCTAAAGAAATAACTTGAGGTACTCTTTGCAAATTAGAATAAACTGAGGTATTTTTCTTTTCAAAAATAAATTGAAGAATTATTTGAAAATAAAGAATAAAATGAGGCAAAAGAAGTAATTTGAGGTACTTTTGGGAAATAAAAAGTACTACAATGCAGGGAAAAATATAATGAGGTATTTTTTCTTGTAAGAAAATAAATTTAGTTTAAAAAAATAATTTGAGGTCCTTTTCGGTAATTAAAATAAACTGAGGTGTTTTTTAGTAAGAAAAATAAATTGAGGTACTCTTTGGTAATTAAAATAAACTGAATTACTTTTTAGTTTGAGATATTTTTTGGTAAGAAAAAATACAATGAGGCAAAGAACAATAATTTGATGTATTTTATTTAAGAAAAATAAATCGAGGTGCATTTTGGTAATAACAAATAGAATTACGTAAGGAAAAATAATGTGAGGCATTTATTGGTAAAAAATAAATTGAGCTCATTTTTGGTAATTAACAATAAACTTAGGTATTTTTCGTTTGAAAAATAAATTGAGGTACTTTTTTGTGGTAAAAAATGAAATGAGGTATCGAAAAATAATTTGTTGTATTTTTGGGTTTAAAAAATAAGTGTAGGTTTTTTTTGAAAAAAAAAAAAAATTAGGTAAAGAAAAATAATTCGAGGTATTTTTCGCTAAAGAAATAATTTGAGGTACTCTTTGCAAATTAGAATAAACTGAGGTATTCTTCTCTAAAGAAATAATTTGAGGTACTCTTGGGAAATTAGAATAAACTTAGGAATTTTTCGTTTGAAAAATAAAAAAAAAATTACGTAAGGAAAATAATGTGAGGTATTTTTTGGTATAAAATAAATTGAGCTGTTTTTGTAATTAAAAATAGACTGAGGTATTTGTTTCGTTTAAAACATAAAATGAGGAACTTTTTGGTGATAAAAAATAACATGAGGTATAGAAAAATAATTTGTGGTATTTTTCTATAAGAAAAATAAGTCGAGGTTATTTTTGAAAATAAAGAAAAATTAGATAAAGAAAAATAATTCGAGGTTTTTTTAGTTGAATAAATAATTTGAGGTACTCTTTGAAAATTAGAATAAACTAAGGTATTTTTCGCTAAATAAATTATAGTTTGAGGTACTCTTTGGAAATTAGAATCAACTGAGGTATTTTTCTTTTGAAAAAAAAGCTGCGACATTATTTGGAAATAAAGAATAAAATGAAGCAAAAGAAATAATTTGAGGAACTTTTGGGAAATAAAAAATAAATCCAGGTAAAGAAAAATACAGTGAGGTATTTTTGATAAAAAAAAAAATGGAGTAACTTTTTGCTAATAAAAAATAAAACTACTTAAAGGAAACCAACTTTAGTTAAAGTTTTTTGTTAAAAGACTTAATAGAGGTACTTTTTGGTAAGAAGAAACAAAATAACGTAAAGAAAAATAATTTGTGTATTTTTTGTAAAAATAAATAAATTGAGGTACCCTTTGGTAATTAAAAAAAAAGCGAAACTCAAGTTCTTTTTACTTAAAAATAAAGAGGGCTACTTTTTTGGTAATAAAAAAATAAGATGACGCAAAGGAAAACAGTTTGAGGCATTTTTTTTGCAAAAGAAAATAAAAATGAGGTAAAGAAAAATAAAAATAACTTGATGTATTTGTTGTGGAAAACAAAAATTGCTGTGCTCTGTTTTGTAATAAAAAGTAAAATGAGGTAAGAAAAGATAATTTGCGCCATTTTTTGGTACAAAACAAAGTGAGATACTTTTTGGCAACCAAAAGGAAACTGAGGTATTTTTTGTTTGAACAATCGAATGAGGTACTTTTTTAAAATAAAACGTAAAATGAGGCAAAGAAAAATAATTGGTGTTGTTCGTTGGTAAAAAATATGTTGAGGTTATTTCTAGAAATAAGAAAGAAAAATGAGGTAAAGAAAAAAAATTTGAGGTGCTTTTTGCTAAAATAAATAAATTGAGGTACATTTGGCAAATAAGAATAAACTGAGCTATTTTTCGTTAACAAATAAACTAATAAATTATTTGATAATAAAGAATAAAATGAGACAAAGAAACTAATTTGAAGTATTTTTTGGCTAAAAATAAAGAAATATGAGGAGACTTTGGGAAATAAAAAAAAACATCATGTAAAGAAAAATATAATGCGGCATTTTTTCTTGTAAAAAATAAATTCAGTAACTTTTTGTTAATTAAAATAAACTGAGGTTTTTTTTTTTTGTAAACAAATCGGTTGAGGTATTTTTGGTAATAAGAAATAAAATGTGGTAAAAAAACTTTTTTTCGATGTATTTTTTGTTAAGAAACAAAGTGAGGAACCTTTTGGTAATAATAAATAAAATGGGGCAAAGAAAAGAATTTGAGGTAAATTTCAGAAATTAAAACAAGCTGAGATATTTTTTGTTTTAAAAATAAAATGAGCTACTTTTCGGTAAAAATAACAATTAAATATGCTAACAAAATATAATTTGAGTTATTTTAGTGGTTAAAAAAATAATTTGAGGTACTCTTCAGTAATTAAAATAAATTGAGGTGTTATTTAGTAAGAAAAATAAATTTAGGTGCTCTTTGGTAACAAAAATAAACTTGAGGTACTTTTTGGTGACCGAAAAAAAAAACGAGGTAATGAAAAATAGTTTGAGATATTTTTTGTTAAGAAAAAATAAAATGAAGCAAACAAAAGTAATTTGATGCATTTTTTCTAAAAAAAATAAATCGATGTGCATTTTGGTAATAAAAAATAAAATTACGTAAGGAAAATAATGTGAGGTATTTTTTGGTAAAAAATAAATTGAGCTGCTTTTTGTAATTAAAAAAAAACTGAGGTATTTTTTCGTTTACAAAATAAAATGAGGTACTTTTTTGTGATAAAAAATAAAATGAGGTATAGAAAAATAATTTGTGGTATTTTTCTGTAAGAAAAATAAGTCAAGGTTATTTTTGAAAATAAAGAAAAATTAGGTAAAGAAAAATAATCTGAGGTTTTTTTAGTTGAATAAATAATTTGAGGCACTCTTTGAAAATTAGAATAAACTGAGGTATTTTTCGCTAAAAAAATAATAGTTTGAGGTACTCTTTGGAAATTAGAATCAACTTAGGTATTTTTCTTTGGAAAAACAAATTGCGACATTATTTGAAAATAAAGAATAAAATGAAGCAAAAGAAGTAATTTGAGGAACTTTTGGGAAATAAAAAATAAATTCAGGTAAAGAAAAATATAGTGAGGTATTTTTGATAAAAAAAGAAAAAAATGGAGGAACTTTTTGCTAATAAAAAATAAAACTACTTAAAGGAAACCAACTTTAGTTAAAGTTTTTTGTTAAAAGACTTAATAGAGGTACTTTTTGGTAATAAGAAACAAAATAACGTAAAGAAAAATAATTTGTGGATTTTTTGTAAAAATAAATAAATTGAGGTACCCTTTGGTAATTAAAAAAAAAGCGAAACTCAAGTTCTTTTCACTTAAAAATAAAGAGGGCTACTTTTTTGGTAATAAAAAAATAAGATGACACAAAGGAAAACAGTTTGAGGCATTTTTTTTGCAAAAGAAAATAAAAATTAGGTAAAGAAAAATAAAAATAATTTGATGTATTTGTTGTGGAAAACAAAAATTGGTGTGCTCTGTTTTGTAATAAAAAGTAAAATGAGGTAAGAAAAGATAATTTGCGCCATTTTTTGGTACAAAACAAATTGAGATACTTTTTGGCAACCAAAAGGAAACTGAGGTATTTTTCGTTTGAATAATCGATTGGAATACTTTTTTGCAACAAAACGTAAAATGAGGCAAAGAAAAATAATTGGTGTTGTTCTTTGGTAAAAAATATGCTGAGGTTATTTCTAGAAATAAGAAATAAAAATAAGGTAAAGAAAAAAAATTGCGGTGCTTTTTGCTAAAATAAATAAATTGAGGTACATTTGGCAAATAAGAATAAACTGAAGTATTTTTCGTTAACAAATATACTAAAATATTATTTGGTAATAAAGAATAAAATGAGACAAAGAAACTAATTTGAAGTATTTTTTGGTAAAAAATAAAGAAAATTGAGGAGACTTTGGGAAATAAAAAATAACATCATGTAAAGAAATATATAATGCGGCATTTTTTCTAGTAAAAAAATAAATTCAGTAACTTTTTGTTAATTAAAATAAACTGAGGTTTTTTCTTTTTGTAAACAAATCGGTTGAGGTATTTTCGGTAATAAGAAATAAAATGTGGTAAAAAAACTTTTTTTCGATGTATTTTTTGTTAAGAAACAAAGTGAGGAACCTTTTGGTAATAATAAATAAAATGGGGCAAAGAAAAACAATTTGAGGTAAATTTCAGAAATTAAAACAAGCTGAGATATTTTTCGTTTTAAAAATAAAATGCGCTACTTTTCGGTAAAAATAACAATTAAATATGCAAAAAAAATATAATTTGAGTTATTTTAGTGGTTAAAAAAATAATTTGAGGTACTCTTCAGTAATTAAAATAAATTGAGGTGTTATTTAGTAAGAAAAATAAATTTAGGTACTCTTTGGTAACTAAAATAAACTGAGGTACTTTTTGGTGACCGAAAAAAAAAACGAGGTAATGAAAAATAGTTTGAGATACTTTTTGTTAAGAAAAAATAAAATGAAGCAAACAAAAGTAATTTGATGCATTTTTTATAAAAAAAATAAATCGATGTGCATTTTGATAATAAAAAATAAAATTACGTAAGGAAAATAATGTGAGGTATTTTTTGGTATAAAATAAATTGAGCTGCTTTTTGTAATTAAAAATAAACTGAGGTATTTTTTTCGTTTAAAAATAAAATGAGGTACTTTTTTGCAATAAGCAATAAAATGAGGTATAGAAAAATAATTTGTGGTATTTTTCTGTAAAAAAAATAAGTCGAGGTTATTTTTGAAAATAAAGAAAAATTAGGTAAAGAAAAATAATTCGAGGTTTTTTTAGTTGAATAAATAATTTGAGGTACTCTTTGAAAATTAGAATTAACTGAGGTATTTTTCGCAAAAAAAATAATAGTTTGAGGTACTCTTTGGGAATTAGAATCAACTGAGGTATTTTTCTTTGGAAAAACAAATTGCGACATTATTTGAAAATAAAGAATAAAATGAAGCAAAAAAAGTAATTTGAGGAACTTTTGGGAAATAAAAAATAAATTCAGGTAAAGAAAAATATAGTGAGGTATTTTTGATAAAAAAAGAAAAAAATGGAGGAACTTTTTGCTAATAAAAAATAAAACTACTTAAAGGAAACCAACTTTAGTTAAAGTTTTTTTGTTAAAAGACTTAATAGAGGTACTTTTTGGTAATAAGAAACAAAATAACGTAAAGAAAAATAATTTGTGGATTTTTTGTAAAAATAAATAAATTGAGGTACCCTTTGGTAATTAAAAAAAAAGCGAAACTCAAGTTCTTTTCACTTAAAAATAAAGAAGGCTACTTTTTTGGTAATAAAAAAATAAGATGACGCAAAAGAAAACAGTTTGAGGCATTTTTTTTGCAAAAGAAAATAAAAATGAGGTAAAGAAAAATAAAAATAATTTGATGTATTTGTTGTGGAAAACAAAAATTGGTGTGCTCTGTTTTGTAATAAAAAGTAAAATGAGGTAAGAAAAGATAATTTGCGCCATTTTTTGGTACAAAACAAATTGAGATACTTTTTGGCAACCAAAAGGAAACTGAGGTATTTTTCGTTTGAATAATCGATTGGAATACTTTTTTGCAATAAAACGTAAAATGAGGCAAAGAAAAATAATTGGTGCTGTTCGTTGGTAAAAAATATGTTGAGGTTATTTCTAGAAATAAGAAATAAAAATGAGGTAAAGAAAAAAAATTGCGGTGCTTTTTGCTAAAATAAATAAATTGAGGTACATTTGGCAAATAAGAATAAACTGAAGTATTTTTCGTTAACAAATATACTAATAAATTATTTGGCAATAAAGAATAAAATGAGACAAAGAAACTAATTTGAAGTATTTTTTGGTAAAAAATAAAGAAAATTGAGGAGACTTTGGGAAATAAAAAATAACATCATGTAAAGAAAAATATAATGCGGCTTTTTTTCTAGTAAAAAAATAAATTCAGTAACTTTTTGTTAATTAAAATAAACTGAGGTTTTTTTTTTTTGTAAACAAATCGGTTGAGGTATTTTTGGTAATAAGAAATAAAATGTGGTAAAAAAACTTTTTTTCGATGTATTTTTTGTTAAGAAACAAAGTGAGGAACCTTTTGGTATTAATAAATAAAATGGGGCAAAGAAAAACAATTTGAGGTAAATTTCAGAAATTAAAACAAGCTGAGATATTTTTCGTTTTAAAAAAAAAATGAGCTACTTTTCGGTAAAAATAACAATTAAATATGCTAAAAAAATATAATTTGAGTTATTTTAGTGGTTAAAAAAATAATTTGAGGTACTCTTCAGTAATTAAAATAAATTGAGGTGTTATTTAGTAAGAAAAATAAATTTAGGTACTCTTTGGTAACTAAAATAAACTGAGGTACTTTTTGGTGACCGAAAAAAAAAACGAGGTAATGAAAAATAGTTTGAGATATTTTTTTTAAGAAAAAATAAAATGAAGCAAACAAAAGTAATTTGATGCATTTTTTATAAAAAAATAAATCGATGTGCATTTTGGTAATAAAAAATAAAATTACGTAAGGAAAATAATGTGAGGTATTTTTTGGTATAAAATAAATTGAGCTGCTTTTTGTAATTTAAAATAAACTGAGGTATTTTTTTCGTTTAAAAAAAAAAATGAGGTACTTTTTTGCGATAAAAAATAAAATGAGGTATAGAAAAATAATTTGTTGTATCTTTCTGTAAAAAAAATAAGTCGAGGTTATTTTTGAAAATAAAGAAAAATTAAGTAAAGAAAAATAATTCGAGGTTTTTTTAGTTGAATAAATAATTTGAGGTACTCTTTGAAAATTAGAATAAACTGAGGTATTTTTCGCTAAAAAAATAATAGTTTGAGGTACTCTTTGGAAATTAGAATCAACTGAGGTATTTTTCTTTTGAAAAACAAATTGCGACATTATTTGAAAATAAAGAATAAAATGAAGCAAAAGAAGTAATTTGAGGAACTTTTGGGAAATAAAAAATAAATTCAGGTAAAGAAAAATATAGTGAGGTATTTTTGATAAAAAAAAAAAAATGGAGGAACTTTTTCCTAATAAAAAATAAAACTACTTAAAGGAAACCAACTTTAGTTAAAGTTTTTTGTTAAAAGACTTAATAGAGGTACTTTTTGGTAGTAAGAAACAAAATAACGTAAAGAAAAATAATTTTTGGAGTTTTTGCAAAAATAAATAAATTGAGGTACCCTTTGGTAATTAAAAAAAAAGCGAAACTCAAGTTCTTTTTACTTAAAAATAAAGAGGGCTACTTTTTTGGTAATAAAAAAATAAGATGACGCAAAGGAAAACAGTTTGAGGCATTTTTTTTGCAAAAGAAAATAAAAATGAGGTAAAGAAAAGTAAAAATAATTTGATGTATTTGTTGTGGAAAACAAAAATTGGTGTGCTCTGTTTTGTAATAAAAAGTAAAATGAGGTAAGAAAAGATAATTTGCGCCATTTTTTGGTACAAAACAAATTGAGATACTTTTTGGCAACCAAAAGGAAACTGAGGTATTTTTCGTTTGAATAATCGATTGGAATACTTTTTTGCAATAAAACGTAAAATGAGGCAAAGAAAAATAATTGGTGCTGTTCGTTGGTAAAAAATATGTTGAGGTTATTTCTTGAAATAAGAAATAAAAATGAGGTTTTCCAAAAAAAATTGCGGTGCTTTTTGCTAAAATAAATAAATTGAGGTACATTTGGCAAATAAGAATAAACTGAGGTATTTTTCGTTAACAAATATACTAATAAATTATTTGGTAATAAAGAATAAAATGAGACAAAGAAACTAATTTGAAGTATTTTTTGGTAAAAAATAAAGAAAATTGAGGAGACTTTGGGAAATAAAAAATAACATCATGTAAAGAAAAATATAATACGGCCTTTTTTCTAGTAAAAAAATAAATTCAATAACTTTTTGTTAATTAAAATAAACTGAGGTTTTTTTTTTTGTAAACAAATCGGTTGAGGTATTTTCGGTAATAAGAAATAAAATGTGGTAAAAAAACCTTTTTTTCGATGTATTTTTTGTTAAGAAACAAACTGAGGAACCTTTTGGTAATAATAAATAAAATGGGGCAAAGAAAAACAATTTGAGGTAAATTTCAGATATTAAAACATGCTGAGATATTTTTCGTTTTAAAAATAAAATGAGCTACTTTTCGGTAAAAATAACAATTAAATATGCTAAAAAAAAGTAATGTGAGTTATTTTAGTGGCTAAAAAAAGAATTTGAGGTACTCTTCAGTAATTAAAATAAATTGAGGTGTTATTTAGTAAGAAAAATAAATTTAGGTACTCTTTGGTAACTAAAACAAACTGAGGTACGTTTTGGTGACCGAAAAAAAAAACAAGGTAATGAAAAAAAGTTTGAGATATTTTTTGTTAAGAAAAAATAAAATGAAGCAAACAAAAGTAATTTGATGCATTTTTTCTAAAAAAAATAAATCGAAGTGCATTTTGGTAATAAAAAATAAAATTACGTAAGGAAAATAATGTGAGGTATTTTTTGGTCTAAAATAAATTGAGCTGCTTTTTGTAATTAAAAATAAACTGAGGTATTTTTTTCGTTTAAAAAATAAAATGAGGTACTTTTTTGCGATAAACAATAAAATGAGGTATAGAAAAATAATTTGTGGTATTTTTCTGAAAGAAAAATAAGTCGAGGTTATTTTTGAAAATAAAGAAAAATAATTCGAGGTTTTTTTAGTTGAATAAATAATTTGTGGTACTCTTTGAAAATTAGAATGAACTGAGGTATTTTTCGCTAAATAAATAATAGTTTGAGGTACTCTTTGGAAATTAGATTCAACTGAGGTATTTTTCTTTTGAAAAACAAATTGCGGAATTATTTGGAAATAAAGATCAAAATGAAGCAAAAGAAATAATTTGGGGAACTTTTGGGAAATAAAAAATAAATCCAGGTAAAGAAAAATACAGTGAGGTATTTTTGATAAAAAAAAAAAAAAAAATGGAGGAACTTTTTGCTAATAAAAAATAAAACTACTTAAAGGAAACAAACTTTAGTTAAAGTTTTTTGTTAAAAGACTTAATAGAGGTACATTTTCGTAATAAAAAACAAAATAACGTAAAGAAAAATAATCTGTGGATTTTTTGTAAAAATAAATAAATTGAGGTACCCTTTGATAATTAAGAAAAAAGCGAAACTCAAGTTCTTTTTACTTAAAAATAAAGAGGGCTACTTTTGCATAATAAAAAAATAAGATGACGCAAAGGAAAACAGTTTGAGGCATTTTTTTTGCAAAAGAAAATAAAAATGAGGTAAAGAAGAATAAACACATTTTGATGCATTTGTTGCGGAAAACAAAAATTGGTGTGCTCTGTTTTGTAATAAAAAGTAAAATGAGGTAAGAAAAGATATCTTGCGCCATTTTTTGGTACAAAATAAATTGAGATACTTTTTGGCAACCAAAAGGAAACTGAGGTATTTTTCGTTTGAATAATCGATTGAGGTACTTTTTTGCAATAAAACGTAAAATGAGGCAAAGAAAAGTAATTGGTGCTGTTCATTAGTAAAAAATATGTTGAGGTTATTTCTAGAAATAAGAAATAAAAATGAGGTAAAGAAAAAAAATTTGAGGTGCTTTTTGCTAAAACAAATAAATTGAGGTACATTTGGCAAATAAGAATAAGCTGAGGTATTTTTCGTTAACAAATAAACTAATAAATTATTTGGTAATAAAGAATAAAATGAGACAAAGAAACTAATTTGAAGTATTTTTTGGTAAAAAATAAAGAAAATTGAGCAGACTTAGGGAAATAAAAAATAACATCAGGTAAAGAAAAATATAATGAGGCATTTTTTCTGGTAAAAAAATAAATTCAGTAACTTTTTGTTAATTAAAATATACCGAGGTTTTTTTTTGTTTGTAAACAAATCGGTTGAGGTATTTTTGGTAATAAAAAATAAAATGTGGTAAAAAACTTTTTTTCGATGTATTTTTTGTTAAGAAACAAAGTGAGGAACTTTTTGGTAATAATAAATAAAATGGGCAAGGAAAAATAATTTGAGGTAAATTTCAGAAATTAAAACAAGCTGAGATATTTTTTGTTTTAAAAATAAAATGACCTACTTTTCGGTAAAAATAACAATTAAATATGCTAAAGAAGAGTAATTTGAGTTATTTTAGTGGTTAAAAAAATAATTTGAGGTACTCTTCAGTATTTAAAATAAATTGAGGTGTTATTTAGTAAGAAAAATAAATTTGGGTACTCTTTGGTAACTAAAATAAACTGAGGTACTTTTTGGTGACCGAAAAAAAAAACGAGGTAATGAAAAATAGTTTGAGATATTTTTTGTTAAGAAAAAATAAAATGAGGCAAACAAAAACAATTTGATGCACTTTTTCTAAAAAAAATAAATCGATGTGCATTTTGGTAATGAAAAATAAAATTACGTAAGGAAAATAATGTGAGGTATTTTTTGGTCTAAAATAAATTGAGCTGCTTTTTGTAATTAAAAATAAACTGAGGTATTTTTTCGTTTAAAAAATAAAATGAGGTACTTTTTCATGATAAAAAATAAAATAAGGTATAGAAAAATAATTTGTGGTATTTTTCTGAAAAAAAAATAAGTCGAGGTTATTTTTGAAAATAAAGAAAAATAATTTGAGGTTTTTTTAGTTGAACAAATAATTTGAGGTACTCTTTGAAAATTAGAATGAACTGAGGTATTTTTCGCTAAATAAATAATAGTTTGAGGTACTCTTTGGAAATTAGAATCAACTGAGGTATTTTTCTTTTGAAAGACAAATTGCGGAATTATTCGGAAATAAAGAATAAAATGAAGCAAAAGAAATAATTTGAGGAATTTTGGGAAATAAAAAATAAATCCAGGTAAAGAAAAATACAGTGAGGTATTTTTGATAAAAAAAAAAAAAAAAATGGAGGAACTTTTTGCTAATAAAAAATAGAACTACTTAAAGGAAACCAACTTTAGTTAAAGTTTTTTGTTAAAAGACTTAATAGAGGTACTTTTTGGTAATAAAAAACAAAATAACGTAAAGAAAAATAATTTGTGGATTTTTTGTAAAAATAAATAAATTGAGGTACCCTTTGGTAATTAAAAAAAAGCGAAACTCAAGTTCTTTTTACTTAAAAATAAAGAGGGCTACTTTTGGGTAATAAAAAAAATAAGATGACGCAAAGGAAAACAGTTTGAGGCATTCTTTTTTGCAAAAGAAAATAAAAATGAGATAAAGAAAAATAAAAATAATTTGATGTATTTGTTGTGGAAAGCAAAAATTGGTGTGCTCTGTTTTGTAATAAAAAGTAAAATGAGGTAAGAAACGAGAATTTGTGCCAGTTTTTTTGTACAAAATAAATTGAGATACTTTTTGGCAACCAAAAGGAAACTGAGGTATTTTTCGTTTGAATAATCGATTGAGGTACTTTTTTTCAATAAAACGTAAAATGAGGCAAAGAAAAGTAATTGGTGTTGTTCATTGGTAAAAAATATGTTGAGGTTATTTCTAGCAATAAGAAATAAAAATGAGGTAAAGAAAAAAAATTTGAGGTGCTTTTTGCTAAAATAAATAAATTGAGGTACATTTGGCAAATAAGAATAAGCTGAGGTATTTTTCGTTAACAAATAAACTAATAAATTATTTGGTAATAAAGAATAAAATGAGACAAAGAAACTAATTTGAAGTATTTTTTGGTAAAAAATAAAGAAACTTGAGGAGACTTTGGGAAATAAAAAATAACATTAGGTAAAGAAAAATATAATGAGGCATTTTTTCAAGTAAAAAAATAAATTCGGTAACTTTTTGTTAATTAAAATATACCAAGGTTTTTTTTTTTTGTAAACAAATCGGTTGAGGTATTTTCAGTAATAAGAAATAAAATGTGGTAAAAAAACTTTTTTTCGATGTATTTTTTGTTAAGAAACAAAGTGAGGAACCTTTTGGTAATAATAAATAAAATGGGAAAAAGAAAAATAATTTTAGGTAAATTTCAAAAATTAAAACAAGTTGAGATATTTTTCGTTTTAAAAATAAAATGAGCTACTTTTCGGTAAAAATAACAATTAAATATGCTAAAGAAAAGTAATTTGAGTTATTTTAGTGGTTAAAAAAATAATTTGAGGTACTCTTCAGTAATTAAAATAAATTGAGGTGTTATTTAGTAAGAAAAATAAATTTAGGTACTCTTTGGTAACTAAAATAAACTGAGGTACTTTTTGGTGACCGAAAAAAAAAATGAGGTAATGAAAAATAGTTTGAGATATTTTTTGTTAAGAAAAAATAAAATGAGGCAAACAAAAACAATTTGATGCATTTTTTCTAAAAAAAAGAAATCGATGTGCATTTTGATAATGAAAAATAAAATTACGTAAGGAAAATAATGTGAGGTATTTTTTGGTATAAAATAAATTGAGCTGCTTTTTGTAATTAAAATAAACTGAGGTATTTTTTCGTTTAAAAAATAAAATGAGGTACTTTTTCATGATAAAAACTAAAATGAGGTATAGAAAAATAATTTGTGGTATTTTTCTGAAAGAAAAATAAGTCGAGGTTATTTTGGAAAATAAAGAAAAACAATTCGAGGTTTTTTTAGTTGAACAAATAATTTGAGGTGCTCTTTGAAAATTAGAATGAACTGAGGTATTTTTCGCTAAATAAATAATAGTTTGAGGTACTCTTTGGAAATTAGAATCAACTGAGGTATTTTTCTTTTGAAAGACAAATTGCGGAATTGTTTGGAAATAAAGAATAAAATGAAGCAAAAGAAATAATTTCAGGAACTTTTGGGAAATAAAAAATAAATCCAGGTAAAGAAAAATACAGTGAGGTATTTTTTATTAAAATAAAAATAAAAATGGAGGAACTTTTTCCTAATAAAAAATAAAACTACTTAAAGGAAACCAACTTTAGTTAAAGTTTTCTGTTAAAAGACTTAATAGAGGTACTTTTTGGTAATAAAAAAAAAATAACGTAAAGAAAAATAATTTGTGGATTATTTGTAAAAATAAATAAATTGAGGTACCCTTTGGTAATTAAAAAAAAGCGAAACTCAAGTTCTTTTTACTTAAAAATAAAGAGGGCTACTTTTGGGTAATAAAAAAATAAGATGACGCAAAGGAAAACAGTTTGAGGCATTCTTTTTTGCAAAAGAAAATAAAAATGAGGTAAAGAAAAATAAAAATAATTTGATGTATTTGTTGTGGAAAACAAAAATTGGTGTGCTCTGTTTTGTAATGAAAAGTAAAATGAGGTATGAAACGATAATTTGCGCCAGTTTTTTTGTACGAAATAAATTGAGATACTTTTTGGCAACAAAAGGAAACTGAGGTATTTTTCGTTTATAATCGATTGAGGTACTTTTTTGCAATAAAACGTAAAATGAGGCAAAGAAAAGTAATTGGTGTTGTTCATTGGTAAAAAATATGTTGAGGTTATTTCTAGAAATAAAAAATAAAAATGAGGTAAAGAAAAAAAATTTGCGGTGGTTTTTGCTAAAATAAATAAATTGAGGTACATTTGGCAAATAAGAATAAGCTGAGGTATTTTTCGTTAACAAATAAACTAATAAATTATTTGGTAATAAAGAATAAAATGAGACAAAGAAACATATTTGAAGTATTTTTTGGTAAAAAATAAAGAAACTTGAGGAGACTTTGGGAAATATAAAATAACATCAGGGAAAGAAAAATATAATGAGGCATTTTTTCTAGTAAAAAAATAAATTCGGTAACTTTTTGTTAATTAAAATATACCGAGGTTTTTTTTTTTTGTAAACGAATCGGTTGAGGTATTTTCGGTAATAAGAAATAAAATGTGGTAAAAAAACTTTTTTCCGATGTATTTTTTGTTAAGAAACAAAGTGAGGAACCTTTTGGTAATAATAAATAAAATGGGGAAAAGAAAAATAATTTGAGGTAAATTTCAAAAATTAAAACAAGTTGAGATATTTTTCGTTTTAAAAATAAAATGAGCTACTTTTCGGTAAAAATAACAATTAAATATGCTAAAGAAGAGTAATTTGAGTTATTTTAGTGGTTAAAAAAATAATTTGAGGTACTCTTCATTAATTAAAATAAAATGAGGTGTTATTTAGTAAGAAAAATAAATTTAGGTACTCTTTGGTAACTAAAATAAACTGAGGTACTTTTTGGTGATCGAAAAAAAAAACGAGGTAATGAAAAATAGTTTGAGATATTTTTTGTTAAGAAAAAATAAAATGAGGCAAACAAAAACAATTTGATGCCATTTTTCTAAAAAAAAGAAATCGATGTGCATTTTGGTAATGAAAAATAAAATTACGTAAGGCAAATAATGTGAGGTATTTTTTGGTATAAAATAAATTGAGCTGCTTTTTGTAATTAAAAATAAACTGAGGTATTTTTTCATTTAAAAAATAAAATGAGGTACTTTTTCATGATAAAAAATAAAATGAGGTATAGAAAAATAATTTGTGGTATTTTTCTGAAAAAAAAAAAAGTCGAGGTTATTTTTGAAAATAAAGAAAAATAATTCGAGGTTTTTTTAGTTGAACAAATAATTTGAGGTACTCTTTGAAAATTAGAATGAACTGAGGTATTTTTCGCTAAATAAATAATTGTTTGAGGTACTCTTTAGAAATTAGAATCAACTAAGGTATTTTTCTTTTGAAAGACAAATTACGGAATTGTATGGAAATAAAGAATAAAATGAAGCAAAAGAAATAATTTGAGGAACTTTTGGGAAATAAAAAATAAATCCAGGTAAAGAAAAATACAGTGAGGTATTTTTTATTAAAATAAAAATAAAAATGGAGGAACTTTTTGCTAATAAAAAATAAAACTACTTAAAGGAAACCCACTTTAGTTAAAGTTTTTTGTTAAAAGACTTAATAGAGTTACTTTTTGGTAATAAAAAACAAAATAACGTAAAGAAAAATAATTTGTGGATTTTTTGTAAAAATAAATAAATTGAGGTACCCTTTGGTAATTAAAAAAAAGCGAAACTCAAGTTCTTTTTACTTAAAAATAAAGAGGGCTACTTTTGGGTAATAAAAAAAAATAAGATGACGCAAAGGAAAACAGTTTGAGGCATTCTTTTTTGCAAAAGAAAATAAAAATGAGGTAAAGAAAAATAAAAATAATTTGATGTATTTGTTGTGGAAAACAAAAATTAGTGTGCTCTGTTTTGTGATAAAAAGTAAAATGAGGTAAGAAACGATAATTTGCGCCAGTTTTTTTGTACAAAATAAATTGAGATACTTTTTGGCAACCAAAAGGAAACTGAGGTATTTTTCGTTTGAATAATCGATTGAGGTACTTTTTTGCAATAAAACGTAACATGAGGCAAAGAAAAGTAATTGGTGCTGTTTAGTGGTAAAAAATATGTTGAGGTTATTTCTAGAAATAAGAAACAAAAATGAGGGAAAGAAAAAAAATTTGAGGTGCTTTTTGCTAAAATAAATAAATTGAGGTACATTTGGCAAATAAGAATAAGCTGAGGTATTTTTCGTTAACAAATAAACTAATAAATTATTTGGTAATAAAGAATAAAATGAGACAAAAAAACTAATTTGAAGTTTTTTTTGGTAAAAAATAAAGAAAATTGAGGAGACTTTGGGAAATAAAAAATAACATCAGGTAAAGAAAAATATAATGAGGCATTTTTTCTAGTAAAAAAATAAATTCGGTAACTTTTTGCTAATTAAAATATACCGAGGTTTTTTTTTTTTGTAAACAAATCGGTTGAGGTATTTTCGGTAATAAGAAATAAAATGTGGTAAAAAACTTTTTTTCGATGTATTTTTTGTTAAGAAACAAAGTGAGGAACCTTTTGGTAATAATAAATAAAATGGGGCAAAGAAAAATAATTTGAGGTAAATTTCAGAAATTCAAACAAGCTGAGATATTTTTCGTTTTAAAAAAAAAAATGAGCTACTTTGCGGTAAAAATAACAATTAAATATGCTAAAGAAGAGTAATTTGAGTTATTTTAGCGGTTAAAAAAATAATTTGAGGTACTCTTCAGTAATTAAAATAAATTGAGGTGTTATTTAGTAAGAAAAATAAATTTAGGTACTCTTTGGTAACTAAAATAAACTGAGGTACTTTTTGGTGACCGAAAAAAACAACGAGGTAATGAAAAATAGTTTGAGATATTGTTTGTTAAGAAAAAATAAAATGAGGCAAACAAAAGTAATTTGATGCATTTTTTCTAAAAAAAATAAATCGATGTGCATTTTGGTAATAAAAAATAAAATTACTTAAGGAAAATAATGTGAAGTATTTTTTGGTATAAAATAAATTGAGCTGCTTTTTGTAATTAAAAATAAACTGAGGTATTTTTTCGTTTAAAAAATAAAATGAGGTACTTTTTCGTGATAAAAAATAAAATGTGGTATAGAAAAATAATTTGTGGTATTTTTCTGTGAGAAAAATAAGTCGAGGTTATTTTTGAAAATAAAGAAAAAATATTTCGAGGTTTTTTTAGTTGAATAAATAATTTGAGGTACTCTTTGAAAATTAGAATGAACTGAGATATTTTTGGCAAAATAAATAATAGTTTGAGGTGCTCTTTGGAAATTAGAATCAACTGAGGTATTTTTCTTATGAAAAACAAATTGCGGAATTATTTGGAAATAAAGAATAAAATGAAGCAAAAGAAATAATTTGAGGAACTTTTTGTAAATAAAAAATAAATCAGGGTAAAGAAAAATACAATGAGTTATTTTTGATAAAAAAAAAAAAAAAAATGTAGGAACTTTTTGCTAATAAAAAATAAAACTACTTAAAGGAAACCAACTTTAGTTAAAGCTATTTGTTAAAAGACTTAATAGAGTTACTTTTTGGTAATAAAAAACAAAATAACGTAAAGAAAAATAATTTGTGGATTTTTTGTAAAAATAAATAAATTGAGGTACCCTTTGGTAATTAAAAAAAAGCGAAACTCAAGTTCTTTTTACTTAAAAATAAAGAGGGCTACTTTTGGGTAATAAAAAAAATAAGATGACGCAAAGGAAAACAGTTTGAGGCATTCTTTTTTGCAAAAGAAAATAAAAATGAGGTAAAGAAAAATAAAAGTAATTTGATGTATTTGTTGTGGAAAACAAAAATTGGTGTGCTCTGTTTTGTAATAAAAAGTAAAATGAGGTAAGAAAAGATAATTTGCGCCAGTTTTTTTGTACAAAATAAATTGAGATACTTTTTGGCAACCAAAAGGAAACTGAGGTATTTTTCGTTTGAATAATCGATTGAGGTACTTTTTTGCAATAAAACGTAAAATGAGGTAAAGAAAAGTAATTGGTGCTGTTCATTGGTAAAAAATATGTTGAGGTTATTTCTAGAAATAAGAAATAAAAATGAGGTAAAGAAAAAAAATTTGAGGTGCTTTTTGCTAAAATAAATAAATTGAGGTACATTTGGCAAATAAGAATAAGCTCAGGTATTTTTCGTTAACAAATAAACTAAAAAATTATTTGGTAATAAAGAATAAAATGAGACAAAGAAACTAATTTGAAGTATTTTTTGGTAAAAAATAAAGAAAATTGAGGAGACTTTGGGAAATAAAAAATAACATCAGGTAAAGAAAAATATAATGAGGCATTTTTTCTAGTAAAAAAATAAATTCAGTAACTTTTTGTTAATTAAAATATACCGAGGTTTTTTTTTTTTGTAAACAAATCGGTTGAGGTATTTTCGGTAATAATAAATAAAATGTGGTAAAAAAACTTTTTTTCGATGTATTTTTTGTTAAGAAACAAAGTGAGGAACCTTTTGGTAATAATAAATAAAATGGGGCAAAGAAAAATAATTTGAGGTAAATTTCAGAAATTCAAACAAGCTGAGGTATTTTTCGTTTTCAAAATAAAATGAGCTACTTTTCGGTAAAAAGAACAAATAAATATGCTAAAGAAGAGTAATTTGAGTTATTTTAGTGGTTAAAAAAATAATTTGAGGTACTCTTCAGTAATTAAAATAAATTGAGGTGTTATTTAGTAAGAAAAATAAATTTAGGTACTCTTTGGTAACTAAAATAAATTGAGGTACTTTTTGGTGATTGAAAAAAAAATTGAGGTAATGAAAAATAGTTTGAGTTATTTTTTGTTAAGAAAAAATAAAAAGAGGCAAACAAAAGTAATTTGATGCATTTTTTCTAAAAAAAATAAATCGATGTGCATTTTGGTAATGAAAAAGAAAATTATGTAAGGAAAATAATGTGAGGTATTTTTTGGTATAAAATAAATTGAGCTGCTTTTTGTAATTAAAAATAAACTGAGGTATTTTTTTGTTTAAAAAATAAAATGAGGTACTTTTTCGTGATAAAAAATAAAATGAGGTATAAAAAAACAATTTGTGGTTTTTTTCTGTAAGAAAAATAAGTCGAGGTTATTTTTGAAAATAAAGAAAAATAATTCGAGGATTTTTTAGTTGAATATATAATTTGAGGTACTCTTTGAAAATTAGAATGAACTGAGGTATTTTTCGCTAAATAAATAATAGTTTGAGGTACTCTTTGGAAATTAGAATCAACTGAGGTATTTCTCTTTTGAAAAACGAATTGCGGAATTATTTGGAAATAAAGAATAAAATGAAGCAAAAGAAATAATTTGAGGAACTTTTGGGAAATAAAAAATAAATCCAGGTAAAGAAAAATACAATGTGGTATTTTTTTTTAAAAAAAAAAAAAAATGGAGGAACTTTATGCTAATAAAAAATAAAACTACTTAAAGGAAACCAACTTTAGTTAAAGTTTTTTGTTAAAAGACTTAATAGAGGTACTTTTTGGTAATAAAAAATAAAATAACGTAAAGAAAAATAATTTGTGTTTTTTTTAAAAAAATAAATAAATTGAGGTACCCTTTGGTAATTAAAAAAAAGCGAAACTCAAGTTCTTTTTACTTAAAAATAAAGAGGGCTACTTTTGGGTAATAAAAAAAAATAAGATGACGCAAAGGAAAACAGTTTGAGGCATTCTTTTTTGCAAAAGAAAATAAAAATGAGGTAAAGAAAAATAAAAATAATTTGATGTATTTGTTGTGGAAAACAAAATTTGGTGTGCTCTGTTTTGTAATAAAAAGTAAAATGAGGTAAGAAAAGATAATTTGCGCCAGTTTTTTTGTACAAAATAAATTGAGATACTTTTTGGCAACCAAAAGGAAACTGTGGTATTTTTCGTATGAATAATCGATTGAGGTACTTTTTTGCAATAAAACGTAAAATGAGGCAAAGAAAAGTAATTGGTGCTGTTCATTGGTAAAAAATATGTTGAGGTTATTTCTAGAAATAAGAAATAAAAATGAGGTAAAGAAAAAAAATTTGAGGTGCTTTTTGCTAAAATAAATAAATTGAGGTACATTTGGCAAATAAGAATAAGTTGAGGTATTTTTCGTTAACAAATAAACTAATAAATTATTTGGTATTAAAGAATAAAATGAGACAAAGAAACTAATTTGAAGTATTTTTTGGTAAAAAATAAAGAAACTTGAGAAGACTTTGAGAAATAAAAAATAACATCAGGTAAAGAAAAATATAATGAGGCATTTTTTCTAGTAAAAAAATAAATTCAGTAACTTTTTGTTAATTAAAATATACCGAGGTTTTTTTTTTTTGTAAACAAATCGGTTGAGGTATTTTCGGTAATAAGAAATAAAATGTGGTCAAAAAACTTTTTTTCGATGTATTTTTTGTTAAGAAACAAAGTCAGAAACCTTTTGGTAATAATAAATAAAATGGGGCAAAGAAAAATAATTTGAGGTAAATTTCAGAAATTCAAACAAGCTGAGATATTTTTCGGTTTAAAAATAAAATGAGCTACTTTTCGGTAAAAATAACAATTAAATATGCTAAAGAAGAGTAATTTGAGTTATTTTAGTGGTTAAAAAAATAATTTGAGGTACTCTTCAGTAATTAAAATAAATTGAGGTGTTATTTAGTAAGTAAAATAAATTTAGGTACTCTTTGGTAAGTAAAATAAACTGAGGTACTTTTTGGTGACCAAAAAAAACAACGAGGTAATGAAAAATAGTTTGAGATATTTTTTGTTAAGAAAAAATAAAATGAGGCAAACAAAAGTAATTTGATGCATTTTTTCTAAAAAAAATAAATCGATGTGCATTTTGGTAATAAAAAATAAAATTACGTAAGGAAAATAATGTGAGGTATTTTTTGGTATAAAATAAATTGAGCTGCTTTTTGTAATTAAAAATAAACTGAGGTCTTTTTTTGTTTAAAAAATAAAATGAGGTACTTTTTCGTGATAAAAAATAAAATGAGGTATAGAAAAATAATTTGTGGTATTTTTCTGTAAGAAAAATAAGTCGAGGTTATTTTTGAAAATAAAGAAAAATAATTCGAGATTTTTTTAGTTGAATAAATAATTTGAGGTACTCTTTGAAAATTAGAATGAACTGAGGTATTTTTCGCCAAATAAATAATAGTTTGAGGTACACTGTGGAAATTAGAATCAACTGAGGTATTTTTCTTTTGAAAAACAAATTGCGGAATTATTTGGAAATAAAGAATAAAATGAAGCAAAAGAAATAATTTCAGGAACTTTTGGGAAATAAAAAATAAATCCAGGTAAAGAAAAATACAGTGAGGTATTTTTGATAAAAAAAAAAAAAAATGGAGGAACTTTTTGCTAATAAAAAATAAAACTACTTAAAGGAAACCAACTTTAGTTAAAGTTTTTTGTTAAAAGACTTAATAGAGGTACTTTTTGGTAATAAAAAACAAAATAACGTAAAGAAAAATAATTTGTGGATTTTTTGTAAAAATAAATAAATTTAGGTACCCTTTGGTAAATAAAAAAAAGCGAAATTCAAGTTCTTTTTACTTAAAAATAAAGAGGGCTACTTTTGGGTATTAAAAAAAATAAGATGACGCAAAGAAAAACAGTTTGAGGCATTCTTTTTTGCAAAAGAAAATAAAAATGAGGTAAAGAAAAATAAAAATAATTTGATGTATTTGTTGTGGAAAACAAAAATTGGTGTGCTCTGTTTTGTAATAAAAAGTAAAATGAGGTAAGAAAAGATAATTTGCGCCAGTTTTTTTGTACAAAATAAATTGAGATACTTTTTGGCAACCAAAAGGAAACTGTGGTATTTTTCGTTTGAATAATCGATTGAGGTACTTTTTTGCAATAAAACGTAAAATGAGGCAAAGAAAACTAATTGGTGCTGTTCATTGGTAAAAAATATGTTGAGGTTATTTCTAGAAATAAGAAAGAAAAATGAGGTAAAGAAAAAAAATTTGAGGTGCTTTTTGCTAAAATAAATAAATTGAGGTACATTTGGCAAATAAGAATAAGCTGAGGTATTTTTCGTTAACAAATAAACTAAAAAATTAGTTGGTAATGAAGAATAAAATGAGACAAAGAAACTAATTTGAAGTTTTTTTTGGTAAAAAATAAAGAAACTTGAGGAGACTTTGGGAAATAAAAAATAACATCAGGTAAAGAAAAATATAATGAGGCATTTTTTCTAGTAAAAAAATAAATTCGGTAACTTTTTGTTAATTAAAATATACCGAGTTTTTTTTTTTTTGTAAACAAATCGGTTGAGGTATTTTCGGTAATAAGAAATAAAATGTGGTAAAAAAAACTTTTTTTCGATGTATTTTTTGTTAAGAAACAAAGTGAGGAACCTTTTGGTAATAATAAATAAAATGGGGCAAAGAAAAATAATTTGAGGTAAATTTTAGAAATTCAAACAAGCTGAGATATTTTTCGTTTTCAAAATAAAATGAGCTACTTTTCGGTATAAATAACAATTAAATATCCTAAAGAAGAGTAATTTGAGTTATTTTAGTGGCTACAAAAATAATTTGAGGTACTCTTCAGCAATTAAAATAAATTGAGGTGTTATTTAGTAAGAAAAATAAACTGAGGTACTTTTTGGTGACCGAAAAAAACAACGAGGTAATGAAAAATAGTTTGAGATATTTTTTGTTAAGAAAAAATAAAATGAGGCAAACAAAAGTAATTTGATGCATTTTTTCTAAAAAAAATAAATCGATGTGCATTTTGGTAATAAAAAATAAAATTACGTAAGGAAAATAATGTGAGGTATTTTTTGGTATAAAATAAATTGAGCTGCTTTTTGTAATTAAAAATAAACTGAGGTATTTTTTCGTTTAAAAAATAAAATGAGGTACTTTTTCAAGATAAAAAATAAAATGAGGTATAAAAAAATAATTTGTGGTATTTTTCTGTAAGAAAAATAAGTCGAGGTTATTTTTGAAAATAAAGAAAAATAATTCGAGATTTTTTTAGTTGAATAAATAATTTGAGGTACTCTTTGAAAATTAGAATGAACTGAGGTATTTTTCGCTAAATAAATAATAGTTTGAGGTACTCTTTGGAAATTAGAATGAACTGAGGTATTTTTCTTTTGAAAAACAAATTGCGGAATTATTTGGAA
The DNA here is from genome assembly GCF_054954075.1 of Amborella trichopoda. NCBI lineage: Eukaryota > Viridiplantae > Streptophyta > Magnoliopsida > Amborellales > Amborellaceae > Amborella > Amborella trichopoda. The sequence continues at coordinate 24,009,608 of NC_142347.1, read as the reverse complement.
ATAAAGAATAAAATGAAGCAAAAGAAATAATTTCAGGAACTTTTGGGAAATAAAAAATAAATCCAGGTAAAGAAAAATACAGTGAGGTATTTTTGATAAAAAAAAAAAAAAAATGGAGGAACTTTTTGCTAATAAAAAATAAAACTACTTAAAGGAAACCAACTTTAGTTAAAGTTTTTTGTTAAAAGACTTAATAGAGGTACTTTTTGGTAATAAAAAACAAAATAACGTAAAGAAAAATAATTTGTGGATTTTTTGTAAAAATAAATAAATTTAGGTACCCTTTGGTAATTAAAAAAAAGCAAAATTCAAGTTCTTTTTACTTAAAAATAAAGAGGGCTACTTTTGGGTATTAAAAAAAATAAGATGACGCAAAGGAAAACAGTTTGAGGCATTCTTTTTTGCAAAATAAAATAAAAATGAGGTAAAGAAAAATAAAAATAATTTGATGTATTTGTTGTGGAAAACAAAAATTGGTGTGCTCAGTTTTGTAATAAAAAGTAAAATGAGGTAAGAAAGGATAATTTGCGCCAGTTTTTTTGTACAAAATAAATTGAGATACTTTTTGGCAACCAAAAGGAAACTGAGGTATTTTTCGTTTGAATAATCGATTGAGGTACTTTTTTGCAATAAAACGTAAAATGAGGCAAAGAAAAGTAATCGGTGCTGTTCATTGGTAAAATATATGTTGAGGTTATTTCTAGAAATAAGAAAAAAAAATGAGGTAAAGAAAAAAAAATTGAGGTGCTTTTTGCTAAAATAAATAAATTGAGGTACATTTGGCAAATAAGAATAAGCTGAGGTATTTTTCGTTAACAAATAAACTAAAAAATTAGTTGGTAATGAAGAATAAAATGAGACAAAGAAACTAATTTGAAGTTTTTTTTGGTAAAAAATAAAGAAACTTGAGGAGACTTTGGGAAAAAAAAAATAACATCAGGTAAAGAAAAATATAATGAGGCATTTTTTCTAGTAAAAAAATAAATTCGGTAACTTTTTGTTAATTAAAATATACCGAGGTTTTTTTTTTTTGTAAACAAATCGGTTGAGGTATTTTCGGTAATAAGAAATAAAATGTGGTAAAAAAACTTTTTTTCGATGTATTTTTTGTTAAAAAACAAAGTGAGGAACCTTTTGGTAATAATAAATAAAATGGGGCAAAGAAAAATAATTTGAGTTAAATTTCAGAAATTAAAACAAGTTGAGATATTTTTCGTTTTAAAAATAAAATGAGCTACTTTTCGGTAAAAATAGCAATTAAATATGCTAAAGAAGAGTAATTTGAGTTATTTTAGTGGTTAAAAAAATAATTTGAGGTACTCTTCAGTAGTTAAAATAAATTGAGGTGTTATTTAGTAAGAAAAATAAATTTAGGTACTCTTTGGTAACTAAAATAAACTGAGGTAATTTTTGGTGACCGAAAAAAAAAATAGGTAATGAAAAATAGTTTGAAATATTTTTTGTTAAGAAAAAATAAAATGGGGCAAACAAAAGTATTTTGGTGCATTTTGGTAATAAAAAATAAAATTACGTAAGGAAATAATGTGAGGTATTTTTTTGTATAAAATAAATTGAGCTGCTTTTTGTAATTAAAAAATAAAATGAGGTACTTTTTCGTGATAAAAAATAAAATGAGGTATAGAAAAATAATTTGTGGTATTTTTCTGTAAGAAAAATAAGTCGAGGTCATTTTTGAAAATAAAGAAAAATAATTCGAGGTTTTTTTAGTTGAATAAATAATTTGAGGTACTCTTTAAAAATTAGAATGAACTGAGGTATTTTTTGCTAAATAAATAATAGTTTGAGTTACTCTTTGGAAATTAGAATCAACTGAGGTATTTTTCTTTTGAAAAACAAATTTCAGAATTATTTGGAAATAAAGAATAAAATGAAGCAAAAGAAATAATTTGAGGAACTTTTGGGAAATAAAAAATAAATCCAGGTAAGGAAAAATACAGTGAGGTATTTTTGATAAAAAAAAAAAAAAAAAATGGAGGAACTTTTTGCTAATAAAAAATAAAACTTCTTAAAAGAAACCAACTTTAGTTAAAGTTTTTTGTTAAAAGACTTAATAGAGGTACTTTTTGGTAATAAAAAACAAAATAACGTAAAGAAAAATAATTTGTGGATTTTTTGAAAAAATAAATAAATTGAGGTACCCTTTGGTAATTAACAAAAAAAGCGAAACTCAAGTTCTTTTTACTTAAAAATAAAGAGGGCTACTTTTGGGTAATAAAAAAAATAAGATGATGCAATGGAAAACAGTTTGAGGCATTTTTTTTTGCAAAAGAAAATAAAAATGAGGTAAAGAAAAAAAAAAATAATTTGATGTATTTGTTGTGGAAAACAAAAATTTGTGCGCTGTTTTGTAATAAAAAGTAAAATGAGGTAAGAAAAGATAATTTGCGCCATTTTTTGGTACAAAATAAATTGAGATACTTTTTGGCAACCAAAAGGAAACTGAGGTAGTTTTCGTTTGAATAATCGATTGAGGTACTTTTTTGCAATAAAACGTAAAATGAGGCAAAGAAAAGTAATTGGTGCTGTTCATTGGTAAAAAATATGTTGAGGTTATTTCTAGAAATAAGAAATAAAAATGAGGTAAAGAAAGAAAATTTGAGGTGCTTTTTGCTAAAATAAATAAATTGAGGTACATTTGGCAAATAAGAATAAGCTGAGGTATTTTTCGTTAACAAATAAACTAATAAATTATTTGGTAATAAAGAATAAAATGAGACAAAGAAACTAATTTGAAGTATTTTTTGGTAAAAAATAAAGAAATTTGAGGAGACTTTGGGAAATAAAAAAAAACATCAGGTAAAGAAAAATATAATGAGGCATTTTTTCTAGTAAAAAAATAAATTCGGTAACTTTTTGTTAATTAAAATATACCGAGGTTTTATTTTTTTTGTAAACAAATAGGTTGAGGTATTTTCGGTAATAAGAAATAAAATGTGGTAAAAAAACTTTTTTTCGATGTATTTTTTGTTAAGAAACAAAGTGAGGAACCTTTTGGTTATAATAAATAAAATGGGGCAAAGAAAAATAATTTGAGGTAAATTTCAGAAATTAAAACAAGCTGAGATATTTTTCGTTTTAAAAATAAAATGAGCTACTTTTCGGTAAAAATAGCAATTAAATATGCTAAAGAAAAGTAATTTGAGGTATTTTAGTGGTTAAAAAAATAGTTTGAGGTACTCTACAGTAATTAAAATAAATTGAAGTGTTATTTAGTAAGAAAAATAAATTTAGGTACTCTTTGTTAACTAAAATAAACTGAGGTACTTTTTGGTGACCGAAAAAAAAAAACGAGGTAATGAAAAATAGTTTGAGATATTTTTTGTTAAGAAAAAATAAAATGAGGCAAACAAAAGTAAATTGATGCATTTTTTCTAAAAAAAATAAATCGATGTGCATTTTGGTAATAAAAAATAAAATTACGTAAGGAAAATAATGTGAGGTATTTTTTGGTATAAAATAAATTGAGCTGCTTTTTGTAATTAAAAATAAACTTAGGTATTTTTTCGTTTAAAAAATAAAATGAGGAGCTTTTTTGTGATAAAAAATAAAATGAGGTATAGAAAAATAAATTGTGGTATTTTTCGGTAAGAAAAATAAGTCGAGGTTATTTTTGAAAATAATGAAAAATAGGTAAAGAAAAATAATTCGAGGTTTTTTTAGTTGAATAAATAATTTGAGGTACTCTTTGAAAATTAGAATAAACTGAAGTATTTTTCACTAAATAAATAGTTTGAGGTACTCTTTGGAAATTAGAATCAATTGAGGTATTTTTCTTTTGAAAAACAAATTGCGGAATTATTTGGAAATAAAGAATAAAATGACGCAAAAGAAATAATTTGAGGAACTTTTGGGAAACAAAAAATAAATTCAGGTAAAGAAAAATACAGTGAGGTATTTTTGATAAAAAAATAAAATAAATGGAGGAACTTTTTGCTAATAAAAAATAAAACTACTTAAAGAAAACCAACTTTAGTTAAAGTTTTTTGTTAAAAGACTTAATAGAGGTACTTTTTGGTAATAAAAAACAAAATAACGTAAAGAAAAATAATTTGTGGATTTTTTGTAAAAATAAATAAATTGAGGTACCTTTTGGTAATTAAAAAAAAAGCGAAACTCAAGTTCTTTTTACTTAAAAATAAAGAGGGCTACTTTTGGGTACTAAAAAAATAAGATGACGCAAAGGAAAACAGTTTGAGGCATTCTTTTTTGCAAAAGAAAATAAAAATGAGGTAAAGAAAAAAAAAATAATTTGATGTATTTGTTGTGGAAAACAAAAATTGTTGTGCCCTGTTTTGTAATAAAAAGTAAAATGAGGTAAGAAAAGATAATTTGCGCCATTTTTTGGTACAAAATAAATTGAGATACTTTTTGGCAACCAAAAGGAAACTGAGGTATTTTTCGTTTGAATAATCGATTGAGGTACTTTTTTGCAATAAAACGTAAAATGAGGCAAAGAAAAGTAATTGGTGCTGTTCATTGGTAAAAAATATGTTGAGGTTATTTCTAGAAATAAGAAATAAAAATGAGGTAAAGAAAAAAAATTTGAGGTGCTTTTTGCTAAAATAAATAAATTGAGGTACATTTGGCAAATAAGAATAAGCTGAGGTATTTTTCGTTAACAAATAAACTAATAAATTATTTGGTAATAAAGAATAAAATGAGACAAAGAAACTAATTTGAAGTATTTTTTGGTAAAAAATAAAGAAATTTGAGGAGACTTTGGGAAATAAAAAAAAACATCAGGTAAAGAAAAATATAATGAGGCATTTTTTCTAGTAAAAAAATAAATTCGGTAACTTTTTGTTAATTAAAATATACCGAGGTTTTATTTTTTTTGTAAACAAATAGGTTGAGGTATTTTCGGTAATAAGAAATAAAATGTGGTAAAAAAACTTTTTTTCGATGTATTTTTTGTTAAGAAACAAAGTGAGGAACCTTTTGGTTATAATAAATAAAATGGGGCAAAGAAAAATAATTTGAGGTAAATTTCAGAAATTAAAACAAGCTGAGATATTTTTCGTTTTAAAAATAAAATGAGCTACTTTTCGGTAAAAATAGCAATTAAATATGCTAAAGAAAAGTAATTTGAGGTATTTTAGTGGTTAAAAAAATAGTTTGAGGTACTCTACAGTAATTAAAATAAATTGAAGTGTTATTTAGTAAGAAAAATAAATTTAGGTACTCTTTGTTAACTAAAATAAACTGAGGTACTTTTTGGTGACCGAAAAAAAAAAACGAGGTAATGAAAAATAGTTTGAGATATTTTTTGTTAAGAAAAAATAAAATGAGGCAAACAAAAGTAAATTGATGCATTTTTTCTAAAAAAAATAAATCGATGTGCATTTTGGTAATAAAAAATAAAATTACGTAAGGAAAATAATGTGAGGTATTTTTTGGTATAAAATAAATTGAGCTGCTTTTTGTAATTAAAAATAAACTTAGGTATTTTTTCGTTTAAAAAATAAAATGAGGAGCTTTTTTGTGATAAAAAATAAAATGAGGTATAGAAAAATAAATTGTGGTATTTTTCTGTAAGAAAAATAAGTCGAGGTTATTTTTGAAAATAATGAAAAATAGGTAAAGAAAAATAATTCGAGGTTTTTTTAGTTGAATAAATAATTTGAGGTACTCTTTGAAAATTAGAATAAACTGAAGTATTTTTCACTAAATAAATAGTTTGAGGTACTCTTTGGAAATTAGAATCAATTGAGGTATTTTTCTTTTGAAAAACAAATTGCGGAATTATTTGGAAATAAAGAATAAAATGACGCAAAAGAAATAATTTGAGGAACTTTTGGGAAACAAAAAATAAATTCAGGTAAAGAAAAATACAGTGAGGTATTTTTGATAAAAAAAAAAAATAAATGGAGGAACTTTTTGCTAATAAAAAATAAAACTACTTAAAGGAAACCAACTTTAGTTAAAGTTTTTTGTTAAAAGACCTAATAGAGGTACTTTTTGGTAATAAAAAACAAAATAACGTAAAGAAAAATAATTTGTGGATTTTTTGTAAAAATAAATAAATTGAGGTACCTTTTGGTAATTAAAAAAAAAGCGAAACTCAAGTTCTTTTTACTTAAAAATAAAGAGGGCTACTTTTGGGTACTAAAAAAATAAGATGACGCAAAGGAAAACAGTTTGAGGCATTCTTTTTTGCAAAAGAAAATAAAAATGAGGTAAAGAAAAAAAAAATAATTTGATGTATTTGTTGTGGAAAACAAAAATTGTTGTGCCCTGTTTTGTAATAAAAAGTAAAATGAGGTAAGAAAAGATAATTTGCGCCATTTTTTGGTACAAAATAAATTGAGATACTTTTTGGCAACCAAAAGGAAACTGAGGTATTTTTCGTTTGAATAATCGATTGAGGTACTTTTTTGCAATAAAACGTAAAATGAGGCAAAGAAAAGTAATTGGTGCTGTTCATTGGTAAAAAATATGTTGAGGTTATTTCTAGAAATAAGAAATAAAAATGAGGTAAAGAAAAAAAATTTGAGGTGCTTTTTGCTAAAATAAATAAATTGAGGTACATTTGGCAAATAAGAATAAGCTGAGGTATTTTTCGTTAACAAATAAACTAATAAATTATTTGGTAATAAAGAATAAAATGAGACAAAGAAACTAATTTGAAGTATTTTTTGGTAAAAAATAAAGAAATTTGAGGAGACTTTGGGAAATAAAAAAAAACATCAGGTAAAGAAAAATATAATGAGGCATTTTTTCTAGTAAAAAAATAAATTCGGTAACTTTTTGTTAATTAAAATATACCGAGGTTTTATTTTTTTTGTAAACAAATAGGTTGAGGTATTTTCGGTAATAAGAAATAAAATGTGGTAAAAAAACTTTTTTTCGATGTATTTTTTGTTAAGAAACAAAGTGAGGAACCTTTTGGTTATAATAAATAAAATGGGGCAAAGAAAAATAATTTGAGGTAAATTTCAGAAATTAAAACAAGCTGAGATATTTTTCGTTTTAAAAATAAAATGAGCTACTTTTCGGTAAAAATAGCAATTAAATATGCTAAAGAAAAGTAATTTGAGGTATTTTAGTGGTTAAAAAAATAGTTTGAGGTACTCTACAGTAATTAAAATAAATTGAAGTGTTATTTAGTAAGAAAAATAAATTTAGGTACTCTTTGTTAACTAAAATAAACTGAGGTACTTTTTGGTGACCGAAAAAAAAAAACGAGGTAATGAAAAATAGTTTGAGATATTTTTTGTTAAGAAAAAATAAAATGAGGCAAACAAAAGTAAATTGATGCATTTTTTCTAAAAAAAATAAATCGATGTGCATTTTGGTAATAAAAAATAAAATTACGTAAGGAAAATAATGTGAGGTATTTTTTGGTATAAAATAAATTGAGCTGCTTTTTGTAATTAAAAATAAACTTAGGTATTTTTTCGTTTAAAAAATAAAATGAGGAGCTTTTTTGTGATAAAAAATAAAATGAGGTATAGAAAAATAAATTGTGGTATTTTTCTGTAAGAAAAATAAGTCGAGGTTATTTTTGAAAATAATGAAAAATAGGTAAAGAAAAATAATTCGAGGTTTTTTTAGTTGAATAAATAATTTGAGGTACTCTTTGAAAATTAGAATAAACTGAAGTATTTTTCACTAAATAAATAGTTTGAGGTACTCTTTGGAAATTAGAATCAATTGAGGTATTTTTCTTTTGAAAAACAAATTGCGGAATTATTTGGAAATAAAGAATAAAATGACGCAAAAGAAATAATTTGAGGAACTTTTGGGAAACAAAAAATAAATTCAGGTAAAGAAAAATACAGTGAGGTATTTTTGATAAAAAAAAAAAATAAATGGAGGAACTTTTTGCTAATAAAAAATAAAACTACTTAAAGGAAACCAACTTTAGTTAAAGTTTTTTGTTAAAAGACCTAATAGAGGTACTTTTTGGTAATAAAAAACAAAATAACGTAAAGAAAAATAATTTGTGGATTTTTTGTAAAAATAAATAAATTGAGGTACCTTTTGGTAATTAAAAAAAAAGCGAAACTCAAGTTCTTTTTACTTAAAAATAAAGAGGGCTACTTTTGGGTACTAAAAAAATAAGATGACGCAAAGGAAAACAGTTTGAGGCATTCTTTTTTGCAAAAGAAAATAAAAATGAGGTAAAGAAAAAAAAAATAATTTGATGTATTTGTTGTGGAAAACAAAAATTGTTGTGCCCTGTTTTGTAATAAAAAGTAAAATGAGGTAAGAAAAGATAATTTGCGCCATTTTTTGGTACAAAATAAATTGAGATACTTTTTGGCAACCAAAAGGAAACTGAGGTATTTTTCGTTTGAATAATCGATTGAGGTACTTTTTTGCAATAAAACGTAAAATGAGGCAAAGAAAAGTAATTGGTGCTGTTCATTGGTAAAAAATATGTTGAGGTTATTTCTAGAAATAAGAAATAAAAATGAGGTAAAGAAAAAAAATTTGAGGTGCTTTTTGCTAAAATAAATAAATTGAGGTACATTTGGCAAATAAGAATAAGCTGAGGTATTTTTCGTTAACAAATAAACTAATAAATTATTTGGTAATAAAGAATAAAATGAGACAAAGAAACTAATTTGAAGTATTTTTTGGTAAAAAATAAAGAAATTTGAGGAGACTTTGGGAAATAAAAAAAAACATCAGGTAAAGAAAAATATAATGAGGCATTTTTTCTAGTAAAAAAATAAATTCGGTAACTTTTTGTTAATTAAAATATACCGAGGTTTTATTTTTTTTGTAAACAAATAGGTTGAGGTATTTTCGGTAATAAGAAATAAAATGTGGTAAAAAAACTTTTTTTCGATGTATTTTTTGTTAAGAAACAAAGTGAGGAACCTTTTGGTTATAATAAATAAAATGGGGCAAAGAAAAATAATTTGAGGTAAATTTCAGAAATTAAAACAAGCTGAGATATTTTTCGTTTTAAAAATAAAATGAGCTACTTTTCGGTAAAAATAGCAATTAAATATGCTAAAGAAAAGTAATTTGAGGTATTTTAGTGGTTAAAAAAATAGTTTGAGGTACTCTACAGTAATTAAAATAAATTGAAGTGTTATTTAGTAAGAAAAATAAATTTAGGTACTCTTTGTTAACTAAAATAAACTGAGGTACTTTTTGGTGACCGAAAAAAAAAAACGAGGTAATGAAAAATAGTTTGAGATATTTTTTGTTAAGAAAAAATAAAATGAGGCAAACAAAAGTAAATTGATGCATTTTTTCTAAAAAAAATAAATCGATGTGCATTTTGGTAATAAAAAATAAAATTACGTAAGGAAAATAATGTGAGGTATTTTTTGGTATAAAATAAATTGAGCTGCTTTTTGTAATTAAAAATAAACTTAGGTATTTTTTCGTTTAAAAAATAAAATGAGGAGCTTTTTTGTGATAAAAAATAAAATGAGGTATAGAAAAATAAATTGTGGTATTTTTCTGTAAGAAAAATAAGTCGAGGTTATTTTTGAAAATAATGAAAAATAGGTAAAGAAAAATAATTCGAGGTTTTTTTAGTTGAATAAATAATTTGAGGTACTCTTTGAAAATTAGAATAAACTGAAGTATTTTTCACTAAATAAATAGTTTGAGGTACTCTTTGGAAATTAGAATCAATTGAGGTATTTTTCTTTTGAAAAACAAATTGCGGAATTATTTGGAAATAAAGAATAAAATGACGCAAAAGAAATAATTTGAGGAACTTTTGGGAAACAAAAAATAAATTCAGGTAAAGAAAAATACAGTGAGGTATTTTTGATAAAAAAAAAAAATAAATGGAGGAACTTTTTGCTAATAAAAAATAAAACTACTTAAAGGAAACCAACTTTAGTTAAAGTTTTTTGTTAAAAGACCTAATAGAGGTACTTTTTGGTAATAAAAAACAAAATAACGTAAAGAAAAATAATTTGTGGATTTTTTGTAAAAATAAATAAATTGAGGTACCTTTTGGTAATTAAAAAAAAAGCGAAACTCAAGTTCTTTTTACTTAAAAATAAAGAGGGCTACTTTTGGGTACTAAAAAAATAAGATGACGCAAAGGAAAACAGTTTGAGGCATTCTTTTTTGCAAAAGAAAATAAAAATGAGGTAAAGAAAAAAAAAATAATTTGATGTATTTGTTGTGGAAAACAAAAATTGTTGTGCCCTGTTTTGTAATAAAAAGTAAAATGAGGTAAGAAAAGATAATTTGCGCCATTTTTTGGTACAAAATAAATTGAGATACTTTTTGGCAACCAAAAGGAAACTGAGGTATTTTTCGTTTGAATAATCGATTGAGGTACTTTTTTGCAATAAAACGTAAAATGAGGCAAAGAAAAGTAATTGGTGCTGTTCATTGGTAAAAAATATGTTGAGGTTATTTCTAGAAATAAGAAATAAAAATGAGGTAAAGAAAAAAAATTTGAGGTGCTTTTTGCTAAAATAAATAAATTGAGGTACATTTGGCAAATAAGAATAAGCTGAGGTATTTTTCGTTAACAAATAAACTAATAAATTATTTGGTAATAAAGAATAAAATGAGACAAAGAAACTAATTTGAAGTATTTTTTGGTAAAAAATAAAGAAATTTGAGGAGACTTTGGGAAATAAAAAAAAACATCAGGTAAAGAAAAATATAATGAGGCATTTTTTCTAGTAAAAAAATAAATTCGGTAACTTTTTGTTAATTAAAATATACCGAGGTTTTATTTTTTTTGTAAACAAATAGGTTGAGGTATTTTCGGTAATAAGAAATAAAATGTGGTAAAAAAACTTTTTTTCGATGTATTTTTTGTTAAGAAACAAAGTGAGGAACCTTTTGGTTATAATAAATAAAATGGGGCAAAGAAAAATAATTTGAGGTAAATTTCAGAAATTAAAACAAGCTGAGATATTTTTCGTTTTAAAAATAAAATGAGCTACTTTTCGGTAAAAATAGCAATTAAATATGCTAAAGAAAAGTAATTTGAGGTATTTTAGTGGTTAAAAAAATAGTTTGAGGTACTCTACAGTAATTAAAATAAATTGAAGTGTTATTTAGTAAGAAAAATAAATTTAGGTACTCTTTGTTAACTAAAATAAACTGAGGTACTTTTTGGTGACCGAAAAAAAAAAACGAGGTAATGAAAAATAGTTTGAGATATTTTTTGTTAAGAAAAAATAAAATGAGGCAAACAAAAGTAAATTGATGCATTTTTTCTAAAAAAAATAAATCGATGTGCATTTTGGTAATAAAAAATAAAATTACGTAAGGAAAATAATGTGAGGTATTTTTTGGTATAAAATAAATTGAGCTGCTTTTTGTAATTAAAAATAAACTTAGGTATTTTTTCGTTTAAAAAATAAAATGAGGAGCTTTTTTGTGATAAAAAATAAAATGAGGTATAGAAAAATAAATTGTGGTATTTTTCTGTAAGAAAAATAAGTCGAGGTTATTTTTGAAAATAATGAAAAATAGGTAAAGAAAAATAATTCGAGGTTTTTTTAGTTGAATAAATAATTTGAGGTACTCTTTGAAAATTAGAATAAACTGAAGTATTTTTCACTAAATAAATAGTTTGAGGTACTCTTTGGAAATTAGAATCAATTGAGGTATTTTTCTTTTGAAAAACAAATTGCGGAATTATTTGGAAATAAAGAATAAAATGACGCAAAAGAAATAATTTGAGGAACTTTTGGGAAACAAAAAATAAATTCAGGTAAAGAAAATTACAGTGAGGTATTTTTGATAAAAAAAAAAAAAAAATGGAGGAGCTTTTTGCTAATAAAAAATAAAACTACTTAAAGGAAACAAACTTTAGTTTAGGTTTTTTGTTAAAAGACCTAATAGAGGTACTTTTTGGTAATAAAATAACGCAAAGAAAAATAATTTGTGGATTTTTTGTAAAAATAAATGAATTGAGGTACCCTAATTAGAGGTTTTTTTAGTTAAGTTAATAATTTGAGGTACTCTTTGAAAATTAGAATAAGCTGAGGTTATTTGAGGTATTTCTTTCATTAAAAAAATAATTTGAGGCACTCTCCGGTAATAAAAATAAACTGAGGTGTTTTTCGGTAAAAAAATAAATTGTAATACTTATTGGTAATTAAAATAAATTGAGGTAAAGAAAAATAGTTTGAGATATTTTTTGGTAAGAAAAAAAAAATGAGACAAAGAAAAATAATTTGATGTATTTTTTGTAAATAAAAAAAAATCGATCTGCGTTTTGGTGATAAAAAATAAAATGACGTAAGGAAAAATAATGTGAGGTATTTTTCAGTAAAAAATAAATTGAGCAACTTTTTGGTAATTAACAATAAACTGTGGTATTTTTCCTCTGAAAAATAAATTGAGGAATTATTTGTAAATAAGGAAAAAAATAAAGCAAAAAAACTAAATTGAGGTAGTTTTGGAAAATAAAAAATAATATATGGTAAAGAAAAATGCAATGAGGTATTTTTGATGAAAAAAATAAATCGAGACACTTTTTGCTATTAAAAATCAAAACTAGTCAAAGGAAACTAATTTGAGGTAATTTTTAATTAAAATAATAGATAGAAGTACTTTATGGGAAAACAAAAACAAAATGCGGCAATGAAAAATAATATTAGGATTTTTTGTAAAAAACAAACAAATAAATTGAGGTACCTTTTGGTAATTAAAAAAAAAATCAGGTATTTTTTATACAAAAATAAAATGGGCTACTTTAGGTAATAAAAGATAAGATGAGGTAAAAGAAAATAATTTGAGCCATTTTTATTTAAATAAATAAATTGGGATAATTTTTTTGTGACAGAAAATAAAATGAGGTAAAGAAAAATAAAAATAATTTGATGTATTTGTTTTGACAAAAATAAATTCATGGGTTCTTTTTTATAAATAAAAAGAAAATGGGGTAAGAACAAATTATTTGCGGTATTGTTTGATAAATAATAAATTGAGATACTTTTTTGTAACAAAAAATAAACTGAGGTAATTTTAGTTTGAATAATAGATGCATGTACTTTTTTGTAATAAAACCTAATATGAGGTAAAGAAAAAACATTTGAGCTATTATTTGGAAAGAAATAAGTTGAGGTCATTTATTGAAATAAAAAATAAGAATGAGGTAAAGAAATAAAATTTGAGGTGTTTTTTACTGAAACAAATAAATTGAGGTACGTTTGGCAAATCGGAATAAACTGAGGTATTATTTGTTTACAATAACATTGAGGAATTATTTGATGATAAAAAGTAAAATGAGATAAAGAAAAATAATATCAGGTATTTTTTGGTAAAAAAATAATTTTGAGGTAATTTTTGAAAATAAAAAGTAACATCATCCAAAGAAAAATAAAATGAGGTATTTTTTTGGTAAAGAAATAAATTCAGTAACTTTTAGTTAATTAAAATAAACTGAGGTATTTTGTTTCGTAAACAAATCGGTTGAAGTATTTTTGGTAATCAAAAATAAAATTATGTGAAAAAAGAAATATTTAGATGTATTTTTTGTTTAAAAAATAATTGAGCTGCCTTTTTGTAATAAAAAATTAAATGGGGTAAGGAAAAATAATTTGAGGTATTTTCATGGTCAAATAATCAATTGAGGTAAATTTTGGAAATTAAAATAAACAAGGATATTTTTCGTTTGAAAAATAAATTGTGCTACATTTAACGAACAAAAATAATTAAATATGGTAAAGAAAGGTTATTTGAGGTATTTCTTTCATTAAAAAAATAATTTGAGGCACTCTCCGGTAATTAAAATAAACTGAGGTGTTTTTCGGTAAAAAAAAAATTTGTAATACTCTTTGGTAATTAAAATAAATAGAGGTACTTTTTGGTGACCAGAAAAAAAAATGAGGTAGAAAAAAAATAAAATGAGGCAAAGAAAAATAATTTGATGTATTTTTTGTAAATAAAAAAAAAAATCGATGTGCGTTTTGGTGATAAAAAATAAAATGACGTAAGGAAAAATAATGTGAGGTATTTTTCAGTAAAAAATAAATTGAGCAACTTTTTGGTAATTAACAATAAACTGAGGTATTTTTCCTCTGAAAAATAAATTGAAGAATTATTTGTAAATAAGGAAAAAAATAAAGCAAAAAAACTAAATTGAGGTAGTTTTGGAAAATAAAAAATAATATATGGTAAAGAAAAATGCAATGAGGTATTTTTGATGAAAAAAATAAATCGAGACACTTTTTGCTATTAAAAAATAAAACCAGTCAAAGGAAACTAATTTGAGGTAATTTTTAATTAAAATAATAGATAGAAGTACTTTATGGGAAAACAAAAACAAAATGCGGCAATGAAAAATAATATTAGGATTTTTTGTAAAAAACAAACAAATAAATTGAGGTACCCTTTGGTAATTAAAAAAACAATCAGGTATTTTTTATACAAAAATAAAATGGGCTACTTTTAGGTAATAAAAGATAAGATGAGGTAAAAGAAAATAATTTGAGCCATTTTTATTTAAATAAATAAATTGGGATAATTTTTTTGTGACAGAAAATAAAATGAGGTAAAGAAGAATAAAAATATTTTGATGTATTTGTTTTGACAAAAATAAATTCATGGGTTCTTTTTTATAAATAAAAAGAAAATGAGGTAAGAACAAATTATTTGCGGTATTGTTTGATAAATAATAAATTGAGATACTTTTTTGTAACAAAAAATAAACTGAGGTAATTTTCGTTTGAATAATAGATGCATGTACTTTTTTGCAATAAAACCAAAGATGAGGTAAAGAAAAAACATTTGAGCTATTATTTGGAAAGAAATAAGTTGAGGTCATTTATTGAAATAAAAAATAAGAATGAGGTAAAGAAATAAAATTTGAGGTGTTTTTTACTGAAACAAATAAATTGAGGTACGTTTGGCAAATCAGAATAAACTGAGGTATTGTTTGTTTACAATAACATTGAGGAATTATTTGATGATAAAAAGTAAAATGAGATAAAGAAAAATAATATCAGGTATTTTTTGGTAAAAAAATAATTTTGAGGTAATTTTTGAAAATAAAAAATAACATCATCCAATGAAAAATATAATGAGGTATTTTTTTGGTAAAGAAATAAATTCAGTAACTTTTAGTTAATTAAAATAAACTGAGGTATTTTGTTTCGTAAACAAATCGGTTGAAGTATTTTTGGTAATCAAAAATAAAATTATGTGAAAAAAGGAATATTTTGATGAATTTTTTGTTTAAAAAATAATTGAGCTGCCTTTTGGTAATAAAAAATTAAATGGGGTAAGGAAAAATAATTTGAGGTATTTTCATGGTCAAATAATCAATTGAGGTAAATTTTGGAAATTAAAATAAACAAGGATATTTTTCGTTTGAAAAATAAATTGTGCTACATTTAACGAACAAAAATAATTAAATATGGTAAAGAAAGGTTATTTGAGGTATTTCTTTGATTAAAAAAATAATTTGAGGCAGTCTCCGGTAATTAAAATAAACTGAGGTGTTTTTCGGTAAAAAAATAAATTGTAATACTCTTTGGTAATTAAAATAAATAGAGGTACTTTTTGGTGACCAGAAAAAAAAATGACGTACAGAAAAAATAAAATGAGGCAAAGAAAAATAATTTGATGTATTTTTTGTAAATAAAAAAAAAAATCGATGTGCGTTTTGGTGATAAAAAATAAAATGACGTAAGGAAAAATAATGTGAGGTATTTTTCAGTAAAAAATAAATTGAGCAACTTTTTGGTAATTAACAATAAACTGAGGTATTTTTCCTCTGAAAAATAAATTGAGGAATTATTTGTAAATAAGGAAAAAAATAAAGCAAAAAAACTAAATTGAGGTAGTTTTGGAAAATAAAAAATAATATATGGTAAAGAAAAATGCAATGAGGTATTTTTGATGAAAAAAATAAATCGAGACACTTTTTGCTATTAAAAAATAAAACCAGTCAAAGGAAACTAATTTGAGGTAATTTTTAATTAAAATAATAGATAGAAGTACTTTATGGGAAAACAAAAACAAAATGCGGCAATGAAAAATAATATTAGGATTTTTTGTAAAAAACAAACAAATAAATTGAGGTACCCTTTGGTAATTAAAAAAACAATCAGGTATTTTTTATACAAAAATAAAATGGGCTACTTTTAGGTAATAAAAGATAAGATGAGGTAAAAGAAAATAATTTGAGCCATTTTTATTTAAATAAATAAATTGGGATAATTTTTTTGTGACAGAAAATAAAATGAGGTAAAGAAGAATAAAAATATTTTGATGTATTTGTTTTGACAAAAATAAATTCATGGGTTCTTTTTTATAAATAAAAAGAAAATGAGGTAAGAACAAATTATTTGCGGTATTGTTTGATAAATAATAAATTGAGATACTTTTTTGTAACAAAAAATAAACTGAGGTAATTTTCGTTTGAATAATAGATGCATGTACTTTTTTGCAATAAAACCAAAGATGAGGTAAAGAAAAAACATTTGAGCTATTATTTGGAAAGAAATAAGTTGAGGTCATTTATTGAAATAAAAAATAAGAATGAGGTAAAGAAATAAAATTTGAGGTGTTTTTTACTGAAACAAATAAATTGAGGTACGTTTGGCAAATCAGAATAAACTGAGGTATTGTTTGTTTACAATAACATTGAGGAATTATTTGATGATAAAAAGTAAAATGAGATAAAGAAAAATAATATCAGGTATTTTTTGGTAAAAAAATAATTTTGAGGTAATTTTTGAAAATAAAAAATAACATCATCCAATGAAAAATATAATGAGGTATTTTTTTGGTAAAGAAATAAATTCAGTAACTTTTAGTTAATTAAAATAAACTGAGGTATTTTGTTTCGTAAACAAATCGGTTGAAGTATTTTTGGTAATCAAAAATAAAATTATGTGAAAAAAGGAATATTTTGATGAATTTTTTGTTTAAAAAATAATTGAGCTGCCTTTTGGTAATAAAAAATTAAATGGGGTAAGGAAAAATAATTTGAGGTATTTTCATGGTCAAATAATCAATTGAGGTAAATTTTGGAAATTAAAATAAACAAGGATATTTTTCGTTTGAAAAATAAATTGTGCTACATTTAACGAACAAAAATAATTAAATATGGTAAAGAAAGGTTATTTGAGGTATTTCTTTGATTAAAAAAATAATTTGAGGCAGTCTCCGGTAATTAAAATAAACTGAGGTGTTTTTCGGTAAAAAAATAAATTGTAATACTCTTTGGTAATTAAAATAAATAGAGGTACTTTTTGGTGACCAGAAAAAAAAATGACGTACAGAAAAAATAAAATGAGGCAAAGAAAAATAATTTGATGTATTTTTTGTAAATAAAAAAAAAAATCGATGTGCGTTTTGGTGATAAAAAATAAAATGACGTAAGGAAAAATAATGTGAGGTATTTTTCAGTAAAAAATAAATTGAGCAACTTTTTGGTAATTAACAATAAACTGAGGTATTTTTCCTCTGAAAAATAAATTGAGGAATTATTTGTAAATAAGGAAAAAAATAAAGCAAAAAAACTAAATTGAGGTAGTTTTGGAAAATAAAAAATAATATATGGTAAAGAAAAATGCAATGAGGTATTTTTGATGAAAAAAATAAATCGAGACACTTTTTGCTATTAAAAAATAAAACCAGTCAAAGGAAACTAATTTGAGGTAATTTTTAATTAAAATAATAGATAGAAGTACTTTATGGGAAAACAAAAACAAAATGCGGCAATGAAAAATAATATTAGGATTTTTTGTAAAAAACAAACAAATAAATTGAGGTACCCTTTGGTAATTAAAAAAAAAATCAGGTATTTTTTATACAAAAATAAAATGGGCTACTTTTAGGTAATAAAAGATAAGATGAGGTAAAAGAAAATAATTTGAGCCATTTTTATTTAAATAAATAAATTGGGATAATTTTTTTGTGACAGAAAGTAAAATGAGGTAAAGAAGAATAAAAATAATTTGATGTATTTGTTTTGACAAAAATAAATTCATGGGTTCTTTTTTATAAATAAAAAGAAAATGAGGTAAGAACAAATTATTTGCGGTATTGTTTGATAAATAATAAATTGAGATACTTTTTTGTAACAAAAAATAAACTGAGGTAATTTTCGTTTGAATAATAGATGCATGTACTTTTTTGCAATAAAACCAAAGATGAGGTAAAGAAAAAACATTTGAGCTATTATTTGGAAAGAAATAAGTTGAGGTCATTTATTGAAATAAAAAATAAGAATGAGGTAAAGAAATAAAATTTGAGGTGTTTTTTACTGAAACAAATAAATTGAGGTACGTTTGGCAAATCAGAATAAACTGAGGTATTGTTTGTTTACAATAACATTGAGGAATTATTTGATGATAAAAAGTAAAATGAGATAAAGAAAAATAATATCAGGTATTTTTTGGTAAAAAAATAATTTTGAGGTAATTTTTGAAAATAAAAAATAACATCATCCAATGAAAAATATAATGAGGTATTTTTTTGGTAAAGAAATAAATTCAGTAACTTTTAGTTAATTAAAATAAACTGAGGTATTTTGTTTCGTAAACAAATCGGTTGAAGTATTTTTGGTAATCAAAAATAAAATTATGTGAAAAAAGGAATATTTTGATGAATTTTTTGTTTAAAAAATAATTGAGCTGCCTTTTGGTAATAAAAAATTAAATGAGGTAAGGAAAAATAATTTGAGGTATTTTCATGGTCAAATAATCAATTGAGGTAAATTTTGGAAATTAAAATAAACAAGGATATTTTTCGTTTGAAAAATAAATTGTGCTACATTTAACGAACAAAAATAATTAAATATGGTAAAGAAAGGTTATTTGAGGTATTTCTTTGATTAAAAAAATAATTTGAGGCAGTCTCCGGTAATTAAAATAAACTGAGGTGTTTTTCGGTAAAAAAATAAATTGTAATACTCTTTGGTAATTAAAATAAATAGAGGTACTTTTTGGTGACCAGAAAAAAAAATGACGTACAGAAAAAATAAAATGAGGCAAAGAAAAATAATTTGATGTATTTTTTGTAAATAAAAAAAAAAATCGATGTGCGTTTTGGTGATAAAAAATAAAATGACGTAAGGAAAAATAATGTGAGGTATTTTTCAGTAAAAAATAAATTGAGCAACTTTTTGGTAATTAACAATAAACTGAGGTATTTTTCCTCTGAAAAATAAATTGAGGAATTATTTGTAAATAAGGAAAAAAATAAAGCAAAAAAACTAAATTGAGGTAGTTTTGGAAAATAAAAAATAATATATGGTAAAGAAAAATGCAATGAGGTATTTTTGATGAAAAAAATAAATCGAGACACTTTTTGCTATTAAAAAATAAAACCAGTCAAAGGAAACTAATTTGAGGTAATTTTTAATTAAAATAATAGATAGAAGTACTTTATGGGAAAACAAAAACAAAATGCGGCAATGAAAAATAATATTAGGATTTTTTGTAAAAAACAAACAAATAAATTGAGGTACCCTTTGGTAATTAAAAAAAAAATCAGGTATTTTTTATACAAAAATAAAATGGGCTACTTTTAGGTAATAAAAGATAAGATGAGGTAAAAGAAAATAATTTGAGCCATTTTTATTTAAATAAATAAATTGGGATAATTTTTTTGTGACAGAAAGTAAAATGAGGTAAAGAAGAATAAAAATAATTTGATGTATTTGTTTTGACAAAAATAAATTCATGGGTTCTTTTTTATAAATAAAAAGAAAATGAGGTAAGAACAAATTATTTGCGGTATTGTTTGATAAATAATAAATTGAGATACTTTTTTGTAACAAAAAATAAACTGAGGTAATTTTCGTTTGAATAATAGATGCATGTACTTTTTTGCAATAAAACCAAAGATGAGGTAAAGAAAAAACATTTGAGCTATTATTTGGAAAGAAATAAGTTGAGGTCATTTATTGAAATAAAAAATAAGAATGAGGTAAAGAAATAAAATTTGAGGTGTTTTTTACTGAAACAAATAAATTGAGGTACGTTTGGCAAATCAGAATAAACTGAGGTATTGTTTGTTTACAATAACATTGAGGAATTATTTGATGATAAAAAGTAAAATGAGATAAAGAAAAATAATATCAGGTTTTTTTTGGTAAAAAAATAATTTTGAGGTAATTTTTGAAAATAAAAAATAACATCATCCAATGAAAAATATAATGAGGTATTTTTTTGGTAAAGAAATAAATTCAGTAACTTTTAGTTAATTAAAATAAACTGAGGTATTTTGTTTCGTAAACAAATCGGTTGAAGTATTTTTGGTAATCAAAAATAAAATTATGTGAAAAAAGGAATATTTTGATGAATTTTTTGTTTAAAAAATAATTGAGCTGCCTTTTGGTAATAAAAAATTAAATGAGGTAAGGAAAAATAATTTGAGGTATTTTCATGGTCAAATAATCAATTGAGGTAAATTTTGGAAATTAAAATAAACAAGGATATTTTTCGTTTGAAAAATAAATTGTGCTACATTTAACGAACAAAAATAATTAAATATGGTAAAGAAAGGTTATTTGAGGTATTTCTTTCATTAAAAAAATAATTTGAGGCAGTCTCCGGTAATTAAAATAAACTGAGGTGTTTTTCGGTAAAAAAATAAATTGTAATACTCTTTGGTAATTAAAATAAATAGAGGTACTTTTTGGTGACCAGAAAAAAAAATGACGTAGAGAAAAAATAAAATGAGGCAAAGAAAAATAATTTGATGTATTTTTTGTAAATAAAAAAAAAAATCGATGTGCGTTTTGGTGATAAAAAATAAAATGACGTAAGGAAAAATAATGTGAGGTATTTTTCAGTAAAAAATAAATTGAGCAACTTTTTGGTAATTAACAATAAACTGAGGTATTTTTCCTCTGAAAAATAAATTGAGGAATTATTTGTAAATAAGGAAAAAAATAAAGCAAAAAAACTAAATTGAGGTAGTTTTGGAAAATAAAAAATAATATATGGTAAAGAAAAATGCAATGAGGTATTTTTGATGAAAAAAATAAATCGAGACACTTTTTGCTATTAAAATATAAAACCAGTCAAAGGAAACTAATTTGAGGTAATTTTTAATTAAAATAATAGATAGAAGTACTTTATGGGAAAACAAAAACAAAATGCGGCAATGAAAAATAATATTAGGATTTTTTGTAAAAAACAAACAAATAAATTGAGGTACCCTTTGGTAATTAAAAAAAAAATCAGGTATTTTTTATACAAAAATAAAATGGGCTACTTTTAGGTAATAAAAGATAAGATGAGGTAAAAGAAAATAATTTGAGCCATTTTTATTTAAATAAATAAATTGGGATAATTTTTTTGTGACAGAAAGTAAAATGAGGTAAAGAAGAATAAAAATAATTTGATGTATTTGTTTTGACAAAAATAAATTCATGGGTTCTTTTTTATAAATAAAAAGAAAATGAGGTAAGAACAAATTATTTGCGGTATTGTTTGATAAATAATAAATTGAGATACTTTTTTGTAACAAAAAATAAACTGAGGTAATTTTCGTTTGAATAATAGATGCATGTACTTTTTTGCAATAAAACCAAAGATGAGGTAAAGAAAAAACATTTGAGCTATTATTTGGAAAGAAATAAGTTGAGGTCATTTATTGAAATAAAAAATAAGAATGAGGTAAAGAAATAAAATTTGAGGTGTTTTTTACTGAAACAAATAAATTGAGGTACGTTTGGCAAATCAGAATAAACTGAGGTATTGTTTGTTTACAATAACATTGAGGAATTATTTGATGATAAAAAGTAAAATGAGATAAAGAAAAATAATATCAGGTTTTTTTTGGTAAAAAAATAATTTTGAGGTAATTTTTGAAAATAAAAAATAACATCATCCAATGAAAAATATAATGAGGTATTTTTTTGGTAAAGAAATAAATTCAGTAACTTTTAGTTAATTAAAATAAACTGAGGTATTTTGTTTCGTAAACAAATCGGTTGAAGTATTTTTGGTAATCAAAAATAAAATTATGTGAAAAAAGGAATATTTTGATGAATTTTTTGTTTAAAAAATAATTGAGCTGCCTTTTGGTAATAAAAAATTAAATGGGGTAAGGAAAAATAATTTGAGGTATTTTCATGGTCAAATAATCAATTGAGGTAAATTTTGGAAATTAAAATAAACAAGGATATTTTTCGTTTGAAAAATAAATTGTGCTACATTTAACGAACAAAAATAATTAAATATGGTAAAGAAAGGTTATTTGAGGTATTTCTTTCATTAAAAAAATAATTTGAGGCAGTCTCCGGTAATTAAAATAAACTGAGGTGTTTTTCGGTAAAAAAATAAATTGTAATACTCTTTGGTAATTAAAATAAATAGAGGTACTTTTTGGTGACCAGAAAAAAAAATGACGTAGAGAAAAAATAAAATGAGGCAAAGAAAAATAATTTGATGTATTTTTTGTAAATAAAAAAAAAAATCGATGTGCGTTTTGGTGATAAAAAATAAAATGACGTAAGGAAAAATAATGTGAGGTATTTTTCAGTAAAAAATAAATTGAGCAACTTTTTGGTAATTAACAATAAACTGAGGTATTTTTCCTCTGAAAAATAAATTGAGGAATTATTTGTAAATAAGGAAAAAAATAAAGCAAAAAAACTAAATTGAGGTAGTTTTGGAAAATAAAAAATAATATATGGTAAAGAAAAATGCAATGAGGTATTTTTGATGAAAAAAATAAATCGAGACACTTTTTGCTATTAAAATATAAAACCAGTCAAAGGAAACTAATTTGAGGTAATTTTTAATTAAAATAATAGATAGAAGTACTTTATGGGAAAACAAAAACAAAATGCGGCAATGAAAAATAATATTAGGATTTTTTGTAAAAAACAAACAAATAAATTGAGGTACCCTTTGGTAATTAAAAAAAAAATCAGGTATTTTTTATACAAAAATAAAATGGGCTACTTTTAGGTAATAAAAGATAAGATGAGGTAAAAGAAAATAATTTGAGCCATTTTTATTTAAATAAATAAATTGGGATAATTTTTTTGTGACAGAAAGTAAAATGAGGTAAAGAAGAATAAAAATAATTTGATGTATTTGTTTTGACAAAAATAAATTCATGGGTTCTTTTTTATAAATAAAAAGAAAATGAGGTAAGAACAAATTATTTGCGGTATTGTTTGATAAATAATAAATTGAGATACTTTTTTGTAACAAAAAATAAACTGAGGTAATTTTCGTTTGAATAATAGATGCATGTACTTTTTTGCAATAAAACCAAAGATGAGGTAAAGAAAAAACATTTGAGCTATTATTTGGAAAGAAATAAGTTGAGGTCATTTATTGAAATAAAAAATAAGAATGAGGTAAAGAAATAAAATTTGAGGTGTTTTTTACTGAAACAAATAAATTGAGGTACGTTTGGCAAATCAGAATAAACTGAGGTATTGTTTGTTTACAATAACATTGAGGAATTATTTGATGATAAAAAGTAAAATGAGATAAAGAAAAATAATATCAGGTATTTTTTGGTAAAAAAATAATTTTGAGGTAATTTTTGAAAATAAAAAATAACATCATCCAATGAAAAATATAATGAGGTATTTTTTTGGTAAAGAAATAAATTCAGTAACTTTTAGTTAATTAAAATAAACTGAGGTATTTTGTTTCGTAAACAAATCGGTTGAAGTATTTTTGGTAATCAAAAATAAAATTATGTGAAAAAAGAAATATTTTGATGAATTTTTTGTTTAAAAAATAATTGAGCTGCCTTTTGGTAATAAAAAATTAAATGGGGTAAGGAAAAATAATTTGAGGTATTTTCATGGTCAAATAATCAATTGAGGTAAATTTTGGAAATTAAAATAAACAAGGATATTTTTCGTTTGAAAAATAAATTGTGCTACATTTAACGAACAAAAATAATTAAATATGGTAAAGAAAGGTTATTTGAGGTATTTCTTTGATTAAAAAAATAATTTGAGGCAGTCTCCGGTAATTAAAATAAACTGAGGTGTTTTTCAGTAAAAAAATAAATTGTAATACTCTTTGGTAATTAAAATAAATAGAGGTACTTTTTGGTGACCAGGAAAAAAAATGACGTAGAGAAAAAATAAAATGAGGCAAAGAAAAATAATTTGATGTATTTTTTGTAAATAAAAAAAAAATCGATGTTCGTTTTGGTGATAAAAAATAAAATGACGTAAGGAAAAATAATGTGAGGTATTTTTCAGTAAAAAATAAATTGAGCAACTTTTTGGTAATTAACAATAAACTGAGGTATTTTTCCTCTGAAAAATAAATTGAGGAATTATTTGTAAATAAGGAAAAAAATAAAGCAAAAAAACTAAATTGAGGTAGTTTTGGAAAATAAAAAATAATATATGGTAAAGAAAAATGCAATGTATTTTTGATGAAAAAAATAAATCGAGACACTTTTTGCTATTAAAAAATAAAACCAGTCAAAGGAAACTAATTTGAGGTAATTTTTAATTAAAATAATAGATAGAAGTACTTTATGGGAAAACAAAAACAAAATGCGGCAATGAAAAATAATATTAGGATTTTTTGTAAAAAACAAACAAATAAATTGAGGTACCCTTTGGTAATTAAAAAAAAAATCAGGTATTTTTTATACAAAAATAAAATGGGCTACTTTTAGGTAATAAAAGATAAGATGAGGTAAAAGAAAATAATATGAGCCATTTTTATTTAAATAAATAAATTGGGATAATTTTTTTGTGACAGAAAATAAAATGAGGTAAAGAAGAATAAAAATAATTTGATGTATTTGTTTTGACAAAAATAAATTCATGGGTTCTTTTTATAAATAAAAAGAAAATGAGGTAAGAACAAATTATTTGCGGTATTGTTTGATAAATAATAAATTGAGATACTTTTTTGTAACAAAAAATAAACTGAGGTAATTTTCGTTTGAATAATAGATGCATGTACTTTTTTGCAATAAAACCAAAGATGAGGTAAAGAAAAAACATTTGAGCTATTATTTTGAAAGAAATAAGTTGAGGTCATTTATTGAAATAAAAAATAAGAATGAGGTAAAGAAATAAAATTTGAGGTGTTTTTTACTGAAACAAATAAATTGAGGTACGTTTGGCAAATCAGAATAAACTGAGGTATTATTTGTTTACAATAACATTGAGGAATTATTTGATGATAAAAAGTAAAATGAGATAAAGAAAAATAATATCAGGTATTTTTTGGTAAAAAAATAATTTTGAGGTAATTTTTGAAAATAAAAAATAACATCATCCAATGAAAAATATAATGAGGTATTTTTTTGGTAAAGAAATAAATTCAGTAACTTTTAGTTAATTAAAATAAACTGAGGTATTTTGTTTCGTAAACAAATCGGTTGAAATATTTTTGGTAATCAAAAATAAAATTATGTGAAAAAAGAAATATTTTGATGAATTTTTTGTTTAAAAAATAATTGAGCTGCCTTTTGGTAATAAAAAATTAAATGGGGTAAGGAAAAATAATTTGAGGTATTTTCATGGTCAAATAATCAATTGAGGTAAATTTTGGAAATTAAAATAAACAAGGATATTTTTCGTTTGAAAAATAAATTGTGCTACATTTAAAGAAAAAAAATAATTAAATATGGTAAAGAAAGGTTATTTGAGGTATTTCTTTGATTAAAAAAATAATTTGAGGCAGTCTCCGGTAATTAAAATAAACTGAGGTGTTTTTCGGTAAAAAAATAAATTGTAATACTCTTTGGTAATTAAAATAAATAGAGGTACTTTTTGGTGACCAGGAAAAAAAATGACGTAGAGAAAAAATAAAATGAGGCAAAGAAAAATAATTTGATGTATTTTTTGTAAATAAAAAAAAAATCGATGTGCGTTTTGGTGATAAAAAATAAAATGACGTAAGGAAAAATAATGTGAGGTATTTTTCAGTAAAAAATAAATTGAGCAACTTTTTGGTAATTAACAATAAACTGAGGTATTTTTCCTCTGAAAAATAAATTGAGGAATTATTTGGAAATAAGGAAAAAAATAAAGCAAAAAAACTAAATTGAGGTAGTTTTGGAAAATAAAAAATAATATATGGTAAAGAAAAATGCAATGTATTTTTGATGAAAAAAATAAATCGAGACACTTTTTGCTATTAAAAAATAAAACCAGTCAAAGGAAACTAATTTGAGGTAATTTTTAATTAAAATAATAGATAGAAGTACTTTATGGGAAAACAAAAACAAAATGCGGCAATGAAAAATAATATTAGGATTTTTTGTAAAAAACAAACAAATAAATTGAGGTACCCTTTGGTAATTAAAAAAAAAATAAGGTATTTTTTATACAAAAATAAAATGGGCTACTTTTAGGTAATAAAAGATAAGATGAGGTAAAAGAAAATAATTTGAGCCATTTTTATTTAAATAAATAAATTCGGATAATTTTTTTGTGACAGAAAATAAAATGAGGTAAAGAAGAATAAAAATAATTTGATGTATTTGTTTTGACAAAAATAAATTCATGGGTTCTTTTTTATAAATAAAAAGAAAATGAGGTAAGAAAAAATTATTTGCGGTATTGTTTGATAAATAGTAAATTGAGATACTTTTTTGTAACAAAAAATAAACTGAGGTAATTTTCGTTTGAATAATAGATGCATGTACTTTTTTGCAATAAAACCAAAGATGAGGTAAAGAAAAAACATTTGAGCTATTATTTGGAAAGAAATAAGTTGAGGTCATTTATTGAAATAAAAAATAAGAATGAGGTAAAGAAATAAAATTTGAGGTGTTTTTTACTGAAACAAATAAATTGAGGTACGTTTGGCAAATCAGAATAAACTGAGGTATTGTTTGTTTACAATAACATTGAGGAATTATTTGATGATAAAAAGTAAAATGAGATAAAGAAAAATAATATCAGGTATTTTTTGGTAAAAAAATAATTTTGAGGTAATTTTTGAAAATAAAAAATAACATCATCCAATGAAAAATATAATGAGGTATTTTTTTGGTAAAGAAATAAATTCAGTAACTTTTAGTTAATTAAAATAAACTGAGGTATTTTGTTTCGTAAACAAATCGGTTGAAGTATTTTTGGTAATCAAAAATAAAATTATGTGAAAAAAGAAATATTTTGATGAATTTTTTGTTTAAAAAATAATTGAGCTGCCTTTTGGTAATAAAAAATTAAATGGGGTAAGGAAAAATAATTTGAGGTATTTTCATGGTCAAATAATCAATTGAGGTAAATTTTCGAAATTAAAATAAACAAGGATATTTTTCGTTTGAAAAATAAATTGTGCTACATTTAACGAACAAAAATAATTAAATATGGTAAAGAAAGGTTATTTGAGGTATTTCTTTGATTAAAAAAATAATTTGAGGCAGTCTCCGGTAATTAAAATAAACTGAGGTGTTTTTCGGTAAAAAAATAAATTGTAACACTCTTTGGTAATTAAAATAAATAGAGGTACTTTTTGGTGACCAGGAAAAAAAATGACGTAGAGAAAAAATAAAATGAGGCAAAGAAAAATAATTTGATGTATTTTTTGTAAATAAAAAAAAAATCGATGTGCGTTTTGGTGATAAAAAATAAAATGACGTAAGGAAAAATAATGTGAGGTATTTTTCAGTAAAAAATAAATTGAGCAACTTTTTGGTAATTAACAATAAACTGAGGTATTTTTCCTCTGAAAAATAATTGAGGAATTATTTGTAAATAAGGAAAAAAATAAAGCAAAAAAACTAAATTGAGGTAGTTTTGGAAAATAAAAAATAATATATGGTAAAGAAAAATGCAATGTATTTTTGATGAAAAAAATAAATCGAGACACTTTTTGCGATTAAAAAATAAAACCAGTCAAAGGAAACTAATTTGAGGTAATTTTTAATTAAAATAATAGATAGAAGTACTTTATGGGAAAACAAAAACAAAATGCGGCAATGAAAAATAATATTAGGATTTTTTGTAAAAAACAAACAAATAAATTGAGGTACCCTTTGGTAATTAAAAAAAAAATCAGGTATTTTTTATACAAAAATAAATTGGGCTACTTTTAGGTAATAAAAGATAAGATGAGGTAAAAGAAAATAATTTGAGCCATTTTTATTTAAATAAATAAATTGGGATAATTTTTTTGTGACAGAAAATAAAATGAGGTAAAGAAGAATAAAAATAATTTGATGTATTTGTTTTGACAAAAATAAATTCATGGGTTCTTTTTTATAAATAAAAAGAAAATGAGGTAAGAACAAATTATTTGCGGTATTGTTTGATAAATAATAAATTGAGATACTTTTTTGTAACAAAAAATAAACTGAGGTAATTTTCGTTTGAATAATAGATGCATGTACTTTTTTGCAATAAAACCAAAGATGAGGTAAAGAAAAAACATTGGAGCTATTATTTGGAAAGAAATAAGTTGAGGTCATTTATTGAAATAAAAAATAAGAATGAGGTAAAGAAATAAAATTTGAGGTGTTTTTTACTGAAACAAATAAATTGAGGTACGTTTGGCAAATCAGAATAAACTGAGGTATTGTTTGTTTACAATAACATTGAGGAATTATTTGATGATAAAAAGTAAAATGAGATAAAGAAAAATAATATCAGGTATTTTTTGGTAAAAAAAATAATTTTGAGGTAATTTTTGAAAATAAAAAATAACATCATCCAATGAAAAATATAATGAGGTATTTTTTTGGTAAAGAAATAAATTCAGTAACTTTTAGTTAATTAAAATGAACTAAGGTATTTTGTTTCGTAAACAAATCGGTTGAAGTATTTTTGGAAATCAAAAATAAAATTATGTGAAAAAAGAAATATTTTGATGAATTTTTTGTTTAAAAAATAATTGAGCTGCCTTTTGGTAATAAAAAATTAAATGGGGTAAGGAAAAATAATTTGAGGTATTTTCATGGTCAAATAATCAATTGAGGTAAATTTTGGAAATTAAAATAAACAAGGATATTTTTCGTTTGAAAAATAAATTGTGCTACATTTAACGAACAAAAATAATTAAATATGGTAAAGAAAGGTTAGTTGAGGTATTTCTTTGATTAAAAAAATAATTTGAGGCAGTCTCCGGTAATTAAAATAAACTGAGGTGTTTTTCGGTAAAAAAATAAATTGTAATACTCTTTGGTAATTAAAATAAATAGAGGTACTTTTTGGTGACCAGAAAAAAAAATGACGTAGAGAAAAAAGAAAATGAGGCAAAGAAAAATAATTTGATGTATTTTTTGTAAATAAAAAAAAAATCGATGTGCGTTTTGGTGATAAAAAATAAAATGACGTAAGGAAAAATAATGTGAGGTATTTTTCAGTAAAAAATAAATTGAGCAACTTTTTGGTAATTAACAATAAACTGAGGTATTTTTCCTTTGAAAAATAAATTGAGGAATTATTTGTAAATAAGGAAAAAAATAAAGCAAAAAAACTAAATTGAGGTAGTTTTGGAAAATAAAAAATAATATATGGTAAAGAAAAATGCAATGAGGTATTTTTTATGAAAAAAATAAATCAAGGCACTTTTTGCTATTAAAAAATAAAACTAGTCAAAGGAAACTAATTTGAGGTAATTTTTTGTTAAAATAATAGATAGAAGTACTTTATGGGAAAAAAAAAACAAAATGCGGCAATGGAAAATAATATTAGGATTTTTTGTAAAAAACAAATAAATAAATTGAGGTACCCTTTGGTAATTAAAAAAAAAATAAGGTATTTTTTATACAAAAATAAAATGGGCTACTTTTAGGTAATAAAAGATAAGATGAGGTAAAAGAAAATAATATGAGCCATTTTTATTTAAATAAATAAATTGGTATAATTTTTTTGTGACAAAATAAAATGAGGTAAAGAAAAAAAAAAATAATTTGATGCATTTGTTGTGACAAAAATAAATTCATGTGTTCTTTTTTATAAATAAAAAGAAAATGAGGTAAGAACAAATTATTTGCGGTATTGTTTGATAAATAATAAATTGAGATACTTTTTTGTAACAAAAAATAAACTGAGGTAATTTTCGTTTGAATAATAGATGCAGGTACTTTTTTGCAATAAAACATGAGATTAGGTAAAGAAAAAACATTTGAGCTATTATTTGGAAAGAAATAAGTTGAGGTCATTTATTGAAATAAAAAATAAGAATGAGGTAAAGAAATAAAATTTGAGGTGTTTTTTGCTAAAATAAATAAATTGAGGTACGTTTGGAAAATCAGAATAAACTGAGGTATTATTTGTTTACAAATACATTGAGAAATTATTTGATGATAAAAAGTAAAATGAGATAAAGAAAAATAATATTAGGTATTTTTTTGTAAAAAAATAATTTTGAGGTAATTTTTGAAAATAAAAAATAACATCATCCAATGAAAAATATAATGAGGTATTTTTTTGGTAAAGAAATAAATTCAGTAACTTTTAGTTAATTAAAATGAACTAAGGTATTTTGTTTCGTAAAAAATCGGTTGAAGTATTTTTGGAAATCAAAAATAAAATTATGTGAAATAAGAAATATTTTGATGTATTTGTTGTTTAAAAAATATTAGAGCTTCTTTTTGGTAATAAAAAATTTAATGGGGTAAGGAAAAATAATTTGAGGTATTTTCATGGTCAAATAATCAATTGAGGTAAATTTTGGAAATTAAAATAAACAAGAATATTTTTCGTTTGAAAAAATAAATTGTGCTACATTTAGCTAACAAAAATAATTAAATATGGTAAAGAAAGGTTATTTGAGGTATTTCTTTCATTAAAAAAATAATTTGAGGCACTCTCCGGTAATTAAAATAAACTGAGGTGTTTTTCGGTAAAAAAATAAATTGTAATACTCTTTGGTAATTAAAATAAATAGAGGTACTTTTTGGTGACCAGAAAAAAAAATGAGCTAGAGAAAAATAGTATGAGATTTTTTTTGGTTAGAAAAAATAAAATGAGGAAAAGAAAAATAATTTGATGTATTTTTTGTATATAAAAAAAAAATCGATGTGCGTTTTGGTAATAAAAAATAAAATGACGTAAGGAAAAAGAATGTGAGGTATTTTTCAGTAAAAAATAAATTGAGCAACTTTTTGGTATTTAACAATAAACTGAGGTATTTTTCCTTTGAAAAATAAATTGAGGAATTATTTGTAAATAAGGAAAAAAATAAAGCAAAAAAACTAAATTGAGGTAGTTTTGGAAAATAAAAAATAATATATGGTAAAGAAAAATGCAATGAGGTATTTTTGATGAAAAAAATAAATCGAGGCACTTTTTGCTATTAAAAAATAAAACTAGTCACAGGAAACTAATTTGAGGTAATTTTTTGTTAAATTAATAAGTAGAGGTACTTTATGGGGAAACCAAAACAAAATGCGGCAATGAAAAATAATTTGAGGATTTTTTGTAAAAAACAAATAAATAAATTGAGGTACCCTTTAGTAAATAAAAAAAAAAAAAGGTATTTTTTATACAAAAATAAAAAGGGCTACTTTTAGGTAATAAAAGATAAGATGAGGCAAAAGAAAATAATTTGAGCCATTTTTATTTAAATAAATAAATTGGGATAGTGTTAATGTGACAAAAAATAAAATGAGGTAAAGAAAAATAAAAATAATTTGATGTATTTGTTGTGACAAAAATAAATTCAGGTGTTCTTTTTTATAAATAAAAAGAAAATGAGGTAAGAACAAACTATTTGCGGTCTTTTTTGATAAATAATAAATTGAGATACTTTTTTGTAACAAAAAATAAACTGAGGTAATTTTCATTTGAATAATAGATGCGGGTACTTTTTTGCAATAAAACATAAGATGAGGTAAAGAAAAAACATTTGAGCTATTATTTGGAAAGAAATAAGTTGAGGTCATTTATTGAAATAAAAAATAAGAATGAGGAAAAGAAATAAAATTTGAGGTGTTTTTTGCTAAAATAAATAAATTGAGGTACGTTTGGAAAATCAGAATAAACTTAGGTATTATTTGTTTACAAATACATTGAGGAATTATTTGATGATAAAAAGTAAAATGAGATAAAGAAAAATAATATTAGGTATTTTTTGATAAAAAAATAATTTTGAGGTAATTTTGGAAAATAAAAAATAACATCATCCAATGAAAAATATAATGAGGTATTTTTTTGGTAAAGAAATAAATTCAGTAACTTTTAGTTAATTAAAATAAACTGAGGTATTTTGTTTCGTAAACAAATCGGTTGAAGTATTTTTGGTAATAAAAAATAAAATTATGTGAAAAAAGAAATATTTTGATGTATTTTTTGTTTAAAAAATAATTGAGCTGCCTTTTGGTAATAAAAAATTAAATGGGGTAAGGAAAAATAATTTGAGGTATTTTCATGGTCAAATAATCAAATGAGGTAAATTTTGGAAATTAAAATAAACAGAGATATTTTTCGTTTGAAAAATAAATTGTGCTACATTTAGCTAACAAAAATAATTAAATTTGGTAAAGAAAGGTTATTTGAGGTATTTCTTTCATTAAAAAAATAATTTGAGGCACTCTCCGGTAATTAAAATAAACTGAGGTGTTTTTCGGTAAAAAAATAAATTGTAATACTCTTTGGTAATTAAAATAAATTGAGGTACTTTTTGGGGACTAGAAAAAAAAATGAGGTAGAGAAAAATAGTATGAAATAATTTTTGGTAAAAAAAAATAAAATGAGGAAAAGAAAAATAATTTGATTTATTTTTTGTAAATAAAAAAAAAATCGATGTGCGTTTTGGTAATAAAAAATAAAATGACGTAAGGAAAAATAATGTAAGGTATTTTTCAGTAAAAAATAAATTGAGCAACTTTTTGGTAATTAACAATAAACAGAGGTATTTTTCCTTTGAAAAATAAATTGAGGAATTATTTGTAAATAGAGAAAAAAATAAAGCAAAAAAAGTAATTTGAGGTAGTTTTGGGAAAGAAAAAATAATATATGGTAAAGAAAAATGCAATGAGGTATTTTTGAGGAAAAAATAAATCGAGGCACTTTTTGCTATTAAAAAATAAAACTAGTCAAAGGAAACTAACTTGAGGTAATTTTTTGTTAAAATAATAGATAGAAGTACTTTATGGGAAAACAAAAACAAAATGCGGCAATGAAAAATATTATTAGGATTTTTTGTAAAAAACAAACAAATAAATTGAGGTACCCTTTGGTAATTAAAAAAAAAATCAGGTATTTTTTATACAAAAAAAAAATGGGCTACTTTTAGGTAATAAAAGATAAGATGAGGTAAAAGAAAATAATTTGAGCCATTTTTATTTAAATAAATAAATTGAGAGAATTTTTTTGTGACAAAATAAAATGAGGTAAAGAAAAATAAAAATAATTTGATGTATTTGTTGTGACAAAAATAAATTCATGTGTTCTTTTTTATAAATAAAAAGAAAATGAGGTAAGAACAAATTATTTGCGGTATTGTTTGATAAATAATAAATTGAGATACTTTTTTGTAACAAAAAATAAACTGAGGTAATTTTCGTTTGAATAATAGATGCAGGTACTTTTTTGCAATAAAACATAAAATGAGGTAAAGAAAAAACATTTGAGCTATTATTTGGAAAGAAATAAGTTGAGGTCATTTATCGAAATAAAAAATAAGAATGAGGTAAAGAAATAAAATTTGAGGTGTTTTTTGCTAAAATAAATAAATTGAGGTACGTATGGCAAATCAGAATAAATTGAGGTATTATTTGTTTACAAATACATTGAGGAATTATTTGATGATAAAAAGTGAAATGAGATAAAGAAAATTAATTTTGAGGTAATTTTTGAAAATAAAAAATAACATCATCCAATGAAAAATATAATGAGGTATTTTTTTTGTAAAGAAATAAATTCAGTAACTTTTAGTTAATTAAAATAAACTGAGGTATTTTGTTTCGTAAACAAATCGGTTGAAGTATTTTTGGTAATCAAAAATAAATTTATGTGAAAAAAAAAATATTTTGATGTATTTTTCTTTAAGAAAATATTTGAGCTGCCTTTTGGTAATAAAAAATTAAATGGGGTAAGGAAAAATAATTTGAGGTACTTTCATGGTCAAATAATCTATTGAGGTAAATTTTGGAAATTAAAATAAACAGAGATATTTTTCGTTTGAAAAATAAATTGTGCTACATTTAGCTAAAAATAATAATTAAATATGGTAAAGAAAGGTTATTTGAGGTATTTCTTTCATTAAAAAATAATTTGAGGCACTCTCCGGTAATTAAAATAAACTAAGGTGTTTTTCGGTAAAAAAATAAATTGTAATACTGTCACACCCCAAGAATTTACAATACTGTTATTCCTGAGATGTGACAGACAAAACATATATACATCTATTGATAGGACAAATTTACAGTGGCGAGGTCTTACAAAGTAACAAAAGAAAGCTAGCACAACAACAATATCTTCCAAGGTTGATCTTGACTAGCACTCAAAATGAATCCGCAGTTATTCTAAAAAAATGTTTACCATAGTTTGATGAGTTTGGCTACTCAGTAAGTGATCATCATAATCTTAAAAATAATCATGATTGAAAGATATCAATATTTTCCATAATGAGATCTATTAACAAAAATGCATCAACAGTTTCACTTTCAATAAATACATAATTAAGTATAATCCGAGTAATTGAAATGCTTATAACACTTTTAACGGCCGTGCAAATTCAAAGGATTTCACAAAATACCCTACTGGCGTCCCAAGTAGGTCACCTATATACCCCATCAGCGTCCTGATGGGTCCACTTAATCCCTATCGGCATCCCAGATAGATCCACTTAATCCTTGTAGGTCCACTTATACCTCACCGGCGTATCGGATGAGTCCACTTAATCCCTACCGGCGTCCCCGATAGGTCCACTTATACCTCACCGGCGAACCGGATGAGTCCACTTGCATACTTAAATTATTTCTAAATCTCTTTAAACATTCGAAAGCAGCAATATCATGTACTCAACATATCACTGAAATCATTAATATGAATTTCACTTAAACCATTAATAACAGTCACTCTCTATAACATTTCAAAAATAACCAATCAAATATTTTGGGCTCAAATTTAAAAAGGTAGCAGTTTGTAAAGGCATTCTAGCATAATTGCCAATTTAATATGTATAGAAAAACTCTTATAGAAATTCAAGAATACGGAATTATCACAATTTATGGGATATCAATCCACAAATAAACATTTCACAACAATACTATAATCAATTGCAAAAATGTCAATTTTTAAATAATAAGGCAGTCATTTGCACATGAATTTTACAATGTCTAAATATTCAAAACAGTAGAAAGAAATATCACAATTTTACTAAAAGCAAAAATATCACATTTATTTCTAACAATAGACAAGAAAAATAAATAAATTTATTTTTCTAATTTACAGCATTCAAATTTCTAACATAGATAAAATATCACAATTTTTATTAAAAAGATTATTTTTCAAGATAATGAGGTCACGTGCGCATAAAATTTATCGCGCCTAAAATTCATGATAATAAGCAGAAATAATTATTTCATTTTATTTTTAAAAAGAATGGATTATTTTTCGAGACAATGAGGTCACTTACACACAAAACTTATAAAATAAAGATCCTAGACGGAAATATCACTATTTATTAAAAACAGACTATTTTCAAGAAGACGATGTCACTTACCCACAAATATTTGAGAGGGAGCTTCCGATAAAAATTCGGCTCGAGAGAGGAGTTCACTGTGTTTCGACCAAAGAGAGAGAGAGATCTCAAAATTTTCTAGGGTGGGAGTGCTCACCTCCCCTATTTAAATTCTTATAACGTATTATTATATTATTTTATTAGGCTCTACCTCATACCTGAGGTGTCGCGTTAAGAGTCTGTTTTTAACATATGAAAACCACGTCCACTAAAGGACGTGGCAAGCAGCAAGCAAAAGTTTAAACCAAGTAAAAACTTTTGAAAATAGTGATGGTCCCCAAGGACCATCATACTCAAACAGACCATCACCTATTTAAAAGTATCTTTTCTCTTTTTCTTTTTCTTTTTTTTGAAATTTTAGGATTGTTACATTCTTCCCCCCTTAAAGAAATTTAGTCCTCTAAATTTGTGTACCTGATTACTGAAAAAGATGGGGGTATTTTTCTCTGATTTCGTCTTCTCGTTCCCAAGTCGACTCTTCTCTTGAATGGTACTGCCATAATACACGGACCAAAGGAATCTCCTTGTTACGTAACACTTGCACCCTTCTATCCAGTATCAAAATTGGCTGCACAATGAAGGATAGGTCCTTCCTGATCGGTAAAGGTTCATATTTTAAGATATGGGATGAGTCGGGCTGATATTTTCGTAGTGAAGATACATGAAAGACATTATGGACGTTTGCCAATTCGGGTGGTAAGGCAAGTCTATAAGCGACACCTCCGATTCTTTCCAAGATTTCAAATGGTCCGATGTAACGTGGGCTCAACTTTCCTTTCTTGCCGAATCTCATAATGCCCTTTATTGGTGAGATTTTTAGGAAAACTCGATCACCTTCCTCAAATTCAAGATCTCTCCTTCGGTTATCGGCATAACTCTTTTGCCGACACTGAGCTGTCTTGAGCCTTTCACGAATTAATGCTATTTTATCTGTGGTTATCTGGACAATTTCTGGCCTCAAAAGCTTTCTTTCACCAACATCGTCCCAACATATGGGTGACCTGCATTTCCTTCCATACAGGGCTTCATATGGTGCCATCTGAATACTGGCTTGGAAGCTATTATTATAAGCAAACTCAATCAGGGGTAAATGGTCATCCCAGCTTCCTGTAAGGTCAATAACACAGGCCCTCAGCATATCTTCCAAGGTTTGGATGGTCCTCTCCGATTGTCCATCAGTTTGGGGGTGAAAGGCAGTACTAAAGGTGAGTCTCGTCCCCATGGCTGACTGTAGTCTAGCCCAAAATTTAGAAGTAAACCGAGTATCCCTGTCCGATACAATACTGATAGGAACTCCATGCAACCGCACTGTTTCCTTAATGTACAACTGAGCCAGTCGATCCAAAGTGTATGTCGTGCGAATCGGTAGAAAGTGGGCAGCTTTGGTCAACCGGTCCACAATGACCCAAATGCTATCATGTCCTGAATTTGTTCTAGGCAAGCCAGAGACAAAATCCATAGAGATGTGCTCCCACTTCCATTCTGACACGGGTAAAGGCTGCAACAACCCAGCGGGCCTTTGATGTTCAGCTTTTACTTGCTGGCATGTTAGGCATTTAGACACAAATAGAGCTACCTCTTTTTTCATATTATTCCACCAAAAGGTTTTCTTCAGGTCCTGATACATTTTAATACTTCCGGGATGTATCGTATAACGAGAATGATGTGCTTCTTCTAAGATAGCTTTCTTTACACTCTCATCATTCGGGACACAAACCCGACCTTTGAATCTTAGCAAATCCTCACTACATATAGAGAATTCATCTCACTTTCCTTGCTTCACCTCTTCTATAATTGTTATAAGCTGAGGGTCTTTCTTTTGTGCCAATCGAATCTGTTGGATTAATTGGGGTTCCGCCTTCATGTTGGCAATCATACTTACCACACCATTAATGAACGGAGTTGGATGCCAATCCACTATTTCCTCTAACAATCGCATTTCTTGAATCATTAGATGGGCTAAGACTCCCCTAGATTTTCTACTTAGAGTGTCGGCCACAACGTTAGCTTTTCCTGAATGATAATGGATTGTACAATCATAATCTTTTAAGAAATCCATCCATCTTATCTGCTGCATATTTAAATCCTTTTGAGAGAAAAGGTATTTCAAACTCTTATGATCCATGTATATTACGAATTGCTCACCATATAGATAATGCCTCCATATTTTCAAAGCGAATACTAATGCAGCTAGCTCCAAATCATGAATTGGATATTTTTTCTCATATTCTTTCAACTGTCTGGATGCATATGCCACTACTTTCCTATATTGCATTAATACACAACCCAAACCTTTATGTGAAGCATCACTATAAATCACAAATCCCCCACTCCCCTCAGGAATAATTAAAATAGGTGCTGAAGTTAATCGAACTTTTAGTTCTTGAAAACTCTCCTCACATTCACTTGTCCACTCAAACTTGACATTTTTCTGTGTCAATCGAGTCAATGGGGTTGCGATTCGAGAAAATCCTTCTACAAATTTTCTGTAATATCCTGCCAATCTCAAAAAGCTTCGAACTTCAGTCATATTACTTGGTTGTTTCCAATTAACAACGGCTTCAACCTTTGAAGGATCAACTGATAGACTTTCCTTTGATATAACATGTCCTAAAAATGTCACTTGTTCAAGCCAAAATTCACATTTACTAAGTTTGGCATACAATTTCTTTTCTCTTAATATTTGCAATACCATTCTTACATGTTGCTCATGTTCCTTCTGATTCCTGGAATAAATTAAAATATCATCGATGAATACCACAATAAATTTATCCAAAAAGAGCCTAAAGATTCGATTCATCAAATCCATAAATGCAGCCGGTGCATTGGTTAATCCAAAAGGCATGACTAAAAATTCATAATGGCCATACCTTGTTCTGAAAGCTGTCTTGGGAACATCTTCACTTTTAATCTTAAGCTGATGGTATTCAGATCTAAGATCAATTTTTGAAAACACTTGTGATCCTTATAATTGATCAAATAAATCATCAATTCTAGGTAATGGATACTTATTTTTCACTGTCACTTGGTTCAACTGTCTCTAATCAATACACAATCTCATAGTCCCATCTTTCTTTTTGACAAACAGTACTGGAGCACCCCAAGGTGACACACTGGGCCTGATAAAACCTTTATCTAATAATTCTTCCAATTGTTGTTTCAGTTCTTTAAGTTCTGCAAGAGCCATCCTGTAAGGTGCCTTAGAAATTGGTGCTACCAATGGCAATAATTCAATGGAGAATTCAATTTCCCTGTCAAGCGGTAATCCTGGCAATTCTTCTGAAAAAACGTCGACAAATTCTCGGATAACCGAAGTGGTATCCAAATTTATTTCTTCCTTCCTATCTTCTTTGATATAGGCAAGAAAGCCTTGACACCCTTTTCGAAGGAGGCGATTAGCTCGAATACAAGAGATTAAATATGATGGGGAGTCTTCTTTGACACCATTGAAGTAAAATACTGGTTGATTCGGAATACTAAAGGTAACAATTTTCTTATAACAATCAATACTTGCATGGTATGCAGAAAGCCAATCCATGCCTAAGATTACATCAAAATCTTGAATTTTCAGGAGTATTAAATCAACCAACAGTTCATTTTCTTCTATCTTTATTACACATGATTTGTACACTATATTGGTGTTAATTGAATCTCCCATCGGTGTGGCTACCTCTAGAATGTATTCTAATTGTTCTGGTTCTACCTTTAAGTGGCATGCAAAGTG
Organism: Amborella trichopoda; assembly: GCF_054954075.1. NCBI lineage: Eukaryota > Viridiplantae > Streptophyta > Magnoliopsida > Amborellales > Amborellaceae > Amborella > Amborella trichopoda. The sequence goes on along the minus strand of NC_142347.1, from coordinate 23,970,359 downwards.
TTGTGACACAAATGAATGAGTAGATCCAGGATCAATCAAAATATGAGCTACTTTTTGGAAGATAGTAAGAGTACCTTGGATCAATGATTTTGAGGCCTGAGCGTCTTGCTCGGTAATTGCAAATACTCTTCCCTTCATCTGAGGCTTTGGAGCTATCTCTCCCTGCTTTGGAAGCTGTTGTGTCTGTAAGCTAGGACATTGTCTAATCTGGTGTCCCAATTTTCCACACTTAAAACGGGCTCCGGTATTCCAATAACAAGGGCTTGATCCATGATTTTTCCCACATTTTCTACATGGTTCTATTGCGTTTTGAAATGGCGAGGGCCTTGGCTTCTTGTTTGGCCTTTCAAACTGTTGTCGATTAGATGATGTAGGTCTAACATGACTGTTCTGATTTTTCGTCTTTTGGTAATCTTCAAAATCTTTTTCAACAATTTGGGCTCGATCCACTATTTCAGCATAAGTTCTCAATTTCAAGACTGATATTCTACTTCTAATAGCTGGCCTAAGACCCCTTTCAAATTTCTTCACCTTTCTTGCCTCATTGTTAATCATATGTGGTGCAAACCTGGCCAATTCAGTAAACTTGGCCTCTTCCTGTGCTACTGTCCTATTTCTTTGGATTAATTCTAGAAATTCCATTTCTTTTTGGTCTCGAATAAAATCTGGGAAATACTTTTCATTAAATGCCTCTAGAAATACTTCTCAAGTCAAGGTTTTATTTTCTTTGACCAATACTCCTTTTGCCATTCACCACCAGTGTTGTGCCTCACCTTCTAACATAAAAACTGCCAAGGCTACCTTCCTATCATCAGGACATTCCATAACCTCGAATATTTTTTCCAATTGCATAATCCATCCCTCGGCTTCCAGTGGGTTTACAGCACCCTTAAAAGAAGGTGGGTTCAATTTCTTAAATTGTTCGATATTACTCCCACCATTTCCTGTAACTGACTATCTGGGTGGATTGTTGTTTTCCATCTGATGTTGCATTAGAGTAACCATATTTTCCAAGGCTTTGTGAATTCCTTCCATATTAGCCTCAGCTATTCTGGATCTTGATTTTGTCCCGGTCTGTACACACAATAAATGTGATTTTAAGTACATTCTTTTTAAATTTCCATTCTTAAGAATCTTAAACCTATTGCTCTGATACCATAATTGTCACACCCCAAGAATTTACAATACTGTTATTCCTGAGATGTGACAGACAAAACATATATACATCTATTGATAGGACAAATTTAAAGTGGCGAGGTCTTACAAAGTAACAAAAGAAAGCTAGCACAACAACAATATCTTCCAAGGTTCATCTTGATTAGCACTCAAAATGAATTCGCAGTTATCCTGAAAAAATGTTTACCGTAGTTTGATGAGTTTGGCTACTCAGTAAGTGATCATCATAATCCTAAAAATAATCATGATTGAAAGATATCAATATTTTCCAAAATGAGATCTATTAACAAAAATGCATCAACAGTTTCACTTTCAATAAATGCATAATTAAGTATAATCCGAGTAATTGAAATGCTTATAACACTTTTAACGGCAGTGCATAATTCAAAGGATTTCAAGAAATACCCTACTGGCGTCCCAAGTAGGTCACCTATATACCCCATCAACGTCCTAATGGGTCCACTTAATCCCTATCGACGTCCCAGATAGGTCCACTTAATCCCTGTAGGTCCACTTATACCTCACCGGCGTACCGGATGAATCCACTTAATCCCTACCGGCGTCCCAGATAGGTCCACTTATACCTCACCGGCGAACCGGATGAGTCCACTTACATACTTAAATTATTTCTAAATCTCTTTAAACATTCGAAAGCAGCAATATCATGTACTCAACATACCTCTGAAATCATTAATATGAATTTCACTTAAACCATTAATAACAGTCACTCTCTATAACATTTCAAAAATAACCAATCAAATATTTTGGGCTCAAATTTAGAAAGGTAGCAGTTTGTAAAGGCATTCTAGCATAATTGCCAATTTAATATGTATAGAAAAACTCTTATAGAAATTCAAGAATACGGAATTATCACAATTTATGGGATATCAATCCACAAATAAACATTTCACAACAATACTATAATCAATTGCAAAAATGTCAATTTTTAAATAATAAGGCAGTCATTTGCACATGAATTTTACAATGTCTAAATATTCAAAACAGTAGAAAGAAATATCACAATTTTACTAAAAGCAGAAATATCACATTTATTTCTAACAATAGACAAGAAAAATAAATAAATTTATTTTTCTAATTTACAGCATTCAAATTTCTAACATAGATAAAATATCACAATTTTTATTAAAAAGATTATTTTTCAAGATAATGAGGTCACGTGCGCATAAAATTTATCGCGCCTAAAATTCATGATAATAAGCAGAAATAATTATTTCATTTTATTTTTAAAAAGAATGGATTATTTTTCGAGACAATGAGGTCACTTACACACAAAACTTATAAAATAAAGATTCTAGACGGAAATATCACTATTTATTAAAAACAGACTACTTTTCAAGAAGACGATGTCACTTACCCACAAATATTTGAAAGGGAGCTTCCGATAAAAATTCGGTTCGAGAGAGGAGTTCACTGTGTTTCGACCAAAGAGAGAGAGAGATCTCAAAATTTTCTAGGGTGGGAGTGCTCACCTCCCCTATTTAAATTCTTATAACGTATTATTATATTATTCTATTAGGCTCTACCTCATACCTGAGGTGTTGCGTTAAGAGTCTGTTTTTAACATATGAAAACCACGTTCACCAAAGGACGTGGCAAGCAGCAAGCAAAAGTTTAAACCAAGTAAAAACTTTGGAAAATAGTGATGGTCCCCAAGGACCATCATACTCAACAGACCATCACCTATTTAAAAGTATCTTTTCTCTTTTTATTTTTTCTTTTTTTGAAATTTTAGGATTGTTACAAGTACTCTTTGGTAATTAAAATAAATTGAGGTACTTTTTGGTGACCAGAAAAAAAAATGAGGTAAAGAAAAATAGTTTGAGATATTTTTTGGTAAGAAAAAATAAAATCAGGCAAAGAAAAATAATTTGATGTATTTTTTGTAAATAAAAAAAATCGATGTGCGTTTTGGTAATAAAAAATAAAATGACGTAAGGAAAAATAATGTTAGGTATTTTTTAGTAAAAAATAAATTGAGCAACTTTTTGGTAATTAACAATAAACTGAGGTATTTTTCCTTTGAAAAATAAATTGAGGAATTATTTGTAAATAAAGAAAAAAAAAAAGCAAAAAAAGTAATTTGAGGTAGTTTTGGGAAAGAAAAAATAATATATGGTAAAGAAAAATGCAATGAGGTATTTTTGATGAAAAAAATAAATCGAGGCACTTTTTGCTATTAAAAAATAAAACTAGTCAAAGGAAACTAATTTGAGGTAATTTTTTGTTAAATTAATAAGTAGAGGTACTTTATGGGGAAACCAAAACAAAATGCGGCAATGAAAAATAATTTGAGGATTTTTTGTAAAAAACAAATAAATAAATTGAGGTACCCTTTGGTAATTAAAAAAAAAATCAGGTATTTTTTATACAAAAATAAAATGGGCTACTTTTAGGTAATAAAAGATAAGATGAGGAAAAAGAAAATAATTTGAGCCATTTTTATTTAAATAAATAAATTGGGATAGTGTTATTGTGACAGAAAATAAAATGAGGTAAAGAAAAATAAAAATAATTTGATGTATTTGTTGTGACAAAAATAAATTCATGTGTTCTTTTTTATAAATAAAAAGAAAATGAGGTAAGAACAAACTATTTGCGGTATTTTTTGATAAATAATAAATTGAGATACTTTTTTGTAACAAAAAATAAACTGAGGTAATTTTCGTTTGAATAATAAATGCAGGTACTTTTTTGCAATAAAACATAAGATGAGGTAAAGAAAAAACATTTGAGCTATTATTTGGAAAGAAATAAGTTGAGGTCATTTACCGAAATAAAAATAAGAATGAGGTAAAGAAATAAAATTTGAGGTGTTTTTTGCTAAAATAAATAAATTGAGGTGCGTTTGGCAAATCAGAATAAACTGAGGTATTATTTGTTTACAAATACATTGAGGAATTATTTGATGATAAAAAGTAAAATGAGATAAAGAAAAATAATTTTGAGGTAATTTTTGAAAATAAAAAATAACAACATCCAATGAAAAATATAATGAGGTATTTTTTTGGTAAAGAAATAAATTCAGTAACTTTTAGTTAATTAAAATAAACTGAGGTATTTTGTTTCGTAAACAAATCGGTTGAAGTATTTTTGGTAATAAAAAATAAAATTATGTGAAAAAAAAATATTTTGATGTATTTTTTAAAAAAAATAATTGAGCTGCCTTTTGGTAATAAAAAATTAAATGGGGTAAGGAAAAATAATTCGAGGTATTTTCATGGTCAAATAATCAATTGAGGTAAATTTTGGAAATTAAAATAAACAGAGATATTTTTCGTTTGAAAAATAAATTGTGCTACATTTAGCTAAAAAAAATAATTAAATATGGTAAAGAAAGGTTATTTGAGGTATTTCTTACATTAAAAAAATAATTTGAGGCACTCTCCGGTAATTAAAATAAACTGAGGTGTGTTTCGGTAAAAAAATAAATAGTAATACTTATTGGTCATTAAAGGAAATTGAGGTACTTTTTGGTGACCAGAAAAAAAAATGAGGTAAAGAAAAATAGTTTGATATATTTTTTGGTAAGAAAAAATAAAATGAGGCAAAGAAAAATAATTTGATGTATTTTTTGTAAATAAAAAAAAAATCGATGTACGTTTTGGTAATAAAAAATAAAATGACGTAAGGAAAAATAATGTGAGGTATTTTTTAGTAAAAAAGAAATTGAGCAACTTTTTGGTAATTAACAATAAACTGAAGCATTTTTCCTTTGAAAAATAAATTGAGGAATTATATGTAAATAAAGAAAAAATTAAGGCAAAAAAAGTAATTTGAGATAGTTTTGGGAAATAAAAAATAATATATGGTAAAGAAAAATGCAATGAGGTATTTTTGATGAAAAAAATAAATCGAGAAATAAGTTGAGGCCATTTACCGAAATAAAAAATAAGAATGAAATAAAGAAATAAAATTTGAGGTGTTTTTTGCTAAAATAAATAAATTGAGGTACGTTCGGCAAATCAGAATAAACTGAGGTATTATTTGCTTACAAATACACTGAGGAATTATTTGATGATAAAAAGTAAAATGAGATAAAGATAAAGAAAAATATTTTTGAGGTAAATTTTTAAAATAAAAAATAACATCATCCAATGAAAAATATAATGAGGTATTTTTTTGGTAAAGAAATAAATTCAGTAACTTTTAGTTAATTAAAATAAACTGAGGTATTTTGTTTTGTAAACAAATCGGTTGAAGTATTTTTTGGAATAAAAAACAAAATCATGTGAAAAAAAAAATATTTTGATGTATTTTTTTTAAAAAAAATAATAGAGCTGCCTTTTGGTAATAAAAAATTAAATGGGGTAAGGAAAAATAATTTGAGGTACTTTCATGGTCAAATAATCTATTGAGGTAAATTTTGGAAATTAAAACAAACAGAGATATTTTTTGTTTGAAAAAAAAATTGGGCTACATTTAGCTAAAAATAATAATTAAATATGGTAAATAAAGTTTATTTGAGGTATTTCTTTCATTAAAAAAATAATTTGAGGCACTCTCCGGTAATTAAAATAAACTGAGGTGTTTTTTGGTAAAAAATTAAATTGTAATACTCTTGGGTAATTAAAATAAATTGAGGTACTTTTTGGTGACCAGAATAAAAAATGAGGTAAAGAAAAATAGTTTGAGATAGTTTTTGGTAAGAAAAAATAAAATGAGGCAAAGAAAAATAATTTGATGTATTTTTTGTTAATAAAAAAAAAATCGATGTGCGTTTTTGTAATAAAAAATAAAATGACGTAAGGAAAAATAATGTAAGGTATTTTTTAGTAAAAAATAAATTGAGCAACTTTTTGGTAATTAACAATAAACTGAGGTATTTTTCCTTTGAAAAATAAATTGAAGAATTATTTGTAAATAAAGAAAAAAATAAAACAAAAAAAGTAATTTGAAGTAGTTTTAGGAAATAAAAAGTGATATATGGTAAAGAAAAATGCAATGAAGTATTTTTGATGAAAAAAATAAATCGAGGCACTTTTTGCTATTAAAAAATAAAACTAGTCAAAGGAAACTAATTTGAGGTAATTTTTTGTTAAAATAATATATAAAGGTACTTTATGAAGAAACAAAAAAAAAATGCGGCAATGAAAAATAATTTGAGGATTTTTTGTAAAAAACAAATAAATAAATTGAGGTACCCTTTGGTAATTAAAAAAAAAATCAGGTATTTTTTATACAAAAATAAAATGGGCTACTTTTAGGTAATAAAAGATAAGATGAGGCAAAAGAAAATAATTTGAGCCATTTTTATTTAAATAAATAAATCGGGATAGTGTTTGTCTGACAGAAAATAAAATGAGGTAAAGAAAAATAAAACTAATTTGATGTATTTGTTGTGACAAAAATAAATTCATGTGTTCTTTTTTATAAATAAAAAGAAAATGAGCTAAGAACAAATTATTTGCGGTATTTTTTGATAAATAATAAATTGAGATACTTTTTTGTAACAAAAAATAAACTGAGGTAATTTTCGTTTGAATAATAGATGCAGGTACTTTTTTGCAATAAAACATAAAATGAGGTAAAGAAAAAACATTTGAGCTATTATTTGGAAAGAAATAAGTTGAGGTAATTTATTGAAATAAAAAATAAGAATGAGGTAAAGAAATAAAATTTGAGTGTTTTTTGCAAAAATAAATAAATTGAGGTACGTATGGCAAATCAGAATAAACTGAGGTATTATTTGTTTACAAATACATTGAGGAATTATTTGATGTTAAAAAGAAAAATGAGATAAAGAAAAATAGATTTAGGTACTTTTTGGTAAAAAAGGTAATTTTGAGGTAATTTTTGAAATAAAAAATAACATCATCCAATGAAAAATATAATGAGGTATTTTTTTGGTAAAGAAATAAATTCAGTAACTTTTAGTTAATTAAAATAAACTGAGGTATTTTGTTTCGTAAACAAATCGGTTGAAGTATTTTTGGTAATCAAAAATAAAATAATGTGAAAAAAAAAACAATTTGATTCATTTTTTGTTAAAAAATTAATTGAGCTGCGTTTTGGTAATAAAAAATTTAATGGGGTAAGGAAAAATAATTTGAGGTATTTTCATGGTCGAATAATCAATTGAGGAAAATTTTGGAAATTAAAATAAACAGAGATATTTTTCGTTTGAAAAATAAATTGTGCTACATTTAGCCAAAAATAATAATTAAATATGGTAAAGAAAGGTTATTTGAGGTATTTCTTTTATTAAAAAAATAATTTGAGGCACTATCTGGTAATTAAAATAAACTGAGGTGTTTTTTGGTAAAAAAATAAATTGCAATACTCTTTGGTAATTAAAATAAATTGTGGAACTTTTTGGTGACTAGAAAAAACAATGAGGTAAAGAAAAATAGTTTGAGATATTTTTTGGTAAGAAAAAATAAAATGAGGCAGAGAAAAATAATTTTATGTATTTTTTGTAAAAAAAAGAAGAATCGATGTGCGTTTTGGTAATAAAAAATAAAATGACGTAAGGAAAAATAATGTGAGGTATTTTTTAATAAAAAATAAATTGAGCAACTTTTTGGTAATTAATAATAAACTGAGGTATTTTTCCTTTGAAAAATAAATTGAGGAATTATTTGTAAATAAAGAAAAACATAAAGCAAAAAAAGTAATTCGAGGTAGTTTTGGGAAATAAAAAATAATCTATGGTAAAGAAAAATGCAAGGAGGTATTTTTGATGAAAAAAATAAATCAAGGCACTTTTTGCTATTAAAAAATAAAACTAGTCAAAGGAAACTATTTTTAGGTAATTTTTTGTTAAAATAATATATAGAGGTACTTTATGAAGAAACAAAAACAAAATACGGGAATGAAAAATAATTTGAGGATTTTTTGTAAAAAATAAATAAATAAATTGAGGTACCTTTTGGTAATTAAAAAAAAATAGGTATTTTTTATACAAAAATAAATGCGCTACTTTTAGGTAATAAAAGATAAGATGCGGTAAAAGAAAATAAATTGAGCCATTTTTTATTTAAATAAATAAATTGGGATAATTTTTTTGTGACAGAAAATAAAATGAGGTAAAGAAAAATAAAAGTAATTTGATGTATTTGTTGTGACAAAAATAAATTCATGTGTTCGTTTTTATAAATAAAAAGAAAATGAGGTAAGAACAAATTATTTGCGGTATTTTTTGATAAATAATAAATTGCGATACTTTTTTGTAACAAAAAATAAACTGAGGTAAAGAAAAAACATTTGAGCTATTATTTGGAAATAAATAAGTTGAGGTCATTTACTGAAATAAAAAATAAGAATGAGGTAAAGAAAAATAGTTTGAGGATTTTTTTTGGTAAGAAAAAATAAAATGAGGCAAAGAAAAACAATTTAATGTATGTTTTGTAAAAAAAAATAAATCCATGTGCATTTTGGTAATAAAAAATAAAATGACGTAAGGAAAAATAGTGTGAGGTATTTTTTAGTAAAAAATAAATTGAGAAACTTTTTGGTAATTAATAATAAACTATGGTATTTTTCCTTTGAAAAATAAATTGACGAATTATTTGTAAATAAAGAAAAAAACAAAGCAAAAAAAGTAATTCGAGGTAGTTTTGGGAAATAAAAAATAATCTATGGTAAAGAAAAATGCAATGAGGTATTTTTGATGAAAAAAATAAATCGAGGCAATTTTTGCTATTAAAAAATAAAACTAGTCAAAGGAAACTAATTTTAGGTAATTTTTTGTTAAAATAACAAATAGAAGTACTTTATGGGGAAACAAAAATAAAATACGGCTACGAAAATTAATTTGAGGATTTTTTGTAAAAAACAAATAAATAAATTGAGGTACCCTTTGGTAATTAAAAAATAAATCAGGTATTTTTTATACAAATATTAAATGGGCTACTTTTAGCTAATAAAAGGTAAGATGAGGTAAATTAAATTAATTTGAGCCATTTGTATTTAAATAAATAAATTGGGATAACTTTTTTGTGACAGAAAATAAAACGAGGTAAAGAAAAATAAAAATAATTTGATGTATTTGTTGTGACAAAAATAAATTCATGCGTTCTTTTTTATAAATAAAAAGAAAATGAGGTAAGAACAAATTATTTGCGGTATTTTTTGATAAATAATAAATTGAGATACTTTTTTGTAACAAAAAATAAACTGAGGTAATTTTCGTTTGAATAATAGATGCAGGTACTTTTTTGCAATAAAACATTAAATGAGGCAAAGAAAAAACATTTGAGCTATTATTTGGAAAGAAATAAGTTGAGGTCATTTATTGAAATAAAAAATAAGAATGAGGTAAAGAAATAAAATTCGAGGTGTTTTTTACTAAAATAAATAAATTGAGGTACGTTTGGCAAGTCAGAATAAACTGAGGTATTATTTGTTTAGTAATACATTGAGGAATTATTTGATGATAAAAAGTAAAATGAGATAAAGAAAAATAATTTTGAGGTAATTTTTGAAAATAAAAAATAACATCATCCAATGAAAAATATAATGAGGTATTTTTTTGGTAAAGAAATAAATTCTGTAACTTTTAGTTAATTAAAATAAACTGACGTATTTTGTTTCGAAAACAAATCGGTTGAAGTATTTTTGGTAATCAAAAATAAAATTATGTGAAAAAAAAAATTTTTGATGTCTTTTTTGTTAAAAAAATAATTGAGCTTCCTTTTGGTAATAAAAAATTAAATGGGGTAAGGAAAAATAATTTGAGGTATTTTCTTGGTCAAATAATCAATTGAGGTAAATTTTGGAAATTAAGATAAACAGATATGTTTTTCGTTTGAAAAATAAATTGAGCTACATTTAGCTAAAAAACCTAATTAAATATGGTAAAGAAAGGATATTCGAGGTATTTCTTTCATTAAAAAATTAATTTGAGGCATTCTCCGGTAATTAAAACAAACTGAGTTGTTTTTCGATAAAAAAAAATTTTGTAATACTCTTTGGTAATTAAAATAAATTGAGGTACTTTTTGGTGACCCAAAAAAAAAAAGATTTAAAGAAAAATAGTCTGAGATGTTTTTTGGTAAGAAAAATTAAAATGAGGCAAAGAAAAAAAACTTGATGTATTTTTAATAAAAAAAATAAATCGATGAGTGTTTTCGTAATAAAAATTACAATGACGTAAGGAAAAATAATGTGAGGTATTTTTTAGTAAAAAATAAATTGTGCAACTTTTTGGTAACTAACAATAAACTGAGGTATTTTTCCTTTGAAAAATAAATTGAGAATTTTTTTGTAAATAAAGAAAAAAATAAAGCAAAAAAAGTAATTTGAGGTAGTTTTGGGAAAAAAAAAATAATATATGGTAAAGAAAAATGCAATGAGGTATTTTTGATGAAAAAAAAAAATCGAGGCACTTTTTGCTATTAAAAAATAAAACAAGTCAAAGGAAACTAATTTGAGGTAATTTTTTGTTAAAAAAATAAATAGAGGTACTTTATGGGGAAACAAAAAAAAAATGCGGCAATAAAAAATAATTTGAGGATTTTTTGTAAAAAACAAATAAATAAATTGAGGTACCCTTTGGTAATTAAAAAAAAAATCAGGTATTTTTTATACAAAAATAAAATGGGCTACTTTTAGGTAATAAAAGGTAACTTGAGGTAAAACAAAATAATTTGAGCCATTTGTATTTAAATAAATAATTTGGGATAACTTTTTGTGACAGAAAATAAAATGAGGTAAAAAAAAATAAAAATAATTTGATGTATTTGTTGTGACAAAAATAAATTCATGTGTTCTTTTTTATAAATAAAAAGAAAATGAGGTAAGAACAAATTATTTGCGGTATTTTTTTATAAATAATAAATTGAGATACCTTTTTTTAACAAAAAATAAACTGAGGTAATTTTCGTTTGAATAATAGATGCAGGTACCTTTTTGCAATAAAACATAAAAGGAGGTAAAGAAAAAACATTTGAGCTATTATTTGGAAAAAAATAAGTTGAGGTCATTTATTGAAATAAAAAATAAGAATGAGGTAAAGAAATAAAATTTGAGGTGTTTTTTGCTAAAATAAATAAATTGAGGTACGTTTGGCAAATCAGAATAAACTGAGGTATTATTTGTTTACAAATACATTGAGGAATTATTTGATGATAAAAAGTAAAATGAGATAAAGAAAAATAATTTTGAGGAAATTTTTGCAAAATAAAAAATAACATCATCCAATGAAAAATAAAATGAGGTATTTTTTTGATAAAGAAATAAATTCAGTAACTTTTAGTTAATTAAAATAAACTGACGTATTTTGTTTCGAAAACAAATCGGTTGAAGTATTTTTGGTAATCAAAAATAAAATTATGTGAAAAAAAAAATATTTTGATGTATTTTTTGTTAAAAAAAAAAATTGAGCTGCCTTTTGGTAATAAAAAATTAAATGGGGTAAGGAAAAATAATTTGAGGTATTTTCATGGTCAAATAATCAATTGAGGTAAGGTTTGGAAATTAAAATAAACAGAGATGTTTTTCGTTGAAAAATAAATTGTGCTACATTTAGCTAAAAAACCTAATAAAATATGGTAAAGAAAGGTTATTTGAGGTATTTCTTTCATTAAAAAAATAATTTGAGGCACTCTCCGGTAATTAAAATAAACTTAGGTGTTTTTCAGTAAAAAAATAAATTGTAATACTCTTTTGTAATTAAAATAAACAGAGGTACTTTTTGGTGACCCGAAAAAAAAATGAGGCAAAGAAAAAAGTTTGAGATATTTTTTGGTAAGAAAAAATAAAATGAGGCAAAGAAAAATAATTTGATGTATTTTTTGTAAAAAAAAATAAATCGATGTGCGTTTTGGTAATAAAAAATAAAATGAAGCAAGGAAAAATAATGTGAGGTATTTTTTAGTAAAAAATAAATTGAGCAACTTTTTGCTAATTAACAATAAACTGAGGTATTTTTCCTTTGAAAAATAAATTGAGGAATTATTTGTAAATAAAGAAAAAAATAAAGCAAATAAAGTAATTTGAGGAAGTTTTGGGAAATAAAAAATAATATATGGTAAAGAAAAATGCAATGAGGTATTTTTGATGAAAAAAATAAATCGAGGCAGTTTTTGCTATTAAAAAAAAAAAACTAGTCAAGGGAAACTATTTTGAGGTAATTTTTTGTTAAAATAATAAATAGAGGTACTTTATGGGGAAACAAAAACAAAATGCGGCAAAGAAAAATAATTTGAGGATTTTTTGTAAAAAACAAATAAATAAATTGAGGTACCCTTTGGTAATTAAAAAATAAATCAGGTATTTTTTATACAAAAATAAAATGGGCTAGTTTTAAGTAATAAAAGATAACATGAGGTAAAAGAAAATAATTTTGAGCCATTTTTATTTAAATAAATAAATTGGGATAATTTTTTTGTTACAGAAAATAAAATGAGGTAAAGAAAAATAAAAATAATTTGATGTATTTGTTGTGATAAAAATAAATTCATGTGTTCATTTTTATAAATAAAAAGAAAATAAGGTAAGAACAAATTATTTGCGGTATTTTTTGATAAATAATAAATTGAGATACTTTTTTGTAACAAAAAATAAACTGAGATAATTTTCGTTTGAATAATAGATGCAAGTACTTTTTTGAAATAAAACATAAAATGAAGTAAAGAAAAAACATCTGAGCTATTATTTGGAAAGAAATAAGTTGAGGGCATTTATTGAAATAAAAAATAAGAATGAGACAAAGAAATAAAATTTGAGGTGTTTTTTGCTAAAATAAATAAATTGAGGTACGTTTGGCAAATCAGAATAAACTGAGGTATTATTTGTTTACAAATACATTGAGGAATTATTTGATGATAAAAAGTAAAATGAGATAAAGAAAAATGATTTTGAGGTCATTTTTGAAAATAAAAAAAAACATCATCCAATGAAAAATAAAATGAGGTATTTTTTTGGTAAAGAAATAAATTCAATAACTTTTAGTTAATTAAAATAAACTGAGGTATTTTGTTTCGTAAACAAATCGGTTGAAGTATTTTTGGTAATAAAAAATAAAATTATGGAAAAAAAAAAATATTTTGATGTATTTTTGGTTAAAAAAATAATTGAGCTGCCTTTTGGTAATAAAAAATTAAATAGGGTAAGGAAAAATAATTTGAGGTATTTTCATGGTCAAATAATCAATTGAGGTAAATTTTTGAAATTTAAATAGACAATGATATTTCTCTTTTGAAAAATAAATTGTGCTACATTTAGCTAAAAAACAATTAAATATGGTAAAGAGAAGTTATTTGAGGTATCTCTTTGATTAAAAAAATAATTTGAGGCACTCTCCGATAATTAAAATAAACTGAGGTGTTTTTCGGTAAAAAAATAAATTGTAATACTCTTTGGTAATTAAAATAAATTGAGGTACTTTTATGTGACCAGAAAAAAAAATGAGGTAAAGAAAAATAGTTTGAGATATTTTTTGGTAAGAAAAAATAAAATGAGGCAAAGAAAAATAATTTGATGTATTTTTTGTAAATAAAAAAAAATCGATGTGCATTTTGAAAATAAAAAATAAAATGACGTAAGGAAAAATAATATGAGGTATTTTTTAGTAAAAAATAAATTGAGCAACTTTTTGAGAATTAACAATAAACTGAGGTATTTTTCCTCTGCAAAATAAATTGAGAAATTATTTGTAAATAAAGAAAAAAATAAAGCAAAAACAGTAATTTGAGGTAGTTTTAGGAAATAAAAAATAATATATGGTAAAGAAAAATGCAATGAGGTATTTTGATGAAAAAAATAAATTAAGGCACTTTTCGCTATTAAAAAAAAAAAAAACTAGTCAAAGGAAACTAATTTGAGGTAATTTTTTGTTAAAATATAAAATAGAGGTACTTTATGGGGAAACAAAAACAAAATGCGACAATGAAAAATAATTTGAAAATTTTTTGTAAAAAACAAATAAATAAATTGAGGTACCCATCGGAATTAAAAAAAAAGTCAGGTATTTTTTATACAAAAATAAAATGGGCTACTTTTAAGTAATAAATGATAAGACGACGTAAAAGAAAATAATTTGAGCCATTTTTATTTAAATAAATAAATTGGGATAATTTTTTTGTGAATGAAAATAAAATGAGGTAAAGAAAAATAAAAATAATTTGATGTATTTGTTGTGACAAAAATAAATTCATGTGTTCTTTTTTATAAGTAAAAAGAAAATAAGATAAGAACAAATTATTTGCGGTATTTTTTGATAAATAATAAATTGAGATACTTTTTTGTAACCTAAAATAAACTGAGGTAATTTTCGTTTGAATAATAGATGCAGGTACTTTTTTGCAATAAAACATAAAATGAGGTAAAGAGAAAACATTTGAGCTATTATTTGGAAAGAAATAAGTTGAGGTCATTTATTGAAATAAAAGATAAGAATGAAGTAAAGAAATAAAATTTGAGGTGTTTTTTGCAAAAAAAAATAATTTGAGGTACGTTTGGCAAATCAGTGTAAACTGAGGTATTATTTGTTTACAAATACATTGAGGAATTATTTGATGATAAAAAGTAAATTGAGATAAAGAAAAATAATTTTGAGGTAATTTTTGAAAATAAAAAATAACATCATCCGATGAAAAGTATAATGAGGTATTTTTTTGGTGAAGAAAAAAATTCAGTAACTTTTAGTTAATTAAAATAAACTGAGGTATTTTGTTTTGTAAACAAATCGGTTGAAGTGTTTTTGGTAATCAAAAATAAAATTATGTGAAAAAAAACATATTTTGATGTATTTTTTGTTAAAAAAATAATTGAGCTGCCTTTTGGTAATAAAAAATTAAATGGGGTAAGGAAAAATAATTTGAGGTATTTTCATGGTCAAATAATCAATTGAGGTAAATTTTGGAAATAAAAATAAAGAGAGATATTTCTGGTTTGAAAAATAAATTGTGCTACATTTAGCTAAATAAAAATATTAAATATGGTAAATAAATTTTATTTGAGGTATTTCTTTCATTAAAAAAATAATTTGAGGCACTCTCCGGTAATTAAAATAAACTGAGGTGTTTTTTGGTAAAAAAATCAATTTTAATACTCTTTGGTAATTAAAATAAACAGAGGTACTTTTTGGTGACCCGAAAAAAAAATGAGGTAAAGAAAAATAGTTTGAGATATTTTTTGGTAAGAAAAAATAAAATGAGGCAAAGAAAAATAATTTGATGTATTTTTTGTAAATAAAAAACAAATCGATGTGCGTTTTGATAATAAAAAATAAAATGACGTAAGGAAAATAATGTGAGGTATTTTCTAGTAAAAAATAAATTGAGCAAGTTTTTGCTAATTAACAACAAACTGAGGTATTTTTCCTTTGAAAAATAAATTGAGGAATTATTTGTAAATAAAGAAAAAAATAAAGCAAAAAAAGTAATTTGAGGAAGTTTAGGGAAATAAAAAAAAGTATATGGTAAAGAAAAATGCAATGAGGTATTTTTGATGAAAAAAGTAAATCGAGGCAGTTTTTGCTATAAAAAAAAAAAAACTAGTCAAGGAAAACTAATTTGAGCAAATTTTTTGTTAAAATAATAAATAGAGGTACTTTATGAGGAAAAAAAAACAAAATGCGGCAATGAAAAATAATTTGAGGATTTTTTGTAAAAAACAAATAAATAAATTGAGGTACCCTTTGGTAATTAAAAAAAAAATCAGGTATTTTTTTTACAAAAATAAAATGGGCTACTTTTAAGTAATAAAAGATAACATGAGGTAAAAGAAAATAATTTTAGCCATTTTTATTTAAATAAATAAATTGGGATAATTTTTTTGTGACAGAAAATAAAATGAGGTAAAGAAAAATAAAAATAATTTGATGTATTTGTTGTGTCAAAAATAAATTCATGTGTTCTTTTTTATAAATAAAAAAAAATGAGGTAAGAACAAATTATTTGCGGTATTTTTTGATAAATAATAAATTGAGATACTTTTTTGTAACAAAAAATAAACTGAGGTAATTTTCGTTTGAATAATAGATGCAAGTACTTTTTTGCAATAAAACATAAAATGAGGTAAAGAAAAAACATTTGAGCTATTATTTGGAAAGAAATAAGTTGTGGTCATTTATTGAAATAAAAATAAGAAAGAGGTAAAGAAATAAAATTTGAGGTGTTTTTTGCTAAAATAAATAAATTGAGGTACGTTTGGCAAATCAGAATAAACTGAGGTATCATTTGTTTACAAATACATTGAGGAATTATTTGATGATAAAAAGTAAAATGAGATAAAGAAAAACAACTTTGAGGTAATTTTTGAATATAAAAAAAAACATCATCCAATGAAAAATATAATGAGGTATTTGTTTGGTAAAGAAATAAATTCAGTAACTTTTAGTTAATTAAAATAAACGGAGGTATTTTGTTTCGTAAAAAAATCGGTTGAAGTATTTTTGGTAATCAAAAATAAAATTATGTAAAAAAAATATATTTTGATGTGATTTTATTTAAAAAAATAATTGAGCTGCCTTTTGTTAATAAAAAATTAAATGGGGTAAGGAAAAATAATTTGAGGTATTTTCATGGTCAAATAATCAATTGAGGTAAATTTTGGAAATTAAAATAAACAGAGATATTTCTCGTTTGAAAAATAAATTGTGCTACATTTAGCTAAAAAAAACAATTAAATATGGTAAAGAGAGGTTATTTGAGGTATTTCTTTCATTAAAAAAATAATTTGAGGCACTCTCCGGTAATTAAAATAAACTGAGGTGTTTTTCGGTAAAAAAAACAAATTGTAATACTCTTTGGTAATTAAAATAAATTGAGGTACTTTTTGGTGACCAGAAAAAAAAATGAGGTAAAGAAAAATAGTTTGAGAAATTTTTTGGAAAGAAAAAATAAAATGAGGCACAGAAAAATAATTTGATGTATTTTTTGTACATAAAAAAAAAATCGATATGCGTTTTGATAATTAAAAATAAAATGACTTAAGGAAAAATAATGTGAGGTATTTTTTAGTACAAAATAAATTAAGCAACTTTTTGGTAATTAACAACAAACTGAGGTATTTTTCCTTTGAAAAATAAATTGAGGAATTATTTGTAAATAAAGAAAAAAAAGTAATTTGAGGTAGTTTTGGGAAATAAAAAATAATATATGGTAAAAAAAATGCAATGAGGTATTTTTGATGAAAAAAATAAATCGAGGCACTTTTTGATATTAAAAAAAAAAACTAGTCAAAGGAAACTAATTTGAGGTAATTTTTTGTTAAAATATAAAATAGAGGTACTTTATGGGGAAACAAAAACAAAATGCGACAATGAAAAATAAATTGAGGATTTTTTGTAAAAAACAAATAAATAAATTGAGATACCCTTTGGAATTAAAAAAAAAATCAGGTATTTTTATACAAAAATAAAATGGGCTACTTTTAAGTAATAAAAGATAAGACGAGGTAAAAGAAAATAATTTGAGCCATTTTTATTAAAATAAATAAATTGGGATAATTTTTTTGTGACAGAAAATAAAATGAGGTAAAGAAAAATAAAAATAATTTGATGTATTTGTTGAGACAAAAATAAATTCATGTGTTCTTTTTTATAAAAAAAAAGAAAATGAGCTAAGAACAAATTATTTGCGATATTTTTTGATAAATAATAAATTGAGATACTTTTAGATAAAAAAAAATAAACTGAGGTAATTTTCGTTTGAATAATAGGTGCAGGTACTTTTTTGCAAGAAAACATAAAATGAGGTAAAGAAAAAACATTTGAGCAATTATTTCGAAAGAAATAAGTTGAGGTCATTTATTGAAATAAAAAATAAGAATGAGGTAAAGAAATAAAATTTGAGGTGTTTTTTGCTAAAATAAATAAATTGAGGTACGTTTGGCAAATCAGAATAAACTGAGGTATTATTTGTTTACAAATACATTGAGGAATTATTTGATGATAAAAAGTAAAATGAGATAAAGAAAAATAATTTTGAGGTAATTTTTTAAAATAAAAAATAACATCAGCCAATGAAAAGTATACTGAGGTATTTTTTTGGTGAAGAAAAAAATTCAGTAACTTTTAGTTAATTAAAATAAACTGAGGTATTTTGTTTAGTAAACAAATCGGTTGAAGTATTTTTGGTAATCAAAAATAAAATTATGTGAAAAAAAAAATATTTTGATGTAGTTTTTGTTAAAAAAATAATTGAGCTGCCTTTTGGTAATAAAAAATTAAATGGGGTAAGGAAAAATAATTTAAGGTATTTTCATGGTCAAATAATCAATTGAGGTAAATTTTGGAAATTAAAATAAAAAGAGATATTTCTCGTTTGAAAAATAACTTGTGCTACATTTAGCAAAAAAAAGCAATTAAATATGGTAAATAAAGTTTATTTGAGGTATTTCTTTCATTAAAAAAATAATTTGAGGCACTCTCCGGTAATTAAAATAAACTGAGGTGTTTTTCGGAAAAAAAATAAATTGTAATACTCTTTTGTAATTAAAATAGACAGAGGTACTTTTTGGTGACCCAAGAAAAAAATGAGGTAAAGAAAAATAGTTTGAGATATTTTTTGGTAAGAAAAAATAAAATGAGGCAAAGAAAAATAATTTGATGTATTTTTTGTAAATAAAAAAAAAATCGATGTGCGTTTTGATAATAAATAATAAAATGGCGTAAGGAAAAATAATGTGAGGTATTTTTTAGTAAAAAATAAATTGAGCAACTTTTTGGTAATTAACAATAAACTGAGGTATTTTTCCTTTGAAAAATGAATTGCGGAATTATTTGTAAATAAAGAAAAAAATAAAACAAAAAAAGTAATTTGAGGAAGTTTTGGGAAATAAAAAAAAAAATATGGTAAAGAAAAATGCAATGAGGTATTTTTGATGAAAAAAATAAATCGAGGGAGTTTTTGCTATTAAAAAAAAAAAACTAGTCAAGGGAAACTAATTTGAGGTAACTTTTTGTAAAAATAATAAATAGAGGTACTTTATGGGGAAACAAAAAAACTGAGGTACGTTTGGCAAATCAGAATAAACTGAGGTATTATTTGTTTACAAATACATTGAGGAATTATTTGATGATAAAAAGTAAAATGAGATAAAGAAAAATAATTTTGAGGTAATTTTTTAAAATAAAAAATAACATCAGCCAATGAAAAGTATACTGAGGTATTTTTTTGGTGAAGAAAAAAATTCAGTAACTTTTAGTTAATTAAAATAAACTGAGGTATTTTGTTTCGTAAACAAATCGGTTGAAGTATTTTTGGTAATCAAAAATAAAATTATGTGAAAAAAAAAATATTTTGATGTAGTTTTTGTTAAAAAAATAATTGAGCTGCCTTTTGGTAATAAAAAATTAAATGGGGTAAGGAAAAATAATTTAAGGTATTTTCATGGTCAAATAATCAATTGAGGTAAATTTTGGAAATTAAAATAAAAAGAGATATTTCTCGTTTGAAAAATAACTTGTGCTACATTTAGCAAAAAAAAACAATTAAATATGGTAAATAAAGTTTATTTGAGGTATTTCTTTCATTAAAAAAATAATTTGAGGCACTCTCCGGTAATTAAAATAAACTGAGGTGTTTTTCGGAAAAAAAATAAATTGTAATACTCTTTTGTAATTAAAATAGACAGAGGTACTTTTTGGTGACCCAAGAAAAAAATGAGGTAAAGAAAAATAGTTTGAGATATTTTTTGGTAAGAAAAAATAAAATGAGGCAAAGAAAAATAATTTGATGTATTTTTTGTAAATAAAAAAAAAATCGATGTGCGTTTTGATAATAAATAATAAAATGGCGTAAGGAAAAATAATGTGAGGTATTTTTTAGTAAAAAATAAATTGAGCAACTTTTTGGTAATTAACAATAAACTGAGGTATTTTTCCTTTGAAAAATAAATTGCGGAATTATTTGTAAATAAAGAAAAAAATAAAACAAAAAAAGTAATTTGAGGAAGTTTTGGGAAATAAAAAAAAAAATATGGTAAAGAAAAATGCAATGAGGTATTTTTGATGAAAAAAATAAATCGAGGGAGTTTTTGCTATTAAAAAAAAAAAACTAGTCAAGGGAAACTAATTTGAGGTAACTTTTTGTAAAAATAATAAATAGAGGTACTTTATGGGGAAACAAAAAAAAAATGCGGCAATGAAAAATAATTTGAGGATTTTTTGTAAAAGACAAATAAATAAATTGAGGTACCCTTTGGAAATTAAAAAATAAATCAGGTATTTTTTATACAAAAATAAAATAGGCCACTTTTAGGTAATAAAAGATAACATGAGGTAAAAGAAAATAATTTGAGCCATTTTTATTTAAATAAATAAATTGGGATAATTTTTTGTTACAGAAAATAAAATGAGGTAAAGAAAAATAAAAATAATTTGATCTATTTGTTGTGTCAAAAATAAATTCATGTGTTCTTTTTTAAAAATAAAAAGAAAATGAGGAAAGAACAAATTATTTTCGGTATTTTTTGATAAATAATAAATTGAGATACTTTTTTGTAACAAAAAAAAAACTGAGGTAATTTTCGTTTGAGTAATAGATGCAGGTACTTTTTTGCAATAAAACATAAAATGAGGTAAAGAAAAACAACTGAGCTATTATTTGGAAAGTAATAAGTTGAGGTCACTTATTGAAATAAAAAATAAGAATGAGGTAATGAAATAAAATTTGAGGTGTTTTTTGCTAAAATAAATAAACTAAGGTGCGTTTGGCGGTAAACAAATCGGTTGTAGTATTTTTGGTAATCAAAAAGAAAATTATGTGAAAAAAAAATTATTTTAATGTATTTTTTGTTAAAAATACAATTGAGCTGCCTTTTGGTAATAAAAAATTAAATGGGGTAAGGAAAAATAATTTGAGGTATTTTCATGGTCAAATAATCAATTGAGGTAAATTTTGGAAATTTAAATAAACAGAGATATTTCTCGTTTGAAAAATAACTTGTGCTACATTTAGCAAAAAAAAAGATTTAAAAATGGTAAATAAAGTTTATTTGAGGTATTTCTTTCATTAAAAAAATAATTTGAGGCACTCTCCGATAATTAAAATAAAATGAGGTGTTTTTCGGAAAAAAAATAAATTGTAATACTCTTTGGTAATTAAAATAAAAAGAAGTACTTTTTGGTGACCCAAAAAAAAAATGAGGTAAAGAAAAATAGTTTGAGATATTTTTTGGTAAGAAAAAATAAAATGAGGCAAAGAAAAATAATTAGATGTATTTTTTGTAAATAAAAAACAAATCGATGTGCGTTTTGATAATAAAAAATAAAATGACTAAGGACAAATAATGTGAGGTATTTTTAAGTAAGAAATAAATTGAGCAACTTTTTGGTAATTAACAATAAACTGAGGTATTTTTCCTTTGAAAAATAAATTGAGGAATTATTTGTAAATAAAGAAAAAAATAAAGCAAAAAAAGTAATTTGAGGAAGTTTTGAGAAATAAAAAATAATATATGGTAAAAAAAAATGCAATGAGGTATTTTTGATGAAAAAAATAAATCGAGGAAGTTTTTGCTATTAAAAAAAAAAAACTAGTCAAGGAAAACTAATTTGAGGTAATTTTTTGTTAAAATAATAAATAGAGGTACTTTATGGAGAAATTAAAACAAAATGCGGCAATGAAAAATAATTTGAGGATTGTTTTGTAAAAAACAAATAAATAAATTGAGGTACCCTTTGGTAATTAAAAAATAAATCAGGTATTTTTTATACAAAAATAAAATGGGCTACTTTTAGGTAATAAAAGATAACATGAGGTAAAAGAAAATAATCTGAGCCATTTTTATTTAAATAAATAAATTGGGATAATTTTTTTGTTACAGAAAATAAAATGAGGCAAAGAAAAATAAAAATAATTTATTGTATTTGTTTTGACAAAAATAAATTCATGTGTTCTTTTTTATAAATAAAAAGAAAATGAGGTAAGAACAAATTATTTGCGGTATTTTTTGATAAATAAAAAATTGAGATACTTTTTTGTAATAAAAAATAAACTGAGGTAATTTTCGTTTGAATAATAGATGCAAATACTTTTTTGCAATAAAACATAAAATGAGGTAAAGAAAAAACATTTGAGCTATTATTTGGAAAGAAATAAGTTGAGGCCATTTATTGAAATAAAATATAAGAATGAGGCAAAGAAATAAAATTTGAGGTGTTTTTTGCTAAAATAAATAAATTGAGGTACGTTTGGCAAATCATAATAAACTGAGGTATTATTTGTTTACAAATACATTGAGGAATTATTTGATGATAAAAGCAAAATGAGATAAAGAAAAATAATTTTGAGGTAATTTTTTAAAATAAAAAATAACATCATCCAATGAAAAATATAATGAGGTATTTTTTTGGTAAAGAAATAAATTCAGTAACTTTTAGTTAATTAAAATAAGCTGAGGTATTTTGTTTCGTAAACAAATCGGTTGAAGTATTTTTGGTAATCAAAAATAAAATTATGTGAAAAAAAAAATATTTTGATGTATTTTTTGTTAAAAAAATAATTGAGCTGCCTTTTAGTAATAAAAAATTAAATGCGGTAAGGAAAAATAATTTGAGGTATTTTCATGGTCAAATAATCAATTGAGGTAAATTTTGGAAATTAAAATAAACTGAGATATTTCTCGTTTGAAAAATAAATTGTGCTACATTTAGCTAAAAAAAACAATTAAATATGGTAAAGAGAGGTTATTTGAGGTATTTCTTTCATTAAAAATATAATTTGAGGCACTCTCCGGCAATTAAAATAAACTGAGGTGTTTTTCGGTAAAAAAAAATTGTAATACTCTTTGGTAATTAAAATAAATTAAGGTACTTTTTGGTGACCAGAAAAAAAAACGAGGTAAAGAAAAATAGTTTGAGATATTGTTTGGTAAAAAAAAATAAAATGAGCCAAAGAAAAATAATTTGATGTATTTTTTGTAAATAAAAAAAAATCGATGTGCATTTTGATAATAAAAAATAAAATGAAGTAAGGAAAAATAATGTGAGGTATTTTTTAGTAAAAAATAAATTGAGCAACTTTTTGGTAATTAACAATAAAATAAGGTTTTTTTTTTTTGAAAAATAAATTGAGGAATTATTTGTAAATAAAGAAAAAGATAAAGCAAAAAAAGTAATTTGAGGTAGTTTTGGAAAATAAAAAATAATATATGGTAAAGAAAATTGCAATGAGGTATTTTTGATGAAAAAAATAAATCAAGGCACTTTTTGCAATTAAAAAAAAAAAACTAGTCAAAGGAAACTAATTTGAGGTAATTTTTTGTTAAAATAATAAATAGAGGTACTTTATGGGGAAACAAAAACAAAATGCGGCAATGAAAAATAATTTGAGGATTTTTTGTAAAAAACAAATAAATAAATTGAGGTACCTTTTGGTAATTAAAAAAAAAATCAGGTATTTTTTATACAAAAATAAGATGGGCTACTTTTAAGTAATAAAAGATAAGACGAGGTAAGAGAAAATAATTTGAGCCATTTGTATTTAAATAAATAAATTGGGATAATTTTTTGTGACAGAAAATAAAATGAGGTAAAGAAAAATAAAAATAATTTGATGTATTTGTTTTGACAAAAATAAATTCATGTGTTCTTTTTTATAAATAAAAAGAAAATGAGGTAAGAACAAATTATTTGCGGTATTTTTTGATAAATAATAAATTGAGATACTTTTTTGTAATAAAAAATAAACTGAAGTAATTTTCGTTTGAATAATAGATGCAGGTACTTTTTTGCAATAAAACATAAAATGAGGTAAAGAAAAAACATTTGAGCTATTATTTGGAAAGAAATAAGTTGAGGTCATTTATTGAAATAAAAAATAAGAATGAGGTAAAGAAATAAAATTTGAGGTTTTTTTTGCTAAAATAAATAAATTGAGGTACGTTTGGCAAATCAGAATAAACTGAGGTATTATTTGTTTACAAATATATTGAGGAATTATCTGATGATAAAAAGTAAAATGAGATAAAGAAAAATAATTTTGAGGTAATTTTTTAAAATAAAAAATAACATCATCCAATGAAAAATATAATGAGGTATTTTTTTGGTAAAGAAATAAATTCAGTAACTTTTAGTTAATTAAAATAAACTGAGGTATTTTGTTTCGTAAACAAATCGGTTGAAGTCTTTGTGGTAATCAAAAATAAAATTATGTGAAAAAAAAAATATTTTGATGTATTTTTTGTTAAAAAAATAATTGAGCTGCCTTTTGGTAATAAAAATTAAATGCGGTAAGGAAAAATAATTTGAGGTATTTTCATGGTCAAATAATCAATTGAGGTAAATTTTGGAAATTAAAATAAACAGAGATATTTCTCATTTGAAAAATAAATTGTGCTACATTTAGCTAAAAAAAACAATTAAATATGGTAAAGAAAGGTTATTTGAGGTATTTCTTTCATTAAAAAAATAATTTGAGGCACTCTCCGGTAATTAAAATAAACTGAGGTGTTTTTCGGTAAAAAAATAAATTGTAATACTCTTTGGTAATTAAAATAAACAGAGGTACTTTTTGGTGACCCAAAAAAAAAATGAGGTAAAGAAAAATAGTTTGAGATATTTTTTGGTAAGAAAAAGTAAAATGAGGCAAAGAAAAATAATTTGATGTATTTTTTTTAAATAAAAAAAAACTTGATGTGCGTTTTGATAATAAAAAATAAAATGACGTAAGGAAAAATAATGTGAGGTATTTTTTAATAAAAAATAAATGTAGCAACTTTTTAGTAATTAACAATAAACTGAGGTATTTTTCCTTTGAAAAATAAATTGAGGAGTTATTTGTAAATACAGAAAAAAATAAAGCAAAAAAAGTAATTTGAGGTAGTTTTGGGATATAAAAAATAATATATGGTAAAGAAAAATGCAATGAGGTATTTTTGATGAAAAAAATAAATCGAGGCAGTTTTTGCTATTAAAAAAAAAAAACTAGTCAAGGGAAACTAATTTGAGGTAAATTTTTGTTAAAATAATAAATAGAGGTACTTTATGGGGAAACAAAAACAAAATGCGGCAATGAAAAAAAATTTGAGGATTTTTGGTAAAAAACAAATAAATAAATTGAGGTACCCTTTGGTAATTAAAAAAAAAATCAGGTATTTTTTATACAAAAAAAAAATGGGCTACTTTTAGGTAATAAAAGATAAGATGAGGTAAAAGAAAATAATTTGGGCCTTTTTTATTTAAATAAATAAATTGGGATAGTTTTTTTGTGACAGAAAATAAAATGAGGTAAAGAAAAATAAAAATAATTTGATGTATTTGTTGTGACAAAAATAAATTCATGTGTTCTTTTTTATAAATAAAAATAAAATGAGGTAAGAACAAATTATTTGCGGTATTTTTTGATAAATAATAAATTGAGATACTTTTTTGTAACAAAAAATAAACTGAGGTAATTTTCGTTTGAATAATAGATGCAGGTACTTTTTTGCAATAAAACATAAAATGAGGCAAAGAAAAAACATTTGAGCTATTATTTGGAGAGAAATAAGTTGAGGTCATTTATTGAAATAAAAAATAAGAATGAGGTAAAGAAATAAAATTTGAGGTGTTTTTTACTAAAATAAATAAATTGAGGTACGTTTGGCAAATCAGAATAAACTGAGGTATTATTTGTTTACAAATACATTGAGGAATTATTTGATGATAAAAAGTAAAATGAGATAAAGAAAAATAATTTTGAGGTATTTTTTGTAAAATAAAAAATAATATCATCCAATGAAAAATATAATGAGGTATTTTTTTGGTAAAGAAATAAATTCAGTAACTTTTAGTTAATTAAAATATGCTGAGGTATTTTGTTTCCTAAACAAATCAGTTGAAGTATTTTTGGTAATCAAAAATAAAATTATGTGAAAAAAAAAATATTTTGATGTATTTTTTGTTAAAAAAATAATTGAGCTGCCTTTTGGTAATAGAAAATTAAATGGGGTAAGGAAAAATAATTTGAGGTATTTTCATGGTCAAATAATCAATTGAGGTAAATTTTGGAAATTAAAATAAACAGAGATATTTCTCGTTTAGGTAAAGAAAAATAATTCGAGGTATTTTTCGCTAAAGAAATAATTTGAGGTACTCTTTGCAAATTAGAATAAACTGAGGTATTTTTCTTTACAGAAATAATTTGAGGTACTCTTGGGAAATTAGAATAAACTGAGGAATTTTTCGTTTGAAAAATAAATTGTGGAATTATTTGGAAATAAAAAACAAATAAAGCAAAAGAAATAATTTGAGGTACTTTTGGGAAATAATAAAAAAAATCAGGTAAAGAAAAATACGATTAGGTATTTTTGTAAAAAAAAAAAAATCGAGGAATTTTTTGCTAATAAAAAAAAACACTACTTAAAGGAAACTAACTTTAGGTAAAGCTTTTTGTTAAAAGACAAAATCGAGGTACTCTTTGGTAATAAAAAACAAAATAACGTAAAGAAAAATAATTTGAGGATTTGTTGTGAAAATAAATAAATTGAGGTACCCTTTGGTAACTAAAAAATAAAAACGGCAACTTTTGGCTAATAAAAAAATAAGATGATGCAGAGGAAAACAGTTTGAGGCATTTTTTTTGCAAAAGAAAATAAAAATGAGGTAAAGAAAAATAAAAATAATTTGACGTATTTGTTGTGGAAAGAAAAAAATTGGTGTGCTCTTTTTTGTAATAAAAATTAAAATGAGGTAAGAAAAAATAATTTGGGGCATTTTTTGATACAAAATAAATTGAGATACTTTTTGGTAACCAAAATAAACTGAGGTATTTTTTGTTTGAATAATAGATTGAGGTACTGTTTTGCAATATAACATAAAATGATGCAAAGAAAAATAATTGGTGCTGTTAATTGGTAAAAAATATGTTAAGGTTATTTATAGAAATAAAAAATAAAAATGAGGTGAAGAAAAAAAAATCAGGTGCTTTTTGCTAAAATAAATAAATTGAGGTGCGTTTGGCAAATCAGAATAAACTGAGGTATTTTTCGTTTACAAATAAATTGATGAATTATTGGTAATAAAGAATAAAATGAGACAAAGAAAAATAATTTGAGGTATTTTTTGGTAAAAAATAAAGAAAATTGAGGAGACTTTGGGAAATAAAAAAAAACATTAGGTAAAGAAAAATATAATCAGGCATTTTTTCTTGTGAAAAATAAATTCAGTAACTTTTTGGTAATTAAAATAAACTGAGGTTTTTTGTTTTGTATACGAATCGGTTGAGGTATTTTCGGTAATAAGAAATAAAATATGGTAAATGAAAAATTTTTTGATGTATTTTTTGTTAAAAAAAGAAGTGAGGTACCTTTTGGTAATAATAAATAAAATGGGCAAAGAAAATAATTTGAGGTATTTTCTTGGTCAAACAATAAATTGAGGTAAATTTCGGAAATTAAAATAAGCTGAGATATTTTTCGTTTCAAAAATAAAATGCGCTACTTTTCGGTAAAAACAACAATTAAATATGCTAAAGAAAAGTAATTTGAGGTACTCTTCGGTAATCAAAATAAACTTGGGTATTTTTTAGTAAGAAAAATAAATTTAGGTACTCTTTGGTAACTAAAAATAAACTGAGGTACTTTTTGGTGACCGAAAAAAAAACACCGAGGTAAGGAAAAATAGTTTGAGATATTTTTTGTTAATAAAAAATAAAATGAGGCAAACAAAAGCAATTTGATGCATTTTTTGTAAAAAAAAATAAATCAATGTGTATTTTGGTAATAAAAAATGAAATTACGTAAGGAAAATAATGTGAGGTATTTTTTGGTAAAAAATAAATTGGGCAGCTTTTTGTAATTAACAATAAACTGAGGTATTTTTCGTTAGAAAAATAAATTGAGGTACTTTGTGATGATAAAAAATAAAATGAGGTATAGAAAAATAATCGGTGGTATTTTTCCTTAAAAAAAATAAGTCGAGGTTATTTTTGAAAATAAAGAAAAAATTAGGTAAAGAAAAGCACTTCAACGTATTTTTTGTTAAAGAATAATCTGAGGTACTCTTTGCGAATTAGAATAAACTGAGGTATTTTTTGCTAAAGAAATAATTTGAGGTACTTTTTGCAAATTAGAATAAATTGAGGTATTTTTCTTTTCAAAAATAAATTGAAGAATTATTTGAAAATAAAGAATAAAATGAGGCAAAAGAAATAATTTGAGGTACTTTTGGGAAATAAAAAGTACTACAACGCAGGGAAAAATATAATGAGGTATTCTTTCTTGTAAAAAAATAAATTTAGTTAAAAAAATAATTTGAGGTCCTTTTCGATAATTAAAATAAACTGAGGTGTTTTTTAGTAAGAAAAATAAACTGAGGTACTCTTTGGTAATTAAAATAAACTAAGGTACTTTTTGGTGACTGAAAGAAAAAAAATGAGGTAAAGAAAAGTAGTTTGAGATATTTTTTGGTAAGAAAAAATAAAATGAGGCAAAGAACAATAATTTGATGTATTTTTTGTAAGAAAAATAAATCGAGGTGCATTTTAGTAATAACAAAAAAAATTACGTAAGAAAAAATAATGTGAGGTATTTATTGGTAAAAAATAAATTGAGCTCAGTTTTGGTAATTAAAAATAAAATTAGGTTTTTTTCGTTTAAAAAATAAATTGAGGTACTTTTTTGTGGTAAAAAATAAAATGAGGTATAGAAAATTAAATTTGTTGTATTTTTCGGTTAAAAAAATAAGTTAAGGTTTTGTTTGAAAAAAAAAAAAAAATTAGGTAAACAAAAATAATTCGAAGTATTTTTTGCTAAAGAAATAATTTGAGGTACTCTTTGCAAATTAGAATAAACTGAGGTATTTTTCTTTAAAGAAATAATTTGAGGTACTCTTGGGAAATTAGAATAAACTGAGGAATTTTTCGTTTGAAAAATAAATTGAGGAATTATTTGGAAATAAAGAACAAATAAAGCAAAAGAAATAATTTGAGGTACTTTTGGGAAATAAAAAAAAAATACAATGAGGTATTTTTGTACAACAAATAAATCAAGGAACTTTTTTGCTAATAAAAAAAAAAACTACTTAAAGGAAACTAACTTTAGGTAAAGCTTTTTGTTAAAAGACAAAATAGAGGTACTCTTTGGTAATAAAAAACAAAATAACGTAAAGAAAAATAATTTGAGGTACCCTTTGGTAACTAAAAAAAAAAAACGGCAGCGTTTGGCTAATAAAAAAGTAAGATGATGCAGAGGAAACAGTTTGAGGCATTTTTTTTGCAAAAGAAAATAAAAATGAGGTAAAGAAAAAGAAAAATAATTTGACGTATTCGTTGTGGGAAAAAAAAAAAATTGGTGTGCTCTTTTTTGTAATAAAAATTAAAATGAGGTAAGAAAAAATAATTTGGGGCATTTTTTGATACAAAATAAATTTAGATACTTTTTGGTAACCAAAAATAAACTGAGGTATTTTTCGTTGGAATAATAGATTGAGGTACTTTTTTGCAATAAAACATAAAACGAGAAAAAGAAAAATAATTGGTGTTGTTAATTGGTAAGAAATATGTTGAGGTCATTTATAGAAATAAAAAGCAAAAATGAGGTGAAGAAAAAAAAAATTGAGCTGCTTTTTGCTAAAATAAATAAATTGAGGTGCGTTTGGAATATCAGAATAAACTGAGGTATTTTTCGTTTACAAATAAATTGATGAATTATTTGGTAATAAAGAATAAAATGAGACAAAGAAAAATAATTTTAGGTTTTTTTTGGTAAAAAATAAAGAAAATTGAGGAGACTTTGGGAAATAAAAAATAACATCAGGTAAAGAAAAATATAATCAGGCATTTTTTCTTGTAAAAAAATAAATTCAGTAACTTTTTGGTAATTAAAACAAACTGAGGTTTTTTGTTTTGTAAACAAATCGGTCGAGGTTTTTTCGGTAATAAGAAATAAAATATGGTAAAAGAAAATTGTTTTTGATGTATTTTTTTGTTAAAAAACGAAGTGAGGTACCTTTTGGTAATAATAAATAAAATGGGCAAAGAAAATAATTTGAGGTATTTTCTTGGTCAAACAATAAATTGAGGTAAATTTCGGAAATTAAAATAAGCCGAGATATTTTTCGTTTCAAAAATATTATGAGCTACTTTTCTGTAAAAATAATCATTAAATATGCTAAAGAAAAGTAACTTGATGTACTCTTCGGTAATTAAAATAAACTGAGGTATTTTTCAGTAAGAAAAATAAATTTAGGTACTCTTTGGTAACTAAAAATAAACCGAGGTACTTTTTGGTGACCGAAAAAAAAACCCGAGGTAATGAAAAATAGTTTGAGATATTTTTTGTTAAGAAAAAATAAAATGAGGCAAACAAAAGTAATTTGATGCATTTTTTGTAAAAAAAATAAATCAATGTGCATTTTGGTAATAAAAAATAAAATTACGTAAGGAAAATAATGCGAGGTATTTTTTGGTAAAAAATAAATTGGGCAGCTTTTTGTAATTAACAATAAACTGAGGTATTTTTCGTTAGAAAAATAAATTGAGGTACTTTTTTATGATAAAAAATAAAATGAGGTATAGAAAAATTATCGGTGGCATTTTTCCATAAAAAAAATAAGTCGAGGTTATTTTTGAAAATAAAGAAAAAAATTAGGTAAAGAAAAGCAATTCAACGTATTTTTTGTTAAAGAAATAATTCGAGGTACTCTTTGCTAATTAGAAGAAATTGAGGTATTTTTCGCTAAAGAAATAATTTGAGGTACTCTTTGCAAATTAGAATAAACTGAGGTATTTTTCTTTTCAAAAATAAATTGAAGAATTAAATGAAAATAAAGAATAAAATGAGGCAAAAGAAATAATTTGAGGTACTTTTGGGAAATAAAAAGTACCACAACGAAGGGAAAAATATAATGAGGTATTTTTTCTTGTAAAGAAATAAATTTAGTTTAAAAAAGCAATTTGAGATCCTTTTCGGTAATTAAAATAAACTGAGGTGTTTTTTAGTAAGAAAAATAAATTGCGGTACTCTTTGGTAATTAAAATAAACTGAGGTACTTTTTGGTGACTGAAACAAAAAAAATGAGGTAAAGAAAAATAGTTTGAGATATTTTTTGGTGAGAAAAAATACAATGAGGCAAAGAACAATAATTTGATGTATTTTTTGAAAAAAAAAAAAAAAAAGGTAAAGAAAAATAACTCGTGGTATTTTTTTGCGAAAGAAATAATTTGAGGTACTCTTTGCAAATTAGAATATACTGAGGTATTTTCCTTTAAAGAAATAATTTGAGGTACTCTTGGGAAATTAGAATAAACTGAGGAATTATTCGTTTGAAAAATAAATTGAGGAATTATTTGGAGATAAAGAACAAATAAAGCAAAAGAAATAATATGAGGTACTTTTGGGAAATAAAAAAAAAATTCAGGTAAAGGAAACTACGATGAGGTATTTTTGTAAAGAAAATAAATCGAGGAATTTTTTGCTAACAAAAAAAAAAAAACTACTTAAAGGAAACTAACGTTAGACAAAGCTTTTTGTAGAAAGACAAAATAGTGGTACTTTTTGGTAATAAAAAACAAAATAACGTAAAGAAAAATATTTTGAGGATTTGTTGTGAAAATAAATAAATTGGGGTACCCTTTGGTAACTAAAAAATAAAAAAGGCAACTTTTGGCTAATAAAAAAATAAGATGATGCAGAGGAAAACAGTTTGAGGCATTTTTTTTGCAAAAGAAAATTAAAATGAGGTAAAAAAAAATAAAAATAATTTGACGTATTCGTTGTGGAAAAAAAAAAAATTGGTGTGCTCTTTTTTGTAATAAAAATTAAAATGAGGTAAGAAAAAATAATTTGGGGCATTTTTTGATACAAAATAAATTGAGATACTTTTTGGTAACAAAAAATAAACGGAGGTATTTTTCGTTTGAATAATAGAATGAGGTACTTTTTTGCAATAAAACATAAAATGAGGCAAAGAAAAATAATTGGTGCTGTTAATTGGTAAAAAATATGTTGAGGTTATTTATAGAAATAAAAAATAAAAATGAGGTGAAGAAAAAAAAATTGAGGTGCTTTTTGCTAAATAAATAAATTGAGGTGCGTTTGGCAAATAAGAATAAACTGAGGTATTTTTCGTTTACAAATAAATTAATGAATTATTTGGTAATAAATAATAAAATGAGACAAAGAAAAATAATGTGAGGTATTTTTTGGTAAAACATAAAGAAAATTGAGGAGACTTTGGGAAATAAAAAATAACATCAGGCAAAGAAAAATATAATCAGGCATTTTTTCTTGTAAAAAAATAAATTCAGTAACTTTTTGGTAATTAAAATAAACTTAGGTTTTTTGTTTTGTAAACAAATCGGTCGAGGTATTTTCGGTAAAAAGAAATAAAATATGGCAAAAGAAAATTCTTTTTGATGTATTTTTTTATTAAAAAACGAAGTGAGGTACCTTTTGGTAATTATAAATAAAATGGGCAAAGAAAATAATTTGAGGTATTTTCTTGGTCAAACAATAAATTGAGGTAAATTTCGGAAATTAAAATAAGCTGAGATATTTTTCGTTTCAAAAATAAAATGAGCTACTTTTCGGTAAAAATAACAAATAAATATGCTAAAAAAAAGTAATTTGAGGTACTCTTGGGTAATCAAAGTAATATGAGGTATTTTTTAGTAAGAAAAATAAATTTAGGTACCCTTTGGTAACTAAACATAAACCGAGGTACTTTTTGGTGACCGAAAAAAACAAACCGAGGTAATGAAAAATAGTTTGAGATATTTTTTGTTAAGAAAAAATAAAATGAGGCAAACAAAAGTAATTTGATGCATTTTTTGTAAAAAAAAAAAAAATCAATGTGCATTTGGGTAATAAAAAATAAAATTACGTAAGGAAAATAATGCGAGGTATTTTTTGGCTAAAAATAAATGGGCAGCTTTTTGTAATTAACAATAAACTGAGGTATTTTTCGTTAGAAAAATAAATTGAGGTACTTTTTTATGATAAAAAATAAAATGAGGTATAGAAAAATAATCGGTGGCATTTTTCCTTAAAAAAAGTAAGTCGAGGTTATTTTTGAAAATAAAGAAAAAAATTAGGTAAAGAAAAGCAATTCAACGTATTTTTTGTTAAAGAAATAATTCAAGGTACTCTTTGCTAATTAGAATAAACTGATGTATTTTTCGCTAAAGTAATAATTTGAGGTACTCTTTGCAAATTAGAATAAACTGAGGTATTTTTCTTTTTAAAAATAAATTGAAGAATTATTTGAAAATAAAGAATAAAACGAGGCAAAAGAAATAATTTGAGGTACTTTTGGGAAATAAAAAGTACTACAACGCATGGAAAAATATAATGAGGTATTTTTTCTTGTAAAGAAATAAATTTAGTTTAAAAAAATAATTTGAGGTCCTTTTCGGTAATTAAAATAAACTGTGTTTTTTAGTAAGAAAAATAAATTGAGGTACTCTTTGGTAATTAAAACAAACTGAGGTACTTTTTGGTGATTGAAAGAAAAAAAATGAGGTAAACAAAAATAGTTTGAGATATTTTTTGGTAAGAAAAAATACCATGAGGCAAAGAACAATAGTTTGATGTATTTTTTGTAAGAAAAAAAAATCGAGGTGCATTTTGGTAATAACAAATAAAATTACGTAAGGAAAAATAATGTGAGGTATTTATTGGTAAAAAATAAATTGAGCTCATTTTTGGTAATTAACAATAAACTAAGGTATTTTTCATTTGAAAAAGAAATTGAGGTACTTTTTTGTGGTAAAAAATAAAATGAGGTATTGAAAAAGTAACTTGTTGTATTTTTGGGTTAAAAAAATAAGTTGAGGTATTTTTTGAAAAAAAAAAAAACTTAAGTAAAGAAAAATAACTCGTGGTATTTTTTCGCTAAAGAAATAATTTGAGGTACTCTTTGCAAATTAGAATATACTGAGGTATTTTCCTTTAAAGAAATAATTTGAGGTACACTTGGGAAATTAGAATAAACTGAGGAATTATTCGTTTGAAAAATAAATTGAGGAATTATTTGGAGATAAAGAACAAATAAAGCAAAAGAAATAATTTGAGGTACTTTTGGGAAATAAAAAAAAATTTAGGTAAAGGAAAATACGATGAGGTATTTTTGTAAAGAAAATAAATCGAGGAATTTTTTGCTATCAAAAAAAAAAAACTACTTAAAGGAAACTAACGTTAGGCAAAGCTTTTCGTTAAAAGACAAAATAGTGGTACTTTTTGGTAATAAAAAACAAAATAACGTAAAGAAAAATAATTTGAGGATTTGTTGTGAAAATAAATAAGTTGAGGTACCCTTTGGTAACAATAAAATAAAAACAGCAACTTTTGGCTAATAAAAAAATAAGATGATGCAGAGGAAAACAGCTTGAGGCATTTTTTTTGCAAAAGAAAATTAAAATGAGGTTAAGAAAAATAAAAATAATTTGACGTATTCGTTGTGGAAAAAAAAAAAATTGGTTTGCTCTTTTTTGTAATAAAAATTAAAATGAGGTAAGAAAAAATAATTTGGGGCATTTTTTGATACAAAATAAATTGAGATACTTTTTGGTAACAAAAAATAAACTGAGGTATTTCTCGTTTGAATAATAGAATGAGGTACTTTTTTGCAATAAAACATAAAAATGAGGCAAAGAAAAATAATTGGTGCTGTTAATTGGTAAAAAATATGTTGAGGTTATTTATAGAAATAAAAAATAAAAATGAGGTGAAGAAAAAAAAATTGAGGTGCTTTTTGCTAAAATAAATAAATTGAGGTGCGTTTGGCAAATAAGAATAAACTGAGGTATTTTTCGTTTACAAATAAATTGATGAATTATTTGGTAATAAAGAATAAAATGAGACAAAGAAAAATAATGTGAGGTATTTTTTGGTAAAAAATAAAGAAAATTGAGGAGACTTT
Source organism: Amborella trichopoda (assembly GCF_054954075.1). Taxonomy (NCBI): domain Eukaryota; kingdom Viridiplantae; phylum Streptophyta; class Magnoliopsida; order Amborellales; family Amborellaceae; genus Amborella; species Amborella trichopoda. The sequence continues at coordinate 23,935,432 of NC_142347.1, read as the reverse complement.
GGGAAATAAAAAATAACATCAGGTAAAGAAAAATATAATCAGGCATTTTTTCTTGTAAAAAAATAAATCCAGTAGCTTTTTGGTAATTAAAATAAACTTAGGTTTTTTGTTTTGTAAACAAATCGGTCGAGGTATTTTCGGTAAAAAGAAATAAAATATGGTAAAAGAAAATTCTTTTTGATGTATTTTTTTGTTAAAAAACGAAGTGAGGTACCTTTTGGTAATAATAAATAAAATGGGCAAAGAAAATAATTTGAGATATTTTCTTGGTCAAACAATAAATTGAGGTAAATTTCGGAAATTAAAATAAAGCTGAGATATTTTTCGTTTCAAAAATAAAATGAGCTACTTTTCGGTAAAAATAACAAATAAATATGCTAAAAAAAAGTAATTTGAGGTACTCTTCGGTAATCAAAATAATATGAGGTATTTTTTAGTAAGAAAAATAAATTTAGGTACCCTTTGGTAACTAAAAATAAACCGAGGTACTTTTTGGTGACCGAAAAAAACAAACCGAGGTAATGAAAAATAGTTTGAGATATTTTTTGTTAAGAAAAAATAAAATGAGGCAAACAAAAGTAATTTGATGCATTTTTTGTAAAAAAAAAAAAATCAATGTGCATTTTGGTAATAAAAAATAAAATTACGTAAGGAAAATAATGCGAGGTATTTTTTGGTTAAAAATAAATGGGCAGCTTTTTGTAATTAACAATAAACTAAGGTATTTTTCGTTGGAAAAATAAATTGAGGTACTTTTTTATGATAAAAAATAAAATGAGGTATAGAAAAATAATCGGTGGCATTTTTCCTTAAAAAAAATAAGTCGAGGTTATTTTTGAAAATAAAGAAAAAAATTAGGTAAAGAAAAGCAATTCAACGTATTTTTCGTTAAAGAAATAATTCGAGGTACTCTTTGCTAATTAGAATAAACTGATGTATTTTTCGCTAAAGAAATAATTTGAGGTACTCTTTGCAAATTAGAATAAACTGAGGTATTTTTCTTTTTAAAAATAAATTGAAGAATTATTTGAAAATAAAGAATAAAACGAGGCAAAAGAAATAATTTGAGGTACTTTTGGGAAATAAAAAGTACTACAACGCATGGAAAAATATAATGAGGTATTTTTTCTTGTAAAGAAATAAATTTAGTTTGAAACATTAATTTGAGGTCCTTTTCGGTAATTAAAATAAACTGAGGTGTTTTTTAGTAAGAAAAATAAATTGAGGTACTCTTTGGTAATTAAAACAAACTGAGGTACTTTTTGGTGACTGAAAGAAAAAAAATGAGGTAAACAAAAATAGTTCGAGATATTTTTTGGTAAGAAAAAATACAATGAGGCAAAGAACAATAGTTTGATGTATTTTTTGTAAGAAAAAAAAATCGAGGTGCATTTTGGTAATAACAAATAAAATTACGTAAGGAAAAATAATGTGAGGTATTTATTGGTAAAAAATAAATTGAGCTCATTTTTGGTAATTAACAATAAACTTAGGTATTTTTCGTTTGAAAAATAAATTGAGGTACTTTTTTGTGGTAAAAAATAAAATGAGGTATTGAAAAAGTAATTTGTTGTATTTTTGGGTTAAACAAATAAGTTGAGGTTTTTTTTGAAAAAAAAAAAAATTAGGTAAAGAAAAATAATTCGTGGTACTTTTTCGCTAAAGAAATAATTTGAGGTACTCTTTGCAAATTAGAATATACTGAGGTATTTTTCTTTAAGGAAATAATTTGAGGTACTCTTGGGAAATTAGAATAAACTGAGGAATTATTCGTTTGAAAAATAAATTGAGGAATTATTTGGAGATAAAGAACAAATAAAGCAAAAGAAATAATTTGAGGTACTTTTGGGAAATAAAAAAAAATTCAGGTAAAGGAAAATACGATGAGGTATTTTTGTAAAGAAAATAAATCGAGGAATTTTTTGCTATCAAAAAAAAAAAACTACTTGAAGGAAACTAACGTTAGGCAAAGCTTTTCTTTAAAAGACAAAATAGAGGTACTTTTTGGTAATAAAAAACAAAATAACGTAAAGAAAAATAATTTGAGGATTTGTTGTGAAAATAAATAAATTGAGGTACCCTTTGGTAACTAAAAAATAAAAACGGCAACTTTTGGCTAATAAAAAAATAAGATGATGCAGAGGAAAACAGTTTGAGGCATTTTTTTTGCAAAAGAAAGTAAAACTGAGGTAAAGAAAAATAAAAATAATTTGACGTATTCGTTGTGGAAAAAAAAAAAAATTGGTGTGCTCTTTTTTGTAATAAAAATTAAAATGAGGTAAGAGAAAATAATTTGGGGCATTTTTTGATACAAAATAAATTGAGATACTTTTTGGTAACCAAAAATAAACTGAGGTATTTTTCGTTTGAATAATAGAATGAGGTACTTTTTCGCAATAAAACATAAAATGAGGCAAAGAAAAATAATTGGTGCTGTTAATTGGTAAAAAATATGTTGAGGTTATTTATTGAAATAAAAAATAAAAATGAGGTGAAGAAAAAAAAATTGAGGTGCTTTGTGCTAAAATAAATAAATTGAGGTGCGTTTGGCAAATCAGAATAAACTGAGGTATTTTCCGTTTACAAATAAATTGATGAATTATTTGGTAATAAAGAATAAAATGAGACAAAGAAAAATAATGTGAGGTATTTTTTGGTAAAAAATAAAGAAAATTGAGGAGACTTTGGGAAATAAAAAATAACATCAGGTAAAGAAAAATATAATCAGGCATTTTTTCTTGTAAAAAAATAAATTCAGTAACTTTTTGGTAATTAAAATAAACTGAGGTTTTTTGTTTTGTAAACAAATCGGTTGAGGTATTTTCGGTAAAAAGAAATAAAATATGGTAAAAGAAAATTCTTTTTGATGTATTTTTTTGTTAAAAAACGAAGTGAGGTACCTTTTGGTAATAATAAATAAAATGGGCAAAGAAAATAATTTGAGGTATTTTCTTGGTCAAACAATAAATTGAGGTAAATTTCGGAAATTAAAATAAGCTGAGATATTTTTCGTTTCAAAAATAAAATGAGCTACTTTTCGGTAAAAATAACAATTGAATATGCTAAAGAAAAGTAATTTGAGGTACTCTTCGGTAATCAAAATAAACTGAGGTAATTTTTAGTAAGAAAAATAAATTTAGGTACTTTTTGGTAACTAAAAATAGACCGAGGTACTTTTTGGTGACCGAAAAAAAAAAACCGAGGTAATGAAAAATAGTTTGAGATATTTTTTGTTAAGAAAAAATAAAATGAGGCAAAACAAAACTAATTTGATGCGTTTTTTGTGAAAAAAAATAAATCAATGTGCATTTTGGTAATAAAAAATAAAATTACGTAAGGAAAATAATGCGAGGTATTTTTTGGTTAAAAATAAATTGGGCAGCTTTTTGTAATTAACAATAAACTGAGGTATTTTTCGTTAGAAAAATAAATTGAGGTACTTTTTTATGATAAAAAATAAAATGAGGTATAGAAAAATAATCGGTGGCATTTTTCCTTAAAAAAAGTAAGTCGAGGTTATTTTTGAAAATAAAGAAAAAAATTAGGTAAAGAAAAGCAATTCAACGTATTTTTTGTTAAAGAAATAATTCAAGGTACTCTTTGCTAATTAGAATAAACTGATGTATTTTTCGCTAAAGTAATAATTTGAGGTACTCTTTGCAAATTAGAATAAACTGAGGTATTTTTCTTTTTAAAAATAAATTGAAGAATTATTTGAAAATAAAGAATAAAACGAGGCAAAAGAAATAATTTGAGGTACTTTTGGGAAATAAAAAGTACTACAACGCATGGAAAAATATAATGAGGTATTTTTTCTTGTAAAGAAATAAATTTAGTTTAAAAAAATAATTTGAGGTCCTTTTCGGTAATTAAAATAAACTGTGTTTTTTAGTAAGAAAAATAAATTGAGGTACTCTTTGGTAATTAAAACAAACTGAGGTACTTTTTGGTGATTGAAAGAAAAAAAATGAGGTAAACAAAAATAGTTTGAGATATTTTTTGGTAAGAAAAAATACCATGAGGCAAAGAACAATAGTTTGATGTATTTTTTGTAAGAAAAAAAAATCGAGGTGCATTTTGGTAATAACAAATAAAATTACGTAAGGAGAAATAATGTGAGGTATTTATTGGTAAAAAATAAATTGAGCTCATTTTTGGTAATTAACAATAAACTTAGGTATTTTTCGTTTGAAAAATAAATTGAGGTACTTTTTTGTGGTAAAAAATAAAATGAGGTATTGAAAAAGTAATTTGTTGTATTTTTGGGTTAAAAAAATAAGTTGAGGTTTTTTTTTTAAAAAAAAAAATTAGGTAAAGAAAAATAATTCGCGGTATTTTTTCGCTAAAGAAATAATTTGAGGTACTCTTTGCAAATTAGAATATACTGAGGTATTGTTCTTTAAAGAAATAATTTGAGGTACTCTTGGGAAATTAGAATAAACTGAGGAATTATTCGTTTGAAAAATAAATTGAGGAATTATTTGGAGATAAAGAACAAATAAAGCAAAAGAAATAATTTGAGGTGCTTTATGGAAATAAAAAAAAATTCAGGGAAAGAAAAATACGATGAGGTATTTTTGTAAAGAAAATAAATCGAGGAATTTTTTGCTAACAAAAAAAAAAAACTACTTAAAGGAAACTAACTTTAAGCAAAGCTTCTTTAAAAGACAAAATAGAGGTACTTTTTGGTAATAAAAACAAAATGACGTAAAGAAAAATAATTTGAGGATTTGTTGTGAAAATAAATGAATTGAGGTACCCTTTGGTAACTAAAAAATAAAAACGCAACTTTTGGCTAATAAAAAAATAAGATGATGCAGAGGAAAACAGTTTGAGGCATTTTTTTGCAAAAGAAAATAAAACTGAGGTAAAGAAAAATAAAAATAATTTGACGTACTCGTTGTGGAAAAAAAAAAAATTCGTGTGCTCTTTTTTGTAATAAAAATTAAAATGAGGAAAGAAAAAATAATTTGGGGCATTTTTTGATAAAAAATAAATTGAGATACTTTTTGGTAACCAAAAATAAACTGAGGTATTTTTCGTTTGAATAATTGAATGAGGTACTTTTTTGCAATAAAACATAAAATGAGGCAAAGAAAAATAATTGGTGCTGTTAATTGGTAAAAAATATGTTGAGGTTATTTATAGAAATAAAAAATAAAAATGAGATGAAGAAAAAAAAATTGAGGTGCTTTTTGCTAAAATAAATAAATTGAGATGCGTTTGGCAAATCAGAATAAACTGAGGTATTTTTCGTTTACAAATAAATTGATGAATTATTTGGTAATAAAGAATAAAATGAGACAAAGAAAAATAATGTGAGGTAAAAAATAAAGAAAATTGAGGAGACTTTGGGAAATAAAAAATAACATCAGGTAAAGAAAAATATAATCAGGCATTTTTTCTTGTAAAAAAATAAATTCAGTAACTTTTTGGTAATTAAAATAAACAGAGGTTTTTTGTTTTGTAAACAAATCGGTTGAGGTATTTTCGGTAAAAAGAAATAAAATATGGTAAAAGAAAATTCTTTTTGATGTATTTTTTTGTTAAAAACGAAGTGAGGTACCTTTTGGTAATAATAAATAAAATGGGCAAAGAAAATAATTTGAGGTATTTTCTTGGTCAAACAATAAATTGAGGTAAATTTCGAAAATTAAAATAAGCTGAGATATTTTTCGTTTCAAAAATAAAATGAGCTACTTTTCGGTAAAAATAACAATTGAATATGCTAAAGAAAAGTAATTTGAGGTAATCTTCGGTAATCAAAATAAACTGAGGTATTTTTTAGTAAAAAAAATAAATTTAGGTACTCTTTGGCAACAAAAAATAAACCGAGGTACTTTTTGGTGACCGAAAAAAAAAAACCGAGGTAATGAAAAATAGTTTGAGATATTTTTTGTTAAGAAAAAATAAAATGAGGCAAACAAAAGTAATTTGATGCGTTTTTTGTAAAAAAAAATAAATCAATGTGCATTTTGGTAATTAAAAATAAAATTACGAAAGGAAAATAATGCGAGGTATTTTTTGGTTAAAAATAAATTGGGCAGCTTTTTGTAATTAACAATAAACTGAGGTATTTTTCGTTAGAAAAATAAATTGAGGTACTTTTTTATGATAAAAAATAAAATGAGGTATAAAATAATAATCGGTGGCATTTTTCCTTAAAAAAAATAAGTCGAAGTTATTTTTGAAAATAAAAAAAAATTAGGTAAAGGAAAGCAATTCAACGTATTTTTTGTTAAAGAAATAATTTGAGGTACTCTTTGCTAATTAGAATAAACTGAGGTATTTTTTGCTAAAGAAATAATTTGAGGTACTCTTTGCAAATTAGAATAAACTGAGGTATTTTTCTTTTCTAAAATAAATTGAAGAATTATTTGAAAAAAAAGAATAAAATGAGGCAAAAGAAATAATTTGAGGTACTTTTGGGAAATAAAAAGTACCACAACGCAGGGAAAAATATAATGAGGTATTTTTTCTTGTAAAGAAATAAATTTAGTTTAAAAAAATAATTTGAGGTCCTTTTCGGTAATTAAAATAAACTGAGGTGTTTTTTAGTAAGAAAAATAAATTGAGGTACTCTTTGGTAATTAAAACAAACTGAGGTACTTTTTGGTGACTCAAAGAAAAAAAGCGAGGTAAAGAAAAATAGTTTGAGATATTTTTTGGAAAGAAAAAATACAATGAGGCAAAGAACAATAGTTTGATGTATTTTTTGTAAGAAAAAAAAATCGAGGTGCATTTTGGTAATAACAAATAAAATTACGTAAGGAAAAATAATGTGAGGTATTTATTGGTAAAAAATAAATTGAGCTCATTTTTGGTAATTAACAATAAACTAGAGCGGTGGACAAACTGGCACTAACCTCATGCCCTCCAACGACTAGCTCAAACGACTGGGGACTAGCTTAGCAGCTCATCACAACAACCTTGGAAGCTCTTGTGCTGCTCCGTGAACTATACTTGGCTTACTAACCTTGGCCTGCTCTCCAATCAACGACTGGACTTGCTCATGACCTTCACTACTTACTTACTAATTACTTACTAGAAACGAGGTGGAGGAACAACGACTACTATATTATATAGCACTGGACCTGCTGCCTCTACTCATCCACTAGATGCTCGAGAAAAGCTTCCATCATAAGCTACTACTTGGAGTTGCGGAACTACTAGCTCTACTACTCGATCAACTGCTTGAGCTACTACTATAATGAACTACCTGACCTTGAACTACTACTACCCGGACCATGTACTTGTTGAATTGATACTCCAACCTGCCAGCTACTACTAGAGCTACTACTACTATAATGAACTACTAGGAGTTCCGATCAACCCAACACCAACTACTGGCTACTACTATACGACGATCTACTACCCGAGTCTACTATTATATATTGAACAACTACGACTAAATATACTACTTATTAAGAAAACAACTACTACTTACTTATAGGACCAGACTAACGAGGAAGAATGGCTACTTACTACTACTACTATTGGTGGATGTGCTCTACAACTAGCTGGACTACGAACGAGAGAGCAAACCCCCGTCCTCGATGTAAGTGCTGCTTCTCTATGTATAATAATAGTAGTACAACTGCAACCTGATACTATACTCCAGTCTGTGTGCTTGGTGTAGGTAGTAGTTCCACTAGTTTTCTCGTGCTTAGTAGCAGTAACTCTAGCAGGGTCTGTTGGCATCCTTCATTAACTTCCGTGGTGTAGTGTATTCTTTAGTGGTGTAGTTGTTGTGTTTACTGGCTGGCGTGATGATGATGTATACTCCTATTTATTGGGCTTCAGGCTAGACTAGTCGTTGGTAAGATGCTAAGCTACTAATCTCTTCTTAGTCTTATAAAGTGGATGAAGGTGTAACTCAGTCCATACCCACTACTACTAAAACTACTACTACTCCGAATAACCTCTTCCCTTGACCTACCACCCTTCTCTTACATACAGTACTACAACCCAAAACTTCATTCGTTTCTGCGCTCTCTCTGACCCATTCCACTATCATAACCTACTTACTACGACGGACCGGGTATATATAGTTAAAGAAGGCACTCTAGAGCTTGGATGAGAGACTGCGCTTGGATAAACATGTTATCTCACTCACTTAGTAGCAGTAGAGACAGTAACCTCTTCCAATACGAGTCATGATCACTATCGAACTACGCCTTCGAAGACTAACCTTCGTTCACTGACTGTGAACTAGCACTCCTAACTAGCGTTCGAAACTCTCACTCTCTTTGTCTTGTTGTTAAAGGCATACAGGTTAATTAGTTAGTGTAATAATTCTTATTAAGAAGATCAGTAGCTCAACAACTAACTACCCTAACAACTATACTAAACGCTCTCAAGTTACTCTCTGGGTTCTTCTTTATTAGTAGTAGTATTAGCCCGCCCGGTCTCGCTCGTCACTAGTCCCCGAGATACTAACATACAAGTTACACGAGAGAGTCAAGAATAAGTGAAGAAGCAATAATCAAGTTAGTTGTTAGTTTTTAGTTAAGTTAATAGTTGCAGTGAGTGTTAAATAGTAGTAGTTTTAGTAGTAGTAGTCTAACTAAGTAGTCACTCGAACTAGAACCTCTATTATACAACATATTAACTACCTAAGCAAAACATCCTTCATTTCGATAGCTACTACTTTTAGACTTATTTATTAGTATACTACTAAAACAACTACGTATACTACTCTTACTACTAGCTAGTTGCTACTCACACACACATTACTTACAACATTATATACAACATCATATCATCATCAATTCTCTACTACTATTATTATACTATACCCACTGCCCGCTACTCCCCTGCCCAATCTACTACTAACTCAATGAACAATACTGACTGGCCCCTATACTCGCCTCTACTCCCGGCATTCGCTACTGCACCTCCAGCTATCACTATAACTCGAAGGACAGGAGGGCCATGTTCGACTCCCGGCAGCAACTACTTCTATAAGCAACTTGGACTCGCATCTACTACTATCACTACTAGTATGATGATGGTACTCCACCTTCTCTTTCAACTAGACTCGTCATGCCGCATACTCGCCCCTCGCCCCAACCCCAGCTCTTCCACCTGCCAGCTCTACTTCAACAGCTTGACTTTAATCAACGATCATGAATACATCTATGAATTGAGCTACTCGTTCCTACCTACTAACCGCCTATACTTATAGCTTATAATACTTTTTAACTACTACGTTAACCTACTAACTACTTCTTTATACGTATACTAAAAAAACTACGTATACTACTACTTACTTATACTATATAACAACTTGTACTACTATTATAATAAGCTGCTACTAGATCGGCCATCCGTCTTCACCTGCATTGCAGCTATCACAACTATAGCGCTACTATACTATATGAAGCTTGATAACAACTTGAACTAACAACTACTGCGCCAGGTCGACTAACAGAACAACATGTTGCTACTACTAGCTGCTTGGGTCTCTCTACTCCAATTAAAGCTCGTAGGTGATACTTACTATATGAGCGAGGGGTGGTCCGTACTAAATAGAAACTATACAACAACTGGAAGGATGCTACTAGTGGTGGGTGAAGCGATAACTACTACTCCGGCTTCCGACTAACAGCTTGAGGTTGTTGATGTTACTATTACTCTATCCGACCCCTCTCTCTTAACTGCCCCCAGCTGCTACTACTCCAGCTTCTACTACATATGATTATACTGCCCCCAGCCTGGCTACTACGTATAATAGCATACTTGAGCTCTATCTACTACTTACTACTATCACTCTATCATCAAGTCCTACTACTACATTGGCACGTGAACTACTACTAGTTGGGACAGCCAAGCCATACTCAACCGTGATATCTATATACTACTAAGAAAATACTCAACTACGACTAAAACGATCTAGATATTATGTTAACAACGAGCTTAGAGTTCGGTGTCGTACTACCTGCAACTACTACTACTAAAACGACTAGTACTACTATAACTAGCTAGACGAGACTTGGGGCTCTCACGTCTGGGGGATGGTGCCCGTCCGACCTCTAACTAAACTACTAGTTGTTGGAGTTGGCTACTACTATCGTCAAGATGGAAGGTCTACTACTATAACTATAACTATAACAACATGGTGGTCCTATCCGCGCCCTCTCTACTACCTGGCATCTTAGACGAGCAAGCACTACTTGTGCACGACTCCGCTCCCCCCACTACTCGGCCAGAGGGAACACTACTATTATCCGAGATCTGTCTACTACTTATTATAACTAGACTCCTGGATACTACTGATGGATCTGCCCCTGCCTATACTACTATACTACAAAGCAACTAGGCCCTATGAATACTCGATACTGCATCTTCCACTACTACTCGGAAACTAGGAGACTAGGCAACTACTAATACTACTCCCGATGTGATAGCATGGTGGGAGACGTGGAAAGGTTACTACTATAAACAACCTACTGTAATACTAAACAGCTTGATGGTACTATTATGATGGAGGGGTCGTCGTCCTCGTAACCAGCTTGGTCTATCATATATACTACTAGCACTAGCAACAACTTGAACTATTATAACTAGTACTGCCGGTCAGCCTGACACTACTACTTGGCCAGCCCCACAAGCTATCATTAGAAATACTAGAACAAAAACACCTCCATGTTGTTATACTTGGTTGGGTGGTGGTGATACTACTCCATCGCTTTCTACTACTACTAAAACTACGTATACGTATTCACTATAATAATACTACTCACTTGTTAACTCCAAGCTGCTATACTACTATGATATAGTACTACTACTACCTCCAGCTTATACTACTATGATACTACTGCATCTATAACCATAACGAGAACATCAACTACTCGAAACAGCTTCGTTGGTGGTTGGAGGATCCACTCGTTACTACTACGTATAATACTACGACTACTAAAACTACTACTACTTATTATTATACGTATACTACGCCTACTTATACTACTATGCACAATCCACATACTTGATGGCATCTACTGCTATCTTGCACTGCCTCTCTCACATCCGCATCTACTAACTACTATAACGACTACTACTTAAACTAGTACTAAAACGTATACTACTACGTATACTACTATGACTATAACGACTACTACTAACTAGTACTACTACTTATTATACGTATACTACGCCTACTTAGTATACTACTACGAGTACTATACTCATCAAAACCTTCCATCTATACTTCTTGTCTCTAGTGGGCTCTTTCTTAGCTATACTACCAGCAGAACAACCTCTCTACTCTAGTATTCTAATAAAAACACCCACAACTTGACTACAACAAGACTCAAACCCCCGGACTATACCATTCTATACAACCACTATACTAGACAACTATACTAGACAACCTTCCTCCATTGAGCCACACAACTAGCAACACTACCTTCTCGTACTACTTATACTTATACTACTACTAATTATATATATATATACTAAAACTAGTACTACTTATAATAATACTAGTACTACTAATTATAAAACTACGAATAGTACTACTACGACTTATACTTATACAACTACGAATACTTATAATACTACTACGTATACTATAGATAGAGGAAGGACATGATCATCCACTACTGCACTCTTGTTGGTGTCGGGATTGGATGCTATCGTCGATGGCTTTCGTCGTTCCCTTGCAGAACAAAACAAAAACAAAGCGTTGTTGGCTCTCGAGCTAGCTTGCAGTTGTGTAGTCCCGGGGCAAGACGTTCTCTCTATCTACTACCGATATAACCAGTGGTGCCGGACAGAGAGCAAGAGCTTCTATGATAGTGGTGCGCTCACGACTCGTTCCAAAAGATAGTACGTAGTAAGCTCTCGTTCTTGAGATAGCATTCGACACTAGTGTTTCCGGAATGGGAGATGCTACAATGCTAGCTAGTTAGTGGAACCGAACAAGGCAAACACGAGAGTGGGTTCGAAAGCAACATGGCTTTAGCAACAAGAGATCCAACTGCCAACCCCCCCGAGCTCCCTAGCTACTCTTCCCCGACTCAACCTACTAATAATAAGAAGACTGGAGAGAAGCACATACCCTAACTACTAGTAGTAGTCAACTATCGTAAACTAGACACAAGCTTCTTACCCTCGCACTACGAACGAAGCAACTAACCTCTCACTCTATCACTACTACTTACATCGAACTATAAGCACTGCTGCACTACTACTACCTAACTAGTAACTAAGAGCTGCTTCTGTCTTCTTCGATATCGTATGCGGTTAGCCCATGAGTCAGTCGATTGCTAGTGTCGTATACTAATTATTATATAGTAGTAGGTAGTAAGACCTGCAGTTAGCTCTCTTGTCGTGCGCTTGTAAGTAGCGGATGCAAGTCAGGCTTCGACATTCGTTAGTCCAGTTGTGTCAGTCGAGTAGAGTCCGGTCCACTAGTTCGTTAGCAGTAGGAAGTAACACCACTAGCAAACCGTATTATAGCTGTCAGCTCTCGTTCTTTGTGTAGTAGAGTAGCAACACAAGTCTCTTTGTAGTTGGACTAGGCCTGAGCTCATGCCCACACAGAAAAGTATGACACCTTGACATGAGAGGGTAGTAGGTAGTAGTTCTTCCTTCTTCTCGATAGAGCCACTAGTCGTATGAAACCACCACCCTTCATGAAGCAATGCCGGAGTACCAGTAGCATAGTTGCCATTGCCTACTAGTAGCTTTTCTTAGAGAGCCACTACTAGTCGAGAGCTAGTTCATCACACAGTGGTGGTTGTTCATGCTAGCATCCTGGGCACTCTAGCTGTTAGACCCATCTCCCTTATAGGTTCGGACTGAAAGAGCAGCTACCTTGCAACCGATAGCACAGCTAACTCCTACGATAGACCTACCTACCTACCTACCTAGTAGTGTCTCGAAGGAAGAGAAACCCTACTTTCGTTATATAGCCTACCGTCACTACTCATTAGTGCTTTTGGGCTAAACCCCTATCAAAAAAACAACTACTACTTATACTTAAACTACACCTACTTTACGTATACTACTAAAACTAGTACTTATTATTTATTATACTAGTACTTAAACTACGCCTACTTATAATAATAGTACTACTAAGAAAACTACGACTACTATGCTCTTGAACGTAGCCGAAATATGTATACTACTAACTACAACCTACAAGCCATTAATCCTAACCGCATCCATTCCCTTAGCAACTGGCAACAACTCATGATCCAGGAAGAAGCCAACTAACTCCATATACTATACTAGTTCTTTCTTTCTTCCTCTTACTCCGGAGAAAAGGGTGAGACCTTCTTAATGCGGTAAGAGTAGTAACGATTGATGAAGTAGTAGTATAGTGGTGGGGTTCTTCTTGAAGGCTGATGCAGGTAGTCAGTGTCTCTCGATAGGTTGTTCTACCCATCACACTGAATTGTTATTGATGTAGTGGGTGAGACTGTCTCTTTGCTTCCCCACACTCTTGAACGATTGGCTTCAACCACGCATCGACTGAGCTGTTGCTTATTGCTGGAATAGTAAGGCCACTCAACCAAGGATGCCGGGGAGCTCCCGAGGAAGAAGCAACTATACTATCTACTAGGATATAGCGATGTGGTTTCTTGCTTTCTACTAACATGGGGTGGGGCCTGCCATCGTTTTGTTGTATCTCTATGATGATGGGCACAATCAAACGACTACTGCTATTATAATATAGTATGACGACCGGTCTTACGCTAGCCCTCCAGTTGCAGAGTACTCTACTGTTTCAACTACTATCTATATATACTCCTACTGAACTACACTAATCGAGCTACTGACCCGCATCTCCCTATCCTGTGCTACTCAACAACAACTACCAGTGAATCCCTAGTTGCTACTAATGAATGCCAGCTACGAGCCAAGCTACCTACTAGCAGTTCAACCAGTACTGAAACCACCAGTGCATCCCAGGACTAGCGCATCTCGCTACTATTATAAGATAGGGTGTTGAGCTCTCCGATGTCCCTATGCCTCCACTCCAGGGAAACTCGGAACTCCAGTGCATGTACTAACGCTCTGCAGCACCATATACACGCGTATTCTATATAATAAATAGGTGTTGATTGAGCCAGGCCAGGTAGTTGAAGCTGCTGACTGTTGCTCATGTACTACTACTCATAGCATGCCTCTTGTTGTTCATTTGCCAAAAGAGCTAGCGACCGATCATCTACTCAATAGCTCTAGTAGCAGTACGATAACCCTGTGCCCGATGCCAGCCCGAGCTCTCACTAGTTGTTGTTTCATCCTATATATAGTAGTACGAGACGAGCAACCCTATAGTATAGTAAAACCAGTCGCGTTGACCGAGTGAAAAAGAGCTAGTTGCACCATGCCGCTCTAGTCCCCATTCCAATTGAACGAGTCCCTGCCCAGCTGTCGAATCCCAGTTGCAACACGAGTACGACAAGTACTACCAATTCTATCGAACGGTTGAACGAGCCCTAGTAAAACTAGCTAACTGTGTATAGTAGTAGTATAAGAGAGGAACCCCATGCCGCCGCCTACTATTATGTATGTGTGACCAATCGGAGAGCACTACTTCACTGCCAAATCGTACTACCCTTAATACTCGCCTAAGATTACAGCTCATGCCTGCTTCGCATCAGGCTACCTCTAATCTACTACTGATGAGCTACTGCTTACGAGACTAGTGAACGACCTGCACCTCTATACCCACCATCACAACATCTATAACGGACTGCACTCACCCATCCGAACAACAAGCTAATACTGTATCTAGCGTATGGGGCTTTATTGGTTTCATGGGGCGCACTGTGCTCTCTGGAGGAGACCTAGTTGCTGCACGGGCATGCATCGATAGACGAATGGGACCGACCTCCTTTCCTATGGTAGCCTTGATCTCCTCCCAACCAGTGTAGTAGAAGAGTAGACTAAGTGCAACACTACCATCAAAACCCAATGTAGACGAAGTGAGAGAGGCGCAAAAGAGTAGGGTGTAGCTGCTGTCAGTAGTGTGCCATAGTAGTAAGTAAGTAGTAGGAGTTGAATGGAGGCAGGAGTTTTATTAGCTAGTTTAGTCGTAGTCGTAGTGAGAGAGGGGAAGAGATTGACTTGTGTGAGCGACTAAACAACTAGACGACTCAAGCAACTGAAGAAGAGCTAAGAGAAGTTTGCATCCGAGAAAAGCATAGAACAGAAAGTATGACTCTGTTGTGTTGTCTGTTGTTATACTCATATGAGGCTAACGCACTACCTACTAACTGCTGCACTCTCGTCATGATGGACTACTGCAGAGGGGGATGAGCTAACTGCAACACTATACACACAACGGGCAACACGAAGAATTATGATGATAGTAAGAAAGAAGGTAGAGACACAAAAAACCTACACTACTACGACGAATAATACTACTTCCGCATTCTTCTCGTTCTACTTCGTGCTACCTACTTATTACATCCAGTAGTAGCTGCTATTATGCCCCCTACTTTCACTTCTACCTCCAGCATTGTTCGGCTGCCCCTTCATCCCACATCAAGATGCCTGTCACAGACCTTATCGCAGTAAACCTACTACCTTGACACAAAGAAGAGAGAGAAGAGTAGTAGCACTTGCATACACTGAGACTGTATTGGAAGAAAGCACACAAGAGAGAGAAAGCAATAGTATATCTAGTAAGTAGTAAGTAGTATTGAAGTAGGCAAGCTAGGGGATAGAGAGATGAGAGCCCCACCCAACTATACTACCTTCATCTGAAGCATTCGTACGGAGCAATCGAACTGGCTGACCCACCAACAACCCATAACGACTTGAAAGAAAGCAAACCTTGACTCATACAACAAGAGCAGACAACGACTCGCTGACTCATACGAGACGACTACTAGGACACGAGCTAACTTCCCGCATAGAGCTATGACATTATTATTCCCCGAAGGTCACACTACTAGTTGCTTTGGGGAACAACAACCTTCTCTCGCATAGATGGCTTGGGGGGCTTCTTCTCTCGCGAGTACTCTCGTTCTTAGGCAATGCAACCCTGCCTCAACCAGTAGTAGTAGCTGCTATCGAGAGATGCTATGGTTCGACAGTCAACGTGAAAAGAAGAGTAGATCCACTAGCCCTAATGCATGACTGATTCTCTCTTTCTCGGATACTGTAAGTAGTAATTATTATTAGTTGTTTTAGTACTAGTTTTCTTAGTAGTACTAGTATTATAATAAGCAGTCTTGTTGTGGAACGAATGACTCATAGTTATTTATAGTAAGGAGGTAGTAGGTAGTTGGATAAACATGTGAGCTCTCTATGAAGGAGTGCTGGTACTATTAATTAATAGTAGTGGATGCCGGATCCTATGTCGTCCATGACACTACAACTAAACTACCTTGCTCTCGTCCTATTCTATATATATATATATGTGGTGCTATCGAACTACTACGAGTACTAAGACTTGGAACAACTGACTGACTCTATGCAACAACCTCTGACTCGCACTAGGAAGCACTGAAAGCAACGCACTCAGAATACCTACTTCTCTGACTCTTCTTGAACTACGACCTTGCCCGGCAGAAGCATAACACACATATATATATATAGAAGTACGCACTTATTATTACTGCTCTAACTCGAACAAGCCCTATACTTAACTTATGAGTCAAACCCCACTCGTTAGGAGCAGACCGAACGACGACGACTCTACTACTCAACTACTTGCTGCTGATGAAGCTACCCCTTAATCATCCCCCAGAAGACTTGTGACTCTGCCTACTACTAAAACTACGTATACTACTACTATGAGACCGGAGGATACTCTCACACTCTCATCACATGTGTATTATGATGGCATAAGTTACTATTTCCCTGAGCTCTCTACGACTTATTACATTAGACCTGCTGCGGTTGTTGCGTCTTCTTCTTCCACTGACTCAACTACTGTGACACTCATGAGACAAGGAAGGTCCTGGATCTAGCTACTACTATGCTTCCGCTCAACCCATATCATAATAGTAAGTAGTTAAGGATGTCTTGCTTGTATATGCCAGGTAGGTTCTGTAGCTGCTCTATGGCACGGATGCAAGGGGACTACTAGATCTGTCTCTTGTGCTTCTCTCTTGTTGCTTGTGAGGTGTGAGTCAGGGTATATATAATAATAGTTGTTAGTGTTAGTAGTAGTTGTAACTCAGAGCTTGATAGGTGTGTGTAGCTTCTTCCTGCTTCTACTACAAAAGGGAGGACAAACTCATGAGGCAGGGTCATCAGGTCAGAGGGTATAATAATAGGAGACGACACATCTATCTTGCCTTGTGCTTCTCTCTCGTCTAACCTTCTTCCCTGGATACGACTACGTATACTACTACTACTTATACTACTACTAGTAGCACCGAGAACCACTAGCTCTCATACGACTAACAACCATCGCAGTCCTGCTGCTTCCTCTTCTACTACTAGTAGTAAGAAAAGGGATGCAGTGCTCGGACCCTTCGACTCAACTTAGGTACACCTGCTCTCTGCGTTTCGTCTAGACTGAAATATAAGTAGATGTTCTCGTACTGGTCTATTATTATTGCTCGGTGTGGAGAGGTGCAAGGAAGGCGGCACACTACTCTACTGCCTTCTGTGAGACTCACTACTAATATAAAGAAATAGCACTTCTCTGACTTTGCTCTCTGCTCTCTTGCGTGACTCGTACTACATACATACTGAAACACGAATGAGCCACTCTCTCTCTTCTCAGTAGATACAGCACTACAATGAACTACGATGTCCTGCCCAGCCTCTATACTCCGACCTAACACATCGATCTATACTACTTACTACTAGTACTATGATGAGACAAGTATAATAGTAGTAGCTCAACAAGCGCTTCCTACTTTCGATTGAGGCTGCTGTCTCTACTATATTATAGATACTACTACGAACGACTGCTATCTTGGCTTCCGACTAACGATGCACGAGAACGACTCAGACCTATTTGTGGAATGTGGCTAAGCGATGGGTATAGTTATTCTAGGAATGAGCTACTCTACTAGTGGTTGATACGAGAGCACGGGCAGACACACCTTTTCGTAGATACTGCACGGGGGGAGACAGGCACTGCTCTTCTTCCTGCACACCACAAACGAACAGCGTTGACTTACATCGGGCACTAGAGCAGCTACTACGTATACTACTATATTATCCTGCGCCTCTGGCTCTGCAACTCCAGACCAACTGAGGCTTGTAGAATAGTAGTAAGTAAATAAGTAAGTAAAAAAAGGACTAGTAACGATGGGGGGGGGGAGACTACTACACGGGTGCTGCTTCCCATACCTTGCATCCGAACGAGAGCTTTCCGGATCAACTTGTGAGCTACTACTTACTATACTTGAACGAACCACATGGAAGCAACATGAACAACCTATAACGTGTTGATAACTGCAGCTCTGTCTAGAGACTACATTATATGGATGCTATCCCAGTTAGTATTCTATTTATATGGATGTAGGCCGGGGTACTTTATATAATAGTAGTACAACATCTCTCTTGCTTCCGGCACTCACACTAACACTTCGGGGATAATGACTAAATCCAACACCAAAAGACGTACACTACTACCTACTACTACTAGTAGCTCTGGGTTGTTGAATCAGTCCACAAGCAACTATGAACTACATCAAACTGGTATAGAGGAGGATGGATACCGCATTTGAAGCGCGCCCAAGTGGTATTCTAATTATGATAGAGAGAGCTCAGCAAGTCCCATATTATAATAGAGTAGTACTAGTAGAGACCAGAGGGAGTAGTAGTTCAATAGAGCATCAAGTTTATGGAGTAGAGTAGTTGGGGAATCAGTTTCTAATAGCAGCACTAGGTTGGGTGGGGGAGTAGGTAGTTGTTGTTCCAGTGGTTCATGAACAAAGGGAGTAGTAGTAGTAGTTTTCTTTCTCAACGACTAGCGAACAACAAGAAGGTACTTTAGCCTGATGCTGTGCTTTCACTCGAGAGAGACTACTCATGGATGCTCGCTCTTGTAACGACTATAGTTTAGAGCTTGCTTCTCTCTACTTGTGTACCTCCCTTAGAAAGTAGTAGTGTATTCCCGAAGGCACAAAACTATATAGTCTAGTAATATAAAGTAGTAGTGGCTCGACTAACGACTCTCACCTAAGGCTTGCTGCTTTCCATCATCCATCCGCTGCATAAGCATAGAACTACTACTACTACTTATACTACTACATACTACAACAACTGCTGCTGGATAGACTGTTTTTCTCTCTGCTAACTCAAATACTGCACTAACGATATGTAACTAGCGTTGTGGGAACCCAACTCTCCACGGAGCTAAAACAACCACTATGTAACTAGCCACAAAGCAAGAGTAGTTTGTGTTCATAGCTGTACCCATGTAAGAGCATCTTGGAGTAGACTATGCGGAGTACTATAATACTCTAGCCACACGATACGACCTATCGCACTACTTGACCCCCACTCTTCCAGCTATCTTGTGACCGAGCCTCATGTCACACTACTTTCCGAGCTGCTACTACTATTATGTAGATCTCTGAACTTCCATCTTTTGGATGCATATACTCAGTCTGAGCTCATCTACTACTAATAAGAGTTGGAGGGCGGGGCACTCTCATCAACCATAAAGCTGCTGGCAGGACTCATGAGCGAGTGAGGCTGCTACTACTAACTAAGGAGTGCAGGTTCAAGGATACACAAAAACACTCTATAATGCCAGGCTTCTCTTGTGTGGCTGAGACTAGCACGAAAAGAGATATTTCTATGTTTCACTGTGTGTCTCTGTCTGGACTACGAAACTAACTTGTAACGAGACAGGTGTTTTCATGAGTAGGCATCTCTCAGCCAATAAGCAGTATAGAGTAGTAGTGTGAGTCAGGGCATAATAGCAGCTACTCTAGAGACTGAGACTCAGGTAAAAGGACATATATGGCCCGCTAGCTTACGTGACACTCATTCATGCCTACGAGAGACTACTTTTTCTAGTACACTCAACCTCTTCACACACACTGACACTAGCAGAACGCACAAAGGGAGCCTACCTACTACTCTGTGTCTTTGTCTCGGAGGATAATATACACTGCTCTATCTCCCAAGGATGCAGCACCTCTACTTCGATGCACCACTACTGATGCGATAAACGACTCATGATCTCATGCACTACTACTATAGAGGAGGAGAGAGGACGGAACGAAACGACTGCTTACGCTACTAGAGAAGAGAAGTGGGGAACGACACGCTGCTATAATACTGCTGACTTGCTCTCTTGCTGCTGCTTCCCTATGCTTCCTCCCGAAACTACTTTCTTATATATCCACTCTTGTAAGCTCCTAAGGCTTGGCTCGAGAGTGATGATGAAAGTAGCGACGAGTGGGGCGGCTGGCGTCAATCGAAATGCATATAGGCTGCCGCATCGATCTCGAACATGTGGGCAGTCGTCGGGGCAAGTATAGAGCAGCTACCTACTACTCTACTACTCAAATTAGCTAAACTCCAACTAACTATATATGGTGCTAGATTAAATCATCTCATACAGTATAAAGCAGCCATTGTACTCTTTGCCGATCTTTATGAATGAAGTGCAAGCGTACCTTCACCACTCCTCGGTCTCATCAGCTAGTTTACGATCCCATCTTCCAGTTGAAAGCCAGACAGCATCGATGTAGTTTACTACTTATTATTCTTTTTGTGTTTCAACTACAAGTGAGAGTCAATAGCATGTTCAAGAAGCACCCGCAACTCCCATAGTGCCAGTCAGTAAGGAAAGGGTTTATTAGCGGAGCAACAAGTGTGGTTTCATAGAGTAAGCAGTGTTTTCTCACAATAGGCCAGTGAGCTCTACGTCTAACCTTACTATATATAAGAATCTCGGTTCAAACAAAAAGTAGGACGGAGCCGATCGCACTCGACAGTATAGCAGTCGCTCAGTGCAACCCTGGTTTAAGCATGCCCTCTTTATTAAATATAGTGTACTTCAGAAGAGGGATAATATCTAATAATAGTAGTGAAGCTGCAACTACCCCTTATCCTCCATGAGAGCTGGTGGAGTTCACGAGTTTCCATCATGACGAAAGGTGCCAAGCTAGTCGGGTAAGAACAAGGGTACGACGAGATAGAGCGCTCTAAGCACCCTCATCGGAATTAGTTGTGCAAGCGGACTGAAGGGTTGTTTACGTTTGCTGCTCATTGGCTACTAGTAGAGTGGTGGGTCTAGTCGCAGTAAGGAGAATGCATCATACATAGGAGTGGGGCAAGGGTGTTTAATATCCAGTGTTTTCATACCCGAAGGACAGAACACAGCAACACAAGCCATAGAGAAGGGGGGGGGAGCTTTCTAGCCAGGGCATATCGAGGGAGCAGGTTTTTTCTTTTTTACTACCGATAATCGTTTACCGTTGTGATAGGGGGAAAAAAGGGAGGCAGTCTCCATAAGATTCGAGGTTAGATCTATTCGAAAACGCAAGGGCGGAGAGAGGTTAGAACCACCCAGAGCTCGCTGGACAGCAGTAGTTGTCCGTTGTTCAAGTAGTCCGGGAGTTTTTTTATGGTTGAATCAAGTAGAGAGCAGCTATAGTATAGTATCGGAATCAAACGACGAGCAAGAGGCCTCAGGCATAACTGAGTGTGGCCCGCGTGTCATAGTCAAAGAGAACAGCTTTGTCGTAGCGGAGAGAGGCTGATACTGAGGGAGAAGAAGGATAGAGCATCCCCATAACAAGCTGGGTCAAGTGTTGCTAGACAGGATCAGCTTTTACCTTACTTACTACTATTATAGTAGGTAGTTAGTATCCGCGCTCATCTTTTATATAGTTCAATTAGTGCTTTCGTCGTAAGAGAGCGCTCCAGTCCGGTATGAGGGTTCAAGTTCAAGTTGTTGGTAGTATAACTATATATAATAAGAGTTGTTTTAGTACTAATATAAGTACTAGTCGTTTTAGTAGTTAAATATTAGTAGTATAATTCGTAGTAGTCTATAGTATAGTAAGTAGTAGAGAAACACCTGTTATACTATATTCTCCTCCACGAAAGAGCAACACCTCACTCTGCAGCATATCTAATAAGGTTTGTTCCTCTTTCTACTATCTATAGAATATGATGAGTCTAGTGCAGTGCCGTATACTACTTCTTTTTTATATGTGCGCTGCTCTCTTCTGTCCCGTGTAGATCAAAAGTCTCGTGCATCATTCGTTTCTATGGTGTGTGTTGGCATATGCCCAGTTCCAGTGTCTGCTTCCCTCCGGCCTATCATCAGCATCAATCGAATGGGTGTCACTCCAAGTTGTTAGTTGTTGAGTCAGTGGGCGATAAAGAGCCAGGCGTGTAAAAGAATACCAAAGTGGAGGGTAATAGGTGGTGGATAACAACCATTCGAGAGCAGCAGTAGTACCACCCCCATTATTAATTAGTTAGAGAGTATAGCTACTTGGACGTCGAGACCCTTGCAGCAGTACCACAGTGAAGCAACCACACAAAAGAGCAGAGACGAGAGCTTTGTGTTTACAGTATATAATATATCGGACTCACATAGAGATATAGGGGAAGACAAGGATGCAGCAACCCTCCATAACTACTCTTTTCTTTCCTCATTTTGCCCTGTCCTGCATAATAAGTAGTAGTATAATTAGTAGTATACGTTTTCTTATTATTAGAGTAGTGGAGATTAGCTCTCTCTTAGTGTTTCGCCATAGTCTATCAAATAGTAGTAGCTAGAATCGAATAGTACGAAGGTGGGTGGAAGGTCCAACTCTTCTCATTACAACATCCTGGCTAGCTTCTCTAGAGTGAGTTGCGTTGCTTAAGGTCAGTAGTGAGAAGTAGTAGTTGTGTTGAAATGGAGGCGGCTGTATAGAGGGTTGTTGTCTTGATGATCAGATGGACGCATTTAGTAGTGCTGCTGTTGATTCTTCTTCCGAGTCATACGATACTGCTGAGTAAGTGAGCTCCACCCGTAACACACAATCTTGAAGGTTATTTCTGTTTTATTTAAGTAAGTAAGATAGTATAGGCGAAGGTAGTCTCGGGAGCAGCGCTTAAACCACCACCCTCATGATGAAATACTACTGACAGAGAGAAGAGGATCAAAGAGTCAGTCTACTAGTTGGGAGTGAGAGCGCTAGTCATAGGTAGGAATTGTTAGTGTGCAATTAGCTCCTGGAAACAACACATGAATACAACTACGACGAGGCTGGGGTCAAGCACTCTCTTCTACTACTACTACAACTACTACCTTATAGAAGGAGGAAAGACACTGCGCTGGTAGTTATAATAGTAGTATAGCAGCCTGGGAGGCGAGAGCAGATCGATATTATGTGCAATGATGAGAGAAGGGGTTAGAGTGTGCATACCTACTTGAGTGGAACACCAAGGATTTGTGACTCGCCCAGAGGTTGATTCAGTACTAGTAGAGAGAATGGGTAGGGTTTTGTATAGTATATACTCACTAACACAAGACAAAGCAACGTCGACTGTCTAAACTAACTGCACAACCAGAGCCATAGTAGTCGCTCAACCCACCACTAGTTGATGACATTAGTTTCGTTGCCACCTTGAGAATGTCTATATTATATAGTAGTAGTGTGTATATATACTGTATAGGTACCTTCTGTTCGTAGTAGTTTCTTTGCTTCTCGTTCGAGAGTAGCTTCTATCTTGCTTGTCATATCCGAGTCTAGCGATTGGCTCCACAAGAAGATTCTCTATATCGACATACAAATATGATATAGTAAGTAAGTAAGTAGAAGGGTTTTACTTCTTTTCTCTATCTATCTATAGTAGTATACGTGTATAATAATTAGTAGTTTTCGTATTATTAGCCTCGGTAGCAAGTGCAGCTATCGTCGTGGTGTTGTTTGTAGCCAGCTTCTTCAAGCAAGTTATAGCATTCTAGTAGTTGTTAGTAGTAGTAGTTAGTAGTTGTAGCCTCACTGTCTTCGTAGTATAGTATAGATCCTACCTCGTTCTCGTGGATGCCTAGTTGTTACAACCCAGCCTAACGAGTGTATGTAAGCCTTGTTCTTAGTTAGTAGAGAAGTGCGCTATCGTACATGCTTCCAGTATTGATTCGTTCTCGGAGTCTAGAGTACGATCCGAGGACAAACGAGATCGATGTGAGACTTCGGGGCAACGTTCAGTCTTATTAGTGTGTACCATCCCAGTTACTTTTTATTACTAAAACCTCTATACTACTTACTCTTTACTCCCACTTCTCAACCACTAATACTATGATGAGAACAAACCTAGTGAAGCGCATGGTACACTGGTCTATCTTTTCTTTATTGTGCTGCAACACCCATAACACAACGGAATGAGTCGTAGTTATTAGTATGGTACGGGGTACAACTATAATAGAGGAAGAAGAGCAGTCTCCTTACTACACTACTACCTATGGGAATAGCAGTCAAGTCGTTGCTTTACTAGTACCTCGGGAGAATAGTAAGCAACAAGCATGAGTTTTAGTGTTGGGGCATCTATTCGTTTCTGTAGTCATCTCTGCCCATGGGCTAGCTTCTTTCGATGTGGAGTGTGTGTGAGTCTCTCTTCATGTCGTCGTTTTAGTCGTAGTGGGTGGAAGCCATAGAGCAGCAGCACATACTACCACCTAGCGCAGTTTCAACCGGCAGAACGAAGCACAAGCACTTCCATGTACGTAGGTAGTTTTGCTCCGGTACAACTGCTACACAAAAACAGAACCTGGCATGAGTAGAGAGCTGCTCTTGTTGTGCTTAGGCATTGGGGATAAGTTATGGTTGTTGTTAGCTATACTACTGGTCTACTCTAACGACGTCATGAGGATGGCTACTGCTTCCGACCTGCACTAAGAAATACTATAAAACTACCTGGTGAACGAGACTACGATATGGTTGTAGTTAGTCGGCTATGCGTATTGCTTTTAGTGAGAAAAGTATGTATCGGGGAAACACAAACTACTTTGTTTTGGGGACCGTCTTCCGGCAAAGAGACAAAAGATCGAGTCACGAAGAAGGGGTAGTAGTTGCTGGTGTCTCAACACAACAAACTAGGAACCTTTACGTCTGTCTCTGTGTGTATCTCGGAAGAAGAACCACTCACTGAGCAACTCTCTTCCAATGCTATGGGGTTTTGAACAAGGTTTCTGCGGATGCAAAAGTAGTAATTAGCGAGACAACGACTGTGCTATGAGTGAAGACAGCTTTTATGGATGAAGTAACCATACTACTATAAAACAACCTCTCTCTATTATCCCCACTCCGTCACAACAAGGACACGAAAACAAGGTCTTTCATCGTTGTGTTTTCTTATAGCTGTTGTAGTAGTGACGGTATCAAGTAGCTGCTCTCTTGTTGTAGTCGTCGAAGTAAGGCAGAATGGGGGTGTTTTCTATAGAATAGGCGTAGTTTATTTAATAGTAAGGGCAGCTCTCTTCTTTGCAGTCTCACAAAAGCATGTCTCATATCCATCTTCTTCATCCACGAAACCCTTAGTCGTTAGTCTGCATGTCTATCCTAACACAACCACTAACTACTTCTTCCATTCGACGAGTAGCCCCCTTTCGAGCAACCAATAGCGATGAAACCCAAGTAGTTGAGACTATAGGTTAATGGAACTCGTACTAGCAGCTATGGGTGTAGCAGTCGGGGTGGCCTATGCCTTTCCGCTCTTATATGAAACTGGTGCTTGATAGGTTGGGAGCTAGCTCTATCTACTGCTGTAGTTGAATCGACCGAGTGGACTGGCAGTAAAGTAAAGGCTGACCTGTGTGTTCCAATTGCGATAGAGTAAGTAAGTAGTTGCGATAGAAGCCCAATGCCATAACCAAAAGTAGTAAGTACTATTTGCTGCTTGCTCATTATGCCACATATAAGCTTCATCCACTATTCTATATTATTTATATGCGCCCTCGACTGTCCAACAACGATCATGTACATGGAGAGGAGGAGATAGTAGAACGAGAAGTAAGGCAACCCTTTCGATGTTGCTGCCGTTCTAGTGATGAGGCTGCTGTACTATAGTTGTGGTGCTATGGGGTAAACACCAACAACCACTTTCTTCTAATCGTCGTACTACGGACACAAGGACTATATGATGACCTTTTGCTCTGCTCGTATTGCTAGACAACTTGAACGATACTGGCGTAGTAAGATGTATTCCAATCGCCGCATCACTTCCAGCTTGGGGGAGAATACGACTCGGTGGGGTAGCTCGACTACAGGTGTTCTCGAATGCGGAAGGAATAAGGGTTTGTATGGGTCTAACTACTAGTTTAAAAGCTACTAGACTATAAGCGGCTTGTCGGATAGTTCTGATGCTGCTAGAATGACAACAAACCTCTTCTCAAGTGCTACTGAGCCTATGATGGACGACTGCACATTGAATGCAACTACTTCTATTGATAACGACCTGATGACTGGATGTAGCAAAAGAAGGGATCCCCGTTCCACTCCCCAGTTCCACTACTAATTATACTACTAGTATTAAAAACCACCTTCTACTCCAACAACTCCTAACCTCGTCAAGCCAGTGAGAAAGTACCTACTACCTACTAGCGCCACCCGTGCGTTCCGCGTACTCGTATTATACTACTCGGTATATGCTTGAAATGATGAAAAGGAGCATCACTAGTAGTTGTTGCAGCAAGTGGCCACCTTCTATCTATATAATAATAGTAGAGAGAGCTTATGGTCAGTAGTTGTTGCATCTAGTACTATAACTGGGAGTTGGTAGTAGTGGTGGAGCTAGGCTAGCTAAGGTACAGATGAACAGAGCGTCGGTGCATCAATCGTTATGCTAGAGAGTGTTTTTATGGTAGTTGTTGCTGCCGGTCTCAACGCATTCATAGGTACTTACTTATTATTACACTAGTTGAACACGAGAGAAGTTTTCTAGTTTTAGTAGGTGGGCACCCGAAACAACTGGGACGAAGAAAGTAGCGACACCACCCCTTCTGCACTCCCATATTGGTAAAGAGCGCGTTAACGGTAAACACCAGAGAAAGAGTTTATTTACTATTATTAAGTTTGCCAGCATCCAGCGAGAGACTCTTCTTATTTAGTTTTAGTAATAATAAGTTTGTATAAGTAAATAAGTAGTAGTTTAAGTATTAGTTAAATAAGTGAATTCTTAGTTAAGTACTAGTGTTATTTCTTAGTTAGTGTTATTGTTGTTTTAGTTGAAGTAGAATAAGACTTAAGATATTATTATTTATAGTTAATGTATATAGTAGTTAGTTAGTTAGTTAGTTATTATTATGTATTAGTAGTACGTGAGTTAAGTCTCAGTCCTAATAACACGACTAACACAAACTATACTATCTATATGTATGTGAGTCAAGCTGAAACAACAACAACAACCCTAACCTTACTTTGTTTGCTTCTCGAGTGTAACCTTGTTGTTTGTATGTTAGTATATCGGGTCCTCGTGACGAGCGAATATATAGCCAACTATAGAGGCGAAGGAAACCATACAACAAACAAGACACACTCGATAGTTATCTTAGTAGTGTTAGTAAGTAGTTGTTAGTTGTTAGCTTTAATTAAACTACCTAATTAACCTTCATGCAATTAAGTAAGGGTAAGAACTCTATACTTACTTTATTGACTTAAGTAAGGGTAAGAACTCTATACTTACTTTATTGACTTAAGTAAGGGTAAGAACTCTATACTTACTTTATTGACTTAAGTAAGGGTAAGAACTCTATACTTACTTTATTGACTTAAGTAAGGGCTTATTACTAATTAACTTACACACTAAGAAAACAACTACTAGTAACCTCTACTTAACAGCTTAGACTTACTACTGCATGAGACTCTAATCCTTAGTCAGAGAGTAAGAGTAAGTAACTAGATAATAGAAGTTATTAATAAGTTAGTAGTTAATATAGATGATTAGAGTTAAGTTACGTGTGAGCAAGGGTAAATCAGTAGTTAGTTATAGAGAGTGGATTGAGTCAGAGTAGTTAGTAGTGTGTGTAGTAATGTTGTGAGCGTAGTATAATAAGTAGTAGTAGTTTAAATAAGTAGTAGTAGTTTTAGTAGAATAAGAAGAAGTAGGGTTAGTAGTAAGTAAGTATGTATTATATAGTAGAGAGAAGCTGGAACAACCCCTTGTTCATAGAAGAAGCTAACTACAAGCTCTGTGTATAGTCGTAGTTCAAGCTAGTAAAGAGCACTATGTATGTGTGATACGCTATCGGGGAAGCACACACAACGTCGTCCACGGCGAGTAGTAAGTAAGTACATATGTGAGTAATTCGAACGAGTTCCGTACAAGGAGAGGAAGAAGAACCTTGCGGGCTAGTATAGAGGTTGGTTTACTACGTCTACTGTTGTTAGGAAACCTCGTCTCTCAGAACTGGACGGGCCAAGCAGCTGTTATATAGAAGCACAGGCATGGGGCAGCACCACTAACCACTAGAATTCATAGCTCACTTTATATACTAGTACACAACCAGACACTCGTTCCTACTGCTTCTAGTATAATCTTACCTTGTTACTTATATAAGAAGTAGAGCTGGTTGGAGTTGTTGAATGATAGAGAGCTATCCAAGAGTGAAGAAGAAAAGGGAGAGAGCAAGAGGATAGTAGTAGGTTGAGGTTGAGTCGGAGTCTGATCTTCTTTCCTTCGTTAGTCCGATACACAAGAAAGCAACAATTACATCTCTCCTACTACCTATACCCTATACGTATACACTATAAGACTATATACTACTTATTTTGGGTTGCTCACCTCGTTAACTACCTGACCTGCGTTCGTCACCCGTGTGCTGCTTCATCCATCTCTTAACTAGTTGTTCACTACCTATTCTAACTGCTCTTGCCACTCCACCCACATCTTCTATCGTATCCTTCCCTTTCTTATATAGTCTATAATATGTATGCACCAACAAGAGAGCTCATACTGAATGAACTAGTAGTATTATAAGTAGTAGTGTAGTAGTTTGAGTACTAGTAGTTTTATAGTAAGAGAAGATATATGCTGACCCTTGCGGTGCTTCTTTGCTGTCCGAATGAAACAACTAGCACGACTGAACGAGATGATGAAAATGCCTACTACTATATTCTAAGATATACTAGACTTAACTTACTACACGGATAGGCTGCACATCCACTAGTGCGCGCTATAGCCAGCCAGACTAAGTAGGATATGGAGACAACAGCAGCCTCTCTGCTTCTGTCTCGACTGATCTTGGACACTGTAAGTACGAAGCACACTGTTGTCTCTCCAGTACCAGTAGGAAAACATGCCTCTATCCGGAGCCAAGGGTTTCTAAGCGAATGAAGAGTAGTCGTCTTCGTACGATATGCTACTACTTGTTGTTGTTTGCTGCTTACGATAGACACAACTATGGCTGCTTACCTTCCCAAGTGTGTTGTATAGTAGTGTTGCACACCAGTAGTACTCTTGGCATCGATGATAGGTTGTTTTATTAGTACTAAGCCTGACTCCGATATAACTGCTTCACTCCTAGTTGCTAGCTATCCACTACTATTATAGTTTGTTTCTCCCCTACCCGATACCACATCATAATGTGCATGCTTCACTGTAGTTCTGTCCACTACTTATAATAGTGTTTGATAGTTCATCGACACTATTATAAGTAGTGCTTTCGTAGTCTCGTCTGTGTTTTGCTGCTGTGTTGTTGATACCACCATTGGATTAGCCATACTAAATAGTAGTAAGTAGTGGGACAAGAGCAGCTTACTATAGTAGAAGCACCAACAATGGAAGAAGCATAGACAACACATCCATGTACGTAACGTTACGACCTACTAGCAGCTAGTGGGTGGGTTCGAAACAAACCTATGGGCACATCTCGACGGGTCTCTGGCTTAGCGAGATACGAGACAACTACTAGAGTCTGCATTCGAACTGCTCTATCCTTTTATTATACTAGTAGGAGAGGGGGGCTGCTTCATGGGCCTATACGGACATGGTAGGTTGTTGGAGGGCTGCTTGCTACTACACACAGCTTCTCTTGCTCTGGAGTTCTATTTGCTAGTAAGAGAGAGATCGGGCTCTTATGGCTGCTGCTAAACCAACACCTGCATGCAACGAGCTACTACACACTAGCTAACTATCGGACTAGTAGAGTTACTCGAATGACACTGGTGCTACTGCCCTTGCTTCCTCTCTCTATACTACTCCTATTATCCTTGTGCTACTACTCTCGTGCTATCTGTCTCTATGCGTTCAGCAACCCATTATAATACTACTTGTTAGTGTATACTACTTACAGCTTCTTGGCTTAGCTCTCCTCCACACACTCTACTCTGCTCGTGAAGAAGCAGCACAACAGCTGCTGATCTCCCTCACATCTCTGTGTCTTCACTCGTAGACGGCACACTGTTGTCTTCTATTATTTAGGAAGCAGAGCAACAGTAGAAGGAAGTAGTAGTTAGGGTAGTGAGTTGTCTCTCGGTCTGGCATAAGCACTAAGAAAAGGAGGCTGGTAGTTGTTGGCAGAGATATCTTGATGAAGGTAGGGTGGTAGTTGTTCCAGCACGAAGTAGAAGGTGTGTGATGCGGAGGAAGGAAGAAGAAGAGCAGCACCAAAAGCAAAGACTAGACTCTTAGCAACTATACTACTAACTAACCCTGCACCCACCATATAGTAGTAGGATATCAATAGCAACAACCTTTAACTTCGTCCACACTAGACTGCAACCCAACTTATGCACACGACTAGACTGCTCCATCCGCAGCTATACTATATTATTGGGCTGCTCCAAAGGAAGACGACTATTAGACTGTACTCTCGTCGATAACCTTCTTCCTCCTCCTCATATGGGCAGCACTACTAGCGCAACTAACTTCATCCACTCTGTCTGAAATGAGGTGTGGTGGGGAGTAGTACTGACGATTGCTATATGATGAACGATCCAAGCAAGAAGAATTCAGTAGTACTAGACTACCCTCCTCTACAACTGGCGGACCTGTGCAACTGGCATCGAAGCAACCCCACTACTACTATTATAGAGATCTGACCGAGCAACTACCGGTTTCTCTCAGATCCTCCACTACTGGGCAACTAGATGACTACTCTTGGAGCTACTTGCATCATGATGAAGGAAGCTACCACCACCTCCATATGCATCCAACTACTGTACCCACAACCTGCGAGATGACTGTTTTCTCTCAGATCCTACTAAAAGCTACTGAGATGCAACTACTAGGGCAACGACTACAGCTACCCAGCGATAGAGTGTGTCATTGTATACACTACTAGTAGGTTATATAGGTATGTGAGGGATAGGATGGTGGTGAGAGACAGAGGTGGAAGAAAAGATGGGTAGGGCTTTCAAGAAGAGCGGTAGTACGCTGCAAAAGCTACTTCATCGACTAGACTACAAGCACTATACGCGCACCTCTGCACACTGAGAGACTAATCACATAGCACTCTGTCCTGTGAACTACAAGTGGAAGAGAGGGGTAGAGCTTAAGGAAGGGTTAGCCGGAGGTGAAAGGCATACTTGGGTTGTGGACAGGTGGAGGGTAGGAGAGATAAGAGTAGTAGTTCACAACGACTCATGACTACAGTGTGATGCTTCTTCGAATGGGGTCAGAGAGTCAAGGTATCGATAGTGGTTTTTTTCTCGAGGCAGGGACGAATGGATATGATATGAAAGTACCTACGAGTCACACTGCCCCACCTTAGCTAACTAACATGACTAGTCCCATCTTGCTAGAGAGGTTTGTTCCTCCAGTGAGAGTAGCAAAGGCTCAAGCAAGAGACTACTATATATATACTCTTCCTCCATCGAGCAGAGTCTTAAGAGATCGAAACCACCAACGTTGTTTTGTTCCCGTCTTCGCATCCGGCTATATATCTTTGTTCTAAACGTAGTTAGTAAAGAAAGCCATCTAATTTAATATATGATGATGGAGTAGTAAGGTTACTTAGATGCGCTAAGACGGGAACACAAATATTATTATAGAGTTAGTTGTTTATTTTCTCTCCTCTTACGACTGAACGATTAGATCTATGAGAGCAGCAGGAGGAAGAAGCAATCCGAGGACGTCATGATGCTACCGAGAGATTACACAGTGCATCACACTTGTTTCGATGTTATGCTATTATCGTGCTGCTATAAACGAATGAGAGAGCATAGGGAAACGAATGGATGAAGATCAGTAGTCGTATACGTTTTAGTAGTACTAGTAGTAGTTTTAGTAGTATAGTAGAGGGAACAACTGGAGGAGCTACACTACTTGCGTTATGTTCGTTGTGAGCCTCTATCTCATAGCAAAACTAGTAGTCAGTGGTTCTGTGATCAGTGGATAGGGAAAGAGAAACAAGCAGAGAAAACAGAAAGAGGAACAACACAACCGGTAGGGGAACTAGGATGTAGTTAGTCCTATAGCTAGTAGGTAGTAAGAGAAGCAAGGGTTAGTTAGTATAATAAGTAGTAGTAGTTTGAGGTAGTTGTTTTAGTATTAGTTTAATTAGTAACGGATAGCAGTTTCGCTGGTCCTACACTACTAATAAGAAGCCCTCCCATCAGACCCACACACTGTGAAACCAAGATGGAGTAACTAGATAGACTCACACTAGAGAAGAAGGTTAGGGGCATTGCTTCATAAGGGACAACAGTTCCTCATTCTATCCTCTCTACCTCTCCCCTCCGCTAAGACAGGAAGAAAGGTGAGTCAGTAAGCTATTATAATAGAAGAGTAGTGGCAGAGCAGGCATGAGAGGATGAGGTTGAGGCAGCAGAGCAGTAGCGAATGATGAGGTAGTAGAAGGGGAGAGAGGCAAAGGCATTGGAAGGTAGTCGAGAGTGCAGCGTAACCCGTCCTATGTTGCTTCGCAGTGGAGCAGCCAAAGGTGGTAGCCTATAATAATAGATAATAGTAGTACTGCAGAGAGACAGACACAAAGAGAAAGAGAGTCACCTGCATCATGGGTTACTACCTTCATCAATCAGAGTGGAAGCAGCAGCCAGTTCCGTCAGTTGTGGACACTGGTATAGTAGATTTATGATGATGAGATAGGATGGGATGATGAGAGAAGCCACCCATCATGGTATAACCAACCTCCAACAAGGACAAGCATCATTATAGTCGTGTAGCAGGAAGAAGCAGCAGCAGCCCACAACTACTACTAGTACTAAAACGTATACAACTACCTACTACTAACTAACTCATAGCGATTCATTGCCCCTCACCACAAACGATAGTCGCAAAGCTAAATAAAGTCTTGCACCCACTAGCAGCCAACAAAAGTGTACTAGCAACAAGCAGTATCGCAGTTCTCCAAGTTTATAGAGAGTGCTCTTGTTCGTATCTTCTTGCAGCCACACCCACCCTCGTCCATAGTGCTATAGTTCTCCTGCCGTTAGCATCACAAGAATTATGGGCAGACTCTATAATAGTAGTTTGAGTCGTGAGAGCAGAATGCAAGTGTAGTCGTGCTAGTCTTCTGGTTGCTCGGATGCTACACTGGCTGCAACCTGCATCGATGTGTTAGTGTGCTTCGTTGTGTTGCACTCCACCTATAATACAACAACATAGACTGAGTGAGTAGAAACTTTCACAGTTGTCTCACGGAGGGCCAGAGAGCAGCTCTATGACGGCTCTGCTGCTTGGTCGAGATGCGGTACGGAATGACACACTCATGAAGGAGGTTCATCAGTAGTAGAATAAACAACTACTGGATGTTTGTTGTTCCATGTGAGTCAGTATAACTAGTGGATGTGTTGTAGGTAGTATTCGGTTGTTTCTTCTACCATCCTTGTTTCCTGTCTAGTTGAAGTTAGCGCTCTCTAACCTCCATCATTCAGCTATCTAATATAATATAATATAGTAGTAGAGAACATGACGGAGTGCCTGCGTTGTGTGAGTGCTTGTGGTTTGGGTAGTGGGTTAGAGCATCCTTGGTAGCTCCACTCTCATACCTACTACCTGACTAGAGCAATGAGCATGAGTTGTTACTGCATTGGAAGCTCCTCCCCATTCGATTCGTTCTGTCAGTATAAAAGATACACTACGACAGCCCACCAGTAAGAGAGTCCTTGTCATACGTCATCATCTGCTGCTCTGTCCCTTTCTCTCTGCACCCGCAGGCATAATAAGGATAAAGAGGGGGTTGTTGACTTGTTACGACTACTACTACTACGAACTACTAATACTAATACTACACTCACTGAACGACTAGCTTGTTTCTCTTGTTGCTCTCTCCGAGATGTGAGTATCTTTTACGGAGTTGGCTATAGGGATGCTCTACCAGCGCAGAGTAGCTCATGAGGAACAGCCTTCGATCTACTAGTCATATAGCTGCTCCCCCCCGGTCTGATGCAACCATGCAGTCAAGTTGTCTCTAGTAGCACAAGGGCACTACTAATAATAGATAGATGGTACCACAAGCAAGAGTCCTACTAATAAGGATGGTGATCCCCACATGTAGCTAGCCCTATCGTAGTAGTAGTTGGTTTCAAGCATGACTCGTTGTATGCTTCTTCATCTTGTTACCGTGTACTCTTTTACCTTGGCACAGATCCTCCAACAACCTAGAGAAAGGATCCACAATGTAGTAGTCGTTGTTGTCATCTGGAGAGTAGTTATTGATGATGGGGTTGTTGGTTAGTCTCGAATCACACTCTCTTTTCCACAACTTCAAGATATCGATGAGAAGAGAAAAGATGGATATTGTTTAGTTAGCAACTGATCTTCTTTCTTACACTACCTAATTATTAAACTGTATGCCTCATTGAACAACCACAACAACAACCCTCTCTCTTCTTACTTCTTGCTTCACTCCCCTTGACGATGCTACTAGTTTCAGAGGTTGAGTAGTTAGTTTTTGTATATATCTCATGCTTCGTTCGAGAGTGAGTTCTATGAACTCAGTACTTATCTAGGTTGTTGTCTCATCCGTGACTCGGTGGAGGTCACCACAACAAGGAACAACAGGAAGTTAGTTCGATACACTACTATTATTATGTATGAGAGATGGGTGGAACGACTGGAGCAACCACCTTTATAAATAGTAGTACTGGACCTAGAGGATATAGACTAGTGTTGGTGTAGCATTCGAGTCTGAAGAAGCCGCCAGTTCAAGCTATTAGCTTAAGAGTATACTAAACCTCCTATAATAATAGTAGTATTAAAGGCGGGAAGTTTCATAGAGTCAAAGAGAAAAGGATATGCTTTCTTTGTTTCGTATGCATATTAGTAGTAGAATAGCACAACAACCTATATAATAGTACAACAGGTAGTAGTAGCAGCACCTCTTAGTCTGCTCTCTTGGAGTCATGAAACAACTAGAAGGAACCACACTGGCTTATTTCTCGTGTATAAGTAAAAAGAGGCTCAAGCTTTCAGTAGATCACTTCTTCTTATTAGTAGTACTTACTGATGGTCAAACATCTCATTGTAGCATCATCTCGTACTCGCACAGCTATAACAAGTAAAGTACCGGAGGTCACATATGATCGGTTGCAAGGTTTGAAACAGCAGTAGAATGATGTAGTGGTGTATAAGTAAAAAAGTATGGTCTTCTTTTAGTAGTCGTTACAGAAGCTATATTAAGATATTCGTAGTCGAATGGGTTAGTTAGTTATAATAGTCGTTTTAGTTGTTTTAGTATTAGTACTAGTAGTAGTACTAGTTTGAGTCGTAGTACTAGTTTAAATAAGTACTAGTTTGAGTCGTAGTATAATTCTTATTATTAGTAGTAGTATAAGTAGTATAAGTAGTGTGGCATCGTTCATGGTGTTTGAGAGTGAACCGGGTAGTTGTATACGTAGTAGTAGTGTATAGCTAACTTGTCCGAAGGCAAGAGTAAACACGATGGGGAATCAGAAGTGGGGCATACACGAGTAGTGGGAGTTACTTCGCAGTCCCCGGGAGCAGTAGAGTAGTCAGGTCAGTCTTCCATCTCTAGTCTAAGGATCCACCATCTAGTGTTTCGTTCTGCCCTCCATACCCGCTTCCACTAAATACCTCCATTCCCGGGACAATGGCACTTATATCGAATGAGTCTTCTTACTTCGTTTATTAGTAGTATGAGCAGCACTCCCCATCATCCATTCTGCACCCTTAGTATCCAACCACTTGTAAGTGGCCTTACCATAATAATAAATAACCTTTACTCCGAACGAGTCTCTAAGCTGGTTGTGTCGATGTACTACTGTTGTGATGCTACAAGTATGCCAGATGGGGATCTAGCCCGGACTCTCTCGTTTAGCAATAGGGAATAATAATAAAGTACCGATCTCATCTGAAGCTAGTGTCTCGGTGGTAATGGGATTCATAGAGAGGGTGTTTCTCTTCTCCGTATGATGAGGACACAGAGCGCATAGGGTGCCACTATCCCATATAGAAGAGAGAAGAGTGCTACACGAGAAAACACAGAATGGGGTAAGCAAATTCAGCGGCCTTTATGGAGGAAGAGAGTCTAATAGTAAAGTGGGCAGATCCGAGCATGAGGTATTCTGGTGTTGGTGTTTTGTTTGTAGTCCGTTCCAACCTTATACATGTATAGTATAATAGAAGAGTTGACTCGTCGTCGTGTTGTTCGTTTCCCGGCATCCCTAGAAGCAGCAACTGGATAGCTAGTAAGTAGAGGATTAGTATAGAGAGTTGGGTTAGAGCTATTCTCATTCGTTGTGTCACCCGGAAGCAAGGAGACAAGAAGCACACCGGACAGAGAACTACGTCGATGAGGAAGCATCTAAAACTTATTCTTGGGGAGCCCTGGGGGAGCATCAAGCAAGCCTTTCCCTTGAGGAAGGGCAGCTTTCTCTCTACCTACTACTCTATATAATAATAGAATACTATGAGATCAGTAAACTCCTATATCCTAGTAAGTAAGTTTTTCTTTGTGCCGGCATCATACAACAGAAAGAGAAGCGCATACACAAGCATGCATTTTCACTTGCCCCTAACTAACCCCCTCCCACTAGTTGATGACTGATGAAATATGAGTGTAACCACTGTAGTGTAGTAGCTCCAACTTCGTTCTAGTCTACAGTAGCTGCACTTGCTTCACTACGATTGTGTTTCAACAAAAAGAGAGCAAGCTAATGAGATCAGTTCTACGCTACTAGCTCTGCTCTTTCCATTCTCTCACCCTATCGGAAGACAAGCAACCATTCCACCATTCCAACTAAACCTCCCACCACAGCTTAGTCGCTTCACTCAAACTATAGGTACTATATACTACTTACTACTCCATGGGTCTCAGTTTAGAGTCAACCACCATAAATAAGGTACGACAGGTGTTGCTCCACTACTATTATATTATTATGATGAAAGTAGAGTCACGGCTCCAAACTACTCCAACAACAAAAAAAGAAGAAAGAGTGGGTTAGTTTTGATGCAGAGTCTGATATGAGGAGGATATAGTAGAGAGTAAAATATAGGAACAACGGTTTTATTGATTACGGGCCGGGGAGAGAGTCTAACAACTATATAAGGAGGATGTGGGTAGTTGAAGTTGCTATAGTGACGCATAGCTCATGATTGGAGGATGAAAGCAGCCAGTAGTAGCATGTAGTTCAGTAAGGTAGTAGTTCTTATAGGAAGAAATAGAGGTTGAAGTTGAAGTAATAAGTTAAGTAGTAAGTAGTAGTAGTGAAGCGGCTTTGGATGAAGGAAGCATAGCAGCAAAGAACAACCTCCTGCACTCGTCCTTCTTCTTAGTTAGTTGTCTCTCGACGAAACTGTCTGTCTGCGTTACTGTTTACTACATCATCGACTGACGTAGAATGTTAGATACCTTCTCGTTGCTGTCCCCATAGATAGACTAATTTATAACTTCTTCCTTCTTTGTTGCAGCTTCCGAACAAGAGAAGAAGTGAGTAGCACTTATGAGTATGACCGTAGTCGTAGTAGTTGGTTGCTCTCTCTTCGTCGTACTACCTCTGAGCTCCTCTCTTTGCTGTTCTCTTCAAGAAGTTAGCCACTCTACTACTAATAAGAAATAGCTACTAACCTTCCTCAACCTCATATAGTGCTGCTATACACCGGATCACCCCTCCAAGCAAGTTTATATAGAGTAGTAGTATAATAATAGTAGTATAGTGGATGGGAGAAGAAGCCACCCAACAACCGATTGAATTTTAAACGAAGCATGCACGCTCACCAGTACGAGAGCAGCTCCTCCCATCCAACAACACACCCACTACTAGAATCGTAAGCCCCCTTGTTGACTAGTATCCGATACTGCCAATACTACGAGAATGAGGAAAGCACTCCTATGGAACCCACTACCAGAAGAGCTGACTCCTCCACCCTGCTGCTGTATACTAACTACTAGAGAGCTTTTGGTACTGCTACACTAGAATAGCCCCACCAGCCAAATAGAAAGCGAAGCCACAACTACCAGTAAAGTAGTTTTTTGTTGTTTACCTTAAACTCACGACATGGGCGCAACCTCCTCTTCTTCTAGTTCTTTCTATTGAGATAACAGCTTTTTAACTACTAACTACTGACCTGCTACAAGGACACGAAGAAAGTACCTTCTTCCCCCACCCGAGCCGAGGTTGGACTGTTTTCTTCCTACTCGCTACCATTATTATATATATGATGGGGAGTGCCCTCAAGAGGAGAGATGGGGAGCTTATGCTGGTTATACTAGACTTGCAACTGGGTATAGTGGACGAGAACAGCCTAACCGGACTTAGTGGGCCTCGTATCGATTCAACCAAATAAAGTGGATCCCGCCCTTATTATTTATATATAAGTAGTAAGTAAGAAGTAGAAAGAAGCAGCGAGTCCTATCTGTCTGTGCTCATAGCTGTTCCGCAGGTAGCCCTTTTCTAAGTAAAAGTAAGTCAGTAAGTAAGTAATGTAGTATGACTCAGTTTTTGTTTTAGCAGTCCCAAACACCCAGATAAAGAAATTTCCACCACCACGTTCAGTCAGTTTGGCCAGAAGAGACGAGATCGAGGTAAGAACGTGAACAACTATTATAACTCTGTCGGATGAACCACGAACCCTACTTTATTTCGTGTCTCTAGATGTGCCAATGACCTGGGGGGCTTGGAACCAGACGATGAGGTTTTGGACGCTGGGGATGAGAGAGAGAGAGAGGGGCATGAGTTCGTTAAGCCTAATCAAAGTCAACAAAAGAAGCTAGTAAGTAGTGTTAGTAGTATGACTCAGCTTTGTGGCTTCTAGTCTCTCTAACTAAGTAGTAGTACAAGTGAAACAAGCTCTGTCGTTCTCTCTTTCGGCCGTACTGCAATATATAGATTATTACTTACTTCTTCCCATGAGGTTTGTTGTTGGGAACGTGAACTAGGTGGGGTGTGTGAGCCTTCTAAGCGAGACTAGTAGTGAACTGGCTTGATATTGCTGCTTTATCAGTGTTGACAGGGCCAGAGCACTTTTTCTCACTGACCGGGATGCATTCGAACATCTGAGTCGTATACGCTTTACTCGAACTGCTGCTATAAGCCCTACTCTCTAGCGCACCATACTGTATTGGATTTGATAGAGTGGGAAGGGTTGCCGCTCTCTAGTCCTTCAGTTAGTTAGGTTGGTTTTTCACCTTTAGTGGATTACGTAAAAAGCAAGTGTAGTTAGTAGTATAGTGGTGCACGGAGGATCTCTAGTAGTCGTTCAGTTGTTGGCTATGGCGTATAGAAGATAGTAGTAAGTACTACGTTCATGAAACCTTAGGCTAGTCATCGAAACTATGCTATCTATCGAACCGTTTGCCGTATTCTGTATGGGATCACGTTTGCATGGGGTATCCATGGGAGCTCACTAAGTCGATATGATAGAGGGCGGGTTACCCGGAGCAGTAGTTCCATGAGTGTGATTCATTAGTTAGTAGTATAGTGGATGGGAGAGGACAGAAAGAAGGGTAGTAAACCTCTATATTATTGAATTAATAGTAAGTAACGAGAACAACAGTCGATCAGTCGTAGCTATTACATCATGGAAGCCTCGAAAGCAGCCTCTAGTCGTCAATAGTAGTCCAGTCAACATACGAGATTACTTTGAAGCCGGGAGGGTCCGTTGATCTACTAGTTTTTGTCTTTTTCAACACAAGGAAGAAGGGGGGCTAGCTACTAGTGCTATACGTAGAGAGGTTACGTAAGCTTCTCGGAGTAGTCATTCATCATGTTGTCTATATACTATGAGCAGCAGCTCAGTGGAGGCCTGTGAAGGGAGTATAATAGTATTTCTTCGTATGTGTCGTAGTATCAATCGAAGTACGAGATAGGGAGCGATGCGTAGGTAGTAGTTCTCTGCTGCTTCCCTCCGTAGTAGTGGAGGTATCCGTAAGAAGTAATAAGTAAGAAGTATGAGAGACGCAAGCTCTAGGCGTGGATCTGTAAGCTCTTGCAACCTTCGTTCTTCTTCTATGTATATAATAATTCAATATATGTGTCTAGCCCTTTCTTTCCAAGTTGCTCACACTTGTTGTCCGCATCGGTACCAACGTTAGCTTTTTAGTAGTCGTTAGCTTACTTCATACAGAATATGTATGTGACTGCACATCGATCGGCATGCAGCAACGCGAAGTAAGACTGGGTTGTTGCTGGGGAGTCTGCCATCGGTCCTAAGAGGAACTAAGACTTTAGGTTGGGTATGGGAAGAAACTACTACTACGTTAACTACTAAAAAGAAGGATAGTTTACGTTGTGTGTTATCATAACTTACTACTTACTACATAATAATAGTAGAGTGGTAGTTAACTAGTGTAGTAGCCAACGAGACGAAGAAGATTGCACTGCTGGTTGTTGTGTCTTTCGTGTCTCTAGAGTACAGAGGAGGTATAGATATCATCGATTGGCTGCACTTGTCTTCTATTATGTATGTAGTAGTAGCTCACCTCTTTTTGCTTTCTCGTTCACTACTATTAAATATGAAAAAACAGCTGTTGTGCCAAACCCTACCTTCGATCTGTCTCCCACACTATACTACTATAGAATATGCCAAGTGCACACTAACACACCAACTCTATCGATACTGTTGTCATCAAGTTGTTCGCACCCGGATATGAGAAGCACAAGCATGAGAGGGTGTTTTGCTTCCGTAACGACTATGATGCATAATGAGGTTCAGTCTAACGGATGATGAAGAAGTGGTGGAGGCTTTGCTCTTCTACTGATGATAAGTGGAGGTTAGGTTCAGCAGTAGCTAACTATAGTAGTGAACCTCATGAAGGAGAGTGCTGCTGCTCTAATACGACTTGGCGGAGGAAGAGAAGAACAACAACAATACACATGTATCTTTCAAGGACGGAGAGAAGCAGCAGGGGTGTCTCACATATATTCTAAAATAATAGTAGAAGAAACTGCTCTCTGCCCACTAGGTTGTTGATGAAGCAGCAGAAGCACTACAACAACGAGGGTAGTAGAATGATGATTAGTGGTTGTGGTTGTTGCTGCAGCAAGGATGCTACTCTGGTCATGAGATGTGGGTAGTCGGAAATGAAGATACCGTGGTTTTCTTTATTTAAACTATACGAAACACTCACTCATGCAAGCCACCTGTGTCGATGTACTGGAACACTGCTACTACTATTATTATAATGCAGCCTTGTTGACCGTCACGAAGGATCATATACTATTATATTCTATTATACAAGATTGGCTGTCTTTCGGACTAACTGAAGCAGGCGTTTTGTCTTCTGGTGCTTACTGGAGAGATTGGATACAAGCTACTACTAATAACTCCTACTGCATACTGACTCCACCCATGTACTGACTCACTCAAGGACCCCACCTTTTCATTCAACTCTACTTTTTGCTGCTAATAACAACTAGCACGATACGAACTACTTGCGACTCTCGATGTTCTATAAGCTTGTAGTTGTTTTAGTATTTGAATTAGTCGTATTATTACTATAAGTAGGAAAGAAGGTAGTAGTTTTAGTTTATTTAGTAGTAAGTATATAATATAGTAAGTAAGTAGGTGTTGTAGTTTGTGTGAGTGCGGTAGTATTAGTATTTTATTAGTAGATTTAATCTTTCTTTCTTTTCTTTGTTGTTTTAGTAGTCTAATAATAGTAAGAATAGTATAAGTATATAATAGTAGTACTAGTATTATTAAGTAGTAGTACTAGTATTATTAAGTAGTAGTACTACTTAATAATACTACTATTATACTATTAGATTAGAGAAAGAACTTCACTCAAAGCAGCATAAGCAGCTTTGAGAGAGCGCGCGGCGCGCTATTATTTATTCGCTCCTTAATAGCAGCGGCTTTCCTTGAGTTTGAGTTCAGTTCTTTCTCTTTCTCTAATCTAATAGTATAGTCACTCATCTCTTGAAAAACTTGATTAAAGAACGCCTAAATGAATGCATATAGTTATAGTAAGTACTTCTTTACTTGATTTTCTCACGTTTTCCCGGGCAATTAAATATAGAAAGAAACGCGTTTTCAGTTCAATTAGAAAGTTGCGAAAGCCAATTGCCCTTTATTAGTAAGGTGCTGCAGTTGCGAAAGCCAACCAAATTGGAGCGACGCAAGGAGCGGAGATGCGGTAGTTCGTTTTTCATGTTTTCTTACTTGCGAAAGAAATTCATAAACCAAATCGGAAAACTAGGTTACAGCGCCCCCCCTATTTGGCTTTGGCTAGCAGTCTACCAAAGGTCAAAATTCGAGTCAAGATCAAATGGAATTTGAGGCTAATCCACTCTTTTATGAAAGAAAAACAAGCCAGAAGGAAAGGAAGGTGCCCTCAACCAGCTTCTTATTCCTTAATAGCGAAAATCCTATGGGCGACAGTTCAAGCCCAAAACGATCCTGGTAAGGACGGGTCAAAAAAAGAGTTCTAATATAGGCTGACGCCTTTAGAGTGGGAAAGCTTTCAAAGAGAAAATTGCTTGAGGTTAGCAATTGCAATAAAGAATAAGAGGAAGTCTATACCTATATATAACTGGAGCCAAGAGTCACTAGGAGTTTCGGGTTTTTTTTCCTAGAGACAAGCCAAGCTAGAGAGGAATGTCTACTAAACTAGAATAGTCAGCGAAGAGAAGAGGAATCTCCCAGAACTCAAAGTCAGCGTGGAAGAAACAGAGGTCTTTCTTCTGGCTTTTCGTTACCGGGAGAAAAGAAAAAAGACCAGCAGCGGCGTCCGCTAGAGCTCTTTGTTGGCGTTTCCGGCTATATTCTTGTTTTTTTGAGTTTTTTAGTTAGTTTAAGTGGATTCGTCCCTTGTAGTTTCAGACTCCGCAACTTAGCCAGGAGCTTCAGCGTAAGAGTGAACTGTTAGCTGACTTCGACTGAAAAAGACTTTTCCCGAAACAGTAATGGAACTGGGAATAAAAGAGTAGCCCTTACATAATCTAATAATCATTAGCTAGGCCTTTTGCCCAGCTTTCTACTGTAAATAAGACAAATCTATCTAATGGGGCTCAGATTATGTATACGATATAACTTATATCAAAGAATCGAAGGATGTGTATGGAATACAAATACAGCTTATGTTGCTTCACATCTTCTGTCTCCTGATCTTATTCTAGCATCAGCCTAAGGAAGCGAGCAAGTCTTCCGAATTGCCCGCTTTCTCCAAGCTGAATTTGTTTCATACCTTCTTTCATCAAGAGTCTTGGCCAAAAGACCTGTCACCTTCTTTCTTGCCTAATCTCCAGCTTCCGGATTTCTCGCTTAGCTCAGCTCGAGGGAAAGAGTTGACTTTGAAGTGAAGGGAGTTGAAAAGTATCAGAAGGGGGGAAATCCGGATGAAGGGTAAAACTCCTTTACTTATT
Source organism: Amborella trichopoda (assembly GCF_054954075.1). NCBI lineage: Eukaryota > Viridiplantae > Streptophyta > Magnoliopsida > Amborellales > Amborellaceae > Amborella > Amborella trichopoda. The sequence continues at coordinate 23,891,819 of NC_142347.1, read as the reverse complement.
GGTTAGCCGACTCAACCGAGTCTCCTCGTTTCGAATAAATGCCGTCTGCGCTGACTCTTCACAGGAAAATCAGATGTGCTTCAAACAGACAAATCGTATAAAATCCTCTTTTCTTTCTTAAACCCAGAAAATCAATAGGAAGTCCTCGCGTCTGGTCTTTTCTTTGAAAAAAGGATTTGCCTTCTCCGGTTCTAGAGGATTTAAGATACCTTGAATCTACTTTAAGATACACGGATGTTGCTGCCACGTGAGTGGAAAGGAAGCTAAATCAGCTAGTCGTCTTTCCTCGACGACAAACTAGGATGTTAGTCTTGTGGAATAGCCTTGATGAGTCTCTTTCTTTTCTTTTTGCTGCTTCAAAGTCTGATGGATGTTAGAGTCAAGGCTTGTGCCTAGAAATCAAATGATTGAGCAGTTAATTTGGTTGTCCTTTCATGCGAATCTTGCTTTTGGACTACCAGGGAGACCTAGTTCAATCTTTCAAGAATTCTTTTGTTGGGCAACGAACCATAGAGTACTTTTTATCGGCTACTCCTTTCAATAAGGGCACTGCTCTTACCAGATCCGCTAAATAGTAGGTCGAGCAGAGGTTGGACTCTCTTCTGCCTGTTTGAATTCCATTTGCGAAGCATATGAGCTTCTTTTACTAAAGGAGGTTTTCGGAAGTCCCATGCTTTTTTTCTTTTAAGATTCAAGATAAGAATCATTGACAAGTCCAGTAAGATTGTAGGAATAAACTATCATCAGATTGTATTCAGGGAAAGCGGCACTAGTCTGGAATTCATTCCTTGTTGGATAGATAAGAGGGAGCTACAAGGGTTGTCAATCCCTTTTTCATTTGTCGCCAAAGAAAGAGATTATATAAAGATATTCTAATAAGGCTTGTGACTTGGTTGTCTGCTGTGTATTCGGATTGGTAATCCATGCCCAGCCAGAGATATAGATCAGTCATAGTCTTAGTAGGATGCGGGTGTCCTTTCATTTTGAGATCAATCTATTTCATAGGATACATTCGATCCGTTTTCAAAGTGTTGGAAAAATGGAAGTTTATTTACGGCTGATTTTTCATGAAAATATAGGTATCCTTAACCCATTGCAAGAACCGGGGAAGGGTCTGACCCACCCAGTAAAAAGGAGTCCTACTGGACGAAAAGAGATCTTATCTGTCTAATTTTCCAATGAGTACTGAAATCTACCCTGAGTGGTAACTTAAGGATAGCCTATCGAGATTCCTAAAGCTGCCATGCAAAGGAAGAAAACCAAAGAGAACTCAATGATAGAATCTGGATGAGGCGATAACTCAATATTTCTGAGATCACTCACTCCCTTTTGTCTCCTCGCCTTCTACCATCTACGAAGACAAAAAGCTTTTTGATAGATTATCGAACCGATTACTGATTGGGGACGGCATCCATCCTCTTTGGCAATAGCAGACGTTTCAGTAACTGAAAGCAATTCAACTTCAGCATCTGATGAAGTGAAAGCCATTTTCTCATCTGCGGTGCTAGATAAAGACTCAGTGAAGGAAGTTGTATCATCCGCAGACTCCGATTTTGCCACAAAAGTGGTATAATCTACAGACCCCGACTCCATGGCGTCCTTTGTCTCATCTACTTTTTATGATTCTGATTCCGGTGAAGTGAAGGGAGTTCTCTCATCTACTTAATAAGACTCCACGTTGCCATACTATGCTATCACATCGTCCGATGAAGTGGCAATAGACTTCGATTGAGCAAGGAAAAGCAGTTCCGCGCTCAGACTTTCTTCGACTCCTAGAATCGGTTACCGATCGGAGAGAAAATCGGACTTCGCGGCAAAAGAAAAGAAGAGTCTATTTCTGCCAAGTCAGCTTCAAAGCAAGAAGGCAATTTTGCTGAATACAAAGGGGAACCTCAAAAAAGGGCAGTTGAATCTGCAACTAATTGTTGACCCCATTCATATACTTTCTTTTTCTTGTTGGCCTGGCTTCGCCAAGGAGGCTCCCTTTCAAAGAATTGATTCCACTTCTAGATCTCGAATGTGGGGAAAGTAGAAAGTGAAAGTCTCAAACTATTCCTTAGGTGGTTGACTACTCTTTACATTGCAGAAGGGAAGACAAGAAAGACAAGGGCATACGAGCCGACTAGCTATTTAAGCTGACTTTGATAGGCCTTCCTCTTCTTGAGGCTGACTTCCAGTTTCAGGATGCCTCTTATAGGTCTCATCTTCGGCGAAAGAAGTTTGATCGTCTACGGAAGATGATTCCCCGGTATCAGACTCTACTATCACATCATCCGATGAAGCAAGCTACATCGGTTACCAAAGCATCTTCTGACTGAGCAGCAGAAAGTGATTCGAAAACAGAACCCGATTCCGTGGCAACATCCGATGGAGAAAAAAGTGCTTTGCCGTGGCCGACTTTCATTCAAATGGTGAGTCCAGACATTCTTCTAGCAGAAGCACACCTTATAGAAAGGAAAAAATTCCTAAAGGAAAGACCCATACCGTCTTCCTCTGATAGTAATGGATATTAAGCGATAGCAGAAGATTGGGAGATAACAGAAGATCCCGTGATAGCAGACCTTCTTTCACCAAAAGATGCAGCGGCATAAATCGTCAAGGGTGCTTCCTCGATACTAAAATCAGACGATGAGGGGTGCCCTAAATGTGTGCGGTAGCACTCCTTATTTCCAGAAAATAGGAGTCGAATGAAAAGAGGCGCAAGCTTAGAATCTTCGATTTTCCGCCCTTGAAATGCACTTTTGCTCTTGTTTGATGTGACAACCTCAGAAAAGCTCTTTGCCTAAGGTTTCTGTAACTAAAGGCAATCCAGTAAGTCAATGCAGTCAAGCCAGTAAGTAAGGGAGGTCCAGCTTTGCAGTCTAGCGAGTCAAGGGATGAGAGCGAAGTTTTTCAAAACCTCAATAGATAGGCTCAGTTCAGCTCACGAAGAAGACGAAGACCTCGCTGTCTTATCCCGGGCCTTACGGTTAGCAACAGCTGGTGGGTGTCCGAGTTGACTCTAATGATGCTAGTTGCATCTAGTCGGGATCACCCGGATTGACCTGGTTACTTACGCATTGGTTTGTCCTATCTACCTAGGTAGACTTATGGACTCTAGCAGATGGCTTTCATTGGTTGCACTCGTTCACTTTGTTCACCCTTCGGTCGCCCTCTAGTTCGGGAAACACTCTTTATGGTTCGTTTCTCATCCTTCTATTGTATCGATGGCTCCTTTGAAACCGGTACACCGTTCACAGAAGATTGGTTGGCTCCCGGGAAAGATTGTGGAAGGCTTGTTTATCAAGGGCGACGGTTGGTATCGTATCATTGAACCATAATATTTCCAGAGTCACCGGCCGTAGCAAGCCTATAGCTTGTTTTAGTTCTTATTCGACACATGGATCGGGAATCAGAGCAAAGAACTAAGTTACGGGAATTCCTAAAATGCTCCCTAAGCCGAAACTGGTACAGACCCAAATTGAGTTCGTCGATGACATTGACATAAGCGTCGGTGAGTTCCTTGTCTTAGCTAGTGAATGAACCAAAAACAGTTAGAGACTGAACGCATTATTCCGTAAGCAACACGAAAGATTAGCTAGTAGGGTGAATTACTGTAAGTTAGTTAATTGAGTTATCGAGTACCTATAGCTAAGCGATCTTACCTATTTCGCAAAGCTCACCTATGGTCGGCCTTAGTTTCTGATTAGCCTTGCATGAAACAGAACGAACTGTAACTAGCTAAGAAAGAACGGAAGCGACTGAAAAAGCTAAAGTAGGGAGACCGTAGGGAAGCGACTGATAAGGAGCGAAGCACTACATGTAGTAGCCTT